>NC_044026.1:1922500-3122500 GCF_900496995.4 Aquila chrysaetos chrysaetos | reverse complement strand
ACGTTAGCCCTTGTGAGAAAAGTTTCTTTAGCCTGCATGGATCCTCCCTTCCAGAGGTGCTGGTCCAGCAGCCCCCGGCTTGGGGAAAACATCTCCAGCGCTGTCTGCTGCTTTTGGGATACACCATGAAGCCCTCATCAAACAGACAAGAAAAGAAAAGAAAGCTTCTCTGGAGGGCAGCAGTCAGGGTAATAGTTCTCCGGTTGGTGCGCAAGACGTTAGCTCTGTTTGCCAGAAGCTCTTCCAGTGGTTCTGTAAAAGAGTAGAGTGGCGTATTGCAAAATGAGCCCCATACACACCATATGGGACCTGGTAAGATGCGTGATTTTGGGGTCCTGGTGACAGACACACGTTAGGTATTTATGAGAGAAAAATAGTCACCCTTTGGGGGAAGGCTGTGTTGAGACCAGTCTACCGTAACTGGTGTGTTCCTGCTGCTTTCCTGTGGAGATGTGGCACACACACCTCGTTAGCTGAGCTGACCTGGAGTGCAATCCTTCCGAGGGCCAGAGCCGAGTATCTGTAACAAATTGTTTGAAACTCTTTATTTTTCATCAGGTTGTGTTTACCAGCGTACAGGAGCTCGATGGGAGACCCAAATCTGCGTGTCGGCGCTGCCACCGTCCTCGGAGCTGAGCTGCAGAACCGTCCTCCTCCGATGGACTCTGATTTTTCTATCGATCAGTCTTCCGACCTCGGTCAAAAATACGCAGCAGTTTGGGCCTGCCACCAGCGCTGACAGCACTTCGCCTTCCTCAGCATCGCCGCAGCGGAGGCACGGGGCAGGAGATGCTACGAATGGAAACAGGCCCGGGGACAAGACGCCAACCGCTTTGAAATTCGTTGCTTTTGGCAATTGGTAAGCAAGCGCGTCTGTTTGATGAGGGCTTCGTGGTGTATCCCAAAAGCAGCAGGCAGCCCTGGAGATGTTTTCCGCGAGCCGGGGGCTGCTGGACCAGCATCACTGGAAGGGAGGATCCATGCAGGCTAAGGAAGGGTCCCCTCTCCGCTGAGCGTGAATGAAGGATTATTTGGCTGAGGAAGGCTCCTCCCCTCCCTGTTTTGGGACCTCGAAGAAGCATTCAGTGACGACAGGAAGATTTACACAATGTCCCGGCGCTGCTTGTTTCCTGGCCGAGGGGACACGGGATTTCCAAGAATCCCGCGAGCTCGTGCGAGAGGCACCAAAGCCGCTGCCTGGCAGGAGAGGTGCTGGCTCTGCACATCCACGCAGCCAGTGGGATGGAGGAGCCTGGCCAAAGTACTCTTTTGGCATGTTTTTCTTTCAAAAAACACTCAGAAATATAAATTTAAACTGACAAGTTAAAGTCGCTAGAAAGCCCCCTGGACGAGGCTCGGTATTGCTCATGTGGGAGCTCTCGGCTGACATGTGGTGTAGAAAGTTTCAGTCTTCTGAGAGGATGGGTTTAATGTTAGCTTGACTTTTTTGCGGTGTCAATGCAGAGAGACACGGTAATTGCACTGCTTTTGCACAAGTGCAAAATTCCAGCAGCCTCAGCTTAAGAAAATAAAACATTGAAATTTAGATTGCAAAATATGATCCAGTTGCTCTTGGTATAAAAAAAAAAAAACAAACCCTCAAGATATTAAATTTGGGAGCAGAGCTTTCCTGGTTTCTCCTATTTATCTGCTTTTATGTGCTCATAGCTACTGAAACAATGGGGAGAACAGGGAATAATAAAACTGATTAACTGTGGAAGCAAGCGTAGATCAACCGGCAGTTATGACGCTTCTCCACTATCGCTGCATTTCTTAATAAATCTGGGTCTCCAAGGACCCCATGACTGAGAAACGCACGCAGAGAGCATTTAGCATGACTGTGTGTGTGAAAGCAAGTTGTTTGGATATGCAGATAATATCACTCTCTATCTCACTGTCTGCCAGTTGCATACCTGCACCAAGTGACAGTCAAAACAAACAAGGTGTGGTATTGCATGCAAAAAAAAAAAAAAAAAAAAATGCCTGCAGGACAAACCACACCAGGTAAGCAGCCAGAAATACAAACCGCGTGTTCTCCGGCACTGCTTGCCAATGTTTCGTGTGTCTCCGACTCCTAAGCACTTCCCTGTGGCACCGTGGGTTCCCTGCATTTATTTACTTCCATGGACAATAGCCTGCCTTTTCTTAGCTGTCTGTCAGGGGCCCTTTGAGGGCAGTCATCCTCTGGAAACCATCACCCTCCAGACGGGACCGAGAGCCACGGAGCGGTGCGACCCAGGCTGCGATGCTGCGGAATAAAGGTCTCACCCGTGGGAACTGGAAATCCCATATTTTCAAGAATGTTCCAGCTTCAGTAGGTACCAACAACCTCCAGAGAGGAAAGAAAATAGCTTTTAAATGCTTTTCCTGATTTCTTTTGGAAAGTGTCCCGAGTTAGGGGCATGACTAGCGCGGCCAGGCTGCGTGAGTGAGTCCCTGGTTAATTTTGGAGACTTCTCTCATTGTATTCCTTGTCTCTGCTGCGATGAGCTTCCATATGATGCTGCCCTAGGACAGGTCTGGCTGGATCCCACTTGTTCAAGCCCGTAGTGCAATGGGGACATACTTTCTCACAGACCAATGATGTTATGCTGCATCATGCTGGACCAGCGGGGTTTTTGGTGTTTTGGATGAGGATGAGTGGGTGACGGTCCTACATTTCTCCTTTGGGCTTTTACATCAGCAAAACTCCCTCTCCAAGCTGCTGATGCCAGGCCAACTGTTTGGGGGGGCTGTCCCAGCAATTCTGCGTGAGGAAAACCCTTCGGAGAGCCTCCGGCTTGCTCCGCAGGAACACCCCTCGCACATCACCTGGGGTTGAGGCGTGTTAGCGTCGGACGTGACGTGCTGCGTGGTGTGACCTTCTTCCCCGGGGCACTGCACTTCACACGCGTGATAGTCAGCTTGAGATGTTTCCCCAGCTCATGGCTCATGTCCCCAGTTCAATGTAGATATTAAAAATCAGAGCAGATTTCACAGCCTCACTCTCAGAAATGCCATCAGGTAGTAGTCTGACATTAACTCCTTAATTATCCCTTGTAACCTTTGTGGATATTTCTTTGGAAAGCTCACAGAGACCATCCTGAAAGAAAATGTGTTGAGGTGTATGAACTCAGACCAAACCAAAACAGAATAGAGCAGGAGTGACAGAAAAGCCTAGAATATATGGCAAAGATTGAGGGACCTACATATTGATGAAAAATTGAACATCAAGAGTTGTTTCAGCCACAAACCACAAGAAGTGAAAGGGACTGGCACGTTAAATGATGTACAGAATATAAGGAAAACACATCAGTTAGCCTCCATCCAAAGCACGTTACAGTACCCAAGACAGATTATAGTTGAAGAGCACTGTATTTTTAGGAGTATAAAGTGCAAAACCTATCGATGCAACAGCTTCTACCGATGGCAACTGTGTCAGACACGGTGCCAAGCCTCTCTTTTTCATTGTACTTCTATTTATCATCCACCACTGCTTTATATTTTTATCCTTTTACCAGATGTTCGCTGCATACCTTGCTCGCAGATGCTTCTAGTATTGTGAGCTGCTCCATTGTGCTCCCCTGGTGAATCTCCATTCCGCCTGTACATCCCATCTGCTTCCAAACTTCCAGAGGTTCAGGGTCTTTCCTCCAGCCCCGCTGGCACGGCACCTCGTCTTGGCCATCTCGGGACCTGGGAGACCCTTGGCTCTTGCATGTGTGTTCGTGTGAATTGGGGGCACCCAAAACGAATGGGAGCTTTGAGACAGAAGGGCTGGTTCTTCTGCTGGTGGCTGGCTCAGAAACGATGTTGGGCTGGGTGGACCTTGCTTTGACACGTTTCAACCGTTCCGACCTTCCTGTGTTCAGGAACTGCTTGGATATCCAGCCCCTGCTTGTCCTCACGCTAACTCCAGTATGTCTTTCCCAGAGACCCAGTACGAGGTCTCCCCTGGTTCAGTAATTCCTTCAGCCTCCCTCCCCTTGGGAGAGGCGATGCCATTGACAGGGACTTTTGTCAGCTTTCACATGAGGAATCCTCTTGTCGGCTGCTTGTTCTTCAGCCTACTGATCTCTCTGAAGTTTCAAACTACTTCTCTGGGTGTTTTTCATTGGCATATTTTCAAACTACTGCCCAGTTTGAAAGCTATTGCTCCATTTGTTATTTGAAATACTGTGATGGTTAAGGGAATGCGGATGATGCAATGGAGTTTCTGAACCAGAGGCACCTCGGTCGTAGACAAAACTCACAAAATCTGCAGGGAAAAAATGCTCCGCGCAAACCTCTCGCCTTCCTCCCTGTGCCAGGATCCTCACTGCTGTAAGACATCTCTGGGGTTGTCTAATGTCCGTCTGGGCACGTCTGGCTCTGCTCTTTCTACTCGGTGCCCAGGTTCCTGGTGCATATGAGATTTTCTCCCAGGCTTGAGAAGGTCTGGCTATGGAAATGTGTCTGGTCTCCTTCAGGCAGGGCCTTCAGGGCAGTTTTGGACACGCTCTTAGCAGAGCTGGTTTCTCCAACTATATTGGAGGCAGGCAGCTGCCCTGGCTTCAGGGCTGGTGGCTGCTGAAATTTAAGCCGCTCGCTCAAAGCTGAGACCATTTTTCCTCCCTTTCCAACTCTCTGTTCTACCGAGGGAGAGAAGCAAGGCTTTCCATGAGATCACCTCGTTCCCAGCAGAGAGAATACCTCGGTGGAAAACGCAGATTCAAACCAGATCCTAATATCTTCCACGTAGAGGAGCTCCCCTCTGGATTAGAAAGTCAGCGGTCACTGGAGCAAGGACTCCACGTTGTCCACAACCCGTTGAGCGGCTCGTTTGGTTTCCTTCGGGGTCAGCGGACGAAGCTGCAGCCCTGCCGAGGGCTCCGTGCTGGGCTTTTGGCCGTGCGAGTTCCTGGAGGTTGGTCAGGTAGGAGCCCTCAGCGTAGCTGCGTATCTTCACGTGCACATCAAGTATGAAACACACACTGAGAGTAAGAAGGCCGTGTTTGACCGCAGCACGTAAATGCGTTTATATCTTTGGCAATTGTCTTGAGAAAGGTCATTAATCTTCAGCAAATTTTATCAGGAGCAAGCTGTCTTCTGTGAAAAAAATGTGTTTGTCTTTCCCCAGTTCAGTTACCAGATGCAATACTGAGAAAAATTCCCTCCATACCTGTGGGTTGGCAGCTGTGGTGGACTGTGTTCCCCTCCATCTGCGTGGCTTTTGGGTCATTTGGCAGGTTTCAAGTCTGAACCCTTTTTTAAAAAAGTACGCAACACAGCTGATTTCCTCTGGGCTGCAATAAGAGAAGTGTCTAAAAAAAGCCACCCTTCCAGATCCATATTTTTGATGTTACCATCAGTTTCGTTTTCCTGTTTAGCTTCATTTATACTCACTACAGCAGCTTTTCTCCTCGTGTTCAACAGAAACAGGTTACAATGAGATGCTTTTAGAAAGCAGCCATGTTAAATACGCAGCACTTCCTCAGCACCAGGCGTTCATAACTAGCCCACCTTAAAACACTTAGTTAATTCTCAGATAAAGCCCAAGGGAGCAGCCTGCGAGGGTCACCCATGGAAAGTGCCTGCGTGACCGTGTGTGTCATGTATGTGGCAGCATCACTTGGTCCCTCTCGGTGATCAGGTGAAGTGGTGCCACGTGGATGTAGAAAAACAGGAAAAAGTTGTTTTAGTCAATGTAACTGTTCTCCTTCTCCCTGCGTGAAAACCGGACCTGGTGCATCCTCTGGTCTAGGCTGGAGAAAACCCAAAGGTGAGCGGTTGGTTTGAGTTTAGACTTAGTTCGGCAAGAAAATGATCTTTTGTCAGGAAAGGCCTTTCTCTCTGTCATGTTGGTCATAAATCATCTCATCTGATTTGCGTGCTTCTTGGGCAGCAAGGCAGCTGAAGGCTGTGCGCAGCGTACAGCTGAAGGATGCTGTTTTATAACCGTAGGAAAACAAAGTTCATGGCATGCTTTAAGCTGCGTGTGTCAGCTGATTATTTTTGCAGGACACAATATTATTTCCGACTGAGGGCAGAATCTGCTTTTTATTGTCTCTTCCACCTCGTGTTAATCACCTTTGTTGTGTTGCATCCTCGCTGCTCTCTGGCCTGTCCTCTTAGGTTCGTTTTGTCCCCCTTGACAAAGAAACCAGGTTTGTGGCGTGGAGTATTTATTTGCAGCATCCTGATAGCTGTGGTTTTCTAATATCTGTACTGCTCTTGGGAGGAGAGGAAAAACTAATACCTATGGGGTGAAATCACGGCTCGGTGGAAGGCAATGGCAGCGTTCCCACCGGCTTCGCTACGGCCAGAATTTCACCCCGGGAGCGCCTGGGGAACTAAATATCTTCACCATCTCCTCTAACTGCCTGCCTCGACACTGAACCAGGAGCCCACAGAAACTCCTGTCAGCTGCTGCCTCCGCACAGCCCCAAAAGAAAGGGAAAAGAGGTCTGGCGGCCGCTCTGGGGCCCTTCATTCATGATACCAAGAGTGATGCTAATGAAGCTGGGCTTGCTCCCCCCAGCTGGGAGGAGGGCACCTGTACCTGCTTCGGCTGGTGCAGAGGAGCCCTTGGAGCTGCCGGACACGGAGCCAAGCCGGCAAAACAGCCTGCTGCTCCTGTTTTCGGTCCACCTCGCCGAACGCGCGGTCGGGAGGGTGCGCCTACAGAGATTTTCCTCCCTCGATTGCTTTTTGCAGCTCGGCGTTGTCTCGAGACGCTCCCGCCTGCCGAACCCTTTAGTCCTTCTCGTGCCTGGGAGCCTGGTTTAACTAAGCCTGTGAAACCCGGGGATGGCGCTGAGCCTCTGCCAGCAGCCCCGATCCCCCGCGCGTCCCCAGGAGCCGGGCTACCTGCAAGTAAGTGATCCAGCTCAGCTCAGGTCTGCAGCAGGTCAGGTTTTGGTACATGGTACCCGAGTCTTCAGCATCCCTGTCCTTCGCCCGGGACAGTTTGCATGAACATAAATCAAAGGACGCTTTGGGAGCGATGATACCCTCTCTAGTCAGCTGGTTTAGGACTTTTGGTAAGATTATAGCTGTTCACCATCTCGTAGGATGCAGTTTCACGATCAGCTCGAGCAAGTTTGCATGGCTGAAATTATTGTAATTATTGTCGGTGTAAATTATTAAACTACTGTGGTACAGTGGGATTGCATCCACCACATCCGTAAAGTTTATTACCCCACCTTCAAATGACAGCAGTTCTCTTCTGTTTATCCTTGCGTTGTGTGGCTCCAGACATCCCGTCTGTTGCAGAATTTTTTGCCCTCTACTGCAAAAGTCAGGATTTCACCCTTACTTGTGGCACTGATGAGCAGGACTGCTCACAAACAGGCTGTATTTTTGCAATGCCACTGAAGGGTCGGTCCCCCCCAAAACAGGTTTTCCTCTCCTGGACCTGAGGTTTGTGAGAGACTGAGTGTCAAAGTCAGGCAGGGGACTTGCTCTGGCTGAAAGCTAAATCTACCAAAACCACAAGCAGATGAGTAGTCCCAACAGCACGGGGAGGGCAGGATCCATCCCAGGGGCAAAGAGGAGAATGAGATGGCTCCCCTCAGCAGCAGCCCACACTTAGATCAATTTAAAGCAATCAGGAAACTTCACCGTCTGTGGTAAACAGTCCGGGATTTTATCACAAAGGAGATTATTTAGGAACGGGCTGCTGTCCGTGCCCAGGACCAGGTGATGCCCGGCCATCACCGCAGCCGCAGGTTAGGACCAACACCCACGGCTTCACTTCATACACCCATGCCGCTTGGCTGAGGGGTCCTCGGTGTGGACCCCCCCGCAAAGCCACCTTTAACCGTACAGGGCATTTCGGCACTTACTGCGGGAGAACGGCTTTAGCTGGCCCCTGAAACACACGCGTGAGCTCGGTACCTAAATCGGGGCCACCGGGTCCCATCCTTTCCTCCCATGTTTTTTTCAGCAGATGCTTTCTTACAGCAGCCTCGGAGCACTGAGACGCAGTGAGGTAAGAGATGGCTTGCGTGGCTCTCTCCACTGGAAAACGTGAGGTTAAATACTGTAAGCTCTTGGCCAAAGCAAGCCAGAGTGTCCTCTGGGACGGATCCTGCCCTCGCTGAAGTCAATGGGAACTTTGTCTGATTTTGCTGGCTGTTGTGAATTATTGTCTAAATTATTGCATCATTCTGGGATTGAATTTACCATGTCCATAAAGAGTTTATTACCCTGTGCTGGAATGACAGCAATTATATTTTCTATTTGGTTTATTATTGCACTGGTAGGCTTTTAAAATTGCAACCTGACATCTCTTGCAAACAGGGACTTCTTGCCATCCATTACCGTAAAGTCAGGATTTCAGCCATGTTTTTAGCACTGAGGATGGCAGGAACGATCACGAATCGCGGTTCAAATCTTACAGCTTCAGACTCCACCAGCCTGGACCTTGTCTACTCAAATAACATGGAAAGCAGAGATTTGGGTATAACCAGCTCACCCCACTGGCTGATATCGAAGTGGAACCACATGGGAAAGATGCTACTCACGGGGAAGGTACCTGACTGGTCTGTGACCCGACTTTGGAGTTTGGCATTCTTCTCGTCTTCACCATTTTCCAGAAATGAAGCATAATGAGTTGGGAGGGCTCATGCCCAGGACTTCCAATTCCTATATGGAAAAAATGTCATGGAAAATGAGATGCAGACATTTACCCCTCTCCTGTGCTCTTGCTGAAAATTCTCTCATCCATGCTGCTTTGACCTCGGACATTGAAGGGCCTGATCAAAAAAACTCAGTGGGATGATTCAGGGGGATTTCACTTTAAAAAAGGCTCCTAGCAAGTGTGTAATCTCCTTGGAAAGACTGTGTAGCAATCCATCATTTTATCTGAACGAGGTTATCCCACAGGGCTCCCTGGGCTAGTGGCCCATACTGGGCAGGACCCAAAAGCAGAACACCTCCTGAGACTGTGAATCTCCCATACAGTACCTCTGCTTGTGGATATTTAATTTTTGTGTTATTTGCTCATATTTTGGCATTGCTGCAAAAACTTTCCTGGCCTTTGAAACGTGAAGGTGTGTACTGCACAAACAATAAATCAATAATCTAAGTTGAGACTCGTCGTGAGCAAGACTTGTCTGCAATTGCCTCCTGGCAATCATTTAAATTAATTTCTTTTAACACTTCTGTCATTGCTCTTTACAGTCCAGAAGAATGCTTGTGAACCAAAGAAGGTGCTGCCTTCAGCAACTCCGCACCCGACGTTACCTGCGTGTCAGGAAAGCTTATCGCGAAAAGGCAAGCGCCAGCAGCAGATACCTGCTTCCCCTGCGTTCGACATTTGGAAACGCTGCCGCTCGCTGCTGAGGACCTCAGAGGTTGCTGGCCCCCATCCCAAGAAGCACCAGGCATGGAGGGGAGCAGGTAACGTAAAAACCAGGCGGGCATCCGTCCCTAATTGATGTGGACAACAGCAGGCACTTGCCAGATCCATCTTTCCCGGTGGATCAGTGCTCGCAGCATCAAGCACGGCACTGGTGGAGAAGGAGCAGGCATCCAGACCTAGCAGAAGAGGATGTTTCCTGATAGAAATAAAGCTCAGGCTCAGCAAATGTATCCTGATTTTCAGTTTCTGTGGTTACGGACAAAGTTTCTTCACATGATCACATCAGCTCAAGCATGCAAGTGTTTCCAGGAAGGGTTTGATGCTGAAATTTTTGGCTCCTTCAAAGAGAAACCTGCTTGGGTTCAAGCTCCCCCAAGATAGGAAGGTTTTTGTATATGGGACTTCAAATCAGAATTGCTGCTTTTCACTCCGCTTTGCAGTTCAGTCTGCAGTCTGGCATGGATCTACCAGATCTTTGGCCTTTTGAGCCTTGTTCCTTTAAAAAATCGAGCTCACCACAGTCAAGCAAATACTCACTCAAACTGCACTTTGATGAGCTGCAAAAGAAGTGAAGTTGTGGAAGGAAAACCTCGAGCACAAGGAGTATTCGAGTACAAGATAGTTTCCAAAAGTCTCCTACAACAGGATGAGCCAAACTGGAAAATTGTGCTGTAGTTTTCTGTTGACCCCCACCCAAGCTCAGCACTGTTGGGGCCACAGCTTTAGTCTGGCCCATCTTCACTTATTACTCTTGAAAAATAAAACAAAACATTCTAAGAGAGTTTTAAAATAGCTCAAGTGTGACTCAAATCCAGCAAAGGATGTCATTTAAGCTTAAAGAAAATGTTTTATCCTTAATTTGCCCTGCAATGTTCAAATCCACAAAATGAGGTGCTATTCACACCACCAAGCCCGGCATGAATCTTCCAGCCCGGGGCCAGAAGCAGATCCAGGTTTCCATGGGTGGAGGCAGGGACCAGCATTTCGTGCCTTCGGTGTTTGCGCGGAGGCCAAGGAGAAGCACGAAGGGAGCAATCTGCGGTTGCATCTCCGTTTGAGAGACGCTGCGGGCAGCGAGGAGGCGGGCAGCCTGCCCAGAGGGACAGGGATGGCAGCGGGGCATGGATGAGGCATATTCCCCAGCCTCGTGCTGCCCACCGAGTTCTTTTCGGCGATATTGGGCAGCCCTGCTCCTGCAAGGCTCTCCGTGGATTTGCTGGGCTGTCGGGACAAGGTTACTTTCTCCCATTAGCTTTGCTTTTCACCTCTCCTTTTCTCAATACCTTAGAAGGAATTGTGCTAATGTCAATAGTGGCTATTTATCCACTTCTCCTTCCTTTTTTTTTTTTTTTTTTTGAGTGTAAATTCTTTCTTTTGTCCTCCTTTCCTCTCCTCTCGAGCACAAGCAAGCCCTCTCTTTGCTGCAGCAGCGTTCAGCGCCGGCTCGGCTCTTTGTTGCACGTCACCGCGGTGTCACGCGCAGCCGGAGCGGGGGGTGACGGCACCGATTCTGCAGGTGTGGGGCTCAGGGACACCCTGCTGCGGCTTCGTGATGCACTTAAGCTATAACCTCTCTCTGTATAGAATCTATATGGTGACCAAAGGAGGCACCTTAATGCCCCGTCTAGTCCCCAGCCGTTTGAACACCCTTCTTTCACTCATCTCCTGCCACGCGCCGGCTGTGGTGTTGGAAGCATTGGTGCTGGCGCTAAAGAAAGGGGAAAAATCCCGTATGGTCAGACGTAAAGGAGCAGTTAGGGGACTGTCTTTCGGCTGCGTGTGGACTTCGGCTGGCCTGAGGCAGCCCTGGCAGGGCAGCACGGGTCGGGACAGAGCTCCAGCTCTGCAGTGCCCCGGACAGACCCGGCAGCTCCTTCCCCAGCACCCGGCTCCCACGGATGTCGTGGGTAATATGGTGGAGGCGGACAGCGGGAGTAAATCCGGCTGTAGGCTCAGCGCTGGACGGACAGCCTCTCCCCGCTACCCTCGGTCGCCTTAGACCGAGCCATTGCAGCGTAGCTACTTTAAACTGGGACGTCTGCAGTCCGCTGGTGGAAGGTTGGATGAAGTGCTAATTTCAGAAACAGGAAGATATTTAATGAATTGTGACTCGTTTCCCTCCCAAACAAGTATCGGCGTTCGGAATAGCTGGGAGAAGGGGAGCTGTAAACATCCCCCAAGCAGCCTGGCACAAGCCGGGCACAGGGACGCAGAGGCAATCGCTGTGATGCTCTGGTTAGCAAACGTGGCTAATCACTCTCGTATTTTTCCTCCAGGCACAGACAGCCCAAAGATTCCCATAAAGACTCTGTTTTACAGTCTCCCTGAAGGGTAATTAGCAGCAATAAAAATATTTTTGAAATTGCTGGCTGGTTAATAGCGTGCACAACATAGGAGAGCTTTGAGTCCCGGCATCGGCTATGATGAGGCATGAAATGCTTCCAAATCCATGAGCAGTCCAAAACAAAAGCCTGTGTTTTGCCTCTCCATCACACAGCAGCAGCAGTCTGGGACATGCAGGGGAGGCGTTGCTTCAGGCAGGGCAGAAACATAAAACCCAAATATTGTGTTTAACCACTATCCAAGTAAAAGAAAAAGAAATCTCCCTTGCGGAAACTGAATTCAGAGCTGTGCTCCTACGCAGGGGCGGCTGGAGCCAGCAGGAGACATCGCTTTGCATCTTCACTGACTTGAGGAGATTTGCAAGGGGAAGAAGCTCAGCCTGATGGTGTTTTACGGATCGAGCTCGCGTCCTCTCCCGAACCCCTCAACTGCCTCTTCGTGTTCAAATTTCAAAGCGGTCCAGCTCTCCTCAGAGGTTCCTTCGGTGAGCCAGGAGGGAGAGGCTCGGAAGGGGCGCGGGACGTGCCGCGGGCTCTCTGCTGAGCCGTGCAGCTTGCGACCTGCGTGCTCAGGACTCGCTGCCCTCAGCTCCTGGGGACAGCTGTGATTTTGGGTCTCCCACCCGACGGAGCAGCTTTGAAACAGCTTCCTACGTGTTACAGACAGCACGTTACCGCTGTCACCCTGACCGTGAAGGCGACTGTAACGTGCAAGAGTTATGACCGATAGTGAAACAGACTTTATTTTTAAAGGGTCACACCAAGATCTTTTCCCTTCAGTGTTGTTCTAAACTACATAATGTTTAGAAATAGGTACGTTAACAGTTGGACGTGACCAATACTTTTGCCTTGGTTAATTGGGAGTTGGTAGGCTGGTCAGTCGTACGTCCTCTGGAATCAAAGGCCATGTGAGAAATCACTCGAGCAGTACAATAATGGCGTTCTCCTATAAATCAATTGGAGCATCACATAATGTTATGCTTAAAGACCTTTTGCTCTGGATACTTCTTTACTGCATTGCTCTTCACATCTGTTAATATCATACACAGATGCAAAAAAAGAGGTTTCGATTTACAATTCAGAACTAAGTTGCAAAATTTCTGTGATTAGAAAATATTTGTCCATAAAATCATCATCAAAAATATCCCCCTTTCACTAACAAGTATCTCATTGTGAAACTGACCTCTGGAATGGCTCAGAAGAATGCTGTGAATCTTTTAATAAAATAACATGCATAAACATACAGTCTTGAGGTCCTGCATGTGTCCTGTGTGAAGAAAAGACTTCATTTAAATTCCTTCCATTAGTGGCAAGAGCTAGTTTTAAAAAGGGCACTTTTTTTTTAACCTGGTCTATTAATAGTATTCAATATTAAATTACCCCCAAAGACTGCAAAATTACAGAGGAGATTTTTTTTTTCAGAACACATACAATGCCTCGATAATTTTCACAAGAGTACTCTGGATGAAAATAAATTTCTGCAAGGAAAATATTTAGACAAATGAGTTAGTCTGAGTTACTTGGCTTAAATTCCAGAATAGTATTCCTACTCAAGAGCTTTAAATGCAAAACATCAAATGGGTTGTGAATGGATGTGGATGGAACAGGTTTTGATCATTGACTGCAAGGCTGCTACCTTTCTTTGGCTCATTATTGGCAAGATTTATTTCTACAGAGACGTTTATGACAGCAGATCAAATCTTGCTTTACTGAGCTGATATAGCTAGATAGCATAGTAACAAACATATTTTCACATGTTTAGGGTTTGAAGTGCTTCTAGCCCTATGCTGTCCTGGCACTGGAAGAGGCTGGACCTGATGTTGGAGAGAAAGAACTTTCCTTGGGACCACCAAGAGCGTGTCCACCACTGTCCTTTGCGCAGTGCATAGCCACAGAAGATGCGAGGTTATGGGGTCTGTGACAGGATATTGGGGATTTAAGGACCCTGCGGTGCCCTTAGCAGCCAGGCAGCTTCGGACTCTCAAAAAGGGGCACGCTCTGAGCTCTCCCCTCCCTCCTCTCTGCTGCTCTCCAGCCAAGCGTGCACGTACGGGGCTAAGGCAGCGCGCAAGAGCATTTGGGGAAGTCAAACCTCTGTTTGATGACGGATCAAACCATAATAAATGGACCTAGGTCAAGAAGCGTTACCAGAAGGACCCAAGAACACACAGTTATTAAATAAAAACCACCACCAAAGCTCTGCGATGGGTGGTATGCTCGTACGATGAGAAAGTAGTTGCTACTTGGCAACATCAGAGCTTGGAAGCTATCGGAGGATGGCCTGTTTTTCCAAAGGCTTTTCTCATCGAGGGATGCAAACCGTTCTCATAGAGCTAATAGCTGCAAGCCAGCTCAGAGTCCTGGGAGCCAGATCCCACTCTAATTCCTTGTGTTTGTAACGTGAAAGAACAAAGGGCTATATCCTGCCATTGATACTTTTTCAGGCCTCTTAATGGACATGGCTTGGAGACCCAGATATAGATCAATGGCAGGATACAGTCATAATAAACTGAACTGAGCTAAAAGAATGGTGTCTTCCTATTTCAGCTTAATATGACATAGCATTTGCACATAATGGAGACCAGATTTTCCTTTTGAACAAGTTGTCAAAGTATCTGTTGCATCCTGATGAAGGAATGCTTGAATAGCAAATCCCAAACCTAACCATTCGATAAATCTAGCAAATTTGTTAGACTGTACCACACTGAGAAGTCTCTGCAGATCCTTCTAGTTCAGCCTCTGCAGGTAGAGTATCTTTACTGAGACCGCAGCTGGAGTTGCTACCAATAAAATGAGCCACCTTAAAAGCTCATGAACGGTGATGCTTCTCCACGGCACTCAGTACCAACTTTGTCATGTCTTTCAGTTTATGCAGGCCAACATCTGTGCGACGAAACTGTATTTTAGAGCTCCCTGCTACTTATCAAGTCACCGAATATTTAGCCTTTCTTTACAGTGTGTGCATTACTGCATGGATCAGTAAAAAAAAAATCAGCCGCAGAGGTTTCGGCTGAACAATATTTTTAGAAGCTAGCTTATTCTTCTACCAGTGGTTATTAGTCCAAACAACTCATGACAGCTTAATTTCTCTCTAAACTTTTTCTCCCTCCTAGTCGGAGGTAGCATTTCAAAATATCTGGAAGGGTGCTATTTGTTTTCCTTCCCAAAATCTCCACAAAGATGTTGTGGATAACCACAAAAGTATCATCCACATTCCTTTATGGTAGTACATGGGGATATGATTTATTCAAAACCGGAGCGTACTTTAAACACGCGCCAAGCCAGAGCGCACCGAGTCCCAGAACGGAGCCCAGGAGAATCCACCTCGACTGTTGACAAACCTGGCTCCGAAAAGCAACCTCTACACTGTCCAAGAGTAACAGGGTATATGACAGTGCTGCTAAAAACCTAGGAGGCTAACGCGAACCAACCAGGCCATCTGGGGCTGTTTAGCTGTTCTTGCTGTGTGATACCATAACTTGGCGTGAAGGGCTGGAGCCTCCAGCAAAATCAGACATGACAAAATCTTCTGAGCTGAGTCAGAAACAATAATCATTCTTTTTGCTGCAAAGAAGCAGAAATCACTGACTTTTGCATATCTGAGAGCAGTCTGACAGATAGGAGTGGCTGGGCAGCAGTTCCTTTTCCCTGCTGATCACCTTGAAAACGTGAAAATGCTGCGAAAAGAAGGGCGTATTAGGCTTTATGGCACAGTAAACATTCACAGTGTTGATTCTTGCCGCATCTACATCTGCCGTCTCCCAGGAGAAGCTGGCAAAGATGAAGTTGCCCTGAGATGAAATACATAATATTGTAATTTTTCAGTCTTTTCCCTTTATTGAGGCAAACCGTGAATTAGGAAGAGTCTTTCGGTGTATGTCTTGGAGAGAAATAACTGTTCCTCCTGCTCGCTGGGATGAGACAACCTTGGTCGTGGTGTGACACAGAGAAATGGGGAGTGGGAGCCCAGCTGCTGTAGTTACAGATTGATGGGAGCACGCCGGAGATGGGCTTCCCCCCACCAGCGGCATCACATAAACAGAAATATCAGTGGCGTTAGCAGGGGCAGAAACGTGGGGACCAGACGCCCAGCATGATGCAGTCTCCAGCGCATGAGATGATGCTTCTTGTAAACTGGGCGTGTGGAGATGCTCTGTGCCCGAGGGAATAAAGATGTTTGGGATTATGCAATGAGGTAGCCTGAGGTAAAGCTGAACATGCTTTTTGCTGGGTTGCTAAAAGATAAGGGTTGGGAATCTCAGGAGAAAGCAGAGCGGAGCTGAACTCTTGCACGTTCGGCTGTGCACCCGGGAGGAAGAGCAAACCTAAATCTTCCTTGAGGTATTGCTTCTCTAAAACTTTTGGGAACGCTCCCTGTAAACACTGCCCCATAAACGCTGTTATTTAAGGATAATTTTTACGGTAGGTTTAAAAGCAGGTGAGTTCAGGACAGCTTGTGGCCAACAGTAGAAGACTGCTACTCAGAAGAGATGTAGGTCCTGCCCCAGCCTCTCTGGAGGTTGCTTCTTGCCTTCCTTGCACCGTGTGGGGCTGCCAACACCCCCCATCACCTGAGGCATAGGGGTGATGGTCTGGTTTGGTAAGATTTTTACCCTCGCTCTGTGGGATGCAGGTGACTCCCCACAATGCCAGACAATGATTCCTCAAGCCATTTTGGTTTTGGCATTTTTTTTTCTGCAGCTGACATCTTCATGTCACAAAGCCCCAGGCTTGCACGGGCTGAACTGTGCAAAAATTCAAGCAGTGACCTAAATTTTGTGACTTAGGACTGCTTGGTGGTGACAGAAGGGAAAACAAGAATGTGCAATTCTGTGATTGCTGAGACAGACATGCTCCTGTAGCCACAGCTTGCTTTTGAATTTGAGGAGTTACTGAGAAATTTAGCCAGCCTGGAAAGTACTAAGAGGGGAAAAAGTCCCAGACAGAACTCAAGCCGGTTCTGGGAGGAGGAGAGCCAACAAAGTCTGGTTTATTGTGGGTTGTTTTTTTTTTTTTTCTGTTTGGTGACCTTCTGCATCCTACTGCAATAACCCCAGCCACTGTCCCAGCCCCTGCACTCAGTTTTCTTTGATTTTGTTTCATTTTTATGGCTATGCTTATTGCCTATCCCATGTAAAATTGAATTCATATGGCATTATTTCCAAAAAACCGAAAAACACAAAGCCCAAGAAGAGGGAAGAGAACTATAATTCAGAAATTAAAACAGCCAAAGGAATATCCCTGTGTCTTTCCCAAGACTCCCAACCTCTTCCCAATTCCTTCCCATGTCACCTTAATGTACCTGCTCGTGTCACCCGGCCAGCTGGGCTGCCCAACACCATGCACACCCCGGCTGCTGCAACATGGGGCTGGTAAGGACGGAGCTCTCTCTCTGGTTTCCCCTTCACAAGAGCTTTTATTTGAATTTTCCTCCCCTACACGGCTGCTGATTTTGTAAGCATGTGGTATCTTCAAAATTGCTACCTGCAGCCTTGCCTACCCAAAATTGGCAGGGGGGTGTGAGTGTTAAAATTTGTTTGAAAGGAGGTTAAAGCCAGAGACAGGCACTATGGCTGCACAGGTCACATTGCATTTGGAAATTGGGCTAACATGTACTCTAATTTTTGTGTGTATAAGAGCTTTTGTCTTTAAATAACTGCTGTTCCAGGACTCTGTTTTCTTTGGCTACTTTAATTATAGCGTTGCAGATTTTTCTTCCCCTTGTTTGACTCCTTCACTTACTATACTTTGCTGGATTTCCTCAAGCATGCAGGAGTGTGTTAGCTGCAAAATCACTGTCCGTTGAATGAGCAGTGATCTTTCATTTGTAAACTTGTCTCATCATTAAAGGCTGAACTGTAGGATACACGCAGAATTGGACTGCTGCAGGTTTCCTCAGAGAAGGCAGATTTCTCTTGAGAGCTCTTTGGTGCAGGGCTATACATCTGACACCACAAGCAGAAAATGCAACAAGACAATTCAAACCATGTCTGCCTCCATCTCAATTGTGCAGTCCCTGCAGAGTGAACGCGGTCCAACCCGAGCTGGAGAACGGTGACTGGTGAGAGGCCATGACCTACTTATTTTCTTCACAGAGAAGTAAAGAGTGTGAATCTCACACTCTGTGCTGCGGATGCACCACCAAGACAGATGCAGACTGAGAGAAAAGATCTCCCCTTTAACTGCCACGAAATCTGTGGAACAGGGTCAGATCGTGAGATCGAAAACTGCACTCAGCCTTATAAACTGAAAGTTAACACAAGGCAAAATCCCAGAGGCATGAGCCCTGAAGGAAATTAGAATAGAATAGACTATTTGGGTTGGAAGTGACCTACAACGATGATCTCGTCCAACTGCCTGACCACTTCATGGCTGACCAAGTTATAGCGTGTTATTAAGGACGTTGTCCAAACGCCTCCTCAACGCTGACAGGCTCGGGGCATCGACCACCTCTCGAGGAAGCCTGTTCCAGGGCTTGACCACCCTCTCGGTAAAGAAATGCCTCCTAATGTCCCGTCTGAACCTCCCCTGGCGCAGCTTTGAGCCATTCCCATGTGTCCCATCGCTGGATCCCGGGGAGAAGAGCTCAGCACCCCGCTCGCCACGTCCCCTCCTCAGGACTCTGCAGGGACCAGCGAGCTCTTGGAAAGCAGCAAAGCCAAGGGGCATCTAGACATGGTGTGGAAACAAGTGACTTGGGATACAAGATTTTGAAGTGCTGCAGTAGCAGAAATACGAGCCAGGCGTTGGTGTCCAAGAATTGGGATGTAGCTCCCCTGCTCTGCAAAAGGACTCTGCAACAACAGGTCCAGTTGAGGCATTTCAGGGCTAGACAGGGCTGACTGAGAAAGTGGCTGAGAAGAGTCACTCCCTGTGGTGACAGGGCCTGCCAGCGTGACTTCTGGGGCAAGATCATCATCATCATCATCATCATCATCATCATCATCATCATCATCATCATCGTCTGCAGCGTGGTTAAATGGCAGCAGCGGGAGGAGCAGCTGCTGTTTAGACACTGCAAATGCTCGTGAAGAAAAGCAATGACTTTTTATGTTTCCTGTCTGATAATGAGATACAACTGCGCTTCTGAAATGGAGTCTGACTCCTAGAGCCAGAGGAGTCGGGTGAAACTGCTCCCAGCACAGTCCTTCAGGTGGTGGGATACTGTCCCAACAACCCCAGGGCTGAAGAAATTGAAAGCAGAACAAGATCCTGTGTTAGCCTGGAAGATGGGCAGAAGGAGAGCCTGGCTGGTCTTTCTAATCTGTAATTACTCTCCTAACATTCTGTGGAAGAATAGTCCCACAATATGAATTTTATGGTGCTAGTTTCAGCCAAAACATGTGTTGCAGGTCCCACTCTTTTGCAGGCATGACACAACTTTTGTTTATAAATTCCTCTGCCTTTGCAGCATCGTTGCCAGCACTGAAGGTGATTTCTGCTGACATACCCAGTTAAGTCATCCTAAACCACGTTTGTCCGGGGTCAGTGGTTTAACTTCTTTCCCTCTGGCTAGGCACGTGTGTGCTCCTCTTCCTGTGTCTTGTACAGCAAATAATCATGAAATTAGCCATCCAGCCCTTCAGGCACATGCATGGCACACAGGCGTCACAGGCAAAGCACTGTCTCACCAAACACTGCAATACAGAGCAGTGAACTACCTTGGATTCTCAAAACTTAAATGCTGTGTGTTTCAGCATGGTGCTGTACCACAGGATTAAAATAAAACATGGCCATTAACCCAACATCCTCCATGCACATGACAGAGCTCACCGTTTCCTTTAAAAAGCCAGATGAGAGCATTCAAAGGAAATTAAGGGATTTGGATCCCTAAATGCCATGAGCATGTCATGAAAACAATTGCTGTGGAGACTGTGGATGCTCAGCTCTTCCAGAGAAGCAGGAATTGGAGGATAGTCCTTCACAGCTAAACTAACGAGGGCTGTGTACCAAGGCCAAGGAGCACTGAAGGGCTCATGTCATGTTTGTGCTGTTTAGGGCTCTTCTAGGTCAGGCTCGTGCCGCAGAGAGCTCTGCAGAGCAGTCCAAAACACCGCTGAGCATGAAGCGTGCAGGCAATCAGATGTCCAGGGCTCTAGCTGACTCCCCAGCCCTTTTCTCTTGAGCAGAATAGATGTTATTCCCATAACATCTCATGCCGAAGACTCCAAATGTGAGAAGCTAAAACCACAAGATCCTGTTGGGGGAAAAAAAAAAAGAGGTGTTGGTGCTTATAGTGTTTTTAAGAATACAGGAGTCTTCCCACCTGAGAGCAGAGGCTGAGCTAAGCAGGACTTGCCATTGAAGCCTAAAAGCTGTCTGTGTGCTTCATTTGTGGACGTGCCTTTTCGTTCAAATGGAATTTGGACAGTATTTTGCACCGAATGATTTCCAGAAAATCTTGTTCTTCATCCTGCTGGAATTTTTAAGGAGATATTTGCCCAGGCTGTCCACATGAGCGTCTCTCGTAATGTTTGATCCCTCGGAGAACAATCATGGATGAAATCGCAAAAAATGTTGTGCAACTCTGTTTTTCTCAATTAGGAGCTTGGAAATAACAAATATACTGGAATGTGGTTTCAGTCCATTCCCTTCTTTATTTGACCTCCTATCAAGAAGAAATAATATATTCTTCTTCTGGAATAGGAGCTGTGTCAGCCAATATACTTACTGGCACATATGTGAAATGTACGGGCTTACTTCAAAACAACATCTTCTTTTGGAAAGGAAATTGCACTGAATCTCGTCTTAAGTCATTGGCCAACCATGCGATGACAGGACGGGAGTTTGTCCTGCTTTTCACCCGATCTCTGCAGTCCTCAACCAACCGAAGGCCTTTCAGCGCGCTCCCCTTCCATGGCTGTGTGGGTTTCGGCATCCCCATCCTGCCGCCCCAGCAAAGCCAGCCCTCGCACCCCAGCTCCCAGCAAACCTCTTTTGATGGCCTCCTTGACCACCCCGAGCCCTGTACCTCCACCAGCCCCTCGCCCTCCCCGTGCCCGCACAAGGACCGTGCCGTCCACCAGCCCTGGGACCCTCCGGGCACCCAGCCCTCCTCCCGCCCACCCATTCCCTGCAGCTGGGATCTGCTGTTGCCACTGTGAACCCCACGGCCATAGCCAGACACCCCCATGAGCAGGAGGAGCCACCCCACCTGCCTCCACCTCAGCCGCACCATTGGGTTGCAGCTCCTGCAGTCTTCTTCCCGCCTCCAGGTTTGCTGAGAGCAGAGGGGGAAGGCCAGGAAAAGGGGGTACAGCCAAAAAGTCCTCCTACAGCTGCTTGCACCCTCCACCACCTTCTTGGGCACCCTCCACTGCCTTCTTGGGCACCCTCCACCACCTTCTTGGGCACCCTCCACTGCCTTCTTGGCCACCCTCCACCACCTTCATGGGCACCCTCCACCACCTTCTTGGGCACCCTCCACCACCTTCTTGGGCACCCTCCACTGCCTTCTTGGCCACCCTCCACCATCTTCATGGGCACCCTCCACCACCTTCTTGGGCACCCTCCACCACCTTCTTGGCCACCCTCCACCATCTTCATGGGCACCCTCCACCACCTTCTTGGCCACCCTCCACCATCTTCATGGGCACCCTCCACCACCTTCTTGGGCACCCTCCACCACATTCTTGGCCACCCTCCACCATCTTCATGGGCACCCTCCACCACAGCCACACGCACACCAGCCCCCTCAGGTCTGCGTAGAACGTCTCCCGCGCTGCATTCACCTTTTCCTACAGGCAGCATATCATTTCGGACCTACACTTCCTCCTCGCTTTCCTCTTGCCCCTGAGTCAAATGGCAGGAAGAAATAAATCGCCGGGACGTTTGGACCGTTGCGGGGGGATTCCTTGCTTGTCTGCAAGGATGCACAGACAGCCGCTGCTGAGGTATTTCAGGAATGGCCGTGGAGAGAGAGGAGGGCTGGAAAGGAGGTGGGAGGACTATGTCTAGACAAGCAATTGATTATGGTGTTTGGCTTGCTGATTTTGCAATTGTCTTCCTAAAGGCCTGGCAGGACTCTGTACTGGGTTTTTTTAAAAGCTCATAGAGGCCATATTTAGCCTACAGCTGTTTTTTTCCAATGCTCAGTTTGCTTTTAAAACATGACCAAATAACAAATCATTTAATCTTTTGTGAAGTCTCCCCCTCCTCCCATTTAAAATCTATTCTCCAAACACTGCAGCCTGATTCTTAATGATTAAACTGGGAAAATGTTCATGTTGCTAATGTTTTATTTTTTCTGCTGAATAGTGGAATAGAAATTGTGCCTGCATAAGGTAAGAATTTAAAATAAATCTGAATAGACAACCCAAATATACAGCCAACAAGCTCATAGACTCCTGGGTTGTCTGTCAGGAAAGGCAATTTCGTCATCAGCCTGATCTCTGAACAGGCAAAATCCTGCTGACAGTTCATTACAGGGCTGTTTTGAAAACACTGACCGCTTCTTGAGAAACCTGTGTGTTAGCAGAAGAAAATGGAGGTGAAAAAACCAAGAGAAGAATCACAAGCTGCCTATTTCCACAATTCTTCCATGCTAATCAGCCTCTCAATTTGCCCAGCATATAGGAGCTGATGTAACTGCCCTGAAATCCACAATAGACGTAATTGAAACCTGCTGCAAAACTGGGCTCTTCTTACCGACTGCTTGCTCAGTGTAACTGTGAAGTTTCAAAATTTTACAAGTGCGTTTTATTGCTTGTCCTGTATAGTAGAGAAAATGCTGAAAAACTGGCTTTCTCCTCAGGTTTGTTGTTTCTGTAATGATTCCAGCAACTACCACATCACTGAATATCTCTTAATATGCTTGCACAGACATGAAATTTTATGATAAACAGATGGATTTTGAGAAAAAGTACAACAGCAGTAACTCACAGCCTTGTCTTTCCATGTTTAGCTGCATGCTTTTTATTATTATCATCTATATGGTGCTTTTTTCCAACCACCCAGCTATATATTCCTAAAGAAACACACATTCTTTTTAACTTGCAACCATGCAAGTGTAGCAAGTCACCTAGTAGGAATATATAGGTCACAATATTATATGACTTACTGAGCCCTGATTCAGTGATTTATGCACTTTTTCAGTTACTTCATCACCACTAGCTGCTGTTGAGGGAGCCAAAATGAATACGAATTCTTATGGTTTGAAATAACAAAAAGGAAAGGTCTTTTTCATGACTTAAATATCTATTTTGGGTTCATTTTTTAAGACATTATTTCCATTTATTTTCAGAAGGAAAATATTATGTTTATTTTACTTTTGTTAAGTCAGATGAATGTGCTATACTCATTGCTACCAGGGGGAGTATTTAGTACTACCAGCAGTCCCATTAAAATCAGAAATAGGCTTGAAGTGACCTGCCGAACGGAGCACTTTGGTGTACAATAAAACGCCGTAATTCTGCCAACTCTGATGCACGTGAGCAGGCTATGTCCCTTTTCGGGGGTACAAAATACATCTTACACTGCCTGCGACTTGCCACCGTGCCCCGCGTATTGCCTGCTGAGACGTTAGCTGTGACGCGCCTGGTACGGAGGGGACAGTAAATCACGAAGCTGCGGTTGGCAGGGGTGGTTTAAGGACAAGCAGCCACACCTTTTGCATTTTTAAACCCTTCTACTCTCAAAGTTAACCTCGACTTGGGATGAGAGAGCGCTGTGTTTTCCAGCGCTCCCCCCCCGGAGCAGCCCCGCAGGTCCCGGAGCTCGGTTGGGAAGGGCAGGAGGGATGGGATGGGGTGGGCTGGGACGGGGTCTGGTGCAGAGGCTGCCGTCGGGGACCACAGCGCTTCCCACATCTGCTCCCATCCTTTGCAGAGGAGGGTGCAGGACTTTACATCTTCCAGCAGACCAGCTTTGGTACGTGAGAAGGAAGAGCTGTCCGGTAGGTTCTTATTTAATGTGTGTGTTGTTCAGCCATTTAACTGAGGGGATCAACTACAAAACAGCTTTCAAACACAAAGAGAGATCACCCAACTTGGCTTTCACCAAAGTCAGCAGGAGTTTTGCCACTGATTTTACTGGAGCAGCGGGATGCAAAGACTGCAGGACTTTGAAATCCTTCCCATATGGTGTACCCTCTAACTCTTCCTACTACAGGCTGCAATTTGAAAGCCAAATATAATCAAATAACATCTAGCCGTTAGGAATTTTGGTGTTTTGGTGAATACTAAATGATTATACTCAGTGCACTTTGACAAAAAGGTTAGCTCTGAGGAGGTACAGATGAAGGGATGCCTGTTGGCATCAGCATTTGCTCTGCTTCTTCATCCCCGTTGTACATCACTGTACACCTGCCTACTGGAACGTGGATTGGGACCATCCTGCTTATTTTGCACAATTTGCTCAGTTCAACTATTGAAAAGCTTTCTATTTATTTCTGAGTGGCTTTGAATTGGCAATTTCATTTACTCATGAAAGGCTTTACAGCCAGACACAATCCAGAAATTTGTAAGTCTCAGAAAAAAACCAAGGACAAAAGTATAAATTAACACAAATTTTTCAAGGACAGGTCATGCCAAAATAAGGCAATGTCCTTCCAAAAGAAGGAAATAATAGATTTATTTATTTATTCCAATATATTATTTGTAGATAGGGAAGGTGCAATATCTCTTCAATTTGGCAAGGTCTTGCAACCAGCTCACATGATATCCTCATGCATGTTACATATATACAGTAAATGAAGAGAAATAAAAAAGTGGTTGGAAAACTGTATTCAGAAAGACGTTATCAGTGGTCTGTGATCAGAATAGAAGGATGTGTGAAATGGACATTTACAAGGGCCTAAGTCTTTTGCTATTCAATTTTTTCATGAATAACTTCAATAACGTATTAAAGAGTATGTTTAGTAATTAGTACGTCTCATTTTGTAGACCACTATATTGGGAAGGGTAGCAAGCACTTTGGTGAACAGGATTGGCATTCAGAAAGATCTAGATAAATGAGCACTCTAGTTTGAAAAAATAATTCAGTAAGAGGAATGTGAAATTTCACAGTTCGGTTTGCAACTTTCAGTGGCTTATAGGATGCAATGACTCAATATTGTCAAGCTGTTATGAAAAATAGTAAAGAGCGTGCTGGGCTATGCATGTCTTTTCTGTACAACAGATGACAGACTCCTCCTTTTCTCCTGAGTCACTGGAGAGCCGTTGTGAGAGAAGAGAAGGGAAAATAGAGGCAGAAGGGGAAAGGAAAGTGCTTTTGGCATCTTGCAGATGGATAAGGGGAAAAGGGAAGAGAACACAGTAAAACAAGTTTCAGGAGAGAATTAAGCAAGGATGGAAGTAGTGTTCCTTGTAAAAAAGACAGAAGCAGAAAGATTTGTGGTAATGTATAGGTTTTTCAACAAAGGGTTGAAAAACGTTTCATTTTTAGATCTTCACTTGCATTGTGGAGATGTCAGAAAAGTCTCAGTTAGTGTGCTCTGAGCCAGATTATTTATATTGACTTTGATGGAATAACAGTGGAAAGGCTGTCAGAGAGAGGAAACCGCAACACTTGAAGAAGTTATCTCAATTTTGCTGGTGTCAGTAATTAACATAGATTTAGCAGAAACAAGTTCATCTCTTTAAGACATGTTTTTTGTTATGGGAGAACATGTTTTTATAATGGGAGAAGTACACGTTCCTGTCACATTGCTTTTTTGGCAAGCAAATAAACTTTAAAACTGTAAGTCAAAAAAATAAGAAGAAACCCAACTATTCAAAATGAAGAGGTAGATCTAAACTTTGTGACTGCTCTAAGATGTGCCAGGTATCTCTGGGCTCTGCCACAGAGGCAACAGAAGAGGGAGAGTTGTGAGAGCCCGTCTGAAAAATAGAGTACCCTCAAAACTTCACTGCACAACCACTGCACCGACATGGGACTTCCATACCGAAGTAAAGTCTTGTAGTGAAGGTGCACATGGCTGTGATGGAAGGAGAAGCTGGGAGATCAGTTACTGTGTGTGAGTCTTCAGGAGACTCTGAAGACACAAACACCTCTTAGCAATGTACCAAACTTTGCTGTTTCCCCCAACAAAAATTGTCTAAATGGTAGAGAATTCCTGGAGGACTTAAGAAATTCCCCTATGTATAAAAGCAGATATAAATTCATCATTCTTCTTTTGTAGGAAAGAAAGTGCTTAGAGTAATCCCAGACAGTCACTGTTGTCTCCTCTTGATATAGTTGACATTTCAGGGTTTTTTCTTCAAATACACGGCAGTCGCAGAGACAAAACACAAAGGACCCACAAAAACAAACAAAAAATCCCTATTTTTAACCAGACAAGAATGTGTAAATATAAACAGGGCTGCCGAAAAGTTCGGTCGGTCCCATTTATAACTGCAGGGAGCCATAAGGTCCTTTGAGTCAAGATAGTCAAGATAAGTCTGAAGCCCACACATGAAAGTAACCCTGAGCACACTACTGTTGCTGGTTGTGAGAAGATCCTCATTTGACGCTGGAATCCCATTCAGCATGTATCCTTCCAACAGTGTCCTAGCCTTTCCACTTTAAGATGTTTCCGTGCTACAGTCCTCCAAAGTCCCAGATAATGAGGAGAAAGGAAAAAGGAGTGGATGTAAACAACCCTGAAGTCTTTCAAACCAGCCAGCGTCCCTTGGGCTTTTTTATTTTCCTCACTGCAAACCCGTTGGTTCCAATCGCAGTCCTCTGTACAGTTCCCACAGATGAAGAAACAAAAGCAAAGACTGCCCCAGTTTGGGTTTTCTACTGTCGCTGCCTGTGTCACTGTTAGGCGGATGGGTGCGAGCAGTCAAGCTGCTGGGCACGGCAGTGCTGGCTGACCAAGCCCGGGTACCCCGGTCCTGAGATTTCCCGCAGATATTATAAGTGGATCCATAAAACAACCTGTTAAAGTTGACTGTGCCGATGTCAACATACATTTAAAGCAGAGGATTCTCCACGCCCCTCTCCTAGCTCCTCATGAGCTCCGAACTGATGTTCTGAACTGATGTGCCACTCAGGACGCCGTACCTGGCAGGCGGAGCACTATGGTACGTGGGGATGAGCTCTTCGGCGTGGGTGCAACTGCCGTGTCCCTGTGGGAACAGTGAACAGCTCCTCCTGTACAATGCAATCTGTCTGCTGCCTTGCTTGGTTTAGTTTTATTTCTCTGCTGCTCACACCCACAGAACTGTTGGTGTTCACGAGACTCAGTTTTAGATGTTACGTGGACATGCCTGCAAGCACACTAGGAAAATGGTTATGCAGTTGGATATCCATGTACTGTTTATCCTGCCTTGTCCTACTCAGACGAGTTCCATCACAGCCTACTGCAAACCACTGGCAAATTCCTGTGAGATCTGGAGCCTTTCATGCTGCAGGGGTTTATTCTAACTGAATTTCTATAAATTAGTTAAAGAAATTCCCCGAAAGAGAACCAGAGATTGCTAAGACTAGGCTTTTATGTTGCTGAGTTTATTTTTGAACGAGCTTTAACAAACTTAGGATTATAGGTACTTTCTGCAGTTTTCATCCTCCTCTCCATTTCTTGATGAAAGAAGAGTGTTTGGTATAGACTTGAATCTCATTAGACTGCATCTAGATTCATGATTTGTTTGGTTTCTTTCTTTTTAATGTTAAGTTTTGAGGATTGTCTAGAGGAAAATATCCAGGACTTGACCAAGAGTTTAATTTCAAGAAGGTATTGACATTCTCAATTCTTGTTTGGGATCTGGATCCTACTCATGAATCTAAATGTATAGCTCCAAACCACGGAAGAACATAAGTAGCCCGGCTCAAATCACAGACGTACAAAGGACTTTTTGCACACCTGAAGTAACACACACCTGAGAGCTTTTCTGGACTGGGCTTAGTTCAGAAAGCCTGATAAGATACTGCTCAACACCACTGTCTGACAATGTAATGAAATGCAAAGCACTGGCTCCTGCCAGAGTCTCAGTGGTGATTGATCTCCTTCTGAATCAAGACTTTCAGCATTATGAATTTACACCGTGGCTCTTAAGTGTCTACTGGAAAACATATAAATGCTTAAATACATATATTCTTTATAGCATTCCCTTAGGCTTACATGTAGGCTACCAAGATACAGTCTTCTATATGTTGCTTTTTCTGCCTCTACATACATAGATGTTTACACGTGCTTCTCTTGCTAATTCTCAAGTCCAACTGAACTAAACTCAAGAAGACACAGGTAATTTTGGGTGACGTCCAAGGATTGCTGGCAGGGAATGAGACAACTCCACAGCGCTCCATTCAGCCTTGAGGTTCCTTGGGACCTTCTGCAGAACATGTTTTTGCCATCAGCACCTGTTTGATGTGCATAAGGGTTAGCAAACACGTTTTTTGCTGCTGTGCCAATGAACGTCCTAGCTTATGACTCAGTGTGTGCTATCAGAAGAGTCTGTGTCTCACCCTGCCCAACTTAACTGAAAAGGTATAGGCAGGAGCTGGAACTTAACATGTCAAAGTACATTTTAATGGCCCATTGGCACAGGGATTATCAGCGAGGAAATGACGTCCCGGGTCACGGCTCGCTCTCCAGGCAATGGGATGGGTGGCAGGGTGCTGACACAGCCCTACCTGAGCCAGCCCTGAAGGCCGGCTGGGCAGTCATTGCTCCACCACGCAGAGATTTCACAACTCAGACCTTGTTCCGGACATTAGCCAAAGCTTGCCTTTCATAACCCCACATAATTCACCATGCACGCATCCCACTAAATCATAATTAACCAACAAGAGTTTCAAGCAATTGTAAATCAAATAAGACCGGCCACGGCCTCCCGGGTGGGGAGGACCAGACTCTGCCCTCCCTCCTCGCGCCGGAGTGCTCATCACCTCCCAGTGTCCCAAGAGCACTTGGATCTGCTCCTCATCTTCCAGCCATAGGGACACTGGGGTCCTACTGCACAAAACCCCTGTCTCAGCCACGCAAACCTATTTCAGCCCTTCATCCTGGAAAATCCCTTTGGCCCTTTGTATATTGTCTTGGGAGCATAAAATTTTATGTGCCGGACAGTCACTCAGTCTGTGCTCCAGGCTTTCTGCTCTGATTGAGGCAATTCTAGTACAGAAAGCAGTAGCTGGGCTCTGAGGAATGCTTAATTTTATCTCTTCCCCCTCCGCCCCTGCTTCCCGCCACGGTAAGCTAAAATAGTTAAACGTTTGGGGTTTGGTTGCATGCATTGTTTATCCATGCTTGCTCCTGCTTCTATGTTTAACAGAGGAAATAACTCGCTACGATAAAGTATCACTACATGCTGGTAACATCAGATAAGCTAAGCTGGACAAAAATGTTTTCTTTGGCAATTCTCCACTTTCTTTAATTTGGCCAGAGAACCCACTTTACTTCTGGAAATGTGGAGGCCTCTGTTACGCTTGACTGTAACACAAAGAGTTTCACGGGTTTTCTTGTTAAACTGAATGTAAGACAAGGAGAACAATCCTGCCATTTCTTTCCCTGGTGTACAATCGGGCTGATAAGCATCAAGCTGCACATATCAAAACCCACAGTGAATGTCATTTGCATTAGTTTTCTGCCTTTCCAGAAAAAAAATGAGCCTTTGCAATCTGCTTATCGGCCCCTATGGGAAGGTGCACAATGCTATAGCAATATATATTTAAAGTTGAGCACCGGGGAGGAAAAAGGCAGCACGGCTGGAGGGAACCCTTTTGGGGTGGAGGCAGCATTCCCAGGCGCAGCAGGAGGAGCTGAGCATCCCTATTGCAACTGGTGGGTGTCAGAGGAGCCCCCCGTGTCCCCCCCCGGGGAGTGGGATGTGGACACGGAGGATCGGGGTGCGGGGATCGTCCCATCCCACGGGAACAGCTTGGGCTGCAGCTTCTCCCCGGCTCCCGGCGGTGGGTATCAGGCTGCGGAGGTGGCTCAGGAGATACCTCGGCACGTGGGGGGAGAGGGAAGGGGAGGGCTGGTGGAGGTTGGATGCCTCTGCCGCCCGCTTTGGGGTGGTTCTGGGGTCGGGTTTTGTCACTCCCCGCACGGTGCTCTGGATGAGGCCACAGCCGAGCACCCTGAGTCGAGAAACCTGAAGCACCGCGGAGGGCAGTCACCTCCACCACGCGCAGCGGACACATACAGCTACGCAGGACGTACGCACGTGGGACCGCACACGAACTCGCGCGTGCTACGGGTTAACCGGCGTGCGGCAGTCACGCCGGTGGCATTGCCACAGCCTCTTAACTTTACGTTTTTGCACCTAACACAAAGCTTTGACCTCAGGAGCCCTTTTCTGGCTGAAGGCTAGAGCGTGGCACTGCCTGTGGGAGACGCGGGGCAGCAGCGACAGCATCTTTCCCCTTCGTCTCCCACCAAACGCCTTGAAAAGCTCTGGCTGGCTTTGCTACAACCACGCTGCACGGCAAGGGCAGCTCCTCTGTGGACGGCGTGCAGCTCGTACAGCCCACACGCAGCGAGTCCCCTGCTTTCGGGATACTGCGTGTGGGATTTTGCGGGCTTCGCCCCCAAAACGTGCATTGGCTGTGCATTTACTGCACCTGCCCTAAGAGCTGGTGTCTGCGCAAGTGATGGACATACCGCAGATTTCTAGTTTTGACGGAGCTGCCGGTGGTACGGAAAGCTGAGCTACTCTTCCAGGCAGCAAAGGCACCTGGCATATAGTGAGCCATGCTGCGAGGATCCTCCCTGCAGCACACATGCAGCCTGAAAGCCTTAAGTAGGCTGGATTTATCTGTTGTTTTTTTCCCCACCCTTTCCTCCCTCCCTCAATACAAACATTTATGTAATAAAATATTTCTAGAGCACAATGTCTAAACAACACACACTTAATAAAAATAAGAACTGGAAAACTTTAGTAAGAAAACAGCTGAAGTTAATCTTCTAGCCAGATAACAACTGAAGGGGTTTTTTTCTTTCCAGATATTAAGGTGTTTTTCTTGTGATAGGTTTGACTTACTCAGGAGTATTCTGCTTAACACTGGCTCCTTAAAGGGGTACTTGAATTTTTTTCTTAGTTATAACCAATGTGTAACTTCTGGGACTCAGAATTTGAATTTCTGGTTAAATAACTTAGAAGCAAACTATAATTACGTGCCTTTTCCTGGTGCAGCTGGTGCCAAACCATAGACGAAAGCAAAGTGATTATAGACAAAGAGCAACCACTGGGTGACCGGGTTTCCTTTGGAGAGAGTCAACACAAGTCATTTATGAATAAATCTAGCGAAGAATCTGCAGCAGAGCCCAGTATCCAGTGTGAGGCTGGGTCCTACATACAATATACAGTCACTGGGTAAAATACTGCAAGAAGCTAACATAGGAGATACCGTAGTCCCTGCTGAGTGTCCTCTCCATACGCCACAGTATCACAATTCTCTTCTCCATCACCTCCACCGCCTCACAGCGTTGTTTATGGGAAGCGAGGGTGCGTTCCTCAGGGACAAGGGGTCGGCACCACGGGCTGAAGAAAGCCCCCAGCCCATGTCCTGCGGTGGGGATGGATTAATCTGCCCCTTGCGCCAGTCTGTAGAAGGGGTTGCTGCCCCTCCAGACCTGCTTTGCCCTCTTTATTCCTTTTAAAGGGGTGTTGCTGCTGTGCTTTGTATGGCGTGCCGGTCTGCCCACATCAAAATGCAGTGGTGCCGGACTGGGTCTTTTGGACCATTGGTTTTTCTGGTTCCAGTCCTTAAGATCCAAGAAGGGCTTTAATTATCGTGGTCTGAGTGTAATTCGTTCAGAGGTTTTCTCAACCGCTTATTCACCTCTTCCTGTGGTAGAGCTTGCAGACCCAGCCGGCATCAGTGACAGCAAAATATATTGCTTTTTGAAGAATCAGACTTTCATTTCAAAATTACTGCTCTGATACAAGCTGAGATGGGGACAAGATTTTCTCTCTCTCAACTTAAAAGGAAACAATAATTCTCTCCTTTTATTTGAATGCTATTCTATCCCATGATTTTTCTCTTTGCCGTAGAAATTTTGAAATCAAGTCAAACACTGGAAAGAAAAGATGGTATTGTAAACCTTGGACATAAAAAAAAAAAAAGCCTTGGACATAAAAAAATAAAGTCAATTCCAGCTTTTCCTGGGTTTTACGTTTGAACTTCCTCACCTCGAGGCTTCAGCTTTCTAGTCTGTAAACAGGAATAATACCTTCCTGTCTCAGAGAAGTGTTATAAGAAGCTTAACTGATTCGTGTTTGTAGGACACTGGGACATGGCAATACGTATGTGGATATGGAGATACACATATGTGAATATTTGGATGCATCTATGGATGGAGGTACAGGCTGTTTTTATTTTTGTGTATGCCTCCTGTTTTTTCTTTTCGCAACATCACTGTCTTCCTAAAGCACAAAGATTTCTTACAGAGAAGAGAACATCGATATGTTTACCTGAAGACTAGCTTGCACAGGAATGAAACGTGGTTTCTTGGCATATACTTCTTGCCCATTTTAAGTACCAATGTTAGAAAGTTTTGGTATTTGATATACGTAGCACAGCACAGGCTCAAAACCAGCCCTCACTAGCAAAGTATTGTCACATTACCTTATCTTTCAGAGCAATCTATAATTGAAAAGGGAAGCAATACTTCACCTAGATATCCCTCTCCCTCCCTAATTTTCCTGGTTAAAATAACATGTTGCTGAACTATGATTTTTTGAATTTAAACCAAAACAGGTCTTCTTTTCTTTCTGTTGCCAGCACCCTCCAAAAGAGCAGACACAGACTCTGCGAGCAGCTCTTTGTTGGGCTGCATCCCATACCCAAGCCCCCCTCAATGCCACCTTTCGTTCCCAGGACTTGCGAGCCGTCCTCTGTACCTCACACCTCCTTTTGGTTTGCTGCTTTGGGTTTTTGAAAGCGTTCTCCTTTCCTCCAGCTTTGGGAGATGGAAATTTCATGGCAGTCGATCACAGGCTGCTCAACAACATGACATCTGGAAACTCCTTCCCTCGATGATGGCAGGCTTACAGCAAGATAACCATCTGCTCTGGCCTCACCACCACTTCCATTTTTCTTTGTCTCCCGCAAAGATGTTAACAGGCCTCATTCACTTCTCATTCCCTCCCAAACCAGACAGCTAGAATTTCCCTTCCAGAAAAAAACAAAACCAAAACAGAACACTTTCTGTTTTAGAAATAAACTCAGAACTCTTGCTATTAGTATTGGTATTAGGAGTAGTATTATCAGCATTATCAAAATATAAATACTCAAATTTCCATTTGGATGGAGAAACCAGCACATCAGATATGCTATTTTCCATTCAAAAAGTAAATCTAAATTTTGATATTTTAAAACATATCTTTGCATGCACTTTCCAAAAATGACTTTTCAGTTTCTCACTTATGGCTATTTCTTGTCCTGCTCTGGTACAATCCCCTCTGCTATTACCTTTTCGCCATCCTTCGCACACACCAGAGGTTACAGCATCCCACTGACAAACGGTGTTGGAACAAGAAGCTAATCAATAAAAGATTACAGAAAGCCCTGTTTTCATTTTGCAACACGGACATGTTAGAATTCTGCTGCAAAGACTCGTCTCCTTTCAATACAAAATAATAAAAATGTAGTCCAGAGGGCAAAATGTCATCTTCGCCATATTTAGTAAATTAGTAAACATATTTTCAGCCACTGAACCTATATGTCTATATATACACACAAACAGGAAGCCGAGGGGGGGGTGTATGTGCACATACTATGGAAATAGCGACTGGCTTCTGTTTAAGGCTCTTCACATTTGTGGAATTTTTCTTATGTTACCCCTTTTGTTTGGCCTTTATTTAGGGACAATAAAAGAATGGATGCACTTGGCTTTAGCAAGGAGGTCAGTGTTTCCTGCTGCTAATAGGAAAAAGGTGGGTGACAAAACCAAAGCCTTGCTGCGCTGATCAGCACAAGAGCTTACTGATGACTTACCAGCTTTTCCACCTGCTTAAAATAAAATGCATCCACAGGAGAAATGGTCCTTGTGGCAACAGGCTGAAATGGTTTTGCTTACTTTGCCAGTAAGGAACTATGTTATCCCAGTAAACAATTTAAAGATGCCATTAAATGGCTCCTATTTTGTTCTATTAAACCTGGCAAATGATAAGCTAGGTTTCTACTCTGGTATTATTCAGCTCCTTTCTATACAATTTAACAGCTGGAAATGAGAAGGCGGCAGCTCCTTGTTCCTAGGCAACTCTCCCCAACCAGCAGCAGCTGCCCCAGGGACCAGGGTTTGGGAGCTGCTCTGCAGCGACAGCTCTTCTCCGGGATCAATGCACGGAGGCTGCTTCAGCGTGGGGTCCCCTCTAAGAGCTCAGAGCATTTGCAAGAGCCACATCTCATGCAGATTATGGTTTCGACTCTCAGCATCCCATTATATTGTGTCATATAGCTGGGAGTTTAGCCACTGACTTCCAAGAAGACAACTTTTTTCAATATACAAGTGATTTTTAAGTTATGTGTTTATTGCTTTGAGTTAACGAGCACAATAAAGAATACATCATGCTCTTCCGGCAAGAAGCCCATTTCAAAGGCATTAATGGCTATCAGTATACTCCCTCCTGCCTCAGCGAGACAGCTCACACTCACATAATCTCTCAGCAAGTCCACTTGCCAACTCAGTGGTTTTGTTATCCCTGGTGCAGTTTTGTAGGGCATAACACACTGTATGGGCTTATATTTGTTCTTACTGTTTTGCCGCAATGTTCTTTTACTCCTCATGTCACCCTTGAATTTATATATATGTATTTTAGGCTTTATTCAAGCAACTAAAAATCCCCCAGAAAAGAAGCACATGTGGAATGCATAGGAATAGAAACCATGATTACCTCATACATAGTATATTAATATACAGCTGGCCTAATAAAACACAAATCACACCCACTAGCAATATTTATGAAACACCTTACATCACTCAAAAGTTCATTCATATTCAAAGTCTGGTTTGGGATTTGGGCTTGTTGAACTCCTGTCCTCAGTGTAGGTCAGAAATGTGCTCCAGATGTTGACACCGCCTTTTCTCTTGACTCTTTCCAGGCAATCAGACAGGTCGCCTTAGTTTCTTCATCACTGGGACGCCTCATGTTTTAACTCAGCACATTTCCAGTGGGATGAAGACAACAGCGAAGAGAAAAGAAGAAACAGATCCTTCCACGTTGGTGCAATGCTTCGACGCAAGGTTCAGTTGTCTTGGCTGCAGAGCAGCATTCAGCAGGCAAACCAACGGCCCTGAAGAGAAACTGGTCCCTTGCAAAGGTTATTCCTCTGGTCATTCAGTCCAGCATATGGACATGGGCACGATTAGCACCTGCAGGAAAAGGAGCCTTTCTCTTTTTCTCCCTCCAGCATAATGCATCACTGTCAGAAAATGGGTTTTGGATCCCTCATTGAAGAGTGATACTAGTTTTGGAGTCTCTTACGAAGTTTCTTTTTAAGTAAATGATGTGTGAAAGAGGAATAACCTTTCTTCTACATCTCTCTCCATGCATCCAGCTCCATTTCTTTACCCAAGTCTTTTTTTTCCTCTCTCTAATCTACATTTGCTTATTCTTCTCATCCATTTCTTCCTCCACTAAAATTAAGCATATTTTGAAAGTTAACCCTTTTCTTATTGAGTTAATATATGCTAATCACTCAAAAGAGCTAAGCGGTATAATGGGACCTTTTCTGTGTTTCTTATTATTAGAAAATGTTTAATTTGAACATACTGGATAAGAGGAATTTTATGCCATTAGCATTATTGGAGACCTCTTGATGAAATTTCACATCCTCCTACAAAAACATTGGCCTGATCTAAACAAAGACACATGTTTGTGTGGCTCCAGGAAGGATTTATATTTGGAAGAGGAGAGAGTAATTTTTCATATTTATCCAGGGATGTGAATATAGCCTGAATCAAAGCATGGCTTCTAATTGTTCTTATCTGCAGGTTCTCATCTTTCTGACGGATCCTTTTTCATCGCCATTCTCATGTTACATCAATCTGTATCTTTGAATAAGGTTTCACACATGCATTAGTAACATCTTTCAACGGAGCTGCATGACCATCCGTCGTTACACTGAGCGCCTTGAAATCTTCTTAGAAGGCTTGCATCCTATTCTTTTTTTACCCTTCCAGCTTTCTCTTCTCATTAATACAAACAGATTACAATTTTGATTTATTTTGATTCATTTTACAGCCAGACATTAAGTGAAGCTGACGTATTTCAAACTCTGTTGTTTTTAAAAAGGAAAGTGCGGGCTGTGCAAAAAGCCCCAGCTCATCTGTGTCAGTGCACTTTAGGAGAAGGTCCAGCCTGATCCATCACTTGGGTTTCCCAAGCAGCAGGGGTTGCATTGGTACCATGAACACTCGGTGTTCAATTCCTGCTGCTGATGAGAAGAAATCTTAAATCTTTAGCCTGGTAACCCATACTTTTTCTCATTAACTTAGGTCCATCTGGGGAAGTTCCACACACTGCTATAGGAGCTTCTTCATCTTTGGGTGAAGCAGAAATACAAATCCTCAGCTCTTCTTCAAAATGATGCTGTTTCAGTAAGGATTTTCTGTGTGATTTTTCCACACCATCAAAATTTGTGTGTGTGTGCATGTGTGTGTGTGTGCGAAGACAGTAGGATATTTGGAGTGCTGCTTTTTTGATGTAAATTACCTGTCAGGGACATCCCAGAGCTATATATAGTCTGTCTGCCCACAGTGGTTCCAGTTTGTGAGCTCCCTTCCCTGCCTGCTCTCATGTGGGTGAAAATCAAGATGTTTTTCGACCTCTACAGAATTTTAATGCCAAATAGCAACATAAAGAGATACGATAGAAGCATTTAGTGATGGTACGATGGGCACTTTATCCTCAAGCAAGAAATCTATTACACCTTAACATAATATCCTTAACTGGATAACAGACACGCAAAGGCAGGCGCGTGGTAAAGGATCTGGGCTTCCCTGACAAAGAAGTTAACTCCCCAATCTAACGGTTGGATCCCAGGGTTCCAGAGGTAGGTCTTTTCCCAAATGGAGGAAAGCAAAGCTATTCTTTTCAAAGCTGTTCTTTTCAAAGCTGTTCTTTCAAAGGGAGTAAGAAGTAAAAAGCAGAGTCGGTTATGTAAGGACTTCTTCCAGTTTCTCCTTCTCTGCAACCTCTTCTTGCCATGACAAATAAAACAGCCTCGTCGGGCTTCCTGCCTCCCAGGTGCTCGGTGCTAACTGCATCGTGGTGACTCAGGTTGCACAGAAGAGATCCTCTGCTCCCCCATGCCCACCTCATCCCTTCGATGACCTGCAGCGGTATTTAACAAACAGGGAGCCACGATGTACCGTAGGCTGGGGCAGGAGTTCTGGTGCTTTTGCTCAGTGCCATTTAGTCTGACAGATCACACGTGGAGGACGGTGGCATGTTCTGCCCAGGAGTTTGCACGTGGCCTCGCTTGCCGCAGAGGGGATGCCACTGCTCAGGTGAGCAATTTGGTTTTGCTGGTGCCTAAAGTCATTTTCGGTCATCATTTTGACCTGTAATGAAAGGAAATCCCATTGACCTGGAACCAAGACAGGCGCGGAGGGGACGATGACAGTTCAGCGCTTCCTGTCCTTGAAATCTCCAGTTTATGATGCCAGTTTATTTCCTGGCATCAGGCTGTGAATTGTAGTTCACACAACTAAGCAGCAAGTTCCAGATCTCAATGTGCTGAGCATATTTGGCATGTGCCCAGCCTGTAGGGCATTCAGGTCAAGGATCATGGAATCAGCTTGCTTACTCTCACAGGGATGTGCTGGTTAAGTATGCTGCCTTCCACAGTCATTTAATTCTTTAAACATTCTGATGTAATCTCACATCCTTTTACTCCTCCCTCCTCATAGAATAGAAAAAAAAAAATAGGAATGTCATTTTTTGAGCACTTCTGAAGGAAAAAGAACAAGCAATGAATGTGGAATGAGTATGTGAAACAGTCACTTGTCCCTAAAATCTGAGATACTTTGACAGTAGGACGCAAGTCTAATCAATTTTTCCTTGAGGACAAACAAGTACATTACATGGAAAAGCTGGTCCTTCAGAAGTCGACAAGAACCATCCCCCCTGTAGTGCCCCTGGCTGAAGGAATGATGGATGGAAGGAAGGAAGGGCACACTTGGGAATACCTTCCTCTTCTCCATAACTCAGTATCTAAAGTTGTGGGGTCTATTTACTCATTTTAGGACACTTTAGTTTCATTCTACAGTACGGTACCTACAAATGTAATTAGCTGCAGGAACCTAAAGGAACTTTGCTGAGTTATACCTTCTTTCACTACACTTCTGCAGCTTGGCTATGTACTACGCACTGGTTTGCACTGACAGGCAAATGCTACCTTGGTTTTTGGTTTGGGATTAGGTAAGGAAGATGAACCAACCGATACTCATCAGAATTTGGAATAACTGACTCAAGCTCTGTTACCTGGCAAATTATTTTTTTTCATTTTTGGTCTTTAACAAACACCTTCTAGTGGTATTTTTAATCACTTCTCTCGAAATTTGTTAAATTTGGGCCATATTTCTGGTTAGTGCCTAGAAACCAATGGAATCTAATCCTACAGGTTCAGATTTACATCTGGAAAGCTCTGTGCCTGGACTACTTCAAAGACAAAAGGGAGCCTAAAATGGGACATGCTGAGAGTACAAGCAGTTCATATAATGTTGTTTTAATATTTTCTGCATTATTTTTCTATCCTGTTTTTTATGTTCCCTAAGACCTCACTGGGATAGCTGAGATCAGATGGTATAAAGCCATGAATTCTGAAGAAAATGAAACCGGTGCTTTATGCAACTCATTACTTTAATCTGCCTTAAATGCTACAGTGCCAGAAGAATGGAAGGTGGAAAATGTGACTGTTAAAAGGACTTCTGGGCTCACCCAGATCAGTGTTTGATGTCTGTGCCAGGCAACTTACTGGAAACTATAATAAAGAATAGTATTAATAAACTGAATGACATGCTGGAGAAGAATCAGCATTGCATATCAAGTAGGATGTCATGTTTTGCAAACCCATTAGAGGTTCAAGGAGTGATTTTTATATAGATCAGGATGGTTCTGATAACATTACATAGCTGGATTTTCAGAAAGCTTTTTGACCTGATCTTTCACCACAGACTCGCGAAGTGTATTCATATGGAATAAAAGCAAAAGGATAAAAAACATCTAAAAGAAAAGAAACTCATCATTAGATTACACAATCGGTTTCCAGAACCCACAAAAATCTCTGCTGTTCAACATCTTCAGAAATTTTATGGAGAAGTTTAATGCCATGAGGACAGTTGGCAGATAGTACAAAATTTGTCTGAACAGTCAAATCTTAAACTGGCAATCAAGAATTTCAGAAGACCTTTAGGAAAAAGAAATACTTTTCTGTTGGCTTAGTGAGCTGAATTGATTTGCTGTGAGGTCCCATCAGTGACAAAACCATACAAAGATCGGGGAGGCAGAATTGTGCATCCAGGGCTAGGGTGGAAGCATAGAGGGAAGGAAGAGTGAGTGGCACAACCTGTTTGGGTAGCAAGAAGCTGTTAGATTAGCTCAGCCGTATTGCTTGATAGCACTTTTAATGTGACAGGGTGATAAATGACAAGTGAAATTTAATATACGGACACACAAAGTGATGCACCCATGGAAGGCAACCCTCACCATATGTATACACTGGGAAAATAGCAACTCTACTCAGGAAAGAGGTCTCAGACCTTTCGTTCATAGCTCTTTGAAAAGAACAGGTCAGGCAGTAAAAAGGAACCCGTGGAATGTTTGGAAATAGTAAGAAAAAAACAAAAGTAAGACAAAAGCAGGACAGTGCTGCTGCAAACCCACATCTTGAATATTGCATATAGTTTTCTCCACTTCATCTGAAGAGAAGTATAAATAGAAAAGATACAGAGAAGGATGAAAACAAAGATGGGGAATGGCTTCTGTATGAGGGGCACTGGCTGCAGTCCCACAGCAGCCTACAGATTTACTGCTGCAATCCCACTCCACACCTCTTCGTCCTGTCGTCGAGCTGGTTCAGCACAGTAACCTGGTAGAACCCATACACGCACAGAAAAAAGGGAAGAGTTTTCTGCCATGTGAGAGAGCTGAAACGGCACAGCCACATCTCCGGACATGGGCAGGGGGACACACGACGGAGGGAGGAAAGTGGCAGCCAGTCCTAGGAAATCTCTGCCTGCAGCTATAGCTTCACAAGCTGTTTCGGCCAGCTCTGCTGCTGAAATGAGCAGGGCCACACTCCCTTCGCTTGTGGCTACTCGCTGCCACCCCTGAAAGCCTCTGCCTTTTGGTGTCTGTGCAGCTGTGCAGCAACTCAGTGGGGGAACTGATCTGAATTAAAATCAATCATTTTTGTTGGGTTACTCTGATCAGGTTCGCTGCATGCCAGCGCAAGAAGTGGATGTGACCAAAGGACAGGAACAAGCAACGGGGACTGGTGGGACTGCCTCTTTGAGCAATGCCAGCTCAAAGGGGTTTGGAAACAAATAATAGACCAAAGCTCCATAGTTTAGGAAAAGGGATGGCTCTGAAAGCATATGAGAGAAGTCTATAAAATGGCATGGTGAAAACAGATAGGGCATGATAATTCATTATTTCTTAGATGATGAAAATTCAAGCACCCTAGAAAATCATTAAGCGCTGGATTTAAAACTGCTGGGGAAATGTTCCTGTCTAGCCTTTGTGCACATTTGGGACCTTGCTGCCACTCCTGGAGGCCAGAAGTAACAGCGGATCAAAAAGCTGTTTGACAAATTCATGGAGAAGAGGTACATTTGTGGCTGTTAGCATGACAGCAGACACAGTTTTTTCCAGAGAGAGCTCTTCCTCTGCACTTCAGAAGCTGAAAACAGAAAGAAAAGACCACTCCATGGTGGTTGATGTGTTTTTATACCTCTTGCCTATATGTGTACTATTGGCCATTGTCAGGCAGAAGATACGAGCCTAGGGATGGTTGCTTTGAATGAGTAGGCTGGCTCTTATGCTTTCATGTGCTTTTACTTCAACTATATGTAATATAAATACATTGTTTACATTTGTCACATTGTGTTTGCAGCAATTTATTGTGGAGACACAAAGTCTGTATTAGATACACCTAAATACTAAAATTACACTAGACGAGTTCTTTTTTTCACCCCAGTTACGCCATTACTCCAGAACGTGGTTTAGTGGGCATGGATGATGGTTGGACTCGATGACCTTGAAGGTCTTTTCCAACCTAAATGATTCTATGATTAAAGTCACCTTGAAGAATGCATAGATTTGGTGTTACTCAAGTCGCCCGTCACGTTTCCCCACCTGCAGGGCAGCACGGAGGACAGGGGCAGCTTTGAAGGGGTGGCAATAGGCAGTCGAAGCGCGGACCCGGCTTGCAGCTCACGGGGTTTCCCACATCGGACGTGTCCCGTGTAACTACGGATGGACGAAGGACAGCAAAGGACGGCTTAGCAACGTATCGGTGTAAACCACATCCACCTCTTCCCTGAGGAGTTTATCCTAAAATAGCGGAATAAACCGAAAACGTGGTGCGAAGCAAATACGTTACCGGGGTGCGGGGAGAGGCCAAGTTCCTAATTTAAGGCGGGACTGGGTTGGGTGCCAGCTTCTCCCTCTCCGGTGATGAGCCCCGCAGCTCCTCCAGAGATGCGCCCGCCAGCGCAGCCCGGCCGGAGGTAAAGGGACCCGCCTTCCCCTCCGCTCCCCGGGCCCTGCTGTCCGCCCATCGGCCCGACTCCCCGTTAAATACTCCCCCGCGGCGCAGCGCGGCTCGGCGCGGCCTTGGCCCGGCAGGTACGAGGGGCCGGGCCGTCGCCCCGCCGTGAGGTGTGTCCCTTTAGCCGGGGCTCGGCGGTGACTTGGCCGAACGATCGGGTAGGACGGGCGAGCAGCCCTCCCCGGCTCGGCGCTCCCGCAGTAGCAGCGCCTTCCCCGCCCGCGCTGCCGCCGCCGCCCAGCTCCGTTCCGCTCCGCCAGCGCCCGGCCCCGGCCCCGGCCCCAGCCGCCGCATCATGCCGCATCCCGCGGCTCCCCTCGGGGCCGCCCTGCTGCTCGTCCTGCTGGCGGCGGACTCCTCACAGAGTGAGTACTGAGGGGACGGCGGCGGGGGACGGACACACACACACACACACACCGGGGGGGGGGGGGGTGTCTGTCCTTCCCGCCCACGCCGCCCCGACATCGCCCACCGGCCCCGTGTGGTGGGAGTGCGGGGTGGGGGGGGGGGGTACGCTGGGGCTGAGGTGAAGGTGGCGGGGGATGCGGAGCTTCACGGCTGGGGCTGGGGGGCCGGCGGCGTGAGGGGGCCGGCGGCGTGAGGGGGCCGGCGGCGTGAGGGGGCCGGCGGCGTGAGGGGGCCGCGCCGACCCACGGGAGGCGGCGGCGGCGGGGGGGGGGGGGGGGTGCCGGGTAGGGAGGGTGCTCGGTGCCACACGGCGAGGCGGTGGGTGACCCCTGGCCGGGCGGTTTGGTGTGGGTGTAGAGGGCGGCCAGGCGGGCTCAGCTGTTCGCCGTTGCCTCTCCTTCCTCCTGCTCCTCTCCTCCTCCTCCTCCTCGACCCCCCCCCCCCCCCGCCGGCCCGGGTTTCGGCGGCCCAGCCGTGCTGCTGCGCGCCCCGGAGGCTGCCCAGTTCCTGAGGCAGAGGCAGCGGCGAGCCTACCAGATCTTCGAGGAGACCAAGCAAGGGCACCTGGAGAGGGAGTGCGTGGAGGAGCACTGCAGCAAGGAGGAGGCCCGGGAGGTTTTTGAGAACGACCCCGAGACGGTAAGGGCGCAGAGCCGCCGCCGGGATTTGGGTGGGTTGTCCGGCTTTGCCCTCCCGCCCTCCTTCCCGCCATCTGGGGCTGCCTGCGCAGCTGGGGAAGCCCTTGAGAGGAGGAGGAGGAGGAGGAGGAGGAGGAACCAGAATCGTGGGGGGAATGACTGGAAGCCACAGGGTGTAACTAGCACTCGGCCTGCTCAAGGGCTCTGTCCGTGCTGTCCAGTTAGAAGTGCCTGGGTGAGGGTGGCCTGGCCTGGCCTGGCCTGGGTGAGGGCGGTCTGGGTGAGCAGCCCAGCCTGGTGCCTGCTGCCATGACCGCTGTCTCCAGAGAGCGGAAGGGCCCTGTTCCCCTGCGGTGTAAATCCATGAAGCCAGATCAGTGCGACCTAACGCTATGGGCTTCTCTGGACACCTTACCATCGCTCTTTCCTTCACGCTCCCATCCCAGCTGTATTTAAAATCCCCTTGATGGTGTGGTGCATGTCAGAATAGGGGTTTCTCAGAAGAAGTATGTCGTAAACACACTTTAATCCTTTTTAGGCCATATTCAGCTTGGTTCAGCATTTTTGAATCAGTAGGTTCAGGACCTGACACTACAACAGCAGGAGAGCACGTGTGCAGGAATGTGGTACTGCTGCACTTCTAACACTAAGCGTGGATTCACACAGTTACAGCCTGCACACCGCACGTGGAGCTGGCTTTCCCAGTCTTCTCAAGGCTGACTTTCACTTCAGTCTTCTCTGCACTTTGGACAGCGTGTGGATGCAGTTGTGTTGCTTTACTAAGCTTGGCTTACTCTTCCAGTTACTTTACACCTCCTCTCCACGCTGTTTTGGATAGGCTTCTCTCATTGCTGAGATTATCTGGCATTGATTTAGCAGTGGGAAGTAGATTCTTCTTGGTGTTCAAACTGAAGCTTGATATTGCACAGCGTGTTCCTGTTAATGGTATGGTGCTCTAGGGAGAAGATAGGACAGAGAGAGAGAGAGAGAGTGTGTGTGTGTGTGTGTGTGTGTGACAGAGACACACACCACAGGCAAGGGAGGGACTTGGGAGATGTTTTATGCTTCGGTCAGACAAGTCTTGACATGTGTGCTTCATTAGCAGGCTCAGCGCTGGATATAGAGTGCAGTAGCTTGTTGTCACAAGGCAGTAGTAAGTACAGCAAAAATGTTGTGATGCTGGCTTTTCTTTTTGACAATCTTTAATTTAGAGCTTAATACGGAGCACTTGCCCAGGCCGTGTTTAACGGTGCACCTCTTATGTGTACGTGCAGTCACATCTGCATGCAGCAGTGTTTGCTTCTGTCCTGTAAAACTGAGCTAATACAGAATATGGATAACTGTAATGTGGTGAGAGTGGCTGGTACAACTATTCCCATATTCACGTTGAATAACATAACTTTAACCTCAGTATAGATATTCACCATATAGCAGCAAATGCAGGAAAAAATATCCCAAATGTGATTTTGTAGCATTCTGGAAAAAAGGTGATCTGAGGTCACCAGTTTTGCTAACTGGCTTCTGGCCAAGAAAGTAGCCAAAGGCGATGCATGGATAGATCAGTTTAGGGGGTGGTAGGCTGTGTAAATGTGTCAGGGGTTTTTAACAGTATTTGGTACTTATTTTGTGTCTTGGAAAAAATATACAGTATTCCTACTGTAATGAAAATAATGACATCATTTTGGTTTAAAATCTTTTAATGTGTAATATAATTCTCTAAGATCCAGTCATGCTATTTAAGCGTGTTTTGCAGGACAATGCAAACTTTCTGTCATTGCAAATGATTTTGATTTTTTTTTTGGTGCATTTCCTTCGTTACTGCAGCTAGGTCTCTCTCTAGCTCTGAAAACCCCTGGAGAAATACCACTAAGGCTAGATGAGCTTCTAGTGTCTGTGCCCCCTTGCTTATTTTACATGCGCTTCTACACCAAAGTGCTGTAATTTATAATACTTTTAGGTCTGCAGTGACATAAGATCCTACCTTTTCTGAAACACAAACCTCCCAAGAGCTGCAAACTTGCTTGTTACGTGCGGTGTGTCCTACTCCTTGCTGTTACTTTGCTTCAATTTGACTGGGAAGCAAGCGTGCCACTGCCTATCAGGGGGATTTATGGCCCTTCCTATCCATTTTGCAATCAGTATGTGACATGAAGGCAGCAGCTGCTGTTCAGTAGCAGTTTTCTAATGCACGGTGGCAGAGGTCATGTGTGCGGGCTGTTATTACTCTACCCGTTGGAAGCCTTCAGTGCTTTGTAAGGCATAGGTGACTACTCTTCTGGCAGCATTTGTGGATTTGATGGACAGAGTATTAATACGCACCTGAGGTAATGGAATTGTTTCTTAAACGCTAGGAAGTTATCATGCTGTCATTTCACCGATGCTGCGTTGTACGTCCTGTCCTGGTGACTGACACAAGAAGGAAGCTAGCTGAGACAGACTTGACTCAGGGAAGATGAAAACTGTTGATAAACAACGCCTAGCAGTTTGAGGAATTACAGTAACTGCAGTCATGCTTCAGCCTATTGTCAGGCTGTAGCTGATCTATGCTGGTAAAGTGAGGACTTTTTATTGACCAGGGAAATGTACAGATTGCTGTTGACAGCTGATGATTCCGTGTAGTTTAGGAAGGCTGAAATTTTTGTCTCTGCCTGCTGAACCTGGTCACAGGGATTAACTACTTAGGTTGTAGCAGAAAGAAACGGCTGCACTTCTTGTCCTGCGCTGAGCCTTGTGGCTACCCTCGCAGTAGGCAAGCAGTGAGGAACGCATCAGTGCACTGCTGATCTGTGCTGTTGCATCTCCCAGGTTTTATGCTTTAAAGCGCCAGATGAGCACGAATGTAGGCATTGGCTGTTTACTGTCCCATGGGAGCAGTGGTCTTTCAGCCTTGACAGCTGAAGGTTAGTTTGAGATTAGTTAATAGCTTGCTGCTTCTCTGTTTGACCTCAGGAAAGGCTTGCGATGTGAGCACAGAAGTGTTGTCTCTTCCCTGTCTCCCCCATCAGATGATCTAATGAAATGTATGAGCCTTCCTTACAAACCTTGCCATTCTTAGCTCTCCTGTGGTTGCGTGAAGAGAATTCCAGGGCCTAATTTCAAGAACTATGACTTAAAGATGTGATAGGAAATTGCATTAACTGATTCATCAGACAGCTGCAGTAGTTCAGGTAAGATGAAGCAAGGTTGTAGCATAGCTTGTGTGATGCTTCCCAGGTAAAACCAGAGCTTGATCCAGACAATTATAACATCTAGCCAAGAATAACATTTTACGGAAAGATACCTATTTACTGGACAGACCAGTAAACAGAAATGAAATGTTGTGTACCTGTATCAGAGCACCCTTTTTCCATGCCTTCCATTGTTTCAGGGATCAGCTTTCCAAAGCAACATCTGCAGGCAGGCAGCAGAAGATACACATTCTCTGAAACCTGAATGCGGGTGTTGCCACGTGTGTGATTACTTACATCAACTGCTAAGAATAGTGTATTAGGCGGGGCTAAATATCCATTCATTTGCAGGCCAGTGCAGCTTTTGTCTTTTATGTGACGGAAAATATAAATATCAGCTTGCCCAGACTGGAGGAAGGAAGATCAATTGAAACATTTTTAGACTGTTGGGGTTTTTTTTTGGTTTTTTTTTGTTTTTTAGGAGGCAGAACAAAACTCAGTCTGTGCCATTTGTATGACTATACATGGTAAAAACAAGTGTGAGCCTGGGTTAATGAGTCTTGCAGCCTATCTTTTTCATGAAGCTGATTATAACAACCTTGGATATTACTGCAGAATTCTGGGATGGTTCCTGTTTTATAATTTCATTTATGCTAGAGGTAACAAACAGAAAAATGAAAAGATAATGTGGTGGGGAAAAAATAAGGATGGAAAACATGTTCGTGGGAGGTATGAGGACTGTTTCTAAATGTGATCTATTAAAAAGATATGCTAGGTGTGATAGATGGGATGAAGTTGCAAAACATCTTGGATATAGAGATAAGAATGTTATCTTATTTAAAATGTTGATGAGGCCTTATAAAAAGCAGTACTGCAGAAATATTTGACCTTGGTATGCAGTCAAGGTATTACAGCTTGTTAACTGACTGATAAAACTGCTCTGGAATTTGGTTGACCTATTCTAAAAATGTGGCCCTCCAAGCATTTAAAACAAAGGGCAGAAGGGAGTGTAGTTGCTGGTGTTCTTCGAAATGTTGGATTTCACTGAAGAATAAATACAGCAAGAAAGTGTCCTTGTGCAAGAAGTTTCTTTGTTTTGAAATGCTGAGCATAGGGGAGGTGTTTGAATGCAGCCAGTTAACTGTTTGGTACCGCAGTTTATCAGTACATCATCCGTCACTGCACATCTTTCTTGCTGTTGTTACTGTTGAAGAATTACTGGTCTTCCTGCAGGTCACCGATGACATTGCCGTGCTGAATACTTCGAAAGGTGTTAGGCCCACCAGAAGTACTGACGTAGGTCAGCCTGGCCACCTGTGTTCACGGTTTATGGATTTGTCCCTCAATAGAGTACCTTGAAAAGCCAGCTGCTTTTCATGTGCGTGCAGAATGAACATCCCGTTCACAGGCAGGCACGTGAAGAGGAGTTCTGCTTTTTGAGGGACTTGCATCCAAACTGCTGTTAAAATTGATGGCTGGTCAGATAACAAAACACCACCAGAGAATCACAGGGTGACTCGGGCTGAAGAGGACTGAAGAGGTCTCTAGTCCACTCATCTAGTCCAGTCTCCCACCCACGGCAAGGGCAGCAGTGAGACCAGACCAGGCTTTTGGGGGATTTTTGCTGTCATGTCTTGAAAATTACTGATCCTAACAAAACATCCAGCAATGTCAGCATTCTTTCTGCGAGGCTGGATTTATCAAGAAACTGAAATGCAGATGAAGCAATGTATAGGGTGTGATAATGGTCAGTTTGGTTGGTTTTCATAGTGTTACTGACTCATTAGTTTTATTTCTTTATTTGTTCCATTACATGACATAACACAGATGAGCTGCATGCACAGACTAGAGTCATCCAAACTTCACTCTGATCTTTTAGGAGGGGTGCTTGGCAGACAATATTTAGGTCTTATTTCTAAGAATAGCAAGGTAGATACACATTTGTAAATACTAATCAGAAAAGTATGAAGGCATGTAGGGGGAGGAGAGGGGTTACTGGGAGAGTTAAGCAGTGTAAAATTTCTTTGAGTAATTTAGTGAATGTTGTGTAGTCTAGACATAAAAAATACTGATATCATCGTTAAATACAGATGTCATCATCCCTGTATAGAATACTCCTTTCTAGATCCAGGCAAAGATCTGGTTTTATTTGCTGTGAAAATTCTTCTCAATATACTGATTTGTTATGGCATTTTGGCAGATTGTGGAGGAAGGGCTAGATTTATAGCTGGTATAAATTTCTCCATCTCTTCTTCTTGGTGCAGAATTCATCTGAGAGAGGGAAAGAGTTACCGGAAAACTCTGTGCTGATGGTTTAACCTGCTTGGACTCAGTATATGGAAGAATGGATTCCCAGGCACAGTGGTACCTGCTTAATAGATTTTTGAGAAAGAAAATGGGGGAGATTTAGACTTTTGGCCAGGAATGAATTGAAGGAGAGAAGAAGGAAGTACAAAAGTTTGAGTGCCCAGCTTTATGCCACAGTGGCATCCCAGCAGAAAGCTGGGATGGGATCTGGGTGTCCACCAGGTGTTCTCCCTTCCCTTTCTTCCTTCTCCCTGTAGTTTCTTATAAAGGAAGCACAGGATGGGACAGCGTCGTACCAAAATCCAGTGAGTCTAACTGATCTGGAAGGCAAACAGATTGGGACTGTGGAGCAGGGTACATCTGTCTACTTGGCGGTACAGACACAGCATTTGTTTGTGGTGGTGGACTTCAGTAGCAGGAGGGTGACCAAAACACTCCTGCCTGCCTTAGAAGGCAGGTCGTACATTTATTAGCTAAATGCTGCTTTATCAAAAGTTATTGAGACGGGTGAGCAAAGTTTGCTGTTGGTGGAAGCAGGCACAGCTCCATCAACTCTGCTGGACTCATGCCTACCCGATCGTCATCTGTTTCCACTCGTGTGAGTTTAGCCCAGAAGTTCAGAATTGACCTGGAAATACTGAAACACCGCATCACAAAAGTACTACACGCTAAACCTCCTGTGCAGCAGGAGGGAAGGAACAAGAGAAGACAAAAGTGGCTAATATTACGCTGAGGGGTTCTGTGAAGATAGGATGGAAAAAGATGCTAAGAATGGTAAATTGAAGCAGGGGGATTACACAGGTTTGGGTCAAGAAGGAAGGTAATGGAAAAAGCAGATAAAGTTCGGGTAAGTCAGTTTTTCAGAGGAATACAATAGGTTTTAATAAATATGTGAGAGGGGAAAAACCCAATTAAAAAATGAAGAAAACACTTTTGTGGCCATGGGCTCATTTCATTTTCTTTGTAAATTAAAAAAAAGAGGAGCAGCCTACTGGGAATTAATAGTTTGTTAGTGCAGCTGCATAAGGATCAGGTAAGAGAAACACTGAATCTGTATCAATTGGCAGTTGTGGTTCATGTATGCTCTAAACTCTAAGTGAACTTAATGAATTACAAGCAATTACTTTCTGATAAGTATGAAGAACAAGGATGGAACCACCGTCAGAGATTTAGAAGAAACTGAGAAGGAACATAGCAGGGAGGTTTACTTCTCCTCCACTCACATTGTTTTTTAGGCTTTGGTTTCACATTTGGGAACTCAGCTGATCTAGTTGGAGTAAGTAACCCCCTTGCCTATTCTGTTCACCCTTCCTGCAAGCAATTTGTGCAACTGCATGGACTGATTTAAGTAACCGATCTAAAGAAAAGTAGTCTGGAGAGAAAAATGATCGTTTTGCAGCTGGATCAGTTCCACGGTCCAGTTCACCACGCAGCTTCACAAAGGGTTGCACCAACACAGTGGAAAGGACAGCATGGGTTTAGGATGGGAAGGCCAGCTGCCAGGGGAGAAGCAGAAAGGGTTGTCGCAGCTCGTGCTGTCAAAGAAGTGAGCGAACAACCAAGCCTTGGAGAATCTGATGGAAGTTTTTCAGCAGGTCTCCCTTCTGTATCTCTACCTGCATCACTGTTTTGTTATGACCGGCTGTTCTAGAGGCTTTCCGCACATGCACATGTCTGTGGGAAAGTTTCCATATTTATTGTTTCGGGTTTTCTTCCTGTCCTTTGAGCATCGGCAGTGGGACCCAGAGGAAGAGCAAAGGTGGAAAGTAAAGAGGGTACCCAGGCAGGGGGACAAGTGTTGGTGTTGTCTTCACTCTGCACAGCTGCCAGAACAGAAGAGTGCGTAAATGAAGAGGTAAAAGGAGTACGGGTCTTGCTTGCACCGTGCGAAATCATGTGCATCTGGACAGCTACCACATTTGGCCGACTCCTGGAACAGGGAGTCCTAGTTCAATTCCAGAAAACATTTAGGACAGGAACAGAAAAGCAAAATCTACTTAGTTGTTAAAATAATGAACAGGGAAGTATGAGGTCAGATTCTGTCACAAGAGCCTAGTGTTGTCTCAGATGTCACTTCCCTATTCCTTGCTTGCCTGTCCCCTCTGAGGCCAAATCCAGCGATGCCTTAAAGTGGCTGAACGCTGTTCCTGTGAGTTGCAACCTTTGCAGGTAAGCAAAATCCTAAGAAACAATATCATTAGATTATAGGAAGGGGAAAAATACAGTATTTCTTCACTTTAGTGGATAAAATGTTACAGAGCCTATAAAAGAGATCACAAACATTTAAATCATGTTGGATGGAATATGTAATCTGTTCTATTTTAAATACGGCTTAAATAATTGCAGAGTCATGACACAATATAGGATGTTGAAGGGAGACAGCCTTTTACTTACGCTAGGTGTTTTGTTGGATCCTGGTTTGCTTAATTTGACTGAAGTTTCTAAGTGAGTGATAGTTTAACCACACGTACAAATATTGTAACTATTGCAACAAGTAAGGATTCAAACAAGCAACATTGAGTGAAGATCTGTTATCAAATCAAGATCCTCTTTTCAGATTGCACTTTAATACAGCTGGAAGGAAAGCAGCCTTTCAATCCTGAAGCAGTGGTGGAAACCTCAAGGCATTCGTGACTGGATTGCATTAAGAATAACTTAAAAGCACATGCAACCAACTCATTGGAATCACTCTACAAATTATTTTTTCTGGAATATTTGGTCCTTGGCACCAGTTACATCCATTTCACACTGTTACTGTCTGATCAAACCCTGCCTCAGGCCACGTATAGAAATCATCTCTCTGTGCCCCCACGTCTTCACAAACGTATGTGTTTTGCTTGCCTGTGACATGCAGGAACATTTTTTTTCCTTCTTTTCTTTCCTTTCATTACTTTTTTTCCCTGTAATTGTGCATTCTAATCATTGGTGGGTTTTTCCTCATTGCAGAGCAACATCTTTTGCTGAAGTGGCACCTCAGTAAGCTGTTGGGAAATAGTCCTGCCTCTCAGAAGAGGGCAAGGGAAGCTATGACAGTAGATGTTTTTTGTTTCCAGCTTTCGGGATTCTGCAGAGATGCCTAGTCTCTATGAAGCGGGTGATGCTGGAGAGGGTGGTCTTGAATGCTTCTAGTTTGGAAAGATCAACAACTTGGTGGAAGGGACAGTCACAGTTTGTGTGCACCAGAATAGCTGGACACTGTGTAGTGGATACTTTGCAAACAGACACAAAATCTAAAAGCTACCCTAAGCAGCTGTAACTTTGGTGGTAGGTGATGAGCTTGGAGGCTGCTTTTGGACTGCAATGTGACCTGCTTGCTTCTCTAAAGCCTCACTTGCCAAATTGTGGAGAGAAGTACTCTTTGCTCCTTGCATGGAGAATGCAGATCCCCCCCAAAGCAAAATAGGAAGCAAACTAACCTGAGTGTAGGGTTCCTCAATGAGAAGGAAAGCCTGTGCAAACAACATGGCGTTGATTTGAGCATAACCTCTATAACTATAGGTTCTACATATTTAAAATTCTGAATTGCAGGACTGTTTAATTACAACATATGGAAGGGAGGCCTAATCATTCAGCATGATTTTTTCTATGCATCAAAAGCCTATGGCTGAGTTTTAAAAAATGCGGAGAGCTCTTGAGCATTAATGAGATTTGCATGCTCAGGTCATAACACTTAAACAACTGTCAAAAACTAAGTTATAGCCAGTTATGGTTGGTAGCAGCTATTTCTTTGCAAGGATGGTGCGGGCCCGCAGTGTGGAAATATGCAGTACATTTATAAATGGGGAGGTCAGGCCATGCCCAAGACAAACATTCAGTCCTGAAGGAAAGGAAAAGGGAGAGTCATTATATGGAAATGAGAAAAAGGCATAATGTGGGAGTTGTCACTGCTCTCTAAGAGGTAACTAGGTAACTAAGAAAGTGCTTTTTAGAAATTACCATTGCTAAGACATGTCTGTGAGATCCTCCAGCATTAGCAGTGCTGCAGTCACAGAATCACAGACTGGTTGAGCTTGGCAGGCACCTCTGGAGGTCATCTGGTCCAAGCCCCCAGCTCAAGCAGGGCCACTGAGAGCTGGTTGCCCAGGACCACGAACAGTCTTTCTGCAAACTACATCTTTTATCTGCTGCCACTACAGCTCAAACATGATTTTTGTTTAGACTCAGTGCTGATCAGGCTTACCTGACCTAATACTCAAGAAAAACTAACGGAAGCAGTTGGCAGGCCCTTTTGGCTGAGGTTTCCAGTGTTGCCAATTACTTCAAGCAACAGTGAGAACATTTTCCTGGTGTAGACAGGGTCATTGTTATGTTTTCAGAAGGGCTATTTTTATACAGTGACTCATGTTAACGCCTGTTCTGATTTGGTGTTCTTCCATCTTCTCTAAAAATGCAGCGGGACTAATGCATACCCCGTATAATTTCACTAACTTCTGGATTTTACCACTAAGGGACAGTTTGGCCATAGAGCTGAAAATAAATGGTGACCCCAGTCACGTTGTAGGTTTCCTTTGGCAGGGACTTCTGCCCCTTTGACTCCACAGCCCTCCGATGAATTCTTACCTTCATGTCGCTGTTCTCCTCAGTTGTTCCAATGCAGGGTATTGTGGGGGTGGCTCCACAGAAACTGTTCTTAACTTTCACTGCAACCCTTAAGAAGAAAAAGCAAATATAAAAAATGAGCAACCTGGAGTTTTGGGAGTGTGGGTTTTTTGGGTTGGTTTTTTTGAGGACACTTTTAAACTCATGCTTTCTTCTCGTTTTAGATGTCCACACTAAGTGTTGCAGTGGCTATGTTAGAAGGGTAGGAATAAGCTCTGGATGTAGGTGGGAGAGAAACTTCTTAACCCCATGAAAAAGTGTTTGGTGTCACTCTGCCCTGAAATAAAAGCATGTACTCTTAGGTCTTGCACTACTGTTGTGGAAACCAGTAATTGTGTTGAGTGCATCAGAAGACTTGCTTCTAGCATGTCCATGTGTTTGTGTGAAAGGAGTCGGGGCTGTAGAGCTTAAATCGTTTCTGTTAAAGCACAGCTCTGTCTCCTGGACAGCAAGGGAAAGGTCTTGAACTGAGCTGAAATAAGCAAGCCAGGACCTGCCTGGAGGGACCGGCCTCATGCTGCCCTTTCCACTTCTCTGAAAGGGTGGAGACGCGTAGATGGGAGGCACTTCCCAGTCTCTCCTGTTTCTCCCTTTTAACCCGAGGTCTCTGCTGAGCTGTTCTGCTGGCACATGGCGTGTGGTGTGTAACTCGTACTACGTGCTGGTCCGCAGGCTGTGGGTGTCTCGGTGCCAGGCCCTTGACTATTGAAGCTTCTGGCATCCGAGTCCTATTGGTTGATACGTGGGAATCAGACGGAAGGTGTGATGGGTCACAAAAAGGAGGGGTGGCAATACATTAAGGTTTTCTTGGTAGCAGCAGGCACAGAGGTTGGAACTGTGGAAGCTACATTTGTGAAGGCTCGGTCTCTTGTGGAGGTTGGTGCTTCTGCCAAGGTATTGTCTTTGTCTTGCATGCACTGGGACCTGACTACTGGACAGATTGGTTAGAGAGCTTGGTGAGGTCAGTGTCTGTATAGCAGCCTATCCAGAGGATGTTTATGTCCAACATGTATTTGTTTATAGTTTTTTATTTAAAAAGCCCATTGCTCCTGCTTCTATTTTCAGCAGTAATTAGGAAAGCAAATCCAAAGGGGAAGGGCTGACAACATTTAAATGTTGACTTCTTTTACTGGAGTCCAAGCTGAAAATTTAACAGTTACTGTAGTTCTGTGGTCACAGTTAAATAACCTCCTGTGTTTTGATCCTTTGAATACTGGGTGGCGTTCTGGATGGTGAGATGTTTGGTGAGCCTGAAATTGAAGGAGACTAGTTGAGAAATCAGCAAAGGAGTAACAGAGAATCTTTGCTAACTCCTTCTTAGCAAGCCTCAAAGCGTTTCTCTTGGCATTTTTGTTGGATCCTGAAAATACAATTGAAGACTTCTGGTGGAGGGAAGATGAGACTCAGACTTTTAACAGGGACCTGACCCTGTATAGGGTTTTCATCTTCCCTGAAATCTCTGGGTCGTTAAGACATAGTACAGCACAGAAGACTGAAAAGGCATTGTAGAGTCAAGCACTCACACAGGAAGTAATGCATGTCTGGCTGTCTTTCTGTGCAGGTTAGGCACAACTTGAATTTTTAACTGGAAAAACTTCTCATCAGTGTTTTTTGAAAAGGGACTGCTACTTTCAGTTTAAGCAAGTTCCTTTTCTCAAGGTGGACAATCATTCCTCCTTCATTCTTGATTAATCATTTGGCTGAATGGAAATATGTTGCCATTGTATTTCCAGAAGCCTGTTGTAAGGAAAATTGATTATGGAGAAAAATGAAAAGTTAATCATACAAGAATGAGTAATGTTAGAACCTGCAATCATGATGCTTTATTTTAGAATGGTATTATCAGCAGGTGCTGTAGACCTGGAGAGGTGCTACTGATCAGCAGTAGTTTTGTATAACATAAGCCAATGAGGAAGATGGGGAAAGAAGGGTTAATTTTCTGTTAATAGCCTCCTGTTTAAATCACTTATCTCTGTTATGCACGTTGTGAAATGAAGCTTGTGGTAGTACAGTGTCTTGGAGTTTCACTCTTCTGCTGTTCAGCTGGCGTTGAATCCATGTACAGTCAGTTTGCATTTGGAAGGTTATCTGTGCAATGAAAATAACTAGTTACCTTAATCTTTCATTCAAATGTAAACTCTATACAACTTTTCTAGCACTCAACTCATTCATCAGAGGTCAAGGAGAAAACGAAGTTTTATGCCTTTGCCATCACTGACTTTGAGCAATTAGGCTGGTGGCAAGGAATATGAAAGCTCCTATTTGTTGTCCTGTGAGTGCAGAAAACATTGTTCTTGCCAGTGTCTGGATTATCCTGTTGGTGGTTGAACACATCTGCACATTCTTGTGACGTATATTGAATAAAGGGGAAATAATGAAAAAAATATTTGGAATATTTCATCACATGCCGCTATCTTTTTCTCTTCGAGTGCTGGCTGAAGTTCAGTTTGTGGTTATAGCACATCTGGGAACTCATCTGAATACTTAGACTGCTTAGATTTGCTTTTATTTTGACTTGTCTTTTCCAAAACTAAACCTTAAAAAAAAAAAAAAAAAAGTGGGGGGAGGAGAGGGGACCATAGTGAGTTGTGAGCTCCTTGCTCAGTTTGTTAACCCGAAGAGATATTACAAAGCTCAGCCCCAAAAGATGCCAAGTCTATTACCCTCATGTCAGAATTGAAAACGAGCATAAGTGTAAGCTACTTCTTCTACTTCTTTATTGATGCTCTCCTGATTTAGGTTGAATATTTACATGGTGCATTTCAGTAAGTGGGTAATATTTGCCAGAAGTGATTGGGTTTTTTTCTGATGAATGACAGCAATGTAATTGATAGCATTAGACAGTCCAGGTCAAATTGAATCACGGTGTGTGCCTGTATGTACATGCCTGTATATATGCATGAGCTTAACCAAACATCTGTAATAGGAGGAGAAGATAAAATAGTTTCTTATCTTGCACATTGCATAGACCAAATTAATCTTGTAGAATACAGGATATTTACTGTCCCAATCTCACTGCAGATAGTGTTATATGAAAACTGATCATGTTGTATGAGAGAGAATTATACTATGCGTATGCTTTCATAATTAGCTGAGAAATGGTTTATTTTAACAAAAAAAATACATCCACAAGTTTTCACGCATTGCATGCCCCAATTACAATTTTAACAACACTTGTACTAGTGACTTATACATTATGAAATCCAGTATGAAGTGAAGTTGGAAAGAAATGCTTTTTCCTGGCCATGAGTTTTTGTATTTTTTTTAAGGATGTGGTTTAATGATCAGCTTAGGCCAATCTCCCACCCTTCCATGCAGCACAGCTGCATTTTCCTGCTGTTTCTCTGTGTTGGTGCAAACAAATCATGCGACTGGCAAGCTCACGAGGCTAAATATTTTTCGAACATGCAAGGTTAGATCCACATCCCATCAGCAAACTGCTGCTCTCGCTGTATGGCTATACTTTGTTGACACAAGGTAGAGAACAGTAACGCATGGCCATGTACCACGAGAGGAGTGGGAATGCCTTTTGCAGTCTGGTTTTAGATTAATGGATGTCAATTTTCCCGTCACTTGCACATTTTCATTATTCCCTTCTTTGAGTGGACTGTCTCCACAATGTGATGGAGTGAGTGGTATGGCAACGGGTGCTCTTAGAGTTATAGGGTGCTCATTGTACCAGCAAAAAGGTACCCTTTTATTTTAGTGGCTGTGGTGTTAGGGTGCTGCCTGTGTTCTACATCAGCAGAGTGCCTCCAAGGAGGCACTGGGTGACTAAATCATCCTGTACTTTCCCTCTGGGGTTTTGTCTCTGGATTCCACTTCCTTCCCCTACCTCATGCCATCATCAGCACCTTTACCGCTCGGATAGCGGCTAAGTGGCTTCACACTCAGCCACTGCCACTTACCAAGTCAGCTGTCGTCAGAAAATACCTTCAGACTGGAGCTAATGTTTCTTCCCTTTTCAAAAGACAAAATGCATGTATGATACTGTGCTGCTGCTGCTGGCTCTGAATAAAAAGAAATTAGGATGTTGGTGTTTGGACCTTGTTAAACAACTGCCAGGCAAGACCACCAAACTAACAGCAGCTCTTAAATATTATGATAATAGAAGCAAATATTATTCAATAAATCTTTCCTTTTTTTTTTTTTTTTCCTCCTACAGGAATATTTTTACCCGAAATACTTGGGTGAGTTGCAGTTTTTACTTTCACATTGTAGCAGTGCTGGTATGTGGTGCCTAACACTGGAGCTTGTCACAGCTGAAGTCTCTGCTAAGGAAAGTGATGGAAATCTGATCACGATAAACATGCATTGCTAGCTTTTAAGATAGACTGTACATTCCTTATGTGGTTTTGAGGTGTGTTTTTTTGCTTATGTATAGATTTGCATACAGAGATCCTCTATGTGTTTTCTGCATGTTGAAATGTTGATGTTGCATTTATATCTGTAGCTTGCAGCATTAGTAAATAAGTTGAAGTCTTCTACCTTTGTCCCCTTTTAATTAACTTAGCTATTAACTAACCTCCTTATTTAAAAAAAAAAAAGTGCCTTTACTGATTGAACTACTGGCTTATTCTATTGACTGTATTATAGTCCTGGCATTATATTGTTTTCTGTTTGTGTTTAATGTGTAGTACTTAAGATCACAAATGCCAACAGTTTGAGAAAACTCCATGTGCTTTTTACATTTTTTTAAAAGAGATTTAGTAAGTCAAATTTGAGTAGCTACTAACATGCTTTTAGAATCATAGTAGCATCTGGTTAAGTGATCATCCTTTTCAGATGGCTTATAACTCTACATCAGAGCTAAAAAATTTTAATGAACTTTAAGAATTTTAAGGCATCTGGGAGATTATAATATTGCATAGATTTTGCACCCACCCTCCAAAGCCTTGCTTAATGAATCAGCAGGCCAGGTATCATTTTACATGCTTTGAACAGCTGCCATGTCATCGTTATAATAACAACAACAATTTCATTTTCTGTTCTTCAGCTTGTATTCAGAAATATGGGTCGCCGTATACAAGAAGTCCGGATTTCCTTACATGCGTTCATAGTAAGCATTTTTGTTTTGTATATTGTAGTTAAATGTTCTCTCATTCTACCTGAAGGAGTGGGACCAGCTCAGCTATTTCCATTTTTGATAGTATTTTAGTACCGGTCTTCCTATTCTCTAGGCTTGAGACTCCATATCACTTGTCCTATCTGAGCAGCAAAACAAGACCTTTTCCTTTTTATAACCTATTGCCATCTCACTGTCATGTTTCAGTGCTTTGGTATTTTATGATGCAAGACATTTCTTTCCCACCAGTTTCCCAAGGTCTGAATAATCTGAGAAGCAAGAGGGACGAGAAATAGGATTTACCATAAGGTTGTACGCTATGCTTGGCCTTTCATTTTCTTTTCTCTTGAATGCTAACTTTGGCTCATCCCTGTTAAAGAACCTTAAAAAAGCTTAAAGTCAAACCCAGGCTTGTGTCGGACTTCCTTACATTAAGGAAATCAATTTTACACATCGCGTGACTCTGCTTTAAATATTGCAACCTTTAAAAATTCAAATCAATTTGGAAGTCAGACTGATATATTTGTTCATCACTAACACTAGAGATCAGAGTTTAATGAACTCGTCTAATACCTTTCCTGTTCCCTCTTGAAGCTTAGCAGTGCTAAAGGTATAAAGCTGCATAAATATTCTAAATAAGTTCTGGAAGCAGATCAGTTCAAATGGGGAGAAAAATGCATGTATGTCTATTTATTTTCATTTTTACCCCTGTGGTTCAGTCTCTTACTGTGACCAAGTTTGAAAAGTCATGTGTTCATACCTGTGCTACCAAGGCAGGATCAGGATTTAGTTGACCTTTCACATTTAAAAACTGCATTACAGCAACCTTTTTTGAAGAGTGAATTCCAAGGTTAAGTGGTATGTGAAGACTTGCCCTCATATAATGCAGCAGTATCACTTATGGATGTTAGAGTCCTCTGAGCTGGGAATTCTTGGACTGGTGGTACCCGTGTTGGGTGCGGTATGCCAGCTAGTTCAGAGTGGGATGAGCGACTGAATGCTTCCTTTTGCTCATGTGTATGGCACAGCAAAGAGGCAGGAGTTTCTGCTGAAAATGGTGGTATTAACTGGGAACACTTGTTCCAAACAGCTAATCAGTATTTTAGAAATGCAAGTCTAAAGGGTAGTGATGAAAAAATCTGAAAAAATAAAAGCTGAATAATTGATTTTAGGGATTTTTGCCCATTGCAGATGCAGTGGTTTGGAAATAAAATTATAATATTTTCCCCCATTAAAATATTAAAGTATTTTTAAATGGCTGAGTTTTGGCTAGCCATTGTCAATTCACAGGAGAAGTAATGGAGAAGGAGCCTGAAACGCGCTTGGAAGAATGACAGGCTTTGTGCTTGGCCAATTCCAGTGTGTGTCTTAATTTTTCACAGATGCTGCCAAAAGGCTATGTAGCTCTGTGGGGCTGTGCCTGCAAGACACATTTAAATTTTGTTTCTTAACAGTCTTTCTCCTCTCAAAACAAGGTAGTGGAAGGCTCTTTTAATCTGGCATACAAAGACATTGATGGCCTAAGGGCTGGAGGGTGATTAGCTAGACCAGTTTATACTGTAAGGTACAAATTTTAACTGTGACAGTGACTGGACAGCTTAGCAGAGTGTTTGAGGATTCTTAATTTCATAAGATCTTTGGACCAGGGTTACAGGTAGGATTCAGCTCCCAATTCAGAGAGGTAGATGCAAGTGTTTCCAGCATGGGTGCCTACATGACCAGTATTCGCATCACAGTCAGTGGAGAGTTAATCTGCAGTTGGTGGTTCTAGAGGGATTCCACGGACCAAACTGTGTCTGAGGAGAGCTGAATCACGCTACGGACTCTGTTTATTGTACTGGCTAGATCTCCACTGACTGCAATGAGAATTTAAGATAATTGCTTTGCAGATAGATGCTTACCTTACACACAAATACCTGTACTTTGGTCTGCAGATTTGGATCTTTTTCTAAAAGAGGTCCTGTAGGTCAGCTAGGAATTAGGGATTTGGTTCTGTAAGTGTTTGGAAAACTCTACGGGATTTTTTGGAAATGAAGCTGCATGTGGCCTTAAAAAACACAATGGGATTTTTGTTAGGTTGTGTGTGTCTCCTTTTTAATAGTGAGTGTCATAATCTTCACAACCTAGCATTTACCCAATGAAGTTTTAATTTGCACCATTTTGTGAATATAAAAAAATAAATTCACAGTACAGAGTATTGAACTGGAAGCAGCAGTCAGTGTACTTAGGTAAAGTCTTCTTTCCATACAAACTTCAAAAATGGAACTGGTAGTTCCATTCTCTGTCCGCGCTTATGAGCTATATATGTGCTATCAGACATAGCTCAAAGCATGCAAAAAGGACATGCTCTTCATTACTTTTAAAAGCTTTACTAAAATCTGCCATGTAAATGAATGGAAACGAAAGCTCCATTTTCTCTTGCAATGGTGTAAATCAGGAGCACCTTCTATGAAGTTGGCAGAATTACCCAGCTGTGAAGCCACCAGGAGAGTATAAGACTGTCTCTCATGTTCTCAAACTCTCGTGATAAGAGGACCAAACTATCAGCACAGTGATAGAAATGTCTGTGGTTGTTCCTGCTATTTACCATGGGTTGCGATGGGGTGGTATTCTGCTGGCCAGTGTTATTTCCATCTGGCTCTGCAAGGCACATCAGAATCCAGTTTGAGGGAAAGAATCAGAAGCTTGAGGATACACCAGGTAAGTCATGCATAACCCTGTTGACTTGTTTTGTTTATCAAGGGACTTTGAAAACACTGCCGTGTCTGGGAGACTTAGCTTGTGCTGCTTCAAAAAACCAGACTTGGCTTACTATACATAAAGCATTCTGTTTACTGTATACAGATTCTGGTCTGTCTAGGAAAAGAAACGTGCTGATCAGAGCTGCTCTGTCGTGGCTCATCTCCGCCTTAGCCTGGCCTCTCCTTCCCCAACTCCTCCACCTCCAGCGGTGTGTCAGCGGGGCAGTGATTTATTGGGAGGCGTTCTGGCAGGTGGATGTTCAGACAGCCCGTGTAGCTGTGTTTTGTTTTGTGTGGCCTTGCTTCTACCTTGGCTGTGGCTTTGCCCCAGCTCTGCACAGCTGGAGTGGTGAGGAAGAAAGAGAATTAGGCCTCTTTTGCAGCGAGGGGATGGTTATTTCTGTGAGGCTCTTAGGATTGTCTACCCATGCTTTTCCTGTAGACTTTTCCCAGGCACTAGCTTCTGAGCATCAGGATGAAATACTGAAAATCAGCATTTCTTTGGCCAAGTCACACTCCCTTCCTGATCAGCCCTCTGGCTCTCACTGCCCTTGTCCATGATGGAACACCTTGCTGAGGCTCAGGATAAATGCTTATCATCTCAATGGCATAGCCCTAGCTAGAGGTTGAAGCTGTGCTGGTTACAGAGGAGAACCCGAAGTGAGAGAGTGGATGGAACCACTGTGTTTTGGCAGAGGTGGATGAAATCACAACTTGAAATGCAGATTCTTTCAGTTGTGGAGATTTGTGATCCTTTATGACCTTTTATAGAGCTCCTTTCTTCGCTTCATCTATTTTGTCCTGCTTGATTCAGCCCACTATATTTAATGACAGCCATTGCCAATCATCTGCTGATTTCTGACATCTGTTAGTCCTCTTCAGAAGAACAGTGGAATCTTTATAATAAACATATGCATAGTGGACAGGTATGTTTGTCATAGTTTTTGAACTGGCACTAGACAGTCCTTATGTCCAAAGCTCAGTTAAATACCCTACAGAGAAAGGATTGGTGAAAACTTTTATATTGTACGCTGTGATAAATGTAAAGAAATATGAAATTAGTACTCCATGGTAATCTGAATACACTGCAACACTGTGTGCATCTAACTTCAGTCTTCAGGTAATTCAGTGTGCAGTGCAGCCCAAAAATCTGACCATTTTTTCTTGATAACTATAACACAAATGCTATCCAACATTTGAGCATATGCTCTTACCTTATTTTTATGCCTAACATAGCACCAATCTCAATGGCTGTCCAAAAGGCAGACTGAAAGTCCAAAAGGCAGTGGGGCAAACTGAAAGACAAGAGGTTCTGCCTGAACATCAGGAAACACTTTTTCACTGTGTCGGTGACCCAGAACTGGCACAGGTTGCCCAGGGAGGTTGGAAGTCTCCATCCTTGGAGGTATTCCACAGCTGTCTGGACATGGTCCTGCGCAACTGGTTCTCGGTGGCCCTGCTTGAGCTGAGGGGTCAGACAAGATGACCTCTAGAGGTGCCTGCCAACCTCAACCAGTCTGTGATTACTGGGATTCAAATCTAAGGGAGTCATTGCAAACAAAAATGCTGTTCAGTGCTTTATAAGACATCAAAGGGAGTTGCTTCTGCCTACGCTTACAGGAATGTTAAAGTTTTTTTCAAAGCAGCCTGTCATGAAGGTGACTTTCAGGGTCACACAGAGAAAATTAAGAAGAGACATGTAGAAGCAGTATAATCCTGACAAAAGTAGGAGTTAATCCAATTCTTAACTTCTCTCAATTTGAGAAGTCTGATGGGGCTGCTAATCTGCAAACAGTTCCTCTCCCTACATGCCTCCCTGCCACCCCATATGCCCATCAATTCACAAGTCATGTTTCAGAATATCACGAAGAGTCTGAACTGGATGTTGGGTCTACTGAATGTTGGTCTCAGCAGAACCAGTGCGTGAAGAGGGGTCTTTGCTGCTGCTCACTTAATGTGTACCCACTGAGCACTTTTTGCACTGCAAATCCAGTATCACAAACCAAACTTGGTCTGTGGAGGGCTGTTGCAGATCAGGTGCTCTAACTGTACCTGTCTGGTCCACTTTTCATAAACTCTTCCTTTTGTCTGGACTGAACGGGGTTTCCGCTGAGTTGTAAGGATGTGCTGCCAAGATTGCAGGATTGCAGAAGGCATTGTTAATGATAGTAGTTCTTCCTTTAAAGACTGCTACCTGCAACAGCTGCCAACAGTTCCTGTATCGTGCACCAGAAGAACTGGGCAGAATCGTTGCTTTGTAGCTGTGCCACCCCCACTTTGGGGGCACAGCTGGTCAGGCACAAGACGCTGCCATGTATGTTCATCAGAAGAGAAGCCTGGACATCATGCGTTCATGTCGTAGGTCTTCCTTTTCCAATGCACTCCATGTGCTGGTAAGCCCAGAGGACAGTGGGACAGACCGTTTAACTGCTCTGGTGTAGAAGGTCAGTCCCATTGTGAATATACGTTCATTCAGGTTTGCTAAGGCTCTGGTCAGGTTCAAATCTTCTCTGTAGAAGGTGGCATCCATGGCAAACCAGTCTGTGATTAAAGTTCACCCAAGTGTAGAAGGTCCGCAGAAATACCCTGTCTCTGCTGAACCCCGCTGCTGGGAAGGGATATGTAAACAGAAAAGCCCTCTGACTAGGTGAGCTTTGCAGTCTACAGAATGAGCTTCTGCACTGCTCCTTCTCGTTAAGGTTGTGGAAACTGTTAACACATTTATGTTTTCTGAAGATCACTGGTCTAGAACACAGTAACAGGTTACTACTACCAACCCATTTTTTGTGGGGACAAGGGTGTTCTCTCATCTTTCCTTTAGCTATCTCTGCAAAGCACTGTCCCTGGGCACTCTGCAGATAGGTGGGTAGGTGAATTTGGACAGGTGACTTCCATTCATTGAGCAGTTACACAATAGTTTGATATTTGTTCCTCCAATCCTTCCCAAAGTATGGTGACTACTCTCTTGCTGCTTTCCTAAGGAGAAAATCCATTGCCAGCTATTGCAACTTGGCTTAAAAATCAGTGGCAGACTTTACTCTGTGTTGGCCCCATAGGAACATTGTGCTGTCTGCAAACTGGATTAGTGGTTTGCTATTCTTATGCTGTTAAAACATTGGTATTTCTTTTTTATTCTCATTCTGCATAATAGAAGAGCCTAGGTTGAACAGCTCTGACAAAAATTTCAGATATAAACCTTTGCTAGCCACAAATCTGTCAGCCCTGGTAAGATCATCAGTTGAACTACCAAAAATAATTGAAAAGAGTACCCATCCTTCTTTGAGTACTTTAGTTGCTACCTGCTTTCTATTTTCTCTAAAACTGTGGAGAGCAGAATTAACTTTCTTAAAAATGAGCTACTTTGAGTTGTTTCTTTCAGGATGTGCCCTTCAGATGCAGGGGTAGTAGCTCACTCCCTTTTGCAATGAAATGAATTCCACTGCATGTACTCTGCAAAATGCCTGGCACAGCTTGTTCGGCATGTGAGCACTGGGAACTAGCTTCCAGTTTTGCCAGGTGTGAGTATTTCTGATAGTGATTCCCCATTACTGTTTAAGGTTCTTCACTTTTAATGAGAGTGAAACACCTGGTTGTCAGTGACTTCAGTGTATTGTTTTGTTTTGTTTTGGGTTTTTTTATTCTTTCTATATATCAGATTTGCCAAACCAGTGTTCTCCTGATCCTTGTCACAAAGAGGGGACCGTCAAATGTGAAGATCTCAAGGGAGACTTCTATTGTGAATGCAAGCGTGGCTGGCAGGGAAAAACATGTGAAAAAGGTAATTGGGTTTCATTATCTTTCATACTTGGAACAAAGATGTATTGAGTTTTGCTATATTCTCCAATGGTCACTGATACTGTGCTGCACAGTTCAAAAGTCACAGAATTGAACCTGGATTACACACCACTTGTGTTTTTATCCTTCTGTGAATTGGTTAACTCTTTCACGTCAACATTGTTATCTGACTTTAATGGATCTCAGCTTGGTCTTGGCAAGGTAATCTAAGAAGTTATGCTCTAACTTGCTGTCTCACCCCTCTGAAAGGGGCAGCAGAAATAGAGTAGTAGTGGCCTTTGAACCCTGACGTAACAGAGCACAGACTGCAGAGCCAGAGAAGGTGGCCCATCTTCCTTTCTAGCATCCCTGCAATGGGAACAGTGACTTTCAGCAGGCAAGTTGGCATCTGACTCTGATGATGCACAAACTGATGAAATTAGTCTGTTAAAGCCTCCTTGCTAGTAGGACCTTATTTCACGACTGCCTAATCCCACTGTGTATCTCCGTCACCTCCAAAGAGAATATTCAGGCAGAAACTATCTGTGCAAGAAGTTCCAGGCCCCCAGAGGGCTTTCTCTATTCCTTTATGAAATACTGAAGTTATCTTCCCTCCTCTTGTTTTCTGGTTTCTTTTTTTTTTTTTCTTCTGCCTGCAAGGCTTCCTGTCAGGGCCACTGCTTTTCTGCCTGCCAATATTAAGTAATTGCCAGAAATCGCATTCAGCCAGTCCAGAATTGTGGCTACCAAGACAGCAGGAGATCCAAAGCCTTTCCTTCTGATGTAAATATTGTGGGGAGATTATAGGATCAGTCACAAGCAGCTTATTTAAGCATTTGAGACAGTTGACTGATCAGTATGCAGTCAGCTTTGAGAACTCACCAACTGATCAGTCTCAACCATATCTCCTCTTTTTTCTTATGAAATGCCATGAAATGTGCTGTTCTACCCATCAGCTAACTCTAGAGTCCCATATACAAGCAGGACATAATGAGCAGGTAAGGCAGATCGAGGGTGAAATCCAGGCTCTGCTGGATTTAACAGGCTTTTGCTGCTAAGTTCAGTGGAGCACAGCTTAGCTCACAGTACTCAATAGTTGCGAACCTAAAACTTTTTGTGTTCTCATGAGTTCTGTAGTACTAAGGATACATTGTTCTTGTTTTATTTAAAGCTTTCATCCTGACCTTACTGGTCATAGTATAATTTTAAAAGTTGGTTATGATATAAAATACATCAGTTATAATTAGTTTCCTTCTGCAAACAAACTTCTTCACCTCCAAAGTGACTAAAGATACTCTCCTGCATTCTCAGAGCTGTGAAGGAGATACTCAGTTACATTTCCTTCTCTGTCTTTTTTTTTTTTTATTAAATGTACTTGAGCTAATGCACTTGAAGTGTTTGAATGAAATCTTTGTGCTTTTGTAATCATTGTGTTGCAGCTGTAATACAGTTTCTTGTTTGGTCTTTCTCCTTACCAATGCCTGTCCCACTCCCACCCTCTAGATTATTTACAGCGGTGAAAAGCTGATTGTAACACTTCCTTTTGATGCAGATATTGATGAATGCAGAGCACAGAACGGCGGCTGTAACCAGCTCTGCCTCAACAAGCTAGGCAGCTACCGTTGCTCATGCTACAGTGGTTATACTCTTAAAGACAGCAAAACATGTGAAGGTAAGCTTTGCTGGGCCTCTCACTTTGCTTCAGCAGATGCTTAGTGACTTGTGACTCTATTTCAGAGAGCAGCTCTGGTCTTCTCCCTAGCCCAGCAGAGACATGCTGGTAGCTCCTGTTAGCTGCACTCTGCTGGGGTTGTGCTGGGTGCTCCAGCCAGTGCTACGTGCCTGGGCTTGTCAGCGGTCACACCGTGCTGCTCTCCGATATCATAACACAGGCGTGATTCACAGAGCGTTTGTGGCTTGGATTGTGCTAAATTGGTTTAGCTGCTCAGTCCTCATATCCTGACATTGAGAGGAGGAAGGCCTGGCCAGGTGCGTTGTTATGATTCTTTCCAGTCTCACGGTGTCGTAGTATATGAGCCATTTGTTTTTCTTTTGTGTGTTTCTTATTTTATTTTTCTAAATTTGGCTATGTGCAGCAGCTAAGGAATTCAGATAAGTACAGATGGATAAATTCACTGCAACTGAGTATTAATAGCTGTAGAAGGGCCCTAGTGAAGGTTGGCAGCTATTTTGCATAGCAGCTGAGAACAGAAAGTGAGGATCTGAAGTATCTGATGGAAACTGCAGAATGAATTGGCATAACCAAAACTTAAGTAACTGAGATTTTAAAAGTGTTAAGAAACTGTATGCTGAGACACAGACTCATTAATGATCACAGGTGGTTGCTAAAGTTATGTGTATCATCTCATGAAAAAACAGGCAAGTCCATGTATATACCTCTTACAGATGGATGTGATGACATATTTCTAAACAGTTTGCATAACTGATCTGAACAACATATTAATGCTACCAGCAAAAAGACAAAGAGCAGGATTTTATTTCTGTGTCACTTCCACTGTAAAAAGTGATGACTGTATGGATTATGTGGTATCCCTTTCTAAAGGGAGCAGCCACTTAAAAGAGCCAACTTCACTTTTGAATTGTCCTCTGGTGCCAGTTGGCATTGGACAGGTGGATGGTGAGTGGGCTCACAATTCCATCTGTTTTCTTATGTACATATATTTGTCTAATACCCTAGTACTGTCTTAGAGCACTGTGAACATAGCGTATAAGCGTTCTGTAGCTTCAATGTGTGACCCTCTGGTTGCTGAGGTTACTGTCAGCTGAGTTAATGCTAGCTGAGATTTATCATTACATTTCAATTTTCTTTCACGTTTATTCCTGTCATTATGTGCGCACACTAAAAAGTTAGGTTTTGTCTGTTTATTTGTAGACTAGGCTACATAGCGTACTAGACAGACTACCATTGGCCAGTTCACTCAAAAGTGGGAAAATCACAAAGTGTAACATGTAATTGTAGCTTTAACATGTACTAGAAAGCAAAAGTAAATATCAGACTCTCAGTATACTGCAAATGTTTTGTCAACACCAGGATTTTGCTGGGTGTTAGTTAACATGTTAGAAAAACACTTGTTTGTTTTTATGGACCTGCCTTCATGGTGAAACTTCACAACATCTGAGAGATGTGACTTGTTCTCTCTGACAAATAGGGCTGCTTCAATTCCCCTTTACAACAGATTTAGATCTTAGTTTTGTGAATGCATGAAAAATTATTGTTTGCCTGTCTGAGGAAGGAGAACAGAACTCTGTGATGCTCCACAGGCTGTGTGTTCCTTCTGTGTTTTGGTAAAATTCATACTGCTGTTTCTCAGTTCCTGCTTGCTGCTTTTTTAACCCAGTTTCAGCCCTCTGAATGGAGTGGGCCTTTTGGGTTTTGTTGGTTTTTGGTTTGGAGTTTTGTTCTACAGTTTTTCTCTTGGCTCACTTTGCATTTTTTTTTCCAATAGTGGTTAATGGCTTAAAGAAAGACAAACCAACTGGTTTTGAAAGCCTGAAGTCACTTTGTATAGCTAGCTAACCCTAAAGGTAGATTCTTAAAGATATTGGTTTTTCAGTTACCAAAATAATATAGAGATCTTTTGACCCTGAGCCCACTCCAGTGTGCAAACAGTGAAGTGATTTATCCTCATCTGAATTCATGTTGTTTAATTGCTTGTTTTGCAGACATAGATGAATGTGCAGCATCAGCAGACATCTGTGGAGAAGCTCATTGTAAAAATTTAATAAGCTCATACGAATGTCTTTGTGATGCAGGCTACAAGTACGATGACGTGAGAAAGACTTGCCAGGGTAAGCTCATGAAATAACATCGTGTTAAGATGTATCACATCATTTAAAGCTATAAAACCCCAGAAATTTAATTTCAGGCTTCAGTAAAAGGTTTGGGGTTTTTTTTTAATCTTGCTTACACACTGGACTTCTGTTCCCTTTCCCTAGTTGTGAGTGAGTTTGCAGTTTGCAGTCATCTTTGAGTTCATTGAGTTTGCAGTCATCTTTGATGACTTGAATCAAGCTGTATGAGCCAGAGTACTGAGATTTCTTGAATTTATGATAAGCACAAGATCTAGTGGAAGCTCAGAAGCATCTGTGCATGTTGCTGTCTCTCTTTGTAGGACAAGAAAAGTTACAGAGCAGTAGCTGTTGTTCTTTCAAAACCTGTCTTGTGGTATTACTCTGAACTAGGAGCTTAATATGCATTGGAACCATGCACAGTTCTGCTGGCTACACTGCCTGCAAGCTTTCTCAATGGAGTAAGTTTTGAAAGTATTCCAAAACTAGCATTGTTCCCTGCCTTTTTTCTAAGTTACCATAATGACTTGAATCACACACCAACCAGCCCTACTGGGCTCTAAGTGTTTATCCCTGCCTGAAGAGATCCCTGGGGGCCATCGCAATTTGTTTTCCTGCATTTGTTTGCGAAGCGGATAAAAACAAGCCGAAGGAAAAAAAAGTAATGAATGAGAAACTCAGCTTTTACTTGTCTGTTGAGGATCCAGCTGCTGAGTAGCAATGAAGGAAGCAGTCCGTGAGTTGAACCTGAGTTGAAGGAGCAGGAGCCAGTCAGCACAGGCATAGCAGAAGGGGCCTGAAGGGAGGAAGTCTTGTCTAGAAGTTAAAGCCCAGGGCTCTGCACCAGCAGAGAAGGAGTTGAGCTCTGCTTCCAGCCTTCCCACTGACTTGCTGTGTATCTTTGGGCAGCTGGAATCTGTCTGTGAAAACAGATTTGTGCAGATGCTAATTCTAACTCTTCCCTCCTGTAAAGATGTGGCACAGGGTAAGTACTGGCTACGGAGCACTTGGGCACGCTCAAATGAAAGGTGCTACAAAACAGCACTGATAACATTTTTTTTTTTTCCCCCCAGATGATTCATGTTTAAACAAACTCAACTGCTGTTTTCTCGTCTCTTCTTTGCTGGTTTTGTGTAGATATAAATGAATGTGAAGAAAAGCTCTGTGAACAGACCTGTGTCAACTCGCCAGGGAGTTATACCTGTCATTGCGATGGCAGAGGGGGAGTAAAACTTTCCCGGGACATGAATACGTGTGAGGTATGTTAGTCTTCATTGCTGTAACTGCAGAACGGGCCTTTATTTTACATTGCAATTAAGAATAGCTGATGAAGCTCTGGACCAAAGCTGTTTGAGCTGAGTGACCAGCAGGAGGGAATCATATTGGCAAAGTCATGTGAGCTGGGGATGGTAGCTCTCCTGAAAAAAACTTTCTCCTGAAAGTCTCTCTTCTCAGGCTCCTCCTGTCCCCATTCCAAAAAGAGCATGCCAGTGATAGCCCTGCCAGCCCTCTGTTTGGCTATAAGTTACCTCTGGCTGCACAAGCTTTTATGAGTCAGACCCAGTAGGATGGTGCAAAGGTCTCAGGGCGTATGGTGTAAGTTATGGACCAGCACTTGCGCTTGACACTTTTGTCTTCCAGGCATTTGAGGTGAATGGGCTTCAGTGGCACAGGCTGCCTCTGCGGAAACCAGCCACCAGCAAGTTCTTAGCATATCTTTTGTTGCAGGCACGATGCTGCAGTAGAAAACCTTATGCTGTACATTATGGGTATGATTTCATTTTGCAACAGGAAATCATTCCTACAAGGCAGATAGGAGGGAGGAGGGAAGGAAAGAAGAAATGTTCTCAGTACCAGAACAACTGTATTTTGAGAGTATAAACATTAAAGAGCTCTAACCTACTGTATATATAGCAACTACATGAGAAAAGAAGAGGAGGCATACTCTCCAATTCTCTTTCTGCTGTGTGAGGAGAATAAGCACTCAAAAATGTGTTTTGATTATAGAACATAATCCCATGTGTGCCTTTTGCTGTTGGAAAAAGTATTAAATCCTTGTACCTGGGGAGAATGTTCAGCGGCACTCCTGTTATCAGGCTGCGCTTCAAAAGGAAACAACTGACGAGGTGAGGACAATTTAGAATGACAGTCGAATGCACTGTCAGGCTTTAATGCATGCAGTGGAGTTAGGTCATTACAATAACAATTAGTCCTATGATCATCGTTATTTGTTTGGATTATGGAGTCCTGTAAGGCGAAATGTTATCCAAACCAGTAATTAAGAAAGGCAGCCTTGACCGCAGAGCTCCTAGGGTAATTACTGAAGTACAATAATGTATTCTTTTATTCTTGATGCTATTTTAAAACCCATCTTCACAGCTTAAGTCTTTCAGGAGTGCATTAAAAGCTAGTATGTTTTAACAGAGCTTTATAACTGCTAGAATTGATGCTATCTGTATGGAAAGTACTCTGTGGTTTTTGAACTCTGCATAACTAATTTATTTCTTGGCACCTGTGCGGTCAGACTTGTGGCCGAGTTCGACTTTAGAACCTTTGATCCTGAAGGTATCCTTTTCTTTGCTGGAGGCCATCAAGACAGCACATGGGTAGTCTTGGCTCTGCGCAAAGGACGGCTAGAGCTGCAGCTGAAATACAATGGAATAGGCCGCGTGACCAGCAGCGGACCGCTTATCAACCACGGCATGTGGCAAATGGTGAGTCCAGACCACTGCTGAGATCGTACCCTTTCTTGGCTTGTTCCTGATGGGCTCTGTCAAGTGCAGCTAGACTTTTGTGTGTTTTGAGAAGATGCTTTTCCAACCTATCTATCCATTCGATGCAAGCCAGTACCTTATACATTCTAGGGTGAGAATGCAGTAGTTTTCCTAACAAATTGAATGATACTTTATATCCATTGTAAACTAGATTACATCACTAATTTGCACAACCAGAGCAGACACAGTGCCTTTGAGATGCAGGAGTGCTAAGCTGACTTCATGTCAGTTTGAGAAGATGTCCTCTGGTTGAGGGTTAGAAGGGAGTAAGAGGGAAGGAACTCTGTAGCTGTTCTTTTAAGGAAGTTTCCAAGGGTGTTTGGCCTATGGGGGGTGTGTGTGGTTGCTTTTGTTTATTTGTTTGTTTGGTCACAGGGCTCAGACAATCTGAGCCCTTGACAAATCTCTTATGCTACACTATCCGTTTTTTTAAAGTCTTCAGGCTTGTTTATATACAAAATAGACCATTTCCCTTGTAATGGTATTGGGGTCTATTAGAACCTCTCTTTTTACTAATAACATAATCCCAGCAATCTCACGAAACAATGCACTGCATCTTGGAGCTTGTAAGGATTCTTATTCTTGACGCTCTCACAGAACATCTCCTGGTAATTCTGGAAGCATCGTGGGTGTTACCATTTGTGACAGGATCATGAAAAGCATCCTGTAGTATGATCTACAGTAGATTAGCAATTTATATATGCCTTCTTACTTCTGCCTTTTCCTCTCCTTTCATTTTTTCTTACTTAATGAGATCTTTTGACTTTTAAGTTGATGTGTCTCTTGGGGAGTGGGTGGGAAGTTCTCAGCTAACTCGCATATGAGACAAATACAGATACTGGTAACTGAATAGTTTTCTGTTGTAAATTTTTTAGTATAAAAAATTCAGAATTATACATTAAAGAAAAAAGCAAGGTGGGAAAAAACTTTATTTCTAATGAATAAATAAAGAAGTCCTTGAGTGCATTCACTGTCAACTACTGACAGTGTATACAATACTGGTAATGTTTCCAGCAGATGAGGTGATGTTTAATTCAGTTCCTTTACTGTCAGTGAAACATTTCATTTTAAGTATGGACTCGTGTGTACTTTTCAACCTCACCTTCTGTGAAGCACAACCCCAACAACTTTCAGAGGTCACAGTCCAGACTCACATGCAGTTTGGGAGCTTTAGTCTGGACTTCAGTATGCACAGGATCAAGCCCTTAGTTTTGGTTAGACCTAGAACAGCAGAGCTTGGATACTTGGGAAAACTTTATAGGGGTTGTGAGAAAATAATAATTTTACTAATTAACTTTCAGCAGATGAAAAAACAATGGCTATTTAAAAGCAAAACATAAGAAAAAGCACCAGCGGTGTATGTCTTTTGGTCTCTTGAGCAAAAGCTGCATACTTTTATGGAAATATGAAGGCATTTTCAAAACTTCAGGCCAATATTTCTACCTAGGTTATTTTCTCTGATGTTGATCCCTCCTAATCTATTTTTAAATGATCATTCCCAGCATTGAAAACACAAACAAGCAAGCCTCAGGAAAAACTTCTAATGTAGTTATTTGTGTCTAATTCAGCTGGATGAAGTGGCACGTATGAACTGATGATAGTAGAGAACACACTCACCTTCTGTTTGTTTTGCCTTTCCAAAAAAAGTAATCATTTTGTCTTATTTTCAATGTTTAGTTTAGTACTGCTCTGAGGACAGTATGGTTAGCAAAAATAATAACTCACCTGCACTGTTAAATGTCAGAACTGAAGGTTAAGCAATCGCAAGCAGGTTTGTATTTGGCTTTAACCCTGCGGCTGCCTGTAGTCCCGTCCCTTTTCAGTGCTGTCCACTTGCTTTTCAGCAGAGAGCGGACAGGCTGGCTGCGCGCTCCGAGCTAACCAGGGCGTGAATCCAGAACACAAGGCTGACTGCCCTTATGGCTAACCGTATGGGAACCCTTAGCTACGAGAACTGCCCGCCTGAATGTCCCCGAGCGCACTGTGGCAGGCGGCAGCTAGCTTCTCCTTGCAACAAGAGGAGGGAATTAGAGCAGTCTGCTAACTAGCAAAATGCTTCCCCTTTTGGTTTGTAGGTGATGGTGGTGCACCAGCAATTAAGCTTTGAATATAAGGAACTGCAGCTCAAACTGCCAGAGGGCAGTGTGAAGTAGGCAGAATGTAATTTCCTAAATTGGAATTTGTTAAGAGCTTTCACAGGGATTAACCCCTTCTCCTATGGAAGTTTCCACTGATTTGGGTTTGTTTATATCAATGATCAGAAGCAGCTAAGAACTCAGACTAATTTTTAAAATTTCTGTATTATTCCTTTCTATGCAATCTAATAAAATTTTAGAAGGCCCTGAGTGTTGGTGGCCCTGCAAGTTGCGGGATTTCTCCACAGAGGAAGCACAGCATGGACATTGCTGCAGCTGGCTTTTCCCCATTCCCGTTTTCTCTGTGGCTGGCAGTGATTTCTGCTAGGAGCAGGGAGATGGTCTGTGCCAGCGCTTTGTGGTGCTCCATACCCCCGTGCATTAGGGCAGTGGTGACTGCGACACCGAGCAGAGGCATCTGAGTGAGTTTTTAGCTAGCTAGCCGGTGGAGCTAAGCCAGTTGGGCTGTGGATGCCAGGACCTGTGGGCTTATGTTCCCACCCACTGAGTGGACTTTACAGCCTGCCAATGCCCAAAAAAGCCTGTTTGAGACTGGCTTGTGTGTCTCCGCGGAATGCAGTCAGGAGGTGTAGATGCCACTTTAAACAAGCAAGCTTCAGACAAGTAAATTCATGTCCTGTAGGGTAGAGCACAGAGCAACACACCAGGTGTAAACAGTGTTTTAGCAATGTAAGCCAGACTGTTCTGGAATCCACAGGAGAAGAAAAAAGTTTGATAGTCTGGGAACAATCTTTTCAACTGTCAAATTCACTTAATCTTCATTACTGAAGACTGCAGTCCAAAGGGAGTGTCCAGGTATAAACCTGCTCAACCCTATCATCCTGTATGTTACAGCCACAGAGTGAGAGCTCAGTGTGGCTGATGGAAACAATTTTGGGGCAGCTACTCTCAAAATGCAAAGAGAAAAATGCTCATGACCTGGCCTACTAGCAGGGAGAGACAAGAATAAATCTAAACAGCTGCTGAAATAGATATTTGATTCTATACAGTGGCTCACTGATGGAGGCAGCATCTGGGTGTCCCAGGGCACAGAGCTGTATGGATGAAGAGTGGGTAGGTGGGATATCTGTCATGGGGTGGGAAGAAGGAGTGCTGTGTTGGAGATAATGAAATAGAGGAGGTGTGCTCCTTTCTTCTCTGCGGGAAGAAAGGTGTTGTCTTCTGCTACGGCCACAGAACGCCCCGTTGGTAGCAGGACCCAGGTCCCAAGGCAGCAGAATCCATGCTGCTGTTCAGCAGCCTGCTGCGTGTCAGCTTTGTGCTCTGCCTCCTCCTCTCCCTCTGCAGAGCTGGCTGCTTTAGAGTGCTTCTCTGTGCAGCCTGGTCATAATTAAAATTATGAAATTTTTTTGAAATTGCAGTGGTGATAGAATCTTCTTAGAAGTAGCTCTTCAGAGAACTGGAGGTAAAACTTGAAGAGATCTTTAGAGAGAAAAATTAGTGCCTATTACACATTTTTATTACCCTCTCAAAAATTATTATCTTCTGTTGTTCTTTTTTCAGGAGCCAGTATTCAAAGGCAATGGCTGGAAGGCTTCTGCATTATCTTTCACTGGTCCAACAAAAGACATCTTACCTGTCTTTCCAGCTTTTCCTTTCTCGTGCAGCTGCAATAGGAAGTTTCTCATTAATAACTCGTTATTGCATTTATGTTTTGCATAGAGCAACCTACAAATGTCATGTAGTTAATCCACTTGTATTTTTGTGTAGCTGTTTTGAAGTAGCTAGGCTGCCTTCACCATTAGGTCAACTCCACGTTGCTTTGTAGGGTAAAGATTTACATATCAAGGTGGAATGTAATTTAAAAGGCAGACAAAGAGGTTTAGGGACAGAAAATATTTCTCCATCATGGGGATTTCACTGGTGGTGTCTGTCCTTTAGTTGAGGGTGCAGATATTAAGTTCTTTTAATACTGAATTATTGTATTTGCAATTTTACTTTTTCAGATCTCTGTTGAAGAACTCGAAAGAAGTTTGGTTATAAAGGTCAACAGGGATGCAGTTATGAAAATAGCTGTCTCGGGGGATCTGTTTACTCTAGACAAAGGACTGTATCAGCTGAATTTGACAGTAGGAGGCATTCCTTTCAAAACAAAGGACCTTGTTCTACCGGTAAGTATAGCATGATCGCTCATGTTGTTTTGCATGCCTGAAGGGCTTGATTTCATCTTCTCTTGGGGTAATGTAGGTCCTTCCTGAGAGCAGTTCAGCCTGCCCTGAAACAGGTGGAATTATCACCTCCTGGATACAGCTTTCTCTCCATTGACTGTAGAGGGAGCCTAAGCCAGTAGCAAAGGTGAGACTCCTGATTTTTCAATTGATAAGTTTGGGTGAGATATATCCCACCCTTGGCCTGCAGAATTAGGACACAGCAAAACTGGAGGACATGACAAAATTAACAGTGGTCATGCTGGGGGGTCGGTGGACACACTGCTGTGTGAGGGTACTGTTGTGCCCACTAAGTCTGGAAACAATGTTGGGGGCACTTTTTGTGTTGTGACCAAAGTTTGTGCTTCACGTATATTCTATCACAGTTTTGCTGCTTGTGTTTGCTGTTTCAGTTTAGTAAGACCCAAGGAAAAACAGAAGCTTATTTTTCTTTATTTCCTTCTAATTCAAGTAGATAGGGCATATGAATAAAAGTTTAAGCCTTTAAGGTGCTCTTTGGGTGAGATTGGATGATTGCTGTGTTTCTGAAATAGCTGCTGCTCAGGCTATTTCGAATGTCCACCACACACAGAGTTGGCACCTTGAAAGCCAAATTGGCATCTCTTTATTTCTAAATGAGGTGACAAGCTTGCGGCTCTGTGACTGGGAGTGCAGCTGCTGAGGAAGGCTCCTGTTCCTCGCAAGAAGTCATTCAGGGCCACTGCTTGTCTGAAACATTAAGCTCGGGATGTGGTCTGAATATAGGATTGAGAGCCAAAAACTCCTGAGGTTTTTATCCTGGCTCAGACACTTAATTCTCTCTCTGCTTCAGTTAATGGGAGCTAATGGTGCTGATTTAGACACTTTGCAAGGAGCCTTCTCTTTACATACTGTCTCACATTTTAGTGCTGACATTTGGTACAGGATAACGTAACTAGAAGCTGGAAGGAACAAGGTGTGCACAGAGTGGTGTGCCTGTCTTGTGGCTCGGGCACCCCTCCCTTAAGCCAGCACCCAACAACTTATACCATCATCAGGTCCAACATCTTGTGTGTCGTGAAGGCTGTTTGCAGTGACACAAAGGATTGGGTTTTTTAACTTCAAGTTAGTCTCCAGCATTCGCAATGCAGAATTACGGGAGTCACATAGCTTTGGTTACAGAGCTTTAGAAGTAAATCGCACTAATGATGTGCAGCATGTAGAGGAGCTAACAGAATCAATACAACCAAATTAGCACCTGCGTTAGCTAGTGCCCTTCTGTCCTGTGGAGACAAGCTGAGCTCAGGGGAGTTTCCTGGGGAATACTGACCACTTACTTGCTTGGGGTTGCCACCACTTGGCTTGCATGTGCATAACACGTCAAAATGATTTCTCCTATTTAGTACCATAATCTAATTCAGTATTCGTCTGCACCCAAAATTGGCTATTTTCACTGAACAGTAGTTTGAGGCATGAGATACTGCCTTATCTTCCTAGATAAACCCTCGGCTGGATGGTTGCATGCGGGCATGGAACTGGCTGAATGGGGAGGACACCACTATCCAAGAGACCATAAAGATGAATGAAAAGATGCAGTGCTTTTCTGTAGCAGGAAGAGGGTCGTTCTATCCTGGTCGAGGTTTTGCTGTGTTTAATCTTACTTACGGTAAGTACTTTATTTCTGACCTGTTGTCCTGCCATTAACGATACTTGGTTAATAAACAGTTTAAAACTTAGATGTGTGCCAGACTCTGTGTTGATTGATGCAGAAAAGACTGGCAGCTGTGAATGGAGAGCGAATAGCTAAACTTGTGGTTCATAGCGAAGGAAGGCCTATGTATGATGGTTAGAACCAGTACGAATATGCCCAGCACAGATTAGGTTTTCTCTGTGTAGCTCCAGTAATGCATTTCACACCCAGGCTGGTTCCAGCTCATCCTCAGCTTCACATCTCTCTGTCAGCAGTGTAGGTGGTTCCAGCCCTAGCCACTGTTTTTCTGCTAAACAGGGAGACCTGCAAGCCATAGTGCTATATCTTGAGTTTATGATGGACAGAAGATCAATATTGTCTGTAGCAAAATGTCCAAGATTGGTTTCACTTTTAATCATTGGGTGGTATTAGTTACACTTGGGACAAACACACTAAGCATATCCCTGATACAAGCTGAATGAAATTGGCCTAGATACAGTAATAACAAGTTTCAAACCAAACTTGGCCATACTAATGTAGCACTCGGAAAGGCACCTTTTCTTCATTCTAGATTATTCTGTTTGTTTATATGTGTGATCAGCTCTTAGTATTTTTAAACATGTACAAATGCCAACCATCTATTTTAGTTTGGTGTGTAAGTCCTCCTCTGCAGAAGCCTTCTGTGCATCATTATGTGGATTTTTCTGCTGTGCCATTGTAAATTAGGGAGTATCAGGTGTCTGTCGTCTCGCTTACCGCATGGATTCAAAAAGCTGCAAAGTAGAGACGAGGCAGCATCTGAAGTGCAGATGACAGTACTCAGCAGAGATGAGGCCTCAGCACCTGCTTTTTTTTTTTTCCTACAAACAATAATCCTTTTTTTTTTTTTTGCTTTGCTTTGCAATGGTAAGCTTTATAAAGAACTTACTACGGATTTCTTTTTCCGCAGTGCAACCTTCTTCTGGAAATGAAACCAAGACAAGTTGGGAAATAGAATTAAATGCTGCAATTCAACCAGCAACAGATACTGGTGTGCTATTTGCTCTAGTTACAGAAGAAGCATCTGTCCCTTTTTCACTATCTCTGATTGACTATCACTCCACAAAGAAACTGAAACAACAGGTACAGACTTAAGTATTTTTCTAGAGAAGGTTCTTTGCTATTCCCTGGGAACTGAAAGTCATTTTCAAAAATCAGTTGTCAGGTCTGCTGCCTGCCTGCTTATTTTCCCCCACCAGTTCAGAACACGGTCTGAGACTGAGCTGCTTGGCTGACACCGAAGTTCTGCCTCTTAAGGGTACATGTCAGATGCTACTAGGGAGCTTTTTGCAAATGTGGTCTAGGTAAAAGATGGAACTGATCTCTTGAATACAGGCATATTTTGTTATGTTTTTCTGGCACAGAAGCTGTTTAATGCCATAAGCAAAGAATATTCCATTCTCTGGAGCTCATCAGTAAGAGTCCCAAAGTAGTCAAGAGACAGGCTTTACGTGTCACTCCAGGTGCTGTGAAAGGCCAGTTATGATGGAAGGCAGAAGCTCCTGATTTAATGATATTCATAATAAAGGGCTAGATTCTGGCATTACACGAGTGTAAATCAGGAATTATTTCACTAAAACCCATGAGCCAACTTGTCATTTATAGCACATCAGCTCTAGTCTATTTGGTTCCAGTGCAATATAACAACCTCTGTAAGACCCACTAAGAATTCTCTCCGAGAAGACAGTGGTTATGACTAACAATTAGTTCCACTGGTTCACTGGTTTTTCAAATATGCAAATGAGCTCAGAACACAACCAGCAATAGTAATTTAGACTAATTCTCTGGTGGCTCGGCAAAATCTTTGTAAACAAGGCCACAGTGGGGTCATCCTGGTCTTGGTTAAGCGTGGCTAGATATATATCTGCTCTACTGCCTCTTTTCTTCTTTCCCCTGCTATCCAGTTTATCATCGTGGCCTTGGAGAACACAGTTGTGTCCAGACTGGCAATAAATCTCTGCGATAAGAAGGAACACTCTGTGGACATCCTCCTCAAGAAAGATTACTTATCCCTGAGGGTAGATGGGATAGCAGGAGAGAGTGAACTAAGCATCTCTGAGTTAGAGGACAGTCTGTCCATCTTGGAGAGCTCTTTGCAGTCAACGGTGAAGACGTACGTGGGAGGATTGCCAGGTGAGCATGCAGTTTTGCAGCATGGACTACAGACTCCCAACTCACCTTGCTGAGCTGTCAGTTGGGAAATCTGTCTCTGTGCATTCGAGCTGGGAGCCTCCTTCTCTGTTTCTGCTTGAGCGGGCTTTGTCTGCAATGCAGGCACATGATCTTAACAGATGTCAGGGTGCGCTTGACAATTATTTTTTTTTCTTGAATGATTTTGTCCTTCTGAGGACAGCTGGAGGCAAAAATAGAAAGAGGAGGTTTTGCTTGGTCAGCAATAGGAATGATTTATCTGAAGGATAGCTCTAAGCAGGGTCATTATTTTAAACCTTGTAAAATCCATAGGAGCTAGACCGCAGGCTCCTGCAGTGCTTCATTAACGTAATGAACGTGTATGAGCACTCCTTGAGGGGAGTACCAGGGCCTCACATTGTTTTGACTGAAAGTTGGGAAGCCCAGTGTGGTGATTCTCCCTGGCTGATGTTCTCTTTGAACCGATCACAGCACTACACAATTAACAGATTTCTTCCCAGCAGAGGGTATGTAGGGCACAGCCAAGGGGCTACCGCCATTTATAGTTTTGCTGGCTTTTCAGCAACAACAGGGCTTCTTGTGGGAGGTCAGTTTGCTCCTCTGTTCCGAACCTGGAAGATCAAACTTTCATCTGAATCATGAATTTTGGCCAAATTTGGGGATTTGTTTCTTGTTCTGGCTGAACTGGTTTATCAGTCCCTACTGCTGAGGAATGCAGTTAAGGAAACACTTATGTCTCTGATGCACGGAAGTACATCCTTATTTGTTGCCAGCAGCTAAGCAAAATCTTGCCCTTGCTTGCCCAAGCAAGGGAGAGGCAGCAATGTTGGCCTCTTGGTAGGGGCTGAAGCAGTCAGGCTGGAACAGGGTGGCTGAGGTGCCATGTGTGCTGGGACACACGGCATGATTGTTCCCACCAGGAAAAAGAGTTTACGGAGTATTTATGCCGATGATGTAAATGGCTCCCAGTCACACCTAAAAGGGGGAGGCTGCACACTCTGGGACATTCACACATTGGCAGGAACAAGGCTGAATCCCCAAATGTGGCATTTTCCAGTGTCAGATTGAATTGGCTGAGCTGGCCATTGCACAAGCAAGAAATGTCACCTACTTTCTTGCAAGTAGCTCTCAAGTGCACAGCAGAGACTCTCACAGCTCAGAAAACAATCCCATCTGTCGCTGTCCCGAGTTCTCTGTGGTTCACTTGGACTAACCGTGCTGGGTGAAGCACAGTTTTTAATTAGCCAGAACTAAGTGTGAGATATCATAGCTATGGCTGTTTAGACCCAGCTGGCTTCTGTAGGTTTAGCTACTTTCCCCCTTTGATCTGTTCAGCTCAGCAATGGGAATTTCTGCCTGGGGTCTGCTTTTGCCATTGAGAAGAACCCAGCGCTTGCATCGAGAAACCTTGTCATTTGCCAAACAAATAAACATTTCAGCACTTTGGTTGGATTCATCACTCTGGGTTAAATAACTATACCAAATGGTCAGATCTAAGTGAGTTTGGCTCATTCAAATTTTGAAAACATTACGTCGGTTTTGGTTTTTCCCTGCTTCCATACCCTGTGGAAAAAACAAAGTATAGTGGTCACACTTAATGTCTTTATTCCATTTGCCACAAATAAAGAAAGAATTCTGGGTCAAAATATGTACTATGTCCCACCCATCATATGTACAGCTAATATTGCAGATGTGGAAGAAATATTATTTAGAATTTCAAGAGAGAAGAGGGAACATATAGGCATTTGCTACCATTTCTATGGTATTTTCAGTTCTGGTAAATCCTAAATCATGTAATTTATATGATGCATAGGTATTTTTCCAGGCAATGTGTATACCACCTGGTGAAGGAGCCTTTAAACAAGGCTTCTGAGTCTTTACAGGACCACACTTCAGACAGATCCATTTCTAGTCATAACAGAAAATTAAATATTTGACCTGATTTGCAATTATAACACAAAGAAAATTTTTTTTTAATTATTTTTGGTAGTATCTTACAAATCCATCTGAAAGCCCACACTGTCTTTCAGTCAGCCCTGTGGCACATGTAACAGCAATCTGCATGACTCCTTAGATGAGTGTTCAAGCCATTAAGCCACCAGCCATTAAGCCACCACTTCATCATCTTCTGAGTCAAAATTTAGTTTACATTCATGTGAAGTGCTACAACACAGATGCCCCCTTCTCTTAAGCAGACTTCACAGATAAAATCTGGTAAACGGGGAGGAGTAGGAAATAGCTAAAGTGATTAGTTTAAGCAACTACCAAGCAATGGTACTTTTCAGCCAGGAAGCTGAAAAATTTATAGTATCTCTTTGTGGCTTACAGTTCCCACACAAATGTTCTTTCTGTCACTCAGTCCTAGAGTCTGAACTGTGTCTGATCACATCAGCTTCAAATTTGGCCTCGCGTGTCTCCAGGCAGAGCCCTTTAAATTGCATATAATCTCAGGTCAACAGGACAACCTATTGTTCAAGTTGTCCTTGCTTCAGTGTAAAGATAAGGGGTTTACTTAGCTACCTGCATTACTGTGAAGTTAAATAATCTTTGAGACGTTCATTGCTTTCCATTGCACAACCAGCCTGATTGGGTTGGCTTTGGGTTGTAAATAAACTAATAACCTTTGGGGAAGGGTAGAGGACACAGTTCACGTAAATTTTCATGTTACTATGTTACTGTGCAGGGTTTTTTGTTCATTTAAGTTCAGTGTGTATATGATGTTACAGAAGTTAGTAATAAGATTGACTAATTTCCTCTAGTCTGTTGGGTTGTACTTAGTGTCTTCTTCCTTGCTATTTGTTTTCTGCCTCTGGTAAACTGATTAAAATGATGTCACCAGTGGATCTCCATAGAAAAAATTAGTTGCATTAGCATTACCAACTCAACTGATGCATTCCCACACCTTTCTGATAAATGCCAGCAACCTCCTTGTGCTGATACATAGCATAATCACAGTAAAGATGAGTCTGGCAAGTGGTAGAGGCTGCATGTAGGAGGAGCCTTCCTGTTGTGAAGTTCTTCCTATAATCTTTTGGCAGATATTTTGAAAAGAGAGAGGGAAGGCTTTAGAGGAAGGTATAACAACTCCACTAATGACAAAGTAGAGGGTCCAAAGATGGAGACGGGGAAAGCATCGAGACGGAAAGCAGCGTGAACACAGTGTGCAACTGGAGTGAAGCCTTGCTGCTGTGCAGCACCTAGTTTTATCAGGACTGGAGGCCTTGCAGAGACACAGAGCAGCTGAGGAAGGGTTCAGCCTGGGAGAAGGGCTTTGGGGCACGAGAGCAGACGGCGTTTTCCCCACGTCTGGAATCGTGCTCTTGCCTTCTGGCGAGAGGCGCGGGTGGGGAGGTAGAAATCCCAGAGTGAAGAGGAGAGCTTGAATTCATTGAAGTGATAGCCATCTGAGCATAGGTTGGGCAGGTATTTATTCAAAACGAGCCACCAGAGATGTTTGTCTCCCCTTTCACACAGACGTTCCTGTCACTTCCACTCCGGTCACCGCGTCCTACCACGGCTGCATGACCATCAAGCTGAGCAGCAAGGCACTGGACTTAGACGAGGCTCTCTACAAGCACAGTGACATCACCTCACATTCCTGTCCTCCAGTCGAGGCGGGTCAGTAGGTACCACTGCAATGCGAAAGTTTTATACTCAGAAACTTTCAATGCTTTTCTTTTTTTTTAAAGATATAAATTATTCAGACCTACCGCACTGCGTGTATAGTTTCTCTTAAACACTGAAGTTACGTAGGAGCTACTGATCCTTATGTCAGATTGATTATTGAAATACTCCTTTGCTTTGAGGTTTAAAGGTTGTAATATATTTGTAAATAGTTCAGAAGACTAATATTAAATAAGCCGAAAGTACAGAATATACCGAAAGTGAATGTTATCTTCAGACTGTAAGAGACAGTTTTATCTGTAATGTGGAAAACCTGGTAATATATGAGCATGGACTGGAAGAAAAAATAATAATTCTGTATTATTTTTTATTACCAAACACTGCTTTCTGATTTGCAAAATATGAGAGAATAAAATATTTACATACAAGTTTTTAATTTACCTGTACTGAGATTATTCTGTATTCTGTTGTTTGGAGATAATGACTCAGGCGATGCCTGATGTGGAGATTACACTAGTGGGGTTTTTTTGTTTGGTTGGTTTGGGTTTTTTGTTTGGAGGTGGGAGGGTTTACGTGCTTATGTCAGTGTTACGTATCTTCTGGGCTGGAGAGCAAATGGTTGCTGCTATTCTTACTGCTAGAGTTTCTCTTTCTGGTACCACAGATAGAAGACTCAGTTGTGACCTTTAGAAAAACTTGGTCAACAGAAAACAGAAAACAAAGTTGGGTCAGCAGGAAACAATTAGAAGAAAAGACTCAATAAGTTGAAAGCCATATGGCTTTCGTGTCAATAACCGCTGAAGCAAATGATGAGGTGTCAAGAATTGGGGAATATTATCTGGCGATGATATATTTTTGCTGCTTAATTTTTAGGTTGGCTCATTCACTGCGAGCTTAGTGGGAGCAGAGAGGCTTGAGACCGTGAGATTTAGCCAGGCCAAATTGCAGTGTGGTGAGAATATGCGTGGGGGTTTACTCAAGAGAGGTTGTAGAGCCATAAAATGCATTCAACTTTTAAGCTGTCCTTGTGAAGTTGGGGTGGGCTTTGCCTAGCCTGCTTTGAGTCACTTAAATCTTGCTTTATTTGGTCCTTGTCTTGCGTCAGATTAATGAACTGAAAAAGATACATATATGCTGTGGTGGAAATCTGAATACTGGGTGGCTAAAGTTACCCCATGCTTCTGAGAGTTAATGTGGAAAAGGTCTAATTCTACAAGGTCTTTTATAAGTTGTTCCTGGTCATTCTACACCACGTTTTGCCTAATCAAATACAGAGATGACAGATTAGCCTAATAATCCACCCGTGTGACAACATCTGTCACCAAGCTGTGGAGATATAATGGTCCCAGAGGAAAGGATGGAAGAGGAAGAAGACTATCCCAAACATATTTCCTGGTAAGGATCCCTGCTTTATTTAGCAGAGAAATGGAAGGTACTTTATTAGCCATTAGACAGCATGACATCGTAGCTCCATATCGTGACCAAATCAGTCAGCAGTAACGCAGTAGGGCAGAAAAGACCAGAGTTTTATCGCTTTCAACCAACGTACTCATTTACACTTACAGAAGGACCTGTCAAAAGACTCTTACACTCAGGTGTGACCAGATGCAAGTTTGAAAGGATAGTTGCTCACTAGCCAGTAATACCTTACTGGCAGAGTGTGCCTGGGTAGGAAAACCAGAAGTAGTTCTATGGTTTTGCTTTTTTTATTGAGCAAGGGAAACCATGTTATTCCCGAGAGTGCTTTCCGTTAGAGTTGATGACTCTGGATCAACTTTGTGATGGAGAACCCAAGAAACATCAGGTTTGTATCTCCAGTGAGAGCTGGGAATCCTGAAGATACTGTGGTTAATGGCACTTCCACACTGCAGTGGTTTGTATTTCTGTGTGTTTTTCATGGATATTTTAGTCCTTTACCAAAACACATCTCACATCTTTTCAACTTGGAGTAGCTCTAATGAAAACAGTACAAACTTGGAAGACACCTATTTTTTAAACCAAGTAGATGAAGCAAACCCTGTTTTACTTTGTTCTTTTCAAAGGAAGCTTGTTAGCAAAATAGTCTTATGTCTGACATTTTTGTATAATTTCTGTGGTAGATCCCAGAAAACTATCATGTGGCATAAATGAATCACAAACATGTCTGACCTTTGTGTTAATGTAAGTGGTGCTCTTTATGAGGCCAGAATTATTTTGGATCCTGGAAATGTGAATCCTGTGGTACAGTATGGTACTCTCCAGTTTCAGTCTTATTATTATGTGTATAAGACTTTAATTCCATTTTCTAAACTAATCTAATTCAGAGCAAAAATTTCTCCAGGACTTTGCATATGTGTGCATGTATGTGAAGATATTTTGCGTAGACTACAATGCACCCTGACCCAAAGTGTGGTTTAGAAGAGAAAGCCAGAATTTGTAAGTCTGGAGAATGACAGAAAAGGGGGGTTCTTTTGTGTCAAGCTGGGTTGTTTTTAATACCCTACAGCAGTACCACGCTGGAAGAAGAGGAACCTGCTTCTATATACCACTGAAAAGAGGAAAGAAGTGATAAGCATTCCTTCGCTCCTCCTCAGTCACTGTGCTTCAACCCAAGAGAAACACTGATTTTGTTTTTGCTCTGTTAGCAGTCTAGGTGCTCAACTCAAAGGCAGCAAGTCTGTTCTGGGCTTTGAAACCCCAAAAGGAACGCAGGTGGGTCCCCTCGTAGTATTCACAGCAAGTAAAAAGAAGTAAATGTGTAGTTCCACTTATGTCATGATCAGGGTGATTCTGCTCTTCACAGCATGCATTTGCACAAGAACTAAGCATTTTGGATGCGTTAAATTTTTAAAAGAACAGTAATGGTCTGCTCTCCGATATCTGTTTCTCTCAACCAGGTTCATATACTCACCTCACCTAAGGCACCTTGTCACTGATGTTAACATCACTGGCCTAAAACTTTGCATCTCAGAAAAACCTTCTTAATTGAACAAAATATGGCTTTTACAGTCCATATAAATTAACCTCTGATCTTATGTGTATTAGTACTGAATCTGCTTTTTATACATAGAGGTACAACACATGAATTGACAGAAATTTCTTGAAAGGTGGAAAGTATTATGTAAAAAGGATGATCATTCTTTGTTCTATTTTCAACTGGTCTGATGGTGTCACTTCCTTTCAAAGGAAACTGTCAAGTACGCTGGTTTTGTTTATTTAGGGGTTTTTTAATATTTTCATAATATGAAGCAGCTGCTTAAAAAGTTAATGAGAAATACCTTCCTTTCTCTGCTTTGCTCTTTGGCCTTTCAGGAAATTTCTATAGCTTCATTGCTGTCTAGACTAAGATCTATAGAGCAAGCAGCACCACTGCCCTTCCTGCAGGAGCAAAATGCGGTGAAGGGATGCTGTGGTCTGATGGGTTTTCATGCTGGTGTAGCCACTCCTGCTCCGAAATACGGCAGCCGTGTGCTAAGACGGATGGATCCCGGCTCATGTGATGCACAGCGAGGGTGCAGGGTGCACACAACAGGGACAAGACTTTGTTCCTGTCAGTGGCACTGCAACAGGTATTGCTGCTTAGCCTTGTCAACGTATTTTTGTCTCTATACAATAGAAGAAAATCTTAAAACAACATGAAGGAATTCTGACTCTTCATCCATTCTCTTTCAGTCATTGTAAAATGCCTGGATCAGGTCTTGATCAGTTTAAAAATAAATAACTGGAGTTTAACACAGAATGGTTTTGGTTGCAGTCCTCTTTTTGACTAGAAAGGAATTAATTTGAACACTAAAGTGCAGGTTAAAATACCTGGCTGGAAATTGCACCTTTAGCACACTGACATGACATTTTACTTTGCAGACTAGACTGTCACAAAGTTCTGATAAAATAGTCCCAATAAAATTAACCTTTCTGTTGGAAACTTGAAAGAGGGAACTATTCCGTAGGGTACTTTCTCCTCTGTTCTTTTGTTTTCCTGTCCTTACAAATACACACAGCCTTAGGTACAGTAGAAATATACACAGTCAATTTTATTGTAAAATAATCGCCACACTTCTTTTATTGGTACAACACTTTCACCAAAAAGGGTTATTAAATAAATGCTACAAGCAAACAAACACCTGGGCTCTTCCTACCCAAAATATTGACTCGGAGAGCTCCCGACTACCCACTCGGACAACACAGACTAGAACCCCTCTATATTGATTTATGAAGGCAGAACACATATCCAGAGTGTTTTCTTCATTTCTCCTCCTGAAGAAAATTCATTCTGCAGTGTACTGAGAAGGAAACATCTCATGCTTATGGTAGCCAGAAAGCAACACTGAATTTGACTGCAGGCAAACTGGGTGGTGACTGGTCACCCCCCAGCGACGTGCCGGCCCTTACATTTCCAGGGTTCTGCTCTGCTCACAGTGAGACGCGGGTAAAAGCAGAGTGGCCGTAACGCACCCTGCGGTGGGTTCTTTGGGAAGTCTAGTGCCTGCACAGCACAGTTTCCAGAGGTTTCTTAAAAACAAAATAAAAGCCTACCAGCTACCTAAAATCAATTCTTTCTTCTATGGTGCATATGGTGGAGGCTTTTCTCCAGGCAAGAAGTAAGTCGGTGTATAGAGGGCTGGAGCATTGGGGGGAAGACCATAGCTGGAGCTGGACTGAGATGGAGGCTGAGTTTCTTCTGATAAAGAAATGTCAGTAGATGATGTTCCTGGAAAATTGCTGGCAGGCTGTATAGAGACAAAGAAAAATACCTTCTTCAGTAAAGGATTACAACCCGATTTGCAGCCCTGCATTAAGTGTTTGCCATGTAAGTGTTATATAAAAGTCCCGTGATTAAATTTCCCATGCATTGCAACACAACACTCACTTTAGTTTTAAAGCACCTGCTTAAGTATAGCAATGATGGCGTCTAGTGAAACAAGACAGATTCCATCTGTAACCCAAGTCACTTCTAACAGACATTGCGCATACAGCTAGGCAATGGAGCAGAACAGGAATTTCTGCAGGAAAAGATGCTCTGGCTTCCTGGGTGAGGCACTGCACCTGACTGGCTGATTAGGCTACGTGTAGCTGCTTGCTTCCAGGCATCACTGTGAAATTTAAATTATCCCAGGTATAATTACTCTCATTTATAAAACTTGCATAAATTCAAGGTCTTATTCCTGTGTCAAATGCAGACTCCTCTTAAGAGAAAATTTTACAGGTAGGCATGTGTCTCCCTGTAGGTCTTTCACTTTGGCTGTCTCAGTTATAAAGGGGCCTTGGCTGAAAGAGGCACGAAAAATAGATAGGAAGCAGCCCATGTTCAGGAACAAGCAGAGTTTGTTAAAACAAAAGAATGCATGTAGGGACTAATGTTCTGGATAAAATACTACCACTGCTTTAAACCAAGTTTTGTCATTGATTTCAGGATTTCACTCCTCCCCTCATATGCCAGTCCATGGGCTTCACCAGAAGAATTGTGCTCAGCTCACCACAGGTTCAGGCCTAAAGTGCCTGGAATTTAAAAAAACAAAACAAAAAGTAGTAATCGTGAATCTTTTTCAAGGGAAATGAAAAATCCGTGCAAGTAAGTGCTGCTCCCTGCTGCTAAAAAAATTTATATAGTCACCATCTAGAAGGCCAGTACCAGGGCTGGCACTTGGACAACGGCATCTGAGAGCTGCCCAGGGCTGGCAGACCCTGCCCACAGGGCCTGGCTTCTCCGTGGGGCTCCGGCTGAGCAGGGGCTGCTGCCGCGGGTCAGACCCCTGTGGCGAGGAGAATGTTGTCCTGCCTTTGTACAACAGGGTGACTTAGAATGGGGACGTCCTGGCAGGAAGGTCAGTTATGCCCTTTAACTCTCCCGGAGGCAGTGCAGTTATACCGACAGACCTACTAGCTAGCTCAGCTCCAAACGTACTTACTGTGCTTTTGGGTGGTTTGAGGGTTTTTTTATTTATTTTGGAGTTGTTGCTTCCCCCCCCCCCCCCCCCCCCCCCCCCCCAAACTGCAGCCACTGTTTCCATCTGTCTGCCTGGAATTGCTTCTGTAACGCGTTCTCCTCTGGCAGGAATGACTGGCACAACCCTTACTGCTGTCATCACCGCCAGTCCCTGCACAGCTAATCATTTACCTGACCAGTTGGCAGGCCTGTTCCCAAGACTAGTTGTGACTGAACTGTACCAGTAAGGGATGAGTGATTTTGTTAGCACATGCCACAGTAAACAAAAGAAATGCTGGTTACATCCTTGTCAAAAATGCATTCCTGTTACCACCCTTTCTTTTTTGCATTTGGCTGACGTCTGCGTGTGGACGAGGAAGCATGAGGTGAACTGAGGAGTGTTTACACCCAGCTCAGGCTGTGTTTTTTTTAAAGACTGTTTGCTCCTCCAGCAAGCAGTTATTCAGTGAGAGACTGGCTTCAGCAGATTAGGAATGAGTGTGCTCAATGGTGGGAGCCACAGCTGAACTCGGGTTCACAGTCTTTGAGCTAATGGAGCTCCAGTCCAGGCAAGTGGGGGCAGCGCTTAGGCTAGGCGTGTTGCATGCCAGACTAAGCCAAGGTGGGATATGTTCCCAGGACGAGGAACTACTGCTGTGGATTTCCTCTGGTTAAGGTGAGGGTTCAAACTAGAGTTATTAGTTGGTAATTGATTGCTAACTGCTTTACTTCATTAACTGGCATCAATTCACTTTTTTTCCTTCCCTAACTCTTGGCTGAAGAAGGTTTTGCTCCTTTTGTTGTACAGAACGGCCACGTGTGACCCTGCCCCAGCTGGGGGCAGGTACAGGACGATGTGAAATGTGGGGGCTTAGGGACAGTGTTTAGCCAAACCTTCGGTGAGCCAAAGGGAACGCTGAGAAGAGAAGTGTGTCTCGGGGCCCTTATGTGGATCTTGGTCTATGTGGAAGCAAAAACGTTATGCCTTTTGAGATGCCCAAGGGCACCCTCTGCCAGCTGCTCCAGAAGTATGTGTGACTCATGTAGACCTTGGCCCGCATCAGCCAGCCGTATCTGTAGGCAACTGAACTGCACCCCGAGGACACAGGGTTCAGCCTCGGATTTTGGTGTCTCAGTTGGAGGCTCGAGAACGTAGATATCTACGCGCACAACATAGTGACATGTAGCAACTGAATCCCACCCCTCGTCAGTGGAAAGGCCTTTAGGGTGCATTCGTAGCACTCACATCATACATCTTTAGCCTGAGATTATCCACGTGTGGCTCGCTCTGGATTTTAAAGGGTAGACCAGCTCAGGCAGGCTCTCCTACACTATGGACAGTTAGAGCTCAATTCAGTTGCCCACATATAAGTGTCCAGCCCCTTTGGGATGCCATGGGATATCCCAGACATCCACGCAGATGTGACACGGGGACTACAGGACCTGGACCCTCCCGGAGCGGCAGCAGGGGCCGGGTGGCTACCTGATCTCACGATCAGGCAGCCCTAGATCCCTACGTGCCGACAGCCCCTGCGTTAAGCCAGATGAATCCCAGCCCCAGGGCCTGTAGTTGCCTTAAGGACTAAGACCAGTTGAGCAGGGCTTATGAAGGCCTGAATCCAGCAGCTGGGCACTGCCTGGAGCACTTAGGTGGATCATGAAGACCTCCAGCCCCATGGATTCAGCCCCCAGCTCTCAAGTAATGGAAGCGGATGACGGTTAAGCTTCTGGCTGTTCCTAATTTGGCCTGCTTCTAACATTCACCATTTGTAGCTTTGAGTAAGGTCATTATGATTTTTTAACTCATATACTGATGCAGAAATTACTTCTCTCCAAACTACAACACAGTGAGTTCATACATGCAGGAAGGCGGCTTGCCTCTTCCCCCCCCCGCTCCCCAGGAAAAGGATTAAGCGCTTTCCCTCTTGGAGCCCAGTGCTTCTTGCTAACCTCTCCTGGCTTGGGGACAGCTGGTGGTGTTATGAAAGGGAGAGAAGACAAATGAACACACTTCTTAGAAAAAGCAGAAATCTAGGAAAAGAACTCTGTTTTGGAATGCAGTTAAGAATTTGGGGTAAATATGATATATTTCTGTTTCTCAGTGGACACAGGACTGAACAGTTACAATTGATCCTCATGAGTACTTACATGCATCTTTTCAGTTTAACTGCTTTCTTTCATCTGTTTTTATCCCCGTCTCTCTCTACTCTTGGCTACGTGCTAACTGAACTCTGCAGAACAGCACAGCTTTTCAGCTAAAAGCAAACAAAAAGAGATGTTCTTTTTTTCCTCTCAACCCATGGTCTCCAAAAGTGCCTGGCCCCATTTATGTTAATAAATAAGACGTGCCAAGGACTGTTCTCTGGCTGTGAAGCCAACTGGCACAGCACATATCACATCCCTACAGCTGAACTCCTACCACCGAACCAGCGTGACTGTCTGTATGCACACTACCTACCGGGAACTGCCCTTGCCGGCTTCTGACCCCTTCCTGAGCATTGTTGGGAGACTGTTAGGGGGTCTGGGCCAAACCCATACCAGGAGCATGCTAACGATTCACCGGTGTGGATGACCATCATGTCCCAGTACTTGTGCCTGGTAGCTTCTTGGCCCCAAGCAGATGTAGGCCAGGAGGCTGTGGGGAGCCGGTCCACAGCTCGTTCATGCTAAACATGCAGTGTTTTCAATTAAGAAGTATTGCAAAACTTGTGGTACCCATTGGTCTAGCACTACACAGCCAAAGTATAAGAAGCCATTGGACAGAACAAAACAGTCTCACTGTGCTTTAAAAAACCTAAACTCCTATGATTGCTTCAGGGTCCCAGTACATTCAGCTATTTACCAGCTCACCCTACATTCTTCACCTCACTCGGGGGCAGAAAAAAAAAAGCAGCCACCATCCTCAGCACCACTCCCTGCATTTTCCAGGCCAGCTCTGGCTGGACGCGGCACAGGTTTGGAGCCTGACTTGCACCTCATCTTTCTGAAAGAGGCGAAGCAGTGTTGACTCAGCTCATGTCGCATCCCCTCCCGCAAGGGGAGAAAGCTGCACCTCTGGCAGCTTTCTGTACCTGTCTCCCAGCGGTGGCCTGTAGCAGGTGCTTATAGGAAGCTAAAAGAAAAAGGGCTCCATCTTCTGATGAGGCCCCGTTGGTTCTTGTGGCAGGCAGCCATGTGGGGAGTTGCTGGGCTGCAAGTGACACCTGAATCCCTGTATTTAACTGTAGCCGATGTTCCTAACCCTTCATTTATACTCTTCCACAGCATTCTGTGGCATTTGAATCTTCTTTGGTGTGTAAAAACACTTCCTATTTCACAGACATCTTATTTCCTCCCCTTTCTTGTCTCCTTTCCATCTGATGAGTCCTAGTCTACTTATCTCCGTATTAAGAGTAAGGTGGGCTAAGGTGTCTAAACTTTTCTGCCAAATCCTGTGTGTATCAGATGCTTCCTTTGGCTTCCCCAATGCCTCTGCTGCTGCTTTATCTTGCCCAACATGGGGGCTGTGTTCACCTTCATGACTACTGCAGCGCAGTTCTAATCCCACACTGGGATTCCTGGTCAGCAGACAGAGTCCAAAGGACAACCAGAGAAAAGCTGAGATCTGAGAACAGGCTTGAGCACTCGGCCCAGACTAAGTCATCCCAGAGTTGGGATCCAACTCCCTTGCCTCATTTCAAACACCCAGGAGCCAAGATCTACCACTGCAGAGTTTGTACTCAGTAGCAGCTTATGCTTTTCTGATGAAGTAAGAAGGGTGCCATTTTGTACTGTACCTGAAGAGGCAACGGGTAGGATGGATACGTAGAGATAGCTGCTGCAGAAGGACAGAAGCCAGCATATGTCAGGATCTGCTGGGCAGGATTGTACAGGATCTGAGGAGGAGGTGCAGCACTGAAAGCAATTTGGGACAGAGGTACCTGTTGAGCACAGAAGACAACGATTTATCAGCACAGTGCAGAAGGGGCTGGAGCAGGAACTGGTCCTAACACAAGCAACTAGGCAATTTAACAACTTGCTATTTTCCAGCACAATACCAGTACTACAAGAAAACAAGGAGCAGACAGAATGAGAGGAGGGTGTATCTGGAGTGAATTTTCTGACCAGAAATACACAGCTATTTTAATCTTCTTCCCTTGGAAAAAGACTGCTGGTGCTTCCCCAGCACCAGTTACAGAAGCACTGGCAGGACTCCAGACCCGAGACACCCTCAAGAGCACAGCATGTAGCTCTGACCGCCTCTTCTTATTCACTCCAGCACCAAACACCCAGTCCTCCACAATCTGCTGCAGACTCTTTCCAACAGCAACTACCTGATGCCCTCATTCTCTTCTCTCTGCTTTCATACACAGATCTACAAAGGTTTCCCTTTCCAGACCATTTGCTCTTCTTTCACAGCTCCCTCTCACTTGTGAAATGGAGTTTGCTGCTGGCTGTCCAATACCACCCCCCACATGCATATCTCATTCCTACCGCAGAAAATCCTTCATCGTATCCCATGGCTTTATTGGCATGCCCCTTAACTGCAATGTGAGAGGAGCTTTGCAGGAAGAAGTAATAGCTCATATTAAACCAGCTAATACAACTGGGGGAGGAAAAAAAAAAAGAGCAAAAGCTAAATGTGAAAGGGGGCTTGTGTTAAACCCTAGACCCCTGTGCTATATAACCATTTGTGAAGGACAGTACAGCTCTGTGAAAGATTTTCATGTCCCTCTGTTTTGCAAAGTGAGACAAATCCAGTGGTTTCTTTTCTCTCCTTTGTTTTTGTTAGCAGATTCCTCTACATGAGAGCATGGAATTTTCTTTTTACTGAAATAATAAAATATGGTGGTTGCCAAACAAATGCTGAAAGCAGCAGCCAGGATGGGGTTTGGTTTTTTTTTTTGGCATTTCCTTTCAGCTTTATCAGTGAGAGACATAAATCACTGCATCCTCTGGAGATAGTGTGAGATCTCTCTGTGATTAAGAAAGAGGTACATTAATTGTGTTTGTAGACGAAAAACATCGTCTAGGTCACTGACGTACCACATGAGGTTACCTGACAATCTATGCCTTAGCTCTCTGAAGACACTTAGCACCCCAGGAGCTGGCGCAGAGAAAGGCTGGGGTCGAAAGCAGAGAGCCTATTTCATGGCAGAAGGCGAGTCTCTTATCTTCAAGGTACCGTCCTCAACACACCTCCTTCCTACCCGCCCGGCTGGGTGGATACGGTGGGGAGAAACGGAGAGACGCTGCCTTTCAAGAAGCAGCTAATGAGCTTGCCTCAGACCAAAGGTTTGGGGCCAGCGACGTGGCCGACCGCAGCCGGGGCTCGGCCCGTGCCCAGAGCGGCAGTGCCGGTCCTGGGAGGAGGGAGGCCCTGCCGCGATCAGATCCTTCTGGCTATGGACGTAAAGGCGGCAAGAAACGCTTGTTTTGCCCAGCGTGAAGCACAGATGCCTGTTCTGCGTCTGTCACCAACTCTCTGGTGCGGGTCCCTTCGGGTGCTGCTGTCCTTCTCCCAGGAACCTCTCTCAGTCCTCTTACGTTCTCTCCGTCCGCAGCAGCAACGCGCTCTGATAGCTAAGGATGAACATCACGACGGTCCGAGAAGACAGTTTTGGGGAGTCGCCCACCCCAAATCCACTGATCAGAGCACCTTGTTATCAAGCTATGCGGTCTCAGCCTGGAGCCGGCAATGATCTGCAGGAACTGAAGCTGGTTAGATGCTTTTATCAACTATTCCAGTGATGACACTATGTTAAACTGGTCACACAAAATAGAAGGGTTGGTGGAGACATTTTAAACCGAATCACTACCCAAGTCAAAGAGATAAGGAGCTGTGAACCGGCAGGGAGCCGTGGTGAAGCCAGGTAATGCTGGGGGGGCTCTCTGGCCACCCCCCACCTGGCCATGCAAGCTGCTGCCAAGGCATTTATTTCTGAGCCACAACTGCTTTTAACGTCAGACTGCACCTTTAGGTGCACGAGTGCTAAGACAGGAACACGTGGCAAGTAGCTCAGTAAGTAGGGGTTCATTTTGTGTTCCTTCTTAGAGCAGGGTGAGAGGAGAGGGAATAAGGGAATGATATTTAATCTGTTCAGATTCCCTTGAGGACTCCAAGCAGGAGACTAATTGAACAAAAAAAAGCCAGCAACCCCCCCCCAGGACCATCAGTAGATCTGATTAATGCAACCCTAAACTCAGGGCAAGCGGATTCCTTGGCAAGGTGTGTCAGGAAAACATCTACAAGTCATCAGATGAATACCGGGGCAGGGAAGGCAATTTCTAGATTAACTCTTAGAACCAGCAAGTGAAGTTTTCCATGCATTTCTTCATCTCTGTCTTCTGTAAGAAATAATCACAGTGTTTTACCATTTTGGATACTCCAAGTACATACTTCTAGTGACATTATATCTTAATCTGCTTTTTGTTAAAGGTGACTTTAAGGTAGCTGCCTAGCCGCCGTCCTCTATCCCAGCACACTGTAGATCTGAAAAGGAAGGTATGTTGTAACCACTGCAGCTCCCCCTGCACCCAACAGATCACAGAGGACGGCCCGATGGGTGACACGGGAGCCACTGAGAGCTGACACCTTGGGGGTCAGGAGAGGATGAAATGTTTCCCACTGAGCCAGCACAGCCCTCTGGCAGGCAGCAAAACCGCGGGGAGCATGCCAGGGTCTGCAGGGAATTTGTCACAAGAAAGAAAACCCGCAACAACCAAAACAACACTTCTTTTTTTTTTTTCTGTCCAGGAAATGTGATGGGTTTAGAGGCAACGGCACTGTTTTGCAAACTCTCCCCTTTGTAACATGTTTTGGCTGCCAGCGTTCCCCAGAGATAAACACGATGTTTTTTTGTTTCACTAGTCAGCCTGGCTCTGTGTTTTCTGGAAGCCAACCTCGGAGCAATGCCCTGACGCCTTTCAGCGGGCTTTGCAGCTCTCCCTGCAAAATGCCAGTGAGCATTTCTGTGGAAAGGTGACATCCTGAAAGAAAGAAAATTGTTCTCCCACACATTTTGAAGGGGATTTTTTCTTATTTCAGTCCCATGCCCCCTTCTCTCCCTCTTCTGCTTGCTGTTTTCTTGGCCCTCGTCTTCCCCCAAGAGTTACTCCTTTCATAACGAAAGCAAGCAGCAGATTAGCAAACCAGCTCCGGTACGTCACTCAGAAGGACCCTGAAAAAGCACAGGCAGGAGCAAGGAGCAATCATTGCATTTTGGATTGCTGCTTTAGTAACACTTTCACAAGCATAGCATGGCTCCTGTGCTGAGGTAACTGACACAAACTCATCTTTCCCTTAAGCTCGCGAGGGTTTTGTTTCTCCTCCCGCTGCAGAAGAGACATTAAACAGCTTATTCAGATCAGGTTTGTAGCTGGAGCCCCGACAGACTCGCTCTAGCCGAGCCAAGGGGAAGCTGCACATCTACTGCTGCTGCGATTTCCTTGCACGGCTTTATCCTTGACCCAGGCTCTGCACCCCAGCAAAGGAACGTGCCAAGTTATGGGTACCCCAGTTCTCCCAGGAACGTCTCCTAGTCTTGGTTTCCCTCGCAAGCAGTGCCGTGACGACCGCCGCACAGCACAGAGGTGTGGGAGCTCGCCGTGCTACGAAGCATCAGCCCAAATCCCACGTAAGCTTCGGTTGGTGTAAGACGATTAGGTGGACTCAGGCTGGCTCCCTGCACCCTTCCCCACCTCAGGGGAGCACTAGCAACTCCCACGGCTGCCCTTCGTGGAGGCACTCGCAGCAATCTGGTAGGCAGGGGAAAATACTTAGCAGTGCTGGAAAGCTGTAGTGCTCTACCAAGGACTTACTGTAGATGATTGCTGCCTTCCTCTCCTCATGTAGCTCTTCTCCTCGTTTCCCACTGTCATCGTTTCTGCTCCCCTTCTGCCATTCCTCCTCTCACAGGGAGGGGATGAATTAAGCTGGGAAAGCTGCTTCCACTCCTTCCCATCAAGCAGCTGCAACTCTTCACTGGCTGGCTGCAATTTGTTATCAAGTCCTTGCAAGAGTCCCCTCACATAAAGGACAGCGCAGCTGCACATTTCTTACATGCGAAGGCTCAGTGTGCTTGTTTGCCTTAAGCTAGAGAGAGGAATATTTCCAGCAAACATTTTGCAACACTTAACAAAGGTGAATTTCAAATAATTCATGTGGCTCTGCTCTGTCACATGGTTTTAAGCACCCGACACATGTTGTAGATAGCCTGGACATGCTTGCTAAGGGATGCTGGGGGGTCAGAGCAGGGCCTGGATGGCCTCCAGTCTCACTGGGTCCTTGGCTCACTGGCTGCCAGCTCTGAGCAGCCCCTTCTCTCTAGTCTGCCCCCTCCCCAGCACACACCTCACCCGTCTCTCTTCCTTTCTCTTCCCTGCTCCATCCCTCTCTTCTTTCCTTTCCCCTGTCTTTCTATTTAGTTTTCTCCTCTGGAACAGTCACCAGAAACCTCATGGATCTAAGACGACCTGTGCTGCTATCACACCTCCCTTCGGCTCCTGCACTTCACCCCCATCCCCACGCCTCCGCCTGTTTGGAAGCTCTTTGGGCTGGGACCATCTACTCTTCTGAGTGCCTAGTAAATCATAAGCCACTTGGTTGGTCTTTAGGCAGTGCTTTAGCAAACATGACCGCTGACAGTGATAATCCCAGGAACAGCAACTCCACCCTTTTAACATGTCAGAAAATGTAGGCAGATGAGGCACTGTATTACAGAATCCCTCCTAGCACACGGCCTCTTCTGAATGCAGTGGTGCACAGCAGCACATGGTGCTGTGGCACAGGGAGCAGTTAGAGGATAGCATTCCTTAGTGAAACAAGAGGAGGTTAATGTGACCTGACTACAACCGTTTAAATAAAAACTTGAGTTAATCCCCATTCTTGGGAAAAGATCTACATAAGGTTAAATAGTCACACCTAGGACTTGAGTTTTACATGTTAGCTACAAACTTGCATCCTCAAACTCTGTGCTGGCCCACATGTTCAGTGCTGAATTAGAGGGAAAAAAAGTGCCACTAAGAGAATTGCCAGCATCTGTTCACACAGACGCCTGTTTTTTCCCTTCCAATCATGTATTTGACCAGGCTTGACCTACTTAGCTGTGAGCAGCTGGCAACAGCTTAGCCTAAAGATATGACTCCAGACTCCCAGATCACACAGGCAACATGTTTAAAGTGTCTCCTTCGTACACTTACGCTTCCTTGGTTTTAACCCGCTTGATAACACCAACAAGCACAGAAGTCCTCACAGAAGGCAAAAGACTGAGCCTTACCATGTCTTTAAATGCCCCAAGAATGGCTGCCGTAATAATCCCCAGAAACAACCCGATGATGTTGAGGACTGTGGAGGACCACAGCAGCCTATACAGGTGAACCACGTCCTGACAGCCGCTCACGCCGAGAAATTCGTAGTAGCTGGCAGACTGCTCTGAACTGAAAGGGAATGCAGACAACGTCACTGCTGTGGGAATGGTTATGCATATAATACAGAGCACCAGAGAATCTGAATCCCTCCTGCTTACTTTCCTCTTTGGCAAAGCACTTCATCCATGCTCCCACCAAAGAGTGCTCAGATGAGCTGGAGAAAGCTCTACTGTAGACAAATATTGGCTCTGTTAATGCCAGCATTAGACACGTAGTCCAACGAATACCAACCCTAGTTTGGCTGATTGCTGTTGTGCACCAGCAGGGACTCTTTTTTTTTTTTTTTCTGAGCGTCTCTGAACACAGGCATAGTCCTGGCATATGGATGCTGCCCTTGTCATTTAGCTAGCAGCTAAAGCATGCTTCGCACTGCTTGTTTTGCCAGTTCACCTGGAAATCTGCTAGCATCTTTAACACTGGGGAAGGCAAGTTGCTTAAGCATTAATTCAACCACAGGAAGGGAGATTTTGCCAGCTGGCTACATTTGTTTATGGTGTCTGTGGTTCCAAATTAACAAATGTGGTTCCAAATTAACAGTACAGTATAAAGTTGTGCCTTTACACTATGGACTGTACTATCCAGAAATCTTTGTTTGTTCATATTCCTACATTGTACTGGTTATTGTAAATCAGGCATGTTGTGAAGTCAATCCTCATTGTCTTGCTGAAAGTCAGAAATATCCTACTGCAAAATTTGAAACCACAGTTTCCTGTGGTTCTTTCCAGTACCTGCCTTAATGCTAGCCCACTAATGAGCTCCTAGAGCAGCTATTTGAGTTGGAAAGATGTTTTAAATGCCAAGTCTGGTTTTGCACTGTTAGGAAATTGCCATCAGCTTATGGTGGAAACCAGAAGTGAGAAGTTTGTGCTCACTCTTCTGTTCCTCCATGCCCAGCACGTGGGGCAGTAGTGGGGATGGTGGTTAGGGAAAGCTCTGCAGAGGAAGGTATCAGCATGGAGAAACTCACAACATTTCTGGGAAGAACCAAGCCAAGCACAGCAATTCCTGGAAATGTCCAATTACTTGTTGTGGGGCATGGTTCTGGCACTGCAGATCCACTACTGTTGAGTTCACTTAAGCCCTATCATGAGCCCAGACATTGCTTAACTAAATAAACCTCTAGCTTCAGCTGCCGTGAGGCTGAGGAAATCTGAGTCGCAATCCTGCCTGGGTACCGGTCTGTTGCATGACTGACACAAAGTCACTTTGTGAGACTGTGTCTCGTCCTACTTCTCTGTAGCTGTCCTACAAACTGGAATTGCCAAGTCTGTAGAGCAGCAAGACTGCTTCTTCACTCCAGATTTGTCCATGCCAGTGCCATAAAATCTTGCTGTGCACTGTGGATTGCTGACAATGGCACTCACTTTGTGTCTCTTGCGTGCATGAGAAATATGCGTGCATAGATGACTTCCCTCTAGTCCCAGATTTCATTTTGCTTCTCTAGTTGAGTCAGGATCTGAGCAAGAGCAGAAGCCTTATGTAGAAGCCTCATTGTGCCAGCCTCATTCCCCTACACCTAAAATGTTCACGTCTGGCAGCATGCTAGCCAAGGTTTACAGAGGACTGAGGTTATTCAGGGCTGCTAGCATGTGAAAAGGAGGCAAAACCAAAATAAAACAGGAGACATAAGAAGGAAGAAAGATGAGAAATACACAGAGGGAAAGAAAGAAGACTGACTGTGGGTGAACTGTAGAGGGCTGCAGAGGTTGCATGATTGAGCATGATAAGATGATACTGAGGTGCGCAGAGGGTGAGTCAGGTAGAAGATCTGCTCTGGAAAATTCTCCCCAGTTTCTTGTATGCAGCAAGACATGATGCTGCTTGCAGCTGAAATCTCTGTGTGCCAGGTGGCCAGTCAGTTGTGCTAGTTCATCTGTCTTCCACATTATAAACCCTTGGACTTTACTGTGATGTAGTTTTCCTAACCACCTTTTTAACTCCTGTTAAATTAATGCATGGCAACCCTGTGCTAACCTTTGGCTGATCTTTGTAAGCATATCCAGACATTTCCTTTCTTATCTTCTGACATCTCATGCTTTGGTAATGATGAAGTCAAATGGACAGCTTCAGAAAACACAAGACTCTCTGTATCTATCCTATGACAATTTAGCAAAATTCCATGCCTACAGAGGCTGTTGGTAACAAAAGAGCTCTGCATATGCCTACAACATGATCTCTGCTCATGGACACCTATGTTCCTATTCATTCTGTTTCCCCCAGTTTGGTAGGAAAAAAAAAGGATTCATTAAATCTAATGGGAAAATTGCACTACAACATCAACAGTAAATCTTGACAGAGCTATGACTGAGTGGTCAATTTTGATCACACAGCAAAGAGCTTATGGCCATATTTAAAGAAAAAGAAACTGGAATAATGCCAACACTAATATGCAACCCCTGACCTCTTCTCTGCTGGCATCAGGACTTCAATCGTGGAGGAACTGGATCGCTCAGCATCCAAGTCCCTTGTGTTGCTTCTCCCGGCCTAAGGGCACCCCCCCCCCCCCCCCCCCCATCATTTAAGAGGAGGGACAAACAGCCAAGGATTTCTCAGAGGCTATTGACTGCACACAGGTACTTACTTCTCACAGTTGTACAGGTCACAGCAATAGCACGTGTTGCTCTTTACTTTCAGCTGGCACTTGCTGTTTAAGGTATAGCATGTCACCTGCCAAAAAAAAAGAGACTGACTTTTATTCTCAGTGTTCCAGTGTTATGTGAATCATCCTACTGACCACAAAGAAGCAGCTACTGCAGTGTTAGGTTTTACTACCTGTTGTGCAGAAAGATCCTGAGATTCCAAAATCCACGACTGCAGGGCAGAAGGACATCCCTGAGCTCCCAGGACTTTCATTCGGGACGTCAGCCCCAGAGTCTCGGGGCATTTGTCCCACGGAGCCCAGAGTCCCCAGCAGCGACCTGCAGCCAGGGCTGCCAGAGTTTTCAAGCCCTTTGCTGCACTGCCTGGTGCTATTTTGCTGAGACCCAGAGTCTGCAGCTGTGAGACGCGGATCCCTACGGCTGTGACGCAGGGACCATGGGTCTTGAAAGATACACCATAGCAAGCCACTGAAGTGGGTAAGAATACCACTCCATTGTAGTGGGGAAATGGGCAAAGAAGCCAATTTATCTGAACAGCTTCCAATAATGGGAGCTCGCTCCTTTCAGTAACACCCTCCTGAAGAAGGAAATAATTAGGAACAACAAGAAGAACAATCTCCAAACCCACAAACAAAACCGCTCAGAAAAGATCCAAGCACTCCAGCAAATAAGTGTCATTTACTGCAGGCTCTTGAATAGAAAACTGAGAAGGTTAATTTGTGTGAGCAGGAATTGCAGGGATGGACAGATGTTAGAACAATAAAGGTAGGCACACGTAAGCCACTCTCCATCCAGACAAGAAATCATTTTAATGACTTCTTAAGTGTGGTAAGCATTAATCATTTCTATTTGGCACTACAGACCAATTGAAATATTTTATATGTAAGGCTTTTTTTTTCCCTGAGATTTTTAGCTTATTGACTTTGAAATCCTGGAGAACTGTCAGGTTTTAAAAGCTAGCAGGTCAGAAAATACATTCTTTCTATAGTTTTTATTTTGATAGAAAAAAGTGGACGGTAACCACTGAGCAGTATTTTGTTCGCAAAATGCAAATAAAATGTATTATTGAATGGAAAATTCCTCATAATGAGAAAGTAGAAGGAGCATGCTTAGGAATACATGCCTGCTTTAGAAAAGCTTCTGTCAGACAGTTCTGCTTAGCCATGAATGTGTTTGTCTGTGGGATCGTCTCCACAGGAGATGTTAAACCAGATGTTTCTCAGCTCCTCAGTCCTGGATCTGTGCATCCTTTTTAGTGTGAAAACTGCCACTGTTGATGAGTCTGTACTCCTCACGTGTTTGTTCTCAGCAAAAAGCAAAGCCTTAAACACACACACTCAGCACCAGAGAAAGTTTATCTTGCAGCTGGTCTCAGACTTGCCACACTTGTCCTTAGCAGGATTTGCTTGAGCAGTGGAAGTTGGGTGACAAAGCTAAAGTTAAAAGGAAGTTAAAATGATGCCTTGGGATTGCTTTGCTGCCCAGGACAAGGCTGTACCTGTGGTTAGTGTCTCATACAAATCAGCTCTTCTAACCCAAAATGGAAGTTAGGTTATAAAAGCACAGTCTCAGTCTAGGTTGCAATCTGGAAATGGAGCTCACAGCTTGATACAGATACATCCACTTGTCACAAGAATATCTCACCCTGAGATAGGACCTCGTTTCATCAATCTTGTTCTGTTGTGTCTGAACTTACCAGAATTTCACATAAGTGCTTTGTTGGCCTGAAGTCACATTCAGCTGCAGCCGTCCTCAGCCTAAGCTGCAATTTACTGCAGAAGAGGAGGGTGCTACCATCAACGACTGCGTCGGCTTAATCAAGATCCCACTCAGAACTGCCTGAAACATCACACCTGGCTACTTCTCAAAGCAGTTTGAAAACTGATCCTGGAGCAGAGTGTGCCAATGCATCCGCTACCACAGCCATTTTGTTGGGATGCCCTAGTGCTTTTGCACTGAGTGGAACTGAGGAATTTGGGTTTCACCCTCTGTATGCAGTCAAAATGGCTAGCACCTCCATAGTTAAAATACCCTTTTCCCATTACACGTGCATGATTGGGATCGGAGGGCTTCATAAGATGGAGTGGGCTGCTAAAAAGGTGGTTTGTTCTCATGCATGGTTTTGGGGACCACTTCTGATAGGAAATAAAAGTAGTTTTCCCCTCTCCAAGCATCAATAAGGCCAGTTTGCCCCTTCTTACTGCAGAAGGCTAGAGGTACAAAAGAGGGAGATCAGCAAGATCTTAAACATGTTTTTAGCTGCTTCTCAGCTACGAGACACATTATTGGCTAAGGGAGTTACTGTAGTTGTCTATTTTTATCACTGCATTTTTAAAACATGCAAAGAGCAAGACACTCCTTTTTAGGAGAACAGTGAATAAACCAAAATAAACAAATTACTGTGTGGTGTGAGCAAGGGTGGTGGAAACAGGCCATTTGTGGGTATTCTGCATGTCAAGACCTATTATTTCATTTCAGTGACCAGACATTTAGCTTTTTCATGTTCTGGATGTTTGTGCCTGTCTACCCCCTCAGCACCAATTGAAGAGATGTTCTCACCTCATGGTAATTGCAAGAAAATGAAATTCTTTCTGGTTTGAGCAAAGAGAAGAACCGAAACAGGCAAACTACATGAGCTGGAGACCACTCACAGGCTAGCGATGGCAATCAAAAGGAAACTTGCACTGAGTAAACAATCTGCCTTCCTAGTTAGGTGTTCGCCTGGCATGCAGAGCATGTCCCCTGCTCACTAGCTGGCTAACTTTGGAAAAGCAAAAGCCAAGTTAAAATGCCATGGCTCATTAACTAGGAATTAGCACGTGCTGACTCTAGATCAGTGGACAACCAGACAAGAATGTTATTACAAACTAACTACACTTTTAAAAGATGGGGGGGGGGTGTGGGTGTGCCAGAATAGAGCAAGGAGCTCTGGGTGGCCCAACTTTAGACATTCCCAGAATCTGCAGAGCTGGGGAAGCCTGCCTGGCCAGAAGCCCAAGGCTGGGGTCACCTGCAGGGAGTTGTGGTCAGTGTGACACCAGCTACAGGCTTATTACAGGAATCAGGAGCATTTCTCAGGCCATGTCTGTGTCTCAATGTCCATGCACACTTTAGAAGAGGATGGATTAAAACTTACAGGAAAGGGTGTTGTCACAGATCATAAGTTTGTCTGGGTAGGTCTTTAGGCAAGGAGGTCAATGAAATATTTTTGTCATATATTTTCTGGAATCAACAATGGGGTGCCCTAGCAGCAATATTTAAGGAGTATTAGCTCCTTACCCTGGTAACATACTTTGCTAAGCTGTCTAGAATTATTAATGGTAACATTCCCCATACACTGTTTCTCAGCCATGGGAGGAATGGTGATGAAGGACATCTGGGTTTAGCTGTTCTCAATCCTGCTCTGCTTGATTTTCTTTTCACTCCCACCAATTTACCACAATAACAAAATGAAAAATAGGAAAAGAAACTAAATCTGGACTTCTCAGGAGGCCAGCCATTTGGGTATGGGCACTTTTCCGACCATGTTAATGTCATTGAGTTAATAAAAAAGCTGCATTCAAACCGCTGACATTCTTGGCCTGTGCTGGATAAATACAGAGGAGATTTGAAGTCTTCTGGACAATGCAAATGGATTCATTTAGATATTTCCTATTCCACTTGAAGTCTACAAAAACCTCCTTAGAGAAAGATGCCAATGTGACAAATACATTCCAGACAGCTATTATACAGTATAGATGGACTAGGAAACATTCCAGTCTCAGAGTAATGTACTGGATAGAAACACTGATGATGACTCAAAACCTCACTGGTTGTAATGATTTGCAATCACCAGAGGCTTGGACAAGCGGGGAGTCACTTGTGGGAGAAAAAAACAGTCGGGTTTCTATCAACCCGTGACCTACATGCACAGACATGCTCTCAAACACCTGCCTCCCTCCTCCCCAGCCCCTCAAAGCATAGCAGCAACGAACATGTGATGAGGTGAGTTTGTTTACCTCTGTCTGGTAGGCATCATATAGGAATCCTATTCCACTTGAATAAAACTGGCACCTTTTGTTATACAAAGGTCTGGGTTCCTGTAAAGAGAAAAATAGCCAAAAAGGTACTGAGTCTGGAGGAAGCGTGAAGGCACCACGTCCCATGTCCCCATGCCAGATGCTTACAGCTCTGTGGAGCTGAAGCCAATGCAGACACTTGGGTAAGCGGCTTACACACCCCCGTGTTGGCTTTCTTTCCAGAATGGCTCTCCTCAGGGTTACATTTTCCTTCCTCACTCTGCCACTAAGCTATGTGAGTATAATTTATTTTTCTCTGTACCAGTCACCTCTTTTAAGGAGACATCACCCCTGGCATTTAAGCACTTCCTTGCTTGATGTCAGATAGTACTGCTCTATAAGAATGGTACAGTTTCTTACCCAGCACAAAGAATTACTTTGCTGTTTGTCTTCAAGATATGGGACTTTCTTTTTAAAGGATTTCAACAATGTCCATAGTGAAAACAAAGTAAGATAGCTAATACTTTAAGCATGCCACTTACTACACACACTTCAAACCCCAAAAGCAAAACAAAGAATAATGAAGAAATGAAGGCATAAAGGGGAAGTAATTTCCACTGTTTGTTTTTGCCTTATTTTCCATTTATGCTTACTGCAAAAGATACATTCACTGCTCTTATTTCATATTTTGCTTGTAACAGTTCCCACAAGCTGATATAAAGGAAGAACACAATGAAATATCCTTGGCCAGATGGAAGATGTGTGTTTCTGAACTTGGCGAATGGCCACTTTGAAGGCTAGAGGCTGCATACCTCAGTTTCAGGACTAGACCATATTTGCCTAGGGAGGATTTGATGACTGAAGAGTCCTCTGTGATCAGATGTCTATCCCAGAGCAAAGTGTGGGAATGACTTATGTTGGCAAAAAAAGCCTTTTTCAACTTTCTGTCACTTATCTAGTCCTGGTCTGTGCCTTCAAAAGCACTCAAGTGCTCCCCAGTATGTCAGTCAGACCACTTCCAAGAGAGAAGATGCAAACTCACTCGTTGACATCCCCTCTTTCCATGCTAACTTAAAAGCAAAGGACTACTTAAGTTGTTAGCGGAAATCTGTGCTGATTCATTTTCACTGCATTTTAAACCTTTATGACCCATCCAGGAATAACCCAGAAATTGCAGAAAGATCTGCACTACTTAAGATCACTTCTGAGTATTCTTTGCTTGTTGGATAATGAAGTGTGCGCTGCATAAATCTGCTGACCCAAAATACACAATCAGTTAAAATGCAGAGCTAGGCAGGAATGCAGACAGGTCAATGAATAAAGCTCATCCATCAGCTTGTTTGCCTTTCTGATTACTCTGGCAAACCCAAGGAAGTTTGGACACAAACTCCCAAAGGTTAGGGAAAGGTTAGCTTCCTGCATCCAAAAATATTTATTTATATTACACAAGTGTAAGAAAAAATGCTTCAGTAACTCTTTCTCTAGAGGAAAAGCAAATACCACACAAACAGCATGCCATGTCTTGAACGAGGACAACATTCTTCCATGGGCCTGGGAAAGCATTAGCATTTAGCCATGACTTCCAGGGACAGATGTGGTTGGGAGGACAAACAGGATTGTAGTTTCTCTGCTAGCACGGCAAGCATAGTATCAGCCAAAGGCTGTGCTGCCCTTCTTTCATGGAGTATCATACTCCAACTCTGATTTCATCTGTTGCATGGGGATGAAATGAGAGAGAAGGGGCGTGAGCAGTAGAAATGGCTTTTTCTGCTATGAGGAGCAAATCCATGAAAAACTACTGTCCATCATATTCGCAACAAAAACAAGTTTCAGTTTGATCCTGGAAGATCCTGGAAGGGGCGATGGTCAAGTGTTCTCAATCCTGCTGGTGAGGAGAAATGGCTTGAGGAGGGCTGGACGGAGCCAGGAGGTCAAGAACTGGCTGTGCATCTAGTGTGAGCAACAGGAATTTGGCTTTTATGACCATGAGAGCATCTTTCATGATCAAGGACTTCTTGGAAGAGATGGGATCCTCCTGACTAATCAGGGCAAAAGCATTTTTGCCTACAGTCTAGTCAACTGGTGATGAGAGCCTTAAATTAGGAGCAACAGGGGAGCAGGATGAAGAACAACAATCAAGTGAGGAACTAGTGGACCAATGGGACAAGTGAAGTGAACAGGGTGATGTGGACAAGAGAAATCTCATAATCAACATAACAGGGCTAAGTGGGGCCCACTTCAAGTGTATGCACATGAATAATGAAGCACCCATAGGACAGCACAAGGAAAGCACTTATCCCTTTTCTAGGCTGCTTAGCACTCTTTGAAGTGTCTGTACACTAACACACACAGCATGAGAACAGACAGTTGGAGGTTTGTGTGCAGTCACAAGGCAATGATCTCATTCTCGCAGACAAGCTGAGGAAGTACAGGCTAAATAAATGGACAGTGAGGTGGACTGAAAGATGGCAGAACTGCTGAGATCATGGTGGTGTGATCAGTGACATGAAGTCCAGCTGGAGGCCACTCAACAGTGGTCTACCCCAGGGGTCAATACTAGGGACAATATTGTTTAACATCTTAATTACTGAACTGGATGATGGGTAGAGTGCACCCTCCACAAGCTTGTAGATGATACAAAACTGGGAAGAGTGGCTGAAACACCAGAAGACTGCTATTGTTCAGAGGGACACCATGAGCCAGCAATGTGCCCTTGTGAGAAAAAAGGCCAGTAGTATCCTTGTCTGTATTAGGAAGAGCATCACCAGCAGGTCCAGGGAGATGATCCTTCCTCTCTACTCAGCACTGGTGAGACATATCTGGAGTGCTGGTCCAGTGCTGGGCTCCCCAGTATGAGACATGGACGTACCGGAGTGAATGCAGAAAAGGACCATGAAGATAATTAACAGACTGGAGCATCTGTCATAAAAGAAGCAGCTGAGAGAGCTGGGACTGTTCAGCCTGGACAAGAGAAGGCTGAAGTGTGCCTTATCGATGTGTATCAATACCTGATGGGGGAAGTAAAGAAGATGGAGCCAGACTCTTCTCAGTGGTGGGCAGGAAAAGGACAAGAGGCAATAAGCACAAACTGAAATACAGGAACTTCCATTCAAACATAAGAAGAATCTTTTTTACTCTATGGGTGTATTGTAGACAATCTCCAGAGATGCCGTCCAGCCTCAGCAGCTCTGTGATTTTGTGAAGAGGGTCACAGCCCTACCTCAGGGTATAAGCACATTAACAAGCTCTCTCAAAGTATCATAGGTTGTGAATTTAGCAAATATACCTTAGCACCTGGAAACAGAAGCTCCCTGACCTTACCTTCTGGGCATGCATGCCCTTACTACAGGTCACTGATGAGTGACACCACCACATCACACTACGAGGCTGTGTCTGGTCTGGAATGCTAAGATCCTCCCCTCAGACACATCTGTATTTTTTTAAAGGCAGTGAGAGAGCTGTCTAATCTGCCTCCAACAAGTACAGGAGGACCCTCACCTTGGCCCTGATCTCTTGGCTCACACAGCTTTCCTACCCTTTACACCTCCCTCCTCTTAAAAAAGAAATTGGTCCTTTTATTGGTTTGGTCTTTGAGGGAGAAGACAAACATGCTTTTCATCTAAGTATGCTTGTGACTGGAAGCAGCACTGTTCCCTGGGGAGAGAGGTGATTGATTAATCCATACCGGCTATTATCGCTTCATATTGCTGTGCAGCAAAAAGGTCAGAGCTGTGACATAGAAGCGACCACGGTGAATACAGTTAATACATCTGCATGCACAATCACAGCAAATGAGGACTTCCCTTCATGCACCTAATTTTGAAAAGCAAGCCTGCTGCACTAGTAAAGCCAGCTTTCTGCATTCGGTCTGTTCTTCTAAACGCATCTGTATGTGCAATCAGTCTGGTGACCCCAAATCAAAATAAATGAGTGATGATCAAGTGTCTAAAAATACCAAAGATTAGATAACATTGACGTTATCCAGACACCCACAGAACTCAACACCTAAAACATGCAGCTTTTAAGTCGAGGTACACTGGGGAATGCCAAAAGGTTGCATTGGTAAAAGCTTCCATTTGAATTAGATTTTCATGCCACAGAGGTGCTGTGGTCTGTCTGTCTACTAAGGCGTTTATATGAATAAGGCACCACACAGACATTAAAAAGTGTTTAAAAATTATCCAACAGTATGTCACACCACATTAGCACCCATTGGATTTTATGGGCCCCTCTAATAACATGGGCAAATGAGACATACTTCAAAGCTATAAAAGTATTCCTGACAGACTGCTCATAAAATACTTTATATTGTCATATTGCTCACTGCAGACTCTATACGACTATAGGATACCTACCAGTCCTTCATTCTACTCGATTCTACTGCTTATAGTAATACTGGTAGAGACAGAGCTACTTTTACATACTACAGTATGTATATATATACTATAGTATATATGTATTTCACCTATTAACAGTTGCTTTAAAGTATATAGCAACAATATTCTGTTTAACTAATATGATATCCTTTGACACCAGGAACTTCCTCAACTGCTGTTATTGGAACAGAGCTATGCAATACCTCTCACTAATGTGTAATTTCAATATATTAATATATAATAAATAATGCCTTCCCCTTCTCTGTTTCTTTGAGTAACTCTCTCTAACTGGAAATGGGCAGGTGGGAAAGATCTGTTGGTTAGAGCTCTGCTGGTATAAGCAGAGGACAAACACCAGTAGGCTGTCAAAAAGAGGAAGAATTCTGTATGAAATGTAGTTGCATGCTTGGGTTTATTTACTGACATAATGGAAAAATGGATGGGTTTTATTTAATCCTTCTGAGAACTGGGAAAGATGAATTCTTAGCTAATTATGTATGAGTGTGTTTGTGTCTAATGGGCAGGTACAGTCAGACTGCCATCAGTCTAAGTTTAGAAAACTTTCAGAGGTGTCAAAAAAAAAACTGGACACCCCGCAATTCCCTTCTTTAATTTCAGGCAAATCAGAACCGCTCAGCCTTGAACCCTGCAGAGCAATCTGTAGTTCTCCCTGTTCTTGCACAGTTTTTATTTCAGTATTTTTCTTGCATGTGTATTAGAACCTGGGAGTGATGAACAGACAGCTAAGAAAGAAGGCTTTATGCCAAGGAAGAGAAAATTCAGTCTAAATATAGAGGGGTTTGGGTTGGTTGCTTTCTTTTAAGAGCATACAATAAAAAAACCACATTCTCTTTGATGGTGGGAGCACTGCAATACATTATTTGTGTAAGGAAAGTGTTCTTTGAACAGTATCTTTGGTGGATTTGATACAATGTCTGTGGGGAGGAGGTTGTATGGCTCTTAACTGAGGTATGGAAAGTAGATATTTCTATTCCAGTTTTTGTTTCCTCAGAGAACACGTATATTTTGGATAACATAGGGAAAATTCCATCTCCTTTATGTGTAAGTCCACTTTCTGAAAACAAGAGATATAGCATAAAATGTATTGACTGAAATTTATGCCATACTTCACAGACACAAAACATGGCTAATAATTTATTGAAATAATTATATAGTGAGGGCTATTTTTTTCCAATTACAGTATTTATTTAGTCTTAGCTTCCATGGCTGCATCGATAGAGTGTAGAATAATCAGTGCCAGGGAATGTTCCCAGGCCTGAAACTCGATCATATAGCCCATTAAATTGTTAGAGCTGTGCCTGTGATGGCTTTGGCCTGGGCAAACTATCACTCTTCCAAAATCATTTCTGGGTATGGTTTGGAAATTAGCATGGGCCGAGAACCATCCCCAGTAAGTAATTTGGACATTGCCATGCTACCTATGACTCTAAGAGACTTTAAGAGTAAGGACGTGGGCTTCACCATGCCAGTTGGCCTGGCCAGAACGGTCCTGTGCACGTGTAAAAGACAAATATAGATAAAAGTGAGGAGTCCACAACCAGACTAATGTTTTTAGTGGGTCATTAACTTGAGGTTTCTCATTTTCTGTTTTCTTCCTGCAACACTTTTGTAGGTCCCTTTCATCTACAGCATAGCTAGCAATGAATAGAAGAGGGAGCTGCCAAGATTTTTCAAGTTTAATCCTAAAAGCAAACTGAAACATCACCCTTCAGTGCCAGCTCAGCCTTGTGCCAACAGCTGGGTGTTCTGGAGACTATCACTCCCCTCAAGATCAGGCTCTCTGCTAACTTTCTGAAAGCCCGCATGCAAATATGAACAAAGAGATGTTATTAGCAACTAGCTTTTATGCTTTTCTGAAGGGCTAGATGGAGCATAGGTATCTGTGTCTGCCTCACACCGACTATCTGAGAGCATGTGGCACATGGGAGCACACAGACCCAAGAGCTTTCAGACCAAAGACAGAAGAATCTCATGAAAGAAGGTGCCAACATATTCGGAGTCTGGGAAAGCAGGCAGACTGGATCGCTGTCTGGGGACCTGAGCTGAAGCTGATTGGATCCCACCCTGTACAAATAACGAGAGGAAATGTTACAGATCTTTTGTCACTCTTGTCCCTCTCTGACCAAGAGCTGTTTCTCGGTCTTTGTCAACAACATTCTCAATGAGATGGCTGTCTCCTGAGGAAGACCACTACTGGGAGATCTCAGGGATTCATGGGAGTGATTAATACAAACATTGTTGTGCTTTCACTCATAAACAAAAAAAAAATTATGCATTTTTAAAATGTTACCAACAGCTTCAATATTGGCTGTGACAAGATGGGTATAAAGGAACACCTGAGTCTAAGGTACAGGTCAGTATGCTCAATACTGCAGTGAGGGGGTATCAGCCTTAAGAAACAAAACATCATCTTATACATCTGTTTGCTCCCCAGCCTTGCAACTCTCACATAAAGCATATGATTATACCTTCTGGAATCAGAAACAAGGGTGGGATTTTTTGACAATTGTTTTGGGCTCTTACTCACTGGCAGCTAAACATGCAATTCAGTTTTCAGTTTGCAATTTCTGGAGCTGAAGAGGCTTTCAGAAAACAATTTATCTTGCATAATCTCACTATTTTAAGAAAAGAGCAGAAATAATAACCCCCCCAAACTCTCTAATTCCAGATTTCCAAATACTGAACCCACATCAACTGATGGAAAATAAAATAAACTAATTACAATAACCATTTTAAACTGGCTAGTTTCTTACAGACCTGTATCTTCTCTCATGCTTGATAAAGAATCTTTAACCTCCTGGCAGACCAGCAGAATGCCTTACCCATAATTCACGAGATGTTAAATTTTTGTACACATAGTTTACAGATAGTTATTAAAATACCACTCCTCATATGCCTCACTGAAAATTATTTCTGTAAGTAATGGCAGCATCTTCATAACGTTTGCATTTCAGAGAGCAGCTGGGAAGAGAGGGGTCACTGCTCAACTGCAGGAGCCTCTGGGCAGGACGGAGCATCTGCTCCCGCAGGAAAAGGTGCCTCCTTGGACAAGCCGGTGCCCTGGGGCTGCCCCCCACCAGTATGGGGCTCGGTGGGCTTCTCTCCTCTCCCTTTAACATCAGGGACTGCTCTTATGGCAGTGCCAGGCATCAGCTCCTGGCTTTGCTGCACTGGGTTGAGTGGATGTGCTCTTTCAGTCAGTGTCAGGGATGCGAAAGGGACTGGTACTTGAACCAGCCACTGCATCTCCATCTCTCTCATTCACTAAGAAACTCAAAACACATAATAAATTGGCTTTAAGCATTTGGCTGATGGCAATCTGGAATGCTGTGGTTGCTACAAAACCCCAGGTTTTAAAAAACTATGACCCTGAAAGGAAGTCCAGATGCCAGAGAATAAAGTCCTGAACACTATGGACCGATGCCTGAAAGACAGGGATTGTAAAAAAAAATCTGAATTTTATTCAAAATTAAGGAAGTTGAGAAAGCACAGTTATGGGAAGAAAATGAACTGTACTGGTGGACTTGGCAATGTTAAGTTTACAGCTGGACTTGATGATCTTAAAGGTCTTTTCCAACCTAAATGATTCTATGATTCTGTGATAATTCCCACCTCCGTCACATTTTGACCATGCACCAAGAGAGTCTTTGCTAGAGTTATTAACAGCTTTTATCTCATTGCCACCAAGCTCATCATCAGCTTTTGAATCCAAACATCAGTTTAGTTTACTTCACCAAGTGGGCCTCCAAGTCTTTCTATTTCTGCATTTCAGCAATTTTCCTCCCCTGTGATACTAGTATTTGTTTCCTACTTTTTCTTCTGTGTTTTGCCCTCTTGAGAGTATCACCTTGACTAACAACATAGAATGTCCTGGGCTGTCAGGGAGTGCACAGTGCATGCTGGCTGGGATTTGGAAGGGTGAGTGCTAAAAAAAAAGAGCAAGCCATTTCTGGACTCCCACAGTCCTATGTCTGTGCAGCAGCCTAGCCCTCAGGTTATGCTACTGCCAAGGGCTGCAATGGACCAGACCATCAGGAACAGAATGTTTTCAAATTCTTTGCCATTTTTTTCAAAATTCAGCCATTAATTATCAAGCTACATTGAGAAACTATAAGCCGTAGAATTAGGTTTTCACATGTTCTTTTGACCTAAGCTGCAGACTTGGCTAATGTGTGTTGATTCAGTTTCTACGTGTATTGCCCCTGCCTTAAAAGTCAAGGGTTCCCAAACGTACAGTTGAACAAACCTTCAAAGTGATGCAGAGTGAGACAGAGAGACGGGATTCTTCTGTCCATGCCATACCTCTACTGTAACTACAATACATTAGTGATCCCCCGGTGCAAATAATACATTCCCAGTTTTGTTTAAATACTTAGGAGGCAGTCCCGACAGTATTTGTTTACACGCTTTGGGTGAGGTCATGTCATGAGAACAATGCTGAGAGTTTTACTCTAGACTGCAGTCAGCACTTACTTACCCTTTCTCATGCTTCTCCATCTGCCCTGCATGAATTTAAGAGCTAATCTTCTTCCAGAAATGCTGGGCTTCAGCCTAGGGACCCTGCATGTCTCGTCTGCTATGCTGAAATAACCCCACTCCAGCGCTGAAAATAGGAAAACCAGCTGGCGTGGCTTAAAAACTTCTTTGTTCTCACAAACCAGATTTACTGTTTAATTTGAAAGACTGGATCCTACAGAATCCTCTTCTCTTAATGCTTGGGAGCAGTAGGTACTCATTTGAGGTCTTTCAAACCAGCAAGTACTCAGAGTACCTCTATACTGTCATGGCTGAAAAACACAAATACATGGACCTGTCTCACTTTGTATTTCCTCATTCATTTTTGTTCTATTTAAAATATTTTGTAGTGGTAGCCCCAGTCTCACTCTCCTTTATTTGGCGGAGATTTCTGGGCTGGTAGTACTGCTGCAGTCAAATGAAAAGCCTCCAGATGCTGGAGCTGCCCCATTGCTAGATGATGTGCACAGACAGGTCTATTCTTGATGTGGAAAGACAGGTCTGTTCTCAGATGGACATAGTTCTACTAGGGGAGGTTAAATCCTCTTCAGATAGGTTTTTTTTCTTTCAATGAATTCAGGCCACACTCTCCCTGGCAGGAAGGCGGGAGGAGAGGCCCATCAGCCTTCACCAGCATACGCAGTGCAGTGGGACAAGTAGAAGAAAGGGGAGCTGCCCCCCCTGCACACCCCCATGGAGGTTCAGCAGTCCCCGTGCCTTCAGCTGATGCAAGTGTAGGTGGTGGCAGGAAGAAAAAAGAGGTGTGTGCAGAGCTGCTGGGTGACACCGAGCCTGTCTGCTCCGGGGCTGCTGTGCTGCAAACCAGTATGGCATCAGAGGCAGCTGCTCTGGCTGTACTGGGGAGTTGGGGCCACGCAAGGCTCCAGCGGGGAAGCCTACTCCTGCCCTTATAGCCCAGATCTCTGGCAAATCCAAGCCTGGCGCTGGAATATGACTGCTTTTCTTTAGTCAAGTTTTGCTAGCTAATGTCTCTCAGGATGAGGCTGTAGACCTTCCCATGATACCTGCAACAGCTATTTTGCGTAGTTAAAAACTTAGATTTACCACTGGCTTTTACATAAGTTTCTAATGATGCAATTAGCTGATATTATTCAAGGCTGTAATTTTAGTTATTGCTTGATGCAGTTAGATATTTAATTGCTTGTTAGAGCTGATTACTTACATTGATTACATTACCTTGATTATAGGGTTTGTTATATGAACTGATTGCTCTGTCTTGATTATAATGATGTTGTGCCATGTGAGTAATTAACTTTTCCACAAGAATGCTGTTTATTCCGTTTCTGGTAATGTAACTCAAATACATGAAATACAGCCCACCTCCTCCCTTTTGCCTTAATGCTATCAGAATATGTAAGAAATATATAAGTCTTTTAAGTATACTACTGCAAGAAATGTCATTTTGCACGACACTAACCTTTACACTTCTGAAATACTGAATATCCTGCTAACTGAAATGTAGGGAGTTTACATTTTACTATTTTGGATTTATTTTACATTGAAGAGAAGGAAAAGAGGCTGCCATTAAATGCATCTAGTTGAGCAATATATACTGAATATCTACATATACAAATAAAATGCTGGAGACCTAATTAATGTTGCAGTGTTGGTTTTAATTTTCAGGGCATGGCACACCACTGACAGGTCCCTTTAAATATCCCCATTATAATCTAAGTAATGTAATAACAGCTTTATGTATGAAATTTTTATGTTAGCTATTGAGCAGAAAACACAGAGCAAGTAGGTGTTTATGCCCAGCAATTTGCCATCAAAGCTCCCTACCATCCCTGTAAAGGGAAAACCCTGACCGACACACATCACAGCACACCAGAGGCCAGGCTGACAGGGCTCGTCCAAACAGAAGGGACTGCAGGACTAAGCCCCAAAATATAAGACAGTGAAAGTCCATGAGAGAAGCCCTAGGAGGAATGGAAAGACATGAGTTATAAAATTAAGATGGTTTAAACAAAATTAGTGAACCGATTCATGCATACCCTGATTGCTCAGGTACAATAAGCTTTTCCCCATCTCCACCGGCTTGTCATTTTGAAGCTTACATGCATTTCAGATCAGAGATGTTCAAATACATGGCGTTCAGTGCTCCAGAGGCAAAAAAGCCACTGGATATACTGCTGGCTGGGAGTGGGGAGAGAACTGCATTGAGGCATACACACATGGAAATTCTAGGCAGGTCGGTAAAAATTTTTTTTAACTATGATATCTTAAAAACATATATTTTCAAAATTGGAATTTCTCATCAAAGACTAAATAAATATATTACAAGTGTGAAATTTCATAATCTGTCAACACTGGTGCAACACATTTTAATAAGCTCTTAATGGAGCCATAAGTAATCATCAATCAAAACTTCATTGAATACCTGGGAACATACTTTTTTCATGGACATTATTTGCGACTGAATAAACATCCACTCACAGAGAGAGGAATTCCTGCTACATGATATTATTATTCATATTAATCATGGTTTCTTCTTAAAGATGAAACAAATAAAACCATTGGCTTTTTGAAACCTTTTGCTAGGGCAAAATGCAGCATACTTAAATACCCTAAATTTTTGGTCTAGTAGAATTTAAGGACTTTAACGTGCTTTGCTGATTTAGATCTATGTGAATAAACAGCACCTTTTTTTTACTCCACTAGTTTCTGCACAGGGCAACTCAAAGCACTGTTTTTCCTTTGACAAATGATGGAAAAAATGCCAAGTATTTTTGCTGTAGTCTGCAGGTGGTTACTCCCTCTCCCCTCTATGTATCTGTGTAGCAGCTTTGAATTTTTTTTATAGAACAGAAACATCTGTTGATAGCCTACAAACATTTCTGAGAAAGGGAAACGATGAAGGAAATCATCTTCTGCTGGCAGCACATCAGAGGGAAGTAGATTATGTTTTTCAGAGCAGACTGCAAGCCCTTTGCCCCAGTCACCCACCTTTCTTAAGATTAAACTGTAATTAACTTGCTTTGTATGCTTTGCATAAATTCCATCGTGGCTAGTGCTTTGTACAGTAAGGTTAAAGATGGAAGCAGACAGTAAATCTCCCCTGATCCAAGCTGCTATTCTACATTGCTAAATAAATTCCCCCTCCCAAACTGATTTTTGGATGTATAGGAGCCACACAGATGCAGAAGACTATAATCTATGGAAACAGATGCAGATTATAGAAGGCTATACTCTAGGTACAAATGCAGGAGACTATAATCTATGGAAACTAGAATACCAGTGTCATTTTAAACATGGATCAAATCCTGATCACTTTCTCACCTCCCATGTTATTTCTTGCACTAATAACATGATTATTAATGTGAGTAAAATGTGTAGAATTTCCCTCTGTGTCTCTGGAGTCCATTATAATACACTCAGTGGAGTTCTCACCTATCTAATTACACTAGAGGCAAAGCTAAAAGAAAATTATTTAATTTTCAGAGCCAAAGAAATTGGAAGTGCCAGATTTGTTATTACCCCAATGCACTGAAAATTCTGCCCTGTTATGCATTGACATTGTCCCCTCTGTGAGACAGGATCATGTAATTAAATGGCAGTGGCATTTAACCATTAGCTTTCATATACTCAAACATGTCGGTCATTTGCTTAATGTTTTCTCAGAGTGCAAACTCCTAATTTAAAATAAAAGAGTAGTCTTCCTCCCTCCCTATTGCATGCAGTTGGAGTAAGATGTTCCTTACTGCATCTTCAAGGAATTTTTACCTCAAAGCTGCATTAGTGCAGCTTCAGTGACCGAAATAATGACATTAATGAGGGATCTCAGTGTGGGCTGTTACATCTCAACAAGGGAAGCCAATGGACCAATGTTTGTGTCACCGGGCGAGGGGCAGCTGGACCAATCCTTGTTTTTGCCAGCACTGAAGGCTTTTGTCCTACACAGTGGTGCAGATGGAGAGCCGGGGGTGGCGGGGGACCTGAGACAGCCTTATCTCTGCCCCCATCCTGAGGCTGCAGAACAGCACAAGGAGATCCTGTGGTAGAGGTAGAGAGATGCTGCTGGGAGAGGAACCGGGAATCTCTCTTTTTCCTTCCCATTGACCAGGGAATTGCTCTTTGGCATCCAAATGCAATGTGTGTGCTGCCTAATGGTTTAGACTTTTCTGTTTGGTTGGCACAATACCAGCCCTTTTCCCTCAGGAAAACAAGTCACAGCAGGGAAGAAAAAAGGGATTTTAAAGAATTCGCAATTCAGCTAAACCTGAAAGGAATTTCACTGGAAAAAAAAAAAAAAAAAGAGGAGCTGTATAACCAGGGGGCTTTGTCCCTGCCAATGCAAACTGGAGGGTGCAGATCTTAAGACGTTCTCCTAAAAAAGGTTTGCCATTATTTTTCTTACTGGAAAACATCTAGCAACCAAACTAAAGCATCCTACCAGCTCCTCTGTAATGTCAATATATTCAGGCTGTATGCATAGTACTTAACCTGTCTGGAAACAGAGGAATATCAGACTGCAGATTCATGGGGACAAACACCTTGAAGCCCTCCCCTGTCTCTGCATTCTAGCCCAGAAAACATTTGCAAGATGACAGTTTTGCTGACAAGCCCTTGGATGCATCCAGTATATTCATCATTGGGTTGTCTTGCATGTTATCCGATATCTGAGGAATAGTGGGTTTAGTAGAGATATTATTTCAGTTATGTTCATGTTAAAGATTGTATTTCCTTTGCAGATTTGAAGACCAGCAAACCTGGATCAGAAATCTTGATAAATGGTTTTCAACTGGTTTTAATCTGTGAACCCCTAAACATTTTCCAGCACGGGACAGGTCTTGGCACCACACGTAGAGACCAGCTGACAAGAGGCAATAGAGTTTCCACCTGACCATAAAAGTAGTTCACACGACCTTTCTTTGAAGACCCTGCTCTAAAATGACCTTCTGAATAACATAGGCTAAATAATTTCACTCCAAGACATCTGCGTCAAGTTCATAACTTCTGGATAAGCTTCCTCAGATCATGTAAAAAGAAGCTTGGGATTTCAATATTTCAATGACACAGAACAATCCATACCCTTGACAAACATGTTCCCCTAATTCATCATTGTCAAAACTGTGTCTGCTTCATGGTTTGAATCTGTTTAGCATCAACTTCAACTCACTGCACTTACTTGTGCTTTTGTGCGAAAGACTAAAAGCCCTCTGTAACCAGTTAATGTTTGAGTATGTAGATACTTTAGAGAAGCCAAGATCAATTCACCTCTCAACCTCTTCTTTGATAAACAAAATAGCTCAAACTTCTAAGTACTGTTGCTAAAAAGTGCCACTCCAAATTTCAAATGTTTCTTTGAACTCCTTCCAAGTTGATAATGTCCTTTGCAAAGCATAAAGAAACATCAGAGCTGGAGTCAGTAATCTAGCAATGGTCCCACAGGCTATACCTACATTGCCAAATAAAAGCCAGAGACCAACCTCCAGTCCTGAGGCCACATGTTCCCATCCACACTGCTCACCCCCCCCACAGCTTAGCGTTATCCTTCTAGCTCGGATTCGTTTTCAAGAGAGCTTGTGGGGGTGGTCTGAAACTGAGCTGAAGTGGCAGCTAACCATTAGACAGAGGGCTGATGCTTGAGTTTATTTCATAGCAGCAGAGTAGACATGGCCACTAATACCTTACAAAATACCTGTCATTATAGGCAACCCAGCTTCATCTTGCTAGCAGACACCCAGTAATTCATGGGTTATGTTAGCTCAATTAGCTACAGTATCTCCCTAGAAGATTACTTTATATTCAGATTTTTCACCACATTGCTGTTTCATCCCTCCTTAGACTTGCTGCTTTCCAAAACACACTGGCTCCATCCTAGAGCTAGGATGTCCTTTTTCTCTACTGTGGTCTGTATGCATAAGCTGAAAACACTAGCGTGGCAAAAAGGTATCCAAAAATCCCTCCTTTGGCTCAGGAAGGTTCTTCTGGCAAAACCACAGTAACTTACAACAGCACCAATGTAACCGCGGTTACTGCGGGGGAGATCTTCACCTGAACGGAGGTGATTTTGACTGCGTGTCAGAGCAGACAGCAATGCAGAGCTTCCAGGCTCTGATGTGTCTGGAAGCACCAGACATCTGTAGATATCTGTAACTCATTCCAGGGCTCTCAGTTAGGCTGGAGACCTGTCCAGCATGAGGAGCTCTTTTACCATCTGGACTGTGATGTTCAAAGAAGAGTATTTAAAGTATACGCAACTGCATTTGGATGCATGAACATAACTGTTACATGAATGTGGTCATCTTGCAGTACAAGAGAGAAATCTTGGCAGATTGGCTTAAGCTGGTTGCAAGAGTCCTCTTTTGCTCCAACTCTTAAGTTCATAAAAAAAGAATAAATCCCCCCTTGTAATTAATTGGTACTGTAGGAATGCAGTCTGTGCTTCCCATCTCAGCGTCAGATGCAAGGTCTAATACTAGTATTAATACTGTGGGATAGTTGACCATTGGCTCCAAATGCACTGCTTGCAAACTTAAGAACTTTGTGTTTAAGAAGGTCATCAATAAAACATTTTTCCCCTCGGTGGACCATCAATATAAAAATCACTACTGAACTAGTGCTAGTTTTCAGTTATAAAAGTTTAGTGCTCACTCTGCTAAAAAAAAACCCAACAAAACCCTTTATGGTATCTGCTATGCCATGCTATTATATTAATGAGTCATACAGGATGGAAATGGAATTAAAAGTAATTAGCTGTAATTTTGTATCATGTAGCAGCATGGAGAAAGTAAAATGCATTTAGTGTTCTTCTCCAGAGAGGCTAGCTAACTTAATTGCAATGAGAAATTACTTATTCTTTGAGTTGTGTTTTCTACCACCAGTCGCCAAGGTAACAACTTCGTTAGAGATGGAATACAACTATTTGTTTTTTTCTTCAAAGGAAAGGCCAACAGGCTTGCTCAGAACATTTTCAAATAGCTTTTTAGGAGACCTGGCCTGAAGTGTGCAAGGCTTTGGTGCATGACTGTAAGCCATGTTACGTGCCATGGGCTTATGAAGTCACCCTGTAGTAAAATGCAGTGGTTGTCAGTGAAGCTGCTGGGCACCCCTGCTGCAATTCTTGACTGAGCGTCTGTAATCTGCACAAGAAACTTCAAAGATGGGAAGAGGACTGACATTCTCGGCCATTGCATGTGCAACCACCAGATGCTGCCACCAATTCTTGAGCGCATGCATGCAGCACCCGCCTCTTCTGCCCAAGGCCTGGGGAAGCAGCAGGGAACCTGCAGCTCACTGGTGGGTGGGTGTCCCTGTCTGGGGTTCTGCATTTACAGCAGAAATCACCAGATCTTCATGGCATTTCAGACTGTACTTTTCTGACATCCCGAGCAGAGGCCTCATAATGTTTGATTGTTTCAGTCATCACTGCACTCATCGCTTCTAACTTGGCTCAATGCTGGCTTTAAGCTGAGCCAAGTGACCACTGCGGCCCCAAGACCTGGTCCTGCCTTCCCTCCAGCTCCCAGCTACACCTCCCCAGCCGCTCGCCTTGGGCTGGCACCAACAGTTGTCTGTCTGTCTGTCTGCCTGAGATAAATTAGATGGGGCAATCCCGCTGGGAGCCAGCTTAGGTGGTGGTGGGGAGAAGCCCTCGGGGTGAGTTTTCCCTCCAGCCTGCCCTAGGCAGGCTCCTGTGCCTTGGTACAAGACGTGAGGCAGAATCATGAAACCAGGGGAAGGAGGGTGCCACTTTTTGACAGCCACCCTTATTTAAAATCCCACAATTTTTTTTTTTTTACTGTGGACACCTCTCCTGCACTCTGTAACCCATAAAACACTGAAAGCGCTGATGTTTGCTGAGGGTGATAAACCTCAGAGTGCTAGTGCAGCTTCCCTGTTCTCCTCTGGAGCTTCTCTCCTTGGGAGGGAAGCTAGAGCACTAAGTGGCCATGGTGATTTTGCAGCTTCTCAGTCTAAAGGCATAAAATACTACATAACTAAGAGTATTTTATATGTGGTTTCTGTGAGGCACTCAACTCCCTGATCTGGTTTCTGTAGCACAGAAAGGTACAATGCAAAACAGCCTGGATCTAAATCCTTTGGACAAGCTGAAGGAACCAAAACCCACAGCCACTCACGCTATTTTTTGCCAGGGTTAGTTGGGACTGCAGTTTTATAATGTAGTTATTTGTTCACTGGATGGGGGCTGCCATCTTGATATTACTTAGCACAGCAGCTTCTGGGCTGTACCAACCAGTGCTCAATTTGCATCAGCATCCCCCAGATGAAAGACTCCATTTGCTCACTGCCATGTCTATGCTGCCCAGAAGGTGAGTTGACATAATGCCTGTCTTACTAAACAGTATTTTGAGTCAACATACATAAAGAGCAGACAAATATCTCAAGTTTAGTTTCTAAACTCCCAAATCTATAGGTAATTACCCAGCTGATACACTTCAGCAGTCCACAAGCTGCACTTGAACCATGTGGGTGAAGATCCCAGGCTAGGGGTAAGTGTTTTAGTGTCCTCCAGTTCAGCTACAGGTTCATTTCAGGGCTTAGTGCCTGATGCTATGTTCTATTTTAATTAATTCTTTAAGCCACCACTATCAAGAGGAAGAAACTAGATCAGCTGCAAATGAAATTAAATCAATGTGACACAGAAGTGGCTTTGCACAAGAGAAGAGAAATCCAAGGGACAACTTAACACTGCCTGGTTTGATGTCCATTTTAGATCTCATGATGGACAAGCAACTCTGCCTTTCCACAGCACCCTCCTTTTCCTTATATACATATGCCTCTAACATCTACATGAGTTTTGAGAACTCCAGTCATCAGTGTAAAGCTGGCATATAGACATGAAGTCAGAAAGAGTGCAAAATGGGAGCCCAGGTTTGGAGCCTGACTCTCTATCAGTTCCAATTCTTGCACATCTAAGTGTTGAGAACAGCTTGTGAGAATCTGCTCTTGTAAATCAGAATCTAACATGTCGTCTCTGCTTTTAGGCAGGATGGAATTTGAACCTTTGCCTGAAGTGAGTGATATCATGCCTAAGGCACCAAGAAGCCTCTCCGCTATATATATGCAGTCATATTAAAATGCTTCAGCCAGACAAGATCACTTATCACGTGTATAGACAATATATGATTTCAAAGCCACTGCAAGACATTTTTATCCCAGAGGCACTACAGCTGGGATCTAGTCTCTTTCAGAATAACTACTGTTTACAGAATTATCCTACATCATGAAAAAACTACAGACGGTCTCTTATTCCTCTGCCACTTCACTACTATGATCCAAGGCAGCCTGTAGCAAGAATAAAAAAGTCCCCAGATCTCCATAAACAAAGCAACCATTTGTGTTTGGGCTTTCCAGTGAAGATGAGCAAACCCCCATTGATCTTGGGCAGAATAACCTTATGGATAAATGGATCTTTTCCTTTCTCTGGACCAGTTTTCCCAACATTTCACACTCCACCACTTCCTCAGTTTCTTATTTGTGGACACTTAAGAAAACTATTGAGTGGACTAGGGTCTATCTGTATAAAAACAGAGGTCTGAAATTGCAAAACAACAGAGCAGGATGCTCTTCTCCTCAGGCTCTTATAACATGATTTCCCTTAGCATAGTCCATTCAGGTTTCAGTTCCTAATACAGTACCTTATCATAGTGTTTTCTCAAATTGCTAGTAATAAAGTAATGAAGTAAGCCATGCTGTTGTCTACCTTTAAAAGCTAACCTGAAGTGCATCTGATTATTCTGCCAATTTGTCACTTCACCATTCACAATCAGAAGTTGTAAGCAGCTTATAATCTTTGGAAGGGTCACCATCCATTACACTATCCAAGCATTCATTCAAAGATGTGTCCATTCCACCCACCCAGATAAAAAACATGGAGGCTGCTCTTAGGAGGCCCCTGAAATAATGACTATTTCAGAGTAACATCTTGGAAGCACTTCTAAGATACTTTAGTTACGCAGCTCTTGGCCGAGCTTTTCACTGGACCTTGCAGCTCTCCGTGGCAGAGGAACCTAGCCCTGAGCACAAGGGGACAGGACAGCGTGTATATGTAGCAGTTCTGATCCGTAGATTTATGCTGTCCCTTCATTGCACCACATAAAATCAGACTCTTTTAAAAATCACTTCCTTTAAAGCAAGTTCACGCCTGACCATAAACTGCATTAAAGCAAAACCTCAGCTAAGAGGATGTAGCAGTAATTAATGATAAGGTATGTAAGGGTCATCATCAAAGTCTTAGGCTTTATAAACACAGAAAATTCAGCCCAGTTCATGCTTAGAAAAAAGTCAAAAATGGTAATGAAATGGCAATTAATAGAGCATCCAAACCTTTTTATTCTTTTCTGTTGCTGAGAGAAATTTAGAAGAGAAATCTAGTGCATCTTTAAAAATAGTTGAATCTGAATCTAAATTCTTTGACTGTATTCTGTTAGTTTTTGTACAGCATGAATGTAAAATTCTGCATCTGAGCTGGAATAACCCCAGGCAACAGTTCAAGCTGACACGGTAGCAGCTTGGCAAAGAAAAAAACAACGGATGTGTTTGTGGACAAGTTAAACATATGTTAGCAGGGTGCTTTTGCAAAAGTGACGGCCAACTGCGTACTGGGCTGCATTAGGAAACCATCAGCAGCAGGCTGGAGGAAGTGATTATTCCTTTTTGCTGAACACTCATGAGGCCACATCTCAGCATGGTGTCCAATTTTAACATCTCTCCCATACAAGGAAGACCTTGACAAATTACAGTATGACCAGTGGAGGGCCACTAAGTGATCAGAAGACTGAAGGACAGGATGTACCAGGACGGGTCGAAGGAACTGGGCTTGTTCAATGAGGAGAACGGAAGGCTTAGGGGTATATTTATTGCTGCATTGAACTACCTGAAGAATTGTTATAGAGAAGACAAAGCCAAAGAGGTGCATAGAGAAAGCATAATGGCAACAGTCCCAAGCTGCAATTTCACTGCTGTGTCTTCTGGTGTTCTCACTGGTATTATCCCACGTGCTTCAGCTCTGCTTTTTCTTTTTAGTGGATCCCCTCTAATAAATCTGTCTGGGTGTGGTCTTTGAACTCTACTCAAAAAGATCAAAAAGCAGTTCTTATAGTCAAGCAGAGAGGACTTCCCCTGCCTGACCCCTTGGCTTCTCCTAGAGCTTTCAGGCATACCCAAGTCTCTTTTTATCCCATACTTCAGGAAAATGTGACTGGCTATGTGTCAGTACAGATGTTCCATGATTCCCAGCTGAGCGTGTGAAAAGATGACCCAAAGCATTTGTCTCCACAGCTTAAAATATCTTCCCCTGCTTTTGCTACCTGTCATCTTCCTAACCTTCTCGGGAAGCTCTTGCAGGCAATTTCCTCACTTCATAACTGGATTTCTTGCTGCTGGTTATTTTAGGTTCTGCCTGGAGGATAACTGCAAAGTTAAGGATCATGTGGCAATGGTCAAGGCATGGAGAGGAGGGTAGTGGGTACTGCAGAGAATGGGTATGTGGGGTGGGACAGGGGGTCTGCCTGTGTGGTGAGAGGAGGCTGTTGGATGATCTCCATTAGCTGTTGCACAACTGGGCTATTCTCATCCGCTAAATAACAAAACGTCTCAAGCAAACACAAATGCAGGTAATGGATTCGTGTGATCACCGTATTTTTCTGAAATAACAACACTGCACATTAATGCCAGCTTTCATTTGTTTCATTTGATTCTGGCTTGGGTTTTTTTTAAGGTGAAAAGCACAGCTGAAGGGACCAATGGTGAAATTAACTTTACACAGTAAATTACATCTGCATTATTTTTTAAATAAGCTACTGCTCTTTTAAATCAAGCTACTTTTCCTTCAGTGTTCTTAATTTTATAAGTGCTGTTCTCCAGAGCTTTCTATTAAGCAAAGTGTTTTAAAATGAGTCTTAAATAATTTAAATATCTCTTTTCTGAAATACATCCCTTTCCTGGAAGAATTCTTGTCAATTTTATGCTTTCTTTTAGGAAGAAAATAAAACAGAGAAAGTATTTATTATTCTATCCACAGTTTTACAAGAGCAGGAGAAAATGTGCAACAGTAATAGTCTCCATTCCACAGCACGCACACGCTAAGAAAAATCTATAATAATGTGATTTGTCCTCTTCACATCCCTCCCAACTCAAATGAAGTTAAAAATAAAATGAAAAACAGGAGACATTTCTTATTCCAAATTGATGTGAAGGATGTTGTATTTGTTGTTGGTCTGAAGCCTGCCTGGCTTCAGCCACTACTTCTCCTTCCAGGAGAAAAGGGACCTGGAGCCTTGGTATCAGCACGCTGATATTGGAGACAGAAATGCGAACGCTGCCCAACTCCTCCTCACAAAAACTTTACGGCTTTAGTGTAGACCTGGGGACCTGCTCTGACATGCCCCGAGTTTGTCCTTTCCCTGAACAGAGGACAGTTTACTCCAATTCTCCAGCAGTTATCCCCCAAAGGCAGTGCCTGAAGTAGCAACAGCACAACACAGGTCTGAAAATGGCTGGTACTGGCCTGCGGGGAATGGACTGAACATGGTGTTGCTGCTCTCCCTGAAGGAAATTAGCAGTGATGCAAAGGGGATGTAATGCAGTGGCAATGACACCGAAATCTGCACGACACACCTTCTCTTGAAAAGACCCCACTGTTCCTGTAAAGAAAATTGGGAGTGTACTTACCCTACCACCCCTACAGATTTCCCCAGGTGTGTCAGTCAGAGAAATTAGGTGATGTACACCTTTACTCCACCTGATCCTATTAAGCTCCTTATTAGACAGAGGAGGAGAATGAGATGAAGTGAGTGTGACCATGTTGACATGCAAATTAAGTTTTCCAACAAATGGTACTACTAAGAATTTCTTTGTTCTGTAATATGTGAAGGAGACCAGAAGAGACAGATGTGATAAACAAAACTTGGCCCAAACATAAACAGCTGGAAACAGATTTCCATGAAGCCTGTCATGCCGTGACTGAAGCAGGTTCATGTCATTGGGTTGTCCATCTCCAGCATTCTGAGGGATGGCTGGATGGTGGCCAGCCCCTTCCAGTCTCCAGCTCTCCACAGACGATGCAGTCATACCGAGTCACTGACTTAACCAGATACAGAACTGCGCCCAAGATTGTAAGATGCTTTCTTCTTGGGTGAGTGCAATGACTTTGTGCCTTGGTGCTCTCCTATGACAACTCGCTGGGCCACTATCTCCCCACAGAACACTGCAATGAACTGAATCACAGAATCATAGAATATCTCAAATTGGAAGGGAACCTTTTAGTCTGTAATGACACATCAAGGGCATGCCATGACAGCAAGCAATGCCACACAGCTATTTATGCTACAATAAAGAGGAGGCAAATATAAACTGGAGGTATTACATATGAGATGCTGTTTCTTCAGATATAAGGGTATAATAATATTCTAATATGATATTGTTGTTTGATTTAGATAGGAAGCAGTGTCATTTCTAAAATAGCTAAGTAACATATGTGAAAGGAACTTAAAGCCAGAAGAGTGCAAACTGACAAAGGAAACACCTGGAAAGATAACAGGGGTGATGCCTGTCTCTGTGTTTGAGATGACTGAGCACACAGACTGTCCTCTGACACAGTAACTCGCCTCAGAGAAGGCAAATCTGTGTCTAACCTCAGCAGTGGGGGCTGTGGCCGCACAGTTGCATTGCAGTTCTAAGGTGTAAAAGCGTACAAGTGCCATCTGAACACTTCCTAATGATCACAACAAAGCAGGACAAAAGTAAGTCTGGTTCCCGGGAAATTAGGAGATTGGTCCCATATCGGAATAAGTGGCAGTGGCCTTCTGGGGCACAACCACCAAATTTTCAGAAGCAGGAAACCTAAATAGGAATCTGCTCCCCTCCTCTTTTAAGCAGCTCCCATGGAAAGGCTCCCTGGGCTTATGCTAATAAGAGACGAAGTTATACCAGGTGTCATCCAGAGCAGGGCGAATCTAAGTAAAAGCAGGCCACTTCAGCACAATGCAGGGTCTGTATAGCACAGAACATGATTACAATCCAGAGGGTTTATTCATGCTCACATTGCACAACTCAGTTGTTTATACCAATAAATGTCTTCTACCTTGTGCAATGCACACGAGGTTCTGAAGCCCACATTTGGTTTAGAGTCCTCTTCAATAACAGTAAAAAAGAAATCAGTTTACAGCTTTATGCTCCAAGTGATCCAAAGCCTAATTATTCTGATGCATTTGCTAACAGAAAATTAAGTAGGGTTCTACTGATGCCAGCGGTGTTCTGCTGCCCCTCAACGAACAAAAGCAGAAAGATGAACAGGCTCATGATATTTCATAGCAGTGAGGGGGTCATAGACCATCATACTTGCTGTATTATGTAGCACACTACATCTGAGTTCTAGCGTCTATCAAAACATATAGCTAATTCTTTCTTGATGCTTTTGGAAATCAAAGCTCAATTAAAAGGTTGGGTTTAGACTGATTTTTAGGTATTCTATCTCAAAAGACAGAACAGCAAACAACACATATCTAACATGTAAACTGGCACATTCAAATGACCCCACAACCCAGTCTGTCTTGTTCCTCTATCAAACCTTTTTGTCTAATATTTTAAGTTGAACTCAGTGAGCCAAAATAAAAAAACATTGTTCTAAGTTTGTCTAGTGCTCACACAAGAAGCTCATGAGAAAGACTCCTAGGCACTCATAGACAGTAATGAACTACTAGTAATGCTGCTGCAACAGCAGTACTGTGAATGCCTATAAATGTCCTTTTGAAGCAGAGAAGGCAATGGGTTGAGGGGAAGAAGGAGGAATGGGTTTTGAAGACACACTGGAAATACTAGTCACTCTGGTTAAATGACCCACATACCCCTTGATGGCAGGCAGGTAGTGAATTTTGGATTGTTTGTCACTCAGCTGGTTCCCCCTTCACACTACCTCTAACCAAAGCCTGCTACTTCCTCCACTGTCTTTGCTCCAACAAAACATTCCCTTTGTGCTGTTGCAATCCACTTCCCTCTACAGATCGCATGGGGACTTCTGGTGCTCATCAACATCTGGTGCGTTCCAAATCCCAACCATGCCCACGAAGCCTTTGTGCAAAAGGAAACAAATGCTGGTGGTGGCTGGAGTGGCTTCCCTTTCCTAAGCAGGTATGCATTTTAGCATGCCTGTCATTACATCATTTTACATCACCTCTGTATTTGGAACTCCCTGAGAGATGAATTAGCAGTTGGCACCATCTCTGGGTATCGCCATGATGGGCTTTCCTGTCGATTTTTTGCCAAAAGACATTTCTCCAACAAGAAGAACTATTGAAAAAACTAGTATACTGCTAGACATATTCCAAAAGAAAATGCTTTCCTGCTAGAAATGACATAAGTAACCAAAAATGAAAGATGACAGAAAATCACTGTACTTACTATGTGTCGTGCTGCAAACACTCCATCAACTATTGCACAACAGAACGCTGCTACCACGCCAAAGCTGATAAACACAATGGAGGCTACTAACTGAGAAGAGAAAAACAGATTGAGTAATGTTTTCAATATAGTTCTTTAAGTAAAACAATTACACTAATTTTTCTAGTAGTCTTAAACGACAGTTCCCCCTACTGTAATTCACTTTAGCTCAGTGTGGCAGGATGCCAGTCAGGCAATAGAAAAAACACAGAAAATCTTGATGCTGAGTTGACATACCATCAAGTCTACTAGAAAAGCTGAAATCTTTCTAGAGAAAATTAGGTCAGCTGCAAGAGTTATTAAATTCAGTGGTGATTTCTTCTAAATCAACTCATTTAATAGAACAGCAGTGGTGCCCACAGGGAGCATGGCAAAAAGACACGTTCCTGTTGGCTCGCATCAATCTCTAGAGCTTTACTACAGTGGTAATAGTTCACACATACAGATGAAGACATTGCAGTAAGTTAATAACTAGCCCGTGAACTCTCAGAAAGCTTTTGTCATCCCAAATAGCTTGTGATAACTTATGTCACAACAAAATCAGAGACGCGTAGGACTGGTACCTCTGGAAGGGCTGGAGTGTGCTGCCTTGGCCCCTGCCCCTCAGTCTCAGAGTGGGCACGGCCGAGCACAGCAGAGCTCAGTACATGTCCCAGCTGCAGCACAGACAGCCGTACCAGCTGTAGCCTACCAGCCGTAGCTTCAGACCTCATTCTACCTCCCAAGCTGCTTCGTTCATTAGGCGTTATTAATTCTTTATCAACAGGACTGCAGATGGCACAACGCTAGAGCACTGCTCTAGCACAAGTGGTGGTGGTGCAGAGGGCTTGGGGGAACAGGCTGTGCACGTTGGGCATCCTCACTTGATCTCCGAGGATGACTACAGCTGCAGCTCTGGCAGCAACTGCAGGGCTCGCACAACCCCAGATGTGGCAAGCTTACTGCCCAATTCACTCTGAAGAGAGCAACAGGACTCGGAAAGGCCAAGCGCTGGTATGCGTCTCCATCAGGGAGCAGTCATTGTGCTGTTAGCACACACTCCTGAGACGACCCTGGCTTGCTCTGAGGGCATCTCTGAAGGATGCAGTGCTGTGAGCAAGGTGGGATGAAGAGAGTCCTGAAAGAGAGACTCTGCGTATGCCTGGCAAGGTGCTCCCCTTGGGCTCATTAGCCCCAACACCATCAGATGAGGGAGAGATGCTGTCACTCCTTCCTCTCTCAGATTAGAGGGGTTTGTGACTTTGAGGACTCTGCACCTTGAGTTTGCATGAGTGGGTACCTGCAGGACATAAGGTGAACCTAACGTGCACTCTCTGGCTACATTTTTAATATAATTTAATGTACATCTCTCACGTCTCTGGCATTTCTCATGCAAAGACACAAGAGGAACCCTTCGAAACATCCTATATGATAGGTTAATTTTAATTTACAACAGTATTAAGTTATAGTTAATAACTGCAACAGATTAAAAAATTCCCTTGAAAACTGACAGAAGTGTCCTTAATTGATAGAGCACATGGGCCAGGGTTTCAGTTAAGAATTTGGAACCTCTGTTATTTACTAGTCATTAATTGCTCCTTCACAACATGTATTTCAGAAATGGCCAGGTACAGATTACCAAAATTACATCTATACATATATATCATGTTCATATATCCCTTTTGCCTATACAACATCCATACCTGCATTATCTAAATACTGTTTTCACGTGTATAAAATTTGTAAGGCATCACAAACCCATTTGAAAAACAGACTCTTTAGCTTATGTTAGGCTAAGAACAGTACAATGTCAAGAGTGTCAACAGGGGACACAGCATTGGTGACTTCCTCAAAAAAATTTGTATTGGACAAGTAAAAAATTACAGCCATATAAGCCCATAGCATTGGACACACAGGTCAAAGCAATATCAAACATTTGGAATTAAGAGCTCTAAGTGAACCAGCAAAAAGTACAACTTAAAAGCAGAAGAATCACAGCTTTTAAATGCTTTCTGATCCACTCTTTTAATCTCTCATCAGCTCATGGCTTTTAGATCATGGAATCAGAGGTGAGCCAGCACTGCCCCAGGGACTGCTGTGTAATCGGAATCCTCGGCACGGGGAGGAAAGGGGCACGCAGAAGCGGCTGAGGCTGATGGTACTGGCTGCTCTTGGGAACCTGCTCCATTCCCCCTGCAGCCAGCTCCATCCCGCCGTAAGGAGGCAGAAGCCCTAAGAAAGCACTGTTGGCTGCATCACCCTTCAACCTCCGCTATCCCTTGGCTCTCCAGTATGGCGGGTCATGTCTCGGGAATCCGGTTGTCTAAAGATCTTGGCATGCAACTCATCAGATCAAGGCGGCTGTGTGCTCCTTGTAGAGAGCTACTATCACTGCAGACCAGTGGGCTGTGCTGCCCTGTGGCAGCTGCATTTGCTACAGACCCTGATCTCTTTATCTGAAAAAGCAGCAGTGTTTAAAAGTTCAGATTAAGTCATTATTGTCCGATACCTCTATCTTGTTTTTCAAGTCATAGTAGTCAATCAAATAATTAGTGGGCTTAGCCAGGTGTTTCCACATTGCCTGAGCTCAGTATGAATTTACTGGAAGCTGACCTCAAGGTGGCTTTTCATTTCACACATGAGCAACTTATCGATGATCTACAATCCCCAAACCAACGTTTTCCACTCATGGAGATAGTTTAAATCACCTAATGAGTATGCTGGGCTTTCAGTTTCACCATATAGCTATAAAAGACCACATATAAAGGTGCACAGTAAATTGTAGTATAGACAGGAGCTACGGAGTTGGCTTTGCACTCCTCAGTCATGTTGGTGATCATCTACACATTCAAGGAGTTGCGTGCAAGTCAAAGGTTGTCGGCCAGAGTCTGCTGTTCTTATCCATGCCTACTAGCAACTATTTCAGTCAGTAGTCCCTTTGAAATTAAGAGGACAATTTCTTGACTGAAGTAGTATTTATTACAATGCTGAAGTGGAAGAATGTGACACTCAGAGGTTCTTATGACTTAAATTGCCTTATATATGTATTCGAATGATAAAAGATGTAATAATACAGGAACAACACAAAAAAATCCTTAAAATAAAAATACAGATTTATATTCTCTCTCAAACCTCCCATTGCTTATTGAGAATGTGAGAAACACACAAACAAAGTATAAAATTAATTACTTCTAAAAATTGCAGCCAAGACAGCCAAATGAAGAGCTGTTGTAAATTCAAAAGCTAATTTTCCTGAGTGGTAGGTGATTGCTGGAGTTGTGAGTTCACGAGCCTAGCACTGTCAAGAAAGAAAAGCAATGCAGTTCATTTAAACTTAGAGAATTCTTGTTGACAGGTAAAAGAAATAGCACTTTAAAAAAAAATAAATACTGATCCATCACATCATCTCATCTCCATTTTTAATAGCAGTATGTTTTGTCAGGAAAACTATTCATTATTTATAACAGTATATTTTAACAATTGTTCAAGAAACAGTTTTGCTCTTGCTGTCCCATTGCTGTGCAGCCAGGCTTCTCTACAGCTGTTATTATCAGAACACTTTTATTCCTGGTTCTGGTACAAAATACAATAATCTGGTTATTTACAAGGGAACCATGAAGCCAGTTACTAAACACTGAAAACTGTACCATGTGGGCCTAACAATCAAACCCGAAAGCCAGTTGTTCAACAGAGGTATTTTAGCAAAAGGGAGAGCAAAAGAGCACTTGCAATGAGGGACTTTTGCCCACAGTATTAACTGAAGAGCTGTTATCTATCTTCAGTCACGTCACAGAAATACGAAAACACTCAAAAATGCAAAACTGATGAAAGGCTGGACTGCTAAATTCTTACATGCTGCCTTCTTTCAGTAAAGACATGCATTTTATTGCAGAATTCACCTGTCTTAAAGAACCTCTTGTCCTTCAGCAGGCGTGCAGCACCACTGGCTGCACTGAGTCACCCTCCCATGCAAGCGAGCCTAAGGAAGGCAACAGAGCCCGGCGATGTCCCGCGGCCACGGGCGCCGTTCAGCTGTCAGAAATGCACCGGGCACGGGTACTTGGCAACCAACAGCCTCCCACAACCATTCCCAGGGGTGGTTTTGGAGATAAGAGCTGGCCACAGACCAGACCCAACAGGGAGTCTGATGCAGCCACCTTGGCTGCAGCCACACTGTGTGAGATGCCTCATTCTCTCCATTTAGACCAAGCAGATTGGAGACTTTGGAAAATGCATGCATTTTTGGTTTTGAAATCACCTTGGTATCAGATGTAAGTTACATTATATCTAACAAGCTCACTTTGCTCATGCTAAATGGCTACTTTTGCATTGCACAGTCTCCAATGTCTCCAGGCACTGTGCTGTTCATCAAGTCTCTCTGGGATTTTTTTCCAGGCAGAGGAAGAATCACAATTACCCTCATCAATGTAAATTGAGAAACACTGTCATCCAATACCTTTTGCTCTGTGAAAGTGAAGGCTTTGCAAAAGGCCATGTAAACGTTTTGCCACAGGTTTGTAAAGCCCTTTTTATCCCCACACAGGTTCAAGCAAACATTTTTGGAAAAGAAATGCATGGGGCAGTTTGTTGTAGGCTGCCCCTAATATTACATTCCCCAAAACACAGTTTAATTCTGTGGGCCTTTTTACTGGTTTGATTTCCCTACGTCTGCAAGCTCAGAACTTAATATAGGCTTAAATAAATCTGCTGCACTTTTTCAGTACATTGAGGTTGAAGACATAACAGCAGAATTTTACAAAAACTATATCACAAATCCGAAACAGAGAATGACTTTCCACCCTAGGCGCAATCTCAGCCAGGAGCTGCATCTGTTACCATGGTACCTTTAGCAGGGCTGTACATCAATAGCCCACAAAACTAAGACAATTAAACTCATTGCATTGCATTTCAGATGCTGCTATCAACTAAATGCTGCCTGTCTTGTGAGGTGGGACAGTATAAAAGTACTTTTAATTGTGAGTTCATTTTCTCTAATTTGGAAAGTCCTCTCCTGTGTGGCTCCTTCTCCTCCCACAATGGCCACTTTTTTCCCCTGCCCCTGGGATAGAAGTTTTGCTGCTGTGATCAAAATTAAGCTCAGGCAAGGCTCCTACTACGTTGGTTTTCACAGCTGGGCTAATTAGGAGGTTTCTCACTACGCCAGGTAATGTGCTTCACAATTTATGGCCTGCCAGCTTATTCTTTCCAAAGGTTGGTTCTTCGGTAATAGCACTGCTGTAATTGAGGCTCTGTTGGAGGGTTGTCACACCACAGGAGATAGGATTATGTCATGTTCGTTATTCATTAATGCCAATTCCAGTCATAGCACTAGTTACGATGGCACAAATTCGTAATGATGAAAGACTTTTATGACTGCCCAGCCTATGCCTGAAGAACTATTTCCTAGACTGGCTTCCAGATGAAGGAGGGAAGAAAAATAAACACAAAATGTCTCTTGGTTTTAAGAGCAGCAGTTTTGGTACAGCTCAGGAAGACAAGGACTGGGGCCGGGATCCCATGCATAAACACTTCCTTCGGACTGTAATACACCTAATAACAGAGCCAAATGCCCACAGCAGGTATCTCTATTACCAGGAAGGCCTTCAGACAGAGACGCTGCACACATGATGCTGTCAGGTGTTTAGATGAACTCTTGTGTTTAGACCCAGTGACAAAGTTAGAAACCTGCAGCCTTTCCGCAGTGTCATCACTGTTGAATTCAGCAAGTCCAGTCATACGTTGTTGCATATTATCAGCAACAACACAGATCTTTGATTCAGATTTTCTTCCCTCTCGCTGTTGTTAATAGCACCTCAGGGCATTGAGCTGAGCCTACGTGACTGCTCGCTGCCGTCTGAACCGGTGTCTTGCTCTCCTCTCCTTAGGCTGGTTCCCTGCCATCCAGCCCTCTCTCCTGCTCTCTCTCCCAAAGCCGTGCGTCCCTGCACACCAGCTCCTGGGCTTGCCCAAATACACAGCAAGCCAGTGCAATTCACTCACTAGGCAGAAAACTATTTGTTCCCCCAACCGAGTTAAATCAGGTAACTGTAAGGAGAGACAAGGACTAGACCCAGTGCAAACGAGAGGGTGAGACCATGTGGCCGAGACAGAAGGGACGGAGGTAGAAGTGCTGGCAGCAACTATTAGGTTGTCTCACCTATTTCATGTAATTTGCACTCCTAGGGATTATCAAAGTAAAAGCTAGGTTTTAGACATAATGAATAAATGATAAGGACTGGGGTTATTTTGCTGTTTGTGGTCAAGGAGACTTTTCTTTTACTGCCTGTGAAGAAGTCTGCTGTTTTCCAGTATCATGTCAGGGATAATTAGGAAAAATAGCAACATGAAAAGGCCAGTTGGTGTAACAGAGGCAGGGGAGAGGTCCCATGAGAAATTTAAGCAACCTCAGATGCATAAAAAGGCAGAATTAATTAGATAAACAAAGGTTGGGAAAGAATACAGGAACCACAGGAGAGGTATCAATTATTATGCCAAGGAGAAAAAAGAAGATCAAAATCCACTTTCAAAATAAAGATGGCATTTTCATTCAGAAATTTTCTCTTTTTTCTTGCCCCACATCCTGAAGGGCAGAATGGTGAAAGGCAGAATTTGCAATATCTTTTGTTACGCCTTAGATACTCACAGTTAATTTATATCATATGTAGGCATAGTTAATACCTATTGCTTTCTCTTCTTCTCTTCCAGTGGTGTTGATGCTCAACTTTTGCAGGTAATTCATCAGTTAGGCTGCTCACAAGGGCAAGGGACCGCAGAATTGCCCACGGACAGGAAACGTGCAACAGGGTGACTTAATGGTCCCGGCTCTCCCCCAGCCCAAGAGGGCTTACGCAGCACAGCTAAGACAAGAAAGGGAGCACAGGTTCTGAGTCCGCTTACTCCAGCTCCTCCAGGCACACACGGAGATCTTTAGGACAGGGACTGCTCCTTTACTGGTCAGATAAACAGAGTTCTTGAGTTATTGGCAACTTTATTTGCACCATTTGCTGCGACAGTTAGTTATGGAAATGGAGGAAATCAGCACCCGATCACATCGACACATGCCCAGGGTTGCGTGCTGGCTCCCATGACAGGAGCTGGCTCACACAGCCATCTTTGCTTGCCATTTCTTTTTAGGGCACGAAAGCCCATGGTTCAAAACTGCCCCTCAGTACCCTTGCTGTTAAGCTCCTCCCAAGGCTTCCCCAGCCATCCACGCACGGAGCATCTCTCCCGTCCTCCCTCCCCGCTCCCTGCCAGCCAGCAGCGGCTGTGCCGCTCTCACAGGTGCTGAGTACAGCAGCTTCTCTCTTTTGCAACTCCAGTTACCTACTAAAGTGGCAAGGAAACATTTTGCCTTAACATTGTACTGTCCAAATAAAAACCTTGTATGTTAACTCTGATAGTTCCCTAGTCTAGGGCTCTCAGTTGATTTCACCCTCTAGAAACGCTCTCTGGAGCATTAATCCTTAATTTATACCAATCCACTTTGCAATACTCTTCCTGTAATTTATCTTGTCTTTTCTTCTAACCTGCTAAAGCATTTGAAGATACAGTTTCTGTGAAAGATGCTATGTGAAATAAAGATGAATTTTCCTGTATTTTTATCTTCAAGCAATGAAAGAGTGGTGGGAATTAAATCAATAGGCATTATGAAACACGAAACAAAGTTATTGAGAAGGGTCACCTGATTGATATATTCCTTCTTCTCTCATAATCTAATATCAGCTACAATACCAGACTTAAAACAGCCAGGAAATTATTTCAAATTGTTTTACAAGCAAATCTTTACTGGAATGACCAATCTTCTATATCAAGCAGTTTCTGTGCACTTAGACTTCAAAACTGGAGTCACCATTACACTTAATCAGGGAACGAATTTGATATATGTGTAAATGAACACATATTAAATTCAAGATAATTCATTCACTGATGAGTAAACACTTGTCTTGACTCAGTTAAAAACATCACCACTGATGATGCACTAGCAGGTCTCTTGGTAGTCTGGGAGAGTCTTAAGAGTTCCAGCCACTGGAGTCCAGCAGATGTTACTGAAACAACACTGGGAGAAGGACTGAACTGTCCTTGGTTCACATGTTCCAAGACAAGAAACAGAAGGCAACCTAAAAAAAGTCAATTTTTTAAATTTCCTGGGGCAGCGTTAGTTTTATTATTGGTGCTCTTTCAAGCTCCCACAGCATCTGAGGACCCCTGTTCATATCCCAGTAACCATTACCACCGTGACCGATTTCCTTCTAGCAGCAGTGCATCTCAGCTTCACTCAGCTCGTTCAAAGAGCACTGCTGTATTTTCTCCCTAGTCCGAGCTGATACAACTGCCCTAATGACTGACCTTCTCTAGTCGGAGCAGGTGCAATATTATGCTCTGCTCCACCCATGTTTTAGCTGCTTGTAAAGAGATTTGTTTAAATAGTTCCTCTACTTTTCTTTCCGCCCATTAAATAGAGCGCTGACTGTATGATCAAACCCCTTCCTCCTGGCACCACCAAAGTACTGCTTTGTTTCAAGAACTGTCTTTTGGCAATGTACTTTTTCATTCATTTTCATTCATTTTACATCTGTATAGTCTTTAGCTTTTTATTTCAAGGGGGTTGTGTTGCCGTATTCTATGGCAAATCACATTAACTGATTCCAGATGACTTTTCAGACCTAAATTATTGGAGCATTTGGTATTATATCCTCATGACTTGATTAATTTGTGCAGATGTAAGTTTAGACTGGGGGATACCAAAAACAGGAACAGCACGCCTTCACAAAGCAGATGGGTCTGTATTCGGGAACCAGCTAGGCTCCGCTCTGTAGAAGTACAGGGTGTGAAGCCTCAGTATGTATTTCTGAAACGGGAATGCTGCGGTGCTCCATCCAAAGTGAAGCAGTAGTTCGTATCCAGGCTGCTGGATTGTGGTGTTCTGCATGTGGTGAAGCTGCTAAGAAAATTCTCCTAAGGGGTAGATTTCATCATACATAACTCCAGCTACTTAAAATATACATATTTGTCTAGGGTGGTTATCTGCTCCTCTGTAGTCAACGGAGAGCCAGACACTTCCAGATACCTTCTACACCTACTGTAGAATGGGATGAATTACTTTCTGATGGTATTTGTCTTTTTTTCCACTGGCTATAGAGGGAGCCTAGATGAGGAAGTATCTGTGCTGCCAAAACCAACTCTTGTCAATACTTCTTTCATTCCCTTGATGTTGGCTGCTCTGATTTGTATTTTCTCTTCTCCACTTCAGAACTCTCCTTCGTCATTTGCCTGGGACTTGCAAGGGAGGGAGGGGAGTAATGTGAAAGGAAAGAAGGATGCCTGGGATTTGATGAAGACAGAGTGATGTTATACAGAAAAGAAAAAAAAAAAATCAGCTGGATTTCACAGCTGGAGACATACTAATGGTTTTGGAATCAGCCTAGGCAAGCTTTAGTCCAGTAGGCACTTCAAACTGGTAAGAATTCCCCCTGGTAAACATCAACAAAAGCACTTATCTAAGAATGGGTAAAAATTATTACAGAGTTAAGGATATCAAATACAGTCAAGAAGCAAAAACTACATACAGCATTAAAAGGAAAGGGGACAAAAGTGAAACATAACTTTAGATTCACTGATCAGCAGTGCTGACATTATAGGAATCCATCACATACTTCCTTTCATGGATGCTCTTTTATTGATTAAAATGGAACAAGCTCATTTCACCACTTAAACAGAGGTAGCTGTTCAGAGCAGTATGAGAACAATAAACCAGCAATAAACTGCATACCATGTGTCATAAAAGTTTATGCTTCCTGGTAAAAAATGGTGGAATTGACATAGATCAAGACTACTACAGCTGGCACTGTTTTAGCAGCCGAAACTTTTTTTACACCAAAGTCTGTTAGTGCCTTTACAAATCCTCTTTCACGGTACAGTGACTGCATTGGTTTCTCAAGACACACACGCTCTTTATCAGAAATGCATTACAATTAAATTACAAGGTTTCATGTAGTGAAGTTCTACCTGCAGAATCTGGAAGATTGTATCTGGCCAAGAGGGATACTCATCTGTTTAATTTTATTTCATTCTTCAACAAGAGGATCAGAAACTGCCTGTCCTTTTCATAGGGCACGCCCCACCTCACCTTCCCCACCATGCACACAGGAGCACTTATCCCAGATTCCTTACTGAGACTTTTTATGCCCTGCTCCTGCTTGCTAGGGAGAGTAATCGATTTCTTTATTGTTCCACAAACACATTTCATGGGTCATAAAGTTTACTTTTGTTTTCAGCTGTGTGACACTAATGCTTTCATTACATAAACAGCAAAAGAAAACAAACTGGCTGTTAAAAAGTGTCCTATTATGTACTTAACTCTGTGTGCTGTTTCCAAGCACAGATCTTAAAGGAACCAGATCCCAAAAGACTTCCACTTAATAAGATGGAGGACTTAAATTGAATTGGTGGCTTGAGCCTCTGATTCAAAAGAGCAGTGCCAGCCTTTAAAGATTGGAGTGTCAAAAATAAGCTGTGCTGGTGCATGCATATTTTCATACATATGTATGTATGTATCTCCCTTCTGTTTCTATAGAATTTCAGCTTCCAGAAGCAAACTGAAGCCATTCTGGTTGCCAAGAAAGCTCTCCAAATAGGAGCTGAAGTCTCTCTTTCCTAAATTTTTCCCTTTGTAATAAATTTTCCATTTCTTTCTACCAATGATAACAGTGAAAACATGGTAGTTTCTTATCTGAGACTGAGCTAATGCTGTGTTGGGTCACAAGCTGGGGAACCTGGGATGGGTAAGACCTGGGACCGGTACAACCAACAGACCAGCATAGGGTTGTATGAGAGGGAAAGAACTACTGTGCTAGGCTGCAGCTAGAAATACTTGGGGGCATCTCCCTAGGTAGGCTAGACAGACACAGGCCTGATGACGGAACAGGAAGAATACTACAGACCTGACTGTGCTTCCCATTACAGCTTTACTAGCTAAACCATCCTGGAAGATGCATCTATAAAGAGTGCAACAAGCACTTTGCAAATAAAGACATAGTGTCAGTGGCATAGGCTTTTTTGCCATTATGCCAGGTATTTGCCAGCACATGTCAGCTGTAAATACGTATATATATCTGTAAACACATATTACATGTACTATGATATTATAACCATAGAATATATAACATTTATGTATTACAATATTTACATATAAATAAATATTTGCATGACTAGCTGATGAATCTGCACTGGTAAAATCTGAAAGCATACACCTGCAGATAAGTGACATGAAATGCTGATCCGTAAGGAACTAGGCAGAGAAGAGCTGAAACATCCCCCACACTTCCTTTGGTAATTCACACAGTGAGAGCATCTATTTTTGTCTTTGAGTCCCTGAACTTCAAAATTCTCAAGACACTGTGGGGAAATTTATACTAACTTCAGGCATTTAACTCACTGACAGCTCTTAGACGACGGTTTCACGGCATAGCGAATTGATATAACACTTTATTCCTAGCAAAAGGGACAAGTCTTGTTCCCTCCTCCCACAGACTCCTCTCTACTCTCAGCGATGCAGCCCCACCAGTTAATTACTTTTGCTATGTCTGATGCTCACTTGGCTATGAACCTTTTAACTCACTAATCCAGTGGAAACTACTTTTGGCTGGGGCAAGGAAGAGGAGGAGTCGGCAAGATAGAGGAAGGAGGAAAAGAGGGAAGAGGAGAAAGGAAGACCTCTCTGTGTCAGTGGGTATTTATATTTATTATAAATGGGAAATCCTCACTTAAAATGCACAAGGTCAAAGAACTGCATCAAAAAAATTCCAAAATATTTTACTCAGTCCTTCATTCATGGAATATATAATACTAATAACAGCAAAATGTCTCTCATAATACTATACTAAGTAAAGTGAATTATAAACAACTTTTCAACTATTTACATTTTTATTGACCATAAAAATTCCTTCTTTTAATTTCACTTGCCTTCACTTTGGATGGTCCTTTCATACCCACAGACATATACTTGTCCTCCTCCTCTTCAGCTGGAATAACTGAGCCTTCAAAACATCTCCTGTTATCCATCTCACTTCTATCCATGACTCTGCTGAATATTCTCCTGCATTACAAGGAATAACACAGATTTCCCAGACCTACCACGGACGGACCACATTCAAAATGCTTCCCAAAAAGGATTTAAAAGGGGTCACAAAGCTGATTCCTGCCAAATAAGGCAGGTAATACCCAAGACTGCACCATGTTTATAGCACAAATGGAGACTGGACAGTCTATACATAGGCTGCTCTGCTCTAAACTCAAAACTGGGCAGAGTTATGGTATGATATCTTTTGTAATCTCCTCAATATTATAGAAGAGAAATATAATTATCACTTAACACGGGATTCTTCTTACCACACTTTAGCTATCTAAAACTCCAGAGTCTAGGCTAAATCACCCTTCAAGGCTCCTTCCAGAACCTAAGGAGAGAACGAGATGCCTCCAAAGGGCACCTCCTTACAGAGGTCTAAGAGCTAGGCGTAAGAGAGCAGGAAGATGCTGTCAAAGAATAAGCAGCTTGATCTTACCAGCTAATAAGATGCTGTTATATTTGGAAGGCAATGCAGATACCTAAAGAAGAGCCATGCTCAAGCTCATGCAAGGGTCAGTGTCAACCTATACTGATTATCTTTATATAAATCTCCTTGTCTGTTTCTGAAATGTGCAGTTAGATCACAGCACAAAATCTAGTGCACATTTACGACTGAAAAGAGAGCAGTAGGTCTTTTCAGTTTTAATTGTTTTAAAGGTGCTAAACAGGACAAGGATGATTGCTAATTTGTTGTATTATTATAATTTTTACATCAGCATTAATTGTTTTTCCCTGAACTATGTGAAATACAAACAAGACAAAAAATAATCACTAAAAAAAAAGAAGTGCTGTTGACTTTCTCGGAAGCTTGAGTTTACGGGAGAAATAATACCTTGGTAATGACAAAGATTGCCTTTACATTATCTGCATTTCCCCTGCACTACAGTAAAGACTTCTTCCATTTATTTGTGCAGGAACATCAAAGACAGTCTCAGGAGATCTACAGAATTTCAATGTTTTTTCTCTTTATGTAAACAAGCTGCTTTAATTAGCTTAATATGCAATATGCAATCTATCAGCAATTAGCATCTTTGATCAAAATCTGCACTAAAGCCAGTTTCTTCCAGGATGTTCCATTTGCATGAAAAAGTAGATGAAGCACAATATGTTTGAAAAGAGCAGAGTAGGTATATGTATCAGTATCTTTTTTTGGTGTACATATTAATAACCACACCTTTACACAAAATGTCCAGTGGACATTTTCTGATGGACATAATCTATTTACAAGATATATCACTTTTGAAAAGTGAAAGAGGTTCGGCTCTTCTGAAAACTGGCTTACACATGTTACTCCTTTAAAAAAACTTTTCTTCTGAAACAGATGCAAAGTCTAGTGGCAAGAAAATAATCAGAGATAATATTGAAATACTACCTCACATACATCTCAATGCAGCATAGGAATGCATGCATTGTCAGGGATCTCTATCAATTAAAAACAGAAGAGGAAATTATTGCTTTGTTTCTCCAACTTTGCTATAGTTGCTTTTCAGTACTTAATTTGAAATCTATTGTTGACAGAGATTGGGAAGCAACCACATTAAGGCACCTAAACTTATCATTCCTTGAGAAGTCTGAAGAAATAGCTTTGCCTCTTCTGTTTGTGTGCAGAGCTCCATGTTTTAACCTCCCTCATGTTTTCAAATTCTGCTTTTGTCAGAAGCAATGTCTCCTCAGCTAAAATCACTACAACCCTCTCTCTGAACAAGTCAAGGACCAGATTGAGCCAGCTGAGCATTAGATTTATATCTGAGTATGTCCTAGACATGTCAGCAAGAAAATTAACTGTGTGTTAGCATGAGGAAAAAACATGCAAGACTCAGCAGAGGATGAATTTAGGTCTCAGACCTGCTGCAGACAATGGTCTTCATCGTGAGCAGTGCCGAGGTTTGCGCCAACTCACACCTCCCGAGGGCTCGCTCCTGCTTCTCTGACCCCTCCACGTCCTCTCCATGTCCTTTACGCTCCTGTACCTCCTCCCACCCCGCTTTTGCCTTCGCCGCTCTCTGCCGTAGCTGCACTGCTGTCAAGGTGACTCCCAAGACCCTACCGAGAGCTCTTGCAGGCAGCATTGTGATATTGCAAATGTGCAAAACCCTGACAGTTATTTTGGTGCCCTTGCATCTCCCAGTTGCATCTCCCAATCGCTCTTGTAGGCACAACAGTTTCAGCATGCTCGTTTTCAGCCTTGTGAACAGGATGGCTTGATGAGACTGGCGTTGGAAAGATGTGTGAGTGGAAACTGTGAGCCAGTGCTTGGTTTATCCATCAGGTTAGCTAAAACTACATATATGGTGTCTTATCGACATTGCACATTTAGAGAACGCTTCGTTCTGGGTGCTAGCTCATGCCACCTCCACATTTATCTGAAGAGGAACCTCTTACAGCATTCCCTCAGCACTACTTACTGCTCTCAGCTCAGCTCTGCTGCCATGAACCCCCCCGCGCACCCCGCCTTCCCCACCTCTGTGTGCAATTTCAGCATCTTGTTTTCTAATTGGAAATATTTTGTACTGTAATGAGAGGAGTTTGAAAGCAAGCAAACAAGCAAGGACACTTCATGTCCTACTATCAAACCCACTTGATTCGAGCAGTATCATACTTTCCACCCATCCCACGGGACTAAGTGTGCCTTCAGAACAAAACAACTTACAGCTATACTCTGTTCTTTGATCCATGACCTGCTTTGCAGGGGGCAAGAGAGGCAAAAAGGGACAGCAACACATTATTCTTCTGTTTCTGCTGTTTGCCAGTTAGAAACATCCCAAATCAGTGCAAATCTTTAGTCAAAGGGAAATTTTGTTCTGCTGGTGCCAAGTTCTGCATAGCAGAGCCAAGCATGAATGCTGAGAGCTGAAGGGAAATCATGCTAGTCAATGAGGCAAAGCTTGCTTCTGCAAGCAGCAGTTCCTTTGAATTAAGGGTTATACCTTGGTCAGCACATTGAACTCCCACTGCGGGCCCTGGGATGCCAAGAACGAGGTCAAAGAGGTGCAAGATTATTAATGTTGTGTTTTAAGAACAAACCATTGTCCACTCTGCCTAACTGTGCTTTCGTTCTTTCTCAAACCCTATGCTCGCATTTATTGAGTGCTGGGATTTTGCTGTACTAGTTCTGCTAATCATTACGTATTTCGTATTGCACTTAGCATTTCATCAACCATGAATAAATCTGGGCTTACAGAGGATAGGTCACAAGGAAATAGAACTTCAAGACAAAAAGAGAAATAGATTTACAGAGGAAAGGTCAATTTAAAATAATTTTTTTCTACTGTAATTGAATCTACATTCTTTCTCAATTTAAAAAAAACAAAACCGAAGTACTGAGTCATTACAGGGGCCAGATAATTGTCAGAGCTATACTGGGTTAAACTCAAATTACATTGCAGTAACTGCTCAAAGGAAGTCCAGTTAAAATAGAAGCAATTTCTTTTCCTTCCCAACCCCTTTTGTCCTGCTGCAATGCATAGAATTTTTAGTTACAGGAATATGACATTTCTGTTACGTTTCTGTGCTTATATAAGTCTTTATAATCTTATTGATGGCTGCAAATTTGTTAAAGCTGCCCTAAACCCTTTCAATCGAATATACTCAGTTACATCCCAAGGAATAATTACTGCCGTCAGTTGTAGTATGACATAAACCCTTTCAATCTCATTTCCATAATGTTTGAAAACAAGCGGCTCGGCCTTAGCAAAGACAGTGTTACAAGGCTTAGCCTGCTGTGGATGGTACTCAAGGCAAGAAGCATAATTAAATTTCTAGTTATTTTCTTGGTCTGTTCCCCAGAAACCCAATCTTTCAACAGCCAGATCATCACAATGTATTATTAGCAGAAAGTAGTTTTCCTTGTTCCATGCTGGGAAATGCAAACAGGCACTAATACCAAACATACTGGACACTTATTTCTCCACAGTCCTTGTGTAAATGACACAACACGTTGAGTATTACATGGTTTAACTGCTGCTTATCCACCTTACGCCTTTTTCAGCCATTTTACTTTCTGCTAAGGACATAAGCGATAGAAAATTAAGAGGCAGATTAGAGGAAAATGGAAAGATAAAACAACCCCAAAATGTTATGCCTGTTAGTAAAGTAGCATGAATGCTGTGGAATACAAAGCTATTTTCATCTGCCCACCACTGAGTCTGCAACTTGAAACCTGCTGTTCATCCTGGTCTCTGATGTAGAAATCAGGGGCAATAGTTCTTAAAAACAAATAAGCCGTTTTGTTAGTAGCAAAACTAATGAGGCCTGGCCTGCTGCAGATTTTTGCCTCAACAGGTCATGTCCCATTTGGATTCTCTAGTGTTTAATAAGAGGTGAGCTGACATTGCAGCCTTTACCACCATGGGGGAACTAGTTCCTAATTCTCTCCTCTACCCACCTGTGAACTTTCATGAAACTTGAAGGAATTGCACACCTTTGAAGTCTCTACCTCCCTGCTGAATTCACCTGAAATTGGTCAACATGTTCAAAAAATGGAATGGGAAACATAGAAAGACACAGACAAACATCATGGCTTTATAAATTCATTCCTGTGGGAAACCCAGCTAGAAACGGAAGTTAAAAGTAGGGGAATACTTGCAAATACATCACTTAAAAGCAATGCAAAAAAAGTGATACTATGAAAGAAGTTTGCCTACAAATAGTGAGAACAAGACTGCATTTACGAAGAAGAAAACAGGAAATCACAACAGACTACTTGTAAGTAAAGTAGTTGCTTGTTAATAAAAAGCAAGGCAAATCCACCATTTCCTCCTCTGAGCATAACACCACTCTTGATTTATACCAGTGAAGGCTCTGCATTATGAAATGAATCGTATTTCATGATGCTTGGCTATAATCAGTCTACTGTAAAGTGCACATTGGACATGCTGTTATTCAACCAGGACACTGCTATTTTTTGCTGAGCACCAGGAAAGTGTAAGACTTTCCACAAATCCAGTCCTGCACACCTTCCTTTACCCAGATGCCCCAAGGACTTTCTATGACTTCCTCACAAAAATAAAAGCAAGGGGTTTGCAAAGCCAAGCTAAATCTAAAACCAAACCACACAGTGCTGTCAGATCCTGTCTGACCTAGCCAGGGAATCTTGATAGCAAGACCTCTGGGTTTTTTTCTTCTTTTTAACGCATACAGTTTCAAGAAAGCGTTCCCAACTTAAACTTCTCGCACAAGATGCGATCACCTGTTCCAGTTGAGCTGATCGTGTGGCTCATTGCTGCCCAAACTGGCACAACCCATGCATTTTGTCTCTCTCCCCATCCTTTTCCCAGCTACATGGTCCTGGCCAAGCTCTGGCACTCACCTGATCCTGCCCTGGGTTGACTCAACTCACTAAACCAGCAGGAAAGTAATTCAGTAAAAAAAAGTATAAAAAAGCAGTAAAAAAAGCAGGCTGCTTCTGTCAGAAGTTAAACCATCCCTTCCCTTGTACAGAAGGAGTCACTGCCCAATTCGTGCTTCTCTGAAACTTCTCAGAAATGGTGAAACTAATGACTAACACTTTGAGGGAGACGCAGCAGTTTTAAGTCAACTGGAAATCCCTGCTTTTCATGGTTTTAAGACATTCTGATATGAAAAAATGAAAACAAAAAGGACTGTTACTTACCATTTGTCTTCTGTTCTCTACCAGATGGATGCCAACAATCCCTAGGAAAGATCCAAAGCCAAGCTAAGGCAAAGAACAAAACCAACAGAAATGCATGAGGTCAGCTTATTTGGTCAACATACCAATGCATTACAGTGATATCTGAGCTGATGTATCATACAGACAGGCTAACTGGGGTGGGTCAGGGGAAAGGGTGGAAATTACTGCTGGACATAAATTATATAACGTAAAGAGGAATGACCAGAACTGCAGCTCTTTGATATTTCAGAGCACAAGTTGTCATGTAGTAAGGAGAAGTCTGTATAGACATATGCTTCTATAACTTGGCTACTGTTACCACAGTCATGTATAGTTTTACACACTGTAAAGTGAAAATTAAGCAAAGTAGGAGAAAAGAACACTTACATTTAGCCCATACATCATTATTTTGGAAAACTGCAAAGCTTTAGGCAATGATAGACAAAGAGTTTTCCTCAAAAAATGGATGTGTTGCTGCCAGGCAAGTGACTAAAGTTCAAACCCTTAGGGCTGGGTTTGTTTGATTTTCATGACTGAACACTACCACACATCCCAGAAAAAGTCCTTGCTAAAATGCCAGAAGGACCAGTACAGTTAGTTTCAACATGGGACAGCTGCAGCACCAACAGCCCCAGGAGAAAGGGAAGAAAAGGAACGCTGGAGTAAGCTGGCCTTACTGTTCCTACCAGTGCTGCTTCAACACCAGGCTGGCAGGAAAAGCCCCCTCCTTACAATGGGCCCATGAAGGTTTAGAGAGGTGGAAACTCCTTGGATTTGTGGTTAACACAAGGTAAAGTGGCAACAGGTGAGACCAGCCTTTCATCAGCCCTTCCTGGCATCAGGACTCCCACTGGGCTCACATGGGCTTGGAGAAAAGGGTCTCCCTGGTGCCACGCAGCTGAGACGTAGCTGGTCACAGTCTCACAAGCAGCTGGAGCGCAGGTGTCAGCTCCCCCCTCGCCTTACCTGGCCACATGCTGCCCTGCGGGCACCTCAGTCTCAATCCCCCATCACTTCCACACTCCTTGGTCCCCTCTTCACTAGGGCTGACCCTGCCCAGGCACAGCCCCAGTCCCCCCCTCACCTCCCAGCCAACCCACCCCACGGATGGGGCATGACATTTCTGCTAAGGAATCCAAGCCCCTTTCTGGAACAAGGTCTCTGAATCCTCTCCTCCGAGCACAAGTTAAGTTTTTAAGGACTACGCGTCCCAGCCAAGGGCTTGAGCAATGCCCATGAACTCCTTGCTGTTATGCACAACCGCTCACAGCAGAAAGCAAATCTCCTGCAAGCACTTTACTCACTTAGTATCACAACAGGAATCTGTCACTCCCTCTCAGGAAAGCAAATGCAGGGAAAGGAGATTTGCTGTAGAGTGCTTTGGGAAGATTTATGTGAAAGGGAGGCACAAGGACTAAAAGCAGAGACTTTGAAAAAGAAAGAGCGTGCAAGTGCATCCATGCTGACAGCCGAATAGGAGAGAGACTTGGAACTGTGAGCAAGGACACTCTGTTCAGGGGACAGCAACTTTGTAAATTAAGATAACTGCATCAAAATGACAACTGGTTCCAAGCCCCATTTTTCATCCCAACGGGAACAATCTATAAAGCCCCATTTATGGCTGATGCAGGGGACACAGAGCGGAGTAATATTATCCATGTGAAGAAAAAAGGAGCAAACATGAACAATAGCAATTAAATCAGAAGCAGCAGAACCAAAGATAGAGATCACGATGTAAGCCACGGCATTGCTGAGATTGGTTTAGGGCCATATGCGCTGCTTTTTTTGTCTGTTTAGACAATAGGCTGTTTGGGTTAGGAACTCTGGGAGTCCAGGTCAGTATGGTGATGGGGACAAATGGACCCTGTAGACTCCTGGTTGAAAGATTATAAAAATAGCAAATGAAAATAATACAAGCAGTAGTCATAGAGAAGTGACATTAAATATTTAAGTATAAACAATATTTATAAGGAAGCGATGCTGAAGAAGCTCCAATTCTGGCTTTGCAGCCTGTTCCACAAAGACAGCCCTAAACCCAAACTGATGATAAAGCAGTAATCTACTAAATGCAGACACCTTCCAAAGGGGAACACTATACTAACTCATCTACACACAGAAATATTTTATGTTCAATTACTTTGGATGCATAAATGCAGATAACACCTAGCACTATAAAGATGTATTTAGAAAAAAGCTTTTTCCAAAATGAATGACAAGTGACCACATATGCAGAGAAATTCTCTTCTTGAAGCCAGTGGGAACTAAGCAGAAACATAAAATATATTATGGATCTAGCCCTGAAGACCTGCTCTGCAAATGCTTCTAGATGCAAGTAAATCTATGCAAGTGGATAGTCTTATTCACATTTGTAGGTGTTTGCAAGGTAGGGTCTAATTCTGCATGGCTTTTAAGACCAAAATCCCTTACCTAAGGTCAGCGGAGATATAGATCTCACCTACCAGCTCTGAAGTTAATACTTTATGGCTGAATTCTATGAGAACTAGACCTTATTTTTAATTGTAATTAACACTGTCTGTCCTCATAATCTTTCTTTTCTTCGAGTCCAACAGTTAAATGTAGTGTTGACTTCCCTCCCCTACCTTTAGGTATCTAAAAGTTTGGGATCGGTGCTATGTTGGTTTTCTAAGCTCCCTCTACTGTCAGCGGAGAAGAGACGCACCTTTTGAGGGTTATTCAGCTCATTCTGAAAGAGGTGGCTGACTTCGGGCAGAGGCGGAGGAGAGGCCACCCCATAGTCCATCTGCCAACGCTGCACTGGAGACAATAACCCCTGGCAATGGCAATGGCGCAGGAACACGGCAATGCTGTCATACACCTCTGACTAGGCTTTTGGCAAGATACCATGCAAGGTTTGTGTAGCACCTTTAACTCTTGCTGAACGTTTGGGCTATTTAGTGTACTAATGAAGTTTACACTGACAATTACCCATCACTCTTTCTTCTCAGTTACTTCAATAATCCATCATCACACGTGCACAAAAAGAATTCTGAATTTTATTAACATTATTTAGCTCCAACAATCTTTTGAGGGGGAAAATTATTAATAAAGGTTTTGTTTTCAAAGTGTTCTGGTAAAGTCTAGCTATTCTATCTCGTTATTAATGACTCCAAGATTTAAAAGAAAATATTTTAGTAGATCGTATTTTTCAGCTGAGTGAATAGACATTGTGTTATTCCTAAAAGAAACTAAATGCTGAAATAACCTGTTTCGTGCACATGGGTTTATTACTTATTACACTTATTAAAGACAACAGTTTAAAAATGAAACTTCTTTCTAGGGAATGAATGCAGAAAATATGGTCTTCTAAAAGATTTTAATTCAAATTATGGAAGAAGAAGAGACCTTTACCAGTATTAATGTACCTATTTTAGCTTAAGGAAAGGAAAATTCATTCTTTTAACATTTTATTCCTGGAACTACTTTTTGTTCTATTTTTAAAACACCACTCCTTACAGATCATTATCCCCATATTATCTTTCTGAAAGACCTGTTCTCAGCATGACACTAAGATGTAAGAGGACTTGCTTAGGAGGAACAGTTCTAACTCACAAATTATTAATGGCAATGCAAAATGTATGCACAGTATTAAAAGATACATATCTCTCTTCTCTGGGCATTTCATTCCATAGAGAACAAGAAATAATGGTACCTTACAACACATTTCAGTAGTGGTGGAGCCATACCTAAGGAGGTGCCTAACTCTAAATACATGAGTTTCTTTCTTCACCTTGCACCCTCTGCCTCTTGGCTGGTTCGGGGAGAATCAAACGAGGCAGACAGGCTTTCCTCTATTTACTGCCCATACTCCTCTTTTTTAAATCTCAGCCCAGGTATTTAAAAAAACTTTTTTACTCCAGGGGTTTCCACGCTTTTGGATATGACTGATCTCTTCTTCTTCTGAGATCAGAAAGGGCCATGGGGGTTGAACCAGCAAGGGTCTGGCTGGGCTACCCTTCCCAGAAGTCACAGAGGCACCCCAGGGCGAAGGTGACACAACTCGAACCTTGTGGCCAGTGCAGGAATGTGCTTAAGCGGTCTGTTCCCAAGGCAAAAACAAGACTAAGGATCTCGGAAGGGGATCTCATACAAGAGGACCAGCAACAAGACCGCACAAGGGGATGTTAGGCAGGCTCCAGGGAGAAGCTTTGCCCATCCACAGGGCTTTCCCTGCAATGGACCCAGCAGAATTCCTGGCACAGGGACACAAGAGCAGAGTGGCTCTTTGTGCTGTCAAAGTAGTAAACCTCTAAAAGGCTGTTTAAAGCTATCCCATGCCTACTATCCAGTCACTTACATGTCCACATTTAAGAGAGATCAGTGGGAAGTCAAGCACAGGTTCTCACAGGGGCCCCTGAGCCCAGCAAACTGCTGTGCAGGGACCCCTTGTGCCCCCAACAGCCTCCCCTTTGGGGCACTTCAGAAAAACAGAGTTTACCCCCCTACCTTATCACACACTAGAACTAGAACAAAACAAAGGAGTATCTCTCTCCTGTAAAATGCAACAGGACTGAACTTTCTTTTTTTGTTGTTGTTTTAATCAATCAAAGCTTCCCGTATGCAGCTGGTAATCATTTTTCCGGTTGTACCCAATAATCTAAAATAGGTTTCTTTACTCACAACGATGCCTGGGTAGTAGCCTCCCACGGTAACATTTTCTGTTCTTGTGGTAGCTGCCAGACCTATGGTCAGTATGAAAACAGACACTACCAGCAGAGAGCCTGTGAACCAAAGCGAAGTCTTCTTCCTTTTTGCAAATTGTCCTGTAGGGAGTAGGGAGAAGAAAAAAAGGAAGTTCTTAATTGCAATCATGGCAGAACAAATACAAAATTATGGAAGATATTCTTTTGTTAATCTTTTTTGTTGTTAACCCATTGTTGTTCTCTCACTAAGGAAAAGAGCTGGCAGACAACAGAGGGAATTAAAAACCACAGTTAGCTAGAGCTTAGCATAGCTTAATGCACACACATTGGGTATGTGCATGAGATGAGTTTTTATGAAGCTGAACTGAAAGTTAGTGACAATAATAATTATGCCTTGTCTTCAGTAACATTTATAATTAAGTATCGCTCACATCCTTAAGTCAGATCCTGCAGGCCTTAATTGCTTACCTGTGTGAAGTGCCAGTTTGACTCTACCTGGACAGAACATTTAAAATTTCTATTTTAGACAAGATTAGCAGAAGCTCTGCATGCTGTCATGAAAACGAATGTGCTCTTCATATTTACTAGGGCAAGCAAACCAAACTGTATCTCTGAAGCAAAGCTGTAATATAGTTGATTAGGTAACAATATATGGGCCTACCTTTTTAAACAGTAGCTGCTCAGTGAAATACATTCAGTCTCACTGGGATTTGGATTCAGATACCCAAATGTGAAAAACTTTAGGCTCACTTACTGCTTTCAGCCTGCTTCAAGCCACTTTACCTTGTTATTGTGGTTGCATATCTGAGCTGCGACCACAGGTTACTAACACCAGAGCCCCAGCCCATAGCACAGATTTACGTAAGGCTTATTTAAAACCAGCAATTGATGCATCACCCTAGCTAACAAAAGGCACCCAAATGAATCAAACTGTGGTCCCCCTTTCTGGTGTTTTTGCTTTGAAAGGCAAGGCAAGAGTGGGCAGGATCACCCCCGGAGCACTGGGCCATGCGATGCCATGCTACCCTAGGCTGCAACCGGGCGGCACGGAGCTCCAGCCAGAGCACAACCCATCCACAGCACGGGGCTAATGTCTCTGCCCGCTGCGGCCTCACGAAGCTGCCTGCGTGCATGGTCTCGGGATGAGGCAGAGGCTGTGGTGTTGCACTGAATACTGGAGGCAACAGCCCTCGCCAGGGAGGGCTCAGTGAGAAGGGAAGGCAGCCTTGTGTGGATCAGGCTCTGAGGGTGCTGCTGTAAGCAAAAGCAGGGGAAATGCAGGAAAGTCAGAAAGTGAGCAGAAGCCACGTGCAATGAGTCACTTGAGTTACATGGCCAATTTAAAGTCAGATAACTCAGTTAAACGTTTACAGTTCAAAAGCCAGGCTAGATTAGTGACGTTTGCAAACCAAGTTAAATAATTTCAATTAATAAATAAATGCATTTATAATAAAAATCTGCATGTTTGCCAACCTTTCTCCAGTAGAACAACCAGCCAAAATGAGTCCAGTCTTTCAGTATGAAATGCAAGCAACTTTACTGAAGACAAATATAATCTATTGAGCTTACACAAGTCTCTTTCACCTGCATGTACAAAGTCTTCCTGCTGAAGATCAAGAAATAATTCATAAGACTCCAGACATCCCTCCAGCCTGTGCCCCAGCTGCCTGCCTCCGGCAATTCCCTGCTAATCCATGGAGGGTCACTGGGGACATGGAAACGGAGAGGTTCTTCATTATCAATCAGTTCTTCACCAAGCGTATGAGATTAAAGGCAGTTCTTTCAATGAAGCCAGTTCACATGGCCAAGAGGGGAAAGCAGCCTTCAGACTTGTAACTCCACAAATCAGCTGCTCGTCCCATAAACAGAAATTATTCATTCAACATATCTACCAGATTTTAAATAACATCTGATGTCCTTGCCGCACTCCATCATCTTCAAAAAGTCATGGAGGTTGGGGAATCCCCAATAACTGAAGAAAGGCAAACACTCCACCTATCTTTAAAGAAGGCCAAAATGATGATTCGGGGAATTACAAGCCAACCAACTTCACTTTGGCTCCTGGGAGGCTCGGACCAAAAATGTGGAGCAAATCCTCTTGTAAGACATTTCTGGGCACATAAGGAAAAAGTGATTGGCAACAGTCAGCATGGATTTACCAGAGCCAAATCATGTCTGACCAACCCAGCTGCCTGCTCTGACATAACGACTGGCCTTGTGGAGCAGTGGATGTCTTTTACCTTAAATCTAGCAAGGTTTTTAACATGGTATCCCACAACATTCTCATAACCCAGCTGGAATGTCATGGCCTGGACCGGTGGACAAGCAGATGGTTAAAAAATTAGCTGGATTACTGGGTTCAGAGGGAGCTAATATCCATTAACTCTGTACTCTACCTGGAGGCCAGTAACAAGTGGAGTACGATGGGAGTCTGTCTTGGGACCTGTCCCATTTAATGTATTCATCAATGGCCTAGAGAAAGTGGTAGCGTGCCTGCTCATCAAGCTGGCAGATGACACAAAACTTGGGGGGCCACTCAATACCTTGGAGGGCAGGGTTGCCATTCACAGCCATCTAGGCAGGCTGGAAAAATGGGCCAGCAGAAACCTTACAGAATCCAACAGACAGCTGCAAAGTCCTGAGCAAAGGAAGGAATAACGCCTTGCAATGATACAGGGAAGGGACTGCCAGGCTGGGGAGCAGCTCTGCTGAAAAGGACCTGGGGGTGTTGGTCGGCAATGAGCTGAACATGAACCAGCAGTGTGCCCTGGCAACACCATCCTGGGCTGTAGTAACAGGAGCATCATTAGTAGATCAGAGGAGTAACTATGCCCCTCTATTCAGCACTTTTTAGACCACATATAATATTATACCCAGGTTTGGGCCCCCAGTATAGGAAATACATAATTAACTGTAGTGAATTCAACAGAGGACCCCAGAGAAGGTCAGGGACTGGTGCACTCGCCATATGAGAAGAGGCTGAGGGAAGAGGGCTTGCTCAGCCTGGAGATGAGATGGCTTTTGGCAGGGCTAGTAGAAGTCTTCCAGTCAGTGCCTATGAGGTGATTGTCAAGTGGACAGACTGAGGCTTTTCATAGTGGTGCACAGCAGGAGGACAAAAGACAGTGGACATAAACTGAAATACAAGAATTGTTTCAGACTGGGTACAAGGAGAAAAAAATTCAACATGAAGACAGTCAAGAATTGGAACAGATTGCCCAAAGAGGCTGTGTTGTCTCCATCCTTGGAGGTTTTCAAGATTCAACCAGAAAAAGCCCTGAGCAACCTGGTCTGACCTCATAGTTAACCCTGTTTTGAGCAGGAGGTTGGACTAGCAACTCCCTGAGGTACCTTCCCACCTGTATGATTCTATGGATTGATGATAGTCAAGACAGCTAGACTAAAGGTGGCTTGGGTATGTGCGCTCATATCCACTGTTACGGAACGGCAGCTGCAACGCAGACATACTCTAAAGGGACGTAGGAACACAAACTTTCTGAAAGCCAATGGGACAGACGCTCCTCAGCCAAGTTTTTCTGAAACCACTGAATGCTTTTATGAAAAGTGCGTGAGGAGCTAAGCTTCCACATTTTTCTCAAAGTAACAACACCTGTACCAGCAAAGGTTAATCAGATTGCATGGAGATAAACTAAGGGTCCAACCTGCCCTCCAGAGTTTTGGTTATAAATAATGATGTGCAAAATAGAAAGATATGAGTTTGATTGCCCAGACTGAGTTTGCCAGAAAATGTCTTAGGAAAAGCATGCTCTTATTTGTAATTGGAGTAAATTGGATGTGGATTCAGTGAGATAAAACAGAAAAGGATGTCATTATTTATAGGGTCATTTTTTGAACTGAACTACATTTTGGCTTTGAAATTTACATGTGCCAGGAGGCATTTACGTATGTGATACCCTTCAGTCCTCACATTCATTGATCTTTTACCACCTGCATCTCAAATCAGAGGCAAATATCCAATCATATCTCTTCTTTTTCATACTCCAGTTTGGAAACTCTCATAACCACATGTAGTTAGCTATAAAGTCCACCCTTAGGAGAGATGACTTACAGGCAGGAGCACAGAAAGGCCCCTTGTGGAGCAGAGACCGGCACACTGTCTTGGTTTCGGACACACAAGACACATGCAAGACCTTGTTCTCAAAGATTGCCACATGCTCAGAGAAGATGGGTAGAAATCAGGTCTAAATTGGTTTTCTGCTCTGGCTGGCTGGGCTTACTTAGTCACACCAATAAAAATCTTTGCTGTAGCTATCAAAATGTGTATAATTACATGCATATAATTCACCAGCATATTGTAAGGCCTAAGTAATATTTGTAAAGCAGCATAATGTCTTTGGATGAAAAAGGCTACAGCTGCAAAGGGTTCCTACTATTAGCTCCCTTCTGCTATTTCGGTCATGTTGGCTCCCAAGATTTTTCAAGTCTTTGTTTACTGCTGTTTGTAGCAGTTGCCATGCAGCTTTTTGGATCTGTTTTTAATGTACCTACCAGCCAAAGCCCAGTGCCAGACTGTTCCCTCAGGAGCCCTGTCCACAGCACAGACAGAGGGGCTGGCCCACCCTTCTTCCCTGACAGCCTCTGTGGCAGGGCTTGGACCAAAGGCCGACCACATACAAGAAGAGCGGTTAAATTAAGAGCAGAGGAAATGTTGCTGTCAGTAGTTCTAGGTTGAATTTTCTTCCAACACCGATGTTCCTGCAGTGCAGGGAACAGCTCGTGTAGGCTATTGACTTTCCAATTTTTTACTACTGAAGTGACTCAGAATAATTTTGACATTTATCCCCTTCAACTTCTTTAACAATGATTCAGTATGAACATTATAAACTCTTAGTCTGGACCTTACTCCAATTTAGTTAGGGCTTCAAATTCTTATCTCTAGTGTACTAAATATCAAGCATGCAGAAAGAAATCTTCTTGTCATACCCTTATTAGCATTAGCTTGAGCTGGGGTCAGCAGAGGGCGTGAACATGCTATTACCTTCTATTGGCAATATTCTTCAGCAGTTTTGGCCAGCAAAGTAGTAACTGAGTTTTGATACTGCAGCAATGGGCACTACAGTAAAAATTGGGAGATAAATTAGAGAGGTAATGCTGCTTCCACATCACTGGCTTGTGCTCTGCCTGGCATAGACTTAAATTGTGCACAAAAAGGAACAGTCCCAGAAACACTCTCTGCTTTGCTTGCTAAACGTCTTTCAGGCAAAGTACCTGCTTGAGCCACTCAGCCCTGCTACCCCAATGGAAGGGAAGAGAATGCTGTCAGGACAAGGAGGAGAGACACCAGACTGCTGCCTCCTTGGGACAGAGAAAGGCCCGTGAGGAGAGAAATTGAGAACATCCCGCAGAGACTAAAAAGAAAAAGTGCCTGCTGAAGATCAAGCTCTGCTGGACTCAGCAAAATCTTTTGTCCGTTCATCAGTTGCACAAAACAAAATTATATTTACAATGCTCTGTTCACGATGGCTGGGGGATAAATTCAATTTGTAGGAAGACTATGGAAAAGGAATGGTTTTGTGGGGAGGGTATAGATCAGATTGCTGGTAGAATGCAAAGTGGTGGATCTAATGATGAACGGCAGGGTCTGGATTTGAAAGAAGCAAAGAGTGAGTTTAAAAGGAGAACAAACAAATTAGTGATTAAATGTGTCCATGGTATGGAATGCGTCCAATGGTCACGGGAATGAAAGAATAGAGTGAAACAGCATCTCTCAACCTTGGAAAACTTGCATATGATCTGCAATTTAACTCAAAAAAATTAGACCAAGGCAACTATACTTTGCTAACTTCACAACTCCTTTTAAAATCCAGCTTCAGACATCATAAAGCCTGTTAAAAAGTGTGGAATGATTTTTGGCAAGGAAAGAATCACTGCAGGATGCAGCAATTTGCTGGGATCACAATCACATTTGCTGAATATTAGCACCACACAATTTCATACCTTCCTCTTTGATCTAGTTAAGGTGATCTAAACAGTTACTTCAAATAATGTCCCAGCCCAATGTATATTAGCATCCTGATGTGAGAAAAGATAAGGGAGGAAAGTTTTGTAGCAGAAAAAACAGTGCATTTTTATTACCTAATGAATACTACTAAAACTTGTGACACGTTTCAGAGAGTGGCATTAACCATATATAAGAAGATAATTTAAGCAGAAATTCACTGTAGACAGAGGAGTATAGTATCAAAGGTATCTGCTGCTTTGCTGCTATCGAGAAAATATTTAAAGGAAGATCTTTGGAGCTAAATTAATAATTTTTAATTACTGCAGTGCTCACTTCAGTGCCATCTCCCTCTTGGCTACACTTTTCATTGTGTATTTTCAAAAATGGTTCATGCCAGTGAAATTGAATTAATCCTACATTGCCTCCCAAAATTAAATGTGATGGACTGAGATGCTTAAAAGAGATATTCACACCTGCTACTGGTGATTACTTTCCCTTTTCTGATTAAATGCTTGACTTGTCCAGAGTGCTGAACTAATTAAACCAGATGCAACAGCATTCGTTTCAAGTCACAAGATAGCAGCTTTTATCAGGCCCGTCCCTTATCTTTATTATGAATTTGTTGAGGAAGAATCCATGAGCGTGTTATATATTCAAGACCATAGGAAACATCATTGCTTTTTTACAATTCTATTACAACCCCCCCCCCCCAAACAAAACCCCAACAAACAAAACAAAACCGCAAACCCACAGACCCTGCTATACTATGTAGTATAGCTATAGTAAGTGATATCATGCAGTATCACTATGGCTTCATCGCTTTGGCAGCAATTGTTTCACTAATAAATAATTTAATGAGCAGCTAATCACTAGTTTAAAGCTAGCACACAGACAGATGATTCTTTTTCTGCTGATTACCTGAAAACATTTTTAAGCTACAGCACATCTTTTCGACACCGATACCATTTTTCTTCCAAGTTTAAGACCAAAAAAAATTAAGGCCGAATCCGGTTTCTAACCGGCTGTTAAGATCCTTGGGTAGACAGCAAAGTCTCGCTTTACCCATTCCAACACGACACAGAGCAATCCCTCGCACCGAGTTCCGTTCCCCCTCGACTTTAACCAATGCCCCTGGAATAACGCAACACTCGTCCTCGCTTTCCCACACGTTTTTTAGTTTTCAGGACGTAGCCTGGCGCTACAAGCAGGACTTCGCTTTACCAAGGAACCGCTAAAAGACCACGAACAGGACGAAGGAAACCCGCTGCCTCTGCTGCCGCTGCCCACCACGGCCACGGCCACGGCCACGGCCTGCCCCGCACCCTGCTGACCCCCCCACCCCGGCTCCAGCCCAGAGACTGCCCGTTTTCAGTCAGCGACGAAAGATCCCCCCCGTCCCAGCCCCTCCGCACCCCGTTCCCGCTTCCCGCTCCCCGCTCTCAGCCCCCGCCGCCGTCCCGGGGCTCCGGCCCTCGGCGGGGCCGGGAAGTTGCGGCGGGGCAGGTGCCGGAGCTCACCTGTGGGGTCCAGCACGCTCAGCGGACCCGACACCGCGGGGGCGGCCGCCGGAGCCGCCATCACCTTCCGCGGTCGGCTCCGCTCCGCTCCGCGCCTCGCCTCACCGCGCCGCGGCTGCCCGCGGGGGTACGGGCGGCCCGGCGGGCCCGCCCCCGCGGGGCGGGGGGGGGAGGGGGGGGGCGCGGAGGCGGGGCGAGACACGGCGACGATCGTTACCGGCTAACGGCGGCGGCCGCCACAGCCCTGAGGCGGGGAACGGGGGCTCCGGCGGGCACCGTGCCGCAGCCCTGCCGCCCTCGCCCACCCCCGCCGGCAGCCGCAGCCGCCTCAGCCGGTGCCCGAGGGTCCCGTTCGACGGCCCGCGTACAACAGAGCGGCCCGGGCGCTGTGGCTCTTGACCCGGGGCCCCGAAAAAGGGCGAGCGGCCTTAGGGACCCTGAGGGCGGGACGGGGTCCCTCGGCCGCCCCGTCACCTCACCTTCCCCGGGGGAAAACTCACCCAGCCTGGCCGAAAAAGTAAGATGTGGGACAAAGTCCGGCGGGTACAGGTCCCTTCCCTCACTGCCTTCTGGCCTCTCCTTGGCGAGGCACAGCTCTCCTTGTATTTCGGCTCGGCACCTTTCTCCTCAGGACTACCTGCACTCATTTCCAGGCTGACCTTTGAGCGGGGGGTAGAGGGGCACGGACTAGGTCTTGATTGGGGCAGCGGTCAATAACTTAATTCTTTAGACGTTCTACCTGTGTCCCAGGCTTGGCTTCGCTTCTTGATTTGTTGTTGGCCGATGGCAGGGGACCAGTTGGTCACCTGGTGGAGATCAGAATTATCAAACTTTCAGCTTTCCTCTTCCCTTTTTTTAAAAGATCAATATCAGTCAGAAATAAAATACCACACCAAATTGGAAATATTAATAAAATTAAGAACAAAAACAGGCATCTCGAAGACAGAGGTTAAGGTAGGCATAGGCTAAGACAGGCAGTGGCAATAGTCGAGCAATACTGTAGGGCTATTCTTTCTCTTACGTGGTGTCTATCAATTTCTCAACCTCACCGGCTCTCTCCTCCTGTCTCGGTTTTCATTCCCACAGCAGATCCTGCCACTCGTCCTGCTGCTACCCAGGAACTGCTAGCTGCTGCTTCTAGTCCTACCAACTGCAGGGATGTGTGACTTCTGCCTGAAAGAGCCTGGGAACAACTGAGAAGAAACAGCCGACAGCCGCTGTGCTGTTTTGGTGCCTGCTGTTCCTTCTGCAGGACTTCCCCATAGCAGAGAACACAAGAGCATTTTTTTGTGGACAGTATTTTTGACAGGCTGCCAAGCGCTTTGGTTACACTAAGGTGTGTTCTCCCACTTACAACAAACACAATTCTATTTAACATTCTTGTTTTTCTTTTGCTCAAACCTCTAAATGTATACAGCTATAGGTATTTAACTTCTTCGGCTTTTGGCTCATTTCCCCAGAGAATGGTTAGATGGAAAGAGACAACTTTCTCAGGTACCACCCCTTGCCTATGAAGCCAAGCAAGCCAGGAGCTAAGGCCAACCACAAAGTCACTTTTTTCTTTTTGCGTCCTCTAACTTGGAGGTGTTGAAGAAAAGAGAAAAATGAGGATAGAGGTAGTATTTGTACTAATTATTAATTATTAATAGAAATTAATGAAGTAATAGATTGAGAAGACAGAAAAGGTGATGGTACAAATAAAACATTTCTTTGAAATTGACCATGGATAAGAGTAATAAAAAAGCCCCCAAATCTGGTATAGACCCTCAGGTTCAGGGATGGCTTTGGGTAGAGATTTCCATCAACACTAAATAACAGGGAGGGTTGGGGAAGACTTTAATTCTCCAGACAGTTTGGAAAACAAATACCATATGCAGCATGTGTTCTTGTGTGTGATAGGCAATAAACTTTTTCTACCAGCAGCCACCAAACAGAAAAAACAGCCCAAAGGGAAGCTGCTCTAGAATTCTTTTCAGTAAAGAGAAAGGATATTATAAATCCTTTTAAAAATAATTTTATTATAGAAAATAACCTTTGATGAATGACTCATGGTTTTTACTGCAAATTTCAGGAGAATCAGTTATAGATCTGGTCCTATAGTCCTGGATATCAGAGGGCAAACATCAAGAAACTATGGAAAAATGATTGATGAGGCTGCCTGGACCTAAAAACTCAAACATTTGAATGTCGAAGAATCACGGACTTACTTTAAATCCAAAATGAAAAATCCCGTATAGCACTTTCATCCCCTAAAAGAGGTTGGAATAGGTCAAGAACAGCTGTAGACCAAGTCGATAAGTAACTACCTGAAAGAGGATATTAAAGTAGTGAGTGAACCTACAGGAGAGGAAATAGGAGAGCTACAATTTGCAGGGTTAGAAACTGCAGAACCAGCAAGAAAGAATGGATAAAAATCTAGCGAAGCCAGATGTTGCAAAGAAAAGGACAACAAAGAATGCTTCAACTCTGTAAATAAAAATGATTCAAAAAAGGAAGATGTATGGTCAATAAATGCCAGGGATGGGATGAAGATTGAGGCTGCTCCAAATCTTGAATGAATACATTGCCTCAGTTTTCAATCAAAACATTATTTATAGGAGGGTATTGGCAGAGAACTTAAAGGAAGTGAGGTAACATAATGACAGTAGCATATGTGAAGTGGAAGCATAACTTCGGCTGTTTCTTGTGACAGGCCCAGGAAAACTGCACCCCAAATGTTGAAAGAATTGGTAGCTGTCTTTTCAAGTCCTGAGCAACGTCTTCAATGAATCGAGCAAGTTGGAGGCGAAGCACTATTACTGGAGAATAGGAAACCTCTCCAATAAAAAGGCGGAGGGAGTGAGGGGAACAGCAACTCCATGCCCCCTTAGTTTGACTGGGGAAAGTCTTAGAGGTAAGTGAAAAATGGGTTCAACTACGGTATGATTGATCAAAGCTAGATCATGTCAGACTAACAGGATCTTTGGTAAGGTAAGTGATTCCTGAGGCAAAAGCAAATGCAGTGAAGCAAACCTGTCTGGATTATGCTACACATTTAATAGAGTCCTTCAGAGAAAATGACTTAACATGGAGCAGACAGCTACAAGTACAGGTCACCAGTGGGTATGGAAATTGCTAAAGGGAAGCCAAGATACCGAAAGAGGCAGGCTGTCTGAGGTGCACCTCAGGGACCAGTCTGGTGGCAAGATCACCGGTGGTGCTGGGTGTAAGGAGTGTATGTGTGGTTACGAAGTGTGTGACCGTCACAAAGCTGGTAGACATTGCTATTACTGAGGACTACGGGAGCAGGAGCATAGTAGCATATTAGAAAGGGGTTGAGGTGGAGCTCACATACTTAAAAACTAACAATGAGAGCTTTTGTTGTAACTTTGGAGTCTCCCCAGTTCAATGAAATTGAGGAGGGATCTGTGTATCACCGACAGTGCTTGCATGATGCCAATGCAAAGACTGCTAAAAAGATGTGTTCTAGGATGTGTTATTTAATACTTGTTAATTAGTTCAATTCATTGTAAGTGTGGTAGAACTTCATTTTATATTTATATTGCTGGTTGTTTGTAAAGCCAAAAGGACTTTTTTCACCATCTGATGTGTAACTTGGACCTGAATTTTCTTAATTAAGATTTTTAAGGTCTTTGTTTCTCAGATGCCTGGCTCATGTACCTTGCTCATATGTCAAAATTAAATCATTTGCTACATTTGTGCCCAGAAGGAGTCCCCACACTCTAAGGTTAGGCTGGCAACGCTGTTAAGAGTTCTTCTAATGTGTGAGTTGCATGGAACATGGCCTATTTGTCAGGATAATCTTTGCATTCTCACCTAAAAAGTACCTTGTAAGCACTGGGCCTGAAGGCCTCCATGATGCCCTTGATCCCTCCTGCTCCTTTCCTGTGGCACACTGCAGCTTTGAAGGTTTTCGTCTTTTGTCCTACAGGTCATCATTATGCATTTGGAGGTGAGGCTGGTCACACATGAAATTTGTATCCTGTGCGTCCCTGAAGTCTTTTCTTCTTTATTTTAAACAAGACCAATCTGTTTGGTCTTTCCTCGCAGGTCATGTTTTCTAGGCTAGTGGATGTTCCCACTGCCTCCCTCTAGTCTCTGTGTCATCACACTCTGTGTGGCCCACATCTTTCTTAAAGGGTGATGCCCAACAGCTGGGCAATATTCAAAATAATTTTGAATTCTAAGTCCGTCTACCAGCATAATTCCTCCAAGATACTCAACAGTTTCTCCCAACTTTATGGCCTCTGCAAATTTAATACACCTTACATCCCAAGACCACCAGTGACCATATTGACTAGTACCAGGCAATGGAAGCACCTCAGCACTTTCCGTCTTCCAGGACATGACTCTCCAGCTGCTTTTTTCATCCCTTCTGTAGTGTTGTCATTTACACTGTTTTGTAGGAGGGTCTGAGCTGGTACTAAGTCCTGATATATTGGCTTTATTCTCTTGCAAGGGTTATTTTCTCAGAACCCCTTTTGGAAATCCATTGTGGGCTTTTGGCGGTGGTGGTGTCTTTGGGGGAAGGTTGGTTGTTTGCTTTTAGTAAAATTCAAAACAAAAAATCCATTCCTTCCAGCCCTTCTCCATGACTCCTGCTCTCAGCAGGGGTTTGTTTCCCAGGCCCAGGCTCAGAGATCCAGTCACAGAGACTGCCAGTGTGAAACAGCTTAAATAACTGCAATGCTCTTAGCTCTTCACCACAGTACTCGGGCTGCTTTTGTATTCCTCATAAAGCTTGGGTCCTGTCTCCTCCTCCCATTACTGGAACCCCCAACAGAAAGGTAAGCCAGTCATCGCTGAGGCTAAACTCAGGATTCTTAAGAAGCCAGCTTGCCCAGTCACACAGGGTCATGACAATGAGGTAAGTAGATTTCCTTTGTTCATAATTTATAAATAGTATTTATTGGCATGGTGACTGGTACAATCCCTCTAGGAATACATTGCCTTAGTTCAGCTGGGCAGTATCAGGAAACCATGAAGGAAGTGAAAGGAACAAGAGAAGTAGCCATGAGGTTGAGGTTAATGGCCACTGACTGACTAAAATAGTCAATGGCTCTTAAAAGACAATTGCTGGACAATTCACTTCAAAAATTCTGCTTCCTGGCGCCAGCCAGTTTCCAAGGTGTGGTGTGGTGTGGTTTTATTAGCAGAACATTTAAGAGACTCTGTCTGCCAGCTTAAAAAGGGACTTGGGAAGGTATAGCTATTCATTATATTGTGCAGAGGCATCTGAGATAAATGAATGACACATGGGTACATGTTTGTCAAAAGCAGGTTTAAAGTCTTTAATTGCCTTCAGTAGACTTTTCGCCCATTAACTTGTGCAGTCAGTTTTTGAACTCTAAACTTTTAGCATTCACAACATGTTGTGACAAGGCGCTCCATGGATACCTGTGTGCTGTGTGAAGAAGTGGGATATTCCAGTGGGAGCAAGAAGCAAACTGAAAAGAGCAAGATAAAAGTCAAGTTAAATGTCAGGTGTATTTAGAGTCATAGGAGAATGTACCTGAGGAAAGGTACCTTGTCCTTACAAAAAAACCATGCTACATGATACCAAAAGTCATTATGTTACTTATCTCTTCATAAAGCTCGATAATGAGAAATATGGATGATGCACTGGAGACCATTCTTGTGGTGTAGCTCATAACCGTATCAAGGCAACAGTATTGTGAGAAATGGACTTGACTTTGCTGAAGACTGACAACTGTCTTTTAGCTGGGCTGATGACAGCACTGCTTCCTTCAGGAAAGTCTTATTGCTCAGTGAAAGAAGGGAATTCATCTCATTCAAAGGATTTAATAAAGGAAGACAAAACAAAATGCAAGCGGTAACCAAAAGGCAGAGATGAAGGTCTTTTGCAGTAGTTTGGAGACGGGCATAACAAAATGCAAAGATGTCAAATTTAATGTATCCAGAGTCCTAGTAATTACGTGTCCCCATTAACACAGACTATGAAGACATGAAATATCAGAAGACATACAACCCATGATAGGAATGTGCTACTACGAAAATGAAACACACTGAGGATTTGTGTAAATCTGTAACAACTAAATGAAGTCACTGTACCCTAATCTTACTTATTGGAACAGTCAACATGGTTTTAGTAAAACACAAGAATATCTCCTCTTTCAGGTGCCTCCCGAAGGATTGATTCAATACAGAAATAAAATCTCTGAAAATTGAACTCTTCCTTTGATAGATTAAAGTGACTTTCTTTGTGTAGTGGTAGGTCAACAACTGAGAGGTACAGAAATAACATAGCCGACCTTTGTCAGGAAATTCCTATTGGTAGGAATAATCCAGTGTTACAGTGAGGACTGCACAACAGAAAGCCTTTTTATTGGAAAAAATCTCTGAAAACTAAAGTAAAAAAGGTTTTTCAGAGAAGTACTTGGTTTTGAAATATTCTTCTATTGATAGAGCCTAAGTTTATATAAGCTGAATGTGTACCTCTGCAAGACTATTAATAAACGTATGTTTGAAATGCACCAACAATAACACATCAGAAGTGTGACTGACAAAAAAAACCCCTTAGTTTGTGTTGTGAACTGTTATATTAATTTGTACATAGGTAAAAATGTATATACAGCAGTATTTATACCAATCCAAACAGGAACAGATCATCAATTTTTGGAATGCATGAGGAAACTCCTCCAGAAAATGCAGTTTAAATTTCAAAAATATGCCATCACCAAAAGAGTAAATCAATCTGAAATACAGATGTGGTAATGATATTTTTATAACAGGCATAAATTCAATTACACTTCTAAGTAGTAAACATAAAGTTTGATGAATTATTTTGCCCATCTCAAGGCATCTTCCAAAATTCCTTGAATAGCACAGTGAATTATACTATCCATTCAAATTATAAATTTTTTCAAAGCCCAAAAGTAAGTGGGGCACCCTGTACCTTTGCTCATATCAGCTGGTGCCTAATTTAGCCAGGCACCTGTCATGTCTACTGTAGCAGACACTGTTAAAGTCAAGGACAATGTATAATAGTACAGTCTCAGCGAGGGAAAAGAGGTCCTTGCACCTCTCTCTTCCCATGCGAGATTGTTTCCTCAGTATATTCTGAATAGCTTTCCTCAGTTCAGTGTTCAAGTCTCAGTTACAAGGTTCTCCTCCTTTCCCGTGACAGGCTGTTTTACAGTTTAATGGAAACTGAGGAGAGTCAAGAGCCAAGTTCCACACTGAGAACCCTTTCGAGAGCTGTGATCTACTGCAACATTTGTCAAACTGATCTCCTAATTGTTTTACTGATGTACCTCTTAAATAACTCACAGTACTCTTCAGAAACTCTGCACAATGAAATATGAAATTAGAGTAATATTCTGACATGCACTGCTAGTTTCCACTGGATCAAAAATGTCTTGCTAAGGAGAAGAGCGAAGTTTGGAGAATGTTGTAGTGTGGCTCAACTGGGAAGAAAAGAGCAGAGGGAAAGGGTGAGCAGAGGCAAGTGGGTCAGCCTTTGAAGCTCACTCGAGAACAAAATGCACCAGCTGTGGAGAGGTATCCCAGTTATGTCGAGTGGGTCTCTTTCTCCCTCCCAAAGGGTGCTTAGGAACCACCCAGGTATTTATGGGGGGATAAGATGGCAAGTTCTTACTGTAGTCCAGTGTCCCAGCATTTTTACATTGCTCACATCCATCGAAAAGATGACAACTACAGCATTTATTTCACCCAGGAGGGAAGCAGCTTGCCAATTCTTAAAAGCTTGTGTTTAGGATTTAATAAAGATATGGAGGTGTAACAGAAAGAAGGCTATAAAACCTGACTTAGGGGCTGGGTCCTCCTGCAGGACGTTGTGTGACATTGGAGAGATGAGGATTCCTGGCTACTTGGCAAAATAAGGCATACACAATCCCACTTGTGTCTCTACCCATGCTGGCTCAAAATGGCTGAGGAACTTGGCCTTTAATTTAAAAAGGGAGGATGATGCTCCATTCCCTGTTGATACCTCTGTGGGGAAGAAATTCTTCAATTAAAAGTTAAAATGTCAGCACTTTATCTTCCAAATTCCTAGCTTGGTTCATTATGGCAGCACAAAGAAAGGGCTACAGCCTGGTTTATTTCTTCTGCTTGATTTGAAAGTACCAGAATTAATGGTGCATGTGGTGACATGGGCTGCTTGTGGAGATAAAGAGGAGATGTAGGGTTGAAATAAAAAAAGGTGACAGGTTTTAAAATGCATTCTCTACCCTCAGGGCCAAGACACTTTCAGCAGCAGTTTAGAGTCTTCCAGGCACTTTGTTTTGTAAAATTCTAAATAGTCAATAAGAGAAAAAAGAGTTTAAAGTAACTGGTGGAGCATGACTTGTTGCCGGGGAGGTTTAACCATCCAGGAGATGGACTACGGCTTGCTGCCATGGAGGTTTAGACATCCGAGTAGAGGACAAAAGATGCAAAGCCACTGCAGCCCAAAGCATTTCACAAAGGAAGAAATGCATAGAGGAAAACTACATTTGGAGATTTTAAAAAGTGTTTTCCTTCCCCCCTCTCTTTTTTTCAGCTTTGAGGCTCTCATATTCAGAGTGGTTAAGGGCAACACGTTACATGACTTTCTCTTTTTCCCTCCAACCTCATTGTCCAAACAAAGTGTTCTGTGAAGTCATCATATTCTGATGCTAATGACAGCAATAAGCTTGGTCTAGGAAGCACACATCACTTCTAGGTTCCTTCTGTCCCTAATTTTTGTTTCTTTCTGTTGTCAGTCATAGACATTTCTCCTGACCTCGAAGCTATCACTTAAGCAGCAGAGTCCCCGTGCCTCATGTGGTTAGACCACAAGGACATTTTACACAGTGCAGGACAGCACCCACAAGAACCCAAGAGAAACCTCTCTGAGCTGACAAGATTTAAGCCACGAATAATTGTTGAGACTGGATTAGAACGGCCATGGCTCAGACTGGTATTTGCAAGGCCTGCATCCAAGTAATAACTCTCCTTCTTTCCTGTCTGTGGACCCCCATCCTTAAGTCCCCAGATACAAGGGGTTGTGCAGAGGTGAAGAGGGTGCTGCTGAAGGAGTGGGACAAAATCAAAGCCCTTCTGTCTCGCTTGCCCTCCTTCACGCAGAACTGCCAGCTACCCTGGAAGAAAGCCCTGCCGGTGTTGGCAGCGGTTCGGGGGAGTTGAAGGGTGACAGCCCAGGGAGGCAGTTCAAAAGGTGACAAAATGCAGTTGCTCAGGAGGAGTTTCAGGCTCTCTGAGTGCAGCCACTGAAGACAGCCACCTTTTAATTAGCTGCTGTATCCCTCCTCAGAAAACAAGCTACAGCTGTGGATAGCAAAACAAGAGACATATGCTTTGCCTATGCATAGATGAAAGCAGATAGATAGGTAAGAGAACTAGAATGAGAGCAGGAAACCAGTCTCCCTATCATGCACTTTTTCAGTGCCAGTAAAAAAACAGTCACTGAAATATGGGTGGGGAAAAACTAGAGTGAGAGGTGAAATCAATCAACTTGTGTGGGCTGGATGCACTGAAACACCTGCGGAGGTAAATGTGCAAATGGAGCCCAGCATCATCCTTGATTTCATAGACTTTCAAAGGAAAAAATAGGTTATATTTGGAGATGAGCTGACTGTTCATAGCAAACAGATACCTTGATAAATGAGGCCAACCTTTTGCCTCACAGACTATGAATGATGGTTTACATCCGATATTACATTAACTGTGAAGAAGGCAGGTCCTGCAAACCCACATGCAAATTCTTCTGACTTCAGCCTGGCCCACGGGCTTCAGAGGGTCTCTAAAACATAAAAATGCCCTTTGCACACAAGTCAGCATAGGATTGGGTCCTCTAAGTTTATAAGTTTATATTTTCCCCATATAGAGAAAGAACTGATAGGAGTGCAGTAATAAAGATTTATTAGCATGACTAGGCAAATGCCTGAGCACCTGGTATATGGTAAAGGCCTGAAGGCGTTAGACAGGCCATCCAGAACACGTACCACCTCCAAGCAGTACCTAAAAGGCACAGTATGTATACCAGACAGTGGTAGAAAAACTGCTGTAGGTGCTTCTTCGCAAAGATACTGAAGGAACTATGCTGCTGACAGTCTTCACATGACTTTAGCCGTCTGCCTTACTACAGAGGTATGGGACTCAAAAGAGAGTGAGAAGCTAACTGGTAAGTTTCTGAATTCTCTGACAGTTATTTAAAACTGCTTTTCCATGTGCAATAATACCTCAGTTTTAGGAGCTGGGCCATCTGTCAGGAGATCAGCTATAAAGGTGGGAATCTCCATTTCCATTTGCACAAAGTCCTGGCTTTGTTGCGTGTTGAGATTTCAAGTCTTAAGCCTGGCTGTTTCAGGAAAGGACGCTGCATTGCCTCGCCGCCTGGGTCACTGGGAGGGATGGGGAAGAGCGTGAGGACGGGCAGAAAAGCACTGTGGAGATGGAGTCGGTGAAAGATCCACCTTCAGAAAGGGAACGTTTGCTGAGAGCTCATGCTGGTGGGAGGGCATCACTTCTTCATCCTCTGTGGCAGCAGCAGTTTGAAAGTATCAGGGATTTATAGTGTGCAAACTGGGCCCGAAGGATACAGATTAGTGGGACGGGTGCAGGTGAGGCTTTAAAAAATGCCTGGTGAATGAAGTGTAATTGCACATAGCTAAAGCTGTCACACTGCCATAACTCCCTTATATAGGCATATCTATTTCTATTTATGTATACAGACATGCTCATATGTCCCATTGAAACATGTTGTTGGATTCATAAAAACATGAGCTATACCATAAGTCCTTAGTGGGGCTCAGAGCCAGTAGGATTTTTTTTTTTGCAGCTAATTGTAAATCTTTGAATTTACTTTGACTCTTTCTTCGTGAATTGATCCTAAGCTCTACACATATATTTGTTACCATAATTAATCCTAAGGACACAACTTAATCTGAGAAATAAGCCATTCACTTGATCTATTCGTTGTTTCTCTCTTTTTGTTGTGTGTGATCAGTCACCTACCTCCAAGGCTTTCCTATGGTCGAGGCATGGGATTGCCCCAGAAGGAAGAAATGAAGGATTTCCCCTCAGAACGCTCCCTCAGGCTTGTTGTACACCCTCAGCCTCGCGTTATGCCCACCGAGGAGCAAGGAGACATGACACTTCCTTGCCATGCTGGAGGGATACCTGTTGGCTCCCAAACCCAAGGTTTCAGCCCTCATTGCACAAACATACCTGCTCCTGTCCCGGTGCCTCTGCACCTCGCCTAGGAAAATAAACCTTTTAAGACGAACATGAATAACAGTTTGACATACCCCATGTACTATTGTTTGCTCCTCAGTATATGTGTTTATACAGACAATAGCCATTTCTTGAGCATCTATGCAAACAAAAGATCTCACCCACACAAAGGTTATGAACAGCATGTAACAAAAGTTACACATTTAGCAGTTATAAAGAAGAAATGTTTGTGAATCTAGTTTAGTGCTGGGCTCATTCTAGTAAAAACAAACCAACAGACCTCAAAACCGGGCCTTTGCAGTAAACCTGAGTTGCACCAACATTCACAAAAGAGAGCTCTGGCATTGGGGAAGGAGGCAGTTTTGTGGTTCCCTGTATCTGTTGGGCTGCACAAGACAGAAAGGAGATGGAGGACCTAGTTACAAATAGCTGCTTTCTGCATTTGAATAACCAGCTCTCCACACGCTATGTATTTCTTTCGTTTTAAATAATGCTTACCCCAAGGTCCAATGGGTCAGTAGATTTGATCACAGTTACTAGCATATAGCAGTTTATTTCAAGTGTTACAGGTACTTACTGCTTTCTCCTTTAATAAAACTTTCAAAAGGGCCTTCATTTGGCTGTTAAATTTTCATTTAGGTTCTTTTAAGTAAAGGCATTCTTCTCTCAACGTCACTCCTTTAGCAATAACTAAGTTTACTGATCCACTTGGCTATTGGCCCTGGAGGGCTTTCTGAGCAGAGACTTAAAGATGCACATTTCCAATGTCACTTTTCAGTCACTCGGGAGCATTTATGTCCCAAACCAAGTCTGCTTTTGTGGACCTTGACTTTGCATTTCCTTTGCATCCAAATTCCTGCTAAGCATGATGCCAGCTTGGCGTGAACGAGGGAAGTGGCATCAGACCCAAGGGCTCTCTGCCCTGACAGGACACTTAGGATAATTTAAGATTTTGAGTCTGGCCCCTCCTACATCTGTACTGAAGCTTTTATACATGATGTCAGAATTTGGCACAGTTCAGGTCAGCAAAGTCAAATGAGCTAAGCCTGAAGTCACAATCTTTGGAAACCAGAACTTCACACAGTTCAGAGCAAAACAAGGGAAGTATTGATGGTATTCAGGGTTCAAACTGAGCACAGGTTTCCTGAACACACTCAGAGAGAACTAAGCTGGAACACCAACAGAACTCACTCGTAATCTGCGATATGAATGTGAGAGTTATTTAATACCAACATATAGGTCAGAGTGTTTTTAAAGACCTGGTTTTGGAAAAGCTCCTTTTGCCAGGCATCATTTTGTACCTCTACATTAACTCTCTCTGCAAGTTGCTGGCAATTATTCCCTCAAATCTTATCTTGTTAGGAGCAGATAGCTGAGTGTCACAGGGCTATGGTTTGTACTCACCATTAACGGTGGGCACGCCGTTGATCCAGGTCCTCAGTAGCCCTTGACTACGGTGGGATACACAAATACAAGAGCTCCTCATCTCCTGGATGTCGCCGACACAAACATCCCCGGGCAGAAACTCAGCCCCGTTTTGGGTCATCTGTAGTATGAGAGAGGAGAAGTACCACTGGGGCTGTTACATCTGAGGCGGTGCCTGCAAAATCCAACCTACAAAGCCAAATTCTTTCTGTTCCTTTGACCATTTTAGCTTGGTCTTGAGTGTTTAAACTCAGTACGAAATGCCATAGTCTTTTAGGGTAAGAAGAAACGGCTTAGGGCTTGCAACTGAAACTACACTGAGGCTAGCTGATGGCCAAAGCTGTGACCCAAAAAGCCCCCAGGCAGCTGCCAGATAACACTGGAGGCATCTGCCTGCTTGACTCCAGGAGCAGCGTGCCACCTCTGCACACCTCGGGGGCCATTCCCAGCCCGAGCAGCTCAGCACCTCTCCTCAGCCCAAGTGCCTTTAAAAAATACGGTGGCGACCACCTTTTTTTTTAATAGTTTCATGGCAACAGTACTCTGGAAGCGGGAAGCCCCTGTCTGAGGACAGCCTGTATTCATTAGGACAACAGTACATTGGGAGGAGTACATTTGCTACTATTTATATTTGCTAATGAAGGTGGACCATCATTAGTGCCTCGGCCAGCAAGGAGGCACTGGTTTTGTTTCTTATCCTGCCAGTATTTAATGAAAAATGCACAAAGAGCTCTTGGCATATGGACCACAACTCGCCTATGTCGGGTGAGTATTCTAACCACTAAAATACAGTGTCCTGCTGCAATGTACTCCATCTCTTCCACAGTCTCCATGGGTTTGCCAAGCTTTTATAGAAAAGCGTTAGCTCCATGGATGCTTTGGAAGCAAAGGTGGGTAATTTTTGCCCTATAAAGGGGACTAAATGGACAGAGGCATCTGCCTGCAGCCTTTTGGGATGTATCTAAATCTTGGAGTATAGGATTGCTATAAACCACTCTTCATGGTCCCTCCTCAGCATGCTCAACATTTCAGATGCCATGTGAGAAGGCCTTACTCCATATACCCTGCATAACAGTCCCTGGGCTGCCTCCGTTTCAGAGGTCTGAATTCAATTTGGGCAGAACCTATAGGATCTTCAGCTTATGGGCAAACACCCCTTTTACCATGGTTTGAACTAGAGTTTAGATTTTTTTATATATATGCCTGCCTTGCCTGTGTGCATAGTTTTTATCCATGATAACCACAAGGCCACTTTCCACCTCACTGGAAAAAAAGATGTTTAATTTGAAAAATGGTAATAAAGCAGCATAAACAATGGGAATAAAACAAGAGCTGAGACCAAGATTCCTGCTATGATGCAAGGAACTTTTGAAAGAAGTCAAATAAAAATACACATCATCCTAATTTCTGACGTATGTAGGTTAGGTTGTTCTTTCTGAACACAAACATTTAATAATTTTGATTACTATGGAATCTTCATAAATCTAGAGGACTTCCATACAGTTGAACAAAACTGTCTGGAAGATTATGCTCACCTGTTGACAAAAAGCTTAATCTAACCCAGCCTTCGAGACTTTTAATTATCAGCAAACAATTCATGTGCATGCATGTGGGTGTTCAGCTCTGCTTTGGACATAAATGCCTACCATTTCTTTTGACCTCTTAACTATAGTGCACCATAAATAAACACAAAGCATTTCCTTCCTAGAGCACTTTGTTCCATTTTTTACTTCCTACTTAGACTTTTCATTTTTAACTAGAACCTACTTGGTGATTTATAAGCTGCAATTTTCTTATTGTGTTAAGAACTTCCTGCTATACAGCATCCTACATTTCGCCTACCAAGCAAGGATGCCAGGTCTTTAATCCTAATATTACCTCCTCATCTATTTATATAGGACGGTTGTCTGTGGAAACTTCTATCCTTTTCATTTTGATGAAGGACACCTTTAGGAGAGCACGTACAGTTATCTGCGGTGTATGTGCTGTTCATGCAGCACCCAGCGTGTCCTGGCTTCTCATACGAGGATAAAAGAAGGACCGGTGCCTGCTTTAGAAAGCCTAAACCTAAGGAGAAGCGCAAACGGAAAGAAAGGAAATGGGACATGAAAATCTTAACTGGGTTGGAGGTTGGCCATGTCTTGCTTATTCAAAAGGCTTTTGTTTGGATTTTCTCCTCTGGAAATGTGGCTGAAGGAGTCATGCTGCCTGCAAGTGTTTTTTGAGGGGTGTCTCACTAACAACTTTTGAACCCTGGCCTTCAGCTCAATGTATGTAACACAGGTGGCTGGACACCCTCTGAGATGTTTAGGGTGTATAAGGATGGGGGCAGGCACAGAAGGACACATCATGACGGACAGAGGTTCATATAGGTCCAAGAGGCCAAGGCAAGACCTCGGCAGAGGAAGGAGAATGCCAGAGAAAGGATTTAGGGAGAGCTGGGAGGGAGACAGATAATAAATGCTGCAGCATTTTAACCCCTCAAACAGCGACTGTGCTTTCAGCAAGACATAAATTGACCCCAACCTTACGGTGACTTTACAAATAAAATATAAGTTTTTAATTAATTGCACAGTGAAGAAGAGAGAAATGAACGCTTCTTTTCTATAATGATGATGTGTGTTTGGTAGTGCTCTCCTGCTGTCTAAATGAATGGCAGGCAGAGTGTTGCGGTGCTCTGGCAGCGCTTCTGGAACTGGATTATCTCCCCTCCTCCACTTGACATCGCAGAACAGTCACCCTTAATTGTGCCTTCTATCTGATTATTAACCACTGCTTCTGATCATGCTCCATCTCTTTCCTCATCTGCTTTTCATCTTTTGCATTGCCTCTCTATAATTGCAACAGACCTGCCTCCAGGCCCCGAATTATTTCCTATCATCTTCGGGTGCAACAGATTGTTTTGGAGATTTTGATGGCTCCAGTTGTCCTAGTGCTGTTCATGTCTCACCTGAAGCTCTGGCTTGTTGGGTTCTGACGTTGGCCAAGAACAGGAGCAGTTCCTACAGGCGCTGGTGGTCCGAACTCTACCTCAGGGGATGAAGACCCTGAACCTGCGTGTCGTGGCAGTCTTCAAATAGCTCGCCAGGCCAACGGTGAAGGTACTGTGAGCTACAAAATGGGAATCGGTTTTGGTGCCATGCTGTCCTGCCTGGCTTCAACAGGGCAGATATAAAACGTAGTGGTGGCTGCCAGCCCGCAGATGATAGGTGAAGCAATGATTTTGCATCGTGGTCCAGAGGCACTGGCATAGTGTAAGCAGTGCACAGCACAGGTTGTAAAATGCATTCATAAGAAATGTTTCATATATGCAGTCATTGCCTCCTAAAAATCCTCCTGCCAACCCTTCACGCAGCCAGACAGGAATTGCCTCAAAGTCATTGAAGTAAATACATTTCTTTTTTAAAATCCTACGAGACAGCCAGCCCTCCTTGCCAGGAAGATGATTAGGCCATCAGTTGGAGGCTGGAGCAGAGGAAAGGAATAAATGAAAGAGATAATAAATCCATCTATTCATATTACAGATCATGAAAGGGGAAAAACTGGCAAGCACCTGGCATAAAAAGCTGGTCTGGAAGTTGGGAAACAAGAAAGAAAGAGCTTGACTGGAGCCAGACTTCTCTGGAGGAGCAAAAAGACCCCAAATCCCTAAGGACTGCAAGTATCCTACCCAGTTAGATAGCAAATACTGAATGAAAATAAAATCCATATCGGCTGAGTTTAGTTCGCTAAATACCCAGCAGCAGCCAGCTCTGAGCTGCGGTGCTAAGTACAGCAATGCCGGAAATTTCAGAGAGGGAAACTGAATACCGAGTCTGTATTGCTGCTATCGATTACTTTGCTTTCATTTATAAATAATGCTGGGTTGCTTAGGTTGCCAGTTAGGAGCTCTAAGACTATCCGGGGTGATACCTCATTCCTTTAGAAAGACCTGGTTTAATACGTTATACACTCTAAAGGGCATCGCTGCAGAAAGAGGCAATACAGCCACAAAGCAAGAATCAGTTGCATGGAAAAAATGAGTTTTCATCCCGTATCAGGAGGAAACTGAGATCTTCTGTCCTTTTTCCTGGGTGAAAACAGAGATACTGACCTCCCAAATAGTCACTTACCGAGAAGTTGAGCTCACCTATGGAAATATTCTGGTGTTTTGGACCCTGGTTCGAGTCACATTCACTGAACTGAGGAAGCAAATCCAGCATCCTGACGAGGCCTGTGGTACAAGAGCTAGTACTTGGCAGAAATACACCTCTGGTGTAGGAATATACGGTACATCTACATCTACATGCACACCCACGCCTATGCACAGTGTTCAAGGACTGGTGAGCTTGGGTTAGACGAGGTAAATAAAGTACAGGGCTTTGCACGTGCCGCTACAAATGAAAATCCTCCATGCAGCTGATTTGCCTGTTGCAACCTGGGAGAGGTTTGGCCCCTTGGAGATTGAGGCCCCTTTAAGCGAGATGCTTACCGTTCTTTTGCACTCCCAAATGGACATCAGAGGCACCAAACTCATGGGGTTTTTACAGTCTCTATATTATGAATAATAACTGTAAGGTCCTTTTCTTTTGCAGGTTATTGTTAGCCGATGTGCAGATAACATCTGTCTGTACAACATCTGTAGGTCCAGCCTTGTGTGATAACTGTCTGCAAGGCAGGGATGTTCTTCCACTTGTTTAAGAGGAAGAGCGTTGCCTGGGAAAGCCCCGCTCAACCCACGTTTTAGCCAATGACTGCTTGGAGGTTTCTTAAATCACGTTGTTTTTCTCCTTTTTGTTCTCTCTGGGGGATCTTTATCCTTGTTTCCCCTGGAACTGAGACTTGTGCGATCATGCTGCCTATCAACCCCCTGTAATAATATTTGAACCCAGCGGCCAAACGTAATCACACTTGGCAGAGGGCCGGACCTCTCAAGGGTAACACAGCTGGGAAAGAGGTAACCAGATAATGAAGGGAGAGGGAGTAAGTTAGTGCATTCACTGCAGAAGGGTTTCAAGGAGAGATCAACCACATCAAGAGGCACCAGAGAAGTTTTACACAGGGGAGAGAAACACGGGAAGCAGCCTCTGCCAACTCTGCCCATCACGGAGCAGTTTGTCTGAGGAGTGTTAGCTTCAAAAACCCAGACAGACCGTTCACACTGACAACATCAAGGACATGTCTGCACACAGACGAATTTCCTCTCCAGCTTTCAGCTTCCCAATAGATTCACAAACAGATGGGGTGTGCTGGACTAGTTCAGTCCAGCTCAGTTTTATTTTATCTACAGCATCAGATTTGTTGCAAACGACTTTCATAGACAATGTTCAGGAGGCATCCCTGGCACTGTTCCCTTCAAGAATCAATTGCTGAGTGCTTATAGCCAAGCAATTAGAGAAAAGGGATCTCTAGTAAAAAGTAAGTCAGCTTCCTTCCTCTCTTGTCCTGGACTGTGCTTTTTAAACAGTCTATGCCATTATACAGACGAGGACAGCATTTCTCCTCCATGCAACCCATACGGTATAGCCATGTTGAGCACAAGCGGTAGCATACCGGGTGGTTTCCTGACTGGAAAGCAAATACGCTGATTTTTGTCCCAATATCTCATCAATGTCCTGGAAAAATTGTGAAGCCCACTAAAAGAAATGATGATGGACTGCAGGTATAGGAAGGGAGAGGCAAAGTTTTCCATCAGAACCCAACAAAGTGACACGCAGCAGCCGGTAATACCTCCCCAGGCAGGTCAGTGCTGTTGCAGGGGAACCTTCTCCCAGCAGAAAACAAGGCTTTACACTTCCTTATTATGAAAGGACATCTGATAGCCCAGATTGCTCTACTAGGCAAGCTATCATTTATTTATTGGGCTTTAATGGGATCGAATAGCTGTCTGCCCCTCCTGGATGCATCCTGCTTTCTGCTCTGTAAGTGACTGATAGGCACTGTTAATATTGCCGTGGACAGATACATCGATTTTAGGGGGAGGAGATGTTTCTGAAGTTGAATACTGTGTGCTTCTCCCCACATCCAGAAAGCTACACCAGAACTGGAAAAGATGCATCGATGCATCAGAGTGCATCAATGCATCAGCAGCGAGGATCATCAAAAGTACCAAGTGGCTTCTGCACCAGAAACCACTAAATCGAGGAGGGCTCTTCTGTTCGAAGAGGACGTGAGCAGGGGACAGTGATGGCTGTCTCTTCTAGTCCAAGAAGCACAGGGCAGCAAGTGAGCCTGTCAGACAGCAGTTTTAAAGGACAGGAAAATACCTGTGTACATAATATGCAGCTAATTTGTGGGCTGACTTGCCAGAGCCCACATGATCATGTTCAGCTCGTTTGGCACCCCACGTGTGCACTGGTGACACCTTATATCCCCTCTTCAGGTTGCTCCTCAAATAGTCAGACTTACATTATTTAACGAGTCCATCACTGGAAATTTTCATTCCATCATTTGGCAACCGAAAAGCCCATACGGGATCATCCTTGAGAGCTGAAAGGGAAGGATGTTGCAAAAGCAGAGCTGAAAGGCATCCTGCTGGAGTCAACGGCATCCATGAGTTGGAGTTTCTGGATGTCTGTTGTAAGAGCGAGCCAACAGCTGTGTTACTGTTACTGGAGGAAAATAAGAATAATGTATTGTAGGAAAGCAAATCATAATTTCCTGAATATAATGTATTAGCTAAGGTCACTTTTCTTCCTTGGGTAAAAGTCTTCTCAAAGTCAGCATAGGTGCTGGATGTAGGAAGGTCCCAATGGAGTTAATGAAACTGGGTTGTCTTTAGCCATCTGATCTTAGCAAACCCATTAAACCAATGAGAGAAGAAGACAACAAGGAAAATTTATTAATTTCTAATATGTAAAAATAACTAAAAAGTAAAAACATTTTACTTTTGCATATTTACTGCATGACCTGCATTTCTCAGAACCTGAGAAATAACAGGCAACAGAGACCTAAGATGTCCGCTCCATATCCTTGCTGGTGATAATGTTTGGCAGTGCTGGGAGAGACTGTGCTTCCCTACCCTCTCCACGCTGCTTCACACTGCTGCTGGGGGCCAGAGAAAGCCCTCCTGGTTGCTCTTACTCCTCGCTGAACAACACATGCCATGAAATCCTACCCAGCCTTTGCTACAGAGATCTCCAAGCTTACAGTTTCTTTCCGAAGCTATTTACAATTGTTCTGAAAACCTGTGGATGAAGTTCCCAAGGAGGGCATAAGCACATAAAATGTTGATACTCGGTACTTCACACCTAGCTCTGGAGAAATTTAATTTCCCTAGCTTTCAGCCAGTAAAGTCTCCTAAGTAGCATTCAACAGAAAAAAATCTTTACATTTAGAATCTAGAATTTTTTTCTATTAATCATGCCCTTTCTGCAAGGTGACCAATAATGAATGGTCAAACACAGCAGTACCAAAAATCTCTGCCTTTCTGGTTCCTGCTCTGTGCTGAGGACACCGGTACAGGCAGATTCTCCCCCTCAGCAGCAGGTCTGATTTTGCTGGAGGGCCCTCCCACAGCAGCTAGTACTCCCATGTTCAAAAAAATAACCTGACAGGTTTCTCCCCCTGCTGCTCTTCACACTGAACTTTTGCGCCCATGATGCCGTTCTGGAAATACAGTACCAGGTAATACATGCAGTCAGTAGATTACAACCTGCCATCTTATCCATTCTCACTGTCTAGGAGGAAGATATATATTCACCAAATTAGCCCTTAATCCTTCAGATCAGGGCAATTGCACATGCGCATCCTTAAAATGTATAGCTTGAAAAGTAACTTCCAACAGCTACCACACACACTCAGCTTTTACTGCATATTGTGTAGGTAGGAGAGGGGGATCAATGCTGTATAGTACATGAGTGCTACTAATTATTGATCCTCTTGGCTGGCTGGCTGAAATGACATCGATTTATAAATATATTTGCAGAAATGCTTAGGAAGGAGCAGACACGTGCGCATGCATTCCTGGTGGACATTAAGAGAGGAGAAGTGCTGTCAGCCTATATCCACACTCCCCCTCCCATACCCCCAGCAACATAGGATCCAAACAACTAGACTTTATGTGTTTCGATGGAATGAGACCCCATACGAGTCAGCGATGGGGGGGTACTTATACACAGAGCTACCCCGTTTCTGTCCAGTGTGTCTGGGGGGCATGGGAGCTCTGGGAGAGTGTTGGTGTCTGTTAGCGAGTCCTGCAACGAGCTGGTGGAGATGTAAATAGGAATTCAACTAGGGACACTCTGGACATTTACAAAAATAATTTTAGATTACTTCCTAAATAAGACAGAGTTTTAGCAAGCCCACACTTTTCAGCATATGCATTGCCAGCAAGCACATCCTCTTTGCAGGGTTTTTGGCTGGCAGCTTACGGTAACAGGTAATGCACTTTGCCTTGTGGTCCAGGCACTGACAGCCCCTCAAGCAGTTAATACGACTGAGATGGAAATCCCCAAAGCCAGCAACTTTAGTACAACCTGTGGCGTGAAGACGGCTGCCATGGCCAGGAGCAAGGGCAGATGCATCCCCCACAGAAGCATCCCATAGGCACAAGACAGACAAAGCTGGAGGGAGGCAAACAGCCGTGGGATATGTGGTGGGAGAGGAAACTGGGCGAGCAGCAGGATCTCAGAGCAGCTGGAAAAGCAGAGGGGAGAGGCAAGGAAGTAGAAGGTGAAACGCAGGAGAGAGACAGAACAGCAGACAGAGCAGGGAGAAAGCACGAGCAACCTCAACAGGGAGCAAAACATCATTCTTTGCTCTCCTCGAGGTGCATCAAAAGCTTTCCTTTCTCTCCCAAAGTTCATCAGCTTCATCCAGGTCTCCGTGCCAGAGTTCCGGGTCGCTGGGGATGTGTGTGTTCTGGTGATGGGACGTGGCAGAATTGGAAATTAGCCACATTTCCCCAATTTTTTTGGCCGTACGGGTGCCCCTGCGGCTCTGCAGTGCCTGAAGGATGAGGTGGGAGGGATGAGGGGATGTGAGGAATCTCCGGCAGAGTCCAAGCACGGGGGCCCGGGGCATCTGCAGCCCCCACCGCTGCCCCCAGAGCTGCGGCCAGGACTGCAGTCCGGGTTGCTGCCCCGAAGGTCGCGGGAACACCGTCTCCATCTACTCAGCAATGGCAGGTACTGCCTGCCCCATATCTGCCAGCAGAAACCCATCTACTGAAATGATCCAAGGTTAGAAAAAACCTGGTAATTAAAGGCATTGAGGTAAACTGGGTCATTGGGACTTAAGAGGGTTTGGAAACCATCTCACGTGCAGTTGTGCTGGCTGACTGGAGGAGGGCAGCAAAACATTGGGGATCTTCGGAGCCCAGCTCAGCACAGCCCGTGTTTGGCCCCAGCTGTCCTGGCCAGGAGTAGCCGACAGCCTTCCTACCCACCCAGCTGCTCCCCATGCCCAGCTTCGGAGCCCAGCAGGCATCCACGCGGGCCACAAAGGGTTAAGTGCCCCGCAAAGCACCTTGGCCTCAGCTGAGGTCTTGTGACCTGCTGTTACGCATCCTCAGAGCCACCCACTAATAATTCGTTCATCAATAACGGCATTTTGCCGAACTGGCACTTAAAGTGACTTTACTGAGTGAAGAAAATGAAGGTGTTTACAGGGGCACACTTACAAAGCAGGCAGAAAGCAAAGATCATCAGCGAGTCCTTCGGCCCCGGACATCCCCACCTAAGAGGTGCTGCTGTCCTGGGGCCGCGGGAAGGAACAGCCCGCTCAGCTCTCTTGCTCTTGTCCACTGAATGATGCTGTTGCTGTTGCTGCTGAAGAAGGGAGACTGGGCTTGGATTTTAGGATGTTTCGGTGCTCCGCATACAACTGAGGTCATGACTGCCGTTACTGCAAGGGTTATTCACGGACTTGTCGGTTCCTCCTCTGCCACTGATTGCCTGTGTGACCTTGGGCACATCACTTAGCCTGTCTTTGCCTCCCTTCCCAGCCTGAAAACGGTGATGACAACCCTCCCTCCCATCCTCACAGGAGTATTGCAAGGTGGTAAGACGCCACAGCGGTGGGACCCACATATGTAACTGCAGTAAAGAGTCCTGGCAATGGGAAATGGAAGGAAGGTGTACCTGGATCCCACCTTGATCGGTGTCGGGTCGAGACTGAGCTTGCGTCCCAGTGTGGGAACTTGAAAACTTCCAAATCTGACTAAGGAAACCTATGAATAAAACTACCGATCTCCCCTCGCATGCCTGCCCAGGCACCAAGATAATATTAGTATTCACTGTGGGGCCGCTGTGTGCATCTGCACAGCTCCTCTCCTGCCCTGGCAAAGCCTGCGCGAGCAGCGTGGCAGGGCCAGGATTCACCCGAGACGGCCTCCATCCAGCCTTGGGAATTCCGAAATGATCCCAAATAGTAATTCATACTCAGCTTCAGATAAGCTAAATTGGGTGTTTGGTCTCCGCTGACTCTACAGGGAGCCCTGACTGGGCATGTAGGTGCTCCGTCCCCATGCCAGCAGGCAGGCAGCATGAACGCATCCCCTCGCCATCCATGTTTTATCCACTTGGAGCAAGGTACACGCACCTACATGCCTAAGGTCCGGACCCCCCAAGATATCTAAGCACATATGTCTCACTGAAGCACTGTGGAGTATATTCACAGCTGAGAGCAAGAGCAGGACACAAAAAAAAAAAGCATGACAAAATAACAGCAGAGTCTGCGCTAGACCATTTGGTGGTCTGTTTGTCCACTGCAAGAGCAAGAAGAGCCAAGGAGATAAGGCAGGTAAGTGAGAAGGGAAAGGACTAACTGCTCCTCAGCAGCCTGGCTTCCCCACGAGACATCCCCGAGGTGTCCCTCCACCAGTCTGCAGCGGAGCACTTGGAGAATTTTTGCAATCCTCTCTGCTGTCCTACAGTAGGTTTATAAAAAGCATCCCCCGTGTCCTTATTAAGATGCTTCTGCACTTTAGCAATTGAAGTAAAGACAAGTTCTATTGGACTTCTGTGTATATATGGTTACCCTTAGGACAAGCCTTAACATCTTCCTAAACTGAAAGAAACTCTTTGGCTAATTCTCTGGCTTTCTAATTGGAAAGTATCTTGTTGCCTGTTGTAGGTATTAGTCCTCATGTCCTCTCTTACTGCTCCTGTTTCCCTGCGGTTCTGCTGTGCATCGTTCCACTCACTCTGTTTGTAGCTGAGCACTATTACATGAGACACTTTCCAAACGATCTATTATTACCGAGCTGCATTTCAAGTGCAAAGTCAGACTTCACTTGTAACAATTTCACAGCAGTGGATTGCAAACTGGAGTTTAAAGGGCAGGAGGAAAAACATGAATTGTTAAACACAAATTAGAAAAACAACAACAAAGCACACCATCTGTAGACATGCGAGTGATTTGGGGCAATCAGACCAAAGACCCTGTGCCGTTACACCTCTGGACAACAGCCTACAGCACTGCTGAAATCAGTTATTCAGAAGACATTTCCTACTCACTTTTCTTCATAGGGAAATAGTAATCAGTCCAGAAGCTGAGAGGTTATCACCCCATCTTTAACATCTGATTCACTGCCACATTGCAGCCTGAGGTCTTCATCACAGTTTTGTATCTGCAAAGTATTTTTTTCATCTGGGGTGTGTCCTGGAATATAAAGTACAAATATCTGTGTGAACAGAATAAAATGAAAAAATGTGATGACTACCTGCTCAGACTTGCTCACTGAGCAAATAAATAAGCTCTTAGAATTTCATTGAAAGCCCTGAAATTATCATTTTAAACTTGAAAGATAAATTTATGATTCATTTTCATGCCCAGCTGAAAATCTGGCCAGGGAAGAAAATAAAAATACTAGATAAAATCTATTTCTGGACACGTGTGTTTCAGGGCTGGAAAAAAACTTGTCTAGAATTATTAAACACAGTCGTGTCCAAAATACATTTTTGGCAAGTCTCGTGAGTGCTGCCCGTCTCCATGTCCCCCCTATAAGCATGCCACAGGGATGCTGGTCCTCCGTTTGAGAATGCTTTAGGGTCCGGGGTAAGCAGATCGCTGTTGCTGTGTATGAAGCAGTGCTGTTACCCATTAAGAGTACCAGACCCCCAGGCTGCCCTCCTCAGGCCACCAAAATGCCTAATTTTCGGGGGACGCCGGTGCAGGTTCCCCACCACTGGGTGCTGCCGTACCCCCGGTGCCTGCCGAGCATCGCCGCAGGTGGGAGCGCAGCCCGCGGCACCCGGCTTGCAGAAAGGTGCTGCCTGACCCTGGTATGGAGCACGTCATCGTGCGCCTCTGGTTGATCCGCAGTTTGTGTAAACTACTTAAAAAAGATAAATCGATCTCCTTTCTTTCAAAGATGCCAATGAACAATTCTGTGATCCTTTACTTTCCCATCTGTATTGCTCCATTATATTTTTTTTCCCCGATAGCAGCAGTTTTCTGAGGACTATAACTATTCAGGCATCTCTCACTGATTAATGCAGAGGTAAGAATGCTTCTCAAATACTGCCCCAGTGATCTGGCAGTAGAAATACTCCTACGTATTGAACTGCCCAGCACTGGCCTCTGAAGGGGCTCACTGAATCTATTGCATATTTCCTTATGAACAGCATTAAAAATGGCATCAAAAGCTCTTTAGTTATTCAAACGGTGTTTTGATTTGTTGTTCCTTCAGTAAAAGAAACTCACTGAAATGTGACTTTGGCAGCTGAGAAGCTGGACTTGCCACAGGCTCGCTGCGGCTCACATCGCTGAATACCTTCTGCAAGAAGAGCCCTACCCAGCTGGGGTGGGGCAGACGTTTTTATATAAATCTGTATCACAAATCTGAAACGGGGTCTTTCGAGTCATTCCAGTAAATTGAAGGCTAAATCAGATCTGTTGTTTTCTCTCTCTTCATTTGATGGTTCAGGTTTACAAGTTTGGCTTTCTGGCGACGCTGCAGGAGCCGGGGGAGAAGCAAGGTCACTGTCCTGGGGGGTGGCCGGCGATCTCTGCCATGGATCCTGCCACGTCTGCCAATCTTAATACTTATTTCTAGAAAGGAATGAATCTAGCTACAGGTGCGAGGCAACTGATAAATGCGACAAATACAACTTTGTGCCAGTCTTATAGTTTAGGAGCAGAACAAGTTCTTTATAGCAACTGGGATATTTTTCAAGAGACAGGCCTCGTATTCACAAGTATCTCCACAACTTCTGCTTATAGCAGTAGTTATTTCTAAATACTGGGACTTCATAACGGTGCCTTGGGATCACAAGCTTCATTATCCATTATGGATGCTGATCCCAGGCACTCAGATCGATATAAAGATGCACTGATAGTTAAATTCTGATGCATAGCCATATTCTGAAATGTTCCCATCTCAGCAGGATGACAGCTAAACATAAAAGTGCTACAAATGCTCCTAACCCATTTTAGTGAAACACTCAGGTTTAGAATCATTTTTCTCAGTCTGGCCTTCCCTTGAAATGTTGATTCAGCCAGCATTTGTATTAATGGTATCTCCATTAAAACTGTTCACCTTGTCCCTCTGAGGACACAATTTTCTAAGTCTTGTAGCCAAATAGCCAAAAGTGGAACTCTTTCATCCGTAGCCATGTACCTTTTTAATGCCAGGTTGCTAAATAGAAGATTGTGTCAGAAGACAGTGTAGCTTAGACCGGTGGTTTAATAGCTCCACAAGTAGGCACACAGAGATCAGCGGATACTAAAACCTGCTCGTGCTCAGCCCTTCTCCTCAGGTTTCTCTCACCTCCTCTTTTCTTGAGGATCCCTCCTTAGCACTTACAGTCACACCATCAGGAAAACTCTCATCGGCTTTTCCCAGTTACCAATACTTACTGGAGCAAGAGAAATATTTCTGCCTCTGGATAAAGGTTGAGTGCCTTGGGTTTTGCCATTGCCTCGGTCATTTAGGCACCGTTTTAAAATGCCTCTCAGCACGCACGGTTCAGGAGCTGTGCAAAGGGAGATTTGTAGCGGTTTCCAGAGCCGCGCAATCGCGGGCAGCTCACCGCGGAGGACCCCGAGGGCTGTTCCCCCAGCACCGCAGCCTCTTGGGCAGCCCCGGGGGGATGCTGTGGTGGCTGCCCCTGCCAGCCCCCTGCTGCTGCTGCGCTCATGGGTGCAGGAGAGCAGCAACGCAGCCCCGCCGTCACCCCTCCTGCCGCAACAGGAGTGAGAGGTGACGCTTCGAGAACTCACCTGCCCTCCGTTTGGGGTCCCTTACAGCGTAGCACCATCACATCATACTTTTCGATAGCTCAGGATGCTTTATTCGACACAAACAAGTGTCTCTTCTTGCAGCAACAGGAGCCACGTCAATTAAAAGAGCATCGCTCTGTTGTTATAACAAGGCCAGGGGACGGCTGAGCAGCTCCGGAGGGACAGGGAGTGAAAAAGGACGTCTGCATGCTAAAGGGAGCTCATTAACCACTGAACAGCCACTGGGGTTATATTGGAAGATAATTCCACGCTTTCTAGCTGGCCTCATTTCCTTGTATCACCCTGGGAAAAAATGCCTCTCTCTATATATATTTTTATTTATACACACACACATATATATAAGTATTTATATATATATATCTCACTGGCACCAGTAGGGGAAATAAGGCCTATGGGGGTTTAGATCTTGACAAACATGGTATCGCTCAGACTGACCACAACGGAGGAATCAGCCACGCATACCTGAGGGAAATTTTCAATGAGCACGAGGGGCATCTGTAAAAACAGATTTTCCCAACGGCATTTTAACACCCACAGCTTGAGATGCTGCTTTCCGCTCGGTATTGATTTCTTACTGGGTTGAAGCTGACCTTTCCCTGCCCGGTCTGACGCAGAATTAACGTCCAAACCAGCACACCCAAGGGCTTTGTAAACCGGCTGTGTGCAGACAAACCCTGATGCCTCCAGGCAAACCATCCCTGGAGGTGTTCAAAAAACGCATAGACGAGGCACTTCAGGTCATGGTTTAATGGGCACGGTGGTGTTGGGTTGGTGGTTGGACTCGGTGATCTTAAAGGTCTTTTCCAACCTAAACGACTCTAAGATTCTATAATTGCAGCCGGCCCATCCTTACCTGGGTCGGGCTCTCCGTGGTGTCGGGCAGGGCAGGAGCCGTCAGTGCCTGCGGAGGACGCGGCTCTGAAGATGCGATGAAGAAAACAACCTGGGTCTGGCGGGGCCCCGCTGTGGTCGGGGGGGTCCGTTTTGGCTGACACCAGCTGACAGCCTTCATCTGGTTTTGGCTGGGAGGGAAGGGGAGACCGTACCCTCATTCACCCATTACCTGGGGGAAGTTCGCGGAGCGATCGGCAGGCAGCAGCAGCCCAGTATCAGGCAAAGCCAAGACTGGGTGCAGGCCAGAAAAAAGCGAGATCAGGTTAAAGAACGTGTAGATAAACAAGTGTTTTCCAGCTGGCCAAGAGCAGAGCAATTCAGCAACGAGCCAAAGCAATCTCTGAAAGTCTTGCTGAGGACCAGCCTCCTTCCCAGGGGCCCAAAGACAGGTAAATACACCGTCTGTGTTTAAAAACAGAAAGGAAGGACCTGGGGGGATAAGTCAGTCCCACTTCAATGCAGGTGAAGAGGCTAGAAAAAGGATTACACAATCAGTTTATAAATACCTGCAAGTCCCTAGGGTGATTTAAGTCATGCTCAAAATGCCAGACCAGTCTCATTTCTTGCTTTGCCTAGGAGGGCAGGTGGTAAACTTGGCGTATCTTGGTTTGGGTAAGGTTTTAAATTGTTTCACTTAGCATTCCTCCAAGCAATCTTTGATAATGGGATCTAGGTGAAATAACCATTAGGTGAGTTCACAAGCATTCGAAAACCTGTTCCCAAAGAGAAGTTTCAACAGTTCTCTCTACTTATCCATGCTTTCCTGTAAACTGGTAGGGTATTCTTGAACAAAGGAATCTTTCTCCCTAAAAATACCTTATAGTTTTGGTGAGGAACTGGTACTTCATTACCTCCTTACCATTACGTCACTGGTAATGCACTACCTAAGTGATGGATTTATTGAATAGTGTCATTAATTATCTAGCAGAGGCTGGGTGAAGAGTGCAGTCATGAATTGGAAGGATGTAATTAGTAATATAGAGACCTGTTGCACCAGGACAAGGGAGCGATGCATCAACATGATGGCAGGTGTTGCCCGAGTGCTGTTACACACAGTTTTCCCAATCTCTTGTCCTTCGCTTGTAAGCAAATGTTGAAGTGGCTTGCCTTTGCTCTGCTGGGTGCACAGTTCACTTCAGAAAACCAGGCACAGGAACTGACCTGGGTGTCCTTTGAAAATGAGGCTCTTTGGACAAGGGCTAAGCAAGGTACATTAAAATTAAGACCCAGACTCTGTGTTGTTACTTTTTCATCTCAGTTAAAAACTGAGAATCAGCGCACATCTGCTACCGATGCAAGAGAGACGGTCAGCCTGTCCACAGGTGACTTCAGCAACAAAAACAGAGCAAGAAGGAGGTCTGGCAGGATTAGGAACTTGGGCAGAAAATAACATGATTTCAATGTGGCAAAGTACAAGGTACTAAACCAGAGGACAAGTATGTGAATGGCTAAAATTCGATGGGAGGAAGGACTGTGAGAAGCAGCAGCACTCGGAGCAGTTTTGAGAATTTGCTGAATACTAAGTACACAAAAATTTGCAATTTGATAGGGCTATGTAAAAAAAAAAAGCCCTAAGTAATTTTGAGTGGCTCGCGCTGAGACATCATGTTACCAAACTGAAAAGCAGTATTCTTCAATTTGGGCCAGATCCCAAAGTAAATTTAAGCCAACGGGCATGTTCCCATTGATTTTAGTGGGTTTGTGGTTGGTGAGGCCACATCTTGAACACCATTCAATTTTGGGCACCTTATTACCCCCAAGACACTGACAAGCTGGGAGAAGTTCAAAGGAAAATGACAGTAACGGAGCGTAGAACTGGCTTAGGAGGTAAGATTGAAGAGTTATTAGATTATTAATGGCATGGCTAAGCCATATCTCAACAGTCTTTGAAGCGGGGAGGCATAAACGAAGGAGAGAAAGGTGAGGGGAAGCAATACCTTGCAAGACGGCGGTACCGCTACAGCCACGGTGAGGCCAGAGCTGGGGAGAAGCCCATCCCGGGCAGATTTGAAGGCTGAGCCCACCGTAACTCAAGTATGATGGGATTTCCCTCCAGCCGAGGGGTCCCCACCACCCCCGATGCCCCCCCAGCCGCGTGCTGACGGGGTGTCCCCGGTTCGGGGCTGCGGGCACCATCGGCCGGCCACGGGCTCGGCCGTGAGTCTCGGGAGCGAGGTCCATCGGGCGTGCTGAGCCTGGGTTTCTCTCGACCTGCTGGCAGCTCTGCGTTACTTGGTTTAGCTGTAGCAGCAGCTTTTCTAGCGGACCGGGTGTCCTCGGCACATTTGCTTTACTTGTTTTTTTATCTTCGTATTATTTAGCCGAGGTTTCATACATAGAGACCCCCCCGGCTGTCAACAGCTCCTGGAGGGGCAGGGGAGCCCGTGTGGTCTGGAGCCGGGCAGAAGGGGCTTCGGGGCTCAGGACGAGAGCGGAGAAAGCAGGCATAACAGGCGGTAACAACATAGACAGTTCACGCCATGCATAGCACATTTGGATGTGATGCGAAGCTGCAGACCGGTGAAGAAAGAACATCAGGAAAAGGGGTAGAGGCTAAAAAGCGCGTGTACAGTTTTAACTGCGTCACTATTCTTTCCTGCAAAGGCTAGATTTGGAGTAATAATGATTGGAGTCTTAAGATTTCAATTACATTAACAATAAATTCTTGGCTTTACTTGATGAGCGTACTTTTTGTCCATGAACAACATTTTGAGTGTAACGAGAGCCAGGGCGCAGCTTTGCAGGTGGGCGTTTGGCTGGGCGCGTGGCTTATTTCCTTGCAACGCCGCATGAAACTCTGGCCTGTGATAGTCTGCGCAGATGGAGAAATCCCTTTGGTGAAAGCTGACGAAGCCAGAACTGCCGGAGATGTTTCATGGGATGTTTAAAGTTCCCAAGGACCCCATGACTCACCATCATCCAAAAGAGACGGCGAGCAGTAATATGTTGCCCCCACACCAGCAGGCTTTGGCACTCAACCACGTCTGAAAGCAACATCGCTGGGTTTTGCTAGGTTTATTTTTGCGTTCAATTTAGCAGGTTTTCACAGCAGTAATTTCCTTTAGTTTCTCAGGAGGCGGAGGGGGTGTGAAGGGATCCGGCTGGGCTCGTGGGGGGGGGCAGCAGCCCTTGGATAAACAGGGGCAGGACAGAAAAGCGGAGACCAGCCAAGCTCCTTCTGGAGAACCGGGGTGAGTGGTAGGTCAGCCCTGAAGAGAGGCTGCTTTGCCTTTTGCACGGCCCTGATCATTCTGTGCTATTGTAAGCCCAGCACTGCGCGTTTGCCAAACCCCCTGCTTTCTCTTATCACTTGCCCTGAGGCTGGAAACAGTGGGAACATCAGTTCAGTTCAACTCCAAGTTGTTTTCACTGCTTTCTTCCCTTGAATTGCTCGGGCTGCAGATCTGATGTCTTTATTCTCAAACACAGAATAACTGTGCTCCCCAAGTCTGAAAAATGCCAAAATGTTTTCTCCTGTCAACCTGCGAAACACAGGAGAGAAGCAAATGAGAATGATTGCTAGTGAAACACACAATCCAGCTAAAAAACAAAAAAAAAATCCCAGACCCCCAAATTCCTAAACAAAACACAACCCTGGGCATGATAAGCATCCTGTCACCATGCTCCACCCCCTGAGGCGCTGGCAATGATTTCTGCTGCCTTCTCTTACATTCTAAATTTTAGATTTCAGAAATTTTCAGAAAACTTCCTTCACCGTCCCCATGACAAAGGCAGGCCAGGCCTGGCACGTCTGATCACCTGCTGACCTTTTAATACAGAAGACAGCCAGGGAACAAAGAGAAAGGCGTAAACCCCATTTCTCCCGCAGGAGATGCACTTCAGATATCAGCCCTGACGTACCACCCCAGCGCGCGGGACCCTCCCTCCGAATCCCGCTGCGCCGGGGTGGCTTTTCCCCCTGGCCGGCGCGGTCCGTGGGAGGCGACGAGGCGGCACGTGGCGCACACCTCTTTTGGGGACCCAAGCTGAAATCACGGTGTTTGGAGAGGCAGCACCGCGGAGCTGCCCAAAACCTGCCGGCTGGTCCCCCGGCACGGCGCCGGCGATGCTCCGGCAAGGCAGCGGGCAGTAACCTGTCCCTCCCGGTATTTCCACCACCACCACCCGCGCAGCCTCCACGGGACGGAGGAATGGGGGCCGTTATCGCGCGCGAATGAAGTTAATGTTTTATTAACATTGACACCGGGTTCCCGTTCGGTGCCGGGCAAACCTAAAGCAGCTCAAGCAGGCATGGCGTGTAACCCAGGCTTAGCCACCGCTGGCCGAGGCGCGCCAGCATCCAGGGCAACGTCTCCAAGGGATAATTCCTCGGGCTGGATCTAACCTTTAAGGCGCAGCGCTCCAGAAGAGGCCTTCAAGCTTATTACTCGAGCTTGCTAATTGTGCAAACCAACGGGAGAGGAAGGGGCTTCACCTCCCTCTCTGTACGTACGGATCCAGTTACCTCCGACCACGGCGGTGCGGCTCTCCCAGACACGTTCTCCATTGCTTTTTTGGAGAGTCTGGGCTTCCCTGAGCCCAGGCTTTGCCTTGCTGGTGCCCAGATCAGCAAGAGAAGGAAAACGCGGCGGAGCCCGCCCAGCCACCGTGCCCGGGCTGAGCGGGAGAGCGTGCCCCGGGACCCCCAAAAAATTGGTGCTGGCACGGCTGCCCACGCCGGGGAGGAGAAGCCGTGCCACGGTCTCCCCTCCAGCCCCGTTCCACCCGCAGGCTGCTGCACGACCTTCCCCTCGGCCGCCCTGCCCTTCCGCGGGCAGCCCAAGGTCAGCGGCGCAGGCGTTAAACACCAGCCGAGGAAAGCAAACACCCCTTCGAGCAGCCCCGGGGACATCAAACACGACAAAAAAACTGCCGGCCGAGGGGTTGGCACGGCACAGGGAGCGGGGCTGGGCGCGGACGGGCAGCCCTGCGCCGCGGGATGAGGAAAGCGGGCGCTGGTCGAATCCTGATCATACAGCAAGAGGGTGCTCAGACCAGCAACCCTCCAGCGTACCCTCGTTCTCACGAATTCCAGCAACGCACCTGGAAGCGACAAACGCAGAAATGCAAAGTGTTGCCGTGTAACACCAGGACTACAGGTTTTCAGTGTGAGGAGTCCTTTCCTGGTTCGCATCCTGCTAAACCCCAGCCGCCGCCTTGTCTTCCACGTGCTTGCAAATAGCTTCCAAGAGGAGTTGCATACTTAATGAGTAGTTACTTATTTTCTAATCAATCCCATTTCTTTAATTGTAGTTAGAAACCATGCAAGTGAAATGCAGTTTTTAACAAAAACTGTCTCAGCAGGTATCCATCTAGCGTTAAATAGGAAATGCCTGTTCGCAAGCACCAAGCAGTTGGCTGGTGGCACAGACGACACCACCGCCACAAGCAAGTCTTGTCTTTTAGGTTCGGTGCTGGCTCAAAACTCCTGGCGATTTCTTCAATAAAGTGCAGGTTTCTCAGCTCACATCTACTGATGTATCACTCTCTCTCCAAATAATGACATCTTTCATTTTTGCTGAGAAATATCTGACATTTTCATCAACAATTTCCAGTACTGGAGGAGAAATCTAAGAGAGAAAGCATCTTAATATAACCACCCACTGTTATATGACTTTGTTTTTCTTACTTCTGTTTTTTATGTAAATGCATTTTTGTAATTTATTGGCTTTAACATATTTATGTATTTAATTTGTGCATCAGTTGAAATTATGTACATAGCTTATTATATGATAAGGATCTAACAAAATTATACTAATTCTATTTACACTTCTGTATTAATGTGGTTAATGCACTTAATGCACTTATCTAATTTGTATTTTTGGAGCTTCTAGTTAGAACAGATTTTCAGCTGTAATATTGTTCTGCTTTATTCTTACCTTTTATTGTAGATACTGCTGTTAACTTGGCACATTTGCATTTTCAATTTTCACTGAACTTTGCTAACCCCAGTTTAGAAATAAGGAAAAATAATTTAAATCATCCACCCAAATCATTTAGCTTCCTTACTTCCAGCCTAATATAGCTGGCACTGTTGAATCTAGGTTAGCAGATCAGGTACAGGTTACAGGCAGCATTAAAAGCAGCCAGCCCCCCCCCTCCTCCATTTGAAACCCCGCTTTCCTTCCCTTCTCCCATCATTTTCCTGCCTGTTCTGTAAAACGCGGATCCTGACAAATTTCTTCGACCCGGCTGGGATGGAAGCAGCCGACAGCGATCCTCTCCCATCGCCCGCAGGGTCCCGCTGAGCTGCCCCGTCCTTCCTCGCCCTCCTCCTCCTCCTTTTACCGCGCTGCCCTCCCCGGGGCGAGCGGTGCTGAACTCAGCAGACTTTTAGGTTCGGGGTAGACGGGAACAGACAGGGTATAGCATAAGAGAGGAGAGCACGTGAAATCCTTGGCCTCAGTTTCCTTAGAGTACAAACTGATGAGTTTCCAGAGGCTCCACTTCGCCTCCGGTGCAGACAGCTGCACCGTCCCGATTTCCACACACCCTCTTCACGCTGTGAAAACAGAAGTAACAACATTTGGCTTTTGAACACGATTTGGGATTTAATTTCGTTATTACTGATTAATTTGTTGGTTAGATTTAGTTGCCTGCTGAAGTCCGTGTACTGTTAAATTATCACCTTTCTGCCAGCAGTGCAGAAAATGCTTTTTCTTCAGAAAGCCTCTCACTCCTCATCTCACCAAGTCCAGTTGCTCCCCTGCATCGGATCCACCCGAAGGGCTCCTGCTCAGCACAGAAAAAGTCAAATCCCGTCGAAGACCTGCGACATCCCTCCCTGCTTTTCCCCCCGACCCCTTCACGCCTCTGCTCTCATTTCTGAAACTGCTACCTGGGAACCTCCACAACCCTCTTCACCTCTGGGCACCTGTCTCGCTTTCATCCTTTTCAGGCCACTGCCCAATCTCTTTGTCTTATTTTAACTTTAAAAAAAAACCAAAAAAACAACGACATTTGTCCTGAATATCAGTCAGCTCATGGTGTAATGACTGAAAGTACCTTTTTGTTCACCCTCTTCTCCTTTCTAGGGGGCATACAGACTGGTTAAATGTCTGTAAATCTTATTTTTCTTTTACTTGGCCTGACTCCTATTTCATCACCTGAAAACAAGTTAAATCACCCCAAATTGGTGGCTACTACGCTCAACTATCACACTGTCTGATCTGAGGCAGAAAAGCACATGAAATCTCCCTCTGCGTTTGGAAACTCAGCATTATTTAGCTGACAGAATAACCCCGCCATATTACTCCAGCTGACAGGCTGGGTTACAGCTCTCTCAATGTCCAAATAATCCAAAGTCTCCCGGCTACCCTTACATATGCGCCCATTTTAAAGATTTGCCCCCACCACGCGTCCCGTGAAGCGAGAGAAAGGCAGGGCACGCCAATATACCCAGTTAAAAGGGATGAAACCCTGGCCCTGCCGAATTCACGGGGCAATTTGGGGGTTTGACATTACCGGGGTTCAATAAGAGAGCAAGAGCGTTAGCGAACGACTTCGACAAGGGCACCAGCGAGCCTGGAAGGGCTTTCTAAAAAACCCAAGCTCCCCTTGCAGCGGGGCAGTTCAGAGAACTCCTCGGCTCTGCCGTGTGCCGAGCGCCTTTCGGTTTTCCGTCCGCGGGGAGCTGCTGGGGAGGATTTTGGGTCCCGCTCCTCTGCGCGCAGAGCGAGCGCGGGGCTGGGCACCAGCTTCTCAACACGCCGGAGCCGTCGGTAATTAACCGACCCCTGTACGTTCTCTGCCTCGGCGTACGGCAAAACTTTTGTCGTACGTACTCTGAAGCTGAGTTAGCATTGTCAGAGATCTCCTACAAACATTTCCTGCACAAAACAGAAAAACGTCGAACCTGATTTCCCCAGCTGCCCAACAAGGCAAACGTTCCCCCCCCCTCACTCCCGCTGCCATCCCCTATATCCCAACAGATAGCTACAGGTTGTATTGGGAGAGTTATAGCCACTATTTGCAGGTTAATCGGAAAAAAAACCCACAAACCCAGAGAGAAACAAGTTCTCCTTCGCTTTATCTGCTCTGATAACAGCTATCGCACTGAGTCTATCGCAAGCCCCACGGGCACTCGGCAAAATGCGTAACTCTGCCGATCTGCTAAGGCAGTCCAGAGAAAGGAGAAGGGCATTTGATAGGAGCTAACTTTTCCTTGCCAGCCTCAACACCAGCATTATCGACACCCTTTATAAAGAAGGGTATCTGCTGCTGGTTGATAATGGTGAGCAGGGGCTTTCATTGGTATAGGAAGTAACCTCAGTGACCTTCAGCCGAGAAGAAGGTATAAAAACCAAAGTGTTTTTCTTGGGCGACTGTTTGGGCACCGGTTGAATTTCTTAGTTTCTGAGGAGGACGTGTTTTAGGGAAATTTTGTGAGAAAATGGCAACTTTAAATGAAAAAAAGACCTGCAGCGAACGGATGGAAAATTTCCGTCGTTTTGTCTGGAATCCAGAGACAAAGCTCTTCATGGGAAGGACCTTAATTAACTGGGGTAGGTTTTCACTCGCGAGGGTCTTCTTTTCCTTCTGGTATGCTTAAAAACCTTGGGGGGGGTTGTCATCCTAATGAATGCGACATAATATGGTGGCAGATGTGTTGTAATTGTTGAAGCCACCAGTTCTCATATATGCTTCTGAGCCACTTCTAGGGTGGCCCTATAAGCCGAATCAATTAGATCAAACCATTGATCCAAGTAGTTCCTGCAAATGTAAGAAGACTTTAAACTGGTTTTGGAGCAAATACTTCAAAAGGACAAAACTTTAACAGGTAACTTACTAATAGCTAAGGGTGATGTTACAGTGTGGTTCTGACGCTGATGACTAAAGAGGGTTCTGGTGTACGGAGAATTTTGCTTAATTGGTGGGTTTTGTCCAATTCTCTGGAAAGATGTTTTGCTTTTCCGAAATTCCTTTCTAAATTATTGTCTGCTCAGTAGATCTTCTCTCTTATCACCGCGTGCTAGTACATATTTCAGCTGAGTCTCCCTGCCGGTAGCCAAACCTGTGCCTACAACGATGCTGTGTTTTCTGATCGACATTCTGGGAAGGGCAGCCCTGACGGTGGCGAGGAAGGTCCCTGCTCTTCCCACAGACCGCAGCTGCAAGCTCCCACGTCATTTTTGTCTACCGTGAAGCCCACGAGTGTAGCTTATTGGCCACTCTTAAAACCAGAATTTTACAGAAAATGAAACCAAAATGTGAGCTTTTTCAGTTTGGAGAGAAGAAGGTGCTACGAGGCGCCCGCGATTACAGGGAGCGGTTTCTGACGGCCCCCCCAAAATAACCCCTGGCTGCTTGGAGGGCACCAGCCACGTGTAAGACGCGTTATGCCCACACAGACAAAAACCCAGCACTATTCTGCATCTCACACCTGAATAAAATAGCAAGATGACGCATTTCGCTGAAGGTGAGTTCAGCTGTAAAAGGCAGTGAGGTCTAAATCCAACACACCTGAAGTACCGACATCTGTCATCCAACACAAGGAGCAACTTGGTTTTGTTGAGGAGATACCTCGGCTGTGCCGCTTAGTCCACGCGTAGTAAGTAGATAAATGGTCTCGAGACGTGAAGTTACTTCAAGAGGCCACACAATCTTTTAAGCTTTAAATAATCTGAGCTAAGCACCAACTACTTCAAAAATCCTCGTAAAACTGAACAAATTTACAGCCAAATTTTTCTCAGAGAATATTCTTTTGAGTGTAGAGAAAAAGATCCCAACCACCTGCCCCTTCGCAGGGAAAACCTCCCTGGGACCAAGGGTGGAAAGGAGACGGCCACTGCTGCCGGGACGGTCCCGGCCGCGGAGGGATCACTGCACCGCCTTGCCCGAAAAATGAGATTTTGCCCTCTTTTTTTTTTTTCCACAGTGTGGATCAGCCTGTACTACCTGGCTTTCTACGTGGTGATGTCGGGGCTGTTCGCGCTCTCCATCTATTCTTTAATGAGGACGGTGAATCCATACGAGCCGGATTACCAGGACCAGCTGAAATCCCCAGGTACTGCCACGGTCCCGCCGGCTGCTGCCCCGGGGGGAATTAAACCCCCCAGGCTGCGTGGGGCTGGGAGGCATCGGTAGAGCCTGGGAGTGAGGAGAGACAAATGTGGAATAAATCAGGTGGATTCTGCCCAAACAATCCCTGCAAAGTTTAACCTCTGCCTGAAAGCACTTTTAGGCTTTAAAAAAAAAAAAGTCGGTGCATTTATTTATTCATTTATATATATTTATATTTATATATTTAAAACATATATGAATATATTCATGAACATATATGACATAAAACAAAAATAATAGTAAATAGAATATAATAATAAATAGAATATAAATGAATATATATTCATTTATTTCATCACGCTATTGAGACGACCAGTGCCTGCGTGTAGCAGTCCCCTGCAAGTGGAGAAGCCCTCCCCGGGCTGCGGGGCACCTCCTCTCCCCACGGGCAGGGGTCAGCCCCTGGGAAAACCCTGGTTTCTGCTCCAGCCCCCCAAAAATCCCAGAGGGTTTTGGGGTGCCCGGCAAGACGGAGGGGTGCTGGGGCGAGCAGCCTGCGGTGGGTATTTCCGCACTTGCCGGCAGCATGGAAAGTCCCTGGGGGAGCAGGAATCCCTGCTGGGATGTGCTGTGCCAGTGGCCAAGACAAAGACAGATGGGATTAGGAATGAAGATTTTTGGGACATGAAGTGAGACCAGGGAGATCATCAGCGAGAGATCGTCAGTGCACACTGCTAAAAATTCACCCCGCCAACAGCTTGTTTTTACAACGGGAGGGAAAAAAATGACTTTTTTCAAAGCTGTAGCCCTAAAAATTATTCTGTATGCTGATGACGTATTTTGAAGTTTCCTCTCCCAATGTTCAGTAAGTTTGGTGTTTGCTGGCAAAACAATTCCTGTAAAATATTAAGTGTGGCTTTTTCAAAAGCTGTTTCTCACGCTGCAGTACGATGGGTTTCTTTAACCTGACGTGACTATTGTAACTGTTATTGTTAGCGAGTCCTGGGGAAATCCAGTGCAATTGCTGGAATGATTTTGCAAGCTGTTCTGATAACAGCATGGATATACATGAAAAGAAAAGAATTTAGCAGCAGCGGAGGCTTTAGGGTTTTGGTGGAACAACTCACAGCTGAAATGGTTTCCGTACGTGCTTAAATCCTCCCCAGCAAAGCCTGGGGATCTCCCACGCTTACAATAACGAGTCTTGATGCAGCATAATTGCTACTGTCAATTTAAATAAACAAATCTGTGCCTGGCACCTCTCCTCTGCTTTGCCTTCCCTCTTCTCCCCCCACAAAGGTGTAACGTTACGACCCGACGTTTATGGGGACAGAGGACTACAAATTTACTACAACGTATCCGACAACAAAACCTGGGAAGGTTTAGTGACAACTCTTCAGACATTTCTGACAGGTAAAAATGAAGTTTCCCGCGTAATATTGAAGAAATGTGCTGTCACATCTCCTGAGTCAGGTCTGAGGACCTTAAGTCAGTGTTCCCATTTTCTATTTGTCCTTCTGAAATCACAGATTTTGAGTGGAAAGTGCACCTTCTGGAAGGGACGAGCAAATCACCTCATGAATCTATAAATCAAACATATGTAAACATGTCTATCAAAAGCAGTGCCCTGCTTCAGAGCCTTTGCTTTGTTTAATCCTTAATAAAATAGGCCAACAAAGTTTGAAGGAAGAGGGAAGAAAAAAGGTCTTCAAAATTAGTCTCACCTAAATTAATCTAATACCGTCCATGAGTACAAATCCCGAAGTGCCGCAGCGAGCCTTGTGAAGCTGTTGCACGGTGTCATCAGAGAGCACAGTCAAAGCAGGTTAGGTGCTCCATTTGCCTGTTCATCTCTGAACACGTTTATATCCTTTTTGGGCCTTAATATCCTATTTCTGTGTTTCTCATACACATATTGGGAAAAATTATATTTGAAAATGAATTTATATGGAGCTATCAATGCAAACTGCCAGTCTTAACTCAATTTGATCTCTTTTTTTTTGCTTTGCCTGGGTATTCTAAAAAACAACCAAAAAACCCCCGAACAATTTAAACTTTCCTCGTGCCACCTAATCCCAACTCCTCTTGAAGTAGTCTCCCACGATATAACCAGCCTGATACCGGGATGCATAACTTACATATGAAAAACTTCAGAGGGGAATTTTTCTTTCTTCCTTCACATCTAGCGTATACGCCCGCCGCGCAGCATCTCAACATCAACTGCACCAGCGACACATACTTCATCCAGGACACCTTTGACGGCCCGAATAAAACAAAACTCTCCTGCAAATTTACCTCAGATATGCTTCAAAACTGCTCCGGCATCACAGATCCAACTTTTGGATTTCCAGAAGGAACCCCCTGTTTTATTATAAAAATGAACAGGGTAAGTACAAGCTCAAGGTGCTGAGCAGGAAAGAATTCACCGAGAAACCCCCCGACAGCTCCAGTCCCCGCTGGGGAGCTGCCGCATCGCCGGCTGCCACGGGCTCTCACCTCTGCTTTGTACTGGGAAGACAAATCCATGTGCTTTTCCCAAGAGACCTCCGGAGTTACCGGGGAAATTGTGAGACTTGGTCACCACCCCCAGGAATGCAAAGCGATCTCTGAACTCGCTCTCTAAGAGCTTTGCCTTTCGTTCAGTTTTGGCAGCATCTCCGTAGCACGCTCGTCCGACGTAAACCAGTACGTAAACCAGTTTCATTCTGCAACACCGCGATCCCGTGCCTTCAGCTCAGGCGTTAAGATGTGACAGTAACCGAAGTGATTTCAGAGAGGCGATGCTCGCTCACCTTATTTCTCCAGGTTGCAAAGAAAATCTCTAGTAGAATCTATAAAACCAAAATTCAAACCTGCGGGATTTTTTTTTTTTTTTTCAGTGCAAACCACCAACACGTGTTTTTTGGAAGGGAAAAAGGGAACCTGCTATGCTTCCTTTCATTTTTTCAGGACACAGGCAAAGGCGCAAGCATTTTATTTTTGTTTTCAGGTAAAATTCTGAGCCTTCTAGTTCAATTTTGGTAGAAAGTGAAGAGCTCAGATTCTCCTCCAGTTCCCGACAGACAAAACCACTTGATTTTTGGTTTGGCTTCCACTCTAGACATTTTCAAGAATCTGTGTGAGATCCAACTGTGAGAGGAGAGCTGTGCCCCTGATGTCAGCAGGCGAAACACAGGCTTTTTTTCCCCAAAACGCCTTCGCCTCCTTCAGCAAGGCTGCACACCAGCCCTGGCAGGGGAAAGGCTGGTGGGCAGTGCCCGGGGGGGCTCTACCGCCCTTCGCCTTTGCTGCCACAGGATGCGACCCTGCTCTTTTTGTAGGATCAGACAGGCCCGAGGGTTTCTGCCAAAGCCAAGGTTTTCTAACAAGGCACAAGAAGAAAAGCAGGGAGATTCAGCTCTTCCTTTATTGTCACGCAATTAGCTGTCCTAAGAGACCCCTGGCTGCCTGGGCATCAGAAAGAGCGAGTGGTACGTGTGGGTAAATGAGCTGGAATTGCTGGGGAGCGCAGCCCGACGGCCCCGGCCGGGCTCGCGCCCACCCGCCGCGCTCCTCCGCTTCCCAAATATCCAGCCACGGCATCGCTTTTCACCCGGGTACACAAGAGGAGATGTTCTGTTCGACAGCGCCTTACGCAGAAACACATTAAGCGTCCTCGGAAGCTCAATCGTTCGCTCATTTTTAACTCAAAACAATCTCCAAAATGACCAAATGTGTGTTTTCTATTTCAGATTATCAAGTTTCTCCCTGGCAATGGCACTGCACCAAGGGTGGACTGCACATACGTGGTAAGTGTATGAGGTCCGAGTCTCCAAAATCTCAAGCGCTGCAGCTCTGATAGCAAGTGAAGTGCAGTTGCGACCAGAAAGATTACTCTGCAGCTCTGGAAATCAGCTCACTCTGGCCAAATACTGGGAATATTCTCAGTTCTGTGCAATTTCTTGCACCGGCAGACATCCTAAGAACAACAAAAAAAGACGTTCATTTTAAATCACCTGAAAAATTGTTTTTCTGTGCCACAGAGAAGAGCATTTGCCGTTTGCTTTCAGCTCCCAGCGGTGAAGTTCGCACCCCAGAGCAGCTCCTTCAGGCTCTCTGCACATTTCAGCAGGTCCCCATTCACTCAATTCACAACTGCTCTGAAAGAACACTTGCCTCTTTTCTTTTTTTTTTTTTTTTTTTTGCAATAGCAACAGCGGGAGATTTCCACTTTTATTTCAAAAATAAAAATAAGACCGGCGCTAAACAGAACTCGAGTTTTAACAGACGCTACGCAGCTGTTGGCAGCAGTAAAACGCTTGCCCAGGGCTGGCTTCTGATTGCCGAGGCAATGAAGCTTCTCTCTTGCTTTACGAACAGGGTGACGAGTCTCGCCCGCTGGAGGTGGACTACTACCCCGTGAACGGGACCTTCAACCTGCACTACTTCCCCTACTACGGAAAAAAGTCACAGGTGGGTGCTCGTGTATTTCGGTACCACTTTTCTTTATCTTTGCGCAAGATGAAACGTATGGATCAACTCTGCAATCTTACGAGAACTGGGGAGAAGGCTAATTTTAAGACTTCATTTTTAAATGGGTAGTGTAAAATTAAAGTTTGTGGTTTTTTTTTTCCCCCTCCTAGCCCAGCTACAGCAATCCTTTGGTAGCTGTGAAATTTCTCAACATTACAAGGAATGTCGAACTTAAAATAGTGTGCAAAATCATTGGAGCTGGAATTACCTTTGATAATGTTCATGATCCATATGAAGGAAAAGTGGAATTTAAATTGAAAATAGAAGACTGAGCAGCAACAGAGACACTTCTGAAAAACACGTGTGAAGAGCAAACTTACCTATTATCACGTTCATCCGTATTTATTTTCTCACTATGATTTCCATATAAATTCAGGCAAATTACAGTGCAAAGAGACATTTTCTACTGAAAGATGACCCATATAGCTAAAAATCAAGGTATCACTCTCAGCGCGTGAAGGAGAGGAGGATCATCTCGATGTACATAGCTTAATATCCCATGGCTATGGTAGGCTGCTGCCTTCGTGCAAATATTTGTACAAAACACACTTCCTCTAAACTGAGCAGCTGCGCCTTCAAAGAAAATAAGTATAGGATCAAAACAACATTTTCTGTCACTCTTCAAACCATAGTAATTGATGTACGATACTAAATCTTGGATACTGAGAAATAATTAGATAGCTAGAAAAAGAAATCCATACTTTGACATACTAGCAAGTAATATAATTCTCAATCTCTCTTGTACAGGATGTATAAATTATAAAAGTGTATTAAAATTATCTGGACCCCAATGCACTGGTTTTTTGTACTGGTCAGCCAAGTCAGATTTTTTTAGTTGACAAATCAACGACTGCAAAAGAAGTGAACTTGAAGTCTGTCCCCTAGCTTACAGATTTTATTGTACTGCTTACAACTTCTGTATGTATATAACTTAATAAAAACGACCGGTAAGACTGTAACATCCAGTTACATCTAGGAGAACTGTGTTCCTTTAACTATTAGACATTGTCATTTATTTGGTTTTTTTTTCCAGTAGAATAGCCCTGTACTAGAGTGATGAGTTTTGGGTTCCTTGGAATAATCTGGAAGATGCTGAAGTAACACTGAATCTTTAAGTGAGTCTAGAATTTGATAAGTCCAACTCTACCAAATATGATACAAAGACACAAGATTGCTCTGTCTGTGTAGTATGTTTACGTTAGATGAAGTCCAAGCTGCTTCAGCCAGAGAATAAACATTGCACAGAAAAAAAAGATATTCCAGAGAAGAAATCATTTTACACCTTCACTACCTGCACATTTTAGGAAGCGGGAAGATGTGACAGGTCAATCTCCTTTACGACAGTGACATTCAGATAGCCAGCCTGCAGAAAGAATCCAGTTAGAGGTGAGTATTTCCCCTTCAAAATCATAAATGGTATTTGAGCCTTTCTTAGAAAAACTGGGCATTCTGCATTTCAGATACAGTAAGAAAAAATGCATCCTCATAGAATATATTTTTTCCCCTGGCCCTTCACGTTTCAATTTTTACAGTGGGACTTTGCCTCTCTTCTAAGAGACTGAATGAAAATCACTTTTATATCCTTGTTGGAACGCAGGTCACCCCCTGTGCATCTTTCCAAAATAACATGGAAAACAATAAAATAATAAAATACTTTTGATAACAAAATAGTAATTCACGCTCAAAGGTAATTCAAGGTTGTCTCTAAACATAACATTTAAATATTACCAAGAAAACTGAGAACTCTTCCCTTGGTCTCTCTAACACAGGCAGATTCTCTGCTTGACCCCATTTGATTTAGCGTCTACAATTTGCACGTTTGAATCAGGCGAGGCAGTATTACAAGCTCCCATGCTCGTTAGCACCACCGCACAACACAGGAACAAACTCCCCGCGGACCGGGCATCTGCACAGCCACAGCTTCAGGGTGACAGCCCAGACCGACTTCACAAGAAGGCTTTTGGTGGGATAAATACACTGCAAGGAAAGACTATAGTGTCCCCGTGTTGACCGAAGGGTGATGCGTTCTGAGGGCAAAAAAAGGGCACGCAGGTCCACCAGATCTGGTTCTTTATGTACAAAGATTGTCACGCTGAATTTAGATTTCTCTTGAACTTTTTAGCCATCTGAAATTGTTCTCTTTCTTTGCTGGAGTTACAAATTATAGTAATACAGAGCAAGGTCTGTGGCTAGTGTAGCCGAAGTAGAAAAGCTCTGTGAAAGCTCTAAGTGTATTAACCTGGGTATAGTTAATATTAGCTTGCCTGGAACCCAAATATAAGGACACTTGAATAGCGCAACGACCAGCACGCAAGTATTCTGTAATACTGCGACGGCACAGCCCAACACTACGTACAAGCATTTCATGCAGTGAGCAACGGAACCATCAAAGCAGCAAAGACAGGCCTGCACAGCTGCACTCTGGAGACAGAAGTTACAAGATAAAGACCAAAATAAGCCCGGGGGAAGGAAAACGGGCAGGGCATCCTGCCCAAAGCACAAGAGGCATGACTGGCAAACGCAAAACCAAGTTGAGGAGCAGCTGAATGCCACTTTGGGCCAGGGAAGGGGGGGCAAGAAGCACAAAACAACAACAATGACGGGGGGAAGGAAGACAGACGCTTCCTCTGGTGGAAGAGCTCTCCAGCCTGATCACGTTCACCCTGGAGACTAATGAGGACCTGGGCCATCAGTGCCAGCTGTACAGCAGCAGCTCCAGGCGACTGCATAGTCACAGTTAATTTAGCAGGCAAGTGTTACAGACTAACAGTCTTATATACATAGCAATAATGATTAATAACAGGCAAGGACTAACCATTAGCACAAAGTGTGTTGTTAAGGAATGAATTCAGTGGTGGTGTTTTCGGGTTTAAAACTTGGCCTCATTTATCAGTCTTCTAAGCACTCCCATTGCAAGTCTCCAATTCCTTGAGAGGCAGAGATACACACACACACAAAAGAACATGTATACATATATAGATATATATAGATGTATACCTATACATAGATATATATAAATTCAGTTGCAACATTAGAGATATTTGATTAGACCATACAATACAAATGGGGAAAAAACTGTCAGGCTACACGGGTCTTCGGTTAGGAAACCGAAGCAGCCTGTTTAAGAACGCGATACGAGTAAAAACGAACTCCTGAATTTCGTTAAGACGTTGATCAGCTCGGACATCTGACAGAAAAGGCAGTTAGCCCCCGCCTCCGGGGCAGCGGGGGGGCTGCAGGCCTTACCAGAGGGGACGACCGGGCGGCCGCCAGTGCCAGGCTGTCTGCCCTTCTTCCCACCAGCTGTGCCACGGAGAGGTGAGCCGGGACAAGAGGCAAAGGGAAGGCAATAACATGCCATGAAACTAGTATCATTGGCGCCATGATTTTTTATATCCAATCAATTTTGGTTTCCAGGCTTAGCCCTAAAAGATGTTAAATAAGACTCCTGAAGATCAGCGCAGAGAGAACGGAAACACGGCAGTTGCTTTGAGAGGTATCTTCCTCTCGACACCCCCGTCTATTCTTACGAATATTCGTATGACTGGTAAAGCCAATAATTGAAGTGTAAAGTCCTCATGCCTATTATTAAAAATGATGAAGAGAAATTAACAGAGTGCAGAAAAACACCGAATACAAGCTCCTTGATGCTTAAAGGATTTTTTGTGCTATGGATGTGAGACTACAGCAAGTTCAAAACGTTTGCCCTCTACCTTTCAGAATTGCTAAGTACTATATATTAATAATTAAGTCTTTGCTTAATGGTCTCACATGACGTCATTTCTATTGCACTTGGGAATTCCTCTCATCATTTCATATAATTGGTTTTAATCTCTTACCTGTAATAAAAGTCAGGCAGAGATTGATTCTGCAGCAAATAAAGCTGTCTAACCATGTGCTTCTTTCAGTAATTGGATGTAGAGTAACAGCTGCATCGATAATGCTTGCAGAAAATATTCTATGTTTTGCACAAATCCTCCCTTCACAAGCTTCATTTCTTTCAGATACAGAAGTTCAAGCTCAAGCAAGATTATCTTGTTTAACATAAAATAAAAATGTGCATGAAAGAACAGGTGTCCTTTTCCTCAATTTAATTTGAAAAACTCTCACTGAGGACAAAGACTGTTCACATCTCTTTCAATTTCTTTTTTCTTGATACCAGAGTGATAACAATGGACGCATGGCAGTTCTCACTATGTTAAGAGCAGAAATTGGGCTGAAAATGCCTTTTAGGATCCCACCACATTTCTCTCACTTGATCTAAGATGAGAAGGAACTGAATTCTGGAGAGACACTTGGGATAACACCCTTCATCATTAATGTGTGCATTTATGTGTAGTCCTACTGTTACCAATGTGGGAATTCTATCATTCCAACCAAAATATGTTCCAGGGGTCTATCACCATCTTTATCAACTAGATAACTAATTTTAATTATTCTGATTTCAAGTCCCAGTCCTTAAATCTTGTGTCACTTTTCTCTCTCATACTGATGAGCCTGCTAAAATGGTATCTTTTTGTGTGACCTGACATAAATCCAGTGACTTCTCTTTTTTTTTTAAAAATAAACCAAAATAGAGTTCCTTAAATCTCTTACTAAAAGATCTTGAAGTAACTGAGGGAAGGGCTTTTTTCTGAGTCTTTCCCAATTCTTCCAGTACCCTTTTTAAATGATGATGCTAACAAGTACACAGCTGCTTACTACTGGTCTCACTGTACGTATTTGGATGTAACATCACTTTTCCAATCCAAAGCAATTACTAGCTTTACCCATACATCCAAAATCAGACTAGCTAGTTCTTTAAAACACCAGGTAGGAGACATACGCAGTTCTGGTCCACCTCAACACCACAGATCATTTTTAGGATCCTATGTTTTCAGCATATAGTCTTACCTCCTTTAAGTGTAGCTTGAATTCTTTGTTCAAAAGATGTGTAGTTTAACCATAACATTTTTCGGACATGCCCTGCTTGCCAAGCAATCCACATTAATCTGTCCTTTTCATTGTTTACTTCTTTTCTAACCAGTATCACTTAAAGATATTTTTTAAATTTTCTTCTGGGTGATTGAAGAAAAGGTTAAACAGAAGTAGTCTTACTTGATGCAGCTATTCAGTCAGTGATAGTGCCAGAAAACCTATTTTTGATTCAGCAGTAAACAGTTCATAACCCTTTAACATACAATCTGTTGATACTGCAAAATACGTATTTAAAATCAGAATGCAATGAAACAAAAGGCTTAAAGATGCTGAAACATATCCATCGTTTCCTTAATCAGCTAAAAAGTTGCTATCTCCTCCCATATTCACCTGAGAAGACCTATTCTGTACTTCGTCATTAATAATTAACCTTCCAGGCTTTTAATTTTCTTTTACCTGTTTCCTTCAACGGTTTTTCTAATATGACGTTCAGGGCTGATATCAGGCCATCTTGACCACATTTGGACAGGAATTCCCCACATCACTTTGAAGACTGGCACTCTAGCATTATTTTAGTCTGTAAGAACTTACTATTTCAAGGTACATTAAAAATCAGCATCAGAAACGTAGAGATCCACACTACCTAGCATAAATTTCCTGTTTTAAGAGAGTTAAGTGTCAAGTATGTGCTTAATGTTCTGCTTTATTTTTAACAAACCTTGCCCAAAGTCTTTGGGCAACTTTGCTGTCTTTGAATAAGCTACAACACAGAAACTTTCCATTCTGCTCTGACCAGCCCTACTGATAGGTTTGGGCTGGTATCATTGCGCTATTTACAGCGAGGTACCATGATGCATACACAGCAACATGTTAAAAGAAGATCCAATCTTTGAGCCTAAGTTTGGATTTCAACCTGTTCAAAACATCAAAAAATTTAACAAAAAAGAGGTCATAGCAGAACAAAGAAAAGCACTTGTAAAGTATGTTACATGGGTGATTTTCGATTAACACCGGTCTCTCTTCTTTATTCTCTGCCACATGAGGAAATTCTGCCTTTATCACAGCAAAGCTGTGAATCAATCATCATGATTTTCTCTTGTTAGTGTTGATGTACTTTGAATGTCTCTCTGGCGACAGCAGCTCCCCAATCGAGTGACAGGCAGATGCAGCTAGGTGACAACCATCATCATGCCAGATGAGAATTGCCAGCGTAACCAAATGTTGGAAGTAGGAATCACCCGTGCATGTCGGTTGTTGCCCTTCTTCATTCTGCTCTCAGGATCAGCTCTATTTCTGCTTCTTAGAAATCCCACCTTAAAGGAAGACAGTCTTCACTTCTACCCGCTCATCTAATTACCTTTTCCATCATAGGAGTTTGGTAAATTTGATGGCTTCTGAAGATGAGCTGAGGTTCCATTCTTTTTCTGCTGAGTCTTCAGTATGCAGGCAAGCCAGATGACTCACTTGTTGGTCTGTTCATGATACTGATATACGGTATTTGCTAACGTGTTTTTTGTTTTCTTCTCTCTTATGGGATCCATATGGCAATTCAGGCTGGAAGGCACCTCAGGTTGTCTCTACTCCAATCCCTGTTCAAAGCATGGTCAGTCATGAGGTCAGACTCTACATTGCTCAGGGCTTTCACCCTGCCTCGTGTTGAAAACCCTGTGGATGGAGTCAGCACAGCCTCTCTGGGCAACCTGTTCCACCGCTTGACCATCCTAAGTTCTTCCTTAAACCCAGTCAGAAACGCTCTTGTTTCAGCTTGTGTGTGTTGTCTCTCATCCTCCCACCATGCACAAATGTGAACTGACTCCATCTCTGCAACAACCTTCTTGCAGTACTGGAAGGCTCCCATTAGGTCTCTTGAGGCCACCTCTTCTTCAGGCTGAACAAGCCGCTCTCCCTCAGCCTCTCCTCATACAGCAACTGCTCCAGCCCCCTGAGCAACTTGGTAACCCATCAGAACCCATGGAAGCTCAAGAAGGAATCAGAGACCAAGAAAAACCTTGGAAAAATCTCTAACCCCCAAATTTAGAAAATAATGACATGCAAAGTTCCTGCTCTCACTGTGCTGGCTTGTCTTTGCTTTTCCTGATAAATGAATGAAAATTCAGGTAAAGCAAGGCTCTAACAATAAAGCGTGTGTGTTAATAGTCACATCTTTCTGGAAGGGCTGAAAGTTGTTAACTTGATGTAGTGGTCAAGATAAATAGCCTACTACTCTTCTCATAAGCAGACAAGAGAAAGGAAGTCCCTACAGGAAACAATGAACGATCTGGGAAAAACAGTCGATATACTCTCCTTTCTACTGATGATCATTCCAGTAGCATTACATCAATGCTTTTTTTGTTTCCCCCCTTCTGCCCTTTTTATATTAAAGCAGCATCCAATTTTCAGATTTGCCATTAATGTGAAGATTTTACAACCCATGTATTCACTGATAAAGAAATGAAGAGATTTATCTTGTGACGGTTACCTTCTTCCATGAACAATTTGATAAACAGTCATCTTTAAGGGCCGGCACCCTATCAGCGCCATTTATTTTTTCTTCTCTGCAACAGTTGCCCTTCATTAAAGTAAGATTAAAAAAGAAAAAAAGTTTCCACAGTCATAATTGCTTTTCTTTAATTAAGAGAAGCAAATTCCTACAGGAAAAACAAAACAGTTTACTTTCGAAACAATTCAAGAAATCCTTCTTAACTTGTTATATGTGTCAAAATAGAGAGATAAGTCTTTCAAAGCTCAGTATCACTTTAGAAAAACAGTAAAAGATGCACACTGTTCCCACGATTTATCTGCAGGACCATTTCAGAGATGTAAATACAAACTTTGCAACTTTTCCTCTTCTTCAGATCACAAAAAAGGCTGACAAATTAAAGGAGTAACAGTACAGCCCTTCCCTGTCATGTTTTTCCCCAAACTGAGTCCTTATTACCATTCTCATTACCTTTACCATCACTTAATCTTTCTTCAACCAAATTCTAGTTTCTACAGTATTTCCTACTTCCACAGATTTCCTCTTACATTCTGTTCCTGCTCTTGATCTTCCTTTTCCATCTGTATGCACGGTACCACCCTTTCCAGAGATCAGAACCATATAAAGTTCTCTCTCACTTTCTAGTTCTTTTCATGCCAGGCCTGACATTATTACATCTGTTCTATGCATTTCTCCACTTTTTTTTTTTTTTTTTTAAATAAAGTTTCTACTACTAGTCTTTTTTGTAGTCCTTGACTAGTCTTCTCTTGTTTTTACATTACTTATTCCCAACTTGCACCTTCTTCTCTTTTTATGCCCCTCTGTAAAGACTCTAAGTTTCAATCTGTTCTTTCTTTTCTGGTTCCCTCCTCCTCCTCCTTCAAGTCTCCTTTCCTCATTTCCACCTCCTCCCTCGCCATTGGTCTCTTTTTTTTCCCCCCCCTCCTCCTTCACCTTAACACTATGACCAAGTAACTGCCTGAAATCTAGCAAGTAATTAAAAAGTCAATAGTCTTTCTCTTGTTATTGATAGTTGCCTTTACTAGAAAGCTCTCCTGAAACAAAGGTAATATAGAATTATAGAATCATTTAGGTTGGAAAAGAACTTTATTAAGTCCAACCATAAATATAACATAGATTCACTCCCCCAAGCCACTCCAATGCTGTTTGTTTAAACTCTCAAATTCCATTTCAGAGATTCATCAGCAACCAAAAGCATGCAAAGTAACACCTTTTGAAATGTATGTTTTGCCACACTTTCACTCCCACCTTTGACCTTGTCTCATCTGAGGTCTATTCCACTGCTAAGAACCAAAAGGAAACTGTCAGATGCTTTCAGCCTTCCTTACCTAACATCCCTGTACTCACTCTTTACAGGCAAATCCTGGATCATACTCTGGAGATTTAGAATGTAAGGGAAAACTGGAATAATCTCCTTGGACTGTCAGAAGTTCCTTGATAACTATTGTTCGACTCTGCAAATAAAACTGCCATTCAACAGCAAAGATAATTTGAATCGGTTGACTCAACTGTGACAAAAACCTTGCTTCTAGCATTAGCACTGCAAAGAATGACATCTTCGGTGAGAAACAAAGCATTCAGTTAGCCCCCCCCCCCCAGTGGTCTTCCCAGGCCCATAAAATTAAGCAATTTGCTTGGTTTGCTCATATTACAACAAGGTTTGATACAATTAGAAAACATTCACTGCCTATCAACTGCTCTGTAGTAACCACCCACAGCCCCTTAACCACAGAAGATTTGTCAAGGCACAATCCCTCAGAGAAAAAAAACCACATAGCGCACTTCGTATTTACTACGGGGTTTAAGTGCATCCAGGAGCCCTTACCACAGACAGAGCAGTTATTAGACTGCAAGCTGTCTTTGCAGCAACTCCCTGGAGTTTGTGGAAGCAAATAATCCTGACCCTGACAGCACCCTGCAGAGTGACTGAGCCAGTTCAGTAACCTGCGCACTTTCAGGTGAGAGCAGAGGATGTGATCTAACAAAAAAAATTTAAGGTGGAAAGTATATGGAAAGCAGATGAAGACCTGTTTTGAGGACATGGGAATGTATGACGGAAAGCCAGGACTGAGGAATATGGGGTGAAAAGTTAGGACAGTAAGCGTGGGATTTTAAACAGAAAAGCTGGATTGGAGTACTAAGATTGGCTTGACACACTGAGGAGTGACGCGATTGAAACAAGGAGACATGGAAGAGAGTATACAGGGTCAGATAGTGCTTTGTGCATCCTAAGTTACCAAGAGCTGTAAGGACAAATTACTAAATCAAAGCAAAAAATCTGGGCCCTCTGTAGCGTAGATGCAGTATCCTGAGACAGTTAATTCTAGGTCTTGTGACGAGAGGAAGTGAAATGTTCTAAAATAATCCTAAAATTAGAAAAACCACAGAGCTTGTTAAAAATGCCCATGCGCGTTTTATTAATAAAAACTAACAGTGCCAAGGTTAAACAAGTCAAACAATTATAGTCTCTTTATATTCCATAAAATATTACAGAAAAGTTTATTTGTGTTTCAATAAAAAGACTACTGTCTTAGAATAGGCAGCTGACAGTATTTGTGCAGTTAATTGTTTGTGAATAAATTTAAAAAGACTACCACCTGCCCTGAAATTCCTTTTATAAAAATGAACTATTAAAAATGATTGACAAATTTTGAGTTAAAAAACTTAAAACATTCTCTATATTTAATTTCAACTTTATAATAGATTACAGGAAGATGCTTATGAAACAAATACAAACATTTGTTTCAGTACATGTCTTTATATGATAGACTTATAAGTATGTAAACAACTATATAATAAAAAGTTTCCAAAGTCTGCCTGTAAGAAATCAGGCAAATTTTACCATAAGCAATAAATCATTCCAAACCTTCAAGACATTTTATATAGCTGCACCAACTGGCAGTAAACATTTGCCAAAAACTTTGTAATTCATATGTCCCAACATACAGTGAAAAGTATATAAACTTGATGGAATCATTATGTTAGATATAATTTAAGGGAAAATAAGTTCACAACAACATTTCTGGAATTTAACATGTAAAAAAGTAGGACGTATCTTTCTTGTTTGGTTCTTTGGACACTGCGTGATTAACAAAAAACACTACTACATTAGCTCACTATCCCTCAAAAAGTGGCATAATCAAAATACACTCCAAATAAATTGCCATTCAGTGTATTCATTTTCCACAGAAGGATAGCATTTTATTTCTCAATGATGTGTCTACATTTTCTTTAGCAAACTTCGCAAGAACATTTGGGGCAAAATCCATTTTCCTTCAAGTAAAAAAAAAAAAAAAAAAAACCCCAAACAAAAAACAACCAACAAACCAAAAACCCCTAAAACAAGAGTAAATAAAGGCTCTGCATTAACACACTGGTATCAAAAACACACATCCACACCACATTTAAAAATATCCTACATAAAACAATCCTTGTTTGCTTATCAGAGGTGCAATTTCTAAACTCAAAACTGCTTACCAATATTTTCCTTGAGGGATGGGGCAAATTAATTTGAGACACTTCTCCCTAGAACAATTTATTCCTGAAGCTTGCTGAATTTTAACAAAAAATAGTCTACAAGCAAAGGGCATCAGTCGTCATCATCGTTTTCATTAAAATCGTCATCGTCGTCATCATCATCCCCAACATAAGAAACTGGCGTTTCAACTCTGGAGCCACTGTACTGAGATCCATTGGAACTTGTAGCCAACATCCCATCTCCACCATTGGAAAAGTCACTGGGGAGGGAAAAAAAAAAAAAAAAAAAAAAAAGAGGCCAGTTGTCATTGCTCAATAATTTTTCCCAGTTTACTGTGCTCTTAAATATAATCATCTATCTATTCCACTCCTTTAATGAATCTGCCACTGCTACTTTCTAAAACTGTGTTTAATATACGTCTAAGTTGTCTCTCCAGAACAGAAACAGTTGAAGTAATTTTGAAATGGTTCTTATTATGTTTCTTCCTTTAGGTTTAATATAAAGATTAAATCCTTTCATAGACACCTTGTAAGTATGCTTTCCAGGTTTCTTCTGAAGTACCTTTAGTGTTAAGGCTACACAGCTATCTAAGCCCTTTGATATTTTTATGTAGCACTGGACACTTGCATCACAAGTGAATCATGTCTTTCAGAAGCACTAATCTTGATTCAAAGACTTGGAAAATCGAGGAATTAATAGCTTCTCCTTAATTCCTTGTTATTACATGGCAAACTGTCATTGCTGCATGTGCTGTATGTTTAACTTGAAATTGTTTTCTTCTCGTTATGCTTTTCTTTTTTAGTTTAAAAAAAAAAACCAACAAAAAACACAAACAAAAAACAAACCACCTCTTCAGCATCTCATATTTTTCCCTAAGAATATCCCTACACTGAAAATCCACCTCCTGGATCAGCAAGTAGATATGGAGACTATCCACTTTCTTACTTGAATGTGTTCTTTTTCCACCAAAATACACACACATACTGTAGATACAGTCTGAAATGTCTTGTTCCTAGATGAATTAACTTTATCCAGAAGTATTTTATTTTAATAGAGCCAGAACATTCCTGCCTCCATTATTACCTGCTATTTCGCCAATCTTTTTTATTGTTTACTTTCTCAATAGTTTGATAAATTATTAAACTTAGTCAGAAATTCTTGACAAAATGTTTTTCTAAAAATCACAGAAATAGTATCTCCAACTTGAAAGACATTCATCACCAAAAAATTGCTTTCAAATATATGTTTGCTAGTCATTTTTTAATGCAGCTACTGCACATAATCAATCATGCACACTGTTGTTGTATGGAGCTAATTCAATAGTCTATCATCACACAGAATGAAATTGCAGTGGCACACCCTAGAAGCTCACAAGGAAAACATACCCAGTAAGACACTTTCAACAGTTTCTGCTGTTCTGCACACTTATTCAAAAGGAAGATACCAAGATAGCTGTCTAGCTGTAGTCAGATGACTTATAACTGGTTCTCCATAATTATCTGCAGAACCAGTTTCAAAAACAAAGAAAAAAAAAAAAAAGATTATGCTTCTGTTCCTGTGAACTTTGAAATTACAAACCCAAAAACCTGTCTCCCCTCTTACTGGATTTCATAACCTGAGTATCCTACTAAGACAAAGAAACTGGAATGAATTGGTAGCAGCATCCTCATTCTTCTGCAAACTTTCTTTAGAGAGCTTGCTAAATAAATTTACAGCCTTTATTTGCCTCAGCAGCAATTTTTGGTACCAGAAAAGCTATGCATCTTGTAGTTTCTTATTTCCGTGAATATTTATGTATGTACTATAATTAAACATAATTTGTCACTCCCCTTTTCCAACCTCCTAAGAAACAGAAGTGGCTTCTCACCAAGATAACGAACCACAGTCAGCTTCTGGTTTTCTACTGGCCTCTGGCTAATAGTGGCCTATTCAAATTCCAAAGTCTTAGAAATACATGGGTTCTTTTTCACTAACACCATGCTCATTATCACAGAAGGAACCTTAGTGAAAACAGGAGATTTTATGTACCGTGCAAGTTCTGCTCCTCTAAAGAGATTTTGGCAGTATTCTCACTCAAGCTTCAGTTCCCTAGCACAAAACAGGCAGAATTCCCCACACTTTTTTGGGCAGCAGGAACAGACTGGAGCATAAACCACGCTCCACACCATTGCTAGTGCTGCACATCCCTGAGCTTAAAACTGTTTCCCTTGCAAGTTATGCCCCCCCCCCCCTTTTTTTTCTGCTTTTCATTCAAGTAAGTCTATCATCTACAAAAATGTGGGGTTTTTTTTAAAGAAATGTTTTAAAAATATAATTGCATTAGCCTTTTAAAGTAAGCTAGATACCGTATCTTTAGAAGGACCTCCTTCCAACTCTGACGGAAGGCAGATGGGTAAGAAAAAGCTACCAGAAGACTTCAGAAAACAAGAATAAAGCTGTATTTCCTTGTGTAAAGAAATCCCACCAATACAGGATTTTTGCCTTTAAACATAAATGGCTTAAATGTCCTAAAAATTAGGACTTCCTTAAGAATTTCAATGGTATAGCAATTTCTCCAAATAATTTACAAGGCAGAGCCTACCAGTGATTCTGACATAGAACAATCCTTGTTGTGGAAAGAGCCAAAGTAATCTAGAACTTGCCCTCTCCTCTCCAGCCTCACCCTCAGTGCCCGCTAAAATCCTCCTGGAAGTTATGCTGAAGCATATGGAAGACAGGGAGGCGATTAGGGACAGCCAACACGGCTTCACCAAGAACAAACTGTGCCTGACTAATCTAGCGGCCTTCTACGATGGAGTGAATCCATCAATGAACAAGGGAAGAGCTACAGAAGTAATCTACATGGGCTTCTGGAAGGCTTTTGGTACAGTCCCCCACAACCTTCTTGCCTCTAAATTGGAGAGGTATGAGTTTGACGGATGGACTATTTGATGGCTAAGAAATTGGCTGGATGGCCATGACCAAGGATTTACAGTCAACAGCTCAATGTCCAAATGGAAACCAGTAACGAGTGGTGTCCCTTAAGGGTCCATACTGGAACCAGTACTACTTAATATCTTCATTAATGACAAGCAGTGGGATTGAGTGCACCCTCAGTAAGTTTGTGGATGACACCAAGCTGAGTGGTGCAGTTGATACGCTGGAGGGAAGGGACGCCATCCAGGGGGACCTTGGCAGGCTTGAGACATTGGCCCGCGCAAACCTCATCAAGGTCAACAAGGCCAAGTGCAAGGTCCTGCACATGGGTCAGGGCAGTCCCCTGTTACCAGTACCAACTGGGGGATGAATGGATTGAGAGCAGCCTTGTGGAGGACGACTCGGGAATACTGTTGGACAAAAAATTGGACATGACCTGACAATGTGCTCTTGCAGGCCAGAAAGCCAACCGCATCCTGGGCTGCATCAAAAGCAGCATGGCCAGCAGGTCGATGGAGGGGATTCCATCCCTCTGCTCCGCTCTGGTGAGACCCCACCTGCAGTTCTGCGTCCAGCTCTGGGGCCCCCAGCATAAGACAGACATGGACCTGTTGGAGCGGGTCCAGAGTAGGGCCACGAAAATGATCAGAGGGCTGGAGCACCTCTCCTGTGAGGACAGGCTGAGAGAGTTGGGGTTGTTCAGCCTGGAGAAGAGAAGGCTCTGGGGAAACCTTACAGCAGCCTTTCAGTACTTAAAGGGAGTTTCTGAGAAATGTGGAGAAATAGGTTTTACCAGGGCCTGCAGTGACAGACAAGGGGCAGTGGTTTTAAACAGAAAGAAGGTAGATTGGATATACAGAAGTGTTCAAGGTCAGCTTGGATGGAGCTTTGAGCAACCTGATCTAATGAAAGATGTCCTCGCCCATGGCAGATCTCTGAAGATCCCTTCCAACCCAAACCATTCTGCAATTCTAAAATTGCCCAGATTGGATTAGTTGCATTACACGTTCAACAGTTTTCACATAAGGCTAAGTTTCTGGACACAACAGAAACAACTGGTAGAAAATGAACATTTTTGCAGATAATTTGTTCAGCTAATCAGCTTGCTCAATTTGAGTATTTGTTAACAATTTTAAACATTTCAATGATACTTGACTCATTTTACAATGTAGTAGAGCTCACAGAAGGACTTATTTTTTATTAATGTAACAGCAAGAAACTAGCGAGTAGTGACTACATAAGGAAAAGTGTCCTACATAGCAAGAGAAAAAGAATAGTTAAGTTCAGAACTGTCATATGTCCACACAACGTTAAATACAAGTTACCGTTTACCATTCTACCAGCTTCTGATGCTGTTTAAAACCTGAAGACCAAAACCTTTTTTAAGTTAGACACTGATGACCAAGGGAGAACCTTGCCCATATAACTTTAGGAAAGTACCTGTTTTCTTGTCACAAACTCAAAACTAAACAAAAATAATACATTAAAGATTAACATCAGTCTAATCAATTTCTTTTCCACTATACAGGAAAAGATTTCTTTAATGACACTGCTAAGAACCACCACTACTCAAGTAGAAGTGATGTTGGAGAATAAACTTAAATACATATCCACACCACACTTAATCAAAACAGAACTTGTTTCATGAAGTATTTAATCTCTAATTAAGTTTCTTTGATGATCAGATTTCAAAAACTGATTGTTCATTTCATCTCACCTGGCTGAAAATCTTGTGCCATTTGATGCAGAACCTGATGAAGATGTGACATACACACTGCTGATTGATCCCTGAGCCATTTCTGTAAAACAAACAATATGTATTTCAAGAATACTTCAAAACACACTCACTGAATTCAGTGGAAATGCTTAATCCTTTTAAAGTCCAGAAAAGGAGTCTTGCAACCAAAACAACAAAACGTGTTGACGTACTATATCCAAAATAGCATAATTAAAAACCAAGCAGCCAGTGCAGCAGCAAAATTTCAAAATACATTAAAAAAAAACATTTTATTTTGAAGTAAGCAAGTCAGATGTCTTCAATATTCTTATATAATGAAAATGATAAAACAATGTAAAATGAAGCCATGATCATGTTTGCTCTTACTACCTTTTACCTTTGCAGAAGAATCAACTATAAATACTGTCCTCTTAAAAGAATTACACACTGCAAATATCTACTTGTATGGTATAATGCAAAATGTGGTTCTGTGAAGAGCAACAGCCCATTCTCCATGAATTGCTATGTTATTTGTTCCCTAAGGTACACTGAAAAGCATATATTTGAGAACCTGTTAGAAATCTTCACCGCAAATCAGTGGAAATTAACTGATCTTGGCTATTTTCATGCTTTTTCCTTGAGTCTTGTATTAAGGAAGAAAAAAAATCGATTCTTCTTGGGAGTTAACTAACCTGTCACATATGGTTCCAGAGCTTTAGGAACCAAACTCCTTGCAATTTTTAGGTCCTCTGCTGAACAGCTTCCAGATTCTAGGCCACAAGCCATACCCATTCGTTTTAGTACTTCTATATCATCATGAATTTCAAAAGTATTGTCAAAATTAAATAGATATTCAAACCTGGAGAGGAAAAAATGTCTCAATTAGCTTCAATGACTTTAACTACCTTTTAAGTTTCAGGAATTGCAGCATTTCAAAAGCTTAACACAGTGTTAGCAACACATCACATTAAGCAATCAAATTTTTCAAGATTTACGTATTTGATAGCAAGCGACTAAAACTGTAATTATACACACTACATAAATCATTAACGGGTTTAAGAGATACAGAGTTTTAATTAAACATTTTGCATGTTTGATAATTTTTTCCTTACTCCCACTCCTCTGCCTACTGTGTAATTTTTTTTCATGTTTTTAAGCTTTTCTAGTAAGCTAATAGTACAAGGAGAAACCACTGCTACATTCAGCTTTTATTTAGCTGATGAAAAACCTAGCTTTTTGAACCAAAAGTAGAGAACAGCAGTTCTGAAAGCAACATCCATTTTCAATTCTGCTTGGCTGCATTTCACTGTGTTAAAGCCAAAGGAAAACACTACTTGGTAAAGTATGATATAAAACTTCAGCAGAGCTGCCTTATTTTGCTTCTAACATCTCTAGACAGTAAGTCTTAAGTAAGTTTTTAAATGTGAATGCAATTATTCTATTTATTGAAAAGCTCTATAAAACTCTTGTTTCTATTCAACATGACTAAGTTTTACCTGTCTGAAATGCATGTTCTCAATCTACGAAAGGCGTAAGTAAATTCATTTGTATTTAATTTTTAATAGACCTAGACGAACACTTTAGCATGGACATAAAACTCACAGCTGTACCAAAAGCCAGACAGAAAACTTTGTTAACTCACTTGTCATTTGAAATACTGCAGTCAATCACTGTCTTCTTGCTGGTGTTCACAATGATAAATGGCAAATGGATGACAGAATTGGACGGTGGCGGTCGATTTGCCTGTTGTTCTGCTTGACGGTTTCGCTGAACGAGGTTCTTGAAGGCAATTTGCTAGAAAAAGCAATAGTATATGAAAGTATGAATTAAACCTTTAAGATTCCGTGAACAAAAAAATCCCTCAGATAAAGAATACCAGCAATAGTTGCAGCATGTAACTGCAGAACAGGACAGAGAGTGTTCACTACATTACTGCATGTTAAGATGCAAGAAAAGACTCAAATAATAGTATTGAAAAATACAACACAGTAAAACTTAGCTGAGGAAAAAAAATGCACGTTCTAAATAAGTACATCAGGACAGTTCCTTGGACAGATCCTTGACAGAATGAAGATATAACAATGATAGGAAAAAGGAATTTTCATACAGCATCCTACTTCCACTCTGTTTACTACTCCCTGCTAGCTACTGCACTCCATGAGAACAGCTGAATGATTAATACTGTATTTTTGCTGAAATTATATGCTAAAAAACATTTGAGATTTGAATGTCTGACATTAGGCTTCTGAATTACCCAGCTAAGATTAGTGACTTTACTCTCACATCTTACCAAAACTGCTTTTCAGAATGGAATGTTCATATTTTAAAGATTAGCAATTGTAAGAACTAAAACCTCAAGTAAACTATTGAAACTCAAAGTTATAAATCTTACAGTAAGCCACCAAACTAAGAATAAGTATTTTTCTGGTCATGGAATCAAATGAAATAAACAGGAATTAAAAACAAAATCCAAAGCCAACACAGAGACTGATAAAAGTCAGTCAGCTGTTGAGATTGCTGTCCCACAGTTGTCTGTACCTTCTTTCTGCACACCCTCCCTGAGATTCTCATTCCTACTGCGTAGGTAATGCAACTACTAAGGGGAACATTCCGGTGAACCAGCAGCACAGTGACTTCGGGGATAGACTACTGCTTCCCCCAGTGTACTAGGAGAAATCTGGGAAGGAGTTCAGCAACTGTTTCACAGCAGTTAAGCCACTTACACAGCAGGGGCAGCAACATCCCAGAAAGGCAAGACACAGAGCATTATGAGAGACGACGTCTACAGTCACATAATTTCACCTATGGACTCTAACACAGAAAAACATTCTGGATTCAAGAACTGAACTGGAAAATTCAGAAGGTACAGTGTGAATTACAGCTCCTGTCAGCATAAATCCTGTTTAAACATACTTGAAACTGCCAAGGAATTCATCGTAACTCATAGAAGGTTGCTGGCTTCTCCAATAGCAATGGCCAACAGCATGGTCCCAGGTAAACTACAGTGCTAAATTAAAACTGCATACGCCCAATCCTGAAATTCACCTCTGGTTTTCTTAGAAGTTTATAATCCCTCAATGGGATAAAACAACAGGAATACAGATATAAGTTACCTTGCCCTATAGACAAGAGTACCTTGACTGTACCTGTAGAATGAGTTCTTGTAGTTGAGACTGTTTTTGCTTTATTCTTTCAAGTCTTCTCTGTTTCTCCACCTTAAGACAGAAAAAGGATTGGTGAGTTTGTTGGTTTTAAGTAGCATTTTATATCAACATTTTCTCCCCTTAAAATCATTTCAATACCAGAGAACCAGAGGTAGGACATATGATGTCAATCATTAAGGTTCTGCAGATAATTTAGAGATCTAACTATCAAGACTCACATCAGTACTACTGATGGAAACTGTAACGAAGAGCAGAATTAGAACACTGGGGAATAAAGTACAACATATCAGGGAGAGGGTAAAAACATCTTCGCAACAGAAGTTATGCCTCAAAGAATTATCCAAATTCTCTCAAGGAGACAAAGAACATGTAGACCAGAAGGATCTACTTGATGTAGCCTACTGATACGGGAGGTAGTGGAGAAGATTGATCAAAGATGCTTAAAGAAATGAAGCTGCTATGGAGCCTAAGGTTAAGTCCTCACAGTATTAAATACATACTGAATAATAACATAAAAGATAGGAGACAAAATGGTAGGAAATAAACAGCTTTCTCAGTGGAGGAAGTTTGCTAGCAGATTCCCGCAAGGACTTAATTTACAGACTGTTATTCAAACTATAGACGATCACAATAATGGGATGAACAGCAAGGTGACAGAATCTGCTGACAATGCTCGGTTACCTGGCACAGTAAAGAGAGCTTATCATAAAGCACACTCGAAGTATCTTGTAGCATTGAGTGATTACAAAATCAAAATTATTTTTGGTAAATGTAATGTGGTATATGTGAGAAAACATAATCCCATCCATGCATATTTTAGAAATAAAATTATATTCAGTAGAGATCTTAAATTACAGTACCTACAAACCCCATCAGCTCAGTACACCACAGCAGCCAAAAATATGAATTATTAGGCAAGGGACAGATAACAACACAGAAATTATCACTACATCAGTGTATGAACCAGAACGTTTACATCTTGAATTCTGTAGGTCTGGTGTCCCTATTTCAAAAAGACCATACAAAAGAGCAATCAGGATAATCAATGGTACAGAACAGATTCCATACAAGGGAATAATGAATAAACTAGGACTCTAAAGAAAGGAGAATGAAATAATGAGGGAGAACATGGGCGATACTTAGAAAACCATGAATAGGATAGAGAAAGTGAAGAAGGAATGACCAAGTCACCATCACTTCCAATCAAAAAAAAAAAAAAAAATCAGGTATGAACTAAATATAGTATGTTCAAAACCAAACAAAAGGTATTTCATAAGAAGCTTCTAATGCACCTGAAACTCACTGCCACAAATGACTCAATATTAAAAGTAAACTTTGTACAAAGTAAAAATTTGTGGAACAAAAATTAACTGAGTGCCATTAAATAGAAGGATACTGTATCTGCCTCGCCTTATGCCTGAACCACAAGTTACGGGAGAACACATCACTAAATACTTTCTCTAATCTTATACTCCTTCCTAGGTAAAGGCTACTGTCAGGCAAGATACTGGACAGACAGACCACTGGCCTGAACATCAACTTTTGTTCTTAGGTCCTTAAAATATGCCACTAAAAAGAAAATGACTGGAGTTAAAAATCGACATGAGTGCTGCTTTCTGTTTGTGTGTGTACACAGTTGAAAAAAACTACAAAAAGGCATGATGTTATTTAAAAAAAAAAAAAAAAAAAAAAGGCGCGGGGGGGGGGGGGGGGAGGTAGGACCAGTCTTGTAATTTAGCATTAGAAAATAAGTCAAATTAGTACTTCAGTACTAATATTATCCTACTCTTCTCTAGGACATTATCAATCATGACACCAAACCCAGCTGAATTAGCAACACTTCTTTTTCTTTTGCTCCAACATTACATTCATTACTGGCAATGCCCTACTTTGGAAGACAGATCTAAAGAGATCTACTTTTAAAATCCCTCCGGCTAGCTGGTTCCCTATTCAGCACACAGCACTGCCATTTTCAAACCACTTCACCTTCCGTACTCACCCTACTATTTATGCCCCAATTACCACTCTCTTACCTTAACTAATAATTTTCACTTGGGATGATAAATACTTAAATAAAACTCATATTGATTAGATAACCCTATGTTTTCTTCATCTAGATAGCAATTACAGTACCAACTGAAAAATGAATTATCAGTATCAAACAAAAATCTCCATAGAATTCGCCCTCAGATAGATTCCAAAACTTTTTTTTTTTTTTAATTTGTCAGCTTCTACACTGATTTTTCAGTCCTGCTGAAAGGAATTTAGACTTATTAAGAATAAATACAAAGTCTCATTCTATTCTGATAAAGTGAATTGACTTCAGTAAACCTTGGTAACTTTATTATCCTGCAAATCTCAGGATACTAAAAAAAAAATCCTGCCAGAACTTATGAATGCCTTTCAGTATAAAACATTTTACTTCTTACCCAAGACATGCAGTAAAAAAGTCTGACATGTTCATGTAAGACAAATGTCAGAAATACGTAAAGACCTGCAGCAACAAAGCAGCAGCAATGCACATATATACTGATCTACATGCAACATCTCTCATCACAGATGTATTATTTGCCTGGCATCTGGAGAAAACAACCTTCCTGATGCTTGAGCACCACTATTGGAATGTTGGAAATACACGTTAATCTTTCAGCTTGATTAACTTCCACTCAGAACCATTTCACATATACTGTAAAAACTGTGACAGAGCTGTATTTTTGACACAGAAGAATTAAAAAAATTTATTTAAGCAATCCGGAAGTTTAAATGTGTGTTTTGTAAATACAAATAAAATAAAGAGTCAAAAAGGACTACACTATTCTACCTTGCTATCTCAGAAGATCACATGCACATCCTGTATCTAAACATATTAAAGCTGTAAACATTTACTCGAACACAAAGTCATTGTGAACTTCTTAATACATATACCTCTAAATTCTGACATTCCTGAGCCGAGTTAGTAGGTAGACCAATCCATTTGATTTCCTTCTTCTCCTTAGAGATAATGTTCATGGCCATAAGGACATTTAAGGCATCATAGACACGTCGTCTAATATTCTTCTGGTCATAAGCCTGCTGTAGACATAGTGCATTAATCAAAAACATTCCTGTGACAAAAATATTTGAAAATACATATATTACAGTAAACGGGTAAACTCAGGTAATGTCTGAACTGTTTCATTTAGCAGTAGGAAAAGAAATACAAAAGCCTCAAAAGAAATTTCTCTTCCCCCATTCAGTTCACATGTAATTGACCTCCCATATACTTACTGATTCATTTGGTGAAATGTGATTATCAGTGGTACTGAATTCTGCAACCAACTCGTCTGCCACCTCATTGTATGAGGTGGTTCCTTTTCTTTGTACCTTCTCACAAACCTTCATAGAGAAATGACGTAAACCCTTGCCATTCTTCTCTCCTTTTTTGTTCCGCTTCCTAAATATACGTATAATATATATTTTAAGAAGATTTGAACTCTGGAATATTTAATGTCTCTTTTTCAAATACAGGCACACTGCTGTAAAAAACCAAGCCTTCCCTTTTATTCTGCTTCTCACCCCTTCCCAACATTTTTTCCTGTAATTTTTTTTCCCCTACAATTTACAATAATTAACAATTCCAATATCTTGATGGTGAAACACAGTACAAATTCATTCTTTTGGCAACTCCGCTAGCTCCAGTAGCAGGTAAGTTAACAATAGGGATATTCCTTGAAGAAGTCAATAACGAAAACCTTCCAATCTTCAAGACAAGAAGGGATAGGGGGATAAATGCTAAAATATGAAAAGCGAATTACAGGAGATAACTTTGTCCTTTGGGGGTTTTTTTGTTTGTGGGTTTTTTTTTTTGTTTGTTTGGGGTTTTTTTGTTGTTTGGTTTGTTTTTTTTTTTTTTTTTTATTTCAATAGCCCATCTAGTTTGACCACAAAAAATTAGACTGATTGAGCATTTTCCACTTAAGTCCAATACTGACTGAACAGATGAAGTCTGATATTGGTTGAACTCTACTAAACGTTACACTATTACTGAATCGCAGATTTGAAGTTATACAGTATATGAAGTTGCTATGAAAACTTCAATGTTACAAGACACAAGAAACAGAACAGTTTTCTGCGTATTTTTTAAAGTTCCTTGTAACTTGAGGAAAAATATAAGTACCAACAAAATAAGTATCAGCAATGGAACCTCTCAAATCTCTACAGCTCCTTTCACTGTATAATTCCAAAGTAGAAATCTATTTACGTGTAACAAGACACTGATGATAAATTTAGTCTTAAAGCAAATACATTTAACAAGAGACCCTTAAAAACAAGCTTGCATGAGAAAAGACACCAAAAGAATGCATTCATTCTAATACTTTTTCCCAATAAAGGACTATATTCTTCTTTCAAATGATACTTCAGGATACACTTGTTCAATCTGAAATGTACTGTATTTTTTTGAAAATACACCAGCAAAACAGAAATGCCAAATTAAAAACTGAATCAAGTCAGATAAATTCCTGTGTCCTTTTAGGAGCTAAATTCTCTAAATGTAAGTAAAGTGAGAATATCTGTCAGAGTTTACAGAAAACATTCTACTTCCTTTTACAACAAATGAGGGGGGTATTCGTTCTTGTGTGACTGTTCCCAATTTTAATACAATAAACTTTAATGATGAAGTGCTCTTGATGGAAAGGTAAACAGGCTCTCTCCCGCACTGCTAGCCTGAAGAGTACATACACATTTAGAACAAAAGTTCCAAACAATTCATTAATCCTTTGTAACTTTTATTTTGCTCACCCAGCAGACCATGGCGAAGAATCTGCAGTCTGGTTCTGTGATACAAAATGTGTGTTGGGTGTATGTGGACTTCCTACCAGGATAGTATTTGGCGCTGAAGGTCTCTGAGGTGTACCAATAACCTACAATAAAGATAAAATAATTTGGAAAATGATCGTAAGTATTCCAAGATATTCATACGCTGCATGATTCAAATGATGCACTATTCAAACAACACTAATAGTTTTTGTCTACCTACTTCTATTAGGCACATTGAATTTACACACACAAGCACAAAAACCTTCAGACTACAGATTATATAGTTAGAGCACTCCCTAAGTAATGAAAATTTATGTTTTATCCTTAAATGAGCATTTCATCTCTGCTGGATTTCTTAACACTGTTCAACACTAACTCAGACAAGATCAACATACACACATCTTCTCCCCTCCAAAAGAAAAAGGGAAAAAATGAGGAAAAAAACCCCACCCTACCAGACTATGTATAAATAAGTTGCAGTAAAATTACAGTGAAAATATGAACATATGAAACAAGAAGATCTGAAAATCAATAAAAGCAGAGAGAAAATGCAGAGCTGTTGCAAGAAAGACCAAATTCTCTCCTGAAGTCAGTCTCTATTACTACAGAGTCAAAACCAAAATGCAAGTATGTTAGAGGTGAAGAAGAGTAAGGGCCAACTTTCTTTATCACCGCAGTGAGTGAGACCAATTTAGGCAAAACCATTCCATTCTGAACACGTTACAAGCACACACTCAGCTGATCACAGTCTTCCAGCTTACAGGTAAGCAGTCCTGAAGATGTGCTAATTTAATCACGAGTAATACATACATTTGCACACAGAGCCATGCTCTCCTTATCCATGAAACTAGCTGAAGCAGAACTCCCACTTTTGCGGATGACGTATTTTATCCATGAAATGTTATAAATATAACTTTCTAGAGAATACATATTTAGGAAAACAAAATGTACAGATTTCTGTTTTGTAGAAAGAAAGATATGCTGACTTTTGGGGGGTACATTTACCTCCCAGTGGAAACAGCAGGTTGCATCCCTGACATCAGGTAAGTGAAGCAGACATCAAATGAACCTGAACTCATCACCACCCGCAGGCTTGCTATATTCTCCTGCAGCCACATTCTGCCTCACCAACAAAATTTTAAGTTTCTTCCTCAGGCTAGCTTCAATAGTTTAGCCTCAAAAAGAGTAAAATAGAAAAACTGAAAACCCAAAATGAAACATTTTATGCTTGAAAGTTAAAATGAACCAAAATTTGAATAACCTTTAAATGCAGAATGCAAAAGGTAGTCTAGTGACTATTAGATATTTGTGATTTCAGCTACCTGGAAGGACAAACAGCTGCAATTTTTCTGAAATACTGTCTCTCTATATTATGCCACCTCTCTGAGTAGTTAACATACAAGTTTGTTACACCCACTTCTGACAGCTGGAAAATCTTAGGTCCTCCTCCCCTTTCCAGTAGCTTTGTTCCATACTTAAAATGTTTCTAATTCTTACAGAAAGTCAACTAACCTCCTCTACTACTTTTCATAACCAAAACTCCTGACTGTGGGAAACTGAGTGAGGGTGGGGGATGCTGAGCAGGCACAAGACACGTGTGAACCAGCTCGCTTTCTCCCCATGAAAAAAACACTTATCAGTTCTGCTACCGACTGGTCTGGTTGACGGGCTAAAATTAGATGGTCCCCTGCTATTCCTTAGCTTCTTAATTCCACAAGCAGCCCCACCATCACCCCGGTGCCACATCTAGAATTTGTATGACTGTGCAGTAAGATGAGAGCCAAGCCAATAGAGGGGAGGGGTGGAATTACAGCTGGGAGAAAAACAAACTGTTTGGCAGCAGCAAACCCTGGACATCTACTGCGCTCAGTAATGTCTTGAAATAACAGTACAAAGGAATAAATGGAAGTGTGTACAAATTCACAGGCTCATTTCTAGAGTGGAAAAGTGAAGTCTGTTTAATAAATTCAAAACCTGCTCTGCATTCCCATTCTAACTCACAAAAGTCTGCAAACCAGCCAGTATTATATGCTTTAATGTATCACTATTAGGGAAGACCCTACAGTCTCGAGTTTCAGAATCTTCTAAAGAATTACTTTTACTCACAAGCTCATAAACATCCATGACTCTGAATGAAAAGAGTTAAGCAGTATCGAGTCACTGGGAACATCCTAAAATGAAAGCTTACAGATAGAATTAGAGAGGATGGTTTTAGGGACAACAGAGGGACTGGGGGGAGGAAGCAAAAGTAGAAAAAGAAGCGCCTGCTGTTTCTCTTATGTTTCCTGATTTCAAAAGAGAACAAGATTACAGTTTAGCTCCTTGATAATGAATAAGATCAGGACAATGGGGAAAACAGCAAGACAGCCCACACACTCCACTTCACTGTACTCAACAGAAAAACTTCTATGGGGACAGTATTAAAAAAAAAGAAATCAGACTACCTGAACAAAGAACACAAGCTTGGAAAATCAAGTACTTAAGTATTAAAAACCTGTGTTTACCACTCAAAGGTCAGAAAGTTCAGCAGGGTCACAAGCCAACACCTCAACTCTGCTTCCCAAGAACATTTTGCACATTGACAGAAAATTTATCTCCTCTTAATTTTCAGGGTTCTAGAAGTATTTTTTTTTAATAGTTCTTGCTATCCCCTTCAGAACTGTAAAGTCAACAGAAACTTACCCAGAATTTCTCTCTCTATATATACACAAAACAAAACCTCCATCTCTGCTTTAATGACATACAGCTAAGCATCTAATTTTGTACTGATAACAGCCAATACAAATATGCTGATATGGGCCCCTTCTTTCACAAAAAAAAAAAATTAACGCTAATACTTTCAGAGTAAGACTTAAAGTGCTGAAAAAATTATGATTGCAAATGTAAACTTCCGACAGTAATGATACTAACAAAACCACCATAAAGAGTAGTTATTATTTCAGAATCATATTTTTTTAACAGCGATACCATGTAAAATTAATCATAGATAATACAGATGAGGATTTGTCAATTTAAACTTGTGATGGAAGACACACAAATTTATTTCATATGTATATAAACATTGTTGTAAACATTACTTTACTCATTGTCGAAACTTTAAAAAAGCATCAGATGATCCGTAATTTCATCATTATCCCCTCTTTGGGTACTTTAAGGAAACGTTTTGTAAGTTACCTGAAAGATCATTTCATTTTCAACACTAAACTCAAGTATGTACACAGTCTCACAGTAATGCCTAGAAGGGACACCATCTGTGTCATTATGGCCTATGATCTATACTTAAAACATTCTCCTCCTACTGCTGGTTACTGATTTTAAATTAAAATAATGCCTAACTACTCTGCATTTCCTTGGTTGGAAATTTATTGATAAAATGCCTCCTACTGAAGGAGCAATTTCATTCAGTTAAATTCATTTCGCTACACTCTACTTTCCAAGTGGTTGCTGGAAGCAGTTAATTCACTGCCACTGCCGGAAATACAGCACAGTGAATGATCTGCACTACACCTGTACAGTTCAAGCGGTACAGTTTATAGATTCAAGCAGCCTCAATTATAAAACACCCTTTAGAGCTTAGAGTTGGGAAAGGCAGGTGGGGAACTGCTTTTCTGTCAAGAAGAAACCCAAATATAAGACATTCCATTTCAGATGTTTACACATTACAGTTGCTTTCCAGAAGATGAATTGAGACCAACCCTTTTCAGATCACCAAATTTTAATTTTGATCACTATAAAAGTGACTTCTCATAACCTATGTATTATCTATTGCAGTATTAGATTCTTTGAAACCTCTAACTTCACGTACCTCACACGAAGCTCACAATATGTATTTAAGCAAAAGAGTATCTAAATTAAGCACTAAGAAACGTAGCTCTGTTTTCAATTTTGTTCCACTAACTTCAACCTCAATAAAAACGTGCTTATGGACTTCATTTATATTTCCCTATGGCAGATTTCAAAGCAGAATCTGAAAGACCCCCTGGTTTTAAGTGGCAAGACTAGCAAAAGATAAAGCTACCAGAATATTCAGGTATCTGCATGTTGATTTGAGAGTCATCTTTGCATTTCTTTATGCAAAGGAACATTTGCTTTAACCTAAGTCTATTAAAATTACAAACAAGCTTTATCTGCCCATGACAAGTGATTCCGACTACCAAGCTACAAGTGAGATTTACAGTATGTGTAAGTAACAGTATAAGCAATAAAAAAAAACGCAGTCTCCTTACCACTTGTTGTGCAATGTTGACATTAGACTGTCCGAATGTTTTTGGCAGGAGCTGTTTTCCAAGCGTATTTACTGTAGAAGGATGAACAGCCAATAGAGAAACAACACCTAAAACAAATGCAAATACATAGCTTCAGGTCAGCCACATTGTACTGTTTTAGCAATTCCAGTTTCATCTATACTACCAATGCGTATTAATAGAAACTTTCTCCTACGTAACCTGTAAGGTTACGTAGTATGATCTAGTATGAACATGTTTTAATTCTTGTATTCCAATTTTTCTCTCAAAACAGAGTAATAGAGGTAACTGGTATGTGACAGAAAGCCTAATTGCCTCCTCTTCTACTCATATCCTTTGTGTCTACAGAAATTTTTTCCCGCACCACCTGAAAAACATGCCCAACACCCCAGCATATGACATACCCTTCTGACGCATGCTGGTCTACAGGAAGTAAGATTGGGCTAGCACTGGACTTTCCAAGAGAATATTCCCAACTTTCCTCTAAGTGTCCCCGCCCAGCTGAAGGCAGGGAATTAAAGAACAAAAGCCTTCAAGAATCCAATATTTGAGCAAAATACATGCAACACAGTAGACAAACCCTGCAAGGAAAGCTGCTCTCTCCCTGTTCATAAGCCATCCACAATCAGCATTGATAGGTAAGTAAGTCTTAAGCCATGTTAAGCAAAAATTCAACTACAAAAATAGCAAGCCAGGTATCCTCTAGCAATGTGATGCTCCATGCCACAGTGTAAAAAAGACCAACAAAACAAAACAAACAAAACAGAAGCAACAAAGACTGACTACAGAAAAAGAATAAAGGGACAAACAAGTCTTAAAATACTGGAGACATTTATTTTGCTGAACCATCTGTCATTTGGTTGTCAGATGAGAGGTTTAGCAGTTCTTTCCCTCAGATCACTTTTAAAGGGGCCAATGGGGCCAGAAGGACTTGGCACAACTCCCACTCCTCTTCCTTTCATCCATTATCCAGTACAGAAGCAATAAGCAAGCATTTTTACAATGGTTGTATCAGGAAGGGCCCTAATGATGCCTACCATCCCCCTTATGCATTCAGGTAGTCTACAGAAAGTTAAGGATAAGTCAAATCTTGTTTAAGGCCTTGTTTTCCTAGCTAGGCTTGTATTTCCTAGCTGCTATTACTACACCATGTCAAACTGATAGCTTCATGCAAGAACCTATTCTCAGTCCCCCAAATCTGACCAGGATGCAGCAGCCTGACATTCTTCCATTATTCACCAACTTTCCAGTGCTCTTTCAGAAAATCAGCAGCTATTCTAGTTTGTAACCAAAGACTGTTATGCTTTCCTGTCCCTTCAAGCACACCCATCACTATCGTGGCTGTTTTGTGTTTGTTCTTCCTCTCTGCAGAATGCAGTAAAGCAATATAAACTACCCTGGCTATTAGTGCTTGTGTATCTTCTCAGCTTCCCGGAGGTCAGCATGTCTTTTTTTAACCTCTTCCTCATTGCTTTAAATACAACAAAGCAATCTGAAGATCGCATTTCGAGTTGAGTAAAGTAAGAGTTGTAACTGCTTTCCAAAATTAAGATGCCTTTGATCACCTTTCCTTACTTTTGATGGTTCTTGTTGCCCATATACTTTCTAGTTCTCCTACCCTTTATTTTTATTTTTGCAGAGGACAGGGCTGGACATATTATTTATGACAAAGGAATGCCATATGTTATTATATAACTCTATAGCACATTTTCTATTTTATTCCCTGTTCCTTTCCAAATAAGTCTCAAAATTCAATGTGCTTGTTCCCTACCAAACACCAATACCACATTTTCATAATATAACCTACCAGGACTTCAAGATCTTTCTTGAGTGCTAATAGCTCACTTGGAGTACTCATTGTATCTAGTTTGGTTTTCACCAATTATTAACCCATGCAGGGACCGTCCCATTCTATGACACCTTAGTTTCTTTAACAGGCTGATTAAGGACCTTGATAATCAAGGGGGGTTTGTTGTTATTTTTAAGAAATCCAAGGACATCACACTGATTAGATAAGCCTTATCCACATGGTTGTTGACTCTTTCAAAGTATGACTTTGAAAAGACTAACTTCCCTTTTCGCCTCCCTCTAGAAAAGCCTTGTTAACTCCTGCCCATTATCATATTTGTCCATATGTCTACTTCTCTGTTATGCGCTCAACTGATTTCCCTAACAAAAGTCTGACTTACTCATCTGCAGTTATCTGAGCCCTTCAGAAACTGGTGCAGGATATGTGGCTTTCTATCCTTCCGGTACTATATGAATTACACATATACTGAGTTAGCAGGACAGAAGTACCATTGTTAGGTCCTTTAAGAATATGCAGGTAGATAATTCTCTGGCCATGATGATTTCTAACTATTCCTGTTATCAGTTTTTTCCTAAGACAACAACTTGTAACAATACTTCAGTAAGACAACTTCATAATGAACAGTGTTGCCACGAGACTCTCCCTCATCATCTTGATCATCTGTCTACTCTTCAGATGCACTCAGAGACTTCATTCTTCTGGTATGTTTAAAAATAAAGTAATCCTTTATGCTATCGTGTTGTTTCTTAAAAACTTTTACGCAGTCAATAAAGACAAATGCAAAAATCTTGCGTTTGTGACAGTGTAAGTCCACGCAACAGCAGAGGTGGAGTGGTTAGGAAGCAGATGTGCAGAAAAGGACCTGGGGGTCTGGGTGGACAATAAGCTGAATGTGACCCAGAAGTACACCCCTACGGTAATGAAGACTTAACCGCATCCTGTGCTGCATTTGGAAGAGTACAGCAATAAGTGATTATTCCCTTTTACTCCAGCACTCTTTAAGCTGTACCTGGATTACTCTGTTCAGTTTTAGGGCCCACAGTGCAAGAAAGGCATTAACAAAGAGGAGAGAGTCCAGCAGAAAGACACTAACATGGCTGGGGTACTGGAGCATACGATGTACAAGGAGAAGCTGAGGGAGCTTGGTACGTGCAGCCTGTGGAAGAGAAGATTAAGGTGGAGCAAGGGGTATTATTTGTGGGAATCCGATCATTGCCTTCAACTATTAAAAGGAGAGTCACAGAGATGACAGCAGACAGAACAAAAGGAAAAGACGGAACAGTCACAAGTTGCTGCACAGCTAATTCCAACCAGACACGAGGAAAAAATTCACAATGAGAAAGGTAAAGCACAGCAACAGGTTGCCTACAAGGTTCCCTGCAGATATACTGAAAAATTCAACTACTGAAGGCTCTGTGCTTCGAAGCTGGCCCTGGTCTGATTGTAAGGTTAGATTAGATGGCCTCCAGCCTCCTTATTATTAATTTAATTCTATTAACACAAACGGCTATCTTGCAACTAAAACATCTGCGTAAAGGGAAGAGTACCCACGATGCTTCTTTAAAATTTTTAATTACATTAACATTTCATGTGGTGCTGTGCCAGAGTTAATTGATGCAACTGAATCAACCTGGCTCTATACAGAAACAGCAAGGTAACGTCTGTCTCTACAGCACAAACTGATTGGCAAGGAAACGCAAATGTAACTGGAAGAACAGTACGACACACTTCACAGTTCGAAGCAAAGTCAAAGTCAACCTATAAAAGATAATCATACTAAATAGGAAAGAGCATAACTGCTCAACAATAGAAAGAAAAAAAATTGAGTGTTTTGGTTTTTTTTTTAAAAAGGGGACCTTCAATTTGTCTCTGCGCCAGAGCATCCAACTATTTTCTCATTTACCTGATGTGCAAACATTTTTCTCATATCCACCTGCATTTTCATCAAAGGCTCATAATGCTCTGGTTTCATAGTGGGTTTGTGTCTGTGGTTTGTTTGTTTGTTTGTTAAGTATACAAGCAGAAATAATTTCATTAACTTAGCTTTGCGAGTGACTGACAGCTCAGTTTCTCGAAGGAATTTTACTAATCATTTGTTAATTACTGTTACTCTTACAGCAATTACCGCAATCCAAATAATCCTGTACTTTGTGGCCAACATACGGTGTGCATAACAGCATGTAAAAATTAAAACCACAAGTTTGCAAACAGTTTTGCTGGCACCAACTCTTCTTTATTTTCAAAACAAACACATTATTAATACTGCTAGTTCTGACACGTCTTTTTTTTTTTTTTTTCCCCTTTCTTCTTCTAAAGACTTCAAAAACCATGGGAAAAGGCCACGTAAAACAGGAAAAAAAAATGTATACAGAAGGATACAACTACTACTTAAATTCTCAGTCTCCCTAACATGGCCAGTTTGGAAGACTACTCTTAGTAACTTATAAGCAGTCATTAAACCTAAAGGGAAGTAGAACTTCACCAATATGAAGTTCCAGAACTACCTCCAAACAGAAGATAATGATACAGATGGGATCAAGGAGTAATGTTGTATAAAACTTGCACAGCGAAAGCAGCAGCACCCTTTAACAAAACCTGTTATTTATCTGTCTACAAACTGTTCCAGATTAAGTGTTCTCTTCACACAGAGCATGCTGTAAATAGCCGCCTTTGGTTACTCATTGTGTTTAGGGAAGAACTTCTGAACTGGATCTTTGCTTGCATATAAAAACAAATCCGAGAATTTTACCAAAAAGGAAGAATCCCTTGCAGATTTTTAGCAGTAAAAAGGACTGGTGATACAGCCAATTATGAACATTTTCAGTAATTTGAGATGCCACAGAAAAAAAACACAGTACATCTAAACTTAGAGAAAGGAGTGCCCTCTGCAGACAAAGCAGTGGATCTCTCTCAAAGCTGACTGCTCCAGTTCATAAACAGTAATGACTTTGAATTTGGTGTTTCAGTTCAAGGAGGATGGGCTGAGGTACTCCTTGCCTCAGGAGCAGAAATCCCATTCATTCTAGGTGCTGTACCATTTTCTAATGTAGTCAGTCTTTATGTTTTCTCTACTTGTGAGAGAGCAACAGGAATGATGCAACAACAGAAGTCAACAGAAAAACAAGTCGGTTTCCTGATAATGCTGTCTCTTAACAAAGTCTTGTCAGTCTGTCTTCTAGTGTAGAAGCAATATTGTATATGAGAGAACTGGACTTGGTAAGAAGGTATTTTGCAAGCACTTTCTGCATTATTACAACCCCAAAAAAGAACGTACAGAACAAGAGAATGGTTTGTCAGAAGGCAAAGTAATTCCTTTACCATCTCCTGCAACGGTCTCAACCGAACTCTGTCCAGCGGGCCAATTTGTAAGTAAATACTCTACGTGATCAAAGGTTAGGAGTTAAGCAAAGGGTTATTTTAAGAAAAGTCTAAAGAAAATTAACCTTGCAGGTGACATTTTGCAGTACAACTGCTTATAACCACTCTAACGAACTCTACAAACTTTTGTCTTTATTACATAACGAACTTTGAAATTGACGGTTTTAACAGCGCAGATGGAATCTAGCTTAACAACAGCTACACAACTCAAAGGCAGCAACATTTTTAAGCCAGTATCAATACAAGTCAAATATGACTTACACTCTCAAAAAGATAACGTTACTATCAATAAACTGATAAAACTCTTAACTAAGAGAGTATCAGTTGAAGAGCCCAATGGGTCTCTTTTCAGAGACCAAAAAAGCCCAGTGAGACTTCCCACGAACAAGAGGATTTAAGGAAGTGACACAGACACTAGACTCCATTGCGATTGTCACTTCTGAGAAGGTCAAGTGCCATCTGGAACATTACATTCCTTATTTCGGGAACTTTAAAAAAGTTAATAGGAATAGAATTTATATAAAGCCAGGGTACCTATACTGCTTAAGATGCAAATGATTGATATAAGATTACATGAAAGCTATGAGAATTATCTGGAAAATGTTATAGATTCAGTTTTAGCAGTCTTCCATATGTGGATTTTTTTCTTCCTTCTGGTAAGAAGAGAGAGAGGAGGAGGGGGAATTCGACATCAGCATCACTAACAAAATTCCATGCTGTCACTGTTTTGTAAAGCAAATACAGACCAAGCTAATTCCAGCTCCAAACCTGTCCATCAAACCAACTGCTTAGAATAAACAAAACCCTAAATAACAAAAAGCAAACTAGTCTTAAGTACACAATCTGCCCCTCTTTCCAGTGTGTCACCTCCCAACCCCAAGCTGGTGTCTACAGAAAATTGTCTGAAAAACTACCGAGTTTGGAATCAAAAAGTGGGCAGGGTCTCTTACAGGAATGTAAAGTAGCTTAAGTCCACCTATTTTTCGGCAAAGGTTCTTTTTTCAATTGAAAAGCTCCAAGTTATCAAGTTACAGATTTCTCTCAGGGTCTTTGCAAGTCATGGGCCTTACTACAGACACCGCTATAGTATTCTAGAAGACGTTACATTAGAGTCACTGAACTTTAGTCATGGCCTCTACTTGTCTTCATACCATCTTCAGCTATTTCTTATTTGCCACTATCCTACTGAAGAAAGTTGCATTTAGCTAGTTCAGCCATGTAGTCGACAGCTCAGTATGCCTTTAGTAGTACCCTCCCTCCTAGTAAAGTAAGAGCAAAGCACCCGCATGTCCTGCAAACAGGAGTAAAAACAACAGTGTGAAATCATTCAGAACTGCAGATTTATAGAAGCTTTCTAACTCTTTCTTTGGATTCTGTACAAGACAATGCATTTATTTCCAATATGGGATGGGGGGGAAAGTATGACACAAGAATTACAAAAAGATGAGCTACTTCTAAAACATCTTTCATTAATCAGAAGTACCATTCTATGCAGTTATTTAGGCTGCTGTCAATAAAATTGACAGCAATATGCCTTACGGCAATTTATCCCATGCACTTGAGAGTTTTCAGTTGCCCACTTTTACTTGGCTTCTCTGCTACCGCAGAAACTTCCACAGCTAACTCCAGCTCCTGGGCTTCAGAAAAAATTGCCCAGTGACCAGGCTACAGGTTCTCTTCCTCAAGGCATTAGAAAGCAACAGAAATCTAAAAAAACCCCCAAGTTTGTTTTGTGGCTTTTTTTTTTTTTTTTAAAGGTATGGGAGACCTCATGAAAGCTCATCATGGAGACTGAGAGATAAGGAAGGCAGATCTTACGAAAAACTGAAGTTCATTACTTCACATAACAGTCTAGTTCACAGAAATAGTAGTAAAGATGTGCCTTTGAAGACTCCAAATAATGAAAACCCAAAAGCTCACTAGAGAGTGGAAGAATCTCTAGAAGGCTCCAGATCTTCATGCAGTTCAAACACAGGTGCACAACCTCTGAAGCAGACAGAGATGAATCCTGCTTTGGACAGCAGTGAAGCAGAGCTCAGAACATCATCTATAGTCAAGATGGGAAATAATGCACACAAAGTGAGAATTTCAGAGCTACAGAAAGCTGGTATGGCAGTCAGGACACAACCAAGTTGAGGGAAGTCCTCAACTTATCTACACAACTATCACTGAACAAGAGGTAACAAAAGAAACATCTAAAAGAAACATCCTAACAAGAAAAAGCTTTCTGTATGAATTAATCGGGTAAGCTTCCACCTCTTTCTCTACCTCAAAGCATCATGACAGCAGGAAACAAGTGTACTTAAGTCACAAACCCCATTAATCTGCCTCAATACAGTGACCAACGCAATGTTTGACAACAATCTCATTCAACCCCAGCGCTAGATACAGATGAAATGGAAATCAAATGCCAAGCAGTTCCCTCAAGGCCTATTTACAGTATTTTCTATGCATTTTGCTTTATAAAATCTACCCTAAATCATTGAGCGTGAACCGTTGCTTTCTTTGAAGTGTAAGAGGAGTCTTGAAGACACAACTGGGATAAAAAAATTAGTTTAAAGGTGTCATTTAAAGTGCCTTTTATCCAGTCCACCTCACCTTCAAAGAAAAATCATTCCTTATCACACAAGCATCAACTTGACTAGTTTTATATTATTAGATTACTTATATATACAGAATATGTATAAAGGGGGTACTTAGAAGATCTGGGAAAGAAGACAGAGGTGGCAATTATATCCTAGGAGCTGATTCCTCAGATGTCACTCCTGTGAAGCTGCAGTTTTTAAAGTCTCTCTTGCAAACACCATAGATATTTTATGATTAGTTATACGCTAATTTTCAGAAAACACTGAAGTCTTTTTGAACCTATCAACCTACCATAAGCTTTGACAACACACAGGTGATTGTCTCTAGTTGTGTGCCAAGTCAAGTAAAAATACCTCTGCTTATTCAACAAGTCACACCAACCTGTTAAGACAACAAGCATGCTTATACAGCAAATCTGAGCACTTTTAGAAAGACACTGATCTTCCCCGGTGTGTAGTACTACTAAGTTCTTAAGTAATTTCTTACATCAACTCAGACTTTCAGGTGATTCTCATCATCCTTAGATATGACTAGTAATACTTTAGCTAGTACAAATCAGTCTTTCCAAGTCTGTGTTGAAATAAACTGTGGTCTACCTTTAGACTTTTTAAAAGTCTTTTTAGACTTTTCAAAATATCATTCCTATCTGCAATATCAGTTTTATTTCCTGAGCTTGACTTTAGATAATAATAATTGTTTGGATTTACCTCAGCTGCAATAATACACAGGCATATTATAACCAATGTTCAGGCATATATCTGTTTCCTAAAGCATAAATCACAGGCTCTGAAATAGATACCTACTTCTGTTCCAGAGGAACAATTCCAGTCACTGACAAAAATCAGGGAGAGTTTGAGCTTGCCAATAAAACTAAAAATAACACTACATTGCAGAAGTTTCTTGTCATATAAAGAACAAGACAATCTTACAGTTAGGCAGTGTTGAAATCTAAGAGTCTAAATACACCTTAAAAAATTACATATTTGACTACAATTTTTTTTTTCAATTACCAAATCTGAAATGAAAATAAAACTAAAGTTCTTTTTGTCCATAAAATGTGAAACCTTATTTTAAAGTGTAAGAGGTAAAAGGAGCTAAAGACATCTTTTACAAGTATTTTCGGGTTACATACCAATAATGCCACCTACTGGCATGACAGAAGATCCAGATTTTCTTCGGAATAATTTTAAAATTACTTTAAGAGCTTTAATTTCAATATAATGTTAAATACCATTCTTTTCCCTTGCACTCATCTGAAGCAGATAATTTCTTTCACCCAAATTTCTTCACAAGTAAGGGGCAGGATTAGAATTGAACAGTGTTCTATTTAATATTTAAATATCAACACTAATCTGAATATAGCAAGGACCAGAAGGTAGCAGTTTTCTTCAAAATGCAACCTCCTGGAACAGCAAAATTCAAGGACCTTCACATCCTTCTGAAACAGTGGGGCCCAGAACTGCAGACGGTACTCGAGGTGAGGCCGCACCAACGCTGAATACAGCGGGATCGTCCCCTCTTCTGACCGGCCGGTCACGCTGTGTTTGATGCCCCCCAGGATGGGGTTTGCCCTCTTGGCTGCCAGGGCACGCTGCTGACTCGTACTGAGCCTGCTGTCGACCAGCACCCCCAGAATCCTTTTTATTAAACCCAATCCTGAACACAGGGTAGGTAACAAGGAAAGGAAAGGGCCCTGTGTAATGATGTTCTCAGCAATTGAGGCTTTAGGGAAAAATATATGTAATTGGTATTTTGGAATGAGCCAAGGAAACTTGCAACTGCTTCCAGTGGGATTTAGCATTCCTCCACAATGTCACAATTGAAGCTGGCAGTAAATAAAACAGCACAGGACAAGCAGCAGGTATCAAACCAAGTGGCTTTATTAGAGTTCATCAGTGAGAGGACATCTGGATATACAGCTACCTTTTGCTGCGCATGTTAACTCATGAGCAGTCACTAGCAAAGCTACGTTTTAAAAAGGATTTCCTGCAGCAAAAACCTCCGTTCTCAGACACTCCCTGCACATTGCATTGCTGCTTCTCTCCTGAACAAGGTTACAGCAGAAAACCATCTTCCTGGTTACCAAGTACACCAAACCTTTCACAGTCATACTTGTACCAAACCAAACCACTCCAGACCAAATCTGGGGATTTGTACCACTTAAACTCTACCAAACTACAAACTCCACAGACCTTGCACTTAACAGGAAAGCTGCACTAAGATGTAAATGTCATACCTCATGTCGTTCCAGGAGAAGTTAGAGACTTTCAACAGCACCATCTTGGAGCCAAACATACTGAAAACCCTCATTACCTAAGTTTCCTCATCCAAGGACTGGCAAATACTCAAATAGTAAACAAATTTATCCCAAACATACGTATTTGCATCAAGAAGAAAAACTAACTAGATGGTACGTTTTCTGAAACCTTTATAAGATCTAGGAATCAATATGGCCTTAGATCAAACAGCGGTTGATATAACCGGTGTATTGCTCCACTGATACTTTCCAAAGATTTAACTTTAAGAATTAGCCTTCTAGACTAAATTCTCAGCGGTGAAGGAATAGAAGTAGGCAGAGCGAAAATCTTCTTCCAGTGAGCAGAGCCAACAGTGTCATCTTAATACAAGGGAAAACTTGCACCTTGCTTGAGAGCAGCTCCATGGAACACTTTTTTCAGGGCTAAATGTGGTGTTATGCTCCAGTAATGGAAATACACAGAGGTATCAGAAAACACAGGTGAATTTACACCCAACCTCTTCTGGAGGTTGCACAAGCACTGGGGGAAGCACAGGCTTCCAGCTCATTTATACCACATACAGACTGATACCTCTGACTCCACACTAAAGATGTTTTTGAAGACAGACATTTTTAGAGCATTTTCTAGAATGGTATTTTATGTTCATGACCAATTTACTCAAAATTACATGCATTATGAACTAAACAATTATTTTATCTTTTTTTACGATTTTCTCCTCTTAAAACAAATGAAGTCAGTCTCGGCTTTAAAACCAAAATCCTAACCTGGAGTTCATGGTTGAGACCAGTCTCTCCAAAATGAATTAGACTGAAGCATGTCCCCACTAGCTGAAGGAAAAAGGCTGTCTAGGCTGGTAACCTGTTTCTGACAGTGGATATTAGTGGATAATCAGGGAATGAATGTAGGGATAGGACTTGCATACAGAGATAATTCCCTAAAATACCCTCTCTGTCCCAGATTCTACAGCTTTAGGACTTTTTGAACAGGAGGTTGTTCAGCATAACTGTTCAGCATAACTGCTGAGCAAGATGTCTCCTTTTCATCATTCATCTAAGAAACAACAGCAACATACCCTAACAAAACTCAGTCTAAAAATAACCTGTTCACAGTTCCCAGATTTCTGCCAGTGCAGATTAAAAATTTACAGAAGTCCATTTACAGGCTATTCTGAAAGTGTTGCAGCAAAGCTGTTCAGGCTGTTAAGAACTGTTGCATAATAACCTGTTTTGGCCAGAAGTGTCAACCTTTGCTTATCTTTCATAGCTGATTTATATACCTACCACTTAGTCCTATACTCACCTTATAGACCTTTGATGAAGTGTTAAAGAACCGTTTCAAGAGAAATATTCTATTCTCTGTCTCCCAAACCATGCTTTTGCAAGCATGTCCTTATGACCCAGCAGAAAAGTAATTTTTTTTTTTTTTGTCCTCTACCACAGCCCTGAAACCTTTATTCCTCTGACAGCTGAGTTCCTCCTCCTTTGACATCTGGCTGGCACCATGAAGAAACTGAAGCAAGTCGTAAGTTTCTTGTTGAGGTTGCATTCTTAAGTTGCTGAGTCTCTCAAAGTTGGACTTTTCTGAAAAGATGTTGGAATGCACCCTCTAATACTACTAATCCAATGACCCTGAGTGCTGTGAGAGCATAAGGAGAATGAACTTCAAAAAGTAGGCAGGTTCCTGCATTCTCCCTGAAGAGCCTGCCCTACTACTGTTGTCGGAGGCAGCATTGGGCTAAGCAAACCACTCCTCTGACACAGCAGGGAGATTTGATCCCATATCAACAATGCAATGTATTCTCAAACTCTCCTTGTGATTGACTTGCAATTTCCAGAAAAGGCTCCTTCCTTTTAAATCTGGAGCGAGAGGAGGGAGAGGACCCCACTTTTAATGATGACCACCAAAGAAGAAAAGAAAGATTCTTTCCTGACCTCCTTCAATACACTTCTGCTACCCTGTGGAAAGCTTACTCTGTGTTTACCTATTGCTGTGGACTGAATCCTCTTCAATGTGAAATTAAGAGAAATTTTGCACAAACTTAGCAAGACAATGGAGGACTGGACTTTTTGATATAATGGCATGTAACGTAGACAGCTACTTTTAGAAAGTATAGTACTTTTGTGTATACTAGTTACATTTAAAATTCCAACATTTAAAGACTACACAAAAACCCTAAAAATTATAAGAAAGTGGCAACAGAAAATGGGTACTACTTTAGTGAATAAATTCTGATACATATCTGAATACTTTAATGACAAAATATTTGCTATTTTAAGCTCTGATTAAGACTACAGAGCCTGCATATAAAACACAGACAAGTTAGAGGCAAGAAACATAAAACGATCAAGCCAAGAAAAACAGTTGTTTCTTCTCAATATTAAGAATTAGTTGCTGTCCATTAACTTTACAAAACTCCTCTAAAAGCAGTGTGGTGCAGAAATTAACTGAGGGTAGCTTAGTTTGCTTGTATTATTGCTTGTATTATTATGTGGCATGAAAACAGAGCTCAACTCTCAAACTGGAGGAGCTAATAAACTACTTAATCACTTGAATTTATTTTAGAAATTCTACAAGCAATGAAATGGCCTCTATTTTGCCCAATTCTACTTTAAGAGCTACGTAATAATGGAAGATTCACATTTCCAATTCTTGCTGTCTAGACTGCACTCTCTGTTTTGACTAGCTCTCCACTGACTGTATGTAACAGGGTCTTAGACACAGGCGCCTACATGGGTGTAAATGTCCCCATAAGTATCTGCCCTGACAAAACCATCAGTTTTACTGCCCATAGGGGTAGGGACAGTGGTACAGCTGTTAAGGATCAGGTATTTACCTGCACACTTTTATTGCTCAGGGGCGTGTGACTGTGTTTACAAGTATACACGTGGACCAGTTAATAAGTGTCAGTTATTCAACACCTGGTGCCTTCTCCATCAAAAGTGGATCATGGCAGATTAGATGGACAGCCCCCTTTTGTAAAGCAATGCGTATTTTAGACAAGGGAATGTCAAAGAGAGCCTAGTGAGATTCCAATAAAATACTTGATGTAACTAGAAAAAACTGTTAGTTAAACTGGTGGTGACAGAAATTAGAAGTTCTGCAGGTTGGGAAAATAAATGCTTAAATTAGTTTCCTGAAATGGTATATAAAAGGCTAGAGCAATACTACTAATGGATTTCACCTGAACTGGACTACAGGTTAATCTGAGAGTACTAGCATTATCCAACAATGTATAAAATCAATAGATCTGTCAACAGTGAGGTTTATGAGAGCATCAGACAAGAAGCAGGAGGTGATGCTGTCCTAATAAATTTCACCCTACTTAGTACAGTCTATCAAAGCAGACCATCTGTCACACACAAGAATAAACCAGACTATCATCATTTGGAAGCAACAACAAAGGAAAACGGCCATTTCACCAAAATCTGTTGTCAGATGCCCATGACCCAAACATGACATTGCATAGAAAAATTACTGATACCTCTTGTACAAATATGACTGCCACTTCACTCGGAGTCATATATACTATTTTGGTCACTTGCATTCAAGACAGTTGATCAAAGCAATCAACTAGGCTCAAAGAATGACAATAAGGAAAAGAGAAAGAGCTCATCTGACGAGGAATCTAGGAAATGGTGACTAGTTGGCCTGTCAAACTAAAGACTGTTAAGATACCCAATTGTTATTTATAAAGAGTAGCTAAACATACTGGAGAAAACTATTAAGCTGAAAAATACCACTGCCACCAGCAAAATGCATAAACTGGCAAGAATATACTTAACTGGAAATCAGAGAATAGTTCTACAGCCTTACTACGGAAACAGCCTTCCCGTAAGAATACAGGGGACAAAAATCTTATCTTCACATATAGCATAATCAGTTTACAGAAGAGGTTATATGACATAGCTGTCCAGAACTGCAGGTGACTGGAACTCAGTGGTGCTTCTGTTTTTATTTCCAACAATGCTAATTGTAAAGTGCAGCTCCTAACTCCTCAAACATTTAGATACTCTTAGTTTTTGAGCTTACATATCAAATTCAAGTTTATAGCCTGTGTTTTATTAAATTGCTTGATTACATTACACTATCATACATGCACAGCCATTATCTGCAAGTCCAAACCAGTTCTGTTCAAAATATTTTTTCAGATAGGCTTGCACTAGTGTGGATGCACCATCGTAAAAACTGTCATAACCCATTTTAAATTTCTACACTCCTGCATTTTTCCCATTTGCTAAAATGCACTGCCCCAAAAGACGTTTTAGACCATCCTGGCCTTTATACTTACACACAAGCTACACTAACGAGAAGATCACATATGGGATGACAAACCACCACTGAACTTCACGTGCGGTTTAAAGACAATTATAAACCACAGAAAATCTACAGTTTGCTTGCTGATTATATAACTTAAGATAAGCTTTACAAAAACTATGCTAAGAAAGCAGTTTAAAGGCAGTAATAATCATAACTAAAAATCAAGAAATGGAGAGTCTTACTAAAAATTGTGTTCTTACCTTTTCCAGGACTTAGGTTTTGGTCTATAAACACCTTAAGCTCTCCATTGGCTTCAATTAGTCCAGCCTGCAAAAGAAAGTAACTTTTATTAAATTTACAAACACAGATAGTCTTTTATTGTTAAAGATGGAAGACATTGTACCAGAAGTCTCTGCTGCTACCACTCGCATTTTGTCACAAATCTGCTGGTAGGTAATGGCACTGTTTGTGGCATAGTATTTGCCAAATTTTAAAATCTTGATTTTATAAATACCATATTCTTAAAAAGCAAGCAGAAAATCAGTTTACACCTACTTTGCTACTTTATGTCCTAACCAAGGCCTCACAGTGTACATGCACTGTTTTAACAGATAGCTGAACACCCTTCTAATTAGAACCACTGACACTTGCGACTACACCTTTCTCTGTGTAAATACCATTTACCTACCACAGAAGCTAACAATATTATAGCAAAAACAGTAGAGGTGGTATAGTGCCTTAAGCCATTTTAATCGGAAGAAAAGCATTAAAAAACACCTTGAGCTTTTAAATTATTATTTTTTTAAAGATCAGAATATAAAGGTCTTAAGCAAAAGAGCTATAGGATGACATACAAGTTGATAAAGTAATCACCATCCCTTGAGAAAGCTCACAGTAGAAGTTATTTTTAAAAATACTATTAATTTCTGGATAGAAAACATTTGACACAGTCATTCCTTGATATCTCCAGACAAAAGAGTTCCAAAAAAATAACGAACACAGGACACACAGTTTCCATTTAGAAAGAAGAGCAAGAAAGTCAACACTTGCACTTAACCATAATTTAGCATGGGGTGTTACAGAGGCTGAAAAGTCCCTAGCTGCATTTTGTGCATAGCTGGTATTTGCAGGCTGCTGCTGATCTTCAGGAGACAATTAAGTGGTTTGCTGTCAGTTAGCAGCAAAGCTTTTCCCTTAAAAGTCTACCTGAAGAGCTCTACTTACGATTTGCCACAAGTTCAGCAAACTAAGCGAGCCACCAGAGGATGCTGTGGTGCTGTTATCAGCCAGGTGTATGACAGCAAATTAAGACACGGAACTTTACAGGAGGGGAAACTTTCTCTCCTCAGTGAAAGGCAAGGGGGGAAAAAGAAGATGACCAACCACTGGGGACAGGCTGGGAAGTGAGCAGAAGAGAAATTTTGCTAAGGGAAGCATAAAGAGCAGTGGCCTGTAACGGCATGGCAGCAATGAGGACCTGGTGGCACAAAGAAAACGTGAGGAGACAGTGGAACTGATGGGTGGAATGAAGAGTCTGTGGCAGTTCTGTCCTCCGTTCTCCTAATTTCCACCCCAAAAGTAACAAAATAGCATTGTTTTAAGGAGACTGCAACAACTTACCAGTACACACACCCTGCCTGTTCTCCGTCTTGCCCACAGTAAGGATTCAAAGGTCCATCTGAACAAATGACAGTTCTACTGCCCTGTTCCCAGGCACCAGAGCTTTTTATAAGCCTAACTCTTCATCACACTTACTACGTAATTCAGCAGGGCAACAGACTATATCAGACACTTTCAAAGAAAGAAGGCATACTCATCAACATGAAATCAGTATCATGTACAAAGACATTATCAGAGCTACAAAGATGTTACTAGAGCTACGCTCTATGACAATACAACATTCCAGAACGCTGGAACCCACTGTGCTATATGAAGATCAATTTTTGGTTAAGTGTTACACTGTACTCCCATTCTACCTCTATTTCACAACAAGAGTGTCAAACCACACAGGAAGTGCAGTCTCATTGTCATAATTTCTTTAAATGCAGTACTTCAGTTTCTATTCAACAGCAGAAAGAAGAGGCTTGTACTCAAGGATTCCTGCAAATCCTCTTTTCCATGAGGATCAAAAGATATCAGTAAGACTGGAAAGACATTTAATATACTGAGTTTGTGATCAGTGGACCACCAGGAAAATGGCTGTTTTAATCTATAATGTCTTTCATTTTAGAAGCACATGAATTTAATAATTTTGGATTATTAAATCCATTCATCAGTTTAATATGCAAAAGCAAACTTGCATTGAATTCACATGTCACTTACAGTGATAATCCAAAACCAAATATTTAAGCTGCGATATTCAGCAAATTCAAGTATTAAATGCAAATCATTATTTCAATAACTGGCAAATTATGCAATTCAGTAATCAATTACTTATTGCTCCCTTCCTATTTTTTTTTAAACTAGAATGGTCTCCAATATAACCATTTCTATTAATTCATTTTATTCTTAAGTATTCAACCAGCCACCATAACAGTATCAAATAATCTCATAAGCTTCAAGTTTTCTTCTACATAATTAAAATATACAATGAAAAATATTACCCAGAACAGTATGCAACTCCAAAAACCACAATCTAACCTAGCATTACAAAGGGTCAGGTTAGTGCTACATGCCCTGGACCATGCTTTTGTGTGACTGAAATTACGCAAGTCACTGACAAACGGGAGAACATTTGGGAAAAACACTGGATTTAATCAGTAAGAGAATACAATTTGGGAAAAATCAGAGCAACAGCAATCACTGAACAACAAGAAGAATCCCCTCACGAACCACGACACTGATGAAGAGTACAGCAGTTACGGTTCCACCACCTTTCCACACCAGTGTCTTACTAAAGGTTCAGCTCTAGCAGTTAAAATGGCTGGTAAATATTCAACTCATTCGTAAGAGTATGCCTAGGAAAGACTCCAAGAAAACTATTTGGAAATAATACTACCAAATCCCACAGCAAATGGCACCCCCAGCTGCTTTTATTCATAACGAAAACTGATTTCTAGTGAAAATCCCGTTACTCCAGCCTCAGTACGCTCTTCACACTTCTGGATATGCTATTTATTTCTAAGACTATCAAAATGTATCACTAGTTTTGAGTCTCCTCAGTCACAGATAGAAGCTTTTGGCGAGAGAAAACTGAAAAGCAAGACTTTCACCCCATATGAAATTCTGGTGTCTTTATTCTAAAATGGAAACACTAGACAAAAAAAATCTCTCAGTGTATATTTCGAAGAAATTCCCAATATTTTTCAAGCCAGGTTATTTTGGAGGAGAGACCAGGATTACTCCTCCATAACCTATCTAGCATAGTGCAGTGCCCAAAAGAAAGAAAGAAAATAGAGGAAAACGCGTCCAAAGCTCCCATTAGGTATATCATAGTCACACATTCACATCGAACACAAAACAAAACAAACCCACACCCAACCGCAACTCCACCAACAAAATAAACCATGCCAGCAAGAAATATCTGATTTCCCCCAATGTAAAAGTAACCTTCTGCCAATGAGGTGTTAGACATCAAGGAAAGTCTATTTTTTGATGGGAAAATACATGTAGTTTTGAGGTCTTATCAAGCTACTTGTAACAAGGTATTTTGATTTTGATTTTTTTCACATGATAATGTAATTTTTTTTCATATTCCACAACTACTTCTTATCTTCTCATGATTCTCAATTTCAAGATGTGTTAATTCCTTTGATGTTAACACCAGGGCTGCTTGAAATAATATCATGCTCTTAATATTTGATTCTGAAAGCTTATTAAGTGTGTGCAACTTCACAATTTAGCATTGCTTTCCTCTTCAGAGAGACACGTTGGCTATGTATATGCATATTCTCTATAGCTACATAAAGAAACTCCTAGTATCCTAAACAGGCAACAGATATAGATACACCCTTTATCCCGGAGTGGAGACCCCAACCATCACCTAGACTTTGTGTCATCACATCATTCAGAACACCTAAGGAGAAGAAATCAACTGACAGGCTAAACATATCAAAAAATCAGCTGCAGTTAGCTTTGGCCTGCTACGAGATCATCAGCAGTCCTAAGTACTGGGAAGTCTATTTTTGTTTTGTTTACAAGTAAAAGCTGAAAAGCAGTACAAGTGCCCTCAGCCTTAAAGTCAGTAAATTGGGAAATATCTTTTTGTTGGGACTAAAGTTAATCTGAAACAAGATTTGCTAAAAATGCAGAGAATTTAACTTTTTCAAAAAATCCCTTAGTGCAGACAATCCTAGAATAATTTAGTATCTTACTACCAAGCTAATATTTGTGGTCTCTGAAATTATGCACTAGAAACTCAACACCCTTACAACAAAAGTGTAATTTCTTCCACAGCTTTCCAGACTTGCAACTCAATTTCTTAATAAAAACTGGCATAAAACTATTAACTAAACCTTTAAACTAAACAGAAAAGATTCAAGCTGAATTTGGACTGAAGGACAAGGAACCTATAAAAGCATGGCCAAGAAGTTTGACAAAAATGAGACTGAAAAAGTACATGTGCTAGGTCTCTCAGATTTAACTGGAGGAGGTTCCCCCCGACTACTCTGAGCTAAGTAAATACGAGGAACAGAAGGGTGCTTTGGTGGGTGCCACAGAAATACCTCTTCTATCTTGCTTCTACATAATGAGCCCATTTTAAGTATACTCCCTGAAAAAGAGCTGAAAGAAGAGCAAAAAGGCTAGAGATAATGTTAACAGAGGTATTCGCCAAAAAGTATTTTTCACAACAGAAATTTCCAGGTGCTAACAGCAGATTAAGCCCACTAGATTGAGGCACAGGACTGGGTTTGACAACAAAACAAGAGATGTGGGTGCCAAATATACAACAATTGTTAAAGAATGGGTGTCAGAATGGGACAGACAGAAAAGCAGACAGACCATTTGGGGACTGACTGGGAATGAGACAGAAAGTGAGCTAGAAAATCAGATGGAAGATGGCAGATTAAGAGTTGAGGTAAAGAATCTGGGAGTCACTGAAAAAGTACAAGCAAGAGAACTGACGAGGACCTGAAAGAGAGCTTTAATAGACCGAGGAGATCAGATCCTGTGAGTAGAAGGGAAGAACACGGGAACTGGGAAGACAAATACAATCTATTCTAAGCTATGACTGAAAGGGTAAATAAGCTGGGACTCAGACTGAGAAGTTCAAAATCAATCAGGAAAGAAGTAGTAAAGACAGATTGAGAAAATGGAGAAATTGGGAAGGAAAAGTATTCTCGTTAGAGTACATTTCCTCCCAGAGCTTGTCAAAGGCATCAGGAGGATGCCTTTGCTGTCTACAGGCACTTGCAAAGCCTACTAGCAACCAACCACACATCTTGTGCAAACCGCACCTAACTTGACCCATACAGAATGACAATCCCTAGTCACTTTACTGCTTAAGAGTAGGCAATAAATGTAAAGGCCCTATGCCATGCAATTTTACTATGTGCCACTTCACTGACAATGTAGGGGGTTTTTTTGTTTGCCATATTTTAATATCAGGAAGCAACAAACACACACAATGGAAAATTAGCACAGCTACAAAGTGGAGAAAAGCTTATACAGAAATAACGCTGCTTAACCTTAATTCATCTTTCACCCCTATCCATATGCAAATGTCATTTGTAACAAGATAATACACTATTTTTCCCACTGGATTCTCATCTCATCTCATTCAGGGACCAGAGCAAACATGCTCTGGGAATGAATCATCACGTAAATGCAGGAGACTATTTTTATGGGACATCCAATTCATTTTTTCACAAAAAATTAAAAGGCAATTAAGATATGAAGTAGAGGACTGCACGAAAGGAAAGAAAGTTCTTTAATTTAAAACACTTGAATTTCATTTTGCAAATGAAGTCAGTGAGAACTATTCTTTCCTGTATAAAAGTTCTTTTATAATACCTTAAAGTCAGTCTATAGGAGTCTGATCCTGCAAAATTCTCAGACGTTATTTTACTGTGTCTCAGTAGCCTTCTTCTGAAACAGTGATCATGCCACATCCTCAGCTCATGGCAGCATCTTCAAGATTAATGTGTTTGTCAACCACTCAGCAATGAGTTATACCATAGAAATGAGCTTTTCAAAAAAGTATATTTGAATTATTAGCACCTTAACTAGCAAGGCATAATCGAAGCACTAGATGTTAAAGATCTGGATCACACAGAATTGTGAAGGTTAAGACTAAATACAGGTTAGTAGCTTAGCTAAGCGTTGTCGATCTTTCATCTGAATATAGGCTCCACTGATACTGCACATAAATTGGACACTTGAGTATACACAGAATGACACCTGAGGTCTCCTTATTGCAGGATATGTCAAGACCATTAGCTTTCTTGGCTGTTCTTTCTGAACAGAGCAACATGTCTACAATTCAGCAAAAATTAAATAAAGAATTAATTTTGAAGATGAGTCAAATGGTGGTCCAGTCTAAGCAGCCACACAGATCAAAAATACCACAGGAGTTAAAATCGTTATACTGTCTTGTTTCTTACAGTAATTCAGTTGCCCAAGTGATACAATCCTTGCAAAATTTAAAGCTGACACCCCCAAAAATAACTGTGAAGCTGTAAGAATGAAGCAAAACTGAATATGAGTCTCCTAGGGTGAACATGACCAAAGCAGTGGTTTGCCACTTCTACCACATAAACTAATCAGAAAAATAAAATATCATTGTTTGTGTCCTCTGCATATGAGTATTTAGTCCAGGGAGGTACCAGCAGCAGCCACTTCCACAACTAGCTCCGGGTGCCGTTCTAGGTTTGACCTTAACAGACTGCTGTTCTTCCAGCCAAATCAAATCTTTACAGCAGTTTGTTCAACAGCATCTGAACCACAGCCGAAATCAACAAGTAATGTCAAACAGGACCCATTCCGAAACCATTTGCCTCACCAACCTCCTTATCAGTGTATTACAAGGCTACAGCAGCCCACGAAGTAATTTTCAAGCAAGTCTCTGTAACCATTAATGCAATACTGGGACACTTAGCAAATGTGAAGTAACACAACACAAGAGAAGTAGCTGGCAGCGGTTTTTGGGATACGGACCACTGTCACCCTTTAAAACCAAGTTGTCCGCTATCTGTCCAAGAACCGCTTCAACATAGAGAATGTTTAGCACAGATTGGCCCATTTTTCCTCCCACTTCTAATTAGCCACAATAAATCTCCATTAAGTGATATCCAGGCAAGCAAATACAAACACTGAAGTAAGTGATCCCTAGTATAACTTCACTTTTCAAAGTTGCATTTTTGTTTAGCATGTTAAGTTGCCAGCACAGCGTATTTACTCAATAATACTACAAATATGTGTCTATATAGAGCCACTACCATTAACTGACACATACAATTAATAAAGAAGTTAAACACTTTAAGGCTACAAGAAAATGCTTTATTTACACAAATAAATTGGCAAGGTGACAGGCAACTTCTGAGTTGCTATTTTCTGACTTATAAATACAAACCAACAAAGGAAAAAAAAGGGAAATTCTTATTGTGTATTTGGCATGTAAAAAGGAGAGCTTAAAGATCACCTTCCTTCTGCCTTCTTTTAAAAAGCATATCTAAAAAAAATTTTAACAATATTCTAAATCCCAGACCGAGATGCCTTTTTAGAAGACCTAATTTCATATTATTTGATCTTCAGTTTGCAAACTTCTGAACACATTAGAACTCACTAAAGGCAAATAGAAATAGATCAAGCTACCGAGAAGTGGCTGAACTAAAATGGTATCAAAAAAGGTGCATGAACCACTTGAGATCCACTAAAGTCTTTACTTCTCTAGTCTGCCTCACTGAAATTCCCAGTACATAACCAAAAATAAACATAAAAGGAGAAACACATGCTGGTATTTTAAGAAAAGTCTGAAAAATGTTTTGAAGACTTTTCAATGCTTTGTAGGCATTGAAAGTGCATCCAGTAAAAAAGATCCAAAACACATCTTTTTCTTACTTCCATTAGGCTCTTTTTTTTAATCCATCTCAAATGTAACTTTTTCAGACCAAAGACTTGCTCAAGATTGATGTAGAAGCAGCACATGAAAGCTGTTAAAAAGTAAAACTTTTGTGGTGTTCTGGCAAAATTAATATACAGAAGCACAGATCATCTTCTTTCCCCAAATTTAGCAGACCTATTGACCCATCCAGTAAAGTTGCAGTAAGAAATTAGTTTGCTGTGTTTTTTTTAAAATACTCTTGGAGCAAAATATTTATTAATACTGTGAAATTAATTCACTAGATTAAACTACATACCCAAGTGTATTCTGAATACTCAATTAAAATAAACCATCAATCAACATTAATGCCTACATCTCTAGATCTATTAAATAAACAGTAATGTCAGATCAGGTACTGAACTTTGTGCAGGCAGAACTTCTTACATGGTGTCCTCAGATTTACACATGTGCACAAAGTTAGACACATGAGCCATAGCTACTACTCAATGAGATTAATAAACGCGCTATGAAATACTAGAGACATACAGTAAGTTTATGCAAACTAGAGATCAAGAGAAAAATCCCGCATAAAGTAATTCAAGCAAAAGACAGTAGAATAAAACATAATTTAAAAAAAAATTTAAAATCCAATTTTAGAACGAGTGGTTCCAAAGCCAATGCTACTGTCAACAACCTACGGAACAGTAAAATGCATGAGCTTTCCAGACGAACAGCTCTCAAGAAATATATTTTAGTCTGTGAGAAATTCTGAAGGCTAACAGTGGTATGTCAGTTTAAAAGTTTGTGAAACACCAAATTATTTTTCAACCGCATGTTCTTCATGAACAATTATGTATTTTTTTAATGACTGGAAACAGTCCATGTAATAGTGAACAACTGAAACAATCATAAGCAACCGCTACTATATAGAGTATTTCATTTACTTAATTCATCTATTTCGATATATGTAATTTTCGAGCTCAGAAGGGATCTTACTCATTCCTTATGTCTAGCCCCTTTCTCCTCAGTAGTTGCTTGTGACACCATGCATTGCACTATCCCCTCTAACAGACCCAGCTCCTGCAAGCAACTTCTGCTTCTTCTCTTCCATTTAACAGTGGGTCTTCAAGAAAAGAGACACAAGCTTCTCTTTCTTTATGGCTGCTTGAGAGGCCTCAACAGTTCATTTGCAACAGAAGTAACTGAGAGGAGAAAGAGGGTCACACCACAAGATGGATCTTCAGCCACACTACAGGAACTGTTGATTTAGTGGTGGAAGGTAGGTTAGCCATTGATACTAAAAAGTATTTCTCATCTTAATTTACAGGTAATTCTCAATATATAACTGAATATAAAAGTGGCCAGCAAGTAGTCCTCAGTCTTCGCTGGGAGTTGGAAGACAAAAAATTAAGTTACCAAATTTACTTTCTTGCTACAGTCATTCCTGCTCCTTCTTTTGATGCTGCATCCTGCCTAGTTTTAAGCATGCCAAGGATGGACAGGTCACCATTCCACCTAGGGAACTGTGTTCCACCCCCCAACTACTAATCCCATGAATCCAGTGAGCGGCACAAGGCAGCCAAGGACCTCAGTGCGTACGGTTGGCTCCTCCAGCCCCTGCCTGGAGGGTGCCACATTTGTAAGCAGCGGAAGAGCTTACAGTAGACTCAGCAAAGTCTTAGAGAATGGCACTGATTAACCAGAAAGAGGAATACTGGCTAAGCTGGAGTTTCTGGAGATTGTCTGCATGTGATGACTTCCTCTGTCTCAGACCAAGAAACCTCCCATACAGCGCAAATGTACATGTCAAACTGTACCCAACACTACTGACCTCAACTTCATTTGTCATTCGGCCTCTGACAAGCAACAGAATGATCCCACTCCCAAGGTACATAAGTCTTTGGGATACCGCAATTGGTGTTCTCTCGTCCGCATGGTTTTTTTCATTGTTTCTTTAAATCACAGAAAAAGTAAAGTCTTTCTAGTAACTAAGATCTTCTGAATTGAATGTGATATTCCATCGCCAATCTGCCTGATTCTCTTAGAATTGCTTCTCAGCTCCACACAATGCTCATTTACATAAAACCAAAAATGGCTATGGTCATTACTATCACCAGATCACACTGGAAAATGAGTTTGCTCCGCTTTTTCCACCTTTACATTTATTGCATTCCAGATCCCCTACTCTTAATGTAAGCGTTTTCAAAAAAATAAGTTGATATACCCACAGATACTTTAACCTTCACAAACTAGTATTTCCCTTTTTCCATTATTATTTTTCAACTTATCCAGCTATAACATTACTTGTGATTGTGCTCTTAAACTCCACCTGCAGGCTCTTAATCAAGGTGCTACACATGACTGTATCTTTTTTTTTTCCCCCCTCATAGCTCCTGGACCACTACTGAGAAAATGAAAGTATTCTGCAAAAAAATCAATGCTTTTCAGTACTTCGGTAACTATTTAATCCTTTATAAAAACATTTCATTGGGTTTGCCCGTATTCCCCATCACGCTCCCCATTTGTTCAATTATCCATTGAAGTCCCAGCCTGCAAACTTTTACACGTATTTGACTTTTCAAACAGGTCTTTTCAAATTATAGTTTTTCTTTTCTAAAGAGGTATCAGAAGAAGAGCTGGAAGCCAGCAACAAAAGGGAAAAGTGCTCTCCTGCTGCAGGTGGGAGGAGGGGTCCAGTAGGAGCATGTTCTCTTGCGGTGCCCTGGCTCCACACTTTCCTCTTCTGCAGGGCTGCCTGCTTCACGGTCACCAGAGCAAGCACTGGCCCCAGCAGCACAAAGTGGGACGCACATCGAGCCTGCGTTCCCAGGCTGGAGCACACCGAAGCTTGCTTGACCAAGGTAAAAGCCACCTGAAACCCAGACTTAACATGGTAGCACAGCACAGCCCTAACCACAGTTTAGCCATCTCAGCTCTGCTGAGAAAAAGGGAAGGAAGGGGTGGGGGCATTCATCAACTATGCCATCTTCTTCACCACTACATCTCACGGTCAGTGCACTTGATAGGTGACATTGCGGAAGCGTAAGCCATTAATCACAGCCATATTTCCATGTCAGGATGTTCAAATTTACAGCAGTGCAGGTCTTCATAGACTCAGTGCCCAGAAATTTAGCAATACTGTCTCTATCATGATTAATTCCATTATTTCGCTGGGAAAAGAACTTGGATTTTGGACAAAAAATATGGGAATAATTCTCTTCCCATCCGAAAATCCAGAAAGTCTTATACCAATTAGCATCTCTATTGTCCAGCATTAAGTCAAACCTAATAGGGCCCACAATCAGACCTGGAAATTTAAAATTTCCCAGCATTCACTATGTGTTTTAGACATCATGTAATGGTGGGTATGTAATAGTCTGCAAAAAGGTAAGCAGTACATCTTTCTTCCCCGAGGCAGAATTAAGTATGTGTAGAGGTTTTTAAGAACAGGTTAGACAATACTTCCAATTAAGATTTCATACCCTTTCTAGCTACCCTGTTCCAGTGCGCAAGTACACTTAAAATTTTACCTAAAACCTGACCTAGATTTTCATTTTTCCAAATTCAGCTTATTAATTCTTGTAATAAAGATAGTGAAAGCAATTTATTTTCCTATCCGTAGCGCCTTTTTCCATTTCTGAAGCTTACTATCACGTATGTTATTCCTCCCTTAACTACTCCCTTTTCTAGAATAAGCTAGATCTTTCAAAAATGAGGTTCGTTCTTAAATGTCTTATTCTCACTCTGCTCCCCTAGACCTTCTAGGATATTCACCTGTATTTCCAGGTGCTAGCACTTCTTCACTCGGTTGATCTCTCTCCCAAAAGCCATATTAAACAAATGTACTTTAGTACCTCAATTACTTTGAACTGTTTCCATTTCATCTCCTAGTCTAACACTCCTCTTTCATTTTCTTCCCGCTTATACGGCCTTTCATTCCCTGAACTCTGCTATCTGTAACGTACTTGGCACCCTTATCTCTTCCAGGCAAGCTCTGAGTGACTATGTACTTCTGGTTGCTTCTCTGCACATTAAGATGTTTTTCAGTTCCTTCTGAGCTACTAAAATTCTCTGCAAGGTTAATTTGCTAAACCAATCACTATTTCATGGAAATTCTCGCTATTTGAAAGCTACAACAGTCCGCATTAGATTGTAACCTGCTGTTTAAGAATTTGAATTGTATCACTTTCCCTTAGTTCGCATGCTGTTGTTTTGGGGTTTGGGGTTTTTTTTGAAGGGGAGGGATATTCCAATTTGAATATGGAGTAGTATCTTGTCTTATTTTCAATAAGGAGATGTGAAAGCCCAATTATATTAGGCATTAACAATGAATTACATCTTCAGCAGAACCTGTTTAAATTTTATTTTTTTTTTTTTTTTAAAGTACTGGAATGGGTAAAGAGCAAGCATGGTTCAAAAGGTAGGCCCCAGAATCAAAGCCACTAACCTTAAGGTCAAAGGTAATGGAAGTCTGTGGTGAAAGTGCCCAAAGCCCATTTTTACAGACACTAACTAGCATCTTTTGGTAGACAGAGACAAAACAATGAACACATACAGAGACTGAACCATCTTCACTCCCTTGAATATATGATGCCTCCTCAAACACAAGAAAGGCAATGCTAGTTGACAACAGTAGTCAACGACAACCCTGTCATCTGAACAGTATTTGCTGAGTTTTTTCAAATCCAATTCAAAACCAAGCTGCTTTAGCGTTCAGTATGGATACACATAATGCCAATAGCCCAAGTGCTTTTATGAGCATAGTGAATTCTTAAGATTAATTACTCTGAAAAAATGGCTGCAGATCTGAAGCTGTTTTATGCTGTTACATCTACATGAAAACACAGCCTAGGCTTGATGTACAATGTAGATAAAGTAAGTTTCATATATTCATCAATGCCAGCTATCATAAAGCGTGACCCCGTTTGCTTTCGCTAATAAAACCAAAAATATTCTATGCGCTACGCTTCCCCATATGACGTGCTACAAATATACTTACATCTTTTGCCATGTTACCAAAGACTAGAAATCAGTCCTCTTAAAATCTTGACGGCTGCAGGACACAGAGACAACGATGCTATTTTCTAGAAAGCAAGTAAAGACAACATCAGCTACAAAAACGAAAGGAGGGAAAGTTTTTACAATTGAAATTACTGGCTACCACCGAACGCAATCTAGCGGGGAAAAAGTTTCCTGTCATCACCAATTCACCCCCTAAGCCCCCCCACCCCACGTTCACGTGTGGGAAACGCTCCCTTTCCCGACGGCGGGGCGGGGGGGTGAGCTCCCAGCCGGTGCCGGCGGGCAGCCCACCCCGGCCCGGTCCCCCCCCCTCCAGCACCGCAGAGGCGGGCGCGGGCAGAAGCGGCGGGGGAAGAGATCACTGCCTCGGCCTCCTCCTCCTCTTCCTCCCCACCCCCATTTCCAGCAGCAGGCACAAGTAGGCCCCAGGGGCCAGCCCCCCCCCCCCCCCCCCCCCCCAGGGCCTTGCAAACCACCACCACCCCCCCGCCGCCTTCTTCCCTCCTCCTCCTCCTCCTCGCAGGCGGACGGGCCGCGGTCGCAGCGAGAGGCAGCGGCTGCCAGTCGCCACCGCGCCTCGGGCACCCAGCGCCCGCCCGCCGCGCCCCCCGACCAGGGCCTCACCGCCCGGGCAAAGCCCTAAGCCCCGCGCCGCCCTTCCCTCAGCAGCGAGGGGCCGCGCTAATCGCCTCAGAAGCGGCGGGGGCACACGAAGAAGGCGGCGGAGGAGAAGAAGGGGGGGGGGGGGGGAAACAACGCGCCCGCGCACCAGGCGGCACCGGGGGAGGGAGCGGCGGGAGGTCCACCCCGTCCCCATCCTCCTCACCCCGCCGCCAGCAGCAACCCCCCCCCCTCCCCACATACACCCCCCCGTCCCGATGCTCCCCATCCTCCTCCTCGCCGCAGAAGCCTAGCCCGCGTTACCCGCACCTGAGCGGCCGAAGGTAGAGAGAACCGGCTCCATCCCCCGACGGCCGGCCGTTCCCCCCCTCCCCGCCCGGGACAGGGAACCGGAGCAGCGGAGCAGGGAGCCCCCCCCCCCCCCCCCCCAAAAAAAAAAACCAAAACAAAACAAAAAACCAAAACAAACCCAAAAAAACCCCCCCCCCCCGCCTGCCCGCCCGCCCGCCCGCCTGCCGCCGCGCCGCTGCGGAGGCGCCCGACTGCACATGTGCGGCGGGGAGCGCGCGCGCGCGCGCGGGGCTGGCGGGAGGCGGGAGAAGCGGGAGGGGACGGGGGGGGAGGGAGGGAGCCGGTGTGTGTGTGTGTGTGTGTGGAGGGGGGGGGGGGGAAGGCGGCGGGAGATCAACGGCTCCAACGGCAACCGGGGCGGAGTGGGGCCGGCTGGGACCGCCCCGGGGTTGGGGGGGGGGGGGGAGGAAGAGGAGGAGGCGGTGAAGGAGCGGGAGGGGGGGGGTGTCTCACCCGGCGGGCTGTCACTTCCCAGCCCGCCTCTAGTTCCCCCTCCGGGCGCCAACCTGGCGGGCTCACGGCCGGTCCGCTTCCATCGTTCGCCCTCACACCTGCCCCCGCCGGCGCTGTCCCGCTCCGCGCCCCCCCCCCTTCACCGGCACCGGCGAGGGGGGAGCGGGCCGCCGCTCTTTCCCCCCTTTTTTTTTTCTTTCTCTCCCCTTCTCTTTTTTTTTTTCTTTCTCTCCCCTTCTCTCCCCCCCCCCCCGCCCCGCCGCCGTTGGCAGGGAGGAAGAAGGAAAAAAAAAAAAAAAATTTAAAAAAAAAAAAAAAATTGAAACTTACACTTTTGTGCGTCCCACCGGCGTAACGCTGCGCGCTGACGTCACGGCCGCAGCGTGCCTTCCCCGGGCACACGCGGAGCGCCTTACAGCCAACCGCCCGCCGCGCCGTGGGGCGGGAAAGGGAGCATGCGCGCGCGCTTTTTCGCGCCTTCCGACTCCCCGCCCTGCGGCGCTCACCAGGGCGGGCGGGCGGGCGGGAAGCATCGGCGCGAGATTGCTCTTCGGCCCCGGCCGCCGCCGAGCACGTGGTCGCCGGCGCGCGCCGCGCCGCCAGGGAGCGGGAAGCGCGCGGGGCCGCTCCGTCTCCTGATCGCTGAGGGGAACGCGGACCGCGCCTCGGCCCCGCCGCCCTGCCGAGGGCTGGGCCGGGCCGGGCCGCCTCACCTCACCTCACGGCCGAGGAGGGAACCGAGCGGGTGTCTGGGGGTGGGGTGCCGGTGGGGCAGGGCGGGGCGGCGCGGGTCGGTTGCCGCAACATCCCGCCGCTGCTTCCTCATCGCGGTTTTGGTTTGGTTTTTTTTTTTTTTTTTTGGTCCGGCCGTTACTTGAGCAAGTCGGCTTACAGCGGTCGTTGCTAAAATTAGGGTTTTACGGTAATCCAAGGGAAAGTTTTTTCCGTCGGGCGACCGCCGCTCGCAACCTTGAATTAGGCCAGACCCACACCAAAAACAACTCCGGCGCTTTCCGACGCCTCCAGCCTGCGAAACCTCCGCGACCCTTGGGCCAGCTGCGCGCGGCAACAGACGCAGCGGTGCACGTTCGCTAGGGTTGCATTGATGTAATTACGCGAGAGTGATGTAATTCTTGGCCGAAAAAAAACTTCCACCGTTATAGCCCCCCGCTACACGTGCTGAGAGCTGCAGCAAAGTCAAACGGCTCAAAAGCTGTCTGGCTTACAGGAGCGGATACAAGAGTATTTGGGGGGGAAAAGCTGCACAAGCTTCTGCACGCGATACCAAGCCTGTGTGGTACGAGGCTGTTGATAACGCGACCAAGAGGGGAGCAGGAATTAAAAAAGTCTGTTCTTTCTTTCTCTAAAACCGTGCTGCTTCCTGATCATGCCTGGGAAAGGAGGCACCACCAGCAGAACCGCTACCCAGAACAGCAGAACAACCTGGCACAGGAGCCAGGCAAGATGCGTTTCCTCAGTTGACTAGATTCACATTTAGTTACTTGCATACCTTACTCAATTTTATTTTTTTTTTTTTTTAAGACTTTGGGGAGTTTTTTATAATAATGAGGAAACACTAACTACCTCCATTTTCTTGATAAACAGCAATCTTTGAAGTTTTTCATTCACGGTAACCCCCCGCATGCTGCTCTGGGGTTCCATGGCTGCTCATGCAATAGCCTGCTCTGATAACGACCGTTATTACCCCATTTCTTCATCATTCTTGACTACGCTTAATGGCATGGACATCAAAGAAAGAAGGTGATAATGAAAACATGTTTGTAACTTTTCAGAAAGGGGCAAGAACTTTCACACACAAAAAACATGGAGCACGCCAAGCCAGCTGCAGAAGAAATGCTTCCTCCCAAAAGACAACATCTCCTCCAGTTGATGGTGCTGCTCTCCACCCTCCAGGTCATATATACTGTGCCTGTGGATTTAAACTGTCTATATATCTCAACTCCCTGCGCACACTCCCCCCACACCCCTTTTTATGTTAATTCCTGTAGAACAAAACTGTTCCACTACCACGAGCTCCTGCATTCTCTAGGAATGCACCCTCAACAGGGTACGTCTGGCCCAGGGTGGAGAAGGGACTACAAGAAGAGCAAATACGCTTTTAAAAACGTAGAATTAAACGGCTGCGCTACGACACAAAGCATTTCCTCTGCTGTTTCAAGTTTATCTAAGAGACTAGTGCCATTTTGAAAAAGTCTCAGGTTGAAGAGAAACCTTCTGCCTTCTCTAGCACAAAGCAAAATTGGCAGAAACTTACAAATAAAGAAGTAGAAAATAATTCATTAGCAACTGTGATTTGTAGGGACTAAGATAACTATACTAGCTTCCAGAACAGAGGAGGGACCTGTGCAAGCTCCTGGCTTAAATAAAGACCTAGTACCAGCTGACAAGCTTGTCAGCATCTGGTCTCCTTGGGAGGTAGCATCTCCCAATTCTCAAATTCCTGCTCTATTTTAGGAAACAAAAAAATACAGCTTAGTACCGTAACCTTGAAAGTGTTGCCACTCCCTGATCTAGATTTTGTCCCCCAAGGCAGGAGCCCTTGTCCCTCAGTCACTCTGGTCACACCATTGTCCAGTTTGTTCCTCTGTTCTCCTAGTCTCCACTGTCCCTACCGTCAATAAGTTTTTCCCACCCAGCGCTGGTAATTAGCAGAGGCAGTGGGAGAACCACAGCAGCACACCTCCTGGGCTACTAGGCGAGGCTGGTAGAGGCATGCCTTTCCCTTCTGCCTTTTGTTTCCCTTAGGGCAGGGTGGGCCACGCATCTCCCAGCCCTTAGGATATCTTGCTGCGCTTCCTTCTCCCTTCGCTAGTGTTGTTGGCTCCCTCGTTGTCAGATCATCTTAATAGTGGATGTCTGGTACTTGCTGCTCCTTATGAGCTATTGCTGTTTCCCACAAAGATGTTAGGACGCGTGGCTTGCCTGCTGTCACTCAGGGGTCCTTTGGCACTGCCCATGTGCTGGAGCACCGCCAGGATTGCTTACAGAGCAGAACTACGGATTCCTTCCCTAGACAAACCCCAGGAGTGCTTTTGTGGTTAGATTGTTCCTGGGTTCACTCCAACGAGCAGCAAGACCGCACTAGGTTTCTCACATCCTCCGTCAAGCATCATCATACAGCACTATTCTGTCCTGCTAGGCAAACCCCCGCGCCTCTGCCTGCAAAGCCGAGGATGAACAACTGTAAAACAAGCACAATATCAAGTATTGCGAGGCTGCTTTCTCCTCACCGTTGAGCATTACAGGAAATATGAATTTTTACAGCTTTTAAAAAGCTACGTAGCCCCATGCACTGGGCCACCGCGACAGCATTCCTGGAGCCGTCCTAGGCCCACGTCAGTCACGACTGCAAGAGCCTACCTCTCGGCTCCCGCTCGGAATCTTCCTGCTGAGCAGCCTGCTTTCTATGGGATGAGCCGTAAGTAGGGTGGTTGTGGGTCTACCTATACCAGTCCGACCCTGGGGACAGGGAGAGGACTCACGACGGAGAAGCACAGCCCACGCTACCAGCTTTTAAACTGTTTTGGTTCCTTCACCCCTATAGGGAACAATGGCCAAAGGGGTAACGTGCAAGAACGCAAATTTTCAGAGAGAAAAACCACACAAAACAAGCAACCGGTTACACCCACCTCCGAAACAAACCGACCCCCCCCCAAAACCAACCCCAAAACAGGTATGCTGAATGAGTTGCTACTCAAGCACAGAGCAGACCCTTCCTCTCCGCTCCCTTAGACTCAGCATCACCACAGAAATATCTCCTCATCACTTCGTAAGTTTCTGCCCCGTATCAGCTTTTCCATATTCAAATGAAGCTGATCATTAGATAAATGAATGAGATAGAACCACTGTCCAACAAGCTGAAACAAAAATTTCCAGAAAAGACCACCTGTTCTTCAACAAACTTTCCACAAATCAGTAGATTTTCCTCTCAGGGCTTCCGGATCTCTGCTGTAATTTTATCTACTTGACACAGAAAGAGAATATTCCAGAGTACAGGCATAAGGTTCCTGAAAAGCTGCAATTATAGCTAAGTGGGCCAATTGTGAAATATTCTCCCCTTTTTCCATACAGGAATAAGGTCTGTTGTTTCTATCCTAAGACCGTATCATGGGACTACCCCGTTTTGACATGGCATTATGCACGGAGCCATTATTTGCATTTCAGGGAACATTTACAGTATCTCAATATACCTCCCCATTTCTATGAGATGACCTCAAACATCTGACTGTAAACAAACTTATCGTATGTCCAATAAGACTAGTAGTTTGAACTTACATCTAATATTCAGTCAGGCAATCCAAGTTTATGTCAACAAAGAGGCACAGAACATTGATACTCAGGTGAGGCTCCCTATTTCTCTTTCCCCAGTTCTCCTAAAGCCTAGCCAAGTCACGGCCGAATCAAAAATTATTTGGGAAAGAAGTGACAGAGATGAGGCAACCAGAAAGGTATCTAGATACTTGCTTTCCTTTTTGGACATGGTACCAAAAGGACTCTTCACCCAACTCCTTTAAAAGGTAATCAGGAAAATATTTTCCTTCTTTTAAGAGACACAGACCATCAGTATTTCCTAGTCTCCTAACAGGAATTTTCCAGAGAAATAACAACTAGTGGCAGCAATTTATTTAGACAAAAGGTTTACTCACCACAGCTGTAATACTTTGTATAATAGTTTCAAGGGCTAACTAAGAGATATAATGGAAACCATACAGAGGTCTCTACCATGGTCTGTCATGGATACTTTTTTTTTCTCCCTGAAACGTAGGTGGTAAACTACATGTGAAATAAGCATCTTTCAAACCCAAAATGAGGCATTCAGGAGAGAAGCTTGTATTTCAAGCAGAAACTGTGAGCTAGGTCAGTGGATACAGTAAGATTTCTCTCCCTCATACAGTTAAGAAACAAATTATTTTAGTGAGGCACCTCAAAAAAAGGTCTGAGCTAGTAGATTGTTAAACGGTACCATAAAACTTTTGAATTACTTCTACATTTTGAATACAAAATATTGAAATACACCAACAAATCAGTTTCAAGTTTCTTCTCTGTGACAGATTCATTTTAAAGAAAAACTATTTTATTTATAGGTCAGCTTTTTCCTCTGCATTTGTTACTGTTCCTCAGTAACTTCTGAAACCATTCCAGGAGAGGCGGAATTGCCATACATTCCTGCCACCTTTATGAAGCATCAGTGCCTGGAAAGAAAGCCCCGAATCCAGTGAGCAAGAACTCAAATATGATGAACCCTACCCTGTCCTAACAGTACATACACACTCCAGACTAGTCCAAGCTCCATTTTGACAAGCCCAGCAGATGTCAGAGAAAACACAGGAGGAAACTGAGGCTCCTATGGTAGAGGAAAGAGGTATAAAGCTCCTATAGTAGAGGAAAGAGGTATAAAGCACACAAATCCATTCAAAGCTTTGTTTGGCTACTTGTAGGAAAGCTTTCATTTTAATTGGCAATTTAAACCTACGTAACATGCATTTTTCTAACCATTTGTGGGTATTGAAGTTATTTCAGACAACAGTATAATACTGACCTAAAGTGTTAATATATCTTTAATAGTATTGTTTTTAAGCAGATAAACCTCAGGATGATTTTTAAATTGTTTCTCAGAGTAGACTACAGTCTATGAGTAAGGTTTCTCTACGACAATTAAAGAATGGGCTTTTACAAGGCTTATCCCGCTACATAGAACATTTTAAAGACCAAAACACTTACATTTAAGATCACATTCAAACCACCATTTTTTAAAATATCACAACATTTTAAAGAGACTAACAATTTATTCAATGTAAATGCAACGTATAAAGTCGTGGAGTTCCAAATACACATCCCGTCTGCCATTTCTAGTTTTGTGCAAATTAATTTACTAAAAATGATTTTAAATCTAGCATAGTGTCAAATAACATCCAACCTCCCAAGTTACAGAACTGATGTTTTTCACATCTGCTTGAAATTAGACTCCCCAGTTTTACTAAATTTATTTTTGATTTAAAACAAAGAAAAAAAAACCTGTAAACAACTGTAAACAGTGCTAACTGTAACAACAGTTAGCAACAAGAATGGGTGACAACTGTCAGTCTTCAAATACAACTTAAGTTATGCCCTTTCTTATCATCAACTTCTAGTCAAATATGAATATGTAAATAAATACAAGAACTAACACAAATAAAAGTTACCACTATAAGAAAATACATTATATTCTGCAGTTTGGAATAAAATATCATACAATATTGGCTGCATCATTTGGAATATGTGTTTGACCGCTTAAAACAGTTTGATGCTAAGCAGTTAAACCTTTTCTTTATGTAAAGGACTACACTTTTACTCACCATTAGAAATGTGGTTTGTGATTAATTTTATACTAGTATATTAAACTCCTAAATGTGAAAATGACTCAAGTCATTTAGTGAAAGAAGATACCATAGGCACCATAATATTATTTTTTTTTTCTTTTTAAACAAGATCTGGTGATGAACCAGCAGTAACAAAATAGGATGAAAATTAAAAGGCACATTCAGGCAAAAAATAATCAACACAGTTTGCATGATGCTGTATTTAAAAAAAATAACTCATGCTCTGAACAACTGATTGGATCAGGAACAAATATTCTGGCAGATTCTAGTCTGTCAGAGAGAAAGTGAATTTTGTAAAAGGTGTGCAATTCAAATTATGTAATTTTTTTTTAATGTTGAATTTTGTTTTGTTTTAAGGTCAGTATAAGGCTTATAACCAAGTGCACGTTAAGAGGACTGACTACTCAAAACCTCTTGTTTTCTGAGTGCATAGAAATACAACGAGCAATGAAGATATTCCTTGCAAGGAGATGTATTCTTGTATATGTGCAAATCTTAATCAAGTACTTGAGCGTCTTTCAGGTCTCGGAACACATTTCATAATCGCAGCTCTCCACAGGGCGGGGGCAAGTAAAAGGCTTAGAGTAGTCACACTCAGAATAAGAAGATAGACCTGAAAATCGCAAATAAAAGCCATTACTTGTCTTAGTTACATGGTAAACTAAGAAGTGACTAGAAGTTTGAGGAGATTGGACTCTTCTGGACAGTATTTTCAGGAGATTCACCTGTCTTCCTAACCAACTATGCATATTGCTACAAAAGCAAACAAGTGCATGCTCAAATGATCTAATTATCTGTTTACCTGATTTGAAGATACAATTGCAAAAACAACATTATGAGCTTATAGAAGAACAATTATTTACACGTATAGTTACAAGGTCAATTTTGAAAGCTCAATGTTTGCTAAAAGATCAAAGGCCAAATACCACTTTATTTAAAGCCCCCCCCCCCCCCCCAAAAAAACCCAAACCAAACCACCCCAAACTATTCTGGTTTAATGATATAATGGCAAAGTTCACTACTATTTTATACACTAAAAAAAGCAAACAAAAATCCCTTTAAGTCATACTGCACATCTTCTGAAAAAACATCTTAACTACATAGCCTGAATGAGTCTTATAAACAGCAGCAGCAAGTAGTTTTGAGGTCTCAAACAGAAGAATGATTTTTGGAAATTTCAGAGCTATATAAACCTATACAGTAGATAATCACGTGAGCGCTGCCACAGGAAAAAAAAAAAAAGCCTAAAGGCCTCCAAGCGCAGTGGGTGGGCCCCTAAACTGGTTCTGTGATCATGTATGGCTATCTTGAAACTCTATGCAAACATACAGTATTTGTAACTCCTAATTACATGCAGGAGTGAACGTGAAAATGAATCACCTTTACTTATACAAGTGAACAGCACTGTGTAAGTTTTTCACACGTGCTTTATTTGGAATTGGTTCCAGCATTATACAGCCCACTTGCTCACACAATGAAAAGCTTTGAGCGCCAGCAAAGTATTTTTGTGAGCAGAGATACAGAGGAGAAAGCAGCAAGCAGTAGAAAGTGAAGTCAGTTGTTGTATCTCCATAGCCATAATTTACTTAATTTCACAAAGCAGACTTCATCTTGAAAAAAAATAACATTCTCACAGCTTCAATATAAAACTAAGGTTTCTTTCCTAGGGCATTTTTTTTCGTGACTACTGAAAAAGCTGTTTGTTTCTTTTGCAGAGGATTTAAAATGAACAAGCTTTGCAGGTAGAGATTACAAGTTTGTTTGCTTGTTTAAATGTTAAGGCAATTTCCACTTCACCCTATCTGCTCTCCAGTTCGTATTTACTGATATTTCCTTACTCAAATCCTATACTCTCAGTTACCTCTTTCTATAGCTATATCAAGGTTTCAAAAGAAAAGGCTTCTCCATCTTAGTGACTTGAGTGCTATCTACAGCTCGCTGCTCAGTTAATAAAGAAGTTCTAAGTGAGAGCAATTAAGGTAAACCATTTATAACCAAGCCATTTAAAAGTAAAACCTGCTATTTAAAATACTAAAGTACAATATGAAACAAGTAAAAAATGGAACTAAGAATCCTGTCGGGGTCATACGTGTCTCCATTTGTATGGATTGATTCTACCTGTTAACAGTTCAGAGATGCCACAAAATTGGAGCATATTGGTATTTCAGATACACTGTAATACAAAATCCCAGTAAGTTATTCAGGTGCAAAAACTGAAGTTAATAACTGTAGCACAGCTTACCTCCCGAGATATGATCCCTGCTCTGCGTGCTCTACTTCCCAGAACAAAAGAGAATTCACTGACTTGTGCCAGTCCTGCTGAGACAATCCACTTGATATACTGGCTGGTCTTTGGAAGAATCAGAGAAAGGACAAGCACTGCCAAGACAAACTTTAAAAACATTTTTTGGGGTTGTTGTGGGTTTGTTTTGTTTTGTTTTGTTTTAAAATAAAAGAAGTACAATAAATAAAATAGTACAATCTTTGTAAGATACATAGCATCAAATACAATAATTCTGGACATAAACTAGTGGACTTCTTAATATGTCTTCTGTGTTAATGTCAAAAGAGACAAATGTACGTTGCACAGTAAAAGTAGTATCTTGTTTACTATAATAAAAACTTTGATAACTTTGTCAAAAATCCCAAGCTAGATAAATAGATGTTTCTCCATGTGTAACTTACTTTTAACATTAAATACAATCCTTTTTTTTAATATGCTAAGAATGTTGTATCAAATGGTATTCTAATCAGTAAGATTCCTCCAAATACAGATTTACAGTAAAGATGTAATATTCTCTGTTATATCACATGTTCAGGTCTTGCACAGAATTTTCATTAGGGCATGCAGCACAAAGATTATTTAGACTATTAAAAGACAAAAAAGAGAAAAATAAAATACCTTCATTATGACCACAGACAATGTAAGGAATAGTAAGACTGTGAGTTCATATATTACAAACGTGGGGAAAACATGAAGTCCTAGGAGGAAAGAAAACAGTATTTCAAAGTTTAAGGCCAATATCTTACTATGATAATTTTTTTTAGTTAATAATAGATTTAATTGCAAGACTGTATTCTCAAAAACAAACAAACAAAAAGCCCTAACATACCTACCAACACTACCTACTTGATGACTAAAGCACCTCCTGCATTATCCAACCATTTTTCCTTTGGAGAGGTTTAGCACAAACAATATTCCCAACTGAGTTAAACTGTATATGACTGATACATGAGCATGTTCATTTATCAAGTTTTGTGTCTTCCACACCAGTCAACAATCCAGAATCTGAACTGAACCACACCTCTAATGAAAGCTATAAAAATACTGCAGGAAGACAATTCCATTGTTCTGCACAGTGATTGCACCCTACACTTTGCTAGCCGTTTAACATTTTTGTATGACGTGGTAGTGGATTATCACTGTGAGAGGAACATGATATTCAGTATTTACATAGACTATAGCTACAACAGAAAATCTAAAATCTAATTGGTTTGATTCCATGACCCTCACTTGCAAACACTGAAAGTCACCTGAACTGGAAAAGTCACCTAGACTGGAATAAGGTAAAATCATAAACCCCTGAGCATGGTCTAACAGTTAAGGAATTATATAAAATCCCATTGCTATAATGATGTTGTTGATTTGGTTGGGGGTTTGGGGGGGGGGGTGTCATTTTAATTTGGTAATTATATGAAGCAAGATAACAAGAACCATAAAGAGCACAGAAATTTAAAACTAAATCCTGCTAATATTAAATGTAAGAAAAAATATTTGTTGGAGAAGTCCTGGAGTCACTGAGGAAGAATCTTACTCACAGCTGACTAAGTGCATTTTTTCCTCCTAGGGTATAAGGAACTTGTGCAGACAAACATTAACTGTGTATCTTTGGAAGCTTATTCCTTTTTCATAGAAGCTCTTAAAAAGAGGAACCAAAATAGTGGTGGTGTCCCTGATAAATCCAGAATAGTTGGCAGTTCTTCAACCCAGTTATTTCTGGTGAAGGACAAGAGTTTAGCTTTCTAAAGCATGAGGCATGTAAATCGATGCTGTAATTTCTTATTTTAATGCAAGACAAGTTTTCACTCATTTTCCCTGCCGCAGAGTGCTGCAGAGCCAGAAGAACTGTAGAGAACTAAGAGTCATCTTCTCTTCCTGAGTGCACAAGACAAGTTACTTACAGTAACTTCACAATATTTTGTCCATATACACATCCCACTGTGGATGGAAATGTACTTCTAAGTACATCAGAGATTTTTATGCAAGTACTACCCAGTCAGCATGTACGCACTGTGTTTTATTTCTTAATTTCCTTCCAACTACTGAAGCACAAATGCAAAAGACTATCAGAATAAGGGGAGAGATGGCAGAGTAAGAGAGGCAAACACCACACCAAAAACAGAAATCCAAACATGTGCACACATGCACATGGAGGGGCAAGTAGCTTCTCTCTCTTTTTTACTGTGTATCATGTGCACATTGCTCATTTACCTTTAGGCCGGTCTCAGAAACGTACATGAAAAGCAACTAGAGAAATACAGCCTGTAACAATATCATGTTTGATGAAAGGGCCAGCTCTGCCACATCTGGAACTGAAGATTTCAGAGGGAGGCTATAAATATAGCCTAGTGCTCTCATCACTACTGGCAGAGCTACCTTTTCAGTTCTGGAGCAGACAGGCAGTCTGAAGTCCATTTGAACTGCTGCCCAACGTAGAGATTATTACCATATTCCAAAGAGCTGAGGCACAAACTACCGCAGATTTCGATACCAATCCCATGGAGGTAAGCGTCTGCGAGGTGAAGCAAGCCTCAACCTGTTACATACACTATTCTGAGCAAACAAATAAACATCCCAGCACACAGACATGTTTTGGGGAAAACAGATCCCACCACAGTGGATTTCATGGTCATTACAGACCTTTGCCCCAGCCCTAGATGAAAACTTAGGATAAGGCCAGAAGTCATATCAGACTGCTGTACAAGCACATGAAGCCTTCCTGACAACACGAACGTCATCAGAGAGATTAACTTCACAGACAAAAGGTGCATGAATATGGGCATTTATTTCAGTGGTTTTAATCAGGCTTTGTGACTAAGCTCAGGAGTCACTATGGACTTGTTCTCTAAAATGGAAGAAACGCTTCAATCAAATAATTCAAGAACTTCAGCACCATCATCAGGTAGCAAGTGACATGTTGGCCTGTCACCAACAGCTAGGATATCACTTAGGTACATTTTCACAGAGCTGAGCATAAGCCACCAGACTTCAATTCTAAGCAGTGTTCCGGAATACCTGGAATGGAGGCCTTGAGGTGAAAGTGACCTTGCATCAATGTCAAGCCAAAAAGCACAGTTCACTCATGTAAGTTGGTGGTTTGAGTTCTTCTGTGGATGATTACAGGCAAGATTTTGCACAACCTTTTTATAAGTACTTTTTTCTTACCAAGTCAACTCCCTCTCCCCCCTCATCAGACAGATTCCACCAATCTGCTGGAGGGTTGCTAAATAGCACGTGAAGATCCAAATGTCATGGCCACATCCTGGAAGATCCAGCATCAAGAAAAGGAATCTTGGAGATTCTTGACAGCAAACAAGATTACAGAAACCAGAACTCTGTGGGTCAAATTGGAGCCAGTAGAGTCAATTCTGACACGTCCGCAAGACAGGACATTGCTCAGAAAAATCACATTAGCGCTGCATTGGGATGCTCTATCTACAAAGAGTCTTAATGAGCCTAAGATCACAGCTAGCAAATGCAATAAATGCTACAGCCCTGGCTAGATCGTTAAGTAGCAGAGGGGAAAACCAACATTCATCTCCACCTTTCTGCAAAGGGGAAAGTCCTCTTGATTCTAGTGTCAGTTCTGAGAGCTCGAAACCTCCAAGTTTCATTGTGTTCCATGCAGGACAACAAAGCAGTAGTCCTGGATGGAGACAGAGAAGGGGATATATGTCACCTAATAAATTCCAGTTGGGATCTTCCTTTGATTTCTCTCAAATTCAACAGAAATGTTAAGAGGCCCATCAGAGAAACACTGTGTGCGTGTTTGTTCTGGACGGTGGTGGTGCTGACAGTGTCATCATCACCCATCTTCTGAAGAAAAAGTCCGCACTGTTAAAGGGTTTTTAGCATCTTGCATTCAAGGTCTAACACTGACCGCAAGATTTACCCAAAAGGAAAACCTGGAGCCTGGCAAGTGAGTACATCTGTACAGCACATTGAAGACACACAACTTTGTCAGTCCGTGGAAGTAATCTGCCTCCTCACCAGTGGCAGACAGGGTCCTGATGCCCAATTTCAAACTCCGTATGTCTTGTAGACTGACAAAAAATGGGATATTGGGGCCTTTAAAAAAAAAAAAAAAAGTCAAACAGTCTATGCAAAGATGCCTTCCATCTTTCTAAAAAGCAATCAAAACAAAATCGAATGATGCAGAGGTGGAAAGGGAAGGATCCAAGTACTAGGTACCAGAACAGAAATGAGAAAGGAAGTTCTCAAAATGTGGCTGTAAGGGATTGGTCCACATGTTCTCTCAAAAAGATTAGTGAGGACAGGGACTAACAGGAACTTTCTAACCTCAGCAGGTAGCATAGAGCCAGAAACCTTGAAGAACACACACAGGCCTAAATGAATGTACAGATGGAGAGTAACTCAAAGTGCAGCTGTTAATGCCTAACTGCAAAGGTGTGTTACTCCACCAAATGCACCCATGTGCAAATCTGAAAGCAGTAGCATTACACAGGTCAAGCTAAGGGCAGGAGCACTGTTACAGATATTACACAAACAAGTACTATTCACAGCTCAGCTTTTAGACACCAGAAGGATTTCTGTAGTGAGAACAGAAAAGCAGGCATTTAAGACAAGCAAAATAGGAACTAACTTTTGCAAATGACATATTTACAGTCACTTTTCAGTTAAGTAAAATTTTTCTATTTATTCCTTTATTCTAAAAGGAATGGAAATGTTATTACTGCAGTGGTGTACGATCCCACCTCTGGATCTCAAGCGCTTCTGCTCTCTATAATAGGGTGCTTGCTGCATATAGCAACAAGCCTTCTCTTTAGGCAGGGGGAGAGACTCTTTCCCTGTGGCTTTTACATAATTTCATGTAGTAAATCTCTATGTATTTATAGATACATAACATTTGCATTTGTAGATCTATAAGTAGAGAGCAAGCAAGAAGCCTTTTCTTACTAGATTTCTTTTTTAAAAGTTTAAGGAATACTTTTTATCTTACTCAGGTTTTGTTTGCAACATCACATCACTCGTTTTAAAACCTACCTCCTTGCCACCCCACAGAAATGCCTGTTAACCACAGCATCTGAAAGTAATTGAAAGTAAAGGGGGAAGGGGGGATAACGTTTATTTGGGGGGGAAGGGGGGTGTCTTTGGTTTTTGTAGGGTGTTTTGGTTTGGTTTTATTTGGTTTTTTGGGTTTTTTTTTTACAAGCAAGCATTGTCACATTTTGTCAGAGGCCTATAACATAGCTCATTTTTCTGATTTTTAGCTAACTTTCTTCTGAGGAAGGAATAACATCCATTTTCTGTAAAACCATACAAACTTGTGAGGCAATTTTCTTTTCTTTCCCTTCTTGCAATTATAATGGTAACAACAGTTAAAAAGATTTTTTTTTTTAATTCTGTAACAGAACTACCAAAATAATTTCCTTACAGTATAACATAAGCTATATGGAGTGCTTCCAGCATGCCAACTGAGGTCTTGCTGTTTTCCAGTACTGTACTGAAGTCTTCTCTCTAGTCTTAATTTATGCAGTCACAAGAGTGTAGGGCAGTATTTTTGTTCAGTCCCTTGTAAAATTAACTTTGGGCTTACAATTACTTGTCATGCTTTGTAACCCTGGTAACACTATCTGCTCCATCACCATCTTTACTAAAACACATAAACAACTTACCTGTGAGCATTTAGCAATTACTCATCCAACCTTGTCAGTTATATGGGCCCAAGAGTTTTACCATAGCTCACCACTTTCCTCCCTTTATTAAAAAATAAGTTATTCAAATAAACATACCTATTACTAAGCAATCTGATCAGCACAATCTATTATCATGGGCTGGGTAAAACAAAAATCAAGACTGGCAAGCATAACTACTTCCTTTTTATTTTGATAACCACCAGAAACAGTTTTAGTTTCTGTTATGAAACAATGGGTATCAAACAGGTATACAAGGAAAAGCATTAAAATTATGCTGATGATGGGACTTCACTATTATCTGAATAAATATACGGCGATAAAAAGAACAATAGAAAACTTAAAATAAAACCAGAAGAAAAGCCAAGGGTGGTCTTGAAAAAAAACACAACCAAACCCTAAGGATTTCTGAGTAAGCGTTGGTTGAAGGAGGTTGGATTTGTGCAACGGGCCACATTCAAACCCCTATTTTAGACCTTGCAATGCCCCCCAAAATAGGACACACATCTCCTATACAATCCACAAGGAGAGGCAAGTGCTTTCACAGGGCCTGTCTCCTCATTCACTGTACCTAAGCACTTCAGTAATGTGCCTCAGTTTCCTTTAGTGAAAGCGTACGGGGGCATGCATGGACAGCTAGAGCATGTAGCAGTTCAAAATGAAGCTACTGGTTAACTGTAAATATTCTCAGAGTGAACTTGTTTTGGGTAGCAAGCATGATGAGTTACTCTCCTGGACTTAGGCATCAATGCTGCATTTCAGTTGGCATTCAGGTAGTCTCCAAGATACATCTTGTTCAATTATTTTTTCCCTGCGTTGAGAACACACAGATCACATTTTCCTAACTAAAGAAACAAGATGCTATAAAAAGAGATCTGTTTCCATTATCGTATCCTGCTTCTAGAGAAAACCAAGCCACAAGAACCTGAAATCTACTCTACCAATTGACTCAAAATAGCAATACAATTTTAGTATAAATTACAAATATAGCTGCTGTGAAGACAGAACATTAAAAAACAAAAAAAACCAACACCCAAAACCCCTTTTCCCTTTAAATTTTTAGTTGCATGTTTTAAATAGTGCAAATTCAGAATTAACAATGAAAAACTGACATTAAAACAAGAATTGAGAGCACAACATGGAAATTGCTTATGAAAATGAATGTTACATTTAAAAATACTAGCAAAGGCAAACCAATACAGTGGTCAGTTAACAGTTTAGTATGTTAACAAAATAAAAATCTATCTTCTCCCCCCAATATGTAGACACCATTTTTTCCCCTCCCTCACATTTGTAGGTCAACACTATTTTTTAAGTAAGTTTTCTTAGAAGTTACCTATGGATGCAAAGAAAATGATGGCAAGAAAGTCACGTATTGGTTCAATACAGGACATAATCTCCTCAGTAACCATGTGACCCTGAGAAGAGATCAGAGCTCCGGCTAAGAAGCATCCCAGCTCCATTGAAACATCCAACAGCTCTGTGATCTGTCAAGGAATAACAGAGAATCTAATGTTGTTCTCTAGCCCCGAGTGACTTTATATACCATTTCATAGTGACATTATAAAACCGTACATTATACTGAATGTAGGAAATTACTTTGTCTTTATGCAAGTTCAACAACAAATAGAATTCAGTGTATTTATTTCAGTGTTCTGCAGTATTGTATTTATACAAAAGACTCACAAAACCAGTTTCCCCTCCATGTTACCACCTTCCCTCCAAAAACAAAAATAAATTTCTTAACCTACATTGTAATGCTTTGTGTCACTCTTAAGGATAGCATCTGATTTCACAAAAACCAGAAAGACTGTAACGGCTTTGGAGTCAGGATTACATAATACATTGAGGCTGTGAAATAAAGCAGTCAGAACAGCATATTTTCCAGCTGTCAAACAACGGGGGGGGGGGGGGGGGGGGGGGGGCGGGGGGAATAAAAATCAAAGCTTTTAATTTGGGAGAATAGTCTCAATTTAGCAGAAGTCCCAGGCATAAATTACATTTTATTATTGTAAATTGGACTTAAACATGCCTGAGTGCTTTACTGAATAGGGATGCATTTCAGCATGTGAAGTAAACTACTGAAATGAAGCATGGTATCTGTTTGAAAGAATTCAGACTGCTTCCTTCTTTTTTGTTATTTGAATACGGTACTAGAAGAAAAAGATGAAACATGTATAAAGAGACTGAACTAAAAACAAAGCAACTGCTTAAGGCAATGCTTGGAACATTAAAAAAGCAAGCAGCACTTTTAGTCGGTATAAAGTATGTTTTAAAATAATTACTTTAAAATCATGCTGCTGCAGACAGTCATCTTACTGAGAAAGGGCAATGCTATTAATATTAATAGAACATTTAAAACTGAAGACTTATTTCCATATTAATTTAGATTAAGCAACAATACACCATAGTACATTTAGGGACAACATTCATCATATCTTGAACGGTGTTACACTGTAAGGTATGCAGCTAAAACTCAAGTGACTTGAAATTAATGGAGGAGAGCAAAAGACACTATGAACAAGTCTCCGAGCTATGCATAAAATGCCACCTAAAAATAAACCACAGACTTTTGTGTATTGAAGTATTAATGTCTGAATGCTCATCACATAACTCCATTTGTGCCAACAGTCTGTAATTTATTGCAAGACATTTAAGAAAATGAATTGGTTCTGTCAACTAATGCAAATAGTTGCTGATCAGGCAAAACCAACAAAACAACATTATAATGTTACTCTCATTTTAAAACAAAAGGGATTTCAGTGCTTTTCACAGTTTGAAATTGTAAGAGGGAAGAAGGAAATGTATATAAAAGGCTTTGAAAATCACCCAAAGATCAATAAAGGAAACAGTTACGAAGAGGAAACATTTAAGTTCTTCTCAATCACACATGAGTTGTTTTAAAAGTCACAGCCTCTTGAGTATGATTAAGATCCAATATAGCCTCTTCAAATAAAGTTGGAATTATTTTTACTATTCAGCTATAATCCTCCCACACTTAACTGTTATCAGCTATAACAGAGCTCCAGATCAAAACTTTTACAGCTAATATTTTAAGTAATCCCACGTACATGGTTAGGTTACCATGTAAGAAGGGATTCAGCATCTCTTGTATTGGAATTGCATGATATTGCGCTGTTGGGAGAATCACTATTCAAGCAAGGAGCAATTTAAGTGTGAAAGAAACATGCCTATTCAGAAAGCATCAGACATAACCGGAGCAAACTGGATGTCTATCTGGGTTTGTTCCCACAGCATAAAAACTGAATTCCATTCCTTCACTCTATGGCAAGCTAAGTATGAGCTCAAGGGCCTCGTAGATAAAAAGGCAAATTTTGCTATTTCTTGTCTACTCTCTAGGTACTACACAACTTCAGGTCTACATAATCTATAGGTCACTGTACACACAGATAAGTGTGAAGTGGATGAGAAGGCAAGAAAAGAACCAAAAATTACATTATTTTCTTAACACCATCTCCCCTCCTCCGGTATGTTCTTCAGATTCATATCTAGATTTATACAGAGATTCCTTTTACTGTTCCCATCCTGGTCTCCGGTTGTCCAATAATATTACCAGTAAGTGGATACATTTCCTCAACTAAAGCTGTAGCATCAGGGTTTATTATATATAACGTGTGGGTGCGTACGCACACCCACAGACTGGAGAGGGTTTGTTTTACTGGCAGGAAGGCATTCTCAACAAAATTTCTTACATAAGCAAAACTTGGAAAGTATTTTGCACTTAGTATTCCCTCTCTGCTTTCATCATTTTTTATGTTTTGCCTTTACCAAACAGGGCTCTAACCATTACTAATCCCTGGGCTCTGCACTGTCCTTTTCTCAACTCCTACATTACAGAAAGCTTTTTCAGTCAAAATTAAATGAAAAGTTTTGTCAATTTACATGTTTTTCCCAGTACAGTTTAATTTTCAGTTGTTTTCAAAGGTCCCATTTTACTGTAATTCAGAAAGGATTGCCTTGTTTTCACTAGGATATTAGATTTTTATGTTCAAATATTCTACCACAGCAATAAAGAAAGAAATAAACATTACTGCTATAACTTGTTCCAGTTGAATTTCAACCATTTGTTCAGCAGTTGTTTTGCCTATATTCTCTAATAATGTGTATCTTATTGCTACTCTTTAATCATCACAGAAGCTTAATGAATATGGTAAGCCAGTAAAATTAAAGAAATCCCTGATGGAAATAAATATATTAGAATTTCAGGCTTTAATAACTTAAATCTGCCCAAGAGTAAAGAGGTGAATTCTAAGCTTGCATTTTACGGAAGTAAAGCCTTAATGGAAATGGAAACAATTTTTAGTAAGCCTTGTAAAAAGCCTTGTATTTTATTAAATAATTAACTAGAATATTTGAGATTACACTTCTTCCTTAATCTTCTCCTTTTAATTGATAGGAAAGAGTTCACAAGCAGGTTATGAGCCATTGAGAAGTACTCCAGGCAAACAAGGAACGACATTCCTGATACACTCCAGGAAAAAGTACGTGCATTTTTATATATAAAGTACTGCAATAACATAGCTATATTTTCTTTTCATCTTTTTGCTATATAAAGCAAGCTGGCAATTTCCCTCTCTTTGCTGCCATCATCCCAGGTCAACCATAAGGCAGTCAAACTGGAAGCCACTCCCCCCCCCCCCGCCATGTGTACGCATAGTCCTATGAACATCTAAATGTAACTGCTATCTTTCTTGTCAGGTCAGGGTTTTTTTTTTCCAATTCTTTAATAACATTCAGCAACTTAGTTTTAAAACATAACAAAACTGACCACTGGTGTCCTGCAGATATCCAATACAGCAATTTATTATCAGGACACCGTTTAAAACAATTCTCCCTGTAATGTTTCTGTACATACAGAACATGAAAAAGCAACACTACACCAGTGAACACTCCAGCTGACTTATACTGTGGTATATATCTCAACCTAAAAGTACCAGTTTGGCCATCGATCCTAAATGGTCAAATTTAAAACCATAAGCTAGATTTGCTCTTTATGTTGTGATTCAGGAGAACAGTTCCCCAGTTTAAAAGAAAAAAAAAAAAAGGCATTATCTGCATAACTCAAAGCTTGAAAGGGAGTTGCTGAAAGTGTAATAATGATCTACTGAACCTTTGGTACTGATGACAAGGTACATGATTGAAAGATGCACAACTGTGTCTCAAAGTCAGCTAGATTTTTATAGGATTGGCACTTGATGCAATCCCCCTGCCCAATCTAACTATTTGAGAGACAAAAGGGAAGGGAATTTCAGTTACTTCTGAGAATATCTGGGAACAGAAAAAGTTATCATAAGCTCCAAATCTTGGTAAAATATCTCATATTTGAGATTTGTTGCATCTCTTCTACTCTAAGTTAGTTTATCAAGAAGAGATGTATTTAAGATCCCATTTCAGACTTAATGAGCTGCAATGCTATCCAAGTGAGCCAAGCAGTTCAGAAATGCTCAAAAGTCACTTCCATACAGGAAGTTCCTCAACTGACAGGATAATCCTTACATCAAAATTGCTTACTCATGCTGCAGTATAGGAACCTCTTCTGTCCTATCCTCCCTCTTGTTTTCCCATATAGAATTTGCCCTTACTGGTAAAGAAACAGCAGTTCTTGTTTAATTAGTCATCTAAGATTTTCCAACACAGGAAATGAGTAAAATAAATTAAGTTTAGATATAACGTGTGTTACATGTGCTAGTGTTACAGATGAACCCCAATACAGGATAAACTTAGGTGGACCCCAGAAACCCAGTCAACACTGAAGCACATAACAAGTAACTGTATGCATGAAGCAGGAACACCATATCATTCCTAACCCCTTTGTCATGTATTGGAAAGATGTGGCCTGCAGAATAACTCACATGCTAGATAGAGTTAAAATATTTTGTTTAAAAACATCTCTCAAGTTTTCTAAATGGAGCCACAGAGTCATCTTTGGTTAAGGCCATTAAAACATGCACTCTCTTATTCCTCCCTCTACAAATTCAAAAGCTTCTTTAGAATTACACCAGTATGAAAAATTCTGTGTTTGCAGATAATTATAGAAACTTGGTCAATATATGGGCTTCGTTTTCCAAGGAGAAAGATCTTTGCAGGAACAGTGACAGTTTAGTTGTTTTCCTACCTGGCACCCAAAAACTTTTCCAAATACATGCAACATTTTTTCAAATTAGATCGCCATCCCCCATCGTATGGTTTTATTCCTGACATAGTAGGGCATCTATACCAATTAAGATTTCTTTGTTGAGCTGTTCAACTGGACAACCAAATAATTTTGTGGGGTTTTTTTTTTTTTTTTTTTTTTTTTTTTTTTTTTAAGTGTTTGTGCTCAAACCACAACTTGTAGCATTAATATAATGAATGTATCAGTGTCAGTGAATATCAAGCATCTCAGCAGGTTTACAGAGGTTACATGCAGTATCCTTTGTACTGTTCCCTTTGATACATTATTTATCAACTTTAAAAGGAAAATTTATTTCACTTAAAGTACACAAAATATTTGCTCCTTCACAAACGCTTCCCCTGCTGAAAAAGCATTCTGTTTTGCAGTACGAATCCACCATACTCAAACATATTCTCCCTCAGGTTTGTATAAACATGTATATTATGTAAAGTCATGTAGACAGACTTGTACATTTGATACATGATTTGGGCACAATACGCCCAATTCAATCAGATCAGTCTATGTAGGCTGTATTTTTAATGAAAGTAAGACTGCTTCTAGATATCATAATATTTTATGCAATTTTTGTGGTTTGGTTGTTGGTTTTTATTGAAATTATTCTACAACTGTTATGTCTGCTTGTTAGAAAGTAAAAAGGAGAAACTACTCTTGTTCCTTCTCTTACTACATGACATGTTTGGGATATGAATAGCTGTTTAGAGGGAGGGCATTTTTAACCTATACAATAGAAATCAACACATTGTAAAGCTATGCTCTCATTAACTTCTTTCTTGACCTTCTTCCTGAAGGAGGTCAGCTTTCTCTGTTGGACCTGTAATAATTAAGCAAATACCCCTACAAAGAGAGACACATGCACGGGAACTTTTTTGGATAATTTTTCCCAGAAATTCTTGGGAATCTGCACATCCAGGATAATAGAGTTTCAAACCCACAACATTATCACTGACTGTCACATTCTGTTCTCCAGCAGGATAGTTTTTCAGAGGGCTGAAATGTGAGATAGAAACAAATAGAAGGAAGATTCATAGGAGAATCAACCAAACCCAAACAGGATATCAAAATCTATGAACCTTAAGGTATTTCTCTACTTTCTCAACTTCATCCCAAACTGTTCATCTCCCACAGAAAAAAAAATTATTTTCTAATAAAAACCATGTTGAGAATTTGCTATTGAAAAGAAACTTGTGAGCAAATGTCACAATCAGCCATTATCAGCATCTCAAAACCCATCCTATATTATTTTCAAATGCATGAAGTAGCCCAAAATTAAAACTGGAATCATAATTCTTTAACTGGCTGTATTAAAAGTTATTAGCAGAAGTTCAGCTGATTGACATTCAAATTTTATCTCTTCTTACTCATCTATGTTGTAATGCATGAATCATCTGTGCATTTGGGGTTTGTTTTAAAACATTTTAAAACCAAATAATTAACTATGGAGGTACATGGATATGCAATAACAGTAAGTGCAATGGCTTTTGTGATACTGATGCAGTAAACTACCACATGTATCAAAATGTTTTATTAAAAGATTACCGTTAACATAAGGAAGATGAATGCAGTTATTCCTAGAATGAGGATTTCTTTATTCCCTTTGCTTTCTCCATGCAACTTGCGATAATACGGTCCTATGAGATAAGTCTTTATAACAAGACATATAAGAAAAACAGCAGCCAGAGAAAAGAGAATTTGGCCAATCAGTATCAGTATTCTCAGTATTTCCTTGAAAACGCTGGAAGAGAAGAACAAACAAAACATTTCTTTCAAGTGCTCTCACACCTCCCAACCAGTTCCCCTTAAGTGAAAAGATCTAATTCCACAGATGTTCAAAACTGAGTAGCTACAGTAAGATATTTAAATACATTAGTAAACAAGATGAATACTAAATCTGCTGAGTGCCCAGCAATCTCTTTTACAGTCTAGAATTTACTTCCATGTTGATTCAAAAAGGTTTCTGTTAATTGATCTTCAAGGTAAGCCATCAGGCTCATAGTGTTATTAATAGTATCGCATAGTCTTTGACAAAAATATGTCTTGAGGGAATAAAGCAACTGAAGAAATGCAGTTATCCTTTACAGTAACAAACTTTTCACCTCAAATTTTAAGTACTGAACAGGACTAAGGCAGCTAGAGCAAAAAGAATATCCTCATACAACATGACCAGTACAAATAGTAAAGCAAACTCACAGAATGGGAGTGTTTATTTTTCATGGAACTGACATTAACTGTAGCACTCTCGTATTCATATTGGCAATCTACATACTAATTGGAAGGGGGAGGGGAGAAGATACATACAATAATTTTTTTTTACCTGGAATACGTGCTCACTCCTGCTTGAATAAGTGTAGGCATGACAGCTATAAATAAACCAAGCTGCACATCCTGCATCACCAACATGCCAAGTAGTACACTGCTGTAGTCAATATCCCCTGCACACAGGTAAAGCAGTCATGGAAACATTCAACAGAACCTACAAAGGCTTGCAGTGCTCAGAAATCTAGAAATGTCTTAATCAAATGGAGGCTAAGTATAGTTCTCAATGGGGTGAGGTCTTTCAAAGAATTCTGGGTTTTCTTTCTCCACTAGTAAGTAAATTAAAAAATATATATAGATAAAGACATGTTAAAATAGAAATAAAATATTTGCATGAAGTTTCTGTTACACAATAAAAGTATAGACTTTGCTTAGCAGTTAAGCACTAGTTACGCAGTTACTAGAACTCCTTTACTGAAAACATACAGTCTTTAGAATAACAAACACATGTAAGAGCCAGCATGTGTAAAATATACACTTTGAATTTAGGCATTAGAATGTGAATATTCTAGGGGGTGGGGAGAACTTTAATGCAGTATGTATGAAGGAGGTTTAAGGGGAAGAAAGCAGGATGGCAAAACTTTTGAAAGGAAACATTTAGAAGTCTTTGAGAAGCTAGCAATATGGTACTTGAAGGTACTTATTTGACTAGCTGTTAGCTATGAAAGACTACCTGAGCTGGTCTTAGTTTGCTGAAGAAGGACGTGAATTATTTAAGTTCGCCTTCTGCCCTGATGACAGACAGGTAGTAAGGGTCTAACCTGGTAGCCTCTTAAAAAGCACAAGGATTCCAGACCCTCAGTGAAGACAATTCTTAACATGGAGAGTACTGTTTGGACTACACTGTCTTTCTCCAAAGAGGACTGGCTACGTAAATAGCAGGTATACCTCATAACAGGAATATACACAACACTGGCCAGTGTTAAAGGAGGATGATCACTTGTAAACCAGACTTAATAGTGGTATTTGGTTTGTTTTGTTTCATTTTTTAACTAGTTTCTCTCATAATAGTACAAAGTCAACATCTTTCAAATTTTATTGCAGACACTACAGTAGTCCCTTTGTAAAATCATACTTACCTTCTTTATCACCTCGAACACTACCTGCAAGAAATCTTGACACCAGTGGTGTGCTTGATAAAGATAAACAAGTGGAAATGAAGACACTTTGTGTTGGTCTAATTTGGAGCAAGTGTCCCCATAGTAAACCAAAGGCAATCATCAGAACCGTCATGTAGCAGGGTCCTTGCAAAGATATTTTCCATACCTTGAGAAGAAAACAAGTTCTTATGATAACATCTGATGACACTTTTCTTACTGATAAGTTACAATGATTTTCAGTGCAAATAAGTGGTTATACATGCATGATTTGGGGCTGCAGTGCTGGGCCACTGAAGTAACAGGCTGTCATCCTATACATCCTAGAACTCTGGAGTTGTTATGCCTAGTAGATATTCTATGCCAGAAGACTCATTACCAGAAATTAGGTAAATTTCCCAGAGCTCACAGACAAGTTAAGGGCCAAAGGTCCAGTATGGGTTGAAATATATTCAAGTCATCAAATAGAAGACCAGTTATTGGATGTGATTCCAGGGTGGAGAAAAAACAGGAGTGGCAAAGACTGTCATCAATACCAGCAGCCCACTCCATACTAATGTGCGCACAATTCTGACATAGCAATTTACATACTACAGTTTACGAACCCTTGAATTACTGATTTTTATCTTTGACTTCAGATGGACAAGAAATAGCAGATTAAGCTGAATGCTCATAAATTTTAATACAATTCCATTAAAGCTTTTATAGTCTCGTGAACTCACAACCACCAGTTAGGACTAAATCACACAATGCAACTCTTTACATACATACAGTCTTCACATATTTTCCAGCAGTATTTTCCACTATTAAAATTCTAGCTGGTTTATGAGATAACTTTTTTTTTTTTGATTAAGACCAAAAGAAACTTCTACCTTTTTGCTGAATCCTGATGGCCACATCATGTAATATTCCAGATTGTGCTAACATGCTTGCCGAATCAGTTTATTAGCCAGTACAGCATGTATCATCAATTCAGTATGCAGTACTTAAACTGATTTTTTTTAATAACAGAACTGGCAAACATCACTGGACACTCCACAACAGCAACTGCATGTTACTGCGTGTTAAAGCAGAGATGGATTGCCATAAATTGTGTGATATTTTCCTAGTAATCAAATTGTTTTACTAAAATCAAGAGGAATAGCAAAGTTTTTTCCTGGAGACACCAAATAAATAATGCATTCTGTTCTTTCTAAAGCATTAAAGAGCAGAAGCAAATTAAATACAGAGGTATTATACAAAAATACCTTTCTTAATCTTTCAGGAGAAAATTCCAGACCAACTAGAAAGAGAGTGAAGAATACACCAAACTCTCCTAACGTCTCCACCTGTACAATAGACTTTAAAAAAAAAAAATCAGTGCACAGCAGTCTAGTTATAATACAAATTATAAGTCCACTTGCAAAACAAATCATTTCTCATTAGGTTTCCACAGGTAGTTCACTTGCTGGTCATACAGCATCAGAAGTTCCCTCAGCACCTTTAGGGTTCAAACTTTTTTCCCCATCACCTGGCTGCTACTAGATAATTTGGTTGGATAGTGCTCATCACCCAAAATGCACATGTGCATTGATCTAGGTAAGCTTGCTTGCTTGTTGAAAATAAAGACGTTACATTTTATGCATATGCTATTAAAGCCCCAAGGCATGCATTCCAGAAGTTACTTCTAGCTAGTTATTTTATTGGTCTACTGGTATAATCATTCTGCTAAACTGTAGCTGCTGTTCTGCTCTCCATCCTATAGACTCTATGCATCCATCTCTCAGACCAGTACAACTACCAGCCTTTCCACTTCACAGAGAAGGATGCAACAGCAAAAAAAGTGGTTGCCTTCCTTGTCACAACAGAAAAATGGGGCTACATCTGGCTGGTGACCGGTCACCATCAGTGTTCCTCAGGGTTCAGTTCTAGGGCCAGTTGTGTTCAATATATTTATCAACAATCTGGATGCAGAAGTTGAACGCACCATTAGCAAGTTTGCTGATGATACCAAACTGGGAGGTGCTGTTGACTCTCCTGAGGCACAAGAGGCCTTGCAGAGGGATCTAGATAGTTTGGAGCATTGGGCAATGATTAATGGGAAGAAATTTAACAAGTCCAAATGCCGGATTCTGCACCTGGGATGGAGTAATGCCAGGCACAAGTATAAACTGGGAGAGGAGTGGCCGGAGGGCAGCCCTGCAGAAAGGGATCTGGGGGTGCTGGTCGACAGCAGGCTCAGTACGAGTCAGCAGCGTGCCCTGGCAGCCAAGAGGGCAAACCCCATCCTGGGGGGCATCAAACACAGCGTGACCGGCCGGTCAGAAGAGGGGACGATCCCGCTGTATTCAGCGTTGGTGCGGCCTCACCTCGAGTACCGTCTGCAGTTCTGGGCCCCACTGTTTCAGAAGGATGTGAAGGTCCTTGAATGCACCCAGAGGAGGGAACAAAGCTGGTGACAGGGCTGGAAGGCATGTCCTGTGAGGAGCGGCTGAGGACTCTGGGCTTGTCTAGTCTGGAGGGAAGGAGGCTGAGGGGCAACCTCGCTGCTCCCTGCAGAGTCCTGAGGAGGGGATGCGGCAAGGGGGGTGCTGAGCTCTTCTCCCCAGGATCCAGCGATGGGACACATGGGAATGGCTCAAAGCTGCGCCAGGGGAGGTTCAGACGGGACATTAGGAGGCATTTCTTTACCGAGAGGGTGGTCAAGCCCTGGAACAGGCTTCCTCGAGAGGTGGTCGATGCCCCGAGCCTGTCAGCGTTGAAGAGGCTGGACAAACGTCGTTTGGACAACGTCCTTAATAACATGCTATAACTTGGTCAGCCCTGAAGTGGTCAGGCAGTTGGAGTAGATGATCATTGTAGGTCCCTTCCAACTGAATAGTCTATGCTATTCTATTCTAAAAACCTAACTTTTCTATGTATTTACAGTACAGAGCAGAACAGGACAGGGTCTATCATCAATCACAGGAGAAGTGGAGGTGGAAACTATCCTCCCTGCCAGATTAGAATCTGCCTGCCTCCTCAGTTCCTCCGACATTCAACTTTTTTATGAAAAACAGAAGAGACAAAAGGAGAGAGGACACACAAGAGACCCAGTCAACATGAACATTATCCAGATGAATAACATTTAATCACAGCTCCACAGGAAATAGGCAGCTCACTAAGAAACTGTCCTAAGGAAACCTCTCTCATGTCTGTTCTGACCACATCATCTTCCTCAGTGTAAGTCTCTGAAAATTCATTCTTGAATCTCTTTCTAATGCCAAGCTTACAAACTTGGCTCTCGGTTTAAGTGGTCAAGCTTTCCAGACCTTCTCAACCCAGAAGTTATGTACAACACAAAGGTTATTATTTAATCTCAATTTTAGAATACGAAATTTTGATAGTATTTGTAGCCTTCTCTTCCAATATGAGATTGACAAAATCCTACAATTTCTACTCATCCCAACTTACTTTTGAGCCCAACAGTCATTTTCAACAAAAGTCCATGTAAGAGCAGATGTTGCAAAGACAGTAAGTTCCAAGCAGTTGTGTGGATATCAGTGTAACAGACACAAGTAACTTAAGCAGACATTACCATGCAACCTTAATATGTGTTCTGTTTTGCCTGCTGGCTAAACAATCTGTTAATGCACACCAGACCACTAATCAAAACATGTGCAATGTCTAGCCAACCACAGCCCAGTTTCACATGAGCTAGTAATCAGGGTACACGTGATGGAGCTAAAAAGGTTCAAGAGACTTCAGGAATGTGGGCAGGGGACTGGAAAAGAACTAGAGTGACTAGGATCGATGAAAGAGCTACAGAGATGCAAAATAACTCTCTCAGAAGCCAAGCTATGCTACTCAGGGAGCTACTTGTTTTAAACACTTCCTCCACTGCCAACACTGACTTCTTCCAAGTTTCTGAATATCTGATGCCATTTAAATAACTTGGCTCTCAAACATGATGCTTTATGATGAAAGACAAAAAGAAAAGAAAAAAACAAACAAAACCCCCACAACACACAACCTTCAGCTTTCACTTTCAACAATTGCTTATGTCACGATTATATAGGAGGAAAAAAAAAAAAAAAAAAAAAAAAAAAAACCCAAAATGATTCAAGACATAAAATTCTAAGGTCTCATTTTGCAAAGGTCCAGGTTTGGGGATTCTTTTTTTTTTTTTTTTTTTTTTTTTTAAATATTTGAGGTTGGCAATACCATATTCTTTTAAAACTACTTTTAAAGATTTCAACAAATTAAATCAATCAAAAAGCAACTTGCACACTTACCTTGATACTATTTAGTCCTGATGGTCCTAAGAGTACTCCACAGATGATATACCCAAACATGGTTGGCAATCCTATTGTTGTGCATAGCCAGCCACATGGCAAAGACAACATTCCTATTGTCACAATATCCTAAATATGTAAGATTTACAAATGCATTAATATAAAGGACACACAAATTTGTGATGAAATTAAAGACTATTATCTTTCAAAAGATAAATAACACTAAAATTAAATGTAGAATACTGCCTGTGAAAAGAAAACACGACTTCAGGAAACTAACGTGAACACTTTGTTGTAGGTGTAAGCACTGCAGTTTTGAGATGAAGGAGATGAGGTACTGACTTTAAGTAACTGATAGCTTTGGGGACTTTTGATCAATTTATTAAATATTTTAAATACACCATAGGAAGTAGACAGTTTCCTGGGCAATTGTGAGGGGAATGACACTTTGCATTAAAACAAAATGGTGAAACAGATCCATTTTGGTTTCTTTATTGAAAAAAAAAAAAAAATCCCAATCCAGTTATTCTTCATGAAGCACAAATACAATAAAAAACATCTCCATGTATTTTCCAGCATCCCTTTTTTCATCACAAGACATGAACAGATAAATGCTCTCTAGTAACAATATGCAAGTGGCTTATCAGGCACAGCAGTAGCTTGCTTTAACACTGCACAGTCCGAGAGAAGGGATGCTGCCCCAAAGGTGCAACAAGGTAAATCAAAAAAAAAGGATTCATGCAGCATCACGATCAGTCTTGCGAAGACTGTGCTAGGAGTAGGGAACACATTGGCCAGATCACCAGTAGACAGGGACTCATGAATGCTAGGGTAACTTTAAAGGGACAGATGCTGAAACTATATTCCATCCAACCAAGCAGTACTGGCATGCAAACTAGTGGGACTAAATCTTAGCAAAATGAATTACAAGAATGTCTCTAAAATTATTACCTTTATGAAATGATGATCAGCACGAGGAATGGTTGAATCTCTGGGCTTGGTAAGGATATACTGATTGTTCTGGGAATCAATAAGCATACTAAGACCTAAATCATCCTCTACTTCTCTTTTTGAAGCATTTCTTTTGGAGTTGGCTTCATCTTCTTCCACCCTTAAAACTGCTTCAAAGTTTACACCTCTTACCTTTAAGAAAAAGAAAGCAAATAACAAAAAAAAGAGGGGGGGGGGGGGTCAATGAAGCATAGAGTACAAAGGGAAAGACTAATAGCTGTGCTTGAAGTTGCTCCAGAATTTGTTGACACTGACTAAAAATACTGCAGTTTCTTCTCAGAAAATTCTTTCAGTCTCTTTATCAAAACCTGATGTCCATAACTGAAAAGGCTATAATTTGCTTTACATTTTAAAAACAAGGGGTTTTCCAGACCTCTTTAGCCAAGTTGTCTAACCAAAAAATACAGGGATAGGGTTTCAAAGCTGTACAATTCCAATTCAGTATTTTCAATTGCATCTAATCTGACACTTTTTAAAAAAAAAAAAAAAAAAAGCTTTATCGCATTTAAAACACAAAAGGTTGGATTGAAATGTAACGTTTTGTTCCCTTGAACAAAAACAATTAGAGATTACAAAGTCATATTCAGTTCACAAAATCTGAGATAACGACTGCATTCAAAGTCAAGAAAAAGTCACTGTCCTGTAAATTTGAAGGAACGAGGATAAGAACTGTTTCTACCTAGCTCTGTCTACAGTGCCTGTAATTACAGAGTGGAAGACACTAGGACGACTTCATTATTCACTGTATTTTAAATAATGTAGATTTTACCAATATTCAGAAACAGTTAAGGATGTTACTTCTCTTAGACTCCAGTAAAGAGAGTAGGCTGTTGTCATTCCAATGATTGACTACAAAACATTCAACTTTTCTGGATTGCCGTATTTTGCCAAACCAACCCCCCAATTTAATGAAGAAATGCATTCACGTAAGCCATCTATAAAACAGCCTCCTATTTTTCTTTGCTGATTCCTCAGCACATTTCCCCAAACTGTTCAGATAAATATTGCATTTTCAATATTTAATATTTAACCTGCAATTTTTATCCTTTTCTTCCACTCCTTACATTTGTGTGTGTGTGTGTATAATTAAATAAGAAAACTTATCGTGGGAATGACTTCTTCCCCTGGTTTTGTACATCACACAATATGATGGGCCTCTAAAGAACTGGAAGTTCTGAAGAAGAATCAGACAGAGGGGAAAAAAAGCAATTTGAAACAAATTATGAAGTTTGCAGAATTATTTAGAAGAGTAAAATAGCTGCTTCAAACATCAGTATTCTTAGTTGTTGGAGTGAGAGGCTGATGACCATTTTCTTTTTATGCATTTTGAAAGTTGTCTTTTCACTCTTTTTTTGCCCAAAAGCTGTCTTTTTATATCTATTTTGCCTTTACTTCCCTAAGCTCCCCACTTACCAGGCTATTTTGCATTCCAGAATGAGGTGTCCATTGCCAAGTCTAAAAGACCAAACCATGTTTTCATGTTTTCAGCTGATGGGAGAAAGCAGGAGTAGCTGCATGCCATGTGCATGCAAACTATTCTCACAGTATTGGAGCAAAGAAAGGCTTCCCTACAGTCAGCAAACATGAAGAACTGTTTCTAATCAGAATACACAATAAGTGCCCAATCCTACTGTTTTTTCTGTCATCTTTGCTCTTGACCGCCTTTCCCACACCCTCGTTGCTACTCCAGGGATACTAAAAGAGAGCTTAGAGCTTACTGTTAAACATGGGCTCTGCAATATAAAACATACTTTACACTGACTTTCACATTGGAATTATTTCACTGTTCACTGCAGTGTCCCCATCTTGCAGATGACAATTACTTTGCCTAAAAAACAATATGCTGATAGCCAACATCTGTTCTATTATCTTCTTGGGAATTTAATGTTATGACATCAGCGATAGTGTTCACTAAGCAAAATTATCTTACAAAATACATCAGCAGTGAAGCATCTACTCTGAAGCTCTGGAATTCTGAATTCATAGAGTTTGGTTTATGTTCCTTTGTACTTGGTAGCTTGCGTGTCTGGAATCTAACCAAACTTCTCTGCATCAAAACTAAAAATGTATCAAAGATCATATAAAAGCAACGCAACTGGATAAATACATTCCTCATCTAGTAGAGTTCACAGTCTAGGTCAGAAACAATATTAGGAAAAGCAGTAAGATGCTTATAAGATTAAGACAACTACGAAAAACAATCTGGTTTTTTCTGTATAATATATATTAAAAAATCTTACATTGTGTGGATATTATGGTGTATTTTTACTTTTACAAAACAAAAGGGAACTGATAAGACAGACTATGCTAGAAGAGCGAGAGTAGATGGCACAGGTTCAGATGAGCTTTTAAATACTAATAAATTTGAGAACATAATGAGAGAAAATAGTTATTTTCAGGATTTTATTTCCTAAAACACCAATTCCTGAAAGCAGGTTGTATGTAACAGAATATGGTGCGCTAATACTCTTGTCTTGCATTAAGTGGGTTGGGTCAGTTTTTCGGGTTTTTTTTGTTTTTTGGGTTTTTTTTTCATTTTTACCTACTACACTTCTCTATTTGATTATATTTTAATAGAAGCTTTCGTATCTTTATCAGATTACTGCTGATTCTATTAGAGCTTCTTTGTTCTAACATTCCAGTGTTCTAGCCTAAGAGAAAAAACACTAGATATTCCTTGCAAAGATGGAGATGTAAACAGTCCTCCAGGTTGCATTTCATGATTCCTCTTCTTTCATGACTAGAGATACAAGCAGAAAACCAACGAGATACACTGGAGAAAAAGGATGCGTTAGCATTTTGCCAATTAACAGGTGTAGCAGAAGAAACCTCATTCCTGGTCTCTTCAAACGTGCCGTCATACCCCAGCAGAACAGAAGAGGGCACTCCAGCTAGCTTGTCCCTTCCCCGCTGTTGGTCCTGCTAGGTCGGATTCCCACTGGGTACAATTGCTGCGGTCTAGTGTATACAAAATAAAAAGCTGCTTGCACTTTCTCTCAATACGACTACAAAAAAATGGCCTGGCGCTCTACTGCAGAGCAACTGGTTTTCCTCCTTAGCAGAATCCAAGAGCTATGCTCGCCTCAGAAGTCAACCTGCACATCAACAAAAACCTTTCAAGAGCAAAAGCCAAATAAAATTGCAACCCACGTTTACACAAACAGGACCAATTTAGAGAGTCAGTCTCTGAGGACAGCACAATGGGACGCTGGAATAAACTGACTTACTCCCAGCTCCAAATACACACAGCCTTACCTGAGGGATACTGTCCATCCATCATGCAACATAGAAACAATGAACAATGCAAACAGGCCAGCTATGAAAGGCGGAGGAACTCAGAAGTGGAAGAAAGCAACACCACAAACAGATTTCAGGTCCTTACCTTGAACAACATATCTTTTCCCAGACTGTGAAAACTAACTGCAAATATTCTTGTTCTCCCATAACTTTCTCAACAAAATGAAAGAGAAAAAAGCGGAGACTACGCTTAACATGGTAACTCCGTATCCTGCAAAGTCTAAATATCAGTTCCCACCACCACCACTGAGATGTCATAACTCTCACGGGCTGTACCAGTGAGATGGACTATACTTGTCACTGTCAAAGTGGCAGCTGCAGGGAGTGCTTTCAGATCAAAAACACAAAAATCACTAGCAAAAAGGAGTAATTATTCCTGTTTGCTCACTCCTAACAAGCAATCATTCTACCACTAAATACTTTCTTCTTTTGAAGGGGAAGCAAAAACAAATGTAGAGCCAAAAGTTTTTGGTTTTTTTTTTTAAATAGTCACTAAAATCCTAACAACTATTTAACACAAGAGAAACACGCCTACAGTGCAAATATCAACTAAAAAAATAAATGCACACCAATTAAAAGACTGAGTCTAAAACATCACTTACAGATTTGTTGTCATCAAAGGCATGCTCTTCTATTTCCTCTTCCAATCTATCAGCCGCCTTCCTGACATCTTCTAGAATTTCATCAAGCATTGACAGGCTTTTGTTTTGATGCTGCATGTTCTTAAGGGCTTCAACCTGGTGTTTTTCTGCTGCTAAGAGTTCAACGTATTCCATTTCTTCCTGTTGAATTTTACAACACACAGTTAAAGTGCTGGCCAGGCCTTTGAGCAGAAAAACATTTGACATAAATGTGTGCTGCTTTTGACACAAAACATCTTACGAGTGCAATTGCAAAAGCAGTATAGACTTCATAATGGTATTTGAAGATTGCTTTCTCTTGTGCCAGTTTTCATTGGGGAAAGTGGACAAGAAATAAACAAAATATCCATCAATAGCCTTTTCTAATCCATTAAACAGTAGAGCTGCCCCAAGGTTATAATCCAGAAAATACAAGGAACTACTTTGAGGAACTCTAGGAAACATTTCAAAGCCAAGTAAAGTTTAGAGCTCAGTGCTTTAGCAGGGAAGCATAATAACCTTGAAAGCATAGCTTTACTAGCTACAGCAAACAAACAAATTGGAAGGAAAACACAATAAATCTTAATTTTATAAGCCATTTTATAAACATGGGAAGAGGTCTGTTTATGGTTTTCAGAAATTACAATAACTGTTGAGACAGCTACAAAAAAATAAAAGCAGTTGGGAGAGAGTACAGATGAGCAGCCCAGCACTCTAGCTGAGGTTCCTGTTTATGTCTCCCAAGAAGCATTTTTCCTATCAGAAGCAAAATACTTGACTTTGTCCATCTTTTCAGTTTGGGCCTCTTACAAACTTGCACTAATGACTTCTGAAATCCATTTCTAGGCTTCAGAAGTAAGAAAAGAAAAAATGCTGATGTGGTTTGATATGGTGTAAAAATAATTTCAGTAGCTTCCCTGATAAAGCTATGATGTTTCGTTTCTCTTTGGATGTTTCAGGTTCAAAAAGAGAACTAAAAAGTTTTATTTACTACTGATCTAGACTGGAATTAACACTGCGCCTTCTACATGGTTACCAAGACAATGATCAAACATAATACTTTGTGTATGGACAGAGTGTAATTTGAGGTTTTTTGGAATAAAGATGCTTCACTTTACATGTGTACATTCCTTAAAAGATGCACTGGTTGAGAGAGAGAACGACTATGAATGAGAGAGAGAACAACTATGAATGAGGAAACACACGCGATGGCAGGCTTCTTCCTTTTAGTTAGATTCAGGATCCTGAGAATATTTAGATTAGAAAGACCCTACATCTGTTCTTTAAAAGAGCCAATATTATTACCAAGGGAAAAAACAGACTGGGCAAAAAATACAAACAATCTCTAGGTCAGACTGAATTCCCAGAAAACACAAGTTTCTGTCTCCATTCTAGATGCCCTGCCATACCCAGTTAGAAGTCAGACAGAACATAGGTCTCCCTTAGGTTGTGTGCTTCATTTGCCTACCCCACACAGGTATCTTGGACAACCTGGGCATCTAAAATAGTCCTAAACTCCTATGTTTAAATAACTGGAGTGTTCCCTCCTCCACACGTTTGCAGGTAGACATTTTTTTCCCCTTGAATCCTGCAAGAACGTGCATATAATTAATCAGTTCCTTGATGCCAAGACAAGAGTATGTTCAGTACAGCCTGTAACCATAGCTTAACCCTTTAAAATCCTGACAGTCAGATGAATACCTCTGGTTGTGATGAAACCACAGAATTGCTGTCTGTTGGTGTTTAGAATTACCATAGTTACACTGGCATGATGAAAATTACCCAGTTCCCAAAATAACTGGGGTTGGGAAAAATGTAACTATTAATCTGTTTGGCCAAATGTCAACTGCTTTAGCTCTTATGCAACGCATAAGCAAGAGACACAGTCACTCTCACACAGCCTCAAGGAAAAACATTTCCTATCTGTTGTTGTCTAGCAAACGTTGCTCAAAAGATGTAAAAAACCAGCCCCTGTACGAATTGCAGATTATATCCTCATTCAGCAACAACTTAGAACACAAGAAGGAATTGGTAAGGGTTAGATTCCTTCCCCCGTGTGATGGGTTGACCCTGGCTGGATGCCAGGTGCCCACCAAAGCCGTTCTATCACTCCCCCTCCTCAGCTGGACAGGGGAGAGAAAATATAACAAAGAGCTTGTGGGTCGAGATAAGGACAGGAGAGATCACTCACCAATTACCATCACGGGCAAAACAGACTCAGCTTGGGGAAAATTAACTCACTTTATTACAAATCAACCAGAGCAGGGTAATGAGAAATAAAACCAAATCTCAGAACACCTTCCCTCCACCCCTCCCTTCTTCCCAGGCACAACTTCACTCCCGGATTCTCTACCAACCCCCCCCAGCGGCACAGGGGGACGGGGAATGGGGTTTACGGTCAGTTCATCACACGTTATTTTCTGCCGCTTCATCCTCCTCAGGGGGAGGACTCATCACACTCTTCCCCTGCTCCAGCATGGGGTCCCACCCGCAGGAGACAGTCCTCCACGAACTTCTCCAACGTGGGTCCTTCCCACGGGCTGCAGTTCTTCACAAACTGCTCCGGCATGGGTCCTTTCCACGGTGTGCAGTCCTGCAGGAGCACACTGCTCCGGCGTGGGTCCCCCACGGGGTCACAAGTCCTGCCAGAAAACCTGCTCCAGCGTGGGCTCCTCTCTCCACAGATCCGCAGGTCCTGCCAGGAGCCTGCTCCAGCACAGGGTTCCCACGGGGTCACAGCCTCCTTCGGGAAACCCACCTGCTCCAGCGTGGGGTCCTCCACGGGCTGCAGGTGGATATCTGCTCCACCGTGGACTTCCCTGGGCTGCAGGGGGACAGCCTGCCTCACCATGGTCTTCACCACGGGCCGCAGGGGAATCTCTGCTCCGGCGCCTGGAGCATCTCCTCCCCCTCCTTCTTCACTGACCTTGGTGTCCGCAGGGTTGTTTCTCTTACATGTTCTCACTCCTCTCTCTGGCTGCCGTTTTTCTGTCTGTCCCAACTTTTTTTCCTTCTTAAAAATGTTATCGCAGAGGCGTTACCACTATCGCTGATTGGCTCGGCCTTGGCCAGCGGCGGGTCCGTCTTAGAGCCGGCTGGTATTGGCTCTGTCGGACACAGGGGAAGCTTCCAACAGCTTCTTACAGAAGCCACCCCTGTAACCCCCCCTGCTACCAAAACCTTGCCACACAAAGCCAATACACCCTCGAAAATGGAACAGGTTTTGGGTGGAGGGAGCCGGTAAGTCCCTTCTGTCAGCTGAGACAAACAAGCTGAACAGAGCTAGAGGTAAACTGCACAAAAATAAATAATGCTCTAATTTGCAAGAAGTTAACTTTCTCTGAATAGCAAGGTAGAAGAGCTTTGAAAAATCTGAGTTTAACTGTAAGTTCCTTTAATTAATGAAGACAAAGGGTTTTGTAGCCTATTAAAGTGGCATCTCCATTTTCACCTACAGACCAGTGTCATGGCAGTAGAGTAGGACTATCACAGAGAATGGTGTCCATGAAAAGGACAAGCTATCTCAAGCAGCCTGCCACATGTTAAGCGGAAGTGCATCACAGTACAAACACTGTTCTGCAACTCAGGCTGGGATCGGAGACATCTGATCACAAGGTACATAACAAACAATCTTTTAAGCAAGGTCATACAGGTAAGGACTGTGCACTAAACAGGAAACCAGAACACCTAGAAACACATGAGCAAAATGAAGTAAGATGAAGTAAGACTTTGGGGCGATGCTGGTTAAGAACGCAGTGGTGGTGTTGCTCTCTACTGTTTCATCAGCAACAAAAAAAGCACATTCAGAAGAGGCTGCATCTTCGCACTACTTGTGAGGGTTTTTTTTCCCATCGATGTCTGAGTAGTAGGCACCCAAAAAATTAGAAGGTGATAAAAAGTAGGTAAGATTTGGTTGCTTTTTCCTGAACCTCCATACAGGTTCCTGGAGCAAAGGAAGGCAGAAGCTGTCTTCAGCGCTTCTTCCTTCCTCCCACCCAGCCCATGAATGACTCTGCTATACCTTTTTCCCAGCAGCAGAACCAGCAAGAAATGCATTGGACATGCATACATATCCCAACACTAAAGAATTCCAAATACTTAACTCAACAGAAATAAAATTAAGGGAAGAGTCCAGCACCCTCTACAACCATTTGTATTTTCTGTTCAATCACTGTTTAAAAAACGTAAAGGATGTCTTATCAGTACACCAACAAAGTAATCGTTACATTAAAATGAAACTGGAACAAAATTGGACCTAATGTGCGTCTTCTGAAGTAAGAACAAGTCCAAAAAAAAATGTATCCCGTGTAATCTTCATCTTTTTGGCCTGCATTTCCCCACCATCCTTTGCTTCAGTTTATGTAACAATTGTAAGGTTAGAACAACAAACATTCTCTTTAAATAATCATGTGCATGACATAAGAAGGAAGGGTGTAAAAGATTGCTCGTTCAAGTGTATATCTTGATATGATAATACAAAAAAAGCCTACACAATCCACCTCTGCAGAAGTAAAGTTTTGACAGGACGCACATCTAAAACACATCATTATACACACAGGCCTCCTTTTACGAGAAAAATAAGGAAGCACCATTCTCAAGTTCAAGGATAGATTACTTCAGTATTTTACAGTGACATTGCCAAGAATTAGGTAAATAAGAAAGAAGATTCTGGACAGCTTCGCTGCTGCTATTTTAAGAGCTCTGAGGAAAAAAAGGTGGAAAATCAAATCATTTTCATGACAATTGCTACCATTTCTATGCAGCAGAAGCTGGCGCTGCCATTAAGCACCAATATCAAAGTCACATTGAGCACTTCACTGGAACACACCTAGATCCAAGCTCCTCCCTAACCAAATTTTTCGTAATTCAGTCTTTGTTTTCACTGCACAGACCACTCCAGCCTCCCAAGTCTGCATCCTAACTTCCACTTCCACCAGCCTTTCTTGCCACAATTCACTGCACACCTTTCTTGCACAACATCTCTTGTAACCTTCACCTGTTAAGATCTGCACATCTCTTACACAAATGCCCTTTAGAGATTCTCCCAGCTCAGATGCTATATCCCAATTACATTTTTCCCTTTCTCTTGCTCCCTTGTGCAAGGGCAGCCTCTTCTTTTAGAAGACAGAAAACAAAGAAGATTCTTAATATATTCCTCCAGTGGTTGACGGGTAGAGCGAGGAAAAGAGCAATTTAAATACCGAATCAATTAAACGACACTTTCTCTCAAGGGGAGACTTTCAGTACACAGTCTGAGCACCACCAGATCCAGTAGACAGTAGCAGATTGTGCATACCCCAACAGGACTGCATCGACATGGGAACTCAGATTTTTCATGAAGTACTTGTGCTCAACTGTTACTCATCTATGCTTTTCTTGGTAAAGTTATCTCAGCCGGCTCTTACTTGGAAGCACTGTTTTTCAAACCTGCACTTCCTAGGCTAGGAGCGCTATCCTGAGATTAAAAACCTAGTAGTATGTTGCATGTCGATTTTACCCACATCTATACGAATACAGAAATAAAAGGCAAGAAGTCATTCTGTTTAAATTGTAGATTTTGGTTGAGCAATTCTCATTTAAAGTGGAAAAAACAGTTAGTGTTCTGCCAATTTATGGCATTATTTCCACTCTGATAATCCCACTGGCTTATCTACTGCAACTGTGCTGTGTGCACTGACTCACTTCTTGTACTCCCTTCCCTTTAACATAATATTTGCCATAGGTCTTATGATTATGCTTACCTTTGTTTTGAAATAAGAACTATTGACTACTAGTAAGTTTTAAGCGCTACACCAGAATTACTTCTAATTTTACTCATGAGAACAAATACTTAATTCAAAATCCATTTTAAACAGCAAAACACTGCAAGTTTCATGTAGATCCACTTTTTAATAAAAACAGACTGAAACCGCAGAATAATAAAATTAAAATAACAAGTAGAATATTAATACTCTAGTAATAAACATGGGGGAACTAACCTTAATTGCAGCTTCTCTCAAGGCTTCCAGTCTCTGTCTGCTGCTTTCTTTCATATTTACAACATCTTTGTAATCACCCTGTAGAGCTCTCTGGAGGCCATGGATTGCTTGAAAGACTGAGTTTTCACTTTCATTTAGCTCCTTTTGGAAAATTTCAAAGGTATGCACCTGAAAAAGTTTCTCTTCATCTGACAGTCCTGCATCCTTCTCAACTGCTCTTATAGCATTTTTTAATTTGTTGAGAACAACGTTCTTTTGGCGAAGAAGACCAGATAGTTTTCTGCAGCTCTCCAACACCCACTGCTTTCTCTGAGTGATAACAGCTCCTTTCCCACGGTGCAGCTTTATTGCATGCTTTACTACATCTTCATGTTCTGCAGGATTTGCTAACTGACCACAAGGCAGTGAAACCAACGTCCATAGGGAAATAAATCCAGTCACCTTCATTCTTCACTTTTTACTGCTGTTGGAAGAAACTGATAATCCACAAGTGCTCAAAGCTTTCTGCTACATGGTTTCTGCATCTCCAGTTCGCATACCATGCTGTAAGATAGTACCAATCAGTGATCAAATATGATAATGTTGGGCCATTAGGTCAAACGAACGTAGAAAACAAAGCTAAGAATGCATTGTACACTATGATCTTTAATGGCATGCATACATTCTCCTTCAGTCAACAGTTATCAAACCCAAGAAACAGCCCAAGGTTATTGATAGATTTTTGTTTTCCCCTTGACTATTTTCTAGATATCATCTTGTTTTAAAAACACTGAATGGAAAGCTTAGTCATTTCACATGGTAGTCACCTGCACTTCTTATATGAGAGAAAAGCCATTAAAAATATTAAGCCACGATGCCATAGGCTGTACTTCAACCTAGCACCAGAACTCCTTATTCTTATCTATCAGCAAACCTCTTGTATTTTTTCAAACCTATCCTGAAAAATTGTATCATAATCATTTGTTATTTATACAGCCTCAGAAGCATTAACAGACTTAAGTATACAAAATGTAGTGAAAAAAAGCTTAACCGAAACAGATTACATTATAAATCTTACTTGTGAAAGAAACACTTCTACAGTAAAGAAATAACAGCAAAACTTCCTAGACTTCTCCGCACTACTAGTTTGGATCAAAGACCTTCACCTGAAAGGCTGCATGGCCTTGAGGCATTTTACTTCAAAGCTAATTATTGATCCTCATGATTTTAAAATAGTTATAAGAACACTAAAAGTAAAATCAATTCATTCATAAGTTCATTTCCCAGAAGCGACTTGAAGATCTACATTTAAACTGCTATATTTACTTTTACCACCAAGGACAGAATTTAGAAACTAAGAACGAAATTACTTCCCTCAGATCCTACAGGAAAACACTGACATTATTGTAAAATAACGAAGTTACATTTTCTTAGAAAAAAACCCAGACAAACACAAAAACCCACCACCCCCCCCCACCACAAAGCTATATGTAACGATGTATAAATGCCTGTACAAAACATACATTTACCACTGAAGCATGGCATTCTAAAAATGCAGAACGCACACTAGATGTTAGCAGATCATCAATAGAGCAGGTATTTCCCTAAAACTTTAGCTGCAATCTTGACCTCTGGGCCAAGAGCCTTAATGAGGAACCAACATACGGACATAGTCATCTGGAAGCAGTCTGCCTAAGAGAGAATCTTCTTTCCCTATAATGCAGTAGCAGTCGCAATCACAAGTATCCAAGCCAGCCATCGTCAATATATAGAATGGGAAGGGACGACGGCAAGCACAGCCATGCACTACCTTTCTTTTTAAAATGCCCTCCCATCTCTGTTTCAGAGAGAACTGAGGAAGCCTGTCTGGGTGTGTTTATTTCTTTTCAGTGCATGAAATACAAGCCAAAGTATTTACAAAGTATTTAGCTATTGATAGTTGACTATGGGGTAAGGTTTAACAACATGAAGAGCTAAAACATTTAGAATTAAGAACTGACAGTGTAATTAAAGTAGCAAAAGCATATCTAACTCACTCTAATTTCAGTAAAATAATAAAGTAGAAATAATTCAGAACTTTTGATAAAGCAATGGGGTTTATTATTTTTAAGAGATTAGGAAAAAATAACAATTCCCACCACCTGGCAAAATTCTAGAGTGATACTTAGGGAAATATTTCTTCATGTATACAAAGTAATACTCTTCCTGTTTAACACGTTTGGGAGAAGAGATTTTGCTGAATATAGTACAACCTATTCCTCCAAGAAAGAGGGAGAAGAAAACGCCTAGTGTATATTCAAGCCTCCATTTGCAGGGAGGTGAGTAAAAGACTCTACTGCACGTCTTACGTGGTATGTCAAACCCCATAACTAAATTCGGAGCAGAGATTTATACTAGTAAGTTTGCCCATTGTTGCACTGTGTAAACTTACCACTGTGGTTCAGACACAGTACAGTTTTGTTTCAGTAACAGTGTTTTTTACTTGGCTAGCAAAAACTATTTGGAAAAGTGGCACCAGTGCTCAAAAGCTCTTAAGGGAATAATGACCTCACATATAAAAAATACATGATATGCTTCAGAGTGCAAATAAAGGGGGGGGGGGGGGGGGGGGGGAAAAAAAAAAACAATGAACCACTCCTCTCCATGCACCAGTAAGTATGAAATGAGAGGGAACTCCCGTCGTTTGGAGTCCTTTTTAAGCACAGCTTGTTTTCAGATGGATTGCAGCTCATCTTCCCCGTTTTTCCTTCCCGAACACCCCACCGTAGTACCGGCTTTCATCAAGCTGGTACTAGACCCTGCCTCCAACGCAAGCTCTCATCCGAAACGCTTGCGGGTTCCTTCCACACCTCCCAGTTTTGCCACCGCCGCCCACCACTTTTCTCAACCCCAGCTCCTTCTCAGCTCCCGCAGGGGCAGCCGAGGCGGGGGCGGCTCTTGCCCCGCCACGCACCCACCTGGGAGCGATGGCAGCCGGAGGGCAGCTCCCCGCGCCGCCGCCGCCTCCTCCTCCTCCTCTCTTCGCGGGCCGGCTTCCGAGCGGCGCCTGCCGGTACCTCTCCCTGGGGAAGGCCGGGGGAGGGAAGGCCGGGGAGGAGGAGAAGGGGGAGAACAGAGAATTATCAGAACGCCGGGACCACCAGCCCCTTTCCCGCCCCCTCATGGCGGCGCAGGGAGGGAGGGGGCCGCCTCACAGCCCGCCGGCACCGGCACCCAACTTTCCGGGACCAAACCCGCCGCCGCTTCCTCACAGCCCCCAACCACCCCCCCCCACACACACACCGTTCACCGGCAACCACCTACCGCCCGCCTCGGGAAGCAGACGGAGAGAGCCGCCGGCCCCGGGGCAACGCTTCCTCCCTCCGCCCCGCTCACCTGAGGGAGGGAGGGAGGGAGGCCGGCAGCGGGAACGCGGGATGGCAACGCGGGGGTCAGGAGACGATGGCCGCTGACGGAAGGCACCGAGGCAACCCGGTCCTTACCAACGGCCGCCCCCCCTCCTCACCCTGCGCCCGGTTACCGGTGCGGCACCTTTAAGCGCAGAGTCAGACGGGACCTGTAGTCCGATCGCCTCCTCCCGGCGGGTAACAGCGGATTCTCCCCCTCACACACACACAGACAGACACACACTCTCCCTCCCTCGCTCCCTCCCCGTTCCGGCCGTTCTGCGCGGTGCACGCCGGGAGGCGTAGTCACCGCTCCGGCGCACCCCGAGCCCCGCCGGCGTCGCTTCTCCCCGGGAGGGCGGCGGTGCAGGGAGGAGGAGAAGAAGGAGGAGGAGGACGAGGGAGGGCGGCAGCGGCGGGCTCCGCCGGCGCTACAGCCCCGCACCTCGATCCGCCGCTCCGCTCCCGCCTGGTCCCTCAAGCGCGGCCGGCGTTCGGCGGTGAGGGGGCCGGTGGGCGCCTGCGCGAGAGGCGGCGCCGGGCGGTGAAGTTGGGCAAAGCGCCGGTGATAAAATGGTAGGTTGTGGGAGCAAGGGGAGGGGGAAGGGAGGGAGATAAATTGGGGAGGGGGGGGGGACACCCCAAACAACCCCCGGACAAGTGAGCTGAGCGTCCCGTCCCCCACACGCACATACACACCCGCCGGGGTTTCCCGCCGCTCCCCTCCCTCAGCGCCCGGTCCCGCTCCTCTCCTCAGGGCGGCGGGGTGGGGGGGAACGGCGCCTAGGCGGGGGGGACGGGGGACAAACCGAAGGGAGAACGGACACACGCCCGGTGCGGTAGTCGCCCTCCCGCCGCCCTCCTCGGCCGGGAACGGGGAAGGTCACCGGGGGGCGGGCGGGGAAGGCTGAGGAGGAGGAGGGGGGGGGGCCGGCCGCCGCGGGTATTTCGAGCGCCGGGCAGCCGTCGCGGCGCGTACCTTTCCCTTTTTTGGGCTTCGGGCTTGCGGGGCAGGTTGCCGGAGCCCCGTGTCCCCCCGCTGCCGCCGCCGCCGCCCCGCCTTCCGGCAGCGGGAAGGGCCCTCCCGCCGGCCGCCCTCCTCTTCCTCACCGTCCCGGTACGCGGCAGGTGCGCCGGGCGGGCCGCGGAGGCGGTGGGAGCGGTGCGGTACGAGTTGCCGTCCCGGGGGGGGGTGAGGGGTAGGGGGGGGTGAAGAGGCAGGCGGCCGGGAGCGGCTCCGGTGGGACGGGTCAGGGAGCGGTCGGAGGTGTCCGGGGAAGGGTTCGCAGGGTGCCTGTTTCACCTTCAGCGCTTCCTTGGGCTTTGCGGGGAGGGGGTGTAATTACCGTTCCGAGAGGGATTCTAAAAGGTGGCTTAATTACGTCGCGATGTGAAGGACGCCGGCGTGTTTGGGTTCCGTTAGTGAGAAGGCGTGCTAGAAAAACGACTGCCAGACCTTCCTCCCCTGCCCCGTGGGGAGCGGACAGGTCCCACGGCTGTAGAGGTGAAGGGTAGAAGCCATACTGCGTGGCAGAGCGGTAGCTTGGATAGTCGAATGCGTTTCTTATCTCTGATTTCTTCAAATAACGCGGTGTTCCATTCTGAACCTAGAAAATACGCCCGGCGTAAGTAGACTTATAAGAGGACATGGGTTTTACTTCGGAATTGTTGTCGGAGGCCTCTGTTTTGAAGTGGTTGTCGCTACATTGGTTGCCGAAGAGGAGTTTTATGTAACTGAGGAAGATCTTGGTGCAGAGAGACCCTTACAGTTAGACCTTAATGAAAATTGGGGAGGGCGGGGAGGGGAAGGTTGCACAGGGCTTGCGGTCAAAGGATTATTGAGTATTTTCTTAACAAAATATGTTGTAGTTATTTTTTGCAGCTCTTTTCCCACTTTACGCGTTTCTTCATGTATGAAAAGAAACTTTACCCATTTCTTCGTGTATAAAACTAAAAAATCTTGTAGGAAAGACCAAAGTCCTTATCTTGTTTACAGGATGTGTTTTTTGCCTCAGGACCATCTGTAGTCACGATGTCACCATCCATATGTGTACAAGAGATAACAAGCAAACTGAGAGATGGTCCTATGTTTACTGGTTACTGATCACTAAATCACAGGATTTAGTTTTTCCCCAAGTGAGACCAGTGAATTTAAGAGACCAGTGAATTTGCTGTTATACCTCATGATTTAAGCAGTAGCGAGGAACTTAGACAAATTTCTCAGCTTAATTGTTGGCCCAGAACACGTGTTAAGTATGGCTTAACAAAATTGGAAAGTATCGGAATATAATAAAAACCAGAGTTTGATTTAAGCTATCTCCTTATTCTTCCAATTTCATGTAAAGAATAATGTTGAACTATGTTAATAGCAAATTTAATCCCTATAAAATCCCTGTTCCCACCTCTTGGGTGTTCCAGAGGTTTAGGGATGTTGTGTCGATAGGGTTGCTGTAATTAGTTGCCATAAAGAGAAACATCTTATTGGTTCCTGTATACCACTATAATAGGCCATTTTGTTGTTTAATGTATGAATAATAGAAACATAATTTTCAGAGCTAATTAAAGTTTTAGATCACATTTACAGCAACTTTATAGTCTCATCTTAACATAAAGCAAATCTCTGACATATCTGCTTTATTTTCTTTTTGTCTTGTGTCTTCTGTTGGCAATGGTTTCTAACATAAAAATGTGTTAAATGCTTCTGTCTTTTTCAGCTGATCACTTAAAATTATTAAACTTCGCATTGTTCGTTGTTGCTAGGAAAATATTAGGAAAACCGTTGAGCAGGTTTTTTCCATGTATGAAGGACTTACACAGAATGTGAGAATCTAGAAGTTGTGCCTTTGCAATTTCTTGTTTGTATAACCGCTAGGCATATTTTCAGAAGATAACCGTATTGTTGTATGACGAAACTTGTGTTTACTGCTGTTACAGAACAGAAAAACTTCTGCATATGTGAGCAATAAAGCAGAAATACAAATTTATTACTGCCAGAATATGTGCTGCTAAAAATGTGTATATAGATGCTGTCATTTCAATTTTCAGAAGAAAATGCTGTCTTTTTAACTGCAGAAGAACAAGGCTTTGTCTTCCTGTAATTCTGAAGTGAAAGTTGTCATCAACAAGAAAACTAAAACCTTTTAAAGATAGGCGTTAGTAGTAGAATGCTGAAACAAACTTCTGGATTAGCTTCATTGGCTTTCCTGCTTCTTTTGCATCCCAAAGCATAAGCTTAAATCGTCTCAGAAGGACAAGGTCCGCCAGTTTATGGCATTTACCCAGGCTGGTGAAAGGACTGCTATATACTGCTTAATGCAGAATGAATGGAAACTAGAAGTGGCAACAGACAACTACTTCCAGAATCCAGACTTGTACTACAAAGAATCCATGAAAAATTCAGTAGACAGGAAGAAATTAGAACAACTGTATAATCGATACAAAGGTAAGGCTTGTTTTTTTTCTTTTTGTTGTGGGTTTTGGGTTTTTTCTGATTACTTTGTTTGGGTGATACTTCTGCTTTTCCCTCTGCCATTCTTAAGGACTTCTAAGGAAAGATTGCTAGCTTCTGCTTCTCACTCTCTGTTTGCAGTAGCGAGATAAGAATGAGAAAGGTTTTAAATGCTCTTAATGTCCAGTACACAACTTCTGTAGATATTCCTGTAGAGTTTAAAGTAAATTCACAGTAGGAAATTAAATCTGTCATGAGGAAATAGTGTCAGCTACACATGTTGGAAAGAAGAGTAAAGCTTATTATGCAACTTATTTGATTTATTGCCAGTGTCTGCTACTAAATATACATATAATGCACTTCGTGTGGCAAAATAATACATATGATTCTTATACTAATTTGGGGGGGAGTTTTGTTCAAAGATAGTAGTATATCTATACATTAAAATCAAAAATGTTTCAGATAACATTACAGCTAGGAGTCTGACAAAACAGTCAAATAAGAAAACCAAAAAAGTAGTCATAGAAACTCCATCCTTATTTTACTTTTTTGTGCTGCATATTACAGCAAAAGTGATGTGCCTGTTCAGAGAGGCTTGGAGGGAAAACCACAGGGAGGTGGATTAAAGGCAGAATTGTTTCTTTTCCATTTATTTTTATTTTACAGCACTGTTGGAAAGAACAGAAAAAATAAAAGGAAAAGATAGTCATGTAAAGATAAGAATGTACATGATCCAGGTAATAGTGCTTTCTGAAATGTGGCCATCCGACATGAAGGTGTGCATTGTTCATTACGTGTTAGAGCAGAGCGGGCTGGAATCATTACCATCCCCTGCTGAGATCCATACATCTCGCGTTTTAAAAAGCAAACTCTTAACAATTACTCAACTATGATTTTAGGTACTTTTCTAATTTCAGTATATGGCATGCTTTGTATACACTTTATCCTGTTCTTATGATATTGTTTTCACCTTTTTTTGTTACTGTTTACATAATGTGTTCTATTTTAAGTATAGACATTCTTTAACATTTCATTATTATGCGGTAATGAATTGTGTAGGGACAAAGAACCAGCAACACTATAGCATTTCCTTTGCGGGGAAAAAAAACAAAACAACCCCACCAAAACCTAGAGAACCACTTTTTTGATCTGTTTTTTATATATATGTAAGTATATATATAAAACATATATATGCATATCAAAGTCTTTTGCTTGCTTCTTGCATGTCAGTCTTGGAGATTGCTGGGTCAAAAATATACACAAATTTGTAAATGCTACTAAGAATATCTAAAACAAACAAACAAAAAAAAACCAAAACCCCACAAATGTTGTTTATTATTCATAGTTTTCTAGCAGTGGCAAAGCGCACCACTTGGCTTTCATGAAAGACAGTCTAGTCAGTTTTATGTCCGTGTTTTGGGTAGCAGCACACCTTTGCAGTTCTAGCACTTTAAGTAAAATTGTAAACTTGAACAAAACCTTCACAAGATTTGAGAGAAAACAATAAAAGTTTTGGTTAAACACCTTTCCTTTTTTCATATGTAGCTTAAACCTGAGTCATTGGCCTCACAACAACAAGGAATTCTTTTGTCCTACACGGCCTATAGAATACTACATACATTGCACTATATTTGAAATCTGAGAGCAGAGGTCTTTCATTTTCTGTGTTGTCTTTCTGTTAGTTTTCTTATCTGTTTATCCAGCAACTCTGTCAAAACAACAATTTCATTCTTGTTCCTAGTTACCTGGATGATGTGAAACATGATAAGGATGAAGCAGTCCTTGTTGAAATCCATCAGAATTTTTCCACCGATTTCAACGCTAGTGCACTTTTTGCCTTCGGTTCTTCAATTACTCCCCAAATATACAAGAAATGCATTTTACATGTCTTAGAACTAGATCTGGCATATAGTAGAATAGATATGTTTACTTGTTATTCCTGCTCAAAGGTCCCTGAATTATACCACAGATGTAATTCTTTGTTTAATGGGTATAAGTTTTTGTTTGCTAAATTAACTTCCTCTCTGCATTTTAGCATTTCTTCCACCATAGTATTGGCTGGAAAAGTGGAAGAGATCTTAGCTTAACACCCCAAAAAAATAAAAAAAAGAAAGTTTTCTTTAGACTTGATTTTTTTGATCAACTCATTGGATAAGGACTTAGTAGCATGGTTGAAAAACTTAACAGTTTGAGGAGTTAAATTTACTCAAGGGATACTTTTCTGATACTGAAATGTATCAAAAGCTGGGAAAGACAGTTCTGTAGTTTGTAAACTGTTAAGCTTTGAAAACTAAAGATGGTTTGGTTTGGTGGGGGGGTTCTTCAGGTTTTTTTGTTCGTTTGCTTTTTATTTTTTCCCTCCAATTATTTAAGTTTACATGCAGGGGTGTTTGTTTGTTTGGGGTTCTTTTGTTGGGGTTTTTTGTTTGTGTTTTTTTTTTGAGAGAGAGGGAATTTCATTACAGTTACAGAATTGTCACAATGACATTTATGCTGACATGGGTAGTTACCAAGTGTTGTTCTGACATTCAAAAAGGTGGTAAACTTAGTACTACTGAAACATAATGTTTCCTAAGTTGTATTGTTTAGCTTAAGACCCTGTTATGCCAAGGCATTGTTTGAGCAATGTTTTGATGATTTCCCTGACTTATAATTAAAAACCAAAAATGTTTGAGTTAATTGTGGTCTTTAAACAGTTACAGTGGATTCCCATATACCGCTATCAGGAAAAAAATCTGTGGGCTCACTTGGTAGGTGTGTTTTTGTTAGTTTTCAGGGGTGGTTTTGGTTTTTTTCCTTTGAAGTTTAATATGTGCTAACCAATAAATATATTGTATATTTTGATGTGTTTATCAGCCTTGCTGTTTTTGGATGTAGTCAGGCATCTCCTTGGTTAATTCAGATCTTTCATACAGCATTGTGGAAAGAAGACAAAACTATTTTGTTGGCGTTAGCTGATGAATTTAGGAAAAAGTTGCAAACCAACTTCTAGGGAAGTTTGCAGAATACTTTATTTACAGATAGTCTTCGAGATACTTCTAAAATTAACTGGATTTCAAGTGAAGACATTTGTGAAGCTTATGAAAAAATGAAGACCTGTGTTATGCAGCATATCAAAGCTGTGCAGGTGATTATTTGTAAATATTTTTGTAAATAATTACAATTCCCCTCTTTATATTTTGAACTGCAGACCCACAAGATGAAAATAAAATTGGCATTGATGGGATTCAACAGTTCTGTGATGATTTGAGCCTGGACCCAGCCAGTATCAGTGTTCTGGTTGTAGCATGGAAGTTCAGGGCAGCTACTCAATGTGAATTCAGTAAAAAGGAATTTGTTGATGGCATGACAGAGTTGGGGTAAGTATCCGTTTCTGCATAGTTCAAAATGTAAGGCCTGAGCTTGGTTTACATTTAAAATTTTTCTAATTGAATTAAGTGTGAACCTTCAAAAAGCTGATAATGCTAGTGCCACCTTAACAGGTGCTAAATGGCTGTAGTGGCCCATATTTCTTGAATTTCTTTACTGCAAAGCCTTAACAATGACCACAGTAAGGGTGAAGCAAAAAAATTCCTACCTGTACAGCAAGGAAAACAGACAGATATGCTGATCTTTTCATGTAATTCATATGAACACATGCATGGTTATGTTAAGGCTTTGAGTTGGACCATGTGCTGTTAAAAGCTGGGTGTCACTGGAGATGTATGAAGGAAAAAAAAAAATTCAGTCAGTGTTGAAGCAGAAAAGAAATAGGAAAGCAGAGAAGAACCTTCAATTCTTTCCCTTTACCTTATCACCACCAAATGCAACTTTTTTTCTTTCTACCAGTTTTACAGACCATGGTTTTCTCTTATTGCCTTGTTTACTAGATACTTAATTTGTACAACGTATCTATAAGAAACTGAAATAAAAATGAGGGTATTGGTTGTAGAAAAGATTGTTTAGTCTGACTGTGATGTAACTGATAAAAATTTTCTTCCTTCCTGGATTATGGAGCTGTTCTGGATAATAGACTTTGAGGTTAAACAACATTGCCTCTGTTTAGCAATAAAGTCAAGCACTTATCGCCATAAAATAATATTTTGTGTATATCTTCTCCTTGGAAGAGATGCAGTATTTCTACTATATAGAGGTGTCAAAATGTTTTTGTTGCCTTTTTTTTAAAACAGATTGCAGTGGATAGGTGGAGAACTACAGTTAATTAGTTGTGCATATTTTTTGTAGCTAAATAATTTCTTTTGATCTTAGAATGGCACCTTACCAATACCTTTCTACAGTAGACCAACTTCTCGCAAATGTGGTGGTTGTTTCTTGAGCAGGGGTCCTAGCGGTCTGTTGTTACTGACCTCATTGGTTGTTGACTTCTTTCTAAGCTTTCCTTTTTAGGTAAGGGTATTCAGAAATTGTGATGAAATAACTTTTGATATCATCTGAAGTGCACTGCTTTATTTTGTCCCTTTGGGTAGAGACTGTAAGAATAATTATGATTTTCTAGCCATGGACAGCAATCAAGTGCTCATGCTGTTGTATTAAAGGCTGCCAGCATTATTTGATACAACTGATTAAAAAGGTTTTGCTAAACCACCTGTGGCTTCTGGCTTGGATTTTTTTTCGTAACTTTATTGTCACGTTGCTCCTGTGTCCTCATGACTGTCTCTGATACAGTTCCACAGACATCTGTGATTTTTATCTCTTTCTGCTCAACACACAATATTGTGTTCTTGGCAGCATAAACTGATCATACCTGCTTGCCCTGGTATAGTGCTTATTGAGAATTTGGAATGATTTTGTTACATGCTGGAGGTGCAGTGTCTGTGGTTTTTAGCACTGAACATAGGTGAAGATTTGAATGAAAAGAAATTCCCTGAGGCTTAGTTCATATGGCACCTTTAGAATACATATGGGAAGGTGTGATATTTGTCCCTATTGTTAACTAGATCAAGTCCTGGTGAAAATGAAGTTCTCAGTTGAAGACTGTTGGCAGAATTCTTTATCTTTTCTCCCCCAGGTACTGCTGGAGGCCAGAAAGGTACTTATTTTTATCTGTACCATGCAAGACAGTTAAAACTGCATCTGCATCTTACAGATTTTGCTATAATTGTCCATCCTTCAATAAAATTATTCTTGAATCTTTAGAATAAAAACAAACATTTAACTACTGAGAACTTTCAAATGCAAGATGTTAGTTATGATAGCTGCTTCTTTGAAACCTGTTTCCTTCACTTTGAGTTTCTAGGTACAATTCAAAATATTGGTAATATCCTATAAATCTTGGATATTCATTTGGTTCCTTGGCATGAGGGAAACCCTTTTTCTTTTAAAATTGCTTCTCATTAGCTCAGGTGCTTTCACTGAAAATGCTCTAGTCTTATGTTATTAAGGGATGTGTTTCTATTAGAATCTCAGTAACTTGATTCTTTCTTAGCTTACCTGTGCCAGGCTGTTAAATGGGTTGTCAGCCTTCAAGCTATTGTCAAAGGGTCATTCTTTTTTCCTAGGTTTTATCTGCAAGTGTTCTATGGTGGGGAGAGGATGACTGCAAATCATAGTTCATTTGGTTGGAAAGTCCCCTAATGTTAAGGTTAACTGTAAACGTAGTATGCAGCTCTTCATTTAGGTTGAGCAGAGGGAATAAATAATGTCTATCTAGATTAAAGCAAAAACCCACACCCTTGTGTTACAACAGCTATAAAAAGGGAAAGGATATCAAATTTCAGTGAGGTTTATATGTTCTTAAAGAACAGAGTAACATCTATAGTTTGAGTTCATAAACTCATGAAGAGACTGCGAAAAGAAGTTAAACCACTAAATCCTGTTGGGGTTGTGTGCTTAATGGATGCCTATATATAATGTTCCACTTAAAATTGTTTAGTAAAGACATATGAGTGTTTATATTTTTAAGAAAGCTATCCAGAAAGATACTTTGTTTTTATCTTAATGACTGTTTTATTTTGCTCTGAAACTAAACCTTAAGAAATAAAAAAAAAAGAAGAAAAAAAGTAAAAAGAAATCTTAAATATTTACAAATAATGTAGCTTCTTTTGAACAGGTGTGACACCACAGAAAAACTAAAAGCTTTATTGCCAAGATTGGAACAAGAGCTAAAGGATCCAACGAAGTTCAAAGATTTTTATCAGTTTACTTTTAACTTTGCTAAAAACCCTGGACAAAAAGGTCTAGGTAAGTAGAAAAAAATCAAGAAAATATCTACAGTGAAGTCAATTCCAAATTCTTCCAATAATACAGTTTTCTCATTGATGATTGTATAGTAAATTCATTATTGATTTCTTTCACTGACATCTCCTCTTTCCCATCTTCTTTCAACTAATCTCTTCTTTAATGTCCCCTTGGTACAGATAATTTAATGGGGTTCTCTGCTAGTATTGACATTCTCTCTTCTCTTGTCAAAGGAAGTTCCTGCAGTTCTCAGAGACCTGTCAGAATTATTTTTTTTTAAAAGACTGAGCTGGTGAGCTCCTTGTGTTTTCCATTTTGTTCAGAACAACTGAAACAAGATGTCCATATTGGCTTACAAAGAGGGAGAAAACTCTGGGCAAAAGTTACTATTCTAAGAATTTTTAGTTTTAGCTCACAGTTTTTATGTAAAGTTTAGAAAAAGAATATTATGGACTTGGTTCAAAGCTAGTGAATAGAAACAGGTATACGGTTTATAAAGTATTAGATTATTATTCTTTATATATAAAGTTTGAGATTTGTCCTAATCTATGCTTTGTATTGCTGGAGTAAAATGGGTATGTTATTTAAATTCCAATGTTTTATTCTCTTCAAATCAAAAATATCACAAAAATTAGATGAAAAAAATTTTAAGTAAAATTTGGTATCCTTTCTTATGTCCACTTTCAAAAGACACTGTGTAGGAAGGAGTTAAACTGGTTTGTATGTAGAATAACACCGTACCATCATCACTGTTCTCTTTGTGCTGTGGGTAAGAGGAAGTGGGGTTTTTTTAGCATAGCCACTTTAACTCGGTGTCTATGTTACTTGGCAAGCACGTTAATAAATACTTTTTTCGTAAAACTGTTGGAAGAGTAGTGAGATGGAGGAGCAGAATATTGATTTAGACCTTCTCAACCAGAGGCGTCTGTTCCACATTCTTTCCTGGGAATTACTTTAAATATCTCTTGTCTTTCCCAGTGTCTTTTTTTTTTTTTTCCTTTTTAAAACTGTGGGCAACTTTTAGCCAGTTTCCATTTTTCTTTATTTTTTTGCAGCAATTTCATTTTTCATTACATGTCACTCTTTTATGGGTCATGTGCCACCTTTCCAGACACAAAAATGAAATAGTCTTATAGTGGTTCTGTGAGGCTGCTTGGAATTCAAGTCCCTTAGTAGTTGTTTGCTTTCTTGCCTCTCTTCATTAAAAAGCCTAGTACTTTCAGATTGCGGAAAAGGTAAGTCAGTTACAGCTGAGGTTGGAATTTATGGGATACCTAAAGAAATATTACAAATGGCTTCCTGTTTTAATTGGATCAGTTCCAACATAAAACTCATGTACTTGGGAAATATGTCTCAAAAGCTCTTCACCTAAGCCTGTACACAGAGAGGGAGAGGGAAGGCAGCCCAGCCCAGATTATGGAACTGAATGTACTGTTTATTTGACATGAGGAGGAAGAAGGAAACTTACTTGTTTTGCATTACTTGCGTTTATTTGGTATGGAGGCCCTTTTGTTTGTAAGTCTGTCTTCTCTGTTGTGTAAGAATGGTACTTTTGGGCGATAAAACACCTAAGTGCCTTCTTGCACTAAGAGTTGAAGTATTAGCAGGAGAAAGTAAGAAGTGCAAAAGTTAAAGTTAAGCTTAAAATAAACTGTAGAAAGAGTTAACTGGAACTGTTGCTGACTTCGGTTTTCAGGAATTTTAAGAATTCTGGTAATACTTACTGTTTCTTAATTTCAAGTAGTGCTTAGTTCTTACATGGAAGTATTTCGGTGACATTTTTGGTCAGACTTTTTCTGGTTTTGCTAAGATGATTCTAGGTATTAAATAAATATAAGCAGTTGCCACTGCTTTTCAGTGGAGATACACCATATTTCTGTCTGGTGCGAACTTGGATCACAATAGGTTGAGTAGAAAGAGAGTGCTGAGCAAGCATATTGACTGATATGACATTTTTCAGTGATCGAGGTCAGTGATAGCTTATCCAAATAAAAATTTAACACTGTATAGGTTTGGAGTTGGACTCTTTTCAGGGAATGCTGTTATAGTGGAGCAGAGAGGTGGAGGGAAAAAAAATAAGTTTACAGGTTGGTGTTTACAACATACCGCTTCCTGCTGCAATTATTCTAAGAGTTATGTTTGTTCCCTTTCAGCAAAAAAGTGTTCAGCAAGGAAAAAAAATTCAGTCAGTTATCTTATGGGAGTGTCTGTCTGAGCTGAGAATTCTAGTTGCTTCAGCTACATTTAGTATATAGGCTTAGGTGCTTTTTTTATTTTACATTCTCTTCTCTGTATCCACTATGCATTTTCTCCTAGAATGAGAAACTGTCCATCTTCCCTCCCCATCTCCACAGCTGATGTAGAGATGTTTGGTATTTGTGTCCCAATGACTGTGTGCCCTATAGTCAAGGAGATGCGGGGATTTATCTCATCCGTGTACAAGGTCTGTTTCCCCCGTACTAAGTTTGGAGCCTTGGCTCAGGATGCTTTATGAATTCAGTCCAGACAGTTAAACAGAATGTATAATTAGATTTGTTACCAAATGAGCTGATATAAATCTCTGCCTAGCTCTGTCTAGGTCATCTTAAGGTGTTGACCTTCCTTTCTTCCGCACATGCACGTTGATGACATGCAGTGCTACCGAAGTACAGGATGCTGCTAAGCTACTGCCCTAGCTGCTTGCCTTACAATGTTTCTGGTGACATGCTCCCATGATAGGGCTTGCCTACTCGTTCCCATACATTCACATTTGAATTACGACGTGAAGACTATGAGGTCAGTAGATTTATGTCAAGTAGGGATAAAAGGGAATGGTTTTAATTAATGAAGTGGAAATAATCAAAGGAATTCTTTCCTAACTTTCAATTACAAAATATTTTATTGTGATTTTTCTGTGGTGTGAAGTATCCAATGCTTCCTCTTGCTACACTCGGTGCTTACATCACCGAGTCTGGTAGCTGTTGCACTCATTGTTTAGGGGAGTGATCTGTAGGCTAAAAGAATATTGCTTGATTCTCAGGTATACACATGACCTATGAATACGCCTATTTGAAAACTAAGCAAATTTGACATAGTGCCAGTGACAAATGGGAAATTCTTATTCTTAGCAGATTGTTAATAAAAACTTTTTATAAAAGAAGGCATAATTAAAATGGTCCTTCTGTTGGATCCTTCAGGCTTACTGCTAATGCATCTTTTTTTTTCTTGACAGAAATAACTCTTGAGAGTAGAGCTCACCAGGAAAATGTCTGTGATAGGCAAAGAAGACTCATTTATGCAATTATTTTTCATGTTTCTTATCTTAACATATTGAAACTATAAGAAATTACTGAAATACCTCTAAAATGTCCGAACAGTGATGCTTTGGTTATGAGTCATGTTCATTGCTCTATCGGTATTTTAATATGTTTCAGATTACTTTTTTTTTTTTAATCTATTTCTGCTGTTCTAAGAAGCAATAAGCAGCAGTTATTACTTTATTTTTTGCCCTATCTCCCCTGAAGGACATCAGGAAATAGGGTGATTCATGGGTTCCTTTTTAATATGCTAGATGGTCTCTGAATTTAAAAGATGGAGAAACACTTATATAGTGTATTACCTTGTGCCAGATAGGATCAACATCTACCAAAACCATTCCTCGCACATGTTTTTCTAACCACATGTTCAGTGGTATGCTAGCAATATATAATATATACTAACTTGCTTTTTCAGTTTCAGTAGTTACCAGGAAGATTTGAGATCTGATTGGCAGTGGTCCTCTGGCTGAAAAAGTTTGGGAGCCATTGCCTTCGCATAATATAATCTTAAATTTCAGATGGCAGGTCTCATACATACAGGTCCATGCTTGCTCAAACCTATTTTTAGATTCTTTTTTTTTTCTTTTTCTAGCATATAACGTAAATCTCTGTTCCTGAATTCTTCAGTTCAGTACTTACCTGTCCAGAGTAAATAAGCATGTTTCCTTAGAGTTAGTAACAACTTTTTACGTATTTGGAAACCATGTATGCGTCTTCCCTTAGTCTCTAGACTGAGTAAAACCGACTACCCTGATAAATTTTATCTTCCAGTTCTCTGACATTGGAATTGTATCTTCCAACTCACTTTTCCTTTGCGATCCAATTGACCTAACTTTCTCTTGTCTAGCTTGTTTGGGTACAAGAAGATATCTTCCACGCGCCTTAGAAATTTTGCTCCTTGTTTTACATCCCATTACAAAGCGTACTTATGTTTATAACACTGATACTGTCTGCAGTTTGTGATCTATTATATTATTGGGTTTCTGCAGAACTGCATTGCACCCAGTTAATTCTGATCTTATATTTCTGCAGTTATTCCCACTAGCTATATGACTTTGCACTTCTCTTTAATGAAATCTTTCTTATTTATTTCTGAGTGGTTTTCCAATTTGTCCAAATAATTTTGAATTCTAATTCTGTCCTCTACCATGCTACGCTTTTTTCAGGCTTTGTATAAGTTGCAGATTTATTAAAAGTTTTCTTTCTTGTATCACCTCAGTTACTTAAGTACTGGACAGTGTTAGATACAGGACTGACTCCCATGGGCGAGTTACTTTCTCCCAGTTTGGCAGAGAAACACTGAAGTTCTTCTAGCACCTCGTTTGACCTCTATGAAGTCTCAAAGATGGTAGGCAGCAGTTTGAGGTTGCTTCAGCATACTGAGATAAATTTCACCATGTCTAGCCTCACTTTGGGCACTTATATCTTGAAACAAAAATCTCTGTGTATCCCAAACATTTCTCTTTTGGGAGATATCAGCAGGATGCGTAGTATCTTTTATTACACCAGCTGCTATTTGTAAGGGAGGGAGTGGGAAGGCATAGAAGCCCTTCTTAGAAGTTTTTTTGGTGATAGAGGAATTTTGGTGAGACCTGACACAGTCATCTTTGCGATGCAGTGGATTTTGCTCCAGGAAAGCGGTCCGGGGGAGGTGTGTGTGTGCAGTTTTGTGTTTTATTTATCTTTAGAACAGCTTGTCCTCCATTGGTTTTTAATTTTTTCTTATTCTACAGTTCCCCTCAAAACCAATGCAAGGAATTCTGCCTTTATGTAATTAGATGGGAAGAATCCTCTCCAATAAATTAAGTTACATCTATTCTGTCATTCCCTAAAATAGGCACAAATTCAGTACACCGATAATCATTCCTAGAAACAGGACTGCCTTTTATAGGTGTCTCTTTTCCACAGTTTGTGTGGTGATACTAGGGAATTTTTATTTCTCTTTATATCTGCAAGACTTCAGTCTCTGTAGTCTTATCCAACTTCAATGCTTTCATTTACTTTTATTAGCTTAATATTGTCAAGTAGTATGCTTCAGTCTGGACACATGCTGTTTAAAGAAGTAGTACCAGTCCCCCTAGGTGATAGCTTGTGTAAGTAGTGAGATGCAGGAGGCAAAAACATATTGTATAAGATCTACCATGATTTTCTTTAAGCAGAAAATGATGTTCTGATTAATGTTACTCAGAACCCAACTGTCAAGTGTCTTTCAAATAGATTTGAATAGATTTGATTATTATCTAAGAAAAAGACAGATGCTTATAACTGCTGAGACTATTCTGTAAGTGGTGGACAGAATTCAGGAAAAAAACATAGCAAGGTTTCAACATGGCAGTGCCATCTCAATGGCTGCATATTGGACCTGGCAGGCATAATATTTAGATATATTAAACTTCATCTGAGTGTTTTGTATATATTTTGAGATAATGTAAAAGGTGCAGTTTATTAAGGTCTGGTTTGCCAGGAGACTTTTACAAATAATTATTATGGATGACTGTAATTCTGTCTGTTTAATCTGCTCTCTCATGTTCTCGCTACTATATTTAGTACAATAAATCATTTTGCATGGTGCAGATTTGCAGAGGTTTATCTCACTTTCTACTCCCAAGTTTTAGCTTTTTCTGCTGCAGTCTGAGTGAAATTTTGCGTCCTAGCTCTTGGTTGATAAGTGTACTAAAGAGTAGGGTTATAGATCTTTTGTCATGTTGTATACAGAGCAGTTCAGATTTCTAAGGACACTGTTCAAGCTCAAAACAAGGCCTTAGCTCCATCTTTTTTTTTTTTTTTTTTTTCCAACATGATACTCACTGTGAGTCTCTTAATGGGTCTCCATTTGAGCCCCGACAAGACATGTTCAGGAGATTCCTCATGCTCAGCAGTTTACTACAGTTTGTTTCAGCACCGTGGAGGAACTTAACGCATTCTTTCATGGTCTTCGACTTTCAACATGGAAACAAAAAGCAGATTTGATCCTTCAACACTCCTTTGTGGTCCCTTCGCCTGCTTGCTGGCTCAAAAGGTTGTGCTTCCTTCTCTCTGCCAGCTTCCTGGGATCAAGCAAGAGATGATACATGAGGAGGGCATTCAGACTTGAATCAAATATTACCTCAAGACCAGAAGAATGACTATCTTTGCATCCGGTATGTGGACTTCAAGGAGGTTGCATCTTCTGTGAGCAGATGAGTATAATGTGCTCTTTTTAATTGAAGCAACATCAACTTTGGCTTTCATCATAGCAATATCTCAAGATTCTTTGAAGAGACACTTAGACATTAGGGAAGGATATCTTTTTCTTGTTGGTTGGTTTTTTTCTCCCCCTAACAAGTTATCAAGATTTCCTCCACTTTCAATGAAGAATTAGATTGATCCATTTGTAGGGTGTTTGTAGGAGTGAGTGGATGGAAGAAGTTGAGGGAGTTCAATAAATGAATTTCATGTTTACTTTACTTTGGAAGAGGTCTGTGAATGCTGTATTTTAGGTGTTTCAATGGCCTTGGTCTGTGTGTATGGTCCTTGCTTTATTTTTATTCAGATTTTTCTTTCTGCAAATGCCAGCAATTTAAGAGAAGCTTAGTATAGAACAGGGTGCTCTGATCAAAAAAGGCCAATAGTAGGCAGCAAAAGTGTGGCATAACTGCCAGTTCTAGTAATGCCTCATTGATTCTTTTACACGTTTGGCTCTTATTTGGGAAATGTATATCCAGTCAACTTAAACTACAACAGATTACTTAATCTGAGTTGTACATGGAGAGATTTGCAGAGACAGAAGGATTTTGAAACTGGCTACAATCAGGTTCATTAGGCTGCGCTCAAACTGGCTTCGAGATAGCTATCTTCTTCTAAGCCTAGCTGGCATTCAGGAGCAGTTTATCTGCTTTTGTGCAGTTGATGCACAAGATAATAAATATGAAAGGCGAAGAATCAGCCTGCTTCAGCATGGCAGATGCTGAGATAGAGTTAATAAGCACAGTCAGACTCTGCCTGATTCCTGCAGAGCTCTTCTGAAATCCACATGCTGTGTTTCACCACTCTTCCACCACAGGGACTTAACTCTGACACGGTGTGTTACACGTCCCCTAATGTAGAGCACTGGGAAGCTCTTTGCTTACGGCTTGGCAGGGATGAATGGATCCAACTCAGCTGGATCCTGAGTTTAGCCACTTCCAGTATTTTTATCATACCCCTTACCTGTTTTTCCCTTTCTCTCTTTCTACTGGGGGGGGAGCTCCTAACGGCAGATAAGGGCTGTTTTGCTCTAAACTTCTGGCAATTTCGTGAAGGGTTTTTAGGTTGAATTCTGATGGTATTTTCTTGTTATTTTGCTATGTGGATTTTATCTGTTTGTAGAAGAAGAAAACATTCTGATTAGGAAAGAAACTAATTCTTGTGTCCATGTTCTTAGTAATTTGGAGGCCAAAGAAGACTCTTTAAATCATTCAGAGATGAGGAAACAAGGAATCAAGTAACTCACTGAATCTTGCAAGTATTCATTTGATGTTTGTTGGTCAGGTAGTGTGATAGTCCAATTGTTGAGATAGATTGACACCAGTTTCTACTGTTTACCCCATCTGCACCAGTTTCTGCGTGGTGTCCAGGAATTTTATTAAAACAAAATAATTTTGTGCAATGTAGTTTTTGTTTTAGCTTTACAGAAGTATGATATTTGCCTGTGATCACAGTGAGAAAACAAGAGGAAAGAGATTAAAGAATATCAACCAAATAATACTTTAGGGCAAATTACATGACTATAAAGAAAACATCTGAAGTTCAGCCTCTTACAGAGGCTACATATATTTCTACAAGGTAATTGAATGATAAAATAGATTTCTGTGTCTTGCACCTGTCCAGATTAATTTTTTTATGCAGTGTTGGGAACAAGAGAGTTTGTTGGATAATCTTTTTGTTTTCAAAGCTATAGAGTAAGTTTTGTTTAAAGCATTGGGGAGAGAAAGCCTCAAACAAAGGGGTTCTTGGTGCTAAAACTTTCATTTCCAAAACCTTTTGTTTTTTTCTTTAATCCTTATTAACTGGTCTAATAAAAGTAACTTTTTCCTCCCACAAGCTTTGTTACATTCTTTACTAATTGGTTGGTTTGTGTCTGTAGACGGATTGGATAAGGCTGATGCATCCTGTTATTCTGGAAAAAAAAAAAAATGCTGCCCATGTAGCTTGAGAGAATACTCTTTGAATAAAACTCATTGGTGAGCACTGACACTTATAACAAGCTGCCCAAAGTCTCTCACAGAGACGACATATAAAGTAGCAGAGCTTTACAGTATTGATAAGAAGATTAAACATCAATACAGTTGCGCCAGGGGAGGTTTAGATTGGATATTAGAAAAAATTTCTTTACTGGAACAGTTGTCAGGCATTGGAACAGGCTGCCCAGGGAAGTGGTGGAGTTACCATCCCTGGAGGTGTTCAAAAAAACGTGTAGATGTGGCACTTGAGGACATGGTTTAGTGGGCATGGTGGTGTTGGGTTGACTGTTGGACTCGATGATTTTAAAGGTCTTTTCCAACCTAAATGATTCTGTGATTCTAAAGGAAGAAGGTGGCAATACTTGGACAATCATTTAATCTCAAAAGATGAAATTAAAATAAATTATTTGTTTCCAAGCTCAAAAACATGATAGATTCTACCATCATAATGTACAGAACCTAGTCAATAGGCTAACTAGGGATTATGAGGGCAACAGTGGCTAATATTAAAGTATTTTTATTAATAAAACTTAAAGATTTTTAAATGTCATTAGGAGGCCAATGTAATGCCTTTAGCTTTTTTTTCTTTTAAATATATCAGTAATTTAGGTGAAATAGTTTTAATATTCTGACAGCTTCAAACAGGACTGCATGAGCAGCTCTGTTGGGAGGGCAGTCTGAGAGCTGGAAAGCTCTATTTGGCAGAGGATGACAAGTGAGTGCTGCAGTCCCAGAGTGCTGTTTTGGCACAGCAGGTCTAAATGAACTTCATTTCATGTTCCTCATAAATCCTACTCTCCAGCCATTTCCTTGCTATCTGTTGATTTATCTTTCTGTTTTCTCACTTCCTTGATTACTTGTGTGCAATGACTTCATTGCCCTTGTCCAAAATCATAGCAAAGGGATGAGGAGCTTAATTTGATTATTTTTTTTTATTCATGCAAGAATCTAATAATGATTTTTGGTTTTTGTTAACAAGATAAGCATTTGATCAGGGCTTGAAAGTAGACACAGGCTGTCTAACTGATAATATATTTCTCCTTCTGCATTAATTGTGCTAATTTGTTACCACTTCAAGCTTTCTGTTCAATCAGGGTAGAAGGGGCTGAGGGGTTTTTTTAAAAACAATTTTAGAATGAGGCTTTAATGTTTCAGAATAGATCATACTGCATGCAAAATGCTTTACTTCTGATTATGAAAAGCTAATTGTTTAAATAATTCAAAAGTGTAAAGAACTCCTTTTAAAACATACTAAAACATGTTTACTATAATAAATGTTATTTAGCAAAATAATGTTTAAAATAATTACAGCATTATTTTACTAGCCTTTTCCTCCTTCTTGAATTTGTTTTACCTAGATAAGGTATATATTTTTAAAATTTTTTAAGTAATTTTAGTTTTAATAATTTTGTAATAGTAATCAGTATCACTTTTAGGTGACTCAGTTCTTAGGGTTTTACTACAGAAAGCTTTATAGATGCTTTATGTAGCCACAACTAGACTAGATATCCAGAAAGATGAATATCTAGATATTGAAGCTTTGTTTCAGTGTATGCAAAAACTTTGGACCATGAAGCCATTATGCTGAAGGGGCTGCATGACATACAACACTCGGTAGATAGTGACACTGAAAATATTTTGGCATGAAGGGAAAGCTCAAACCATTGTATAATGTCCAGTCTATGATGTGGTATTTTTAAGATGTTCTTTAAACAGTAACAGTTTAGCAATTTTATGTTTTGGATATGAACATGGATGTTTGCAATGAAATCTCTTCTAAACTGGTCCTTGCTTAGGTGTTAGTTTCCAGAGATTTATGCATCTGTCTTTTCCTTTCCGTTTATAAAACTTGCATTATTAATCTATAATGTGGGAAGCATATTTTTTGGTACAAAACCAGCATATTTTTGTAATTGTAGTTTGATTTTATTTGTAATGATGCCTTCATATTTATGCAGCATTAAAATAGGTATTCCTAAGACTGCCTAAAAAATCCATGCCTTCCAAAGCATCTTCCTGTGGGGATGCAAAACTCCCATGGCATGAGGCCTTTATTTTTTTTCTTAGTATCTTTTAGTGCTGCACTAATTGTAGCAGGTACACAAACTCCTCAGCATTACTGTTTATTGATACTACTATCAGCATCCTAATGTAGAACTGGGACTCTGTGTAACTAGGTCTTCCGTTTAAAGCAGAAAAATCATCTCGTCTGTCCTCCGGTGCTGTTTTTCAACCTAGGTAGGGAATTGTCTTCAAACAAAAGTGTAGCCATATCCCCTGAGGATGTAGCACACCTGAAGGCCTAGTTTCCTCAAATACTTTAAGACTGCATAAACTGGTACCACTACGAAAAGTGATAGTCCCATCTAGTCCTTTTGTTCAAATTTCTCTTGTGTTAGTTCATGAGTTTGTGTGATTCCAGTGAACCAGATGAGAAAGATTTACTCTTTTTATTTTTTTCCCTTGAGCTGAGAATGGGACTTCCCTCTGTGTGCTTAATGGGGAGAGCAGCTCCAGCATGGACCGGTTTCAGCCACTACAGAGCAGCATCCTCAGCAGGATATGCTTTTGTTGTATATTATAGCAAATAATTCCTGTGTCTTTGTGCAGGAGAATCGATTTGCACATGCATGTAATGTATCCCTCAAGTATCAACTTAATTAAGATAGTATTTCACATGCATTGTGTTTAACACAATTTTGCAATAATCAAGTTCACCTTAACATAATACTGAATTTGACACATACCCGAATAAACCAAGGAAGTGTGGCCTCTTCTTTACCTTTTAACTTTTTTGTGGCACCTTTAACCATCTTTGTTTCCTTGCCTGTACCTTCTTCCAAGGAATATTTCCATCAGAAGTATAAAAACTCTCCTGCTATTAAAGTGTTGTTTCTTCAAAGTGCATTTTGCTTAATGTTGTCACATGATAGATTTGCAAGATTGGCTTGGAAAGGTTGAGTCGTCATAAAGAAACCTGAGTGAATGGGATCAAAGCCAGTCACTTCACAGTGACGTTTAGAAACCCTTAAGATTATTCAAGTTTCTCCCTCCCCATTTCTTTTCCTTTTCATTTGGGATAACAGATATGAATAATTAATCTGCATATCTAAACAGGAAGTAAATGCTATTAACTATTCTATTCTACTTATTTTCTGTGAAAAGTGAGCAAGGTAGCAAAGACAGGAAGGACTGAAAGAAGTTTATTAGGGCATAAAGCAAGTTCTGTACTGAAAACAGTTTGTAGAACGAACACCAGCAGCACTGTCTCTGTATAGTTAGGTACAGGCATATTGCATTTCTCTACATCTTAACTATTGCACTTTGTCTGGGCCCCAGCCCTCTATGATACAGACTCTAGGGAACCGGCTATGTTAAAATCTGGAACATCTCTTTCAGACTCGAAACTTGATTTCAGGTGACAGAGTGTCCTTTGGTTTGTAATGTGGTATGTACAATTTCAAATACCGTGCTCCTTTCTTGTAGGTGGATGTTAAGCTTCCGTCTTATCTGCTATGACAGTACTTTCTACTGAGTTTCATATTTTGTTTATACTTACTTTACACTGAAAGCACAAACTGAAATCTTTTTGTGGTTTAAGAAGGGCTGTGCTTTATTTTGTGTTTGCACAGCAGTACGCATACATTCAGTGCTGTTACCTGTGGGACTAAGCACAGAAGCCATTAGGTATTGTGACTTGCTGAGAATGAAAACAGGCCTTCAAGAAAACATCCTTTCTACCCTTATGCTGCATCTAATACTGCTCCTACTTTTCCACTTGAATGTGTGGCAGTGCTGCACCCTCCTGTTGGCATGCATGAGCTGAACTCTGCTCTTGGATCACTGCTTACGGTGCAGAATAAGGGCTGCTTTCTTGGACTTATATTTTCAGTATTGGGTGTGGGTGCGCTGGATGATTCCAGAAGAAGAGAATTATTGCTGTAAGGCGTGCTGTAGAATTATCATGCTCCAGAAAAATCTGGTTTTATTCCCTTGTGTCCTTAATTTCCCTTTAAAGTCAAGTGGGTCTAAAATGTGATAAATTAACAGGAATTGGCACCTGCAGACTTAAATGTTTGGGTTTCTATCAATAATGGCTGTGTTTGTGCATATATCTCTTTTTTATTTATTTACTTTTATTTGTAGACAGGGTTATTGATAACTATCTTGTTCTCTTTCTGTAGATTGAAAGTAGCGTTAATTTGGCACTGCTGGATGGTGACAGAAATATTTTAGTCTTTATGGCCGTGATGTTCAATATGCAATTTATACCATTACTGCTTGTCTTCCACCTTTTGGGTCAGTGAGAGTAGAGAGTAGTGATTTTAAAAGAATGTTGTTCATTTGTATCATAATACACTGAATGTAGCATTAATTGTTCAGCCATAAGAGTTTTATTGCATATAATGTGCTGTAGTATTTATGTGTTGCTTTGTCTTTTGCAGATCTAGAAATGGCAATTGCATATTGGAATTTAGTCTTGTCAGGAAGGTTTAAATTTCTAGATCTTTGGAATAAATTTTTGTTGGTAAGTACGTACCGTGTTCCTTCCTGATTATCTTAGTCCACAGTAGTCTGGCTTGTAGGCTGTGTGCTTACAATAAAGAAAAAGACAGGATGTCTGAATACTTCCTTCGAACTTTCTCCTTTTTGAAAACTGTTATAAAATAGTCTTAAATCAAACCAAATTAAATCTTCTCTATATAATTTTCTAATTGAGAAGAATGCAAAAAGATTGCTACATGCAAAGCACTAGAGCATTCTGCTTGCTTGGTCCTGTATCCTCCTACTTATTGAAAGCTTCTGCATGAAAGGAAGCCATGATTGTAGATTGAACCTATGTTGTCTTTATTCTCAAGATAGCTATGATTATTGTCAACCATGTATTTTACCATGCTCTGCCTTTTGTAGTATTAATGCATGAACTCAGCATTAATGCTGGTTTTTAAATGTCAGTTCTGTTATGACTGACTTAACCTGAGAGACTTTTCTTTTTAAGCAGAAGTTCTTGTCTTGAGTACTTATTTTGACTCATTTTTTAGATAATAGTTGTGCACTGATCTTGACAGTTTTCTATTACCAGTGCAATTCTGTGAGCAGTGGAATACAGATGCATAAATTAAACTTTAGAAATTACAGAATATTCTTATTAAAGACCTGATTCATTCATCCAAGGTTCTACACTTGCATTTCTATGTACTTGCAAAAAAATACCTTATATAATGTTACATAATGTATAATTTATCTTGATTTTTTTTTAATGTATCTTTTTATCTTTAGTTTAGGAGAATTAAAAAGTCTTTCTGCATTTTGTCCCATAATCACCAGTGCTTAATAGAGGAAGTGTATACTTTTAGCAATATTTTTTGGAGTTTTTTCTAAATTTTTGGACAGTATATTTATTTTATTCACTGAATAATGTACCAGTTTCATCAAGAGAACTTGTGAAAACATTTCACATTTTAACTGCCTTAATACCCTTAACACATCCAAATTCAAATCTATAGATGTAACTAAAGAAAAGTCTTAACGTTTGTCTCCCACTTGGCTATGTGATTAAGTTTGTTACAACAGGCAGTTCTGCGCATCTCTACTTCAAGCAGTAATCTAGATGATCTGGTATAGTGTCTTACTTAGCTACAAATATTTAACCTGAATGTTTACTTTAGAAGAAATGTTTAGATTAAAAAAATTCAACGTAAGAAAGAAGCAAGTTAGGACTCTCTAGGATGGGCTTTTTTATTTGTGTTTTGTTTGTTTTAAGGATCTTAAATCTTTTCCAGAAGGTGTGTTTGCTTGTCATATTTTTTGCAGTCAAGAAACGACCTTTGGCTTGAGTGAGAGGACATGTTTGCTGCTGTGTTGGGCATCAGCCTCATTTTGATCAAGTTCCAGATTTTTGAAATAGAGTTTATTCTTCTCAATACTTCAGAGTATTAGTGCTTAAAAAAACCCACCCAAACAAACAAACAAACCGACTCCACAACACAAAACCAAAACCACAAACACAAAAAAACCCAATCCTTCACCGAGCAAGTTTTTTCATGCAGTTGCAAATTTTTACTGTAAACCAGAACCAGGTGTTGAAATTTAATTCCCTGTTAATCACCTGCTATCTTCAGGTAATATAGCAATATCAACAGATGAAGGGAGATGTGAATGGTCTGACTTGATCCTACAGCTCACAACTGCTGAGTAGTTGTGTTTGCCCACACGCTCTCTTTTTTTGGGAGTGCTAACTTTAAAAGCTGAGAGAATGCTGACTAGGACTGAAGTTTTTTGGAGTGCTGCTCAAACTGGCCAGGGTGGCAACTAGTACTTGTGAATGGGGTGGTGCAGAAGGGGTGTATTTGAAATCAGACAAGGAGGTGGTGGTGGAGAGTAGCACAGACTGGGAAAAAGGAGACTGGGCAGAAGTGGAGCAAATGCAGGTATTGTGTTACGGCGAAGGAGAGAATAGCTGAAGAAAGGCTGAGATGATGGATCTGGAAGGCAGTCTGGGAGAAAGTGAGAAGAGTGTAAATACAACTATAACCACCAAGTTGAAAGAGAGACTGGGTAAGCGTAACTAAAAAGGGGTAAGGAGAAAAGGGCTCGAGTTGAAATGGCAGAATGCTAACCCATGGGTGCACAGTTTCAGAACCTGGAATGGATGCCATTAAGTAGAAATATAAAGTTCATTTTGTTTATTCTTTTTCATAACAAGTTAGGAACACATACCCTAAAAGCAGAATGGAAGAAATAAAACAACTATCAAAGACTTCTTACACATTTTTGCCTTCTTTAGTTGCAGTTTATTTTGTAGCTTTCTCCGGAAGCTCTGAACTTTATTTAAATTAAAAAAAAAAAAAGAGAGAGAAGAAGAAATACTTCTAAAACGTCTATTTCTGTATATGTCAATATAAAATACTACTGTGGAATTTGAAAATAGTTTGGATTGAACAGTACCATTTTTCCTCCTTTACAGGAACATCATAAAAGATCAATTCCAAAAGATACTTGGAATCTTTTGTTAGACTTTGGAAATATGATTGCAGATGATATGTCCAACTATGATGAAGAAGGTAAGGAGTACTTGAATATCTTCAAAAATTGGTACAGCAGAATTAAAATATTGCTATAAACAAACAACAAAACATGCTGCTACCTTCTGTCTTAATTTGTTTACCCTTAGAGGTTTAGCTGCAAATATAGTGTCATACTTGTTGCCAAAACAGTAATGATAAGAAGGTTACCTAGTTTGCTGTAATATGTAAGTAGAAGTAAAGATACTGTCACACCATGATATAGCACATGCTATTTGAACCTGTTATGCTACAAGAGTCTCAGTGAAACTGTATTTTTTGTACAAAAGTGCTGCTAACTGCAAGAAAAGACATCATTTTTCTGCTTGCAAGAATGTCTATGTGGACGGTTTTTTTACTAATCTAAAAGCAATTTCCACTCTGTTACTAATCCTGCAAATCCTGTTTTGAAATGACTGTGTACAGAAATATTTCCGAAGTTATGAATGGCTCTAATAGGAATGCCATGGTTTTGCTATCAACTAACGTTTATAAACTTTGTAGTGTGGATTTTTATGCTTTAAATACATTTTGTATGTACTAAGAACTATTGCTGCAAGAAGAGATTCAAATGTTTAATTTATTAGTTAGGTGCGTTTTTCAAGTGTTTGTCATGTCATGCGTGTTAAAGCTAGACTAGGCCAGAAATGTCAAAGTGAGCTTCTGATCTTTTGTATTTGGAGGCTACACCAGTTTATTGCTGATAATGATACATTAATTTCTGAATTGCTTGACTTCTCTTTAGGAGCGTGGCCTGTTCTTATAGATGATTTTGTGGAATATGCACGACCAGTAGTTACAGGAGGAAAACGTAAAACTTTATAACCCCAGACTTGTCAATATGGACTAAACATGCGCTCTGAACTGCATTAGGTAATGAAGATTTGTTGACTGATGACTGTGCACATTGTTGCTGGTTTCAGTGGTCGTGATGAGATTCTGCAGACAAAACTGAAATTCTTCCTTTCTGCCTAAAGAAAATAATGGCTGACTTGTGGACGCTTCAAGAACAAACTCGGAAGATAGTCCAGGCTGTTTGTAGGCTATTGGCTTCAATTATTGTACTGGTTGTATCATATAGGATGTAGATTTTGCATGATTTTATACTTTGGAGAAGTTTAACTAGAGGCCATTTTATTAAAGTTTTGACAGCACAGCATGCCATTCAGTTCATGATCCAAAGTGAACACCAGCAGTTACATAAATAAAACTGTATTATATTGTACTTATATTAAAAGCAGTATTTGTGGTATATAAATTAAATCCCTAAATAAAAACTTATGCAGTATGTTGTATTTTTATAAAAGTTAGTTCCGTGGATCTGTCCTAATACAGAATTGTAACAAAACAAAAAAGCACTTATGCTTTTTTTACTTGTTGCCAAAAATTTTAAATTTGTATTTTTAAGTCCTAGATATATAGACTGATTACATCCAGCCTTCTGTTTTCTCCCAGTGAGGTTAACTTCCTCATTATTCTTCTTGAAGTGCTTGGACATGTTAACAGTAGCATTGCTGAGGAAGGGCTGCTGCTCTATGCTATGTTGCAACTCCAGCTTTTTTTATTAACCATTTTAAAGTAGACATTAAACAACCAAAGATGCTTTTATAATTCATGTTTGATTATCATAATTCAGTTAGTCTTCAATTATGTGTTTTATTTATTTCAAATAATGAACTGGTGGAATATAACTTCTAGTTTTATTTGTAGCGTGAAACATATCCTAAATTCTAGCTAAATGCAACATAGTTATGAATGCAATTCCTGGCACTTCTCACAGCAAATAAACACGAATAAGCCCAAAGACCTAAATAGTTGGCTTCCACTTTGGAGAAATAGTTAGAGGTAAGGAGACTTTATGTTAATGATGATAAGCATTCATGCCTCTGGATGTATTGTGCGTTCAATTTTGTTTATTTAAAGGGAAAATAAGAGTAAATTAATGCAGTATCGTTGATCTCAAGGCTAGTGGAATTGGACCAGTTTTCACCAAATCTGAATTTGTTCAGTCATTTGTGTCTCCCCTTTCACCAGCCATTGATTATAAAGTGTACAGAGGTCAGTCTCCTCTTTCCCAACAGTGTCTTCCAATGCCTAAGCACAAAAAAGTTTTACCAGGAACTATTCAACATGTCTTCACACAGGGCTCTTTTAAATGCTACCTCATCAAAATGAGTTTGTCATAGCCACTGTAAAAGTTTATTAAAACAAAGAGATGCTAAAGAGTATGTACAGCTATGATCAATATATTTTCTGTAATCAAAGCTGAATAGATGCAAGAATTTTGGAGAAAATCGTGCATTAAGTTATATAATTTATATCTGTTTGGATCACATCATTTAAGTATTGCATGACAGCATACTATTTTATTTTCTAGTTGTGAGGGTATAAAAGCTTACAATATTCTCTTAAACTCTAATATTTAGAGTTTCATATTAGCAGTCAGCTTTCATTTATGTCAATGCAGCCTACAAGAACAAAAGTACATGCTGCATACAGAAGGATTACCTTCATTCTTCCGCTTGCGAGAATTTCAGTTGTGCATGTTGTTTAAAAAGCAGGATTAGGACAAATTTGAACAAATTAGCAAATTTCCTGTTAGTAAGAACATAGCAGGCAACTTACAAATGCCCCACGAGTGATTTATTACTAGTAGTCTTTTTACCCTAAGCAGTCTTTGTAAATGTTAGATCTTGCATGGCAGCCACTAGATGTCCGTGTCTCAGTCTTCAGCTGCCTCTCTCTCCTGGCTAGAGTTAGGAAGTAATATTAAGCCAAATTATTACTTACTGACTACATCTTTTTAGAAGGGCATTTGTGTACATAAGTACAGGTATTCTACAGAAGTCAACAGATTTAAAAACAGTATTAAGCTCTTTTTAACGCATTTGACTTACCTACTCTTCCTTCCCAAAACAAGCAATTTCTGTATCTGTCCTGTAGGCTTTGTAGAATGTGTAACATCTCATAACATCAAGTGTGTTTATGCAGCCAAAAGCAGTGGAATGCTTGTTATTCACACAATTGCCACTTAAAATATATAGCTATAATATAACTGACCAGAAGTAGTTTAATCTATTGGTATGTGATATAACTGAATAGTTTCATAGCGCTAGAGCTTGTGAAACATTTGTTCATGCTGAGAACTCCTTCAAACCAACCTGATGAACCTTCTACCTTTTAAAATAAATAGAGCATAAAAAATTCATGTGGGTTGAGGTTTTTTGCCTTGTTAATCTGAGGAAGAAGGAAGATGCTTAGCATAGTGTTCAGTTTCTATATATACATACTTATTCGCTTACTCTTAAGCCTCATTCCTGTGAGGATCCTTCATGGAAGACACCTTCCAACAGAGGAAGACTGGACAAAATACTCTCAAGATAAGAGTTCCTCCTTATCAGCCAGCTTCCTAGGCATAGTACGCTTTTTCTTTTGTTCTTCCTAGTCTTCTACCCATTTGAAACCACGTATGCATTTTACATTCCCATAAATAATAGCATGGAATGTCACCTTCGCACTTGAACAATCATGAAAGTAAATGCAAATACACTGCTTTCAAATTATGAGTTCCTTATATATTTTAATAATTTGCTGCTGTCCACAGTTCCACTTTACAGGGCACTCCTGATTCGCTTTTTAGGTAAGCTGGTACAGTGGTGACACTGAGACTGATCAGTTTATAATCGTAAATGGTACAGATGTCTTCAAGTTGTTCAGTGCATACAGTATTAGTTCCTAGAGATACTGTATGTATTTTTAAACTTGATGCCAAGTTGTTCGGTTTTACATCCTAGAGTGTTTGAAACTGAGCCATAGGATTTGTACTTGCCAATTCTAAATTTAAATGTAATTTATCATGTATGTCATGCCAAGGAGAGCAAACCTGCAGGCATCTGCTCGTTCAATGCACCTGAGAGATTTGCTGCCGAGTAAGCTGTATGTGTGTAAATTTTGTGGCAATGGAAAAAGGAATAAATGGACTGTCAACATAAAGGACTGAAGTCAGTCATGCGAACTGTCTGTATGTTTTTTCTCAGCTTTCTGCTTTGGAAGCCTTGCAAAGGCCAGCTGGGTTTTTTTGTTTTCTGGTTAATTTATTAGATCCTTGCGTTATTATTCCATCAGTCAGAAGAGGGCAAGGATGTAACTCATTAATTTTTGAGCAGTTGTAATAAATATTTGTTCTGCACCTTTAAGCTTTTAAGAAGCTCGCTGTGTTTAGCTGTGGTGCTGCATCCACTATATGTAGCTGCTAGCTACCAGACTCTGCAATTTGTGTCATTAGTTTGTACTGACAAGGAGGGGTGTAATTGCAGGGAAAGTCTTGCTCAGTCCTAGGCTCTGAGCTCTGTAGCAGAAGCAGCACACTCGGAAATCCGTGCAAAGACCTTTACAGGTATGTATTCAACTGTCCTTAATTCTATTCTGAAAGTTTAAATCAAAATAAGTAAGTTGTCCTCTGTACTCTCCCAGCTGGCATCCCTCTCCAGTGGCTGCTTCGGCATCACACGAGTCCATCTTCCTTCTCCTATAACAGCAAAACTGCTGACGCTGATACTTGAACCATGGCAAGCTCTTCTCCTTTCAAGCATCAGCACCAGTAGCTTCCCTCAGCTGATACCAGCCAGCATCTGGCACAGCGAAAAGCACAGCCCTTCTGAAAGGGAAAAAGTGTAATGTTTTACAACCGTGAGAACTTTTTTAAAAATATATTCAACAAAACGTGTTTTCTGACCTTTGCGTCATATACAATATGCTGGGTAGAATTAGGTGAGGATGACACGCCTCTAAAATGGGGTTTTTTTGTTACAAACTGTTGACAGAGGGGGCTACAACTGCAGCTACTGCTACAACCACAGGCAGAAAATTCCGTCCTTCAGACAGGCGGGTAAAATGTTCACCTACCTCTTAATGAGAAAGGCCTGGGGAAGCTTAAGCGCATTCAAATTTTGATTGAGTATAATTATTGGAATACTTCCTCTTGTTGGTGCATATACTTGACAAATTCCCATGAGTTTTTTCTTGTGCCTCTTTTACAAGCTGTGAAATACTCTATTTGTTGTTAGGCAAACCCTACAGGCTTCATGTCATGACACAGACTTTCTGTCAAGAGGGTAAAGAAGGAAGAAGCGCATGCTGTCGTGTTAAAGGAATATTTTTCCTCTAAGGTGGTGGTGTAAAGTGGTATGAAAATGACTCATCCTCACTATTAAAGAATTGAGTAAAATTCCAGTGTATTTTTTCCTGGATCTCAATGAACATGTTCTATAATTAGTATTGTTCCTAAAGGAATGATCCTGTTGCTAGAGTGAAACCTTTCGCTTCAGTAGTGGCAAAGATGCAGCTCTGACAGAAGTCTGACACCCGCTTGGTGTCAACCCTACGTTACCAGGATATGGCCCTGCATCCTTCGGATGGGTAAGCTTGGAATCGAGAGCATTTCTCTGTCTTTGACTGGCAGAAGCATCGCTCGCTCGCTCAAGGGTGAGGTAGTTGGGGGTGTAGTCGTCGTCTTTTAATTTAAAATGCTGAAGGGCTTGTGTTGACAGAGCAGCCTCAGCCCGTGCTCCCTTCACCGGTTCATTTACTGGTACAAGTCAGCGGCGCCAGTATAAGCCCGGGGCCCTCTCCGGGGCGGTGGGGATCCCCGGTTCGCATCCCCGCAGGTGGAGCCCCATTTGCGGAAGGCAGGCGTTCATGTTCTCACTTAGGGTTTCTAATGCAGTTGAGCTCTAACACCAGCGTGTTGCCACCAACACGAAGAAGTCTTTTCTCTGTCCTGCCTTCCCGTTCCTTTTTTTTCTGGGTTCTCCCCATCTGAAAGCAGTCATATGTACAGCGATGAGAGGACACCAAAGCTGCCTTTTTATCTGATTTAACATTTACCAAACATTTTTTGCCAGCTCTACCTGTTTTTTTTTCCTATTGTGACTATGTATGATAAGTGGATACTTATCCATCTTAAAGGAGTATTGTATTTTGGATATGCAAGTATGATATTTTACAAATAATCGTCTCTTTTGGGGGGAGTAGAGGTAGATACCAGTGTGCCTATCTTAGCTCTGCCCAGAAAGCTCATAGTGGTTGAAAGTACCCCATGAAAAGGAGGTCATGTGCAATTAACAAATTAAATAAAAGCTCAGTTCTTTGTTGCATGCTCTGTTTCGCAGAGTTGAAAAATAGAACTTCCCTGAAATTTTCTCTGAGTTTTCCTTACAGCCTTGTTTCTAAAGCCAAAGATTTTATTCCTAATTTGGGCTGTGTTACAAGCAGCCAAGTGTGCGTGCAACAGGGTAAAGTCCACGGGAAGCTAAAGGGCAGTGCAACTGCCAGCCACATTCAGAAGGAAGAGATAAATGGAAAACTAAGAATAGCTTTGCCCATTTTCAGGAAGGAACCTTCCATCTGATGAGGCCCTTACTAGCTCTCTGCAGTGCCTCAGCAGGTGATTTCTCCCGTCCTTGCTTTGCAAGTTCAAATTCCCACGTGCTTCCAAATCGTAATGCTCTGCGGGGACAGAGAAGGGGTGGGTCCATGCGGAAGGCTGCATGGACCCGTAACGGGGACATCAGCACCAGTGCTTCTGCCTGGCGTGGGTTTTGTAAGCTGCCTTGGCCGTAGTTTTCCATTTTGAGTGTTCGCTTTCGGAGTCGCAGAACCCGAGGTGACGCTGACGGTGCAGGGGTGACTAAGATGACCTCCGCGTTGCTTAAATGCCCCGGTTGTGGGAGGCGATGCCACGTGGGGCAGAGGGGCCGGTATCCTGACGGCGAGCCATCCCCAGGGCAGGCTGGCCCTGCATCTCCTCTGGTCCCTACATAATGCCCCTGGTACCCTAAGGCATCGATGCCTTTTTTTTTTTTTTTTTTTTTTTGCTTTTTCAATGCAGACTTGTTCCTTCCTAGCAACAAAGACGCACACTCAGCGTCCTCCTCTTAATACTCGACACTTCTGCTACCCAAGTCCTCATCTTTAAAACAAGAGCGTGCTGACAAAGGCTACTTCCACCACTTCGGCACCTTATTTCTTATAATGTGGAATGGGGATGGCGATGCTTATCTGTGTTCTGAAACTTCGTGAAGGTTTCTTGTGAAGTACACATGTCAATAACTCAGTCTGTGATTAACTCCTTATCGCTCTGGGTGATAGGAGGATGCATCCTTTACGCTGCCAGCCTTTTCCATCCGAATAGCAGTCAGTATTGTTTTCTGAAAAAGATCAGAGAAAAGCAAAGACCTTTCCCCAGGTAATCCTTTATCAAAGTTACAGTCAAGCCAATCAAAGCTTTTTTTTTATCTGCCTAAGTTTATATTTACATTTGTGTTTCTATCTGTAAAGTAGCAGTAACTTGTGAGTCTTTAGGACAGCGTGGATGGTGACTCGGAACCACATTCTGAGTCAGGCTGAGCAGACCCCTTGAAGGACGATGTTGAGCCTACACAGAGACAGAGTTTGTGAGCAAAATACGTTTTAAAAGCTGCAAGACTACGTAGCCGCTTCTTGCATGGCATGGCACAATCACAGAAAAAACCTGCAATAACAGAATGAAGTGCATAATTGCACGAGTATTGAGTTTGAGAGGATGGTATTAATAAAGCTGGGTTCTTACTAAGTGAGATTTCTTCATACGTGAACTTTCTTAGACTCACAGGATGCCATTTAAATACATCTTTCAAAATAGTTTCCTTCCAGAGTCCAAATGTGGGCTGCACCTGAGCTTGGCATTAGGAAAAAGTCACTCTTTGCCAGGGAGTAAAAGCCGTGGGATTGAAGTTGGTGTTTTGCTCAGCAGTTATCCAGGGGTGCAGTGAACTAGCAAAACCTTCTTGTAATAGGTGGAACAGAGCAATAAAAGCTGTTGACAAAGTATCGCCCTAGGGCGTAGTTAGAAATGGGAGAGGTCGTCTGCATTTGACTAGATTTCTTACTGCCTGACCCCTCATGCTAGTGTTTACAGAGTTTGGAAACTCCTTTTATCACAGGCTTTCCTTCTGACTGGTCCCTGAACGGGAGGCTGACTCCAGCATATCAGAAAAGGGCAGGAAAATATATTAATTTACAAGTTATTAAATAAATAAACACCCCTGTGGAGGCATCTGTTTTTCTGGGTGTAGAGTTACTTACGCTGGGTAGGGCTAAGGATTTCCTGGCTTGCTTTACACTGGGTTGCAGAAACGAAGCTTTTGCACTTCGCTTTGCGGGTCCGCTCTTGCGGTTTCATCGAACAAAGCCCCGGCGAAATCCCTGGGTTATGAAATATTTCCTCTCCGCCGGGTCCCAGACAAGAGATGGCATCTGCAGAGCCAGAAAAGGAAGTCCTTGCCTTATAGAGAGCGCTCTCGGTGTGACACAATGGCTGATATAAAGTGTCGGGGGAGCTGAGCCGAAGGCAAAGGAACAAAGGAAGATCAAGATTCGGTGGCTGTCTCGGACAAAAGGAAAGCGGACAGCGTCTCGGGGATGGATAAATTTAAGGCTGCGCTTGTGCTGGCTGGGGTAGGGGATGCTCTCGGTTATCGCAATTTCTCCCGAGAAAACAACGCCTTAGGTGCCAAAATCCAGCAGGAGCTGAAGGAAATTGGAGGGCTTGAGAACCTGGTGCTCTCTCCCGACAAGTGGCCAGTAAGTGACAACACGCTCATGCACATGGCTACAGCAGAGGCTGTCATCACAGGTAGGTACGAGGGGACTGGCGAACGCAGTCTGGAAAGGAGCAAGACTGTCGAGCTGCTGCGTTTCTTAGAATAAGCCTGAGTGCTGGGGAAGTCATGAGAAAGCGTGTCAGATAGGCTGCTGCTTGTGAATGATAATGTTCATTTGCTTGTCCCATCCTGCGACCGTCGCACAGACTGGGGAGTTTTGATTTCTTGAGCGCGGAGGGGCTCTCCCTGTATTTCCCCTAGGTTTATACAGTTGGTTAAAGCTTAAAGACTAAAATACCGCATGTCCAGCGTAACAAAAGTAGATTATCTGTATGCTAGAATACGTCAGGGAATAATATAGCCACTAGGGATTCTTCTGTAAAAGGTAAGAGCTCTTCCAAGTGCATTTTTAACATGTTTGTGTCCAGAACTGCAGGCTGGAGTAGAGTCACCTTAATACCTCTTGCAGGCTAAAATCACTTGTGCTGTCTCCTCTTTGCTGCCCCTTGGGCAAAGGGTTGCACCTGCAAGGCCAGAAAAGGAAAAATTTGCTTTATAAGGAGAGCTCTGTGTCTTTAGTCCAAAAAATATTCTAACATACTATGTTTATAACAAAGTCTATCAGAATAGTGGAAGTTATTAATATATATCTTCTAAAATCACAATAGTTTGAAAGAGAACATCTGGTTTTTCCTAAGGCAGAAACAGTCTTTTGTAAGGTACGACGATATTTGCATCGACACCTTACCCATCCAACTAGAGCTCTCTGAAGACTGTCAAGCTCATCATCATCAAAAGTACACCAGACAACAGTGACCATTCAGCAATATTTTGCCTCTTCAGAATGAATCAATTTTTTTAATCTCTGTAAAAACTTTCCTGATTTTTCTTAGAACGCCTAACGCTGGATAACTAACAGTAGCAGAATCTCACAATGTAGCTAAGTATCCATCACGTCAATGAAATTTCCCTTGCGCTTCTGTTTCACTGCTTTATCTGCCTGCTTCCAATCTGCTCTAAATTTAGGACATAGAGATCAGTTGAAGAGTGTGTTGGACACTTCATACTTGGCTATTAGCTAACCAATGGTTTTAGGGGTAGCTAATACACTAAAGATAAGGGCAAGATGTCAGCCTATCAAGGAAAAAGATGACTAACATATTTCTGAATATAGGCTATGATTAAATACATATCATATGTTTCTTGCTTATTGAACCCTCTAAAGCCATAACTTCTGGGTAATCAAGCCAGTTAGACTAACAGTAAAATAATAAATCTTATTTCTTAAATATAGCAGGAGCACTGTGGCTCTAAAGAAAAAAAGTCAGCTATAAATCCCATCAGCTGTGTTGATCCTACACTCTCATTTCTTTGGCCTGATCAGACACGCTTTTTAAAAGCGTGCTTTTATGGGCTGGCGAGAAAGCAACAAGCTGCTGTGGGGAATTTTAGTAAGAAATCTTCATTTCATAGTAACGTTGGTGGACGGGGGAAAGCGAGACCTTCTCTCTGCTTCCCACAAGGGAAACAGAACTGCTCCTGCCCACAGCAGTGTCTCCTCCTGGCAAGGGGAACGCAAAAAGAGCCGCTGGGCTCCGTCATGGCCCGGCCCGTGTCCAAAATCACCCAGGTCAACAGAGCGAAGCTAGGGGTGAGCGGAGTCCGTGAGGCTGAAGGCAGCTGCCACCGGCCGCGGGGACCCGCCTGCGTCGCGTGGCGGGGAGCCCTCGCTGCTGCGTCGACTGAGATTTTAAAGAACACGTTGGGTGCCTGGAATGCTACCGGCCAAAAAAAAAAAAAAAAAAAGAAAAAAAGAGGGGGGAATAAGCAATAAAAATATTCGTGTCCCTCGCTACCCCACACATCCCGTTCACCTGGCTGGCCGGCCGCAGCATCCCTGGGTGCATCCCTGCGGGTACACGCGGGATGTGGGATGCTTGCCGGCTGGGAGGGACGTGCCCCGGGCTTAGGCTCGCCGTCAAGTCCCACGGCCAGGGCACGGCCCTCGGGGCAGCTCCCGGCCCGAGGCTGCGTGCGGCGGGGGTTTGTGCCGAGGACGAAGGCCGTTCCCACCCGGGGAGGCGATTTCGGCCAGCGCTTTGCCGGCGGCGTGGAGGACGTCGCAGGAGGGCCGTGGCCAGAAGCAGCAGGGGCTGCTGCAGACCGAGCTCGTGCTCCCCAAATCCACCACGTGCACAGACCGAAAGGTCGACTCGACAGCGAAGGATAAATGGAATGTCTGCTTCCAGCAGGAATCTGTCCCGTAAGGGAGGAACGAGAACAGCATCATCAAAAAGAAGGGAACTATCCCTGCAACGAGGAAAGCCTCTTCCTCTCCAACTTAAACACAGGTTTAAAAAAAATAAGGGTTCATTGCTAAAGAAAGAACCTCCCCTATTGACTTGATGGCTGAGACAGCAGCCTGGCTCCGGGTGCGGGAACCGTGGTGGGCTCGGGCAGCCCGGAGGTGCTGGACCACAGGGACTCTGGCTCTGGGGACAAAGCTTCTGCAGAAGCTGCCGGGCAGTAAATCCTGCTCCTGGCTCCGATCCGGATAAACTGACACCTGATGCCTAAATCTGGAAAGAGTCGGCAGCTTGAAAGTATCATGTTCCTTTAGGATTGTATGTGGGATGGCCAGCATAACGGATAGGGTGTATTTTATGTGAAAGGAGGGGAATCTTGCTTTTACCCTGCATCTTTATTCACCTGTCTCCATAAATGGCACTTTTGAGTGGCTCTGGCTTATGGGCCTCCAAATTGTCTCTTTAATTGAACCTCTTTTGTGGATTCCAAGAAATCACCGATCTTTGACAAAATGAGGATATTTTTAGAAGAACTTCCCCTGCTGTGTCATTCGATCTGTGAGTCAAACCAAGTATTAAACGGGGTTTCTCTAAGTACATGGAAAAGATATAAATGGACAAATCCCGACAGCCTCCTCAGTTCCCACTGCTTCCACAACTGTAACAGATGCCAGTGGAAGCTTTTCCTTGGCAAGAGCCAAGGGCAGGGCTCTTCAAGCCCAACAGCAGCCAAGAGAAGCAGCGATACCGAAGAAACAGTGGGTGTTTAAGAGGGGGAAGGTTCCTCCTTAGGCAAGACTGTAGGCCTTGGTAAAAATAATCAATATACTGTTGGGATTTACTACTCTTAGTGATCTTTATAATAATTTTTATAAAAGCTCGCTGTTCTGGTTACTGTACTGACAGAAGATATTGGGATCCCTGCACGAAAGACCTACACGTTTTAGACAAGATAAATATAAAATAGAGATTAAAAAATAAGGCCACTGATGCGCTTTTGTGTTTAATCATACATACCTCTTTAAAATAACTCAGTGGTAATTGAAAAAAAAATAGGCTTTCATTTTTAAATTGGATTCACATCTGCAAATAACAGCAAATCTGAGCCAGGCTGGCTTCAGGTGCACACCCAGTCCCACATCGGCCACGCGCTCACCTTACAGGTAGACACCTCTGCAAATACTTCACACCATGGAGCCTAAATAACGCCCCTGAGCAGCTACTGTTGACAAACAGAATGCCTTCATCTTTCTGATTAAAGGAATTACAGGCAGAAAGGAACGCGGGAAAGGATGAGAACAGAGAGATAAGAGTTTTCTCCCTCCAGCCCGCTCTCACGGTGTGTAAAAATGTGTTGACAGTGGCACCAGAAACACAACTCAGTGTATTCGAAGTGGAAATAGGAACATTACTTAAACGCATAGTGGGCTTGCTTGGATTTTTTTCAGTGCTCTCTTGCTCTTCTGCCTTCACACAGCAGCCTTCTCTTCCCTCCTCCGAGCAGATTACTGGTGTTTGGAAGACCTGTACCGGGAGCTGGTAAAGCGCTACGTGGATGCTATCGACAAGCTCTCGGGGAGGCGGCCAGACCCTGCTACCATCGAAGGCTGCAGGGAATTAAAACCAGACAACTACCTTCTCGCTTGGCACACACCGTTCAATGAAAAGGGTACGGTACCGCTTTCCGTTTATAGCTCCTGGCTTGAATAATGCATGCTTTCAGCGTTTGTGGCTATATGGAAATTGTTTCCTTTTTCCCCCTGACATCAAAGGCTACTACCCCAAAACTTTTCCATGTTTGCCTGAGGATGGCAAGAGATCTGCCAGGAATTCCTTCTGCAGGGCACTATGTCCTCTCGTAAATGAACCCTTCCCTCTTTAACGTCTATTTAAAGAGACTTTGTTCTTGGCTCTGTGCCTCAGGGTCCAGATCTTTGTCCTTGAGTTTAATGGCTATTTTAAGAAATATTTTCTACCATTTTTCCTTTAAACATTTGTAGTCTTGAATCTTTTCAGTGATGGCAGATCTGAAACAAAAAGCCGAGGCTGTAAATTGCTCTAAGCACCAACGTGTTCACAGGAGGGAAAGCAGAGACTTTTCTCCAGGTGGATGCCCTGCTAACAGCTATGACTGTTTTGCTGACAATCCCTAATATTCCTAGCCCTGTTTCCCTACCCACGACCCTCTCTCTCTTTCTCTTTATGATCATTTCATTTCACGACGAATTGAATTTCTACTTCAAGTTAAATAACACGCACGCAGCTATGTGCACAGGCATACGCATATACCCCCGCAGCGCAATTAATCTTAAAAGCCTGCAGAGAGACCGCATCACCAGAGGAGGTAGACCGCGACAGCCACAAGGCGATGGCAGCTCACGCAGGCGATGCCCCGTGTCGGTGTGACGTTCTGCCGCCGCAGTACGTACCGGCACCGCGCGACGGCATCGCCTGTTGATGCAACATCGTGGCAAAGACCCGGCGGCACAACGCCACGGCTATTTCTGGGTCTCTGCAGTCAGTTTTCTCTGACACAGAAAGCATCCCTCGCTCGGCCCCGGCTCCTCACAGCAGCTGCTGGGAGGGAAAAGGATCCCCTCCCCGCGTATTCTGCCAAGCAGATCTGAGAAAGTGCCCCTTTGGCAGTTGTCGTATGTTTTCTGATTGACAGTGAGTAAAATTTGGTCAAAATGATTGTGGGAGCTGCTGCGAGCCCGGAGCAGCTCTCAACACCTCCCGCAGTGGAGCACGGCTGTTCCCTGGCCCGTTGCTGGGTTGGAGCTACGTCTCTTCTTTTAGCCTTCCTCCTCCCCAGCTTTCCATGACAAACTATTTGCTTTTGGGATACTCTGAGCTAGAAGGATCTAAAATTAGTTCCTGCCTCGAGACCTGGCAGCTAAAGCCCACCTTCTTCATCTGGTCTGACAAATATCATCCCGAACATCTCAAGAAGCCTTTTTTTTCGCCTTAAGAGCAAAAGAAACAGTGACCTGTGGTGGAGATGTTCAGCCTACCATGGGACCTGACACTGCTATGGACGTAATTAACTTTTTCATTGAATTTTCACAAATTTCTTCTCGAGGCAAAAATATTCCATGGGCACGGAATGCCTAGCAGTCAGATGGTATCTTGGGTGGGCTGGAACCAAAATGCTGTTTTCCTGTGGTCATTCTATCTTATCTCACTTCTAGCAAGAATTCATGTGCCAGCCTTCATGGACCAGTGAAATCTTAGCTTAGGTAATTTTGCATTGCTTACGTGATGCTCCTTTGCTCAAACTCTTGTGGGTGTAGTCAGCACACCGAGTTCTTAAGTCAAACTGCCCCGTGCGTCTCTTTGCCAACTCGTGTCGTGCTCCTTGCCACGCTCATTGCAGAGGTACCCAGATTATGTTAACGGCTGGTGAGATTCCTGTGACCACCAGAAGACCTGCCAAGGCCATCTAATCCCTTCCATTTTAAGAGCTTGTTTCCAATTTATGATGATGTTGATAAGCTCAAGGCTAAAATTTTCACCGTTGAGTGTTTGCCTCTGTCTGTCAGCATTTGTTTAAAGTTTCGATGCAGGTGAGTCTGCTGTTTCTGAGACATGCTAAAAATGTTTTGTTCCATTGCCAAAACCTCACATTATTCAGAAGAGAGTCCCTGATGTTTGAGAGCTGGAACCAAAATCTGAGTAAGATTGAGCCAAAAATGTGCCTTCGGAGCCACTGCGAAAGGGCGGCCAAATGGCAGCTCAGCTCTAACCTGTATCGTGTGTGTTTCAGGCTGAGGCTGCAGCATCCAAGCGGGTCTTTATTTGCAGCTCCCGGAGCAGCTGCTCGCCTTCCTAGCAGCACACAGTGCCTTTTTCCTGGTGGCATTGGTAGAGGAGCGTGAGGAAAAAGTGTGAGTTAAATGCGGAAAGTTGGGGAGCAAAAATAAGGAGAAGGATAAAACGCAGACAGATGGGAGATAAAGGTGCCAGGCTCTAAGTTCTCATGCGGAACAATCTGCAGTCACAAAAGACACATCCTCATCAGGGCTTAGCAGCCATTAAGCTGATCTTTATTATTCTACAGATGTAGGGTGAAGAAAAGCACACTGAGGTGTTACATACTAAAAGAGAATAATGTAGTGCACAAATGAAAATGATGTAATAAGAAAGTGTCAACACAGCTTTTGTGACAAGAAGTCACACCTCAGAATTCTATTAGAAAGCTCGTGAAGTAGCCAAGAAACAGGAGGAAAAAGGAGACGCTGTGAAGGTGGTCTGTTAGGATTTCCAAAAGACTCTGGACAAGGTCCCTCACCAAAAGCACTAAGTGATGAGGCACTAAGTTGCTACAGGATGGCAGAAAGGTTCTCCTGAGGACAGACAACTGGTTACAAGACAGTAAATGAAGAGCAGGAGATTGCAGTCTGTCTTCTCCATAGAGAAGGAGGTACCTGTGTTGGACCTCTGTTATTCAACGTGTCCACAAACTATCTGGAAATGCAAGCGCATAGTGGGTCAGCAAAATCAAAGATAACGTGATGCAGAGTTGTGGAACGTGCTCACAACGATGAATAACTGCGCGGCACAATAGCAGAACCAAATGCAACAGAGATAAGTGAAAAGTCATACGTGGGGTGAGGGCAGAAATCCTAATTTTATATACATCGTTGTGGTTGCTGATACAGCTACCATTCAGGGAAGGGATCGTGGAGCTGTAGTATTTCTACAAGACCATCGCTTCAGTGCGCAGGAAGAGCCAGAAAGCAAATAGACTATTAGAAATAGCTGGGACAGGAACAGACAACAAAACGTGTTTGCACCACTGTATAAATCCATAGCTGCTGTTTCTTCATTACTGTATATAATCTGGTCCCTCCCTCCCTCCTCCCAAAAGGGTGTAAAAGAACTAGAAAGGGTATGAGGAAGGATGGTTGGATTAGTAAAAAACTGCTTCCATAGGCTGTGATGTCTGAGACAGTACAACAGAGAGCTGTAAAGTCATAGATAACTCGGAGAACATGAATAGGGACAGAGAAAACTCACTGTCTCCTCCAGCACAGGAACCAGGACTTCAGATGAAACTGGCAGGCCGTGAGTTCAAAGCAAGGAAAAGGAAGGACTTCTTCACACAACACCTAATTAAGCTGCACAGCTCTTTTCCAATGCCAATTTGCAGATGCTGCAGTTCATGTGAGTTCAAAAAAGAGCTGGGCAAATTCACCCAAGGGAAATCCTTCAAGGGTTATTAAGCAGAAAGATGAATAGCCAGCTGCCTCCTGCATGGGGGAGAAAAATTGTCAGCAGTTTAGTTAGTACAAAGGGGTAGCATCATCATACTTTTCTTTTACTTTCTTAAGCATCCTCTCCATTGGCCACCGTCAGACATGATAAGTTAGGTCGACCTTTGGTCTGATCGTGGCGGACTGTCCTTATGTTCTTACACGTGTCTCACCTGTTGCTTGGACTCGTCACGCTGTCCCTTGCTTCACTGATTCAAATGGTGGATACCCAGACATGGGAGCTAACAGCTGCTCATCACCTGGAGCCCCGTCTAGGCTTAATATTAGTCCATGTGATGCAATTTTTTGTTACCGAGTTCGCCCAACTAATTCTGCAGAAGGTTTTCATATAACTTCCTAGGCTGGAGGAACACGATGAAGTTGCAAAGACAAGCTCCTTCAGACCAGCAGTCAGATTACTGTAGTGCCTCCTCCGCTTCGGATATACTTAGAGATGTTATTTAATTAGCAGCTCTGTGTAGCACAACACCCTTCCCTCTTGGATAACCAGCATGGATTGTGTCCTTTGGAGGAACCAGGATCACATAGTGAAGAAGACTCTCATCTGCTGCCATAGAGCAGCAGATGGTTTAATGAAGAGTTTGGTCTTGCGAACAGGAGAAGATATGTTCTCCCAGTTAAGCTGACTGGTGCTCTGGAAGACTGGATTTCTTTCCTGATTCTTCATTGTGGTTTCTATGTGATTTGTGGGATAGGCAGACAGTTTTTTTGGCTCCTGGCTCCTTAATAACCAGGCACTACAGCTGCAGCGTATGTGAGGTGCAGGAGCAAACCCACCATTTGCAGGACGAGCGTCCAGCCTTTTCACCAGGAGCAGCGGCCAAAGGTGTTCTGGAGAGGGGTCCTCTCACTGTTATCAGGAAGGCGAGCGAGGGATGAGGAAGCAAGCTCTGAGCTTGCAGGGAATAAAATGGTGTCTTGCAAAGCCTTTCTTGTCAAATTTATCGGGTGTTTGGCCTTTTTTGGAAGAGTTATGGCACACAGAATTTGCACATTAGACTCTGAGGAGGAAGGGACCTAACCAGGCTGCTCGCTCAGGATAGCTGCTCTCCGGGGAGAAGAGGAGCTCTTCTCTTTTCTCAGGATGGGTGACTGCAATCCCTCACCCCCCTTCCTTGGCATCTGCTGCTTCAATTCACTCCGGCCCATGAATTGCTCCTGCTACGCCATCGCAGCGGCTAATGGAGACATAGCCTTTCTCCACGCTGCGTATCTGGGAAAGAAGGGAGACTGTGCTCCTGGTGCAGGTTCCACAGAGGCTAAAATTAGGTGGCACAAATATGCCCCTTATCTTCCAGGGACCAAGTAGAGAAATGCTGATTGCTCTCAGCTCTACCCAAGGTCACTGGGAAGTGTGATTGAGCAAAGACAGCGCTGAAAAATGCCAAGTACTTTGAAAAATCGAACCCTATCCACCTCAGGGTGGGTGCCTGCAACGAGTTAATGCTTTTTCTGGGCATTGGCTCACCAGCTGGAAAGAGGAGATAATCACCTCACTGGTGCCTGTTGAAGATAAGCTCGTTAAAACTTCTGTGGGATCCTGATATTACTGTGATAAGTACTGCAGAGAAACTCATTAGTAAATTTAACACTCCATTCAATGAAGTGTTTAAAAGTTGAACACCTGGGATCATGCACTCAATGCTGAGGATTAAAGAACTTCTGAATTAGCTATTCAATAAATGAACTCCGTGCTGCACAAGGCAGAAATTCCCAAGACCAGGCTCAGCAAGTGCAGGCTGTACCATAATCAGTGTGCACACAAGCACTAATTTCAGGTCACACAGGGAAACCTCAGTTCTGACATTGCCTAACTTTGGAGGATTTGGCTCCGTAGCCTTTAGTTTCTTTTTGGACGCATTATTTTTGTATGTAGCAGAAACTATTTTGTGAACTACCTAGGGGGCTCTCTAGGATGAAGTGTGCATTAAAATTTTAAGATCCACTGTGATACTCATAAAAAGTGTTTTAGTTCTGTGCTTTCAGCATGAAGACTACCAAAATAAGGGCGTAGTAAAAGTGTATCTGTTTCTCAAACTTCTGTTTCCAGAGCTGGCATCTGGAGTAAGCAAAACAGCGGTGTCAGCCAAGAACAAGTAAAGATGGCATGAGAGTTTGAATCAAAGAAGTGCTGTGAACAAGAGAGCACACTGCTTTCTGAACCCGCTATGCTCTTCGTTCCACTTGAGAATATTGGAGTATACCTGTAAAACCAGAATGGCTATGTAGAAGCAAACTTCCTCACAAGAAACTTTCAAAACTTGTAACTCGCTTCACATACTAATTTCCCATTCCCCGAGGAGTTCCCACACACGAGTTGAATTAATAAAATGCGCTTGTTTCACATTGTATCGACATACTTGTGTATCGTTAGTCTCCTTTTAACTGCTTGGCGTTATCTTCTTACTGTAGGTTCTGGATTTGGAGCATCCACAAAAGCCATGTGTTTGGGGATGCGGTACTGGAAGCCGGAAAGGCTGGAGTCTCTTATCGAAGTGAGCATTGAATGCGGGCGCATGACTCACAACCATCCTACAGGTAATGTCGGCCGACGTATCGGCGCGCTGAGGGCCCTGAGGCTGCTCTTCGCTTCTGCGGGGACTAACGCGGCTCCTCTGAATTCACCTGGTTAAACTGCTTCTGCTTTGCAGACTCCAAGGCCTTGGTTCGAACTTTGCTTGGATAGTATATACTACAAGTATATAGTATATACATGTATATATTACCTATATAGGCTCATATATTTTTCTTGTATATTATGCAGACAGCAACCTCAGGCTGGGAGTTTTCCCTCCTAAAATCCCGATAACCAAACACAACCTGTCTTGTCCAAAGCACATTCATGTCACTTGCCCTGATCAAATTTTCAGATTCACGTACATCCAGATGACTCACCGTTATCATGCAAGTTTATGGTTCAGAGGATAAAAAACATTTTTCTCTTGACAGGTTTTGTCATATCGAATCACTGTAGGTAAAGGTAGAAAGCCAAAAAAACTACCTTCACATATTTTAGTACACAGTCTGAAACATTCTCTAAACAAAACATAAATAAGTAGATTTAATGCTGTTTTGAATATTCAGGTCTGTCATTCTGATCATTTTATGCTACATAAGTGTGTATACATTCTGTCAGCTCTAAACAGCAAAAAATAAAACCGTAATGAATGGTGACATGTTCAACATGCTCAGTGCTCTGAAGCAGTCAGAAAAGCCATCAGGATGGCATAAAATTAGAGGAAAATATTTCAGAGCAAAGCAGAAAATAACATTAAGCCAATATATAAAGTCCCTGGAGCATTGGCAGCAATAAGACTGCTTGCAGTTCTGGGTCTCCCCCCTCAGAAGGTACTTTCTAGAGCCAGAAAAATGGCAGCAAGGAGCGTTCAAGTCATCAATTGCCTTCCATACGAGGAGAAATTACACCCAGAAGGAGTTTTCAGCTGGGAAAAGAGACAAGTGGCTCGGCGGGGAGGAGCGGGGTGGAAGGGCCACCACGGACCTCACCGCCATCCTGAAAGGTGCCAGGGAGATGTCAGCTGTGATTCTAGTAACTCAAAGACGGGGAAAACCCAATTGAGGCGTCGGTCAGGGCTGAAACCGACAGACAAAGGAATAGTTCCCCGTGCCGTGCGTAGTGCAGCCGCAGACCCTGCCGCTGCCAAGCCCACAGATACGCCGGGGTTCAAAAGGGATCAGGCAAGTGGACGAGAAGGGCTGTCGCTGTTAAAAGCAATCAAGCTGAGTAATTAAAATTGCCCCTAAGCTAGTCCAGAAGCTCTGGGGAGCGCAGAAACCAAACCAATTAGGCTCGCTCTGTACTGGCATTATTTGCGGGGCCAGAAACCTCAGCTGGGGCTCGCTTGCTTCCCCGGCGAGGGGCAGGAGCCTACGCGAGGGCTGCCAGAAGTGTGGGCAGCAGGGCAATGGCAGCAAGAAGGGGGGGATCTACCTGTAGAACAGACAGGGAAAGACCGCCAGCCCCCCTAAAACCTTCTGGGCACGTCGCTACCTCCACCACCCTCTCCACCGCCTGCTGCCCACTGCTAGCCCTTTGCTTCACCCTCTAAACCCTCTGTTGCCACCCTCACGCTGAATGTGACGCTAAAGCATCTTTGTGGCGGTTGGGTTAGATGCTGTCTGTCCCAGTAAGACCCTTTGAGCTGGCTCTACCTGGTTTTTTATTCTTTCTGAAAGCATCTATTGGATCCTGGGCTAGAGGTGCCTTTGGCCTGACGCAGTGTTGCAGGTGTCACAGCAGAGAGCATGAGTAATTGTCTCATCTGGACTTGTAACCTCCTAAAATAATTTGGTTTTTAGCTTCAGCAAAACAGATGAAGTTCATGCTTACCTCTATGCCTGAGTGAACACTTTTGGGCCCATGCACTGAGAGAAGCACACGCATCAATACTTTGCTCACCTGGGGCTTATTTAAATGACTGAGTTGTTTTCTCATCCTTCTTTTGCATGTTGCACTGGGTTGTTTTTGTTGCCTTTGACTGAATGCCAAGAGCACAAGCAAATATGAGAAAGGAGCCCCTCTGTTTCTGACATCATGGAAGCGTTGAGTGCCTGTTAACAGAAAGTTCATCTTGAGTATATTCGTACCCAAAGTAGAAGACCTAGCTGGGCCGGCAGACCGCATGTCTTACTTGGACTTTTGCTTCTTTCCTGTTAGGGCACAAGGGCTTGTCCCCTTAGAGTAAAATGAGCCAGAAATAGTGATAGATCTAACAACCACAGCCCTTGGGCTGGATGACTCCGTAAGCAAGGTGATATAGCTTGTAATTGAATCACTTTGCACAAGTCAATTATTTCATGTGACTTCAATTAGAAGATTTTTCAGTATCACATTAGTGGATTATGTTTATTTTTGACCCCTACCTCAATTTCTGTCATGTTACACCACTGAGAACAGAAGCTCCCTTCTATGTAAAATAAGTCATAAACCAACGGGCACCACGCATTAGCCAAGAATCTCAAAATGCCACGAGCCTCCCTGCAAACAGACGGAGATAGGTTATGTACATTCGTTAATCTAGCCGACAGCCATGAGGCATTCCACTAATGATTTTACGAGGGACATGACAAGGATGGTACAAGCACAGACGGCACATTGGTAATCATTGTTATCTGTGAATTCCAGGCTTTCTGGGGTCCCTGTGCACAGCTCTTTTTGTGGCATACGCAATACAAGGGAAACCCCTCGTGCAGTGGGGAAGGGAGATGATGAAGGTTGTGCCGATGGCTGAAGAATACTGCAAGAAGACCATTCGCCACATGGCAGGTAACGTGTCCGAATCAAAAGAGTTATTTTCTTAAAACCATGTTCAGCTAGAAAGACGCGGAAGAAACGTCACTCCCCAGCCTCTCCATTTTGCTGCTTTCCCCCCCTCTCCCACCTCCACAGGCTGTCCTCCTGCTTTCTCCGCTCAGCTGTAAGCTCTTCGCAGGTAGTGCCACCTTCTTCCACCGTCCGTTAGTTGGCTGGTACATTGGTGGCAAAAATACAGCGAGAAATAGCAATGATAATGTCCTACTGCACAGTTTTATTTGTAGGAAGTCTTCAAAGACTGCTGGCCAGGGGGGAGGGAGGAAATGATATTTAGCAGGTTATTAGGCAAACTGACTGCTGAGATATGAATTATTCAGCTCCCTTCCATCTGTTAGCACAGTCCAATATTTTCCATATGAAACCCACTGACTTTCCTCATTTTGCCAGGAAAAGTTCACCTGCAGATGCCACCTGACCAAGGGTTAGCTTTTGACCACAAATTCAGATTTGACTTGTTGCTTTTCTGAACAAGTATTTAAGATACAACCTGTTGTATCCTTGTTTTAAAACAACCGAGCGTAACACAACTACTGAACTTGATATTGCTACTTTACTAATGTATGTGATCTTCAGGGCAAAGGTATTTTAGTCCCCTCTTGCCAGGGAGCGATGTGTTTGTAACAGCGAGACCCGCCGTGGACAGACGAGTATCGTTACATTAAAACATCGAGGAAAGAGGTTTTTCTGTTAATCTGAAGGGGCGGCTGTTGAGAAAGATTGAATTCAATGGCAATCTTTACTCAAGAGCACCCAGAAATGAAGATTTACCCGGGAAGGAAAGCTGCCGCTTTAAAATCTGAAAGGAGCACCGGGGAGCCTTTCTGAAAGACCCCCCATTTTCGTCTGCGCCTCATTGCGCACCAGGATTTTTTTAGCCGAGACCTATGAGGAGCAGGTGCAGGATTAGCGCGAGCGAGCTCTTCTCCGAGTGGCTTCGCAGCAGGTCCCTGTCACTCCACCCCAGCAGGACCCCTCAGCGTGGAGGTATGCGTGTTGGACTCCTGAGGCATGCTCTCCGGCTAGTGCTCGTATTGTTGAGCTTCGTCCTATTTTGGTAGCGGGAAAAGTCTCCTGCATTAAAGTTAAGCTCCTTGGCTGGTGAAATGCACTGCAAAGAAATCCTTCCAAACAGAGCCCTCCACTTTTAGAAAACTCTTTTTTAGCTGTGTTCTCCCCCGTGGGTGACAAACACGGTGTTCAGTCACAGTGGGCTCGACTCAGCACCCCCTCTCTGACGGTCGGTGGCAATTAGATGCCAGATAGTCCCATGGACCTGAACGTGACCGTCGGCTCAGGCTGGGCTCGAGGGATGGGGCAGAGCCTCGCCAGGGCTGTCGGCGTGGGATTTCTGACCATGCTACAGGTCGTCCACGCAACCCACATCTCCTGCAACTGCGCGATCCCTTTGTTTCTGAGCCCGTGCGTTGGAATAATCACACTTCCTTGCTTGTTGAGGTGCTACATAGAAAGTATTCATTTTTGAGGCATTCGGTTTTTACGGTCATGGGAGAAATAGGGGAAAAAAACACAAAGAAAGAAACCTGTTAGGTCACCTGCATCTCTAGAAGCAGTCTTGTACCCAGCTGCTAGAGTGGATGTCAGTAGCTTCCTTCAACCAACATTTTCTTTGTGCGACTTCTTTTCCCCTCAAGATGGTCTCCTCGGCTTGATGGATGTGAGTGCACTTTTGCTCTGTTTTCCTGAACACCCCCCTTTTTTTAGGGTTCTAATGAATGGCTTCCTTGTAATCAGGGAAAATTGGGGCATGGGCTGAGGAAAAGGGCAGCTGGGCATTCCCAGGTGGGAATTGGCCACGTCGTTGAAGGCTCATCCCTGTCTGGGGAACCAGCACCCTTGTGAATACCTTCACAAGGTCCTACAAGGCAGCTTGGGTTTTTTTACATGGAGTTGAACCACTTTAAAGACCTTAATTGCCAAAGAGGATCACCTGTATGGCATTTTAGGAAAAGAAGCAAAATCAGGTTACGTCCTTCAGAGAAATGGTTTGGTTGTGTGTATGTTCCTCAACCACATGCAGCACACAACTGAGCGACCAAGCAGGAAAAAGTGGCAATGCTCAATTTCGTTTTAAGCTGTACACCAATAGTCCCGTACCGAATTGCTAGTTTGCCTTGGCATACTTAGCTGTCTGGTTCATCTCACTGATTTCTGATTCTTTACCCCTGTCAGCTTCCCAGGCAGGGTTTCACTCAGGCCTCAGTTCTGCAGATGGGTGCATGTGTATGTGCTTTTTGTTGACTCTTCTCTTTTCCTTGGAGTGTTTCTCAGTAAGTTCTCTAAAAATCTCATCTTGATGTATCTTAACGTAATTTTAATATGCCATAAAAATAGCACAAGATTCTGAAAACAATTTCTTCTTTCACATCTTTTGTTTCCAGTTAGATGTCCCACTCCATATTAAAATGCATACTTAGTACATATGCCTGCTTAATGTACATTACGGTAGAATTCCTAGTTTTTCGGGTCAGTCAATACAGTCATTTTCTTTAAAATTTATTAAAGTAGAACTGAAAATGTTGCCAAGATAAAATACTACATCGTTAATTTCTTTTGCATTCAGAATATCAGGAGCACTGGTTTTACTTCGAAGCCAAGTGGCAGTTTTATTTGGAGGAGAGAGAAATCAATGAGGAAAATCAGAATAAACCTGTCTTTCCGGACAACTATGACGCAGAGGAGAGAGAAAAGGTAACTGCAACTTCAGAAAGTGCTCAGAAAGGCTCTGGACCGAGAGAGGTATTTTCAAAGAGACACACCGGTATTTTTCAACTGTGCCAGAGTAGTCGGGAAGTCTTAATTTTTTTTCTAAAATTTCAAGAAAGAAACAACTCCCATCCTTGGCTCAGCTATGTGTTAGCGTAAAAAAACAGTTGCCAATGGTCCTGGGGTTGCTGCAATGGGAGGGAACGGTGCAGAGAGGCAAACTTAACGGTCAGATGTGTTGATGCCCAGAGCAGGTACAAAACATAAGCCGCAGCTATTTGAGGGTGGAAACAGCAAATGTCTCACCAGGGGCTCTCATTAAAGCCTAATGGAGCTGTGGCCCGAGTCCCGCAGAAATCCCTCCGGGTCCTAGGAGCCGGACTTGGTCACGGTCCTTCGAACAGAAGACAGCCGTCCGTAGCGATCCTCTGCCAACACAGGCTGTGCCCAGGCTAGTTTTCAGTGTCTCAAAAGATGATGTTTCACCACGCCCCATGAGATACTATTTCATAGTGTACATGATCTTTTCTTTGCCTCATCTTCTTAACTCAAGAGAAGTGATGTGTCTTCTTCCCTGGTGTTTACAGCTTTCTGATACGTGCTGGCACCTCTCAAAGCTCTCCACTTAGCAGCTAAGCAATAAGTATGTGGTTCTTGTCACCTTTTCCCATAAATCACTCCTTTTTTCCAGACTATTAAAGCACAGTTCTATTCTGAGAATCCACTTTATATATTTTTAGGTGCTCATCTATGCAGTCGGTGAAAGGTGCCAATGGACAGATTGACTGTGGATAATAAGAAATTGCTCACTCTAAACATAAAGAATAGGTCTTCCTCCAGTTTTATTTTCTTAATTCAGTGCCATGAATTTGTTACTAGTTTTTTGTTCCTTCCAGTTCTACCAGAGTCTTAGCAGAGCTTTAGGAGAGATTAAACCCAACAGTATTTTCCCATGATCTTTTCAAGAGAGAACTGCATGAATACCTAATGCAGAAAGAAAATTTACCTCCATTGCCCAAGACCAACTAATTTGGCCTATTGAGCTATTCATTTTCATGCACAAGAAAGGAAAATGTTGCTTGACCCTCAAACTCCACCACCAGCCAGAGATCACAGCCTGACAGAAGTTGAGAGACTTAATTTGCTTATAAGCCGAATGTCCTTATAGCCATGGAAAGAGCAAATGAGGAGAAGGTAACCATCCTGCCTGCCTTTCTCCCAGGAGTGTTTGCCTTTGCACTCCCCCAAACTAACTGGCCACTCGTGTCTGGAGGCATAGCTGATTGCCTTTCTACAGGCGATTAATAAAGCACCAATATCTGGCACCGCTCTTGCCAACAGGTCCTGCTCGACCAGGCACGCACCTTTCTGCAGGCACATACCAGCAGCAGGAGATGTGAAAGGGAAGCCCTCAAACGTGGCTTGGGTTGAGCCGAGTATGTTGCAAAGGCAATTTCCCTCTCTAAAAATAATCACACCTCGAAATGCTAAGCAGCAAAGACCACAGTCTGTATAAGCACGTATTCAACTTAAATTTGTAGATAACTAGAAATGTGGGGATAAAAGACAAATTACCCCTTCTGAAATGTATAAATACAAGATGGGCCGATGTAGGATAAATCATTTTTCAGTGGGGTGCGTTTGGAACACGTTAGATACGCAGTGAACAGGCAGGGACTGCGCCGCGCTCGGGATCAGCCTTGCTTCTGCAAACAAATCCCTCGCTCTGCTTGCTCTCCCGTGCTGGACACGGCGTGCCACAAAACAAGAGGGGAACCAAACCAAAGTCATCCAGGCCAGTTGGACTCTGAGGATCTTGTCCCCTTAAGATGGAGCTGCTTAGACCAGCACCGTGAAAGGACCCAGAAAGGGAAACAAAATGGATGGAAAGGGAGTGCTGGCCAGCAGCGGGTCAGCGCCCGGGGGGTGAGGAGTTGGAGAATTACTGACCGCAGGGGTTTACAGCGAGGAGGGGGTGCACGAACTGCCCCCAGGGCTTGGCAGCAGCTCAGTGCCTTCATCGGGAGGGAGCGAGCGTTGACATCTCCGTCCGCGCACCCGGCGCTGCCGGTCCTCGCCCTGGGGAGGCCGGGCTGGCGCCACGTCGCAGGGCTGCACAAAGGGGCTGGCGCTTCTGAAAGGGTCGAGAAGCGCTGCCTCGGCGCGGTTAAGTCCCCCTCCAAGGCTCAGTCCCGAGGACAGCTATCCCTAACGTAAAGTTGTTTCAGCAAGGCGAGGTGACATCAGATGGGTGCAAGAGCGTCGGCGATCTTAAGGGCTAAATGGAGCGACACTTGAGCCGCCTGCCTGCGCGCCCAGAATAGCACCTCCGCGCCTCGTCCTCTCGCCTCCGGTAGCATTACACGTGTCAGGACCGCTCCGCCAGCATCCGAACTGCAGAAACAAGGCTGGGAAGTTTGCGTCTGGCAGAGGACACCGTAAAGACGTACATTCTCTAGATTGCAAAAAAAAAAAAAAGGCAAGCGGCAGAGCGAAGCTGTAGTCCGACTCTGCCTTGTTCAATGTATATGCAGATAAACCACAAGCCAGTATGTAATGGCTGAGGTGAAAGTGAATAGAAATGCAAACCCTCCATACCTGTTGCAGAAGCCGATTGCCAGCCGAGCAGCAGCAATTCGACTTACCATCATGTAACTTAAACTTCAGGAAATAAAGCTGCCCAGTTCCTTTAAAGGAAGGGGTTTTTTTACTATAAATTTATGTGTTGAGTTCATTTAGGGATTTGGGGCAGGAAAGAGTGAGTTCTGGAGGTACTCCCTCTAGAGAAAATCTGATCTTCCTTCAAAAACCTCACTGTGGGTTTGGAGGTTTTTTTCTTCTTTCTTCTCCTGGGGAAGAAATGTTTCCTACATTTGCAAATTGTTTTCCCTTTTGTTCAACAAACGTTTGTAGAAGAGGAGAGAAAAGGCTTGGCAAGAAAAAGTCAGAGGAGGGGGCTTGAATTAACTTAGTCTGAAATTGAGCCCCTAAAGAAATTACTGAATCAGAACTTTTTCACCCCCCACGTAAAACTTGGTTAATTGAGACATTTGCAAACGTGTCAAAAGGGGAGCTGAGAATATTTCCAAGAGGCAGGAAGAGGACTGACAAAGTAAGTCCTTACCAACCCTCATTTTTTAAATAATAAGGAATTTCTAGGGTGTGAACTTGGAATCTACCTTGATCTACTTTCTGGCATTCTTGCCTAAATCAAGCCAGCTTCTTGGCCTGCCGAGAACCGGGTGCACTAAGCTGGGGCGAGCTGCACCTCGAGCATCTCCAAAGCCGCGGTAGCTGCCGCGGCGCCGACCCGTCCCGCGCCGCAGGCACCGGTGCAGCCGACGCAGCTGCCTGCCACCTTTCCTTTCCCTGCAAGATGAGCTCTTCCCACCCAGCAGGGGAGAAACCCCCCCCTCCCCGGCACGGCCGCGCACCCCACGTCCCCGTTCCCAACGCCCTACTACCCTGACGCCGCCGTCTCTCCCGCAGACGTACCGGCGGTGGAGCTCCGAGGGCCGGGGGGGGAGACGAGGCCACGATGCCCCCATGATCGCCTACGACGCCTTGCTGGGCTGCGGCGGGGACTGGACGGAGCTCTGCAACCGCTCCATGTTCCACGGAGGTGAGGGTCCCCACATACCTGCCAACCCCCCCGCCCCCGGCTCCCTCCCGGCTATTCGTTTGGGCAATCTGCGGTATCTGCGCCCTCGGTTTTACCCCTTTAACCCCTTTCTTGCGGCAGCAGCTGCCCCACAAGCCGTTTACGGTGCTTTTCAAACGTTGCTTCGTCTGAGTCTTAGGGTTTCGCCAGAGGTGCGCGAGGAGTAAATCCAGCATGGCTTTGTAAAGGGCTGGCATCCTTCTCCGCCAAAACGCCAGCGCCTTTGGCAAAGCAACAACCTTTTCGCTGCACGTTGTGAAACCGAGTAAGGGAGAAAAATAATGCAGCGCCCAGCCAAGTGCCAGGCAGATAGAATCTATCACTTAGAGGCACACAGTTAACTACTTCTGCAGCTTTGCAAGCGAGAACTCTCTCGCAGATGGCCACCTCCTGCCGGGCTTTCGAGAGGGCCAGTGTAGCGGGGGGGGGGGGAAGACCCCAGCCCCGAATCACCCGCTCCATCCCTGCCTGACGTGGTCCTTTCGAGCTCCCAGCCCCTCGCCGCGGAGCCCGGCAGGCACGGGCCGGCGGGTACCGCACGGAGCATCGGTGCTACCCACCACGGCTGGACGTTGTAAAGCGCGTGTTGTAAATCCGAGACTAGATTCTCTCCGGTCCAGGACATTTGCCGTGTAGCAGGAACCCCCACAACTACTCTTCCCTCCTTTTTTTTTTTTTTTTTTTTTCCTAACGATGGCTAGCTGCTTGCACGAGCTGTTGCGTCGGGGTGGATTTCCCCCAAACCAAATACGCTCCTAGCCCAGGAGCGCACGCCGCAGAGGCATCGCCGCGTGCTTGCCTTGGCATCGCTCTCTTCCCTCATCATCCTCGCCTGCGCCGGTGAGGCAGGACACGGCGGTGGTGCAAGCCTTTGGGGCTGACCCCCACCACGCTCCATCAGCGGCTTAATATTTATTTCCCCCCTCTGCGCAGCGCAGTTTTCGGTTGCGGATGCAGAGGCGACACTAAGAGACCGTTGCAATTGTGCTTAAACCTGCAGGAGAAAGCGCGGCTACCGGGTCTATCGCCGGCTGCCTGTACGGCTTGGTTTACGGCATGAGCAAGGTCCCCAAAGGATTGTACCAGGACCTGGAACAACGGGAGAGGCTCGAGTACTTGGGCGAGAATCTTTACCGACTATCCACGGAGGAAAAGTAAAGCGGTTTCTGCCATTTTCTCTTTCTATAAAGACTATATCAAACCCTGTAGATAACTGACTGACGTTCATAGCGAAGGAATTAGCCGAGAGTTAGTCCGAAAGGCTCTATGTAGATCGTGTGCAAGCGAAGATAGCTGAATTATTCAAGACTGATTAGATATTTACGGTCTGTGGTTTTTTTACAGATGTAGGGATTTCTGAGTATAAAGAGTGCTGCTTAAACCAGTGAGATAATCTCAAATGGAAAAAAATAAATAAAACCTCTTTTGACTGATTTCAGTCTAACTTGCTATAATACCACTTCCAAACAGCCGTGACCAGTAATTACACATATGAAATTAATTTTCAGAACTAATGCTTTCCTGCAAAACTAATGGTAGTACCCACTTATGGGGATATTCTCTGTGTATTTTACAATCCTTTCACCGCTGTGTTCCTCCTTGTTCTCGAATCTAATGTGTCTGTGACACTTGTAATCCTAATGTCTCACGGATTAGCTTTTAATGAACCACTGATCCCCGCATCAGCACTGTGGTGCAAGGTATTGTTACATTAGAAGCTTCCAGAAAAGGAAAAGCCAACACTAAAAATACCCCCAAGGAACTGCAAACCATCAGTGTGTCTAAAATTTCTGAATTATGCTTTTATTCTTCTTCAGTCTTCAGAACAAAAGTTTTTTTAAAATACAACTGGCTGAAATATTTGTAAATAAATTAATCTTGCACTATTTTCTAAGCATCATTCTTTATTTTTAGATTGAGCAGATTATATGTTGCTGTATCAGTATCAGAATTTTTGGCTGAGGTCTTCAAGCAGTTGTAATAGGTCAGCAGTCAGGCTGTGGTACATTTCACAAGTCTGAGCACCACAAAAAGTCCAGGAAGAAAATAGTTACAACTGCTTTACCTTTTCCTCCTTCCTTTTTCCTTTTTTCCTTTTCCTTTTATTCCTTTTTTCTTTTTTCTCCTCTCCTCTCCAACTTCTTCTACTTTTCCTTTTCTTCTTTTTATTTTCTTCTTTTTCTTTTCTTTTTTCTTTTTCTTTTCTTTTTTCTTTTTCTTTTCTCTTTTCCTTTTCCTTTTTCCTTTTTCTTTTCCTTTTTCTTTTCCTTTTTCTTTCCTTTTCTTTTTTCTTCTTCCATCTCTTTTCACTTTTTCTTTTTCTTCTTTTTCATTTTCCTTTTTTCTCTTCCTTTTTTAATTTTTTTTTAAATTTTTATTTTTCAAGAAAACCAACAAACTATGATTCGGTTAAAAGTTGCATGCAGCACACAAAGTAAACAGCAGACCCCGGTGAAGGAGATTCTGATGCCCCCACAGCAGCACGGGCACAGATCTGGAATCCTCAATGAAATGACACAGAAGTGAGTGCAGAATTTGTCCCCAGTGTTTAACCTTATGTTTTACCTCAGAAGTTCAGAAACTGAGGTCTACGTAGCACTTTCCAAACTCCACCGTGAGTGATTGCCTACGTGGTGTTGGTTTCTCCTATCTTTCTCCAGCTGCTGAACTGCGTTTTAAAAAGATAGCTAAAAATACATAAGTACTTTCCTACCCCTTTTTCCATGTAAGCAATTGCTGGAATCGTCACTGGGACGTTATGTGGCAGAAAGAGGAGCAGGTTATCCCTGTCGTTATGAATAGCAGCCTGCATGACAATATCCGTATGAAAAGGTTTTCCGTACTATGAGCTACTTCACACACCGTTGTTTCAGCATGTTTTCTCTTGGCAGCTTCGCAAGGTGCTTTCTTGTTTGCTTTGGAGATACGTTAAGCCAAAAAGAGCATTTGTGTCGGTAGCTTTTGATTTAAGAGAATACAAAGACTTTCTAAAAACATTCCTTCTAGTTTAGGATGGCTCTAGCATACCTGTAATAAATTCAGCAATAGAGAAGAGAGAAGAACATATCCTGCATAAGGTAGGATTTTCTCCAGTATTTTGGCTTTCCCTCTTCCTTTAGAAAAAATAATCACCAAAAAATTGAAGAGCATTCATCACTGTTCCCACTTCACCTCCTACCCAGGCTGAGGAGGACCAAGTTTTGTTTCAGAGGCAAATGAGAGAATCTCATTAAAAAAGGCGATTCCCACGGCCCGACCCTGTAAAGCACCGTCTCTGCAGCCGTTGAGGCGGGCGGCGTGTTGGCCACCGTTTCGCCGAAAACGCTAGAGAGACCCGCGCCGCCGGAGCCCTGGCAGAGCGCGTTGGTGCAGGCAGGGCTGGGGCAGAGCGCCGGCTCCTTTCCCCGCCGCCGCGGCACGCCGGCTCTCCTCCGCTCCGCGGCGCGGCCGTGTCCGCTCCGGAGGTTTCCCTGGGACGGACCAGCCGGCGGGATGGGGTTGCGCTGCTGCCCGTTAGCGTACCAGGCTGTTTGCCGCTCCGACGCTGCCGTGATAAGTGTCACCGAAGGACCTATAAATAAATAACTAAGCCGCCTGTCTTACGCATGTTAATTATTTGTGGGCCAAGAAGACAGGAAACTTTTGAAGGTGGCTTTGCTTCCTCTGGAGGTCCAAGCGGTCTGTCCTCCAGCCGCCGACAACCGTGCAGCGGTGCTTCCAGAAACCAGCAGCACATTGAGGCAGCGTCACACACGTTAAAAAAACAAAAAAACAAAACAGTGAAAACCAGCGTCTCGGTGGGAGGAGAGGGGCGAGGAGGCTGAAGTCCATGCTAGGCCATTTCACAGCATCAGGGAGGAGCCCAAGGGTCTGCCTCGTCATCTGGCGTAGCTCACCCCGCTGGGAAGTGACTTCTGCTGGCGTGGGGTTCCCTGCCCCGTTCCTCCCGCCATAGGTGGGACTGGAGTTGACTATCTGTAGTTGATATAGAGGTGACTATATTTCACTGATAGGTCACATAGTTTAAGAACAGCAGGATGGAACTTGGGAAAAGGTGGTGAAGAAATGTTAAGGATGGTGTCTTGGCTTGTTGAAAGTGGTGGTCATGCTCCCAAACGTGAGAAACCGTCTGACTTTGCCCTCCTTCCCTGAGGGGGAAGCATGGCGTTTTCCAAACATTGGGACAACGCAGACTCATCACTGCCCACATTTTCTGTGGTGGTCTCAGAATTTAGTGTCATTGTACCACAGCCCTTGCACAGACCGCATTTCAGATTGACACGGTCATGATGCTGGTTTGCAGGTGAGGTCATCTCGGAAGAACTGCAAATGCCCTAAATAGGTGCCATAGCTGTTTGCTCGTTTTCTGCTGCTTGCTGGTGAATACGGATCAAACACTCAACCCATGCAACAACACATCTTGGTACTTAAGGCAGTGCAGTATTCCCACAAATGCTACATTTCAGATGGCATCCTATAAGAACCCTCTAACGTGGAAAAGGAAAACCCTGAACAGAGCTCACTAGTAATATGTTAATGAAGCTGTTTGAATTTTACAGCTCGTAAGTGATTAATTACTGTGAATATTCCTTGCAGAGAGGGTCTGATCTTCTTCCCTTCACAATCAATAGTAGTTTGGCTATGCTGACCTCACTGAAAGCAGGACTAGTCCATATTTTACTGTGGCCATTAATTGTATCCAAAGTAGTCCAGAAGGGAGAGGTAAGCAGGACATCTGGTTCCACTGCTGTTCTGAGAGATCAGAGAGGACCCTAAATCACGCTGGTTGATGGCCCCATGTGTGCTTCTGAATACACCGGGCACTTCTTAGAGAGGAGAGGAGCGGTCTTCTGCCATGGCAAGATTTCAGTCAAAATATCAGCAGACTGGCTATAGGAAGGAGAGTGAACCAGGATATTTTTAGCCAATGATACCCTGAATTCTGATTTTTCTTTATTCTGAAAACTGCCATAGTTGTGACAAGTGGGGATCTTGGCATAACATGGGAGCCTTGCCTCCTCGGCTGTGGCCAATGCAGTAAGAGAAAGGGTGGATGTTACCACATTATGCACGTGGGAGCGTGCACCTGTGCTGTGCTGAAATGTGGTTATTCCCAATCAAAACCTACGAAGTATTGTTTGTCACATTAGACATGGGCCAGTTGTCACGCTTTTTTCTTTTATTGGCCTTTAAAAATATCTACAAAGTCATTATAAATAGACCTTCTTCCATTCAAGATGACAACTTCGTCCCACTGCTGAGGGATGTAATTTTCAATATGTGCACTTGAAATGCAGCCAAGTGGAATCCAAATGTCACGACCCGACTGGACAAGGACCGGCCCCCCCCAGTTTGCAAACAGCCTCCATAATATCGCAGCGGGGGGCCAGGTCCAATTTCTTTCAAAGTCCGTGGGGTACCATCTGCTGGGGCACAGCTGGGCCTTCCCCAACCTTTCGAGGCTGACATTCCCTAAAGGATGAGTCTCTCTGCAGCCTTTCTTCATTTTCTACGCGTAGGCTTAATTTAAAGAATTTTTTATTCCACTTCTGCTCATAAAAATTAATCCCCTCCTGGTATGCAGGCTGCATTCTGTGCGTGAAGCTATTTCACTGCCCAGTGAAGTAACCTTGCAGCTTTTCGCGGTGTCAGAAAGCCGACACCTCTTGCTTTTTTCCTTCCTATCTCCATCTATTGTTATTGACTTCACACTCCAGCTTTTGTGCTGAGTTCAGTATTTTATTTAGTAACTGATCCACACCAATTAAAGCATTGCATAAATCCCCAGCTGTCCAAGGGCCTGATTCTTCAAACTGAAGCGTAGGTCCAACATACCAGCCTTCTTCCTCCAGATTAAAAGGGGTTGTAGTCGAGGGACATTGCCAGGGTTGCTGCTGGGGTGCTACCCTTCACAAAGCAGATTTAAGAGCGTAGCCCTGATGTGGGATTTGAATGCTATCAAAAAGCAAATAATGCAAATCCTGTGGTGTTTTTTTTAATTCTGGAGAGGTACCTACTGACTTCTAACCTGTACCTATAGCAAAAACTATCAGTGGCACATTTGTGTTCCTCAGCCTTGAGATTGTGTTTTAACGGTTTGAGTCTGTTCTTATAACCCAGAGGCAGAACCATGTTTTCCCGCTAACTGCGTTCTCATCGTATTTATCTTTGCCTACGCTTTACCTACGCAGGAGAGGAAAATACCTTCGGTGTTGCCCTTGCATTAGGACACGGTAATACTAAATGAGCGAGGAGCGGCACAGAGGAGATGCGGCCACCCCGACTAGCGCTGCTTGCTCCCCTAAGTGCTTCCACTGCCCACAAAACACAGAAGAAAGAGCCGACGGTGCCGTGCGAGACTGTGTGTAGCCGTAGCCGTGCGCGCTCCCTCCACACCGTGCCTCACGAAGCTTGTAAAGCACTTTTTGCATGCTTTTTAACAGGCCACTAACAACAACTCTCTCGAGAAGTTCTAAATTAAAGTATTTTTTTCCATTTTACGCTCGGCAGCATGCCATTAAAGCAAAATAAGGAGGTAGCGGCAATGTTGATGATTTGAAAAGAACATTCGTGTTTTCTCTTGCGCAGCACCAAAAGCACACGCTTTTGCGGAGATGATAAGATGCTGGTAGACCCTTTGGTGCTGAAGAAGAAGCTCAATAGGATGGCGACAGAGCAAGGGGCCTTTGCTGTTCTCAGCAGCCTGCTGCTGTACGTCACCGAGCTCGCGGCCGGCGATCCACAGCTCAGCAACAAGAGGACAAAATGGGCAGAAGGTAAAGAAAACAAGGTGAGTTATAACCAGCCACGTCCAGATCCAAACAGGGGCCAGTATCCCACCAGATTTCAGCTCTTGCGGTCCAGATTTCTAAACTGCAATCGTGAGCCGTACACCAAGAAAAGAAGAGAAGTCGGCAAACTGGTCATTAAAGAGAAGCTGTGGGTGAGCAGGGCTGGCAGCAAGCTGGACAGAAGCAGAGAGAGGAAAGGAGATGGAAAAGCAGCGGAGGAGGATGCAGACACAGCGCCCAGCGAGAGGGCCAGGTGGAGCTGCGCGAGTGGGAAAAACACAGTGAAGGACATCCTGAAGAAATTTTTAGCTGCCGAAGAAAAAGAAGCCAAGGAGAAGTCTCCCAGCTGGAAGAAGAAGGGGCCGAACAGCGGTTTGCCGAAAATAGTCAACAGGAGTTCGGTCCTGTCCAAACTGAAGGAGCAGTTTGAACAAAACGCTCTCTGCTCAGCTGCAGAGGTGAAAGCGTCGCTCTTGCACAAAGGTGAGAAAAAGACTAAAAAATTCCCGAGTAGAAAAACTATTCGTAAGCCAGAGGTCAGAGTCCTGCGCACGGCAGCAATGACAGCCACAGATATAAACAGTCCAGAATCCCAATATTTAGTGTGCTCCACGGTCCCGGTGCCCAGACTCAGCATCGTTACCGAAATTAATCATCCTTGGAGCTGGTCGAAAAATAATGCCGCGAAGCAGGCTTTCGGTCATGATAAACCACTGAAGGAACAGGGGGGGTCCAACAGAGAGCCCGGTGAGAACAAAACACCCGCAAATGCAGCACAGGACAGGGAGGACAAAGAAGAGTTACCCCTGGCACCTGAGGCCATATCTGATGCAAAGGACCGTGCTGAGGCTAAAATAGATTCTGCAAAGCAAAGACCCAACTTTACTCCTAATCTAGATAGCTCTTCCACTACCCGTAAAAACAAAGCTCTTGCAGACTGCGTTCCTCCCTTGTCTGAATATAGTCTAGGCTGCGACGGGAATAACATGCCAGCTGGGCCTGATGCATCTTCACTTTTGGGGATTCCCAATGCTGTGCGACATGTCAAGGAAGACAGCCCACCTTCTAACTCGCCTTACTCTGGCACAGCTGAAGGATCCCATGAACAAAGTCCTCAGGATACTAAAAGAGGTGAGATTCCTGAAATAACTATGTACGTATACAGTTCAGAGGAAGTTGACACAGAGCTCACAGAGCCAGAAAAGGATCCTTTCTTTGCAGGCCAAAAATGTTTTCCAGAGCAGAAAGCACTGGGAAACATTCTGCCATTTCACTCTCCAGGAGTCCAAGCATCTCGAGAAGTTGAACCTCCAGTGGAGGATCGACAGCTAACTCTCCGAACACCAGCTTCTGGCAAAAGGCCACCGATAATCCAAAAAGAGGCACCAGGTTTAAGAGGCAGGTGTTCTGAAGAAGCCAAAGAAGGAGCAAAATATCACAGCGAAGAGAAAATATCCTCTACTTCTAGCAAAAATGCTAGTGATGTCCCAGCTAAAAAGGAAAAGGAGAATAAAACACCCAACAGCCAAATGCAAAATGAATCCAAAACCAAGCAGCCACAGCCTCCTCAAATGCCCAGCCCACAAAATAACTTTGGTAGTTTCAGTGGGGACATATCAAATCCAGATGCAAATCAGACCAAACTCACACTCTCCTCAAATGAGAGCCAGGAGAAGAAGCCTGGTGCTGCAGAAGAAGAGCACATCTCTACTCATTCGGAAAAGACACAAAGCCCTTTGCCAGGTGACCTTGTGAAGCACCGTTCCTATATCGCGGAAGAAGATTTTGGGAAGGACAAATTATCTTCATCAAATGAAATGATGAATCATGCAAACAATCGAGCCCTGCACAGGGGTGCCTTGACTGACCTGGAGACCTGTCACAAGCCATCCAAATCTTTCATTAAGCGTGAAGAGGCCACTGCAGATGAGATGCCCTGGCCTGACTCTGAGGCATGGCAGCCACCCTCGTCAACCCCTTTACCAACACCAATGAGTGGGATTGCAGGACAAAGAATCCATCGCACTCTTGGAAATCCTCCAGCCCTTCGACCTATTGATCTGGTGAGACAGGGAGCTGGTGGCGTGGGAGATGAGCATGCCAGCGATGGCTGTGAGAAGCATCCACCACCCACTTCAGACAAGTCGACAAACCATGGGAATGATACGACGGTGGAGGAGAAAACTGCATGTGATTTTAAGAACCAAGTGCTGCCCCCAAATCATGCAACAGAAAATGAAAACTCTACAGCTGAAGAGACAAATACATGTCCGAGATTTGAGAACTGTCTTTCACTTTCAACCAAGAAGCCAGGAAAACAGGAAAATAAAACCACGCTAGCAAGAAAGCCCCTATTATCCTTGAAGAAGAACCAAACACCAACTTCAGACGATACCACGAAGAAAGGAAGTGATATGCTGGAAGAGAACCTGTTTCCTTCATCCGATGAATTGGTCTCAGACCAAAAGAAGCATGCAAAAGGTAAAAATAAGGTCTCCAAACATACAAAGGATAAGCTTTTGTCATCAGGTGACGACATGAAGCATGAGAGCGATAGGACAGAGAAAGATGAGAGAGAAGAGAGAAATGTCTTGCATAAATCTGAGGAGGAACAAGTATTCACACCAAGTGATACAGGGGATCATGATAATAACTCTTCAAATGAGAAGAATGCTCATAGACCTCAAACATCCCAGTCACCTTCATCAGAGCACGATACCAACATTCAAGGAGTGAAAAATACTGGGCAGGATTTGAAGCGCCTAACACCTTCAAGAGATTTTGTGAAACACGAACATGATATGGCAGTAGATGAAAACGTCACCTGCAATAAAGGGAAACACCACCTGTCCTCATCAAATGAACCAATGAAACATGCAAATGACAGTGCAGGGCTAAAAAACATCAAGTCAAGCTTCAAGAATTATTCAATGCCACCAAGAAATATATCAAGGCAGGACAATAAGACCACTGATGAGGAGAATACCCCTCATAATTTGAAAAATGAACCAGTGCAGCCTAAAAAGAGTTGTGAAGGAGAGAGGAATACTTCATGTGATCCTAAAAATCGAACACCGTTATCAAATCCACTGATGAAGCAAGACAAGAAATCGTCCCCTCTAGAGTCACAGAAACAGGTGTCACCAGGTGACTTTGTAAAGCCTGAAACTAAGTTGTCCGAAAAAAAGACTAAACATGTCTCTGAGAAGATCCAGTCACCTTCTTCAAACAAAGTGCTGAAGCCTCAAGAAAGAAGGTCTTCAGGAGAGAGGAAGCAGAAGACACCAGCAGCGGAGGACACTGGGTCACCTGAAACAAAGTCTGTAAAAGAGGATAACGAGCACCAGCATTCTGGGAAGTACCAGCTACCTCCTTCAAGAAAATCAGCAAAGCCTGAGGAAAACACTCCAGGAGGAGACAAGCAGCAAACAAGATTTGAAGATTTTACACCACCTGATACGGATGCTGCAAAAGAGAAGAACAAATTTCCAAGTTCCAAGAAATACCGATCAGTATCATCAGAAACATTGGTGAAGCCTCAAGAAAAAAATACTCCAGAACAAAAGCAACAAACATCAGCTTCTGCAGGTTTTAAGAAGCCTGGTACTAACGCTGTAAAAGAAAAAGATGGAGATCCAAATTCTGAGAAGTCACCCTCTTCAAACAAAGTGGTGAAGTCCCAAGAAAAAAATGCTTCAGGAGATAGAAAGCAGAAGACACCAGCAGTGGAGGATGCCAGATCACCTGAAACAAAGTCTGTAAAAGAGGATAACAAGCACCAGCATTCTGGGAAGTACCAGCTACCTCCTTCAAGAAAATCAGCAAAGCCTGAGGAAAACACTCCAGGAGGAGACAAGCAGCAAACAAGATTTGAAGGTTTTACACCACCTGATACGGATGCTGCAAAAGAGAAGAACAAATTTCCAAGTTCCAAGAAATACCGATCAGTATCATCAGAAACATTGGTGAAGCCTCAAGAAAAAAATACTCCAGAACAAAAGCAACAAACATCAGCTTCTGCAGGTTTTAAGAAGCCTGGTACTAATGCTGGAAAAGAAAAAGATGGAGATCCAAATTCTGAGAAGTCACCCTCTTCAAACAAAGTGGTGAAGTCCCAAGAAAAAAATGCTTCAGGAGATAGAAAGCAGAAGACACCAGCAGTGGAGGATGCCAGATCACCTGAAACAAAGTCTGTAAAAGAGGATAACAAGCACCAGCATTCTGGGAAGTACCAGCTACCTCCTTCAAGAAAATCAGCAAAGCCTGAGGAAAACACTCCAGGAGGAGACAAGCAGCAAACAAGATTTGAAGATTTTACCCCACCTGATATGGATGCTGCAAAAGAGAAGAACAAATTTCCAAGTTCCAAGAAATACCGATCAGTATCATCAGAAACATTGGTGAAGCCTCAAGAAAAAAATACTCCAGAACAAAAGCAACAAACATCAGCTTCTGCAGGTTTTAAGAAGCCTGGTACTAACGCTGTAAAAGAAAAAGATGGAGATCCAAATTCTGAGAAGTCACCCTCTTCAAACAAAGTGGTGAAGTCCCAAGAAAAAAATGCTTCAGGAGATAGAAAGCAAAAGACACCAGCAGCGGAGGACATCAGGTCACCTGAAGCAAAAGCTGTAAAAGAGGGTGATAAACACCAGTCTTCTGGGAAACATCAGTTACCTCCTTCAAGTAAACCATCAAAGCCTGAGAAAAATGCTCCAGGAAGCGGAAAACAACAAACTGTATCTGAAAGTTTTACAAAGCCTGATGTAAGGGCTGTAAAAGATAAAAACAAAGATCCAGGTTCTGGAACGTGCCAGTCCCCATCTTCAAATTTGCTGGTGAAGCCTCAAGAAAAGAATGCCACAGCCAAAAAGAAGCAATCGCCACCGCCACCTGACGAAAAAGCAACATATAAAACTGGTAGCCCAGAAAAGAAGAGTGGACCTGAGAGAAGAGAGAAATACCAGCTACGCTCTTCAGCTCAATCAGAGAAGCGCAGCAATAACGGCTCAGGAAAAGAAGGCCCTGCGGGCAACATCAAGAGCTATCAAGCTCCATTGCCAAGTGATGGCCTAAATTGTAAAAGCAATACTGTCCCAAAATACACCGGTTTGTCTAATAGAGAGAAGTCTCCCAAATCATCCTCATTTCATGTTGCAGCAAAAGATGAGGAAATTCCTGCTGGACATCGAAAAAAGCAGTCTGGATTTAAGAAGTACCAAGTGCTCTCATCAAAGAATTTGGTGAGGCATGAGAAAGAGGTTGCTGAAAGGGAGGGGAGCTGGCAGGCAGCCGGCCAAACAAGTGAGGAAAAAGCAGAACTGGAGGACTGCTCTAAAGCAGCGTCATTCTCAAAATACACAGTGGAAAGCTACAGCGAAAGGCTCTTAGATTCATCTTTCAAACCATTGATCATTAGAGTAACTGACACATTTAAACATCACAGCTAAAATATACGGCTACAGCTTAGGCAAGAACTTACAACTGATTATGCCACCAATTCTCTCGATCTTTCTTTTTTCCTTTACTCTCCAGGGCATTATATTATCATTTTTTAATCACAAGGACATTGATGTGCATCTATCTGAGCTGGGCTTTTTTCCTTTCTTAAACATTAGCCTGAAGACAAGAATTAAATTAATCACTGCAAGTGAATTAGCTAATCACTGAATTAATCATCAGTTTATAAATTAAATACGAGAAGGGCTTTGAGATCAGCGTGAATTCAGCCCTGCTCCAGACTCTCCTTGCTAACTAATGGGTTTTGTTTGCAACAAAGACGACTGTTCAGGGTGAATTCTATTTGTATTTACTTATTCTAATGAAACTCCGCTAGTACTTCTTCCAGGAATGGTGGTAGGCAGTGTCAGCTTTAATTATGTCAAAAAGTGCTTGTTCTAAGCTCTGCCTTTTCACAGATTAACAGGACCTGTTGATCTATTGCTGCACTGAGTGACGCTGTTAGCAGAAGTAGTGAGGGAAGGAGGGGAATGCTTCATTTATCTGCAGAAAAATCCTCAAAGGACATTGATGCTACAAGAGGATTTACTGCAATGCAAATGTTCAGCCTCATTAATATTAATATTGGAAAAATAGTGATTTAACCTCCTCTGAAGCTATTTGCACTTTGGCCATACACTGTGTGCATTGTTGTTGTAAAGATACGCCCTTTCAAGGGGTTCTTAATTACTGCAGAGGAACACGCAGCAAGCGTAAGTGCTCAGAAAAGCCCGACACTGAAAGGCCCCGAGGACCTCTCCTGCGGACAATGTAAGCCAGAGAGAGGCAACACCTTGCCAGGGAAATTCAGATTTCCTGGGACATCTGCCCCACTCCGAATCCCGGGGCACACAGACATGAGGCGGGTGCCGCAGCTCACGTTAAAAGTCTTAGGAAGTGTTTATTTTACAGCGCAGTGTGAAACGGAGCAGTAAGAAGCAGCCAGCGCCACGGAATCCTGCTGACGGGATACGATTATTTTTGTGTTTACAGCAACAGCGGCTTCCGCACAAAGTTTGCGCGTGACGAGCGTTGTTTCGGAGAAGCGAGGGCAGGGCTGCTGCCTCGGCCGTCGGAGCCAGGCTGCGACGGGCAGAGAAATCTTACAGCACCCCTCTCCCATACGCCGGTTTAGCTTAGCGTTGTAACCGTGCATTCGGGTTAAAACTTACTGTGGAGCAACCCTAAGGACCCCCGGCTTCAGAAAGTTGCAGAGCTATCCGGGAAAAGAGAGGGGTTTACACAAGCAAGGGAATTCGATTTTTAGGACACTCTCTCTGCGCGGCCCCGACCCGCCGCCAGCGAGGGAACGAGGACAAGAGGAGGCTGGCAGCAAGCGGACATCAAACCCCTTTGCCAGCACCACTCGCACCAGTCACATACGTGACAAACTGGGCTGTCCCGGCCGGCCACGCTGCCGGGAGGGAGAGGGGAGGTGAACATCGTGTCCCCTGACTGCCGAAGAGGCTTACACTTCGATTTCTTTCCCTTCACCGCGTGCCAAGAATTAGGCTTTCTGGCATCTGGAGGCTCACAAAATTAAAATCACATATGTATATCACACCGGTCCTTCAAAAGAGAGGCTAAACAGAATTTGTTGGAGGTACAAGGCTGCCCTTCTGCGCAGAGGTGTGTTTCGCCCACTGAGCTTTTATGAGCTGGCAACCATAAAGGCCACTTTGTACTAAACCTAAACCATAATTTACTTTTTATTGTCCATGATTTCATTTCCCATTTGAGAAAAGTCCTTACAACATAAAGCTTTTGCAGCAGACTTGAATAGTAAATTCTCTATGAGCTGGCTTTTCCTGCAAGCACAGGAGAAGCCGTTTTAATTATTCTTTTCTAATCTTTTAAAAGAAGAAATTTAAAGGGGGGTTTTTTGCCCCTTGTTCACATCTGGAAAGATCACTACCCTATCACAAATTAAAGGACTTCTGCCTGCCAGATATTAAGCAGGTAGTCAGTGCGTACCAGGAGGTACCCTCAACTCCTCCAATTCACACCTGCAACGTCTGTTTTTCTCAACAGAGATACAGCACTAGGAGACTCAGACGCAGCACCCTGCATTCAGGACAAGTCAGGCAGAGTCATCTTGTGAGGGTTAAGTTTTAGGTTGCTGCATGACTTAATCTCTGCTGGTAAGACATAAATCATCCATCCAAGTCAATTGACTGTTCCTCCCTGAAGAGCACTTAAAACATGACAGAGATTTGCACTAAATGCATCCTTAAGGGTAATGCCTCACTTAAGCAAATCAGCAAGTTTTGTTTCAGGAGTTGACACAATTAATCCTCCAGGAAAGGAGAGAGCAAGGCCATACGAATTCCAGTGGTGATGGCTAGAAGAGCAGTAGAAGATTGGTGTGTCTTGCAGTCAACAGCCCAAAACAAGCCGCTCCAGACCATGCTGGCAGGAAATTTAGCACTGGTGATAAGCAAAGAAAAGTCAGAAATGGGTATTTCGGAAAGAACGGGAGTTCGAGGAAGGGTACGCAGATCTACGCCGGCTGTGCCAGAAGGGGTGCAAATGGCAAGGCTCGGACCTTGGTGACGCCCTTGCCCAAGGGAGATACGCAACAGAAAATAAGGTTTCATTCCCAGTGCCCAGGAATCCTTCCCGGCCTCCTTTGCCCCAGGAGGAGAGGTCCCGAGCCTCTGCTCTCCTTTAAGCACATCTCCCACCTCGTCACAGGAGAGGCGGTGGAGGGAGCCCTCCCAGGCTCCTATTTCACTTTGTCTGACCGGGTAACAGGTATTTTTGACACATCTGCTGGCACATCTCTTGGCTTTCGTGGTTTTGCATGGTGGGTATAATTCTGTACAGTTCTGTTGCTCCACCATGCTACAGCCTTCTGCTTTACTAAAACGCATCTTTCGAGGCAAGCATCTCTCAAGGTCACTGAAGGCACTAGGTTCTTAGCCCTCACTAAATGCAGCAGGAGGGGTTTCTTGCCAGTTTTAGTAATGCTTCCTTAAAGCCCTGGCTTTGCTATAGACACAGACAGATAATCAAAACCAGGCCAGGCACACAGAAAATAAAGAAAAAACAAAGCCCAGGTGGAAAAGGTTTTTCAGCATTACACCTCTGTTGTGACACAGTTTGAACTTTCAGATTCTTATGCAATTAACCTCTGATAGAGATTTTTTTTTAAGGAGACTGGACAAAATGAATGACAATGTCATTTCACCAGGTGTAACCCATTGCTTTGGATTCTCCAAAGCATAGATTTCCAGGAGCTTTTGAAAGCCTGAATAAAGGAGGTGTTTAAGGGGAGTCCCGACTCCGAGCTGGAACTGGGGCACCTGAAGGGTCCCAGCTGAAGAAACTGGTCTGAGGTGGGTTCGGTGGTAAGTGGTGGGGTGGAGGTCGGGGCAAGCAGAGAAGCCATGCAGGCTTCCAGGAGCAGCCATCAGTAAAGTCTTTCAGATTTTTTATGTCCCCTCTAATTAGGCCATAGTAAAAAATCTCCCCTAGCACTTCGTATCAGCAGGACACCTCTCAGATGGGCTTAGTCGTAGGGGATTCGCAGAAGGATTGGTTTGGGGTGATTTGGGTAGCCAAGCATGGACCCAAAAAAACCTGCGCGCCGGTGTGGAAGCACAGTCTCCTTCCCACCGTCAAACACGTGCCCATCATCTCCTACAGCAGCGCAGCCCTCAGCTGAGATGCTTGGAGGTCAGCGGAACAGACCCGGGTCTCCAGAGTCCCAGCTTTGTAAAGAGACCACCACTTTCTCCAAAAGTTTCATGAAGCGAACGTGATGCCCGTATTTCTGGGGCTTCAAGAGAGCTCAGAGGACCCAGGGAAGGGCTGAGAGCTCCCTCTCCCCCCCAGCTCAGAAAGCCGTGCTGGATGAGCGCTGCCTCCATGAAACTGTAACGAACAGCTCCCGCTTGCTGATTTCTTTTTTTTTTTAAGTTGAAAGAGGGCATATAAAGCATAGCCACTCTCAGCAAAAACAGCCCAAGCCCTGAGAAGTTTTAGCCAGTGGAAGAACTCAGGCCAGTGCTGTAGCATGAGGCACGACAGGTCCACATCAAAGTTAGGAAATGTGTCACTACTTTTCTCCAGACCTCAAAACCGGGAAGAAACTGTTGACCTGGTAGTGCTGTCTGATTCCAAATTGTTCAAATGAAACAAAAAAAAAATTAACGAATGCACACTTCTGGCTCTGAACTGTGAAATAACTGAGTAATTTATCAGCATCTTCTGGAGTTGTTTCTCAGATGACCTTTAACACATCATGCATGATAAAAAAGATAGAGACCATGACCTTAAGTGGTACAATTTACCTCAGGTTTTCGCTGTTATACTTTTTTGGATATCAGTGGAGCTGGTAATAGAAGAAAGCACTAAAGAGAATCGAAAAGACCTCATATTAAAATGCAGCTCCCCCTTCGCCCCCATTTTAGCTTTTTCATCTCCACCTGCGCCAGCAGATCCCAGCACACCGGGATTATTCAGGATTTCGGTGAAGCATCCCGAGGAGCCGCAGAGGAGATCTCTGGGCTGCTGACAGGAATAACGCTCCACCTAATGGCTGCATTTGTAAAGCAGGGATGAAGGCAGAGGAAAAGTGGGAATAGTGATAGGAATAGTAGGGAAATTCAGGGAACCATTTCTTCTCTTATTCCTGTGCCGGTGAGGACTGTACATCATCCAGAAGGAGCTCGTCTGTGTGACCAGAGAAACCTTACAAGTAATAACTGGGGATCCTTATGGCTTTTGGGGTGGGGGGTTGCTCTGTAGCACAAGGAAATCTCTGTTGCCTGAGCAATAAGCATAGAGGTATTATCAGCTGTTAGGAGAAACAATTTTAACTACTTCACTCACTATGTGGTTTCCAAAATGTGTCATGTCCTCCAAGCTTTATTTCTCTCTTTCATTTCTGTGAGCATCTCTTTTTATAGAATGAAGCATTTTTCACTCCTCGATGAGAACTTTCAGCACAGGAGGAAAATCTTGCTGGGTATCTGCTTTCCTGCCAACTAAAAGACTTTTTGTGTACTGAATAGCCAAAGCAGCAGCAGGTCAGTATTTTACCTCTTTACGACCTGAAGGAACTGAAACAGTTTGGGGAATTGCTAGACACCTCCCGCTATGGTGCTTGGTTTGTCCTTACCATGCCTTCAGTCGCTTGTATTTCACTGAGCTGCAGGTGCAAGAGCAACTTGTAAGATGGTGGGATTTTCACTTGGCAAGCAAGTGCTACAGCAGCCTTTCAATGATGCGTGTCATGCAGCAGCAGAAATATACTGCCAGAGGGAAAATTTCCTGAGATAATAAAGCCATAAAAATCTATAATGCACTGAACCGGTTAGCCTCAAAAAGCCACCAAATAACTATTCGAGCCTATGTTTTTGAAAATGGCTAGTGATTCCAAATATCCAACATGGGACACCTTATCAAAGGATCTGATTTTGGGGGGAAGTGCTCAGTACTTGCTGTCTGAAAATCAAGCTTCATTCATAAGATGCCTTATGTTAGGCAACTAAAGCCCCTTCTAAAAAAATTGACCCAGATTTCTGAAATACAGGAGACTTTCACAGGCACCTACTTGCCCCTGCATCTACAAAAAAAAAGGCTGAGAACAAAAGAATTGGTGAGCAGGGACCGGCCAGCTCGCCACGGCCCTGTGGGTGAATGGAGCCAGTGCAGGTTGCTTTTCCCGCACGGAATTGCAGCCACTTTCTGCAGACAGCACACCTTTTTGGCCTCACCACGGCAGTTGCTAAGCCAGCCGCTCTGGCCCTTGTAGGGATGTGAGAGAGTCTTAATGTGGTTGAGATGCACCTAAAAAGAAGGTGAGTCCTTCCTATCGCTGTGCTCCCCGAGGCTTCTGGAAGGAATGAAAGCAAGAAAACTCTTGGACACTGTAGAGCCAGTCCATCCTTATCAAGAAACAACTGTGTTTAGTCAAGTTACACCACCAGAGTGAAATGCTTGTGTCCCTTGGTATTCGTACCAATACAACGGACTACCCAAAGGCAGCTCTGGATTGCTAGCCCCAGTTACTGAGATCTTTCATTCTTCTGAAGAATGGGAACAGTGCGGGCAGCGGTGATCCAAGCGCCCAAATAGGGTCCCACCAAATGTATCTCAGCTCTAACTATCTCCAGACTCCAAGAAACTTATCGCAGAAGAACAGAAATCCCCAAAAGACATCTTCTTTATTAACTCATTTAAATTGCACCCCTCATGTAACAAGAAAGCCTGTACCATTGTCATATCACACAGATTTCTTAATAAAACTGTTTTCCTTCTTAGATGGGTTACTTATCTGTACCACTGAGTCTTGTGTGTCGAGAAGATGAAAATAATAAAAGCGTACAAAATAACGGTTTTGTAATCATTCTGTCATTATCAAGGAAGGAGCATGAGAAACAAAGACAAACAGCGCCTGTAAATATCTCATCAGTATGCAGACTGTTTTCCTTATGCCCAAGAGAGCTGACACATGCTGAGTTCCATGGGACAGCTGGGAATAGGTAGAAAACACGGAGCATTAATTATGCAAATGTTGTGGCTTTGAAAAGAGCGCCACAAGCTGCATTTTCTGCAGCTTGCTCCTTGCTGCCCTGTCCCCACCGGCTCCTCAGACCCGGGCAAAGAGCAAGCTGCGCGCCAGGGAGGCGACTGCAGCCACCGAAATAGGAGCAGCGATGGGCTAAGGACCAGGTTGGTGGGACCAACCTCCTCCTCCTCCCACGCTGCCCATGGAGTGAGGGTGGCCGGCCAGGGCTGCATGACCTGATGTGACTGCCTGTCTTGCTTTTGCTTGGTGATGGGAGTGATTAAACGCACACCTGAAACGAACCGGGTGCCGCAGCAGGGCTGGAGGAGGTTTGGTTATCCGTGATTCAAGGGTGGCAGGAGAAGCCAGTAACCTGGTGACCACGTTAGTGCCTTAGAGCTGCAGAAATGCCTCAGGCAGCTCCTTCGTCATATATAAACTTCAAGGAAAACAGCATTTACTGTTGAGATTGCTGGATGCTGTCCTCTCCAGAACACGAAACTCAAGCAAAACTGAACCTTTGAACGTGGAAATACAATTACCCGCAGAGCGGTCCAGGGTGACCTGCAAGCACTCCAGCCTTGCCTGCTGCTCGGCTGGAGCAGTCGGACAAACCTGGGGCTAGCCTGTGAGCCCCAAACCCTGGGGACATCCCCGGCCCTCGCCCGAGCCGGGTCTTTTTCTGCTCCCACAAATGTCGCTGGAGGGAAGAGAGGGATCTCGCTGAGGGTTCACCTTGCCCCATCTGAAGAAGTTTTGGAGGAGCCAAGTTTGGTTCTGTTCCTTCTTGTCACAAACTGTCTGTGCAATCGTCGGCGCTTAATCCGTCCGCACGGTCCACCTCCAAACCGGAGGACGTGCTTTGGAGGCAGCGGGGAGCTCGGGTGCCCGCTGTGGCCAAGGTCCGGCAAGCACCCAGTCTGGACCCACCACCCGGACCCGAGCAGCGCTGGGAAACCAGGACAGAGGCTGCCCGCCCACATTCACCGTTGTCCCGTGCATCGGACTCCTCTTCCAACATCACCGCCGCTGATCCGCACCTCCCATCCGGCTCTTTCCGTGTTAATTCACCAGGGGACATGCGTAGGTCAGTGGGAGAAGAGCGGTGGAGAGTGGGCAGAGCTGTGGTAGGAGAGAACCCGCGCGAGCACGCAGGTTACTGGAGCGATCCCGTACACAGGCAACGCTTTTTGAGCTGAATATTTAGTCGAGTTGCAACTCCCCTGTTACTACCCAAACCGATGCTAGCAGTTGCTTGGGGACTTCTGATGTCCCTCTGGCGTTTCTCTTCACGGGCTCGTGCAAACCCTGTTTGAAAAAAGGCACAAAGGGTCTGTGTAAAGTGTGTGGGAGCGCAATTCCCAGCTGGAGCACATACGAAGCTGAAAGTCACTAAGAATTAGAAGAAACAGACTTGTATGAGTACCATATGGAAGCAAGCACTTAAACACAAGCTGTCCTAAGAAAATACAATGAAAACACAGGTAAGTCTTGATTTCCACCCACACACACACACAATACAGTAAGTCTTTCTGACATCAAAAGGATCAGCTTCTTTCTATGCCTTGCTTCTCCATCCACGTAATGGGAATGAATGACTTTTCCCCTCACCTTGGTGCCTGTCTTTGTATATGTGATATATAAGGTCTCTGGGTCATGGTAGTCTGCACAAGTGTATGTACGTGGATGTACCACCTACCTGACTGCAGCCAAGAGCTCACCTGAGGTCTCCAGGCAATGTGGAAACTCAGACTGAAGCTTACATTTATTATTTTCTATTAACTTCAGTCCCTCATTTTCAGAATTCACCTGGAAGCAGACAAGCAGCACAAGCGCAACCTCTGCATGCTCCCTTCCAAACAAGCTAACACTGAGGCTTAGTTTTACATTAAAAAATTGGTTCACTGACTTATTTAAATACCTTTTTAAAATAAGTGGCCACTGCTCTCCAAGGTACACCACTAGCGCCCAACTCTAGGCAAACAGAAACACAGACTCAGGTCTGTCTTTATGCTTTCTCCTTCAGAAACCTGGGTTTAAATGAAAAATCTGCTGTTTGCAAATCCCAGGGACTAAACTATGATGAGATAATTGTCCACGTCCCAGGGGCTGAAAAACAGCTCAGCTTCACTTCTGAAGACCGTGAGATCACGACAGCCTCTGTGAGGATCGTTAAAATTCCTCTTGGCGTGCCCTGTGACTGATGAAGGATTGTAAGAGCATATTAAGTCAACCAGCAGCGACAGGACCCCGAAGCTTTGACAGGTTCTCTGGGCAGCAAACTCCGTAGCAGAAGCTCCAGGTGGGACAAGACCACCCCCAAACCTCCGAAAAGAGCCAGAGGAGACCATGGCAGACAGGCTTGGGTCTCGCTCACATTTGGCAGGACCAGTGGGGCCGAACGAGCGGTGAGTTATGGGCAGGAGGCATAGCAGTAACAAGGCTCTGCTGTTTCTCATTAGCGTGCCGCATGATGGTATTTAGGACATGGCTTACAGGGCTGGCAAAGGCAGGGCTGCAGATTTTCTGGTTCCTCCGTGGTGCTTTCAAACCTTTCTGTTGCTGGGGGAGGTAGAATACGTGTGTTTTCCTTTCAGCAGCTCTGAGATAGCTTTTGTGCAAAAGGGGGTGAAACAGAGGCTGCCTCAGTTTCCTCTTGTTTTTTTTTAAGGGCTGAAATATTATAAAAAAATGAAACATTTTCTTTAGGTTTTGACTTTTTACTGCTAATTGGATGCAACTGTGATTCATGAGCACTACAAGACAGCCACTGAAATAAGGTAACTTTTCTCCTTAAAAATTCATTTCAAATCGAAAAATGCATTCCAGTAATGTTCCTCCAGCCTGACAAAGAAAGCTTAAACTCCCAGAAACACCATGGTTTAGCATCTTTTAAAAAATAAAATATATTCTCACGGAAAAAATATGCTTAAGAAACAGTATGTTTCAATCAAAACCATGTTTCACGGGGAAACGGGTGCCCATTTCTAGTAGCGGGGGGGGGGGGTGTTAAGGCCCTGGCTGGGAAGCCGAAGCGGGCAGGAGCCCGGCAGCGTGCTCGCTCCTTGCAGCTGAGACCAGGCTTGAGGAGACTGCCAGCAAGGGTAGGAGAAGCCTTCTGCAGAACATCAAATCTAATTTTTTTTACATTTTTTTAAACAATCCACCGGGATAGAATTAAGCTCCAGAGACAGATACTGGGAACTTCTTTGGGATAACACCAAAGGGCGATTTCCTTTTGCTAACTGGTGCATAAAAGAAGAGGAAATCCTAAGACTACCATAATCAAGGTGTCCCTGAGCTTGTGGGGCTGTTTTGTTCCCTTGCCCTTGTGAGTTGTCTTGCTGGCCTGAAGATGGCGAGTTTGCCATTTGGAGAGGTGGCTGTTGGCTGACAAGATGGGGAAAAGCCCTGCATCCTTAAGGGAAGCTGAAAGACAAATACCGGCTGAAAATGATAGTTAAGAGTTAACTCTTCACCCTCCCTAACAGCTCTCCCATAATGCTTAATTTTGTGTGCATGACCAGCTGTTTACTAGGCATGAGGATATTGCCCTGAAGATGGTAAGATCGGTACTTTGGCTGATCATTAAACATTATTATTGGCAATGGAAATAGGGAACTTCGCTACCCACTTCAGCAGGAGCCAAAGTCCACAGCACAGAGTCATTAAGACTGCTCTTCCAGGAGGCAAAGTAAAGGTGTATGATGACCATCCTATCATTTTCTTGTCACCCCTACGGTCTTCAGTAATACATGGACATGAATTAAGAGATACCCATATTGACTGATTGACTCCAAAGGTCCCACAACAAGGTCCAAGACTAAGACTCAAGCAATGACTTGTAGCATTACTGATCTCTGTGCCATCATGAGCCAAATTCTCCAAGGCGGTCAAAAGTTTTGAGTCTGGGACCCACTGGACCATCACATACTTCTGGGAAAATATGTTTTCCATACGTGTTTTTCAAAATCCGTATCTGTGTTTTAAACTCATCTGGACTCCTTCACCAATTCACAAAAGCAAAAATATGAATACTTCACAGAAGTAAAAATATGATGTTGAAAACAGTGCTTTAAATAGACACAAGAATACAAGTTTTTCCCTGACTGCCCACATGGAAACTCCACTAAGGTCATCCTGTGACACACGCATTTCCTATTGCTGGCTTCCCTCTCTTCCTTTCCACTTTCCTATTTTTCCCCTTACATTTCTGTCCTGTCCAAGGGCTAGAAAATGAGGCTGGAATGTGAATCATGTGTTTCCAAGAAGCATAAAGAACTTGCTCTGTGGCTCAAATTTTCCATTTATTTTTCAATAAAGATTTCTGAGCCCTCCCGAGAGCCTCATGAGTAGGAATTTCTTTCCAACACTCAGCTGCTCATTAATTCCTGGGAAAACCCCTAAAACAGAATTTTCAGTAACTTTGCAATCTTCCCATTCTGAAGCTTCACTGTTATTTTGTTAAAGAAAGCACTCACAGCCATTCAAGAAAACATTTTCAATGTGCTATCTTGATCAGCTACACAAATGCACACACATACTGCATTCTGGCTGCAAATCTCAAATTTGGTGACAATTTGTTGCCCAAATAACTAAAACATTAGCAGGGGCGGGGCTGGGTGGGTGGATTTTTCCACCCCTCCTCTTCTCCAGTGCGGTACCCACTCCTCCCTGGATAGCTTGGGATTTTCCCTCTGCCAGGAGGAGCTACAGGAGGAGCCCCCCGACCCTGGGGGGAGGAAGGCAGGGTCCTCCGCATCTTGGAGCCGTGGGCAGCACAAGGGACAGGCAGCTGCTGCTCCTGCCGGTATTGCTACAAAGCAGGTAGCGGCATCCCCTCCGACATTCCCAGCGTTGCAGAAGGATGCTCTGTCTCAGCCATCGGACCATAAATGCACAGCAAACAAGCCAGGCCTGTCATATTTTGCACCGGGGCTGAACTCTGCCATCATGTCCATCTCTACAAGCTGCAAGACCAGATGAGCCGTAGGGCAGCACTGACTCCAGAACTGCTTTAAACACCAGCCTCCCCTTGCTCTGCCACTGCCGCCACTGTCCCCCACAGGGAATGGGGGGGGTTTGCAAGAGCCTGGACACGTATGTGAGTGTATTTGCCCGTGGATTTTCCCCTGCACACCCAGCACCCGGTGCTGCAGGGCTGCTGCCGTGACTGGAGGTGGTTGGGTGCTGCTGGCGAGCAGCTGGGGAGCACCGAGGACGGTGGAGGTTTCCTACAGTACCAGGAAAGAAGAAATGCACAGCAAAGGCTGAGTGGTAATAAAGAAGAAAACTTCTTGATTTGTGCTCAGAAGAGCATGTTGCTGGCAAAGAGCAGCGCTCAGTACCTCATCCCTTCCAGCAACCCAGAGACTCTACTTCGTTTCTAGGTCTTAATAGCTTGTCTTTGACCCCACAACAGTTTGTGGGCCATGTGGGCAGAGCTAAGGGGAGCAGAGGCAATACCTCACTAGCATATGTCACTAGCTCAGGGGCATTCGCTTTGCATGCACAGCATTTTTTGGCTGAAAAAACCCAGCATTTTTGGCTGACTAAACCTTCTTGCCTCGCTGCAAGGCTCCTTATGCTATTACCTCTGCCTTTCCCAATGCTCAGCTGAGAGTGAAGTAGCTACAGGGTTTTAGGAGTACCGGAGCACTGGGGTCTTAAAGCCCCGTTACCACCTGGCACAGAGCGTACCTTTATAGGATGGAAATCATTCGACTGCTGACAAAAATAATCCCAGGGTTTGCTGTCACAGAGATGATGCGGTGGTGCGGGCCTGAGAGGAAGACTGCACCCCTGGCCATCTCTCTCCAGTGAAAGCACTGGCTCCCTCCACCCCACACAAGCCATTTTGGAGGCCCCCCCCCCCCCCCCCCCCCCCCCCAGATTTCTGCAAAGTTCTGCCACTTCAGGGCAAAGGGGTTTGACGTTGTGTCTGCAACGGGCTCAGGAGCTGCGCTGAGCACAAACCCAACAGCAAAGTGGCTCTGCCTCGCCGGAGCCCCTGCATTTTGTAGGATCTGGGTCTTTCCATTTTCCAGGCTTGAAAAGGTCTGGAGGGTGTTTTGCTGAGATCAACAATCAAATCCTCCACGATTTGCTTCAAGGACCTTTTGACATTCCCCAGTAGCGTCTGTACAGTGATTTCTTTGGCTGTTTTTCTGCTGCAGGCATAGATCAAAGTGCTCTCTCTGACCCCCCACCACTTGCCATTCAACTTGCATTCCCCCCCCGCTAGTCGGAAGCTTTTTTAACGAGGCTGCTTTATCACTTATGAATATTATCATTCCGCACTGCGGGTAGATCTGTGAGTGAACAGCTTGCTAATAGTAAATGGCGATAAGAAAGCCGCCTTTGGCAAAGGCAGAAGGAATATTGCTCTGCGACAGATCCCTTATTCTGGGCCAGCTCAGGATGCCCCTCTGACAGCCGAATGTGGGTTTATATGGCAAACATGTTTGCGTGTCCCCTGCTAGAGATTATGGGAGTCTTGCTCTCTGCTGTTCTCAGGATTAAGTAATGAGGGAGACAAGATTCTTGGTAGGAATTGCCTTGCTTCCCAAAATGTTAGAAGCACCACAGAATAGCAATAAAAAGAAGGCAATGGGCAATCACAGTTACCATCTGTAGCACGAAAAAAACCCAGAGTTTTGTAGAAAAGCCATTCACTCCATTAAATAGTGAGAACTAAAGGCTGTAAAATTACTCTCTGGAGTTAAAAAGTAACTGATCAGAATTCAGGTAATGAATTCACTCCACACTTTAAAGCACAAACTCACCTCCAGGACTGCTTTTGAATATTCCAGTAGGGAATACTCATGGAGAAGCAGTGCTCTGACTGGTGTCTTTCTGCTGCACCTTCTTACCCTCCTCCATCAGATTTAAATGTTAATAGTTGTAAATTCTCACCCAACCTGGGCAGTCAGATCCTGTACCCAGTTGAACTGGCCCAGCCTAATGCCCCCCTGAGCCACCCTTCCCCTTGCACTCCACACACCTTGCTCTTGGGTTGGCTTCACATCATTCATTTATCTCAGGCTAATTTTGCCCATGGAAACCTCTCAGGCCCTACTTTGTAAGTAAGTCCTTTGTTCCACACAGTTTTATTTTAAAAAGTGGCAACCCAAAGGGAAAGAGAGGTAAAATAAAAGCATAATTCAATTTGATGGAAACAAAAAGAATGAATTAGTTAACGCCTACTTGGCAAAAATACCCTTTAGCTAAATCCTGAGAGCTGCACAGGATGTCACTTGCTCTAGGAACATGGTTGTCTCTGCTGGCAGTCATTAGTGTTGTTGGTATGTACAACAGGTCCTCTAAAAACAGCCGTGTTCAGATTAGAGCTGCAAAAACCCTGATGCAGTGATTCTCTGTGGCATCCTGCCTCATCTCTTCTCACACCGTCAAAGACGGATTTTGCCTCACCTTCTCCTAAGCTATTGTTAGCCATCTTTAATAGTACAGACCATCAACTCAATTACTGTATTGAAGCACGTACATTCAGGGAGGAGATCCCAGATGCCTTTGGTCAACATAGGAGTTTAGTTTAATTAAAGGTAGGTGCTAAAACAGAAGTGGCAAGATATGCATCTCACATGTCCTTATTATCAGCTTTTCAGCATTCACAGCTTTGCTCTTGGCAATCATCTGCTGCAAATTTCTCAAATATTATTTGATGTTAGTCCACTGGTTTTCAAAAGTGTTTAGTGAGAAACATTAAATGCAGCCCAGCCCCAAACACCTGAAGATAGCTCTGTGGGTCACGGAAGTGCAAGTCGCAAAAGCCAGTTCCACACAGAATGATGTATTTACAAAAGATACTGAAGGGTGCTCAAGTGGAAAATCAGACCATTGAAAAGCTAAAACCAGCCATTGATTCTTATGTAAGTGTTACCTAATTGTTATTTTTTTTTCCCAGAAAACAGTCCATCAGACCTGTCTCTTCTTCATTACAAGTGTCCCCTTTGTGAGGACCCTTGACAGCAACTGTGAGGTTTTTAAGTACTGTTTATTATCACCATATAAGGTTGACTCCAAGGTTCAGTGTTAGCATTCTCCCCTGGGAGTATGAAAGGTATTGCCAGGGAACACACTATCATTGCTGTGGGAAATACAACACCCTGCTAATTTGGCATTTGTTTCATACTAGAAACTACACCGCAAACATTAACCACCCCTTGTAGTAACCACACATCAGTACTCTAAAATGCAGCCACTGCAATCAAAAGAGCCACCAGTGTTTTTCCACAGAGTAAGTCCCAGTCATGCTGACAAATACTGACAGTGCACTTTCACAAGCTGAGTCCTCCCTAGAAGAGAACTTACAAGAGCCCCCTTTGTGGAAATTCTCTCTTTTTTTTCTCTCTTTTCTGAAGCACTGGGTGGCTCTGAGGAAGTTCTCTGGAAGCTGTCCCTCTTCCTGGTATATGACCATTCGATTCTCAGCTTGCATATAGGTACCAGACTGCAACTTTTGCTGTGAGCTATATTTGATCCTGTGATGTGCCGGGGGAAAACTCTGTGGAGTTCTGCACAATATCCAACGCACCTGCATTTTCTCTACTGGATGGAAGACTGAACTTGCTTTCTCTCTACTTGCAGCTTATTCATGTTTGCTTTCCCTGACTACTCAAATGTGAAGTAAAACTGTGGCTGTACCTTCACATTTAAGACCTGGCCTGCTTTAACATATAGTCCCCAGCCTCTATTTTTTTGTAACACAGGCAAAGAAATGCCATCTGAGAGACTGAACAGCCACGTGTAGTACATTTTGTGAGACCCAGCTGGTTCCTTCAGGCAGAGACTGGATATTTCTGGCTAGAAGGAGTGTTAGAGCTTCCCAGCAGTGTTTCTCCTGGCTCAGCAACCCTGCATTGAGCCTTGGGGGGCTCCAGGCCTTGGGTGGGCTTCAGACCTGGCACTGGAGCCGGAGAGAGAAATCACCTTTTTTTGCTTGGGTGAAGGCCTGAGTGAGAGTTTTTCACACTGAAGGAGAATCATGTCCTCTCCTTGAGTGACTCGTATGCTCGCTGGTCCTGCACTGCCATGGCTGTTTGAACCCCGGGGACGGGGACAGGCTGAAACAAAGAACTGAAAATCAAGAAAAATTAAGAGAGGCATGACGAACCCTCAGCCCCTTCCCCCCTCCCTCCCGGTCACTTCTGTGGGATTGGATCTGAGCTTTCTTTGCTGAAAGTTGTTTCACAAACTAACCTGCTGCACACATATAAAGAACCATTAAATACTCAAAGCCTGTAATTCTAAGCAAATCTTATACAGGGCATTTATGCTGCCATCAAAATGCAAAAAGCTATGTCTGAGAGATATTTCCAGAACAGCGTAGTTAAGAGAATTGCAGCTGGAATTACTGACAGACTGGTTCTTTGGAATGCTAAATGGTTTCATCACATATAGATATCATGGGCTAAATTGTAACTAAGTGGGGCAGAGCATCAGGACCCCTACAAGGCATGTCCACAGCAGGCAAAACTGTAATGGTCTAATGACAATTCTAAGTATTACTTATGTATTTTGGTGGGTTGATTTGCATCTACATGCGGATTATGACTATGGTCAATTTTCCATCAACATCTAATAAGAAGACGTTTGCACTTTTGCAACCATATGAAAAAATAACTTAGCATAGATCAGGAAAGACAATAATTATCATAAAGCTTACTTGACTGTGTTCAGAAGTTTGCGTCAATTGCTCACGGAGGACTGGTATTGACAAGATGTCATGTAGAAGGAAATTACTACAAAAATAATACCACTGGAGTTTCTGAGAAGAAAATTCTTGAAAAATATGTTGTTGAGAAATATGAAAATACAGAAATAGAAGGTACCTGTTGCAGAAGCAATACAAATGTGCAGCACTGTTATACGCAATGATTGCCATGGCTCACTGGATAATAACAGCAAATTAAGTTCTATAATTTTCCTAAGATCACACGTAGCTAAAATAAAATTTCTCAGTTGAAAAAAAAAATCAGGTGCATTTTTGACACGAGCTACACTTTCAATGGAAAAAAGAATCAAACAGCTGGCTGTGAACATATTTTTGTAACCACTTACACAGCAAACCATGGAAATACCAAAATGTTGCTGATGATAGTTTTCAGTGCTACACATCCCTCCTCAATTTGACCACTTCAAGACAGGAAAGAACAGTGTCAGAAATACCTGAAATAAAAAAAAAAAAGGAAATTTAAATTAAATTATTTTAATTTTGACGATGTGTCATCTAGTGATAACATTAGTGTTTGGGGGACACCTATCTGAAAATTAACACAAAATGAGAATTGAATTTTTCCTCCAGTATTAGTCATGTGGTATAATCTGTAACCTGACAAAGCAAGCCAGAGAGAAGTCATCATTTGATCCTAGATGTTGCAATCAAAGCTTCTTACCTTTCAAAGGAATTTAAAAACATGATACTTCAGCTGATATCTTGATCACATGTAAATACTGAAGCATATCTGTACAGACGGTTGTTGCTATAACCTTGCAGTTCAGAGAAGCTTCAGCCGCTCTTGCTGTCAACCCCAAACCTGGCTTTTCACAAAACTTCTTATTTTTCTTTCAGCCTGTGAGTTCGAAAAATGTGTAGGGCATAAACATGCAGAAAGCTACAGTGAAGAACAACCTCCCTGGGAGCACGTTACCTTTGCAGAGTTCAGCGCTCCAAAGCTTGGAACTTACAGAAAGGAAATTTGCTGATCTGACCTAAACTCAGTACCCTTGTACCTATGCATTATGAAATAGTATTTAATCACAGAAACTTAAGATTATCTGTGCTCCTGGAAAGCTCCTGCCTTATTCCATGTCAGAAATGGATGTCTCTTCCTGAATGGGTAGCTATACCACCTTCTTTTTACACCAAACTGTCATTACTTTCAGGATTTTTTTCCTTAATGCACGATTTTTAGAGAAACCCTTAACTGCATAGAGACAATTAAGTGAAATAAATAATGTGCTTCACAGCTAACACTATGTATTTACATGCAATGATTGTATTTAAATACCTGTGATGATAACTCTGCCTGCTTCTTACGGAATAGGATACTGCCAGAGACAACTGAAATGAAAGTCCTTGCAGGACTCCTAATGCAGAGGCAACTGAAGGCCAGGGGAAGGTTTGCCTTCACGTTTCCCAACTAGGACCAAATGTAAAATCACAGTAGACAGCCAGAGAATATCCAGGTTAAACCCCATCCCTAATCAGCAGGTCTTGGAGCTGCTGGATTTGCTAGGCATGATGCCTTCACAAATAGGGACAAGAAAGAAAAAGGGGATGGGGGAAGTAAGAAGGAGTTAATAATCTCCAATCTCGTCTGTCATCTCTTCCTGCGAAATCTCAAAGTTCAGTTATAAGCTTTGTAATCATGCAGCCAGGAAAGTAAACATCATTAGCATGAATTTAAAGTGCTTTCAGCATACCCCTCATGATCATTCAAGCAGATAAGGGAAAAAAAACCAAACAGAACAAAGCCATCTAGAAAATGCTTCATTTTGTCAGTTGAAATAACAAACACGTTTTACAGAGTTGCAGCCTGACCTAAGCTAGATTCATCAAGTAATTAGCCACTATGAACCTCTGTTTTGGTTTACTCAGTTCCACAGCGCTGGGTTACTGGTCTGTGAGAGTTACTGACCTTTTTCTAAGGACATCCTTGTCCCTGTCTTAGGAACCCTTCCTGCTAATAATGTTTGAGTATTTTTTCCATATCACTTTTGTCGTATAATTTTGCTGAGTTTTTCACACCGAGGACACTACGATATCATTTCTCTTTCCCTGCTGTTTCCAGCATTGTCACTTACAGCCTTGAGCCTTCTTTTCTGACGCAGCTGGAGGATGGCAGCTGAGTGCAAAAACCCTTCTGCAGAGATTTCTATGGGTAATGTTGATTCTCCAGGCGGCTGCAGTGGTATGCAGCAAGCTTTAGAGCTCCTTTTTATAGTTGCTCATATCAGTATGCTCTGACTCCTGGGGCCACAGTCATACTGAGAATAATCAAAATACTGGCACTTCCCAGACTACACGTGGATTTGTAACTTGTCCTACCAGCTAGTAACCTTCATAGACGTGAAGCTGTGAAGCCTTCAGGGAATAGAGGAAATTAACTTTTAAAAATACGTTTCTGTCCTTGCTATGCAGTCTGTTCTAAAGTTCACTGACTGCTGTTGGAACAATTCACGTGAACAGGTTTAATCAGGCCTGCAGACTGCAATTATGTAAGCATGATGTAATTTTCTGAGACAAAAATATGAAGCAAGTTCAGCATTTCATTACCTGTCCAGAGCCTCAATCCATACGTAGGCAAAGGTTGCCTAAACTTGGTAGGTAGCTGGTTGTAACAGGAACCAAAGGTGTCTGGATGTGATGGTAGCATTCCTTAACCTCATTAGCTGGATGAGTTGTCTAGTCCTGGAGCACATTATGCCTGGCTTAGAATATCGACTTGCGGTGATTAATATTTACATATACACACATATATGCTTACTTCTTACTGGATGTTTCTATACCGCCAAATCTGCTTAATCTAAGCTGTTTTCCCCAAGTATGGAGTAGCAGATTTTTTTTTTTTCAGGTCATGGGAAAGCAGCTCAAGCCAAATAGATGCAGAGTAGAGCTCCAACAAAGCAGGGTATGCTTGTCTGGTGTGGTTTACTAAGTACAGACACAAAGATGAGTGGCTGTATGACAAACCACACAAGCTAGGGAAGCCACGTATGCTGTGGGAATTTCATCACTTGCTTGGGATACTACAACGTCCAGTCGCTAGCAAGAATTATCTCTTTTCTGCTGCATTCACATTTTCTAAACATGGGCTATTAACCATTTTGTGAGCAATTAGGTGTTTTTTAAAACTTACTGTCTGGATCTGGAAAAGCAGAGCTGCTAGCTTTGCTGGGAATGGTGTTTCTCACTGGTATTTCTCAATGAACAGGCTCACCCATGCTGTCTTAAAAATAGTAGGCACACTATATCCACACACACCTTATCCCTTTCTTGGTCCTATTGCACTTTGCTTCCCCCTAATAATTTATTTTCTTTGACCTTCCTGCAGCCAGCAAAGAGAACCTCAGGCAAGAAAACAGACACAGTTATGATACACAAAATAATAAAGATATTTCTTCCATTCTTGGGTGGGTAAAGAATCCTCACGGCCCCCACAGGCAGCCAAGGAAATACTTTCAGGCACAAATATTATCAAAGGCTTTCTCCTAATGCTCCTTCCCCAGTTTCGTCCTAGAAGTAACAACAGCCTTGGGGTGGTACGTGAGGAGCTGGACCATGTTTCAGCATTGCTGATACATCAAACATACGTGGCGTAGCACACATTTCACAGCTTTGGGAAGCATAAAGCCACCCCAGACTAATTCCCAATAAGGCTAAAAATTTTGCTGGTATTGTTATTTAACAACAACCGCTCTGCAAACACAAGCAGGGAAGCCTTGCTCGCTAAAATACAGGATATAGGACAAGCAAAACTTTGAATGCCTCAGCCTGTGAAACACTTGTCTGCTGTCTTCATCTGCTTTTGCAGGGAACACATCTAAATGCCTACCCTTAAAGGGAAGTCACTATTTTAAGGACTTACTCTGGCAGCAGCGGGATAGGACTTCCTACCAAACACGTTCACCATAATGTAAAAACTACAGGGATAAGGTTCAGATGCAAAAGGGGGGGAAAGTTACGTAAGGTACATTTCCTTTATGCCAGGGGGTAGGTGGGAAGGCTGTGAGCTTCACTGGTCTGAACATCACCGAAGTCTGCCCTCCTGCACTCTGCCACTGCCACCAACTCCTTCAGAAGTAAAGGACCAAAACTAAATAGTGTCCTTTTCTGCTGATCACAACACCAAGCACATGCAGTTCTCAGATTCGAGGGTTTATGCAGTAGTTTCTTTGAATGCCTTTAAAAGCAGCATGATATAATCTGCCCAGAAGAGAGCAGCATTGATACCCTGTGAAGGACAACCACGGTATTATCTATTGCCAGACAGTAGTAGGCTGATTCATTTATCAGCCATAATATGGGGATGCAATTATTGCACTGAAATTTAGGAATTATTTTTATTAATCGATTAACATTCTAAGTTGCTTCCTTAACAGGAGTTATGTGAAGTTTCTTGATAGGAGCCTTTGTGTGAAACGGGCATAGATCTGAGTGAACCACGCAGTTGTTATGCTTGTATTAGAGCAACAGAAACCTTATATAACATTTAAGGCTTGCTGACAGTAAAAATGCACTGTGGTATAGACAAGGCTACCCTTGATGCACTGCAGATGTACCCTTAATTAATCACAGAAACAATCTGCTGCTTGCAGGGAACTTTTGATGGGTCCATTTTAAAAGGAACATGCACCGAAGAGCCTGACTTTGTCAGGTGAAGTATCACCCTGTTACCAAACAAGCCTGTGGCTTCAGGATTTGGGGGTGAAAGGGGTATTCAGGCTAACTGAGGCTTCCTTCTTCCCTTCCGTGGGACACCGTCGCCTCCTTCTATTCACAGCTCTGCCAAGGATTTTCTGTGCGACTTTGACCAAGTCAGTGGGGCAGAGCTGTTTGCAGAGCATGCCTCTGCCTACGCTCTGCCAAGGCAACGCTGGCGGGATGTCAAAGCAGAGGCTTGGCACGGGCTGGTTTGTAATCAGGTTCCAGTCCTGCCAGTACCCGAGCGTGTTCGTGACGCCGCACAGTAATTTGAGTGGGACCGCTCTCCTGCAGGAAAAGCCCTACGCCTGCTGAAGCACAGAATTTTCCCACAAAAAAAAATTTAAAATATTATGTATTGCTGAACAGTCGTGAACTTCTAGGGCTCTGTGACGGCAGTTAAACCAAGTACAAATCTCTGTATTTTTTCCCTGCCGTTGGAGCCGAACTACTTCCACATTTCTGTGTGGGTGATTGCCTTTGATCCCTCGGAGAGGAGGTAGCTTTCTCCAGGAGTGTGCTGGGAGGGAACAACTGTTGCTCTCCCTTGTGAAATCCCATCTGTTGTCTTCAGCAGCTCTTACTCGCTGGCTGAACGCGATGTTTCTCCGGCAGTAGCTGTAATTTTCCAAGCGCTTTGCTGGGTGCAAAGTCAGAACTTGATTCAAAAAGGACAAGCAGGGATACAATTTCTCTCTCTCCCTTCTGTTACGCAGCGTGTTATGAATTAAGCTGCTGGCGGCCAGGTAGGGCAGAGTCCGTGTGGGTTTTGGGGTTTGTTTGACATCTCTGAAGGTGAAGGGCAGTGTGCTAATGTTAGAGCTGGGTTCTGGAAATGGGGAAACCTTTTTGGCTGTAATTTTGGGTAGTATTACTCCACGTTTTTGACAACCTGCCATTTATTATTAAATAATATTTAAATGATTGTTAGCTTACGGCGGAAAGGTAAGCGGGCAGAAGCTGAAGTTGGTAATGTTCCCATGTAACAAAGCATTGACTTTATTCTGGGGAAATTAAATGGAAGAGCGTGAGGATTCGGGCGAAAAAAGCCCAGTGCAACCAAGCGAACTGAAATACTGACACAACCACCCCTTCTCGTTGCTTGTGGGGAAATTCCTTCGGTTTGAAGGGCCGTACCTGCAGCCACTCTCCCTCCATGTCAGTGAGACACTCCCCTCGCGCTAGAACACTCGGATTTTTTTTTTTTTTTCCCCCAAGATGTGACAGAAACGCGAAATAGACGAACCTAAACCACCACCAGAATCGGATCAACACCTCTTCGCCGTTCGAGGGGACCGGGACCGACCCCCCCCCCGGCCCGTCCCCGCTGGCACCGGCGCTGCCCTGCCCGGCCCCCGGCCCCTGGCATGGGAGGCGGGCCCCGGCGGACGCCCCCGCCCCCGGGAGGGCGGCAAAGGGAGAAGGAGTTGAAGCTGGGAGCCGTTCCATATGGGGCTGCCGCGTTCTTCGGCCTGAAGAGAGCCCGACCCCCGCGGCCGGAGGCGCCGCGTTCCCCGCCGGGGGAGGCGGGGAGGAGGTGGTGGTGGTGGAGGGGGGGGGGGAGAGGCCGATGGAGAAGCGAGAGGACGGGCGGGACTGGGCGTACAGGTAGGGCTGCTGGTGGCGGTGCTTCGGGTCGCCGGTGCCGGGCTCGAGTGGCGGGACGGCTCTGAGGGGAGAGTCCGGTGTGTGTGTGTCTCCGTCCGTCCGTCCCGCCGGGACCGGCCGTGGCCGCTCCCACGCGGGCTCTGCCGGGGCGGAGGATGTGTGTGGGGGGGTGTGCGTCACGTTTTAAAAATACCGCTTTTACAACTTTCTTGTGAATCTGCGGCACTCTGGCTGAGGGAGGGAGCGAGGCGGGAGCGGCGACTCTCAGCACCTCGCAGGGCGTTTGGCCTTTTTTTTTTTTTTTTTGGTAGTCCCTTAAAATAGCCTTTTTTCCCCGCTTGCCCAGAAACACGAAGGGCTGAGGGGAGCCGTGGCGGAGGGTGAATTTGGAGCCGGTTGTCTGCGGGGAGAGCAAGATATTCCTCTCAGAGCCCTTGGGGTTTGGGGCGGGGGGGCCGGCGGGACGTGGCCGAGGGGTCTGCGGGGGGAGAGGCCTTCTCCCCGGGGGAAATCCGCGGCACGGACCGGTGGGCTGTTAACGTGAGGGCAGCGAGGAGCAGTGGCAGCCCTCGCTGCCTGGAGGCAGGTTAGGGAAGGTAACTTCCTTAAAACCGTGCTTCCCGGCTCTTTATTTTCCCTTTTTACCTCAGGAATGGAGTTGAGAGTGAAACTCTTGTGTGCTTGCTGCCTGGGCAGTCGCTAGCATAAATATGAGATGTGTGTTCGTGGAGGTGTTAGAATTTTTTTGTGCGCGTTTTCTGTGCCTTCAGAGAAACCGGTGTTGGGGGTCTCGGTGTTTTTTTACACCTGTGGGTTTTGCGTCAGGTTTGGGGAGTACATGGGTACAAAGGTGACTCTTCGAACAGCCGATTAGGTAATACCAGTTGGAGGTCTGAATATGAAAATGTTCCTCTTCTGATTCATGCTTTTACTACCCGTGACGATCCCGTGAGCTGGAGTTTACCCAAGGCTGTGCTGGTTCCGCTCCATGGGCAAATTCCTTCTCCATGAATGAAGCGGGCAGTGGTTTTGGAAGTCAAGCCTCCATGTCTGTCTTGCAAACTTTTCTGCGTAGACAGACCACTCTGCCTGTTTAACTTCTACAAAGCCTATGAGTGTTCTGTACTCAGCTTGTTAATTGGTGGGTATAAAGCGTCCTGGGGAGTTGCTGTAAATCTAGTTTAGCAAGGTGACTTGATATATCAAGCTAAAACAGAATCAGACTTCCAGTTCTGAAACTCCATCAGTGTCGTGCTGCGACACTGAAAAACTGTTAAAGATAATAAAATAAGCATTTTGGTACTACATACGAAGAGGGTAGATTGACACAAGGATTTGTGTTTTTTTCCAAGCTGTATGCTTTCACGAAGATAATTTCAGAAATTACCCCTTTTAAAAATAATCTTTGGAACTTGCTACACTTTACTTTTTGTTGTTATTTTTCTGTGCAGAACTGTGTGGAAAGTGAGTTCAGGCCATATTTGAGCTATTGTGCTATACCTTCATACTTTTCAACTGTTTGTCTGCATTGTGGAGAAAAATACCTCCCAGACTTCTGTGTGGTCGTAATTTGGGTCAATTTTGCACACAATGGACCCAGTGCTCTAAAAACTCCTTACTTCTGAAAGTAGTGAAGTCTGTAAAACTGACTGAACAGTGCATGTTTAAATTCATTTACTTACACAGCTTTGATATGCTCAATGGAGTGTAACGGTTTGTGTAAAGTAGGTTTTTGTTGGAGGGAGTTTTGAGCTGCTTTTAGAAATAGCAACTGGAAGTTATTTAAAGCATACGTGCACATTTTTTCTTTTTTTTTCAGCTGCAGGTATGTAGAAGCATTTGTACAAGAATTCTTTTTTATTTTGTAGGGTTGATCCATATGGGTTTGAAAGGCCAGAAGACTTTGATTATGCATCCTATGAAGCCTTCTTTTCCAGATATCTAGTGGTACTCACTAGAAGAGCAATAAAATGGTCCAAGCTCCTAAAGGGGAATAACAGTGTACAGAAGAGTTTAAAAGGTGAGCTGTATGCCTGTTTGTAGGTAAAAGTGCATTATGTTGGAACCAATATGTATCGTATTAAATTGGTTTGTGTTTTAGAATGTTAAATACTATTTTTGTCTTCAAATGAAAAACAGTAGTATAAACAGTAATAATACATAAGCAAGTACGCTGTTGTTACGGGGATCATTGATTTGATTTAAAGCTTACGAAGGAGTAATCCTTCTTTGGCATATGCTATAATATCTTACTACATCTGTAATACAGAGATTACGGCCACTGGCACTTCAAGATGCCGTTTTACAGCTGTTTGTTGTATTGTAGTCTGCTCTGTGCTCTCTTTCAAAAGATACGAGATTATGTAGAAGACACTGCATTGAACCCCAGGGCTCTCAGTTGCTGACTCTTTGACAGTTTTTTAGATTGTTGAGATTTTCTAGCTCTTCTTATCCTCATTTTGTAAAATGATGTTCACCTCACAGCTAAAAAGGTGTGTACTAAGAACTGATGCTAAGTGCCTTATGAAGAAAGTAAAATCAGTGCAGGAGCTGATGAAACATTGGATAAAATGCTGATGGAACTGTTAATGGTCACTTCAAAAAGCCAGAAAACTTTTAGTAATGTTTTATCTTGCAAGAGAGATGGGGAGAAATAAATGGAGGGAGTCAGAAGGTGGCAGGGAATCCTGTGAAACTGAAGGGTGGGGGGTTTTCCTCCTGCTCTTTCTCTGGGTTATTTTTTCATATAAGCATCTAAATTTTCCTCTTTGCTCTTAATAATGCTATTCATCTTGCTTTCTCTTGGGAGTCTTTTGTAGTGGGGCAGAGTTCTCTGTAAGTATGTTAAAGTGAGTAAAACTAAGCAAAAGTTAATCAGGCACTGACTGTAACAGCTGAATATTTAGAGCTGTGCTTCAGGTGCAGATGTTGACTGCTAATTCTGGTGGTTTTGGTTTTTTGGGGTCATTTTTTTTCTTGGCACCAAGAATGAGGTGGTAACTAGTGAGACATTTTAAGTATAACAGTCTATTTAGTGTATGTATGTCCATTTTAAGGCTGAGGAATCCCAGAAAATGTAGGTTTGAGCTATAGCGGCTAGATCATATGCTGCTAACCAGCAAGTAGCTACTTCTACTCTCTGTCTTCCAAATGTAAAGAAGCTTTTGTTTAGCGTGTCAAGTTTGAATATAGCAATAACTGTGCGGTATTTTGAATTAGTGAGGATTTTGAGATTCTGCAGAACTTAGTCTTCTAGTTGTTGTGGAAAAATAATCTCAGGTTTTGATTCATCTCCTTCTCTAAAAATGTGTGAACTGTGACGGTGGCAGCTTTCAGCAATTTCTGTGAGTTTGTTACATTTCTCTTCCCTTGTGTTCCCTGTTCCAGCATTGTCGACACAGAATGCTATTGTGATACAAACAGTGTGAATGCCTTTGGTCTTATTTCAGAGCCAGAACTTTGACCAAATCTCTCAACTTGTCCACCAGGCTTCAGTACTGATGGTCATGCTGCCCCACTAGCCACGTAATGGCAGTAACCATTAACGTGGCTTTAATCGTCTCCAACACGCTACTACTGATTGTGCAAAATGGGATACCACAAATCCACTGAATGGACACAGGCAATGGCTCTTGACTGTAGCAAGCCCTTGCAGGCTGGTACATCATCTTTGATGTTACTAACTTTTGCTAAAGATACTTGAATTTGTAGACTATGCATGAGAATGCATATATGTAATATGTAGCTCTAAGGAGAGTGACTGGAATAAATAATGTTGAGGAAAGGTAGTTCTGAGTGTACATTCTACATTGTTAACAATAAGCCTCCCACATTATCCTCAACTGATACCTCGGAAGAGGAAAGCAACTGGTTAACCTGTACAATTACTGATTTTTAAATACTTACCTTCTTGTATCAGTATTAAGATTGAAGTCTGTGGCATGTGCACTTAGAATTATGTAAGCAGTTTTTTAGGCGTGTGCTTGATCCTGCAGTGATTTCCTTGCAGGCTGGCAGAGAGCAGAAGGTCTGCCTTGTGATGCACTGCATTTCCCTCCTCCAGGACCTGACTTCATTGCTCTGAAGCTTTGTTCAGGAGATGCTGGTTCTGATTAACTTCCCCTCTGCTGCAAGTTGGCCATAAGCTAGAATTAAGAAGAATATTTGATTTGCCGTTTCCCCCCACCCCGAACGCAGTAGCTGTATCTGTGAATCCATATCTTTATTTGGAGTTCTACTGGGGCCTTTTCAAAATGTGTCCTGCTGTGAGCAGATGCGAGAGAGGCATCGTACATGTGGTATCTCAGTAGCTCCACACCCATTTGTCTTTACACATGGAGAAGCTCATAATTCCTGTCTGGGTGAACAGGAAGAAGTGATGACTTGTGTTAATTTTCCAGTTTGGAAACGTGGCGTGTTCACATGCTACTGTGTCTGCCTCCAATCCAGGGTGATACGTATGTATATAATTCTGTTCTACTGTAAAGAAAAATAATTAGACTATATTCTAACAACTGTAATTAAGCAGTGTATCCTGTTGTTCTGGATTACAGCCTTCCGGCAGGGCGGACCTTGGGAATATTGACTGACAGTTCCTTTTGCGCATTCTCCAGTCTCTTCCTTTTTGTTATTTTCTGGTATTTTGTTTCCCCCTCTACCCTTGTTATCTTAACTGTTTCCTCTGTACATGTGAATTTTCAGTCAGTGTTTGGTCACTTGCCTCCTCTTTCTCTCTCTCTCTGTGACTACTGAGATCCTCTTAATTTTTGCTTTTCTCCATTCAGCTGCTACCTTTATGGGACCAAAAGACAGCTTTCTGCTCTGGCTTGTTTACAGGTGGGCAACTGTCTGACATAATTGCCCAAAGTAGCTTAATTCTGACTAAAAGCATGCTATGTAAAAGAATTTGGCTGTAAGTGGATTCGTCAAAACTGACCAGTAGCAGAAGGTGCTTTCTAGTCTTTGAGGCTGATAAAATACAGTGAAAGTGATGGTACTAAACAGTGATGATAACAGGAGCACTTCTGTTCCAGCTCAGGGGTTCCAGCCCATCTTAGTCAGTTTTCATGTTTGACTGTAACTTGAACATTTACAGCACAGATCTGCTTTGTATCTGTGGTATATTCATAAAATAAAACTTTCAATTCCTTGTTGTATGCTGTTTTCAGCTCTTTTGTAGAATTTTTCCTCTAGGGTCCAAGTTAGTTTCCTCAGCATTCAACAGTAATTGTTAGTAACTGAAAAAGTAACTGAAAAGTGAGATGCTTCTCAAAATCACACTCTTCTAATATTTTAGATGAGATCATTTTAGTTTTTAAATGGGGTTTTCCTACATAAACTTTGTTTCTCTCTACACTATGGACTATGTTAATGGGGGGAAAAGGTAAATACAACTTCATCTAGAAGGAAAAATCTCCGAAATTTTCATGTTCTACCATTAAACAAGGACAGGCAGGCTTAAAGTGATTTACTTATTTTTAAATCTTGTTACTGTAAGTAGTGCACAGTATTGGAAAATGTTATTTTCTGCATATTTTTCTCTTGAAGTTACTTGGGGCATTTATTAGCAGTTCTAGAATACTACCCTATCATGTAAGGTAGTAACAAGAAAACATACTAATTGTAACAAGAAAAACATATTAATAAAGTGTGACTCTAAACCTGCAGAAACTGGCACTGGGTGTCAGAGGTCATGGAATTATTAAGACTGCTTTTGTTGCTTAAAAATGGATGTTTCATATTTTGTTAATGAACACAGGCAAAAATTTCACATAAAGATACTTCTTTATAACACGTTTTAAAGCTTAGACTGAGTTCTGTACACTGTGGTTGTTATCCGGGGAGTGATTCTGCACGTGGATGCTCAGGGGTTGGTGGTATTCAGCAGTGCTACTTTAGAGATCAAGCCCTTGGTTTAGAATTGGGAGTCAGATGTGTGACTGGAGACACAAGCACAATCCGGCTTCATCTGTGAAAGCTTCTTACATGTTACAGTGGGAGGATATTCTGTGGTGTGGACTGTTGTTGTGGGCCTTTTACCTCCTGAGGGTAATGTGGAAGAGGGCCTACAGAAAACAAAATAAATACATATTTGTATAAACCAATACAATTTTCTGTATAGAATATGACATATATAAATAATATAAGTATATATAAAACATACTAAATTGCAACTGTCCTTGTTTTCAAAACTACTTCACTGCTTCTGTATGCCAGTTTGCAGATCCTGGCAAGTATGATAACAGTGTGAGGAAGAAAAGCACCATGTAAAGGGCTTTTCCATTCCTCAGGGAGTCAGGGAGCAGGGGCAGGTAGTCACCTGGGGCAATACAAGCCTCTGGCTGTCTATCACCATGAGAACGAGGACACTGAGGAATAATGAGTGTATGCTGTGCTGCAGGGCTGCTTTCCCCTTGCGCCAGTGTCAAAGGCTTGTCCCTGCTTCTCTTGAATTTAACATGTATTGTTGGATGTGGATGGTGGCTATGCTTTCAGAATTGACAGTTTTTCCAGAAAAAAATACCATTGGAATTATGTGTTAGAATATGATAATCTCGTAATTTAGCCAGTAAATTTGCTTCTAGAGACACTCGCAGGCTCATCCGAACCTTTCTTCTTGTTGACCTAAATGGGACTGGTTCCTCGTACTCATTCCTGCATTTGCTATGTCCATCTATAGGATTTCTTGAGCATTAGAGTTCAAAATCTTGTAAAAAAGATGAAGTGGGGATTATTAAATAACCATGGGAACAAGTAAATTATTTCCAGTCCATCTAAAAGAAGGTTGTAGTTAAAGTTACTTCGCAGCTAGAACAGTAGAGACTGTAACCCATAGTATAAATCCTCATTGAAAAGCTAAACAGAAACTGTACCCTGATGACCAGGTGTTTATTGCAAATGTTGAGGGTAGCAGTGTTTCTTTGAGAGAAAGTACCAGACTTTAGGTGGGTGAAATGCTCATTAGAGATGCACGGATCTCTCTGTGGACACTGGGAAAGCAGCTTTGGCTCCTAAAGGATAGGCAGCTGCAGGTGGGTGCAATGTATTTAGAAAGTGGCTGGCTGAGTTGTTGTAAAACCTTATTTCACTCTGTTACAGATTGTTGTGACTGGATAAAACCAGATTAGGTAATGGTATTGTGTGTGTGGGGAATAAAAACATCCACTCTCATTTGAGTCGTATAGAGTTTAGGGAGGAGAAATTGATACTCTGATACAGTCTCATTCATTTGGTAAGAAACGTCTGTTTCCTTTGTCAGTTTCGGCTCCCTGGAAAAAGCAGAAGGATCTCAAACATTTGATTGTCTTTTTGGGTCAGAAGGGGTAATGCTGATTTAAGATTATGAACCGATGAGCAGCATTGGCTCCTTATTAATATTTTTCATACCATTCCTAGGAGGAAGCTGCTTTGGCTGTCATTAGCCTGATGCTTCTTCCTGCAATCTTGCATCCTAGTTATTTACACTGAATCATCTGCTTAAAAAAACCCCCCAAAGCACACCCTGATGATGAATATGATGCAGGAGATAAGAGCTACTTTAGATTTGAAAAGACTTCCCCAGTTATTCTAGGAAAAAATCATCTGCTGCTTACTCACACCTCCAGTTCTTCCAGAAGCTCATTTAGACAGTAGCCACAGATTTCATATTTATCAGTTTCTGCTCTGATTTCAGTGGTTAGGTGCTAAGCTGAAATCCTAGGGTGATGTTGAAATAGCCATTTATGCTAGAGCATAACCAAGCAAATGGAAAGGGCTATCATGTCAGAGACCACTGGTAACATAGGGAAAGAAAAAGTCAGTGCTTGTCTGAATGAAAAAAGGACAAAGATCAAGGGGAAACTTTACTGTTCGTATCTCTATCTGGAAAGGTGGGAAGAGGAAAGGATTCAAAATCCTAATGGGGGAATAGAGGAGGGAGGAAAGCCTCAGTCTAGAGATCTGTGTGGGGAGTCTGAATGGCAAGAACTTAGGAGTGAGTCTAAAATATACTATGTAGCTGAGAAGGAAATGCTTATCCTAAATGGTAGCATAGGAGGGAGAGCATAATAATCTCTAGTCAAGAGTTTTCCTGTGAAGTCTCAACTTTCTGTTGCTCATTTCCAAAAGAAAAAAACAGCTGGATTTTTTTATTTATTTAAAAACCCAACCAACCAAAAAAAACCAAAAAAAAAAAACCAACAAAAAAAAACCAACAACAAACCACCAAACTTCTTGTTTTGCAGTGAAGAGATATATCAGGAAAGGCATCCCCAATGAACACCGTGCATTGATCTGGATGATTGTGAGTGGGGCCCAAGCCAACATGGAACAAAACCCTGGATATTACCACAGGCTGCTTGAAGGAGAGAAGAATGACAAGCTGGTTGAAGCAATCAAAACAGGTTATTGTTTTGATAACACTGTTTATCTGTGTTTATCTGTCCTATGTCCTTAAATGTCATAGATTGACTTATGTAATGGAAAACTTGGTTTCTATAGCAGTGGTTTAAGAGCTGAATTAACATGTAAATTAGATTAGCCATAAACTCTTTAACAGCACAGATCTTTCCAGGTTCATCGTGTGACCAAAAGCATTAAGGAAGATTAGAAATTATTTGGGAAGGAACAGAGAACAAGCTAGAAAACATTATTATGTTGTCTCCTAAGTGATACCTTTGTACCATGAGACCTGCCTTTGGGTCTGTTTCTCCTTACTTCTTTCCCAGTAGGACACTGGAAGAGCAGCAGGGATGGTTGAAGATGTGATACAGTGTCTGTATGAGGCAGGTGAAGTATGCTAGGATTTCAGCTCAAGGAAAAAGGCTGCTGAGAAAAAGCTGCTGATAGACCTATATGAATTATAAATGGTGTAGAGAGTGTGAATGGGGAGCAATTGTTGTTTGTTTCTTGTAACATGAACCAAGGACACTGAATTAAATTTGCCATGCTGCAGGTTTAGAAGAGCATATTACTGAATTGTGGCACTTGTTAGTGGAGGGTGCTGCTGAGGCCAGAAGTATGAACTAGTTTAAAAAGGAATTTGACAAACTGAGGGGTGGGGAAATCCACTTGATGCATGAAATCCTGAACACTAAATGTAAATCCCTGAAAGAATTGGAGTAAAGGAGGAGAAATACCCCTCCTCTACTAATCCAGTTTCATATGTGCTGTCTGCAAACATTGATTGGTGGCCAAAATTGGTGACAGGGTATTAGGGCAACCAGACCTCAGACTGGCCCACTGGGTGTTTAAAAGAGGCAGTAGGGGAGGACAAGCAAGTAGAAGTTTGATGTAACTGATGTTTGTCCTGAAACTTCTCAACCTGCTGCAGCAGAGTTTTTGTAGAGAAGCTGATATTGGCGGAATTGCCCAATTAATGAGTCAAGAGGTTGGGCTGTGCTCTGGACAAGCACAATGCTGAGGTTGTTTTGTTAGAATGGCAGGTGCAGTTGTTGTCTTTTTCTACTTGAAAAAGCCAGGTAGTTAAAGCTGGGGCTTTATGGATTTTTATTCAAGTTGCATAACCATCAGAACACTTTTTGGTTTATGCTGAGTTTCTCCTCTGCCTCTCCCTGCAACAGCAGCAGCAGCACTGTGGGCTTTTGGGACTACACGCCTTAGTAAGGCATTTTGGAGCATAAACTTTCATGTTCCTATGAATATGAAGACTAGCCAGAAATCTTCAGGCTCATATCCTGCTCAGAACTACAAACAGTAGAGCTCTAACTATGAATACTCCCTCTATTCATAGAGGGAGCTACTAAGATGACTTTCCAAAGCCAGCCTGGAGAAGAATCAAACTGTATTCAGTTGAGGTATAAATGCTGCAGGAGGGATTTGCAAACAATTTCTTTTCCAATACTAGACAATGGCACGAAGGATCATATCATGACAGTAGGTGGCTTTTCACACAGGTTATACCATGAAATAAAAATATTTCGGGGGGGGGCGGAGGGGGGAGAATAATGGAAGAAGATAAAGATCTATTTGTGAATTATGGAGGAAATAAAGTTTTGGAAGACCTACTGCATTGATTGGAAAACTGCAGAAAGAAAACTAACAAGGAGCAAATGAGGGAAGGGATAAAGAAAAATGGGTTGGAGGATTTTATTGGAGGAAAAAAAAAAAAAAAAAAAGGACCTCAGACTCCAGGGTGATAGATTTCCCTTCAGAAAGGAAGAAACAATGCAAATGTATGATGGATGGAAGGAGCAAAGTACTTAAGGTGAATGGAAACTTTGTGTTTAATAAACTCAATGCACCTGTTGACTGTATTTTATAGTGGGCTTTTGCTGAGGACTGTTTCAGTGTGAATTGTTGTCTGACATTCAGTTTTTCTGCCTGTGTTGTTTTCCCATCACTGTAGTTGTTTTTAACAGTAAACTAAACTAAAATGTGGAATCTTGCTGCTGTTCACTTCTCATGTCTGCAGTTTCCAAAATTTTCAGGCAATTGTGTTGTATTTAGTCCTACGGTCTAGCTGTAAAGTTATCACCCAGGACAATGCTGCGGTTTAAAAACAAGAGAACCACCACCATGCTTTCTTTTTTTTCAGGGGGAGGGGCAGGAGGACAAGGCCAACCAAAGACTTTATTTCAAATTCAATTTAAAACTTGTGTAAGAACCAATGTGTCCTGTTTCTTTTACATGCCTAGAAGCTCCAAACCATTTTTGTGTACGCTTGGAACTTATTTTCAATATGGGAATGTTTTTAATGGGATATAATCAGATTAAAAAGTGCAGGTAGACTGTGTAGAGAAATCTTTAAAGAAAAATCTGATTAGTAATAGCAAAAGTGTTTCAGCTAAATAAATCTAAACTGTCCTTTCACCAATTTTTTTAACTTACTGATCCTTAACTGATGGGCTTTATTGCTGATTTTGTTTTATATATTTGCTCTTTGAACATAGTTTTGGGGGGGGGGTGTTTGGTTTTTTTTAAGTGAAATGTAGAAGACAGCAGGCTTCTTACTCTAAACATAAAAAAATAAGAGCTTAAAGAATGCAGGTCTCTGAATTTTTATGGAAAATTTCATGGCTTAGTTTATGCACACATTTAGAAGGGCATGCATTCCTACTGAGCTTTGTTGTTCATGCCCTATTATAGTAAAGTTTAGTAGGATAAATTATGTTGGCAGGATACAAATGTGGCTGTCCTCCTAACGCAAAGGCTACGTGCTGCTTACAAAGAGGCTGGGGTGTAAGCTGACATAGCTTCCTTGCAGTAAGCCCCCCTTAGGCTGGGCCGTTGAATTTCAGAGTAAGTATGTCTGTGTCTGCAAGTCCTCTTGCATGCACATGCAGTTAATATCCCCAATTCCACTCTCGCGTTTCACGAGGAGGAGTTGTAGGTGCCACGAAAGCCAGGGTCTGATGTTTATCAGTCAGTCCCCTGAGCCTGCACCGCACTGCATGACTGCTGGCGCAAGGCTCTGACTGTGTGGATTGGATAGTAGTTGCAGGATCTTAGTTTAGTTTGACGGGTTCAGAAAAGTAATTTGAAAAATAGCCGTTGCCACTTCACTGGAGACAGTGAATATTTTACTATCAAAGCACTAATAAGCTTCTCTGAATGGGGTTAAACTATTAGTGAAGGTTGGGAATTTTCACATGAGTTTAGGGCATTTAACTGTGCAAGATCAAGGGGAACAGCTGTGTCAGCTCTTCTGGCTCTCTGTAGGAGAAGCCGTATCAGTTCATATCCGAATGGCTACCTCACCTGGTGTTCTGTCTACCAGAACAGCTAAAGGAGGAACTGGAGGAGTAAAGTGTGTAGTGATACTTCCTCAGAATGTTTTTCCTAGTCGCCAGTTATCTGTGGTTTGGGGAGTTCCTGAGTCATACGCTGCATGTTTGTAGTTAGTCACACTGGATGGGGAAAAAAATTCACACAAAAAAATCTGGTTGTTCCTTTTTCATGTCATTTACCTTGCTCATGATTTTGCAGATTTGTGCTGTCTTGCTCATAAGTATCTCTGTCCAAACTAAGGAGCTCTAATCCCCATTGTTTTATACTATGTGTGGTAGCCATTTCATACCTATGATCTTCCTTGTTGCCATTCTCTTCTGTGATTTCTCCAATTCTGATACCACCTTTTGGAGATGAAGGGGACTGGAATTTATGCGGGTGCTTCTCGGATTTATACAGTGGCATTATTGTTCTTTTGTGGGAAATCCTAACCCTGTTTGCTTTCTTGACTGCTGCAAGCTATTGAACTGTTACTTGGTGCTGGTGGTGGTGTGAGGCTCAGTGTCTCTGGTTTTAGGTGATAGCAAACTTGACCTTAACTTAAAAACAAAAAACCTCCAAAACAAAAAAACAAACAAAAAAAAAACCCAAACAAAAAAACCCCAAACCTCCAAAACAATTTCTAGTTGCAGGCGTTGCAGGGAAAAGCTTGAAGATGAGTCCTAAATATCCAGTTACAACAAATTTAAAATACCCTTTAAGTATATTATTTTTACAAGTTGTAATTGATGACCTAACCTCATTATTCTGGAGGTTTGCAGTGGAGTTTTCGAATGCTTGTAGTTGACAGGCAAGGCAAATTTTTGTTCTGCTCTTTACTAGTTAAAAAAAATAAAATAAATACCTGCCTGGAAGATATTCAGAGCAGAAGCTACTCACGTTGCAGATGTAGCAGTAGCAAAGAAGTGACTGTAAGTGCAGTATAGGATGTTAGTTATAAAAAATACCTGTGTAATTTACTGGGTGCTGTGTCTGGGAGTGGGAAGCACCTGGATATGAAGGTAAGAACAGAAAGGACGAGATACCAAGATGCAGAAGGTTGACTTATAGGTGGCTGACTTTTGAAGTACCCTAACTATAAAAAGCACAAGACTGGTACAAAAGCATTAGTTTTCAGGACTGCACATTTAAATCTCCAGAAATAGCATCGACAATTGTGATTCCAGGTACCAAAACAGGTGTCTGTTTTATAAACTGAGGCTAATGTGGCTTTCTACCTATTGTTTCATATTACTAAATGAGAGGTAGAAATACTGCAGATCTGTGAAGGGGAAGAAACAAGCCAATGGTCTTCTCATGGTTGCTGCACAGGGATAAATCAACAAGAAAGGAAAGCTGTTGTTTTTGTTTCACACCAGTGTAACACTGACATCTCACAGCACTGAAAGATCATCTAAAAAAAATGCTATTGGGATTTAATCTGAATTTACTGCAAAGGCCTTCTCCCTGGTCCCATGCTCCTACACCTAGTTTGGTTGTAGCCAGCAGATCTGCACACAACCACAAGATGGTCATAGTTTGGGGGTTTATCTAGGAGTATAAAGTTCTAATGTTCATTTCCCTGCTTGAAAACAATTCTGATATTTTTTCCCCAAACTGGACTAGTTTGAGGCTGTGTTCCTTTGGATGCTAATGTCTATCAAGAATGAAGTAGATTAATGCATAGCAGGTCAGAGTGTGGGCTGCGCAGAGCAGCAGGAGGAAGTGTTTGGATGTCTCTTCTGGGACTGATGTACTAAAGTGGGTGTAAATGCTCAAGTCAGGTGAACAGCTCTTGCCTGCTCCTGCCGTTTGCCTCAAGTAATCTCTGGCAGTTGTCTTGTAGTATGGTAAAACATATCGGTTTGTGTGTGCTCGAGGGTTGACTTCCCTCACCTTGCAGTCAGAGAGCTGGAGGAAGAGGGAGAGCATGGAAATGGAGCAGAAAGGGGAGGATGGAGAGGAAGCGGGACCCCCTGCTCTTAGTGCACTCAAGATAATAATCTGGCACAAAAATTCCTGTGAGACCATGCCCCATATCTTCTATTAAGTGTAAAGACTTCTAGCTCTTTTATCTTCTTTTTGTGCCTGTCACCTCCCCCCAAACTAAAATGCTGTTACTAAATATAAGAAAAGTTTTAAATCCTCCATAAAATTAGGGAAAACTTCCCCCAGTCCTTGTGGAAAAAAACATGCTCTGCAATCAGAAAGCAAATTGGAGCTGATTCTCTCAACTGTAGGCCTTCCTCAGGTTGTGAAATTAAAGATGAGTTCAGTTTGAGTAGTCTGTGCTTTGTGTGTGATGGACTTGTACTCCCCCGCACCCTTGTTCTGTATAGCTGAGGGGAAGAGCTGTAACTGAAATGTCAGCATTAATCTTTTCTGTAACATCTAGCATATACTTTAATAAAAAACCAAATTTTGATTATGCAAATACTATGCTGCTCTTGCTACCAAGAAGGAAACAAAACAGATTTATTTACCTTACAACTGGCTGTTGCTCAAGTCCTTTTAAAAATTGTCTTTTTCCTTGTGTTTTTCTTTTCAGTCACATGAGAGGTGAAGTGAAATATTTCCCTGCCCTCCCATTTCTGTAAATGATTTGTTCACTTTAAAAGGAAGAAGTAGTGATTAGTGCGATAACTTTTTAATACTTGTGACTTCCATTACACTTGTGATTTTTGGGGAGCTTTCTTCCTTTGGTTGCTTACAGCTCAACTTTGTGTCAAAGCTGTAAGAGACTTCTTTTATGCAGGAAAAGGCTGATAAGAAGTGATAACTCTTAGGACATAGATATCTGTACAGTAGTGCTGTTACTGAATTTTTTTTTTAACTTCAACCCAATTTTTGTTGTTGTTAAATATAACCAAAACAACTATTCATATTTTATTAATAAATCTTGGGTTTTGAAAATCTTCAAAGTAACTTTTGAATAGGGTTTTTCTCCCCAACTTAAGCTTCTAAAAATCAGATGCGCGAGTCTGGACTAGTGTCTTTGGGTTCCCTCTTTATGGAGTGAAGCAGGCCAAAAAAATTAACTCTGCCTGTTTCTTGCCAACAACTAAAGGGAATTTTCAGTGACTAGCTCAAACTTGCATGTCTAATTTTTAGACCTTTGTAATGAGAGATGAGTCCTACTATTCATGTTTAGTGTGGAAGAAATGAATGTTTTGAAATGTCAGTAATTGCATAGTCCTTAACTTGGTTTAGGACTGAGCATGAAGCATCTGGGATGTGCTGTGCTGCTTGGATATCAAAAATCACTGTCCTTCTTGGTGATTTTGCACCAATGAAGAAACAACTTTTCTCATGGTCACATCATGGAGAAACTTCAAAAAAACTCTAAAAAAGTGATTTTAAGTGGAAGTCACCAGCTGCAGGAACAGGACACTTTTTTTTTTTTTTAAGCTGTTTGGAACTGTTTGGTAGACGTTCACTGAACAAGTCAATTGAAAGTTCATCTGATTTGTTATGAGAATATGCTTTCCTAGAGGCGCAGTTCATATCATGCCACTTGGCTAGATAAATTTGGTCCATTTGGTTGTTTCTGTCAGTCTAAATGTCTGGTTTGCTTTCATTTTAGCCTTTGCAGTCAGACACAGAGTCCAATCTGCAGGAGAGTTTCTTTAGTCCTGCATGAAATTGATTTCTGTACACTAATAGGATTAATCTTTCTAGGAATAGATTATCCTTGAACACAGATGGCCTTTTAGCCAAAATGGAGGTAAACCTGTTTCTTAAAATCCATCCACCAAAACTACAGTTTAGTGAACCATAGTGAAGTTTCAGTTGTACTTCAGAAGAGCTGTAAAAGTTTGTTTGGAAAGTGAAGGAGGGAATGGCTCTTAATTTTGGTCTTTTTCCCTTTTGTCTAGACATGAACAGAACATTTCCAGATAATGTAAAATTCCGCAAAACTGCTGATCCATGTTTGCAGCATACACTCTACAATGTATTGGTAGCATATGGGCATCATAATAAAGCAGTAGGATATTGTCAGGTATGTAATCACTGTTTTTTAAACAATGCTGCATTTCACCAGTGGTAGTTGTTCTTGTCCATTTGAATGTGCGTTTTTAGAAGCAGATCCACAAACTATTTTTGTTTTTAAAATGGCCCTGGGGGGGAATGAATCACTTCCAGCAAGTTCAAATGTCCTTGTGAGTTTCTCTGTGGCCTTTTTTGTAGGTAGCTTGATCATGTTTGGTTCCATTTGTTAGCTGCAAATAAATGTTTTATCACATACGGTTGTATCAAGATTAGTTGCTTCGGAGAGGAAGAGAAAGAGAGCTTGCCTTTCCCTCTTCCTCCCTCCTGCCATCTTTCCCAAAACAGTCCTTGGTATGTGTGAAACATTAAGAGATCTCAATTTCCTTTGTTTTCACTGTCACATTTTTCAAAATAGAGGAAGACCAGCATTCATGTGACATCACGTAGTTGGGGGGGGTGGTAGTGTTTATTTGGTGCCATCTCCCAGTATAGACAGGCAAGTAAGAAGAAAATTTGAAATACAACCTGATCCTGCTTGGATGGCAGCTCAGAAAAGCTCCTGTTGTTGCTGCCAAGTACTGTAAAGTTTCCTGGGGGACGCAAAGAAGATAAAAGTTGATTCATGTCAGTCAAGGAAAAAGCAGCCATCTTTAAGGATCATAAAGAAGCAGGAACTGTCATGAGCAAAATGTGTTTTCAATTCGCTTATTAAGTCCTCTCCTCCCCTTCCTCACCAAGGATATGGGTGCTAACCTATACCTCATGTCAGTTGAGAAAGATTGGAACAGTTGTATTTACTGTACTAAGTTAAAAGACTATGTATTATGTTTATTGAAATCTGGAGAGGAGAAGACTTAGAGGGACTTAAACCTAAACTGAAGTCACGAAAAAAATTTCTTTTTGTGTATCCCAACCACTTTTAGTACAGAAATTACTTGAAGAATGGGAGTAGATTAATGATTTTTATTATTTTCAGTATTATGTATTTATTAAAATACAATTTTAATATTTTGAGAACAACAGAAGGGGTAGAATTATGAATACTCTTTTTTATAAGTGTCAAGCTCCTATACAGAGGTAGTTATACCCACAAATATACACAACTCCTAAACCATAGAATCATTTAGGTTGGAAAGGACCTTTAAGATCACAGAGTCCAACCATGAACCCAATACTGCCAAGTCCACTACTAAACCATGTCCCTAAGCACCACATCTATATGTGTTTTAAATACATCCAGAGATGGTGACTCCACGACTTCCCTGGGCAGCCTGTTCCAATGCTTGACAACCCTTTTGGTGAAGAAATTTTTCCTAATACCCAATCTAAACCTCCCCTGGTGCAACTTGAGGCCATTTCCTCCTGGCCTATTGCTTGTTACTTGGGAGAAGAGATTGACCCCCACCTCCCTACAACCTCCTTTCAGGTAGTTGTAGAGAGCTATGAGGTCTCCCCTCAGCCTCCTTTTCTCCAGACTAAACAACCCCAGTTCCCTCAGCTGCTCCTTGTAGGACTTGTGCTCTAGACCATGCTAGCTTCTACCCAAATTTTTTTTGTCCAATTGTTACTAAAAAGTTTTGGTACATTAACTGTTTAATGGGCTAATCTTTGCATTTTGACTTGGCATTATGAACACTGGAGATGACAGAAGAAGACTTAAGCCTTATGTGATTTCTTTTCACCTCTGGTCTCTTCACAGGATGAATGTTATCTTTTCTGGCTAAATAATTAGAACATAAACCAAAGGTCAACATCTGCTTTCCAAGGCATGTTGTAAATCAAGCAGAGTTTCAGGAAATCACCTTTTCTGCTAGTGCAGCAGCAGGCTTCATCAAGATAGATATAGTGATACCCACTGCATGATGAGAGAGACCCTATAAACACTAGAAAACTTGGAGTGAAAAATTGAATCCCGCCCCGCCCAAGTGTTTTGCAGAGCTTTTACTGACTGAAGGCTCTTCAGGGGGTGTTCCCATAATGCTAGTGCATTTATGGTACTTACTGGCATTTAAGTCTCCCATCTGGGAGTGTATTAGGCTTTGCGTTGTCATGCTGTGACAGTGGTACAGTGTTGCCTACCCTGGTATAACCAGCAAAATTCAGTGTCCTGTGAACCTAAGCTCCAGAGAAGTTCTTTGTGTGTACCACATTATATGCCAAACAGTCTCTTGTCACCATAGATGCAATTACTGAACTAACTGTCAGCACGGAAACAAATAGTTGCCTTCCTAGCTAGAAGGCCAAGCACCGTGTAAGGCCATGCAAGGTCTATCCAAGCCATTTGTGTAACAACTCCTGTGGTGACTCAAAGCTTGAAAATTAAACATTGGAGAAGGTGCAGTGTCCTAATATTTCCATGTTCTGGGAGTGTTGCAAGGCATTCTGAGGTGGGACAGGCAAGTCAAATCTGTTGAATACAAAAAATGACATCTCAGTTCAGGGAGGAAGTTGTAGTTTCCAGGGACTGTGAGGGGTGTTCTTTTTGGTAGCTGTCATCTGGCTCACAGCCATGATTGGCAGCACTGCAGGATACCTACAGGCAGTGGTGCTGCCTATGGCAATAGACGTGCTGGAGAAGTCCGGCTTGGAGGGAGAGAGAACAGGGAGAAGGCCAAAATAAGGGATGAAACCAAAGAAGGCAATGTAACCAACACCAGCCTTCATAGCCTGTCAATATTTAAAGGTAACTTAAGGTAATAAAGGAAGACTTTGGGGTGGCTGGCACCTCAGAGGCAGCTTTTGTATATTGTTGTTCTGATGTGCTGTCTGTGTTGTTATGCTTGTTACCTTGTTTACGATGGAAAAAACATATGATTGTTAGCTTGTTTATGATGGAAAAGATGTATTTAAAAAATGCACAGTAGTTCACTGGTGTTTACCTTCTGTTTGCACTATGAAAGGCAGGAGCTACAGTGGCCAGTCATTAAGTAGCATGTGGAGTACTGGAGGTGTTGTGGAAGTAAATGATTTTTATACAGTCAGTTGATGAGTTAAGCAGCAACAGCTTGTAAAAGCTGCTGGAGCTGCAACTTTTTACTAAAGAGTGTTTGGGTCAGGCATTCTCCTTCTGCAGGTGCACTGTCTACCTGCAGGTGTGTTGTGTTTGTACCACACATCTAATACAGCTGTGTTTTGATTCTGGGCAAAGCAGTCTTCAGTTACATTGGGACAGGGCTTTGGGATTTTAAAAAGAAAAAAGAAAAGGAAAATTGAAGGTAAATTATAGACTACTAAGCTTTTCTTTTAATTTTGCTCTCCTTGATCTTTGTTAATAATTCTTGTTAGCTGTTGTCATGCAGCTTTAACAGCTTACTCAACCAGTGGCCTTTATTGCTAGATTTTACTTAATATGCCCACTTTGTAGAACTGTAGTTGTCTTAAACACCTTCTTTCTGTTTCAGGGCATGAACTTCATAGCTGGATACCTGATTCTTATTACAAAGAATGAAGAGGAGTCCTTTTGGTTGCTAGATGCTCTTATTGGAAGAATATTGCCTGGTATGCTAATAACATGTATAGTTGTATTTGTATATTGGAGCTTGGCTTTTATTTTATCTTTGCATTCTTCTCTGTTTTTAGAGGTTTTAGATGTTAAAATAGACTTGCATGGATTGAAGATTTTCTAGGGTCCTGGAAACACAGGACAAAGACACAGCACACAGTGGTTTATGTGTATGTTAATTTGCAGTCTTACTTCTCACTCCCGATTTGTACCTGTTAGGTAGATGTCTTCCTATATCAGTATGATGCTGGGGAACAGAGCTTGTGAAGGTGTCTGGGATTTGGCACTTTTCGTTGCAGGAATATGATATGAGACACAGATGAAGCAGTGATTGCAGAGCAGAGCAAAGATGGGAGATGTGCACAGTTTGAGCACTGAACCTGAAGTAGGATTTTCCAGTGGCTTGGCTGGAGGCAGCGTGAGGTATTTGGCAAGGTGGTAGTTTCTGCTAGGCACAGTAGTTTCTGCTGTGTCCCTTACTTCTGAGCAGGGATATCTTGGGCACTTGGCACATCGTGATTTTGCAACAAAGCAAACAAATGTCAAAATCCCTGTCTTGTGTCTGTATGTGAAGTTCTTGTCAAAGCTCTGTTACAATCAATGGTGATCTAGGCAGGCTGGTCAATAGAGTCCAGAGGGAAATTCAGCACACCCTAAGCTATAGGCAGTATCTACATTTGGTCAGTGCAGTAGCTCTCTAGGTTCTGTTGCCTGGATCTCTGGATTTGCGGGAGGTGTTTACACACTGAGTTTTGACCCATGTATAAGCTGAACCTCACCACATGTGTGAAGTAGTTTAAAACTAGAAGCAGACATCAGGCACAGCTATGTTTTATACTCCTATGAAATACACTTGGGAAAGTTCTTTCTTGGGATTTAATTATAGAGGAAGAATTGTTTCATCGTGAATTCCCATTAGCATTGAACAGGACTGACTACAGCTACACCCTTAATGTAAAGCCATACTCAAAATGGAAGGCTAATTTTTCTTTCAGGAGGCTTTGAAATGCCCTATTGTCCCAGTTTTAGTTTTGAACAGATCTTTATCCCAAGTGGTTAGAGGCTGAATTCAGTATCACAGTGTCAACTAAGTGCTGGTCAAGGACATCAAGGTCGATACTTTCATTTCTGCTTCTTTCTGTTCTTGTTTAAGATTAAATAAAAGTATATAATTTTTGGTTCCTTACTGAACAGAAGGGAAAGACTTTGAGAAAGAAGGAAAAAGAGCTGAGGGAGTCTTTTACTGCTTTTGAACAGCTGTAAGAAATTATCTTTTACAGTGAATACACCCTATAGGAATACAGGTTTTCCTTGCATGTGAGCAGAGCGGTTGGTCTTCGTTTGCAGATTGAAAGAGTAGAGACGGGCAAGGAGCGCTATGACTTGTTGAATCAATCTGCAAATATTTGAGGGTTTACAGCCTTGAAGTTTACTTTCAAGCTATAAAAATAGTCTAAAGAAATCAGCTGTGTCTGTTGCTTTTGTTCAGCCTTGAGAGCTGTAAGCTGTGCAAACAGGTAGGAGACTTGAGGGCTGCAGTCTGCCACATGACCTGCCACTGGCTGACATCAGTGGATGTCTTTCCAATGACATCACTGTGTGAGGAATAAGGCCCTCAGTAAAAGGCAAGTTTCGCTGCAAAGTGATGTGTGGCAACTTTTGCTGTTAATCTTTTTTTATAGTCTTATATGTTTTTATTTGGGCCAAGGGAGTAGATTCGGAATTTTTTATTCATTGTTTTTGGTAGGGAGCTTACGTTAGTTTGTCGTAAAACCTTTAGTTGTTCTTGTACATACTTCTTCTATACTTTGCTGATACCTAAATGACAAAAGTTGCTCTTAGACTTCCCTCTTAGTTGTTGAATTTATCTTATGCCAGTAGCATTGGTGATGAGAAGAAACTCATAATGTGAAAGGCAATTACTGTGTGTAAAGGAGATGTACATTTACTTAATTTATATTTATAGATATATTTTTACTACCCTGTTTATAGATATATTTTTACTACACTGTAACAAGAGTCTTGTTACAGACTTTGGCCTGGGTTCAGCACATCCAATACAGACATGCATCTAAGGTGCTGAAGTTAGAAACATGCATGCTTATGTTTCTTTGATAGTGGGGAAGGGGATATCTGATCAGAATTGCTGATCTGAGTGTGCCCCTTTTCCCCTCCAAAGTCAGTTTTAAGAGAGCTTGAGGTGTCCTTTCCAGCTTGAGTGCCTCAACAAGAGCCCAAGTAAGGTAGTATGAATCTTTTATGTAGTAAAAGTATTTGTATTGAGTAGTAAAATGCTTCATTGTCGGAAAACTTGGTGCCGATGCTCTTCCCCTCCGCCCAATTTTCTTTTAAATTCCCCCCTCCTTTTATTCCCACTACCCTCCTATATCATGCTTGAATTGTACATTTATACAATTCAAAGCGTGACAGATAAAATAATTGGCATAATTTCAGTGAAATTTTTTGTGTGTATATGTGAGAGAATCAGACAGGCAAGCAGACTGTATCCATAAAGAAACTTACTCAGGTAAGTAAGTACTGCTCTTCTGTTAACAGTGCAAGGGGCAGTGCATTTCAGTTTAAAGCCCTATAATTTTTTGTTGGAGAAGCAGAGAAACATTGTAAATTCTCCAGATCTTCAGAGGGAAAAGTGGCAATCGTTTTTTGTTGGATGTTAATGATTTGATTAGCAACATTTTTCCTTTAGTTTCATTGCTGATGCTCTTTTGTTGATCTGTTTGCATTATAATCTACATGCTTTCCCCTTTCATTGCAACAGATATGCCTCCAGGTCATGTCCTCATTTTCGAGTGTGTCCTGTCGCTGCCAGTTAAAATTAGGACAATTTAGAAATCCCTTCTCTGCCCTCTGCCGTGTCCCTATGAATGCTTCTTTCCCCTGGCCCACAGGCATTTAATTACATTAAACAGCTGCTCCAGTACCTTGATGCTGACAGCATTTTTTTTTTTTTTTTTTTGTCAGCAGATGAACCAAGCGAGCCACAAATCAATGTCATTGATTGAAAAATGTAGAATGTGACAGATGGGAGCATTAGTGGCAGCTTTCTGGGGAAGTGACAGAGAAGGGCTCCCTAAGTGATGGCTCACCTCCCCATTTGTACCGTTTTTTAGGTCTGCGTGGAGCTATGTACCATAGGATATGATGAAGATGTAAACTGCTCCACTCACTGACAGGAGGGGGACAACCTGGGAATGGGACCCCATCAGTTGAGGTTTTCTGGCTGAATTGGTCTGTTACACTCAATTGGAGTTAGCACAGCTGGAAGAGCGAGCCAGCAAAAATTACAATTTGGTTTGTTGGTATGTGGAGTTGTGTGCGTGCCATTCGTCTGGCTGAACGTAGCACTGCTGGGTACAGCTGAGTGACGCCAGAAAGATCCTGCTTCTGCTGAAGGCAAGCCTGTAGTCTACTGCCTGTTGTGTCTGTCAGCTGCTACACCAGGGATTTGGAGGGATTAGGAGCATATCTCATTTAAACATAGCAAGTGGGAAGAGAATTATTTGTTGAACTGAAGTTTTGGGTGTTACCAAGATCTTTCATTCCCAGGTTCATTCAAATCAGATGGCTGGAGCAGACAGTATTGCCCACAAGAAACAGTATGGATTCAATTTGAGCTCAGAGTGGATGTGTCTGCAATTTGTATTCAGCATAGCCTTAGTGTTTCTGTTCTGTTCATCACTGGTTCTTGCTGAGAAATATTTTTGTTCTGTTGAGGAAATATTGGGGAGGTTGCTTTAGAAAGCATCAGGTAGGTGGGAACTTTTAACTGTGGTACTTTGGTATGTGATTTAAGGAGCATATTTGTCATGTTTTACATATTTGTGATTAAATGGTGAGTTTAAGAGAAGAAAAACTTGACAATTTGGACCACTTTAGCGTGACAGTTATGCCTGCATGTAGCAGAACAGTCCTGCCCCCCCCGTCCCCCCTTCAGTGGTTCTCAGTCTGAAAGCAGCAGTGTTTATCAAGCTATAATCTAATTAGTCTACTGGACTATTATACTGGAGTTATTTACTCTTACTAAAAACTAGTTGTAGAGTACTCTTTCAATGGTTAAGAGAGGTCTTACGATTTCTGCACTAGTCTGTTCATGGCCAATTTTATATCCTTTTGTTCTTGTGCCAATGCTTACTTTTGGGGGTAAAAAAAGTCCCCCTTTCTCTTGCGCTTACCTTTCATGTATTTGTAGGATACAGTCAATTCAGTTTACAGTTCTTTCATATTACTAAGCTGCTTCAGTCAAACTCTTCTCTGTTCCCATTTTAGCCTAATAATTATTTTGTGTGCTTGTTCCAGTTTGAATTGATTTTTTTCTTTTTTTTTTTTTTTTCAACTTGATCACAATGGCACCCTTTTTTTTCCAGTGGGAAATTTGCTAGTGCCTTGTGCAGTGGCATTATTTCTCTTTTCACAGCTGAATGTATTTTATTTGAGAGAGAAGCTGTAGGATCTCCCTTGCCTTTTTTCCCTTGTGGCACTCTGGTTTTGATTTGTGATCTTGGTAATAACGCATGTGCTATTGCTCGCCTCTCATTGTCAACAGATGTTTTTTCCCCAGCTTACAGGAATCCATAACACCTTTTTGCTGAACTTTATTTGCACATTCTTGTCCTTCTTATTTTAAATATCATCATGTCTCTCTTACTCCAATCTTTTCACTGTGTTACTCTGTTGTGCCTTGTGTATTGACATGGGACAGTATCTCTCAGTTTGGGTTTGTTAACAAATACCAGCTTTTTCTTTTTCTTCAATGTTGTTAATAAAAATCTCACATTAGGTTTAGCCTACAAGCATTCTTCAAGGATCAATCTAACAACCTTCCTTCAGCCTGGTACTTTTTAGCCTTTTGGGTTTTAAATTTTTTTTACCCACATGTACTGCCTGGTTGTTTATCAATAATTAAAAATAAGAACAGAGTTTGAATGATGAAGTAGTCACAAAAGTAGTAGACTGCACTGAACTAACTGGCATTATCTGCAAGGACACAAGGTGCAATGCAAGATACCGCTTTGGTGGGTAGCTTAGCAGCTGCTGGTTAAGGCAAATGTCTGCATGTTGAGATTATAGATATCTAACACATTTCTGTTTTGAGCGCTCTATGGTTCTCAATTGTATCAGCCATAGACTTGGAGGTACTGTTGCATAAGAGATTAAGCATAGTAAGACATGAATATTTGAACTGAATAATAACATAGTTACACATCAAACTCTTGTATATCCTTCTCTTTCAAGTTAACATTCTTTAAAGTCCTATCATACAGACTTCCAGGTTTGAAGGGAAGGGCCACTTGAGAAATGGAGAATCCTGTACTACCTTTACAATATTCCTATTTAGACTGCTTGCTTTTAATTGCAGTTAAGCATGTCTTTATTTCGTTCTTGTGGCTGAATTTATTTTAATACCCTGACTGGGTATTGCCAGGGAGCCTCTGAATGCAGAACTGGCTAGGCAGCTGTGTCTTTTAAGACCTGCTTCTCCAAAGGGGAGTGGAACTTTGTTTCACGTGAAGCATTTTTTTCAGCTGTGCAGGTAAAAGACAGACACCAGTAGACCTGAATAGTAGTAATGTTGAGCTGAATTTGCAGCCTGTGAAGGAGACTGTTGTGATGAAAAGTGTGTCCTTTCACAGAGAAGACTTCAGCATCACAGGCATGTGCCTCTGGTGTGGAAAGCTCCTTGCAAGGCTATGCATAACATGCATGACCTCATGTTTGCCAGGTAGTTTTTGATAACCAAGCTTTTTTTTTGTAGCACCATCAACTCAGAAAATTTAAACAGATTGATCAGTTCTGGACTGTTTGCTTATCTTCCTTGTCTGGTAGCAGTCAGCTACAGGGCCATGAGCTGGCAGAGTTCTTGCTCATCCCTAGAAAGTTCCTCTGTGATCGCATGTGAAGCCGTAGCAGTGCGCACCTCTGAAGTACAACATCACGTCTGCTACTAGGACAGAGGAACGCTTGGCTGGTAGGCTGAATAATTAGTAGTTTTGAAATATGGGACTCCAACATGGTTTACTGTTAACCAGCAGCCATGATGAAAGCATTAATCTTCGAACATGAGAGGTCAGTTGCATTTACCTAGGAATTAAGCATGCAGTGTCCTGTTAAGCTGAAGGTGGAATGTAGGAGTCATCATGTGCCTGTATTTAGAAACCATGATAAGCCTGAAATGCTTATTACTTACAAATCTGAACTGCTAGGGGATTTGGGAGACTTGAGCAAGCAGGAAGTAACTGATGTATTTCTTCCTTAAAATGATACATATATATTTAGACTTTTGGAATAATTTATTTCCTACATGTATCATACATGCCCCCCCCCCCCAGCCACAAGCCTCATCAATAAAAGAACAATCTCAATATTTAGTAGGTATGCTTTAGGTAGCTGGGTAGAAATCTTACATTTTTGTCTAAAACAGAAGTTTCCTGTATATGACAAGAATATACATGTTGTCAGCCTTACTTTTGTGAGGAGACACGCCAAGTTTCAGCTATGCAGCAGAAGGACCCATAGTGTTTAAAAATGCGGAAGAATATTGTGTTCCTTGATATGGCTGTATTTACACTAGAAGCAGGACCTAAATGACTTACTCCACCCAAAACAGTCAAGTATGCCTCTTTCCTTCTGGCAGGCAAGCCTTGTATGAATATAATTTCATTATGTTGAACTAGAGGTATCTTCAGTAGGCCTTCTGTGGTACTAGTCTGGATGGGACTGCAGCCTTTGGCTGTCTGTGCAGGCAGGGGTATTTGCCTGTTTATCTCACCAGTAAATCAAAGTTTCATCCCTTTCAAAAGCCACCACCAAAATAAACTTTTCAAATGAAATCTTAGTTCCGTTAGGACTGATCAAAAGTAGAATTCCCTGGCTGCGTACAAAGGAGGAGGGTAGGTAGAATGGTGGAAACACAGAAGTGTGGGTTTGGGGGAAGAGGTTCCCCACCCCCCATGCCCCCTTTGGGGGGGGGGGGGGGGGGGAAGATGTGTAAAAACCAATTAGTGGCCAAGCCATATGTGATCAGAATAGCCATGTTGGAGGGATGTTTGTGTGGGTTTTTGGGAGGTTTTTTGTTTTTTATTTTTTGGTTTTTTTTAGTTTTAGCTAATGGCTCTAGTTGTGAAAGCACTAATGTGCACATGTGGTATTGAAACTATAGTTTTGACAGAACTGTCTCCATGTTAAAGGGATTGTGCTGTTTTAACTGCATAATTAAAGCAGCAGAGGTGCAAAGCCAAATTGAGTAGCTTATTTCATTCCTCATAGCTTCTTTTTTTTTGTCCTTCTAATGGTCAGCCAGGGCTCTGCATGTTCAATTACAGTCTTAATAATGCAGCCTTCCTGAATATGTCACTATGAAAGCAAGAAGCATAATGTAATTGCTGACAAATGTGTAATGCCATTATAGGCGCTCAACATAGATCCTAATATGCAGTTTTGTATTTTAACTTGTAAATCCCCATAAGATATATTCATATGCTTGAAGTAATCCATGTGTTCAATACCAAGACTCACAAAACTGGAAATGTAACTGGATTTGCTGTACAAGAAGCCAGCTGAGGAAACAGTAGTATTTCCTCTCATTCCTTCTGCAGCAGACTCATTTGGCTAGAGCTTGTCTTTGTGAAAGGTCCCAAACTTGGTCTGAAAGAAAGACCCTACCACCACTCCTAGTAGTGTATTCAAACTATAAATCACTCTTATTAAAAATGTTTGGTATACTTTTTATTGGGATTTGCCTTGTCCTAACTTGTAGCTATTGCTTCTTTTTAAGAGTTTCTCTTACTATATTGAAAATGCTATAATGCCTAGAGTGTTTTCTCTATGAAGTGGTCAAGTTGCTTTTCATTTTGCTTGCATAAATTCTACAGAAACGTTCCTTATCAGAGCTCAATTTTTGTAAGTGATGTTTATAACCCTTTCTTTCACGTCCTTTCCAGTTCTTCAACTTCCTGCCTTAAATGTGAATATCAGAGCTGGATGCAGTTTTCTAACTTTGGTTTTGCTAATGTTATATACAGAGATGACATACTCTCCCTCAGCAGTGAATATATCCAAGGATTACTTTGCTTTTCCTAAGCTAAAACGTGCTTACTCTGGATTTATCATATTTGCAACTTAAAATACCACAAAATTGTTTATTTTAAATTGCTCAACTGTATTGTCAAGATTTGTTTTTTTTTTTAATATGGCATAGGATGAAGAAGCACTGACAGCAGGCTTTGATATTGTTTCAAAATATAGTACAATGCATATGCAGCGTAGGTGGCTACATAAAGAATGTGTGGAAGGAGATGTGCTTTGGGAGTAAAGGAAATTATATGAAGAAAATCATGTGCAGTGCATAGTGGTAACTTTTGTCTACCTAAATGTACAAGAAGTGACTTTGTTTAGTTTCAGATAGATGCTTGGGAAATACAATGTTGGTTGATTTATGTGTTTTATGTCCAGAAGACTTGAATGCTTTACTAAGCTTTCAGTTTATGGCTAGTGGAGAAGTCTCATTTGTTCCTCTTATAGTTTTAAAACCTGTTGCTTCAAGATTAAAATTAATTCTTGTTAGCTTCTTTGAGCTTGAAGTAAGAGGATTGTGGCTTTCATTCCCCTTCTTTTTCAGACTGAAGGGTTGGATTGGTTTCCCTCTCCAAGTATCAGGCTAGAACCGCATGTGTCTGTCCAGCTCTCTGTTTTAAGCCTCCTGCTTCTGTCCCAGTCTTTTAAGTAATGTGTTTGGTAGTTCCCATGGTATGACTAGTGTTCTTGTAGAAGAAAATGTAACACTGGGCTTCTTAAGTGTGAGAGTATATACATGCTATGTTTTGTGCTGAGGTGTTAAGAATAATCTTGTCAGTGTGGTGAACTGATAAAATAGCTATTCTTCCTAATCCCACAGAGGAATTAAAAAAGCCACAGATCCAGGAATCCTTATTCAGCTGAAGTCATCAGTCATTAAGACTCACTGTACAATTGTAAACTCATTTTTTAAAAAGAAAATGTTTGCTTCCTCTACAGGCATGATAAGCAGTTGTGGTAATCTTCAATGCTTGTTCATGAATTTCCCTTCCATTTGGAGGAAATTGGTGTTAAAAGTCTGTCAGAGTGTTTTGTGAATTAAAACCCTTGGCTCCTGGGACCATTGTCAACCCAGTAAGCTGCAGCCTTCTCCAAAGTGTGTAACTCTTCAGACTGGCACAGTTCATGGACTGCAGATGACTAGAGTCAGGCCAGGCTGTTTGGAAACAGCCAAGTGGTGAATAACCCGTGTCCGTTGGTGTCTATCAGCTCACTGATACTCTGAAAAAACCACTATCCACAAAAGGTGCAATTCCAATGATAGTGGATACGAAGAGGGGGAAGAGGAAAGAAAGGAGAATTGGCCAACAGCATTTTGCTCAGAGTTGTATCTAATCTGTACAAGAGTGCTTTGGTAGCTATAACTTTAATCTAGACTAGTTTTTAATAATGCAAATGTCTCTACTGAGCAGCATGTAACAGAGTATTAAAAAAACAAACAAAACAGAAAAAAATCTAGCCAGTTTCATTCTCCATAACTAGAATGTCTGAAAGTTGCATTTGTGCTTTCTAACATGCTGCTAACTTCAGTTTGTTTCTCTGAGAGGTTACACATGGAGTCTTTGTTTCTTTGTATTTCATCTCTGCCTTCTGTAATGTCTGGAATGATATAATCTTTGCCTTTCTTTCCATTTTCTTTGTAATTAACAAGCATCCTTCTTCAGTTTCCAAATGGTAGCTACTACATCTGCTCAGAATCCACTGTGCTGTGTGAAATGCAAATAGGAAACCAACAGAGTCCATTTTCCAGTTTGGGATCAGAAGCCAAAGATGAATACAGGCAGACGGGATTATGTAGAAACGATCAAACATTGCCTTTTTGCGCTTGCTGAAAAGGCGTTAATAGTAAATCATTTCTCAAAATGCTATTATTCTAATTTTTGTGTAATCTCAGCATTGCAGCCAGTAATCATCCATAAAATCCTTGCATTCTCCTATTTGGTTTTTTTAAGGTAGTTCTGCCATCCAAAATGAGTTGGGCTTGCTTATGTTTTTTTTAAAGCTAATGTTCAATGGTGAATGATACGGCTACTGCTGGTTCTGGTGTGAGTTCAGTACCTCAGGACAGAAGTTCTGGTTCATTTTGGTTTGATGAAGGAAAAATAAAATATGGCTTGAGCCTGTTTGGGGTTTGTTAGTTGGATTTTTATTTTTTTTCAGTTCCCTGGATGATTAGGAATTTGTTTTTAAAAGAACACAGTTAAGAGTTCAGCTTGCCGTTTAACCACGTATCTGCAGGATATCACTTTGGCCAGGACATCTGCAGGAGGTCACTTTGGCCTGATATTGCAAAAAGAATTGGCAGTACTCTTGGTTTTCCTCCTTTTCCTGTTGTGACTTTCTGATTTCCTCCCAAACATAGGTTGTCCAGCTTCTCATGCCAGGCCCACGATGTAGATTCTTAGAAGACCTATTGCATCTTTTTGGACTATCCCATAGTAGAAATAAAATAGCAGAACATTGCCCTGCCTTCTTGGACAAAGCAGGCTGAGAGTTGCCAATAGGGAGAATAAGTGAGTCAGTAAATTGTGTAGGAATAGCATAAATGGTATTTAGATGCTCTGCAAGTGAGAAGGGACTGCTATCATAATCTAGTTTGACCTCTGTGTAACTGAAGCGATGAAACTCATTCCATGTGTGTTGCATGAAGTTCATAAACTCAGCTATGATAGCAGATCTTTATGGAAAGGAAAGCTTTGCACTGCCAGGATGATTTAAAATAACCCCTGTGTTCAGTAACATGCAAACAGCTAAGTTTTATAGTGAAGGATTACGGGAAAGGACTTTTTCCCACAAAGGCACGTGGTGGAATCTGTTTCTGCTTTGACTTTTGAAACGTAGAACTGAGTGCTTTTCTTGAAGTTGGCTGATTCTGTTCATGGCGACCTCTGCTTTTGCCTGCCAGCATTGAGGTCTGCTCTGTTTGTCTCCTGGATTCCAGTGAAGTCAGGTAGCAAATGATATCATGCAGCTACAGCAAGGAGACATTTTTCAGTGTTGCATGTTGGTATAAAAATAACCATTTTTGCTTGTTTGGGGGAGTAGAAACAACATTAATTCCAGCTGCCATGGCTCTCATGGACATTATAAACATATTCTTTTGAATAAAATACTTTACATTGCTTATGACTGTGAGAAAAGTTAAACCAGCTAATTTTTAATTTTTCAGTTTGGTTAAATAAATTGGATCCCCAAGACAAATCACTCAGTTTGTCCCCAGCTGGGTTATATAGGCTCTGGAAATAATACTTAGAAATGCTGGAAGATAAGCAGCAGAGCTGAGGTCTTGTCTTGTGTATTTCTGTAACACTAAGAATTCATATGGTGTTAGTTCCAGTAGGAGTATTTATATTTAACCTGACATATGCACAACAGACTTAAAGGATTCTTTTTTAACTTCTGCAGCTCTGACTTGTAGAGGTAATTTAAGGCTGTAAGAGTACTGCTTCTTAAACTTTTATTTTTGGAACCTCTTAATCTATTTGTAGTGGAGAACAAGGTCATACAGTCCCTACAAGCTTTATCCTTATTTCCTGCAAATCTCATTACCGCTCTGGAGCACAAGCAGACAGTTATGTCTTAGTCCTGGACATGCTGGTAGGATTCAGAGAGGTGCTAATTATCGTGATAGAAAGACAGTGAAATGTAGTTTAAGGAATATCTCTTTGCCAGATGCTGAGCTAGAACAGGTTTCAAGCTCAGTGACAGGATGCCACGGTCAGTGCAGTGTTAGTACCAAAAAGCCCTTTGAACAAGGAAAAAAGTCCCTTCATCTAGTCACCTGTGTTGCACAGTAGCAATAAAATTCCTGGCAGCTGGTGAAGCTGGCTTTTCCTTTTTGCTGCTCGACCCCAAGAGGAAGAGAAGCTGATGATCCCGGCAGAGCCATTTGCGTCGCACTGCTGTGCGGTGTCAGGACTTTGATGAGGAAGGGGTACTCGGTGGGGCAAACTCCACGTGGGGTGCTGCCAGCATTGCCCTCTGCTACACTCTTGGGCACTCCTACTCCTGGCAAGGCATCCAAAATCCACAGGCAGGCACCAGGACGGACAGACTAGGCAAAGCAGGGGCATGTGGGTAAGCAACAGACAAAGGAAAGCTGAGAGGAAAGTAAGGAAAGCCTAGGACCGGTTTACAAAAGAGCTTGGAAATGTGGTTTCATATTGGGAAACTTAACTTTCATCTAGACATTTTTTTCTGGAATTTAATAATAATAATTTGATAATAGACTATTATAACAATAATTTATAATACAGTATTTCATTTGTTGCCTTCCAGAAGATGTGATGAAAAGTAATGTAGTGTGCAGTCACCTAAATGTTAACATTATCACTTCTGTTTGACAATCTGAGGGATAAAAGGAAGCAATCTGGCTATGTGTTTTTCCAGGGGGATGATATATTGTCAGAGGACATTCCTATAAACCCACCTAGATCAATAGATGCACAATATAATTAGCCTACATTTGATTTTTTTTTTATTTTTTTTTTTTAAATTAGTAAGTGGCAGACTGGGAGCAGTTACTGACTCAGGTCCGTTCTGGGTCATCAGCTGCTTAGTATTTTGCCAGACTGTTGAGAGGGAAAAATAATTAATACGCTAATTAAATGTGGATCATGCAAATCTAGAAATTTCAGATAATTTGTAAGATATGGAAGGAATATAAAGCTAATGTATTTTGATGGGAAGTGAGTAAAAATAATTTGCTGCACAGTATCTTGTGAAAAACAGCTTTGTGATATGGGGGAGGATTAGGCTTGCATGGACTTGTTTATAAACAAGGATATCTTGACTTTAGGGAGAGATTCTGGGCAGAGCAGCCAATTATAAGAGATTAGAAAAATAGGGCACACAGTGACATGTCTGCAGCAAGGGACAGCTGCAGGATTTTTGCTGAGGGGACATTTCCAGAAGGCTCAGGGACTGGGCATCCCTAGCAAGTAAGAACAGAACAGAAGAGCCATGTAGGTTAAATGCTACCAAACTCTTAGTCACCGAACCGAGTTACAAAATCATTTTTGCTAATGAGATCAGACATGGACCACGAAAGGCGGCTCGAGCGTGACACTGGATCCTCTTCCGACTCGCCAGTGTAGTTTTGGCTATCCCTGCGTGACCCCGATGGCTTGGTGCGGGTGCTGCTGGCTGTGCCTGGAGGCCTGGCTCCCCCCCGGGGGGAACGCTGCCCTCGAACATCGGTGTTGGAGCCCTAAAGTTAGGTCTGGGCTATCCCCTCGGCTACCGCAATGCCGTTATGTTCCTTGTAAATGATCTGTGGTGAGTTTGGCACAAATATGGGGTCATGTAGGAATGTTTCTGGAGGATTGGAAATGTGGCTTTCCTAATTTGAGGAGCTAATTTTATATACACACATGTCTGTATAAAAGTGTATATATATAGTAAAATTATATACACTAAATTATAATTACATATTAATTACATGTAATAATTACAATTAATACCCACAGTAACTATAATTAATGTATAATAATTACATATAAAAATGTCTTGGATGCAGATTCTTTTCCTGTAACTTCTTTCTGTTGTGAACTGGCAGCTAGTATCCTGGAAAAAACCTGCTACTCAGATATTGGCATTTGCATAAAATCGTTAATCACTCCTCCCGCTTGTTTTGCAGCGGCACTGGGCTGAATGTTGCAGTGCTGTGTACCAGGGCACATGGGAGCTGCTCCTGCTCCATGAGGAACGGCAGGAGGCTGCCCCAGATAGATGAATAGTTCCTTTTTCCTTTCTGTCCAGCAGTACAATCTAACAAACTTGAACGAAATTTTAATTTACGCCAAGGCTTCCCAGCTGCTTGCTGCTTCAGTAATTCAAGGAGTGACGTATCCAAGTTGCCTGGCTGTTAACTTTTTACTTGCCAGCTCTCAAAAAGCTGGGTGGGTGTCCGGTTGCGTTCTCACCGAGATCCTGACATTTACTTTGCTGTACAAATTAAAAATAGCAGCTGCTGTTGATTTCAGCATATCGGATGATTGCAGCAGAGCAGAGAGTGTGTAGGCTGCTATCCCTCCTCCTGAGGACACTCACCAGTGGTAACTTGAAGTTTTAACTACTCGCGTGTCTCAGGAGCACAAGACAAGGAAAAAAAAAAAAAAAAAAAAGGCTTGTGGATTTATGAGAGGAGGAGGAAGGGTCGAAAAGGGAAGAAGGCTTGTTCTGTTATTTGAAATGTGATTTGTTTTTCACTTAAAGTAGCAGTTTAGAAAAGGTTTACTCAGCCAGTTAATGTTACTTTACCTGCATTCCAGTTCACAAATGAGCACAAGACTAACACAAAATATGTAGAAAGAGAGATTTTTGTGTTGGCTTTGAGGTCATGGTGTGACTCCATTTGGTTTTAGTATGCTTTTTCATGGGATTATTTGTGCTTTAGCTCTCAGAGCTTTTCCTACAGCAATTGAAAAGCAAATGGTTAAAGGAGTGTATGTAGTGGCAGTGACTCTTATGTCTGTAGAGGAGTTTTACCTATCATTCTTCAGTGGGAACAAAGAAAATAAGGATCACAGACAAAAAGCTAGATTCCTAAAGGTTGAATGCGATGCTCCTTAGTACCGTAAAAACTCCTGTAGATGTTCTGCAGTTTGGACAGGACAAATGTAGAGCAAATAGCTCCTGGGGTGGGAAGTCTGTTCAAAAAAAAACATTGACACAGGAAAGAGTGGAATATTAAACTGCTCTTGTGACTTCATTAGAGAAATTAAAGTGGTTAGAAATGGCACTGCATAATTTGGACATCTTCCTAAACTTAATTATGGCACAGGGAGGTTTTATTAAAATTATTTCAGACAAATGGACTTTGCTCTTTCCAATTCCTTCACTTTCATGTGAACCATCGGCCTGTGCTGTGTGTGTCTGGGAACCTTGGCAGAAACCAGCTAAGTTAGAGAAACCTGAATTGCAGCTTTCCAGAATCAGTGAAGGAAAGAGCTTGTGTTACCAGTTATTTCTTTCAGTAAATAATGTTAGTAACACAGGTCTTGTCAGCAAAACACTACTGAACCATCAAGGATTGCTTCCCAGGGCTGGAGCCATCAAGTCCAGCTTAAATGTTTCTGTCTACATATAAACCCCAAATATGAATTCCTTAAACATCTGTGTAATTCTTGTCCCTTGCTGGGCCATCTGAACTCTTAGGAGCTAAAATAATCTTTTTCTTCCCTTGAGTATACCCAGAACTACTTGTTTATAGAACTGAGGTGCTTGTTATTCAGTCTGCACCTTGGTAATGAAAACGCTTACCCTGTCAAACAGGCTGTGGAGTAACAGTTGTAGCGTGCTCCACTGTTCTTACTTTTGGATTTAATGGTGTACTGCAGTGACCAGCAGTGTAGGAGACGTAGGTCTAATTTCAACCTGTCTTGCAGATAAATTAAGTTGGAAGAGATGTTGCCTGAGGGACCTGTCATTCACTTCCTTTTGGAATTATTCTATGAAAAGTAGGATTTCCTTAGGGCAGAGAAAAAAGGAAAAACTCTTAACTCAGTGAGCTAGCTCACACCCTAGGAGAGGTGGTATCTGGCTTCCAGCACCCGTGTACAGCTGACACTCTCAGAAATTTCCATTTCCAGTTTATGACTGGACCCAGTCTAAAGCCTAGGTATTGTTTGGGGTTTTTTTTGTTACCTGTCTGGGTATTGTGTGGACTGGGAGGTGTGCAGCTCCCCAACATGGGAAGGAGGTGGTGGTGGTTATATTGAACTGTTTAAGTATTAGTAAGACTTTTGTAGTTTAAGTTAGCAGTTAAAAACTACTGAGATTATCCTACCTTGGGAAGGAAGAATGAATTGCCAAAAAACATCAGAGAGAAAGAAGATACTTTGGTAGGCACGAATGAAGTGTTTGCGTAGAGGGATCAGCCTTAGCTAAAAGAGAAGTGCTGCATGAATGCAATGCAGGTATCTTTGTTGCACGGGTTAAATTATTTCAATTTGGGATTCACAGGCTCAAACATGCCTTTATATACTCAGCTGCACAGGACATTCTCTTCAATTTTGTGGAAAGATTATGTCCACAGATTCCTGAATTTTGGTTTCTTCTCTCCAAGATTACTACAGTCCTGCAATGTTGGGCCTGAAAACTGATCAGGAAGTCCTTGGAGAACTTGTGAAAATGAAAGTTCCAGCTGTGGCAGAGCTGATGGAAAGACATGGAGTCATGTGGACCCTAGTGGTGTCACGCTGGTTTATATGCTTGTTCATTGATATTCTTCCAGTAGAGGTAATGGGTACCAAAGTTCTCTTCATACACACTCATAATCGTTATTTCATTTGTACTGCTTTAGCAATAATTACCTATAGGAAATCAAGAAGCTGTAATCTGAATTCTCTCCTTTCCTGCAGACTGTGCTCCGAATATGGGATAGTTTGTTCTATGAAGGGTCAAAGATCATCTTCCGCGTGGCCTTAACGTTAATTAAGCAACACCAAGCTTTTATTTTGGAAGCCACGAATTTCCCTGATATTTGTGATAAATTTAAGCAGATCACCAAAGGAACATTTGTAACAGAGTGTCACAGCTTCATGCAGGTAAATTCTCTGCAACTTTTTGTTGTTACAAATTAAAACCAAGACTGACTTACAAATGTTTTGCTCAGTCAAAAAGATGGATACACTTAGGAGAAATATATCTGTGGGAACTGCCAAAAGGATGAAGAATGTTTTTACATAAGAAACTCAAGCCTGTCTAAGAACTTTTTAAAAGACTTACTATCTAAATCTATATATAGCAGTCCATTCACGTTATCTGTTGTACAGGGAAGAAAATTTTTTGCCCTTTTTACCAGTTAAGGCAGGAAGTCTGATGAGAAAATAACTTTAGTGCATTCCTTCAGTGAACTATGGATTGTGTTCCTGTGCTTTTTTCAGATGAATTGTAATAGAGTATTGTGGAGTAGACACAAAATTAATTTTAAATTTGCATTGATAAATCTTCATAGTGCCAGAAGATAAAGCATTCTGTTTAGAACAAAAAGTTAGCACTAAATTCTTATTTCCAGACAAAAACACCACGAAGTTGAGTGTTCAAGTCTTATGACAATTTGCAAACTAAGAATTATTCTTGTAAATTGTTAATAGATTGGATGCCAAATCTGTATAGAACATTAGATTCAGAGTTTAACTCAGAAGATGGAAATGTAAAAGATGTGCTCCTGTTGTTTTCTTGCAGCTAACATTTGTCATAATTCGCTTGGCCTACTACTTGACTCTACTATCATTTTTTGCCAAGTGAGCACAAAACTACATCCCAGTAGGTGACTTTTACTCCCAAAAGAGTTTCATGCTCTTGTCAGAGCTCTGTGCGTATGTCTGTCATAGTAGGATTTCACTCATGTTATGATGTTTCTTTTTTGCTCATATAGAAGAAAAATAAGCTTAACTTCCCAGTGTTTGTGAGTCTTTCAATTAAAGGAGCAAAAGAAAAATCAATCACAGGTACAGCTTTAATCTAGAAGGCAGATGTTTGAAGGGTTTTCCCACACCATAAAGGGTTTAGAATAAGAGTTTTGTTAAATATTAACTGCCATGAGAATACCAGTTCAGAGGCTGGTACAAACACTTGTCCTTGAAGGACCTTTGCCACCCCCCCCCCCTTTAATTATGTTATATTTTACAGCAGCTGTTCTAGAAAATCAACTATCTTTTTCTTGCAATTACCCTGAAGAAAACAGTTTATTTTAACTGCATTGGTTACTGTAGTGAGGGGGCTTTGAAGGCAATTAAATAAACAATTTAGGTTAGGTTCTTATGTAACTTTGAAACACATACTTTTGGGTTTGGATTTGTTTGTTTGGGTGGGGTTTTTTTCAGCAGTACAGATACTAGTAGCAGTAGTTGAGTATTTTATGCCTCCCTCCCTCTGAACAAAAACTTTGGTTTTAGTTCAATGCAATGCAGGCTTCTTTACCAGAATGCTGTTCAGAACTGGCTCATTTATGATCTTGTCTCCAGAGCTGTCAGTTATAACTACAGCGAACTGAGGGGCCTGCACATCTGAACTGTAGATTAAAGTGCATAAACATGCAGCTTGCTTTATAGTTTTGTTCAGTCAGAAGTTTCATATGAAATAGCGGAAACAAATGTGTTGTTCCTGAGCAACAAGTCAAACCAAGAAAAAAAAGTTAGAGATGTGTGACAGCATTTGAAATGCCTCAAATTCTTACATCCATATACATTACTACCCTGGAAAGCCCTGGTAGAGAAGAGTGAAGGTAGTATAGCAAGGGATTGACTGATTTTTTGCAGCAGGAATGTAATGTTTTATGCATGTATGTGTTCCAGAGCCTGAACAACCCATGGTAGCACCACATGAGAAATGCATTGGTTGCTTTTGTAGTATTACCCAGGATGGCTTAATATGTTTTAAATATGCCTGCTATCCACTGACATAAATGCCTTCTAAAATAATTTTAACTGGACACTTATATTCAAACTAGCTTTTGTCTTGTTGCTTTTGTGTAACTTACAGCACTTGTTATGAGCTGCAGGTTTACCATGTCTTTACAGCAGAGTCAATGAAGATGCTACCCTGTTACAGGGAGACCAAAGAGCAGTAAGAATTTTCACACTATGGATATCAAAGCAGGGACTTCACACTTCAGAGAATTCCAGCGTGTTGTCCAAAGCCAGCATTTTAACTGAGAATTTTCTCCTTTTCCCCCCAGAAAATATTCACAGACCCTGGAAGCTTGTCCATGGCAACAATCAACAAACTCCGAGAGACTTGCAGAGAGAAGGTGCTTTCTCAGGGATAACTCGCCAGATCTAACCAGGTGGTCAGATACTACAGCAATTGACACATTCCTCTATTTGCACTGACTAAAGCACACTTTAAGCTTTCCATGAGTTAACTGACACTTGACCAATTTTTCCTGACTTTCAAGTAAGTGTTGTTAACACTTTGTACTGTATGTCAGACTTGATAACAAACTGGTGGTTCTGTTGTTGTTTGTTGTTTGTTTGTTTTTTAAAGGATTAAAGTGTTTTCGGAATAGAATGTAATCAGTGTCAGGATACTCCTTTTAAAAAAAAAAAAAGTCACCATCCTTGTCTTTTCAGGGCATTTTGTAATGTTAAAACAGGTGTATAAAATTACATATCCTTCCTACTGTATTAACTGTGCCACCATAATCATTTGTACAAAATAAATTAATTTAATTTGTCAGAACCTGTTTCTTGGTATGAAGAGACTAAAATATCTTATCTCTTTCCTGACTGCCATTAGTGGGCTAAACTACAACCACCTTCCTTTTTCCTCACTGCCATCACTTAAAGAACTCAATAACTATGGCAAAGTGCAGGGCGAGACAGCAATGAGGAAAGTGATCTTTATCTTCACGAGCAGTTACTCTACACAGTATGTAACAGCTCTTCAGGTAAAGGCAGGAGGGAACATGTGCAAGTCCAGGCTACAGAAAGCAGGGGCAAGAATTCCTCTATAACCACTTGTAGTATTTTATATGCTTATTCAGGGTTTCCTAGCTCTAGCACAGTAGGTAACAAGTAATTAGACTCAACTCTGGAAGTAGCATTTCTCACTCTGTTGTAAGGGATGCTGAAGGTAGATGCTGTACTTCTGCTGGTGTACTGAGGTTGCACTACAGGTGCTATATCCTCATTTACCTGTGTCCCTGCAACTTTTGGGAGAAACACTTGTAAAGACAGCCTGTCTTCCTTGACAGGCTGAGCCATGGGGCTCCAAAGCTGCACCTCGATGCAAGTCTGAACACCCAAGCCCGGGGCAGAAACAAGCAACGCAGCAGCCCCGTCCCTGCCCTGGGGACACTTCAGCCCTGCCGGGGCAGGGTGCCTGTCCTCCCTTCCTTGTCCTTACAGGGCCCTCTCGTGGCCAAATCCTTTCCCTCTCCTTGCTGCTGGGGAAGGGAGGAAAAAAAACTGAAAAAGAGACCAGCAACTTGTGCTTTTTGTTCTCCCCATTGTACAAATACCACGGAAAGCCTCACCTTTTAACACCACACTCCTTTTCAAACTCCACTCCAAGCTATCTATCTTCATTCCTTGTCAAGGAAGGCGTCTGTGTCGTGTCCCCCCCCCGGCCCCAACAGATCAAGTTTCTTTCATTCCTCAGCAGGGGGAAAAAAACCAAACAAACTCTTTTCAGAGGAAGCAGATGGGTGCTCTTCTAGACAAGTAAAGAAAGACAGCTGCTCAACCGTATGAGTCCCAGCTATCCTAGCCTTTATGGTACCAGACAGACACCTTTTTCCTTGAGTACTGAATTACAAGGACAGTAGCAGTACCATACTTCCAGTACATCAGCAGGTATCAGGAAGTCCTAGTTTATCTGCTACTGGTAAAATGCATAGTTTCCAGGTACCTTCAAGGTAGCAGGGCAGATGGTCCAAAGTATACCAGCCTTCCTGCCATGCGTTCAGTTCTCCTTGCCAGGAGAACAGTGTTCCAGGCAGTGCTTCAGTGTGCCTTGGTTCCTGCCCTGCATAGCTGGTACTGTTAACACCAAAACATTACTGCAGGAGGGAGTCAGGGAAGCTGTAAACACAAAGGTTCATTTCCAGCACATTATGACACACGTAGACCTCGGCAGACATGCATTTCCTAGTCTATGGTAAGAATCCAACTTCAAAATAAAACATAAAATGTCATTTACAGAGTCCTTATACCAAGTATCTTAGCAGCGCTTTCAGAAAGCGATGCTTAGCAGGGCAGACCAATATACTGACATTTAATTTAATGGAAGAGTTAACTTCTCCAGATCTCAGGTTACTAATACACAGAAGCTTTGTGCTTGGAAGCAAGTAAAGTCAAAACACAGGACTGTTCTGAAGATGCATACAGAGTTAAGCCTCACCTTTGTGCCACAGAGAAAAATACACACTTGTTTAACAAAACCCCACACGAAGGATTGTTTAAAGCTTCCCAAGTAGAGCCAAACCAAGACTTTAGCACTTACCAAACAGTCAAATGTTTTTAAGAATGATCAGTAACACTAAGATATACAGAAAAAAAGTGTCTTTATTAGCATTGTTACAGGCAATGCATACATAAGAACTGATCCTTAAAGTGTACAACCCCCCAGCCAAGTTTAAAGCAAGAGAATCAGCAGATTGAGATCTATATTGTACACATGTGCAGTAACAGGATCTCTCTGGACTTTCCAACAGAATAGACTGAAATCACTTTACAAAAAAACGTAAATAAAAATAACACCCATTTTAAAAAAGTACCAGCTCCTAACAAGCTGGCATAGCATCAAAAATATCAAACAGGGGAGTTGTCCAATCATAAAGAGTTCCTGTAAGGTTTGAGTATTGCATCTTTCACACCCTGCATATGCCAGGCATTGAGTTTAAAGCTTAGTAAAAAATACACACCTAAGAGACAAGGTGGAGTTTAGATTTTAAATTTCAATTTTGTCAGTTGTTACTAAATTTTTTTAAATGCATCATCAGTATAATTATCATCATGACTGGATGGCAGCAGTACGAAGAGTGAACCTTTTCCCTTTGTTAAGAGTTCTGAAACTGAGTCAGTGTGAATTAGCAACATCCCTCTCTGGAATCTTTAGCTGGCATGACCTTATGCCAATTCCAAAAAAGCACCCTTAAAAAACTTTTAGCTTGTTTCTAAGTGGGTAAATATTTAAACTAGTTAGCAAAATTAAACACCAGAATTTTCAGAAGTTTTGTGCATAGTTAAATGCTGCAAGATGATTTCACATTTAATAAAGCAGACTTTAAAGAAGCAGCAATTTGCAAGAAAAGGTGTTCCCTTACAATATCAATCTTAGCTCAGGGGAAATGTGTGGGGGTTTTTTCCCAGCCTCTTGCAATTGCTTTTCATCTACACTGAATTTTAGTGCAAGTCATTAAATTGTTTGATATCCAGCATGGCTCCTCTTTCTGCCAATCAAGTAAGCAATCAAAACAATTAGAACAAGACCAGCAAGGGCTGCACCAACTATTATAGGGATCAGCATGTTATTTTCATCCAGTTGACATTCTTCCACTGAAGAGAGAAAAAAAGATCCATGTTAGGCACTAGTGCACCAACAGATGGCTATATCCAGAACTTCAAGCTTCTGCTCTCAGCACACAGATAAAACTGGCTCAAGTTAACTTCTAGCTTAGCTTGCCAACAACCAAAAGGAAGCCAAGTCCGCTAACTATGAGCATTCAGGATGAAGTCTTTCTAGTACTAGTTGTACGCACAATAGGGAGATTTATAATAATTGTTTCCTTCTCAAGAGCTGTTACTGTTATGCACAAGCTTAGCCATCATAAATACATCCATGCGACTCCTCCTCTAGCCATTTTGCTTTAACCACAGTCACAAAGGACAGCGTTAACTACAAGAGTCAGGAACTTCCCAGAACTTTGCCCCTTTCATACAACTGTCTCCATACAGTTAGGGGGGAAAGTTAACGTTCTTCCTTAACTCTTCTCTGAACCACAAGGAACAAGTCCTAATTATTTCAAAGCTTTTTACATACTTCTCGCACTAGCCTCAACTCAGACACCTTATCGGCCCCCCCAACATCTGTATAGGGCACACAGAGACTAAGCATAGCACCCACAAGCTGATGTTTGACTACAGAATATTATGTCTATATCAAAGTGTACTTCATGAATCTTAGGTTCTCCCCCAAAATATAAACATCTTACCTGCCCCAAATTTGTCTCCATCAATCTTGAAAACCTGGATCTGAACATTAAATACATTGACAAGGGCTTTGTCCGTGACCTGGAGATTCTCCTCAGCACTGCACTTGTAGGAGTTCCCTACTGTAGCTCTCAGCTCACTCATGCTGTTGTTCCACGCTTCAAACTTTGGATCTGTGTAAGAGAAAGTCTTATTACAAAATCCTGAAGAGCAGGAGCCGTAAGCTCATAGGGCTTAAATTCGATACATTCATCCCCAACATTTTCAACATGTTATTTAATGTAGGCAACCCTTAATATTTACAGAAGTAGTCACTGGAAGTAGACTTCTTAGAAGTCCCTACCTTTTGCTTCAGAAGGCAGAGTCGTGCTTACATTCACACCTTGCAGGAAGTATTTTTCAGTACTTGCATTCTTTAAAAAAAAAAAAAAAAAAAAAGAGAGAGAAACCAAACCAACAAACCAGTAGTTGTCATTTAAGCTAATGATATACAACATAAGCTGTTAACATTCATTAACATTCAGGTTCAATTCTGCATGCATTTTGAGAAAGCTTTTCAAAGGATAGTCCACAATTGGAATTAGCATCCAAAGGACGAGCTTAGTTGCACTTTAGGAGAGAAAAGCTACAGCAGGTATGCACCTTAGGGAGGATTACTCTGGGGGAAGGAAGGGGGGCAGAGAAAGGGGGACTGTCACCCCTCAGACTGCTGCCTTGACTTCCACACTACAGCTGTAGTCCCACCCGTACTGTAACCAGGCTAGTGCAAGGATCTCACCTGTGCTACAGATACAGCTTTAAAGCAGCTTGGTACCCCCCAGAGATGTGGGGAGTCATTTAATAGCAACAGGTCAAGGTGATCGCATTTGATTGATCCCACAAGTACTAAAAGGAGCACGAAGCTCTCTGACAAACACAGCGGATTCAGTCCTCAAGGGTACGCAGCTCTCATACAGCGCTGGGGCAGGGTTGTGGGAAACACGATTCCCAACCATCATAGGAGACCGTAAGACAAGCACACATGGCTTTTGGGCTGTACACAGAATATTAATGAGGACTTCAATCCAGTTCCAGACTTGCACGATTAGACGAGATGCCGACTTGTCACAGGCTGTTCCCAGTTTGGGCAAGAAGCTTTAGAGAGTAGGCAATACAATCTTAAAAGAAATTCCCATTCTAAAAAAAATGGATTTCTGTGTATACATATGTATGTGTGCATATATACATGTATGTATTCTTTCCTCACAAGTTACCAAGTATTAAACCCTCTAAATCCTAGTATTAAAAACAAAGGAATTATTTACTCCCCTTCCTGTAGTTGCCTCTTTTTTCTCTTGCACTTGCCCTGATTAGTTTTCCCACAGGAAAAGTCCTGCAGACCCTACACGCTTTGTCTAGAGATTCTTACCAATACAAAGTGGAAGATAACCCTTGTTTTCTCAAAAGTCAAATTCAAGAAGGCAGATGTATTGTCGCATCTCCCAGAAGAAGTGGTATTCTGTGGTATGAAATTCAGCAAATCCAATCCCATCTATGAGAGAAGAGAATCAATTATGACATTTGAAGAGACTAACACATCACCATACGTTCAGTCGACTTCTAGCTTGCTTGTACTCACATGCATACAGTGCTGTATTTGCCCACACGTTACAGGCAACCGGGCAGATGCACGTGCAAGTTGCAGGCTGGTGTAAGCTGCACCTGAGTTACCAGCTGGCACAGAGAACAAAGGACACCTTTGCAAGCCTCGAAGCTTTCTGCCGCCCTGACTGGCTGCTGCCAATAACCTGCTGCTTTCTCCCCACTAAACTTCTTTGGTCCTAGCAGCATAAGGAAAAACAGTAACCACCGCTACACAGGGGCAACGAGCTATAAAAAACTGCTTTGACACAATGGAGAAGCAATCAAGGGAACCACCCGTAAGCATGATCATCTTGCAAGTCACTTCAGTTCAAAATGCTCTAGCTTTGCCTGTGGTACACGATTATACCATCCTGTATCTGCAGAAGGCTGTGGGTTAAATGCACTTGCTAAACAATCAAGTAGAAACCTTTCAATAGCTCTTAGCTGATCCTCATATGACTTTGGAAAACCTATTTGCCACCTCCTCACTGATCGTTACACTAGAAATCAGCTGTTCCAGCAGAGCTAGAATGACATGCTACAGCACGCAGCTTAGGGAACTTCACACAATTAAGGTGGCTAAAACACAGTTGCCATCATAACCAGCTTCTGTACAGCCACACACCAGCTATCAGTGCTCACGATGTTACTTCTCAGTGATCATCATCAATAAATGCAATAGATTCCTTTGCACCACCACATACAGCATTAAGCAGGTAAATCCTATACGGATACCACCCTCCGCACACCAGGTCCTTTATCACTGAGATCCAACTTAAATTATGGCTGCTTTTGTGCAGTTTGTTTGCCTGCACTTGTCCTACTTAGCTCAGATTAAGCCACAGGATAGGAAGAAGCAGCTTGTGATCAAAGGTCCATACAACAAAGCTTTACTGAACATAAAGGTTTGCTGACTCTTGGTCATTGTTTCCTATTGAGGGCCTTCAGCAGTCCCTCTGGGATTACTCATAGCTTTGCCTGACGAGTTAGCAGGTAATGGGTTTGTCCATGGGGCTGGTGAGCTCGGCTTTACATCAACAATGGAGGGAAAGAACCTGTGCCAGGGCTGGGTCCTACATAAACCATGTAGCATTTTTGCTGTTAAAATCAGCCATTAAGTAGCTCTTAACCATTAAAGTCAAATCCAAGCCTCTTCGGTGCTGGCTGGAAGTTAGCTAAGTCACAAGCCTGTCCAGTTTTACTGTCAGTGAACAAATTATTACAGTAGTAATAATTTTCCCTTCTAATAGTCATTCACCGTTTTCATTCAGGCGCCTCAAGCCAAATTCCTGTATTTTATTTAACAGTTTAAAAATCTTGTTTAGACAGCATCTTTGATAATAGGACTCCCCCTACCCATATCTTGATAATTTTTACTGCTTCTGTGGAATGACTGCATATACTTGCTGGATTTGACAGACAAGTTTAGTACTCTTACTGAATGGAAAAATCTTTAATGACAACTTTCAGTAGAAGAGAACTGTTTGAATCATCACTAGTCTAGTCCAAGTTAAGCAATGCAAATAAGAGGACAATCATGGATGAACACTACAAAGAACTAGGATTTTTAAAGAAACAAGTTAGCCTATAATAATTTACCAAGTCTTCCCCAAAGAAGGAATCTGAAGGCTTTGAAAAAAGAAAAAATGTACCTTTTGATCTTTTTTTTGATAGGTGATATTAAGCTGTAACCCCATGTAGGCAAGTACACAGGTTCCATTTGGACCAGTCACATTGTATTTACCAACTGCAGGATTTGGGGGGGATGCAGTTGGTGCTGGGCTAGTTGTTGGAACCTGGCTAGTATTCTGTTTAGGAGTTGTAGGCACTATAGCAGTAGTAGATACCATATCTTCAGCACATTCTGTCTCTGGGGAGAAAGGAAAACAGTCATTACCAAACAAAATGAAGCTGTGGGATGAGCTACCTTTTTAATCCTCGAGGGAAAGGAGAACACAATTTCAAGTAGCTTTTCCTAATAGAAGATAATAAAAGCTGAGAAACACAATGGTAAAGCATTACCTGAACTCTTGTTGCAAAGTTTGAGACACTTTAAAAGCCTGGCATGTGAAAATGACACCTCTGCTGTTATTTACAGAAGTTCACGGTGACCGCATCTGCTTTCATTCATGTCTGTCATTTCACTTTGCCATCAAGTCAGGATAAATAAGATACTGCTATGTTGACAGAGCCAGCAACACTGAGATGACTGCCCCTCAGACACTCTGGGCGCTCGTGTGGTAGAAGCAGAGGAACAGTTCTCCTGCCCACTGTTAAAAGTGGTCTCCCAGGAGATGTGTTGCTCTCCTTCCCCTCCATCCCTCAGTTACACCACCAGGTTGTGAGGACTCCATGTCATTATTTTGGCAATGCCCACAGTAACATTAAAATACTACTGGACCTCTCGTGTCCTCGTAGCAGTGCTGTGGCTCTTCTATCCTTAACAAAGGGATTCTAAGACACTGCTTCTGATGGTAAAGGTTCTGCTATATACTCTCAAGTCCACCCTCCCGTCAGAGTCCTGCATTAGTAGCCACCCACCACCAGGGTACAAGGCTGAGTGAAGATGTGCAAGACTGCCTTCTCTTTTCATCCAGTTCAGCAGCAACTTCCAAGGCAAAAGGAGACAGAGCAGCGACACCGATTTATTTGCCAGAGTACTAAGAAACACCTGGCAGCAAGATCTTAACTTGATCTGGGAGCCAAGAAGGTTCCTGCCTTGAACATCTAAGCCAAAACCAAAGGTCATAGCAAAGACATTACTGTAGTAGAGGCTTCCATGTTCCAAGCCAAGGTCATCTCCATGTCAGGGATAACAGCTTGCAACATTATAAGGACGACAGCAACTGCAACAGCAGTCAATTCTGACTCAGAGGGCCTACTTCTAAAATGTGATCCATACATATCTTGCAGGCACTAGGTATCTAGTAAATAGCCTCTGAACTTAAAAAGCAACTTAACTTTCCATTATGGGTCAGAAAGAACTCTAATCACACCTTCTGAAGTCACACAGACTCCAACATGCACACTTTCCTTTTTCTACTCCATTTCTGGAAAGTCAAAGAGCAAAGGGAAGGTGGATGAATGGAGGAGTAACCCTATCTTTTGTAGACTAATACTGGTCAGGTCCCCAGATGTGATCATTTCCTAACAAATAAACCAAACGGCACCTTTACTTGGTACTTCAGTGGAGGATTTCCCTCCATCTGCAAGACCTCAACACATACAGCCTCTTACTCAAGTTGGCAGAGATGGAAACAACCAAATCACTTCAAGTGGAAGCTTGTCCTAGGTCGAGTCTTGAAACAGTATTTTTACTGAACTGATTTACAGCATAGCACCTAGTAACTCTTCAAGACAGATTTGAAGATGAGACGAATTCTTACATCTTTTTCTGACAGTTACAGGAAAGCAGCTGACAAAACTACCAAAACAGATAAAATGAAAGCCTCCTTTTCTTCAGAGCTGCAGATAATCACTACCGTAACCTCAGTCACTAACTTCTAGGTACATTGACAGAAGTTACCATCACTAGTGATACACTGATGCACTGAACGCTGACTCTTCTTCCCTTCAGTGAGCCTTGCCCAGATTACCAGCAGAAATACCCTCTAAGGAAAGAGCTGCAGGGAAAAAAGTTAAGGGAGAATTCCAGATCTAAAGTTTTATCAATAACTAACTGCCAAAAGGACAGGGGACATCTCAAGCCTACAAGAATGGAAAGAAGGAACTGATCTGGAAAGAACAATGTGATTTCAGGGTCAAAAAGATTAAAAAAAAAAAAAAGGACAAAGTGAGAATTCTTTAACCATCTGAATTAAAAAAACAAAACAAAGCAAGGAGATCACTCATTGTGCAGTAGGAAAAAAAAAATATCTGGGTGCAGACCCAAGACAGTAATAAAAACTTAGGGATGATGATAATTTAAAGAAAAAAACTGCACATGGCAGTATGGATAACTGGAATGTAGAAACAAAAAAACCCCAAACCCAGAAAACAAAAAGCTTGAACTCAGACCAGTGTCTATCCCAGGATCATAGGAAATCACTTGTTTTTTTTCTGAGGATCAATAGTTTCATCAAGACAGTGATACCACAGGATGGAGAAAAGCAACTTTGGGGAAGTGATCATGGCAAATTAAAGCACTTATATTAATCTAAAAAAGAAAAGAAGGAAGTATAGGAATAGCAAATAAAGCAAATGCTGACAAACTTGTGTTGCATAAGGAACACCCTCCAGAAATAATGCAATATTGATTTTTTTTTAACCTAAGGACTATGTAAGAACAAATAATAGGTGGTCTTAAAAGGAAAAGTACTACACAGTAGGGAGATTTTATTGAAGTTTTGTAGAAGTTAAAAACCAGGTTTTCCCAACCTCATGGCTTATGTTCAAGCCTGCTGATAACTGATCACTTATCATACTTATCCGGTATGATAACTGCATCAAGATATCATATTTAAAAAATGAGATAGTTCTGAAGACTGGAGTAATAGAAATCAGATTTTTTTTTTTTTTTTTTTTTTTTAAGTTACAAATGTAGGTCCACAACTTTGCTGCAAACGAGTTCATTGAAAAGGCTGATCAAGACTCATCACACATCTGCCTCACATGACACACTGAAATCTGAGCCAGTCATGCAAGGCAGCTGTAAAAGAAGTCAATGCCGGTATTATCATGCATCAGTCAAGGTATTTTTCAGCGATAAGGGACAAGGTAGAGATACTCCTGTAGAAGGCACCTGTTTAGTGAATCCATCCCATGCCAGCACTGACTACCCTTGTTTTTAAGATTCATTTCAACCTAACAGATGCATAAATGGGATTGACAGCATAAGAAAAGTTCTACATTTCCCAAAGAAGATGAAGACTTCTTACTTGCCCCAAAAGCAAGGAAAAGACTTATCACTCCTTAAGATAGCATGGGTGATCAGTTTACATGGCTCTTCATTTGAAGAGTGTTGCCACAAAAGCAAAGGACACCATGAAGTAGTTTGTCTTCTAATAGTTATAGCAGTGAAATTCTGAAATGCTTTTCAATACAAGCAATTAGGACAAGAAGTCGCTTTGTGATTGAGCCTGACAGAGAAAGAACATCACTGTTACAGCTTACATAAAGCCTCCTGTAGGAAGATGTACATATCTGCTCCCTACAGACCAGTTCTCTATTGTCTGCCATTATATCACTAATTTTCTCCAGAGCACACAGTAACTAGTTCAGATTACTCTGGTAGAGGCATAATACTTGGAAGTTATCAGATACTTCTTAAACTAGGATTCTGGCCCTATGCCCAGCTGACATGTTTACACCAATATATACTCATAAACAGAAGGAATGTTCCCTAATACCTGTACAAAACCCACAGGAACACAGTGCACTATCTTCTGCTCATAGATGCTGACACCCCTACAGAGGAAACCTGAAGCAGGTCCATTCATGTCACAAGATGCTGCTATCAGAGCTTCAGATCCAGTTTGCACCTGCCTAAATATGATTAGTCAGGACATAAAACGAAATAATCTGTTATTGGAAACACTAGCTCACCAAGTACATTTTCTGCTACAAGATACCTACTGTTCGTACTGAAAGTGCCATTTGTGAGATAGGCTTCCAAAGTAACGTTGCTAAAAGTAACGTTCACACTCTTCATATTGACATGCTTGGCGTTGATGCATCTGTATTTTGTGCCCATACGTGCCTGAATAGTAGTTTTATGCGATACTTTCTTCACTTCTCCTGTAAAAAGATTACATTGCATTAGTGTGTAACAGTATTTACAGAAACAAATCAGTATTATATCTGGAAGGGTTACACAATGAGAACAGGAAGTTTTCATTTTACCTGCAGTTGAATTATGGAATAAAGTTGCATCTGACAGATTGTAGTGGAAAACTAGCTCTTCGACTTGGTAGTTGTCTGCATGTTCTGAGAAATTCAGGCTTAATGAATGTCCCGCTCCAAAACCCAATACCAGAATTGGATGAGATTTATTACCATTACCGCATGAGCTCTGTGACTCTACTGTAGCATTTTGTGGAAGGAAAAAGTGTGCAAACTGTAGGGTAGAAAACAAAACACATGTAAATGGGATGACAGAACAGCTTTTCCTTACTGCTTTTTAAATATCCTATGAAACTGTTATAAAACATACAGCTGACATTCATATGTGCTATAAGATGTCTACTTATATACCTGTATATAGCAAGTAGCATGTTACTGGCACTCACATTTCTAAGAATATTGCTCTCTGAAATTAGAGGACAAAACAGTACATATTTACAGCACCTCTTAAGACTTCTTTTCCCTCCCTAAAGCAGCACTATGAATTTGCAGGTACTTCTGTACTAGGTGAATCAAATCTGGCAAACTCTGCATATGTGACAATGGAAGAATTTAAGCTTTGCTTCTTGTAATACAATTGAGCAAGAGCAAAAGCAAACGGTACAGCCTACATAGTTTGGCTATAATACTTGGAGTTTATTACATATTGAGAAGTAACGTGGTACCTGAAGACCAATACAATATTTACTGGAAAGTTTTGAGCTTACTGCTTACAAGAAGGAACAGCCGAAAGCATGCTATGAAAGCAGCCACCTCTGAGTGCAAACTTCCATACCAGTATCAGCAGGATTTCAAACCATCAGCACCACTGAAAAAGTGGACTAAGCAATATAACTCTCAGCTCAAACCACACATAGCAAGTGCACCACTGGCAAAGCAGTAGGATTTTTTTTAATCTCACATTACACTGATGGCTAGGAAAAAAAAAAATTAAAAAAAAAAAAAAATCAACAAGAGTGCCTCAAAATATGCAACTGCAATGAGATTACAAATAACCCACAATTCCTGTTCAGTAGTAAAGGTACCAAAAAAAGTAAACTGAAAAGCAGATTATTTGTGAATAAAAATTCTTAGCTTTCCATTAACAGGCTTTTGCTGTTAATATGGAACAACTTTTATGCACTGCACTAGTCTGCGCATACATTGGAAGCTAGAGATTCACTTAGCAAGATGATCAGAGATTTTAGGGAAGTTTAAAAGCTACATGCCAATGGACATTTCAGTTCAGATTTAGTCCATTTAAAGTACGACCGAGTTCACCAAAAGACAACTGATAGCATTTTTGCCTTTACGGTTCCAATGAAAGCTACTTTAGCTACCAATAGGGCTGGTGTGGAATTTCAGTCACAAAAGTAATTTCACACACGTGGTGTTTGTGGTGGTTTCAGGCAGCCTTAACCCTGCTTAATTAGAAGAAGCATCCATAATAAAGAAAAGTTGATGCAACATGACTGGAAGGGGGGAAATCTTTGCTGAAGCAGTTTTTCCTGCTTAAGTATTTGTTCAAAGTTTAAATACCGCGCACATGCAGAAATACCGCACATTTTATAAACACAAGTTAGACACAAGCAGTCAGATACTCCCCTTACCTCTTTTTGCCCATGGCTTTTGTATTCCACTGAGAAGGCTACTGTCAGATCAGCAATTATGCAGACCTTACCACTTGAATCTTTCACCTCAAATGAAGAGGAAGCCTGTAAAAAGCCTGTTAAGAATGACAAATGGTTAACATGGTGTCACGTAAGTTTTTATTTTTGATCCCAAAGAGACAAATACATACAACCGTACATTTTAGGAGTACATCCTAAACAGCAGTTGAGTTTGGAAACTTGGGCATTAACGGTCTCTATACTAGCTTCAGCATCACTGACGCACAAGAGGACAAATTTAACGCCCCATTTATAAAAAGACAAAGCCACCCAAACTGAAACTGTTGACATGCTGGGTCCTCAGAGGGTAAGAAAAACTTGCAACAAACACCAGTCATACTGTTCAAGGCAGCTACTTAGTGTTCACCCTACACAGCAACTATTTTGCAAGCTTCAGCCAGAACTGACTTAGCATATTTGATCCCGTGTGCCTGTAGTGCGCAGCCTTCCCCCTGCAGCACACCAAGCAGCCTTCATTCCCGCTGTACCAGGACACTCAGCTGTACATGCACTGAATGCAGCATTTAGAAAGCTTGGATTGACTGCAGATGTTTTAGAGGGACTGCCAAAAATAGCGTGATGGAGCGTGCCACCCTTGCCAGGAGAAATTCTCTTTAATGTCATCGGGCTCTCCGCACTTGAGAGGAGGATGGGGGCCAAGACCTTGACACAGACAGAGGTTACGTCTTCCTGACTGGTTTAACCTCAGACCAAGCTGCTGACAAAAGCACAGCTTCTCCCCCGACTCGCTCCCCTCCAGCCCCAGCGCTCAGAGCACTGGTACAACTGACCACACCAGTAGCGACTTAATCAGGTAAGAACATGTGCCCAGAGGAACGCAGGATCATCCCTTCTGACAGCAGCACGGACTTCGGCCAGCGTCCACTGCCAATGGAAGCTTCACCTAGGGCATGTGTTGTGGCAGGCTGGATACAGATGGAAAGCTGGTCATCTCATATGTCATTTGCGGTAAGGGCTAACTGATAGTGCTCCTGTATCTGAAATCATACCAAGGTGTTCCGAGTTCTTTATTGTAGAGCATTTTATTTTTCTGATTCTCCATTTGTCGCCCCACACACATCCGAAACAAACTTTGCTGCAAAAAGCCTGCACCGTTTTCATGCTGACACTTTATCAGCTTGCATTTGCAACAACTTCAGTCTTGCAGAAAACCTGATAAAAAAGCAGCTGCAAGACATAAACCACTATCTCAAGCAAATAAGCTTTCAAGAGTCAAACATGCTAATCCATTCAACTGCTGATATAGCAAAAAGATCCAGCTGAGGGATTATCCATTAGCTAGCTTCCCTCCTCAAGAAGTTTTCAAAAAGAAAATCCCAATTTTAAAACTTTTCACTACAAAACTATGGTCCATACAATTGTATTAAGACAATTATTAGGAAAAATTGGACTTTTATCAGCTGGACTTTGGTAGAAGGCCCTTCAGTTGTAGGAACACACTGGAAACAATTTCTCTGGCACTCAGCAAGCCTTTTCCCTTGTTGCCTTCCCTTTAGCAACAATATACCCTCCCCCAGCACCAAAGCGGGCCAAAACTTAAGCTGTAATTCATACACTTTACCCTGTTGTTTAAAGAATCTGGACTTGAAATCAGTGATAGACAGAAGAAAGAAATTGCTTATGAATAGATAGTGTAGAAAACTGGTATTTCAAAGCAAAACTGTCCTACCTTTGCCTTTATGTCCAGCTCAATGTTCATTAAGGAACACATATTCACAAAGAAAATGTTATTTATTGCAGTTCAGAGCAGTACCAGCAACAGTCGATGCTCCTCTGCATGGAAGTTTCAATTCGCACAGTTCCCTTCAATTTGAACTTACATCTGGAACTTGTTTACGTTTTACCCAAGCACTTGTTTTCTCAAGAGCAACAAGAGAACTGCTTACACTTTCTTGTAGATTTCTAGCACAGCATAGAAAGCAGCGCAGAGGCAGGGAACAAGTCCATGGCTACTTGAACTAACACCACAAATGGAAAATGTGCCAGAATGAAAACCTTCAGTGTGCATGCTGACTCCCTTGTTTGATAGCTATTTAAAATCTTGGCAATTTTAGAGCTTAAAATAAACAAGTAATAGGCAGTAAAAGAACAAAAGAAGAGGGAAAAAAAAATCAGTTTTAAAAAGAAACACGGGGGGAAAGAAAACACTGAAAAACAATTAAGAAAAATGTTGCTGACCTAAAGGAAAATGTGACAGACCTGCCCATTATAGATGATTCAGAGAACAACAAAAGACAATGCAGAGGTACCAGAAAGCACCAAATGGAAGACAGATTCTGGAAATGAAGAGCTGACAAATCACCCTCAGCAAGATTAAGTAACAGAGAACAAGGGGTGCGAACAAACAGTAAAAAATACCACCTGCATAAGTACTAGATTTTTGCAAAGTTAAGTTCACACCATGATATGAATCCCGATTTCGTTAGTGTGGAACAAACGCTATAAAGCCCCATTCCTTCTTACGAAATGTTCAGCAGCTGCTGGGTTTGCAGTGTCAGTGATAGACAGACACATCCAGCACAAGACACTGAGCTGTCCTCGATGAAGTGGCAAGTGGGCTGTTCCACTGCGAGTAAGCCGGCGCGCACGAGGATGGCGATCAGAGAGAGCACTGTGCTGCAGCACCATCTGCTCCCGTGGTCTTGGAGAAATGCGGATGAAACCAAATAAACATAAGGGACATAAGAGCAAAGAAAAATTAGCAAAAAACACTGAAGAACAGATCAAGACACTGAAGGAAAGAAAGTTCTGCTTACTCTTCGCTCCAGCCAGTTTAAAGCAGAGGAACAGTTCGCTGGGTTTTGCAGGAAAGCAGCTGTTGAGTTTGTGAAGGCAGTTTCAGAGTCAACTAGTGATTAATGCATGAATCATCACCAGCCCACAAACAGTAAGAGCCTACAGTTAAAATGTCAAGAATACAGAAAAGCAAACTGATGTTGAATCAATCCGTCATGGGAATATTTCTAATTAAGTTACATAAAGCATTGCTCAATTTTATCATGGCATATCTACAAGTTGAGAATATTGCTTGTACTTCTCATAACAATATTGTTCTTTGCTGTTTAACATGAACTGATAAAACCTCCAGCTTCTTAACTTCAGACTTTAAATGCTCTTCTTAAACTGCAGCACCCTGTTTGACAACTATGTGTGGTAGAGCAAGTGCAGTACTTCAGATTTACACACAGCTGAACAGCTCCTAGACTTTTAAATAGCAAAAGGTAAGTCTTGCTAAGTTCATTATTCACTTGGCCGGAAATGTTATGTTATGGATATCTAGTAGAAGAATCATCAAAAACGTACTAGAAGAAAGAAAATTCACTTAATTCAGATGCTTCCTTTGTATTTCAATAGGTTCTGAAAAAGGGCTGCTTATATATTTATTCTAGCTACATACTTTCAATTGAAAATCATAAAATAATCTCCCCCTTTATACCCCATTTCTGAAATTATAGTCTCACGCAAGAAGAGATTGAAGGTAAAACTGTTGAAGCAACAGCTAGTTATGTTACTTGAATTAAATCCAGCATCCTTGCTTATCTAACATACCTACATCAAAAAACCAAGCAGAGTATAACACACTGAGATGCAATAAACAAGTCAAACAAAACTAAGACTTTCTTGGTTATATAACAATTCATCTTCAAGAAATCTACCTCAAAAATGTAAGTTTGTTTTAAACTGAAAACTACAAAGCTAACAAAACAATATAGCACATTTGAACAATCTAAATCTGGGCCCTTTTGAACATGGCTCTTAGAATGGCAGGATTCCCCATCCCTTGACCACACAAAGAGACTTTCAGGTTTCAAACTTTTTATAATTGAAATCCTGTTAGCCAGGCACAGCTACCCTTGGATTACTCTCCCATATAACAGAAACCTACTAAGGGAGAAAGATGAATGGTTGTTGTGCTCTAAAAAAGCGAGCATATGTTAATGGCAATTGTTTACACTGTCTGCTTGCAAAGAGCACTTCTGTTACTATAGTTAATGATTTACTTTGTCTCCAACTAGAAACATGGAACATTGACAATAAGGATCTCAAACACAAAAGCTACTTTTAAATAATTTGGGTTTTGTTACTATAGTCATGTTTCCTGCATAAGTAAAAACCTCTTCACTATTTTTCTTCTTCCCTCTTGGAAGAAAGGACAGAAAGCCATCCAAATCCACCTGGGCACATATTCCACACCATCAGCAGTTTAAGTGATACAGATGTCTAGTGGATGGGACTGTTCGCAGTTACATTGAGTGACTATGGCATTAAGGAGGAAAACCATGGCTGAAGCTCCCCACGAGTGCCATGACAGTGGTTCAGAGCATCACACCCACAGCCTGGTCATACACAAAGACTCTCCTCTGCTACAGCCTACCCTGTAATTACCGTGCAGCAGTACTCTGCAGGTAAGGGATGCTTGCTGACTGATGCCAGCACTACACAATCATTCTGTACCTAAGCTACAGCAGTGCTGTGTTGCCCGGCACCTTTGCCCAGATGTTCTCAGGGTATACACAACAAACACTGCTATCTATGGGGCATTAATCCAAGGAGATAAGAAATGCTGGTTCCCATCTAAAGAAGGTTTATTTTCTATTGTACACGTGAACAGAAATGCCCAGTAATTTACTCATTCTGACAGTTTGGAAGGATCCTGTCATCTCAGTGCCATTTTGTGAACAAAGTGGTGACCTTAGTCACCACTTTAGACTCCTAAATCTATGCCAGAGAGGAGAATGGAAAAATCCCTGAGGAATTATGCTCTCCTCTAATCACTTGTCTTCTAAGGTAAGCATCACTCCCAGAGGGACACCTGGTTCAAGTCCTTTCTCAGAAGATTGAGTCAAGATCACTTGCTTAGGATCCAGGATCTATACTACCTTGGGATAGTACAGAAAAAACAAGAACTTAAAAAATAATACATTTTTTGAAATATCACACTATTTACTAACCCTAACATTTCTGGTGAACAACTGAAAGGAGGAAAAATCCTTTAACAGACTCGCTGTATGAACCACCGTGTGAGACAAGATGGGCTCCACAAAATTATGAGTTACATTTATCTGTCACCAACGGACTCAGAAGACGGAACACTGGCTATCTGGAAAGCATAGCAAGAAAATACAAGGCTGGACTCACTTCAACTGCTGTTGGACACACCTGAACACAAACACAGTGGTAGAAAGGGGGAACAGAGCTTTACTTCAAGGATAGATGAGAGTACTTGAGGGGAGAAGAGAATCAGCTGCACTTGTGCAGGTGCAGCACCTGATTACATTGAGTTCCTGATCCAGCCCTAGAAGATGCATCCTTGCCAACTAAGACACAAGTTCATGCAGTCTCAGATTATGTTTTCGATATTGTTGTTTTCCATTAAGGCAGTAAACATTTTGTTTCTTGATTCAAGTTTGCAGATGAATAACCTCTGTCTTTATAAAAAAGTTTATAACAGTACAAAACCATTAAGAAAGAAAGGCTATTTAGCAACTGTACACTTGCCATTTGGCCAGAGAATTGCACAATTGCATCAAGTTTAGTCACATGAAGCTTCTTTACAGTTTCCTATCTAGAGGAAGGAAGTCTTGGGATAGTGCTACAGCAGCTGATTACATGAGTCCACTGGGAGGTCTGAACTCCCGTGGCTAGACCCTTTTCAATGACACAAGTCCATTTTGCACTTGCTCTGGTCAGTGCTGCTGTATCACATCACACAACTAGCACACATCCTTCAAGCTAGCTGGCAGTCCCAAATAATGTGTTGGAGGAAGGTGCACTGGGTTGACAATTTAAAGAGAAAGCCTCCCCAGAGGAGAGGCTATTGGAAAAAAGATAATAAACCAACTGCCTGAGTAAAATCACTCTCCTAGTCCTATCGAAAAGAGAGCACATCTCACCCCCGAGTAAAGACATACTGGCATTCCCATATTACATAAACTCAGTCCTGCCTTGTTAACGCATCGGAAGCCACTGAAGTTTAATACATGAAAACTAAATGTATTAAGTGCAGACTACTGCACTCAAGCCTGAACACTGGAGAAGGAACAGCTAGACAAGTGCCCACTGCGCAGAGCTGAACCGCATCTGAAACTCTACTCTACTGCCAGGGTGCTACCAACACTCACACTTTGAATTACAGTAGAAAAAGTAGCACTGACAGTGGTGCTGTCAAGCGACAGAGAAGGTTAAGAAACTGTTACCCTTAGATCGAAAGGGACACCAGTCCATCTTGAAGTCAGATGCACAAAAAACATGGAAGCCTGATTTACCAAAACAGAAGGTACATTTTAAAATATATAATTTAGAATTAAGACAATGCAAGGAAGATTTGAAATAGCTGCAAGTAACTACTGCCACTCACATACCCAAAAAAGTCTCCTGCCAAGCTGAAGAGAATAAATACCAAGAAATCCATTATGGCACCAAGCTTTCTCAAGGAATTTCCAAATAATCATGTCTGACTTGAGAGAAAAGACAAACTGTTGCAGTTAAGCTGCAACAAGCAAAGGTGAGGCGTGCCTTCATAGTGCTAGAAATGTTATCTTTAAGACATAGAAAGGCCAGAGAAAACAGTAGTTAACTTCTCTATAAAATATCCATCTTTCTTTGACTAGGGTTCCTCTGTACCTAGAGGTAATTCTTCAGTTTATTGTCTGCTACTGATTAGAAAATATCCTATTCACTACAGAACAATCCAGAAGCAAGTTACACCAAAAATGAAACTTCAGTCAGCCTGAATAGGAACCTAGGGAGCATACCTCAAAAGCAGCACGCCAAGGAGTGTTCTTACTCAGCAAGTGAGAAGTTACTTTACAAGTCACAAAACCTGCCTAAGTCAAAGCTGAGTAACCTATCACACAATGACAGGCTTGGGACTAGCACACAAATTCAGATCCTTAGAGACTGTGTCAACACACTTAAAGAAGCTATCAAGCAAACACTACTATGGGCAGCGCTTGGCAAAACAGTGTTTCGAAAGTCACACAACATAAAAGCAGTTATATTTTGTGAAAACTAATTTATACACGGTCTCAGTTCCATACAGCTAGCAATGCCAAAACTGAGGAAAACAATACAAAGCCAAATTATGCACTGGCTGGAATTTATTATCCACATTTCTCTCAACGACCCCTACACTGGTAGCAAGGTTTGAAATTCCCCTTCGGACTAGAGTTGTGCAATATAAGCACGTGGATTATGCGTCAATAACCCTGAAATGGCATCACACTATCTCGTCGAACTCATTTTTCCTTCCCCACATCTCATATGCTTCATTATTTACTCACTAATACTGAATCCATGCCTGACTCTAAACTTAGATTTTCAGAGATGTTTTTTCTGATGCATTTGTGTTTCAGTAAGGAAAAAAACTACAGGTGCTCTAGGACTCAAAGAGCAGAAGTAGCTCTGTTGGGCTTGGCACACATCCCGACTGACCCATCATGCTGAACAAGCATCATCTTCCTCCATATTTCAAAATGCAGCAGCTAAGTTTCAGGGGAGGTACTTCATTTCCCATAGCCCCCTTTCCCTATATTTATCACTGTACTACTACCTAAATCATTCCATATGCACGTTTGATATTAGTGGGGAAATTCATCACGAAATACTTAATGCTGACATATGAAATATTCAGCTTAGTGCTTGCTGCTCAATGTCGATGGAAAACCGAAACAGTAAGTGAGGTGTGGTGAGGTATTCTGGAGGAAAAAAAAATTTCTATTATCCCAAAGTCAAGGCATTGCCAAACAAGCTTTCACATCTGACCCACCCATGCTAATCCTTCAGCCTCCTATGATCATTACCTTATCCTCATCAGCGTTCACTCAGATGACTAAAAGGCTGCAAACGAGCTAAATATATCTAAAGAATTCAGCTCATATCTTCTCATTATCTCATATTCTTTTCCCCTCACTACCACCCAAGCCCCACACTCTGGCAGAAGATCTGTACTCCAAGAGGGGGTCTCTACTTGCACCACCAAAGTTTTCCCCTGAGACTGTAGGATAAAGTTATGTAGAAACATCCAGCTACTAGACACTGGTACAAAGTCCCGATTGTCAGTAAATAGTTACTCTGTAGTAAAATAAACTAGTCTGTTGCCTCAGCTGCAGAAACCTAACAGATCTGACATGCCAGAAAGTAGTAATTAAGCAGGGGAAGACTACTACATTCCCAGAAAATATTAGCTGTGGTGCCACCTAAAAGCCATGGAGGCTGATCAGAAGGCAAACAAAAGCAATTCTTCATTTAAGCCATAATTACATTAAACAAGCCGTACAAAGAACTCCCACTATAACACCAGTTCAATGCCACTTAAGTTGCCAATCCTAAAAAGCAAGTCTGATAGCGCTAAGTCACAGTGCTTGTTAGACTGGCTCACAAGAGCTGGATACTTGAACTGCTCAGTGCCCCTTTGAGCGACATCTTTCTTTCCGGCTCAGTGAAACCGAAGTACCGTCAACAATGATAAAGATATTTACTACCAAAGAAAAGTTACAAGAGTTTCAAAGGCTGTCATAATCTCCAAAACGACAGCAGATAGCCGTTCTCAACCGCTGCTTTATTCAGGAAACATTTTCTCTAGCTGCTGAAGAGGTTTCCTTCACTGCGAAGACCACACTTCAGAAACTTGATAGTGTCGTGCGATGTGGCTTTCAAGGCAAGAAACCCAGAGCAAGGTAGTTATCAGTAAACAGGCACGACACGCTTCCTCGTAAAACAGCCTCGCTGCGCTAACAAACCTTCTCACCGGCGCGCTAAAACCTCTCTGCTCCAGCGGCGTTTCAGATTTCCCTCAAGATACGGCAGGATGAGAGCCGTTCAGCGAGGCAGCACGAAAAGAGCCCCCGTTTCTAGCCATGACATCAGCGGTGCCTGCGTTTCCGCGCCTCCCGAGCGGCAAAGCCGTATTCCCAGCTTCTTCCCGGCGCGCCGTCCCTGGATCCAGCGCGGACGCTCAGACCAACGCTCCCGCCCGCTACACGGTTCCCCCGCACCCGGTGCGGGGAGGGAAGACCCCCCCCACCGCCACAGGACCAGCCGCCCCCCTCACCACAGGACCAGCCGCCCGCCTCACCGGGCTCCTCACAGGCCGCGGCAGCCCCGCCCCCCCCCCCCCCCCCCTTACCGAGCAGGGCGGCCGCCGCCAGCAGCCCCCGGGCGCCAGCCATGGCGGGGGGCAGGGGACGAGGCGAAGCGGCACCGGAGGGAGACCGGAGAAGGGGCGAGAGCGGCGGCGGCGGGCGGGGGGGGGCGGCGGCGGCAGCGCACCCCGCTCGGGAGAGTGGCGACGGCCCCGGCCGGTCATAGGGCCTCTGACGTCACCCGGCGAAGGCGGCGGGAAGGCTCTCGCGAGAGCAAGGGGGGGCGGGGCGGGTTGTCTGTGGGGAATGGCGGAGGGACGGGGCTGCGTGTGAGGGGAGGCGGTGGGCGAGGGCGGGAAGCGGCTTCGGTGGGGAGTTAGCCCGCCGGAGCTCGGCGTTGCCTCCAGAATATGTTTCTTGCCACTGAGTTTAAAGGCAGTCTGAGGTAAATACCGTCGTCTTGCGTAGGACTGGTTCGGTCCCAGCTGTGTAAACGCACTGGAAGTTAACGGTCTGTTACCTCTGAAGTGATGCCTCCGTCTATACCTGTGTAGACATATAATCCACATACGTGTCCCAAGCCGAAGCTTGTGGTTGCATGGGTAAAATTAGCTGCGCTTTCACGTGGTTTCGGATGTCGTCTGGTGTTTTGGTTAACAAGAATTTTAAGAATTCCCTTTGTTTTGAGAAAACTAGAAAAAAAGAGGTGAAGTTAGTCTATCAGCTTTCTCGGGGGTTAGCACAGTAGTGGAGATAGGGAGCCCAGGCCATTTGATCACTTTGCAATTCAATGCTCTTTCTTATCTAAGCTGTTAAGGATATGCTTTCCTCATCTGAAACCTCAGAAGTACTTTGCTCCTGAAATCCCATTTCTGGTGCTGTTGGAAAGTGTGCCAATAGCAGGGTGCTTCTGCTTTCTCAGGATGACTGCAATGTCATCCCTCTCCTCATTACAGTGTACACCGGATTACTCCGTTCTCAGGCAGAATCGTTTATGCTCCCAAGCTGCCTTCATACATTTTTACTTGGAACCAATTTGAAATGCAGTTTCGCTGCTACCAGCTGCTAAACTCAAGTCCAGCTATTCTACACTTGATGACCTTTCCCTGATGTCTGTCTCAGTTCACTTACACTTCCCATTTCCCCAAAACATCCTAGAGAAGTTCATTTGCTCTTCAGGGTGGCTTGGGGATCTGCCTTTCTTTTTCAGTGCTATTGGTATAAGCAGACATTTCTTTCTTAATGCTGCATTTTTAGAGACAGTAATGTTTTATTTAGTTTGTTTGCTTTTCCCTGCAGCACTTCTAGCAGTCTGTCTTCTTGCCACGTATTGCCAAAAGCAGAAGTTAGTCAGCTTGAAAAAGGACGTAAGGAACAGCTCTGGTCAAGTGTTTGAATGAGTCATCTGCAGAGGAGTTGAGGTTAATGGAGGTGGGACATGGGTTGTTCTTCTCATTTTTTTAATCGCTGTTTTTGGAACCTGCACCAGGAGTGGAGGAAGGTCTGCGGAATACTTGAAGTCTGCCAGAAAACAAAATAGAGAGGGAGGCCCAACCCAGTCAGGTTTAAACTTGCTGTGCAGTAGTCTGCCCCTCTACTGGAAAATTGGTAGGCGTCTATGAATTGAAAAATGATGACAGGTGCTTGGATTACTACCAATTAATATCAATACATAAGTTGCATCAAGCAACAATATTGTGGCAAGAGATTGGTAAATAAAGAACGTAAGGCTATCGGCAGAGAATGATGTTGATCTTGCGTGCTGTGGATCATTAGGTTACTAAGCCTTTTGTAGCAGTGTAGAAACCGCACAATAACCAATTTCCACATCACTGTCAGTAGAACTATTACCAGGGTGTTTGTTAGCCCATTTTCCTAATGGAACAAGTCTTATGCAACCACATTGGCCATCAGCCTCACTGCTCAATTACTTGTTGGCTGACATCAATCAAACTTGATAGCAGGGTAAGACATAAACAAACATGAAGTAACAGCTTCTATAAAAGCTGGTGTATAGACAGCCCAGAGATCCAAATTAGCGCCGTCACCGAGGGAAGTGTAGTCCATACCCAGCCCCTGCGCATTTTGTTTGACAGAACTGCTGGCCAGCCAACACACACACAGTTCCAGATTAACCATGGTACACCTCCTAGCCCCTCTTCAGAGCCGTGGATGCAGAATGGCTGCTTATGGGGAAGAACATGGGAAATACCCACAAGATCTAGGAGACGTTACTACAGTATGAACTGTTCTGCAAAGTCGAGGCAGAGTACTAGCACGGGAGACAAGAGCACAGGTTGGGAATTTTTACCAGGAAAGAATTTCCATGGAATACAACTCCATTTTTCCTGTAGCCTTTTGCTGTGTATTGTCTGACTTCACAGGGTTACTTTCTTTCTGAAGAGACTTGCTAGGAATAGATAACCAAGGCTGTGGTACAGAGTCTGCTCTCCCTAGTGCACGTGTCAAAGATCATACACCTACAAACAGGCCTGTGTGCCTAACAAATCAATGCACTGAAGTTGCCTGAAAGGTGTGTAATGTTTTTTCCACAGATGTATAGCACAAAGAAAGAAAGAAGGAAGCCGCAGCAGACCAAGGGAGTTAAATGATAAACCCAGGTTCAGATAAAGGAATAGAGGGGAAGCTAAAATACAGAACTAAGAAAACAGGACAGAAGGAGCAGGCAGGAAGGAGGCTGTTGGTGGCTGGTAAAGGAGAGCTGTAATTGCCAGACTTGGGACTCACCTGCAAGTCAGCCATCAGCCTGCATGGTGAGGCTTACACTCACTTTCCCCCAGGAAATGTTGGGCTAGATGACAGGGCATCACATTTAGGAAAACTGCTTTTTAAATACATGTAACATATAGTCTGGATGAGTTATCTGAATGTTTAAGTTAAACTGAGTTAAACTGGAAAGTTTCAAGTCAAATTGGAAGGTTTTGGTAAGATTGGAGAGCCCCTGCCTGAATCCCAGATTCCTGCTGTTATTTTTGTCATTCCATAGAAGTTGCTACACAATTTGTTCCAAGGATGCTGAATTGCCAAGATTCAGGTTTTCAAGACATCTTCTGAACATAGATGTGCTACAGAGGAAATATGTTACTTTGCTACAGCCTGATGTCTTCAACACTGGGTGATCTTCCAGGAAAAAATGTTTAGCAACCTCTGCCCTGTGGGCACAACTCGGGGGGTGATGTGAACCCAAATAGCCAGCATCAAACCAACAGCTAGTAGAGACTGGATGCTCAGCCAAATTCTATCACCAGCTATCACAAAGCAATCAAATGCAGCTATTTTGCTATGAAGAAGTGATTACCATGCTGATTAATAAACTAACCGTTTACCTGTTTGGTTCAGCATATACAAAATACAAAATCCCAGCAAGACAATTTTGAGGAAATCAAATTAAAAATGAGGACCTGAGAAAAAGGGAGTCACTATCACCTGGCGTGTCCATCTCTCCCATAGCTTTCAAACCTCTGCAGCCACTTTCAGACCAATTTGGGAGAGTAAAAATCTTCAGAGATCGTGACATTCTCTGTAGGTTTGGGGGGTAAGGGGATGGATGGAGATCAGCAGCTGGATAAAGGAGAAGAAAACCAATGCTCCCACAAGCAGAAAGGCAGAACTAAGCAGAAAACCCCTCTGCAGCACTGCTGCTGCTTGACGTTATTTGGGGGGGGTGATACAGTAGGGGACCAGGGGCGCACCTCACAAAGACAGGCTTCATTATTTCCACTGCTCGTGGAACAACTCATTTTTAATTGCTATACCAGAGTAATTTGGCCAAAGAGTCTATGGCAATTAAGAAATACTGCACATCTCAGCACTTTTAATCAATTAACATTGCTTTGTAAGGCAGAACCATATCAATCATCTTCAGGATAACACCACTGCTTTTAGTCTATTGTTTAAAACCGCTGAACCAGGAAGCTGGGGTTCAGAAAGGGAAGGCAGTATACATTCACTGCTTGGTATCAGTTACTGCATACTACTGCCAACTTTCTGTGTGGATAAAGCCTCTGGCCATTACAGTTCTGTGAGGCACATACTCCTTTTTGTTTTAAAAGTCTAGCAAGATGGATCTGATCAGCTTCCATTTGCATAGAAAGTGCATTACACGGTGAATGGTATGATTAACACTAAAGAACAAACAGCACAAATAAACTGAAGTGCCACATTCCCACAAAGGCTAAGAAATTAATATTTAATATGCATCAAAGATTTTATTTGCATTAACTGAAGATTCAAATATTAAAATAAGTCTACATTAAATTACAATATTAAATACGCTTTAAATACAATAAACTAAACGTGTTTAGTTCCTAAACACAAAGGGAACAAAAATAATTCAGAAGAATGCAATACAATTAATGACACCAGATGACAGAATAAGGACTTTAATACATAAATCCACAAGATGTCAACTCTTAGTGATGTTTACTTCAAGAAGAGGTGGTGGCCTTTTAATCGATGCACAAACCCCATGTTACATAAACTTAGTAAGGTTTCTCTCAAGAAAATATTGCTCAGTTAAATTCTCATTTATGCCATGATCAAAACTCCTTTGGTAGCTCTTTTTCAGAATGAAACACACCAGTATGCAAATCCGGAAAATAAAGAGAGTCTTGTAAGTATTACCACAAAAGGTGTCTTCCTTACAGTTACAATTACCTAACAGATCTACAGTGTCTTTCATTCTTTAATTCAGATCAACTTACATATATACAATATGTAACAAAGTACTCACAAAATCCGTAGTCTTTCAAGACAAAAAACTATGCTTTCACAATATTGAGACCATAAAAGTATTTTTAAAAAAAAGTTTTTGTTTTTTAAAGTGGAGCACACTGTACAGTAGGTTCCCTGTATGTTATTTTCAAGGCAAAACTAAATGTTACGGCAATTACCTAAACAGTGATAAACACCAGTTGCCCTAAAATGAGGTAGGGCCTCTTTGACTCAGATCTAATCTTTGCCACCCAAGCCAGCAGCAGTAGTAATAAAATAATAATCCATATCTTAGCTAAATAACCCAACAACTCACTACACACATGAACGCAGTTGTCCTCTTGGCACTTCAAAGATCTCACTTCAAAACCTGATTTATCCAAACCAGACTGAAGTTTATAATCATTTGAAAGAAAATTAACTGAACACAAGTTTAAGGGTTTTCATGGTGCATAATTCCAAAAATTCAGTGTATTTCAACAACACTGCTTGTACGTAAGTGTTCATCAATTAAGGGTTTTTAAAAAGTTACCCAAGTTGTCACTGTAGCTAAAGAATGCAGCATATAGGGTCTTTATGGATGCAGTTGGGAACACGTAAATGAAGAACCAGACTTGCATCCATCACAGGAGTATTTCTCACACGGGTAAGTTTACCTTTCCATCAAACTTCAATGACATTGTTAAAAAAAACTGTAAAACTGAATTTTGAAGAACCCAAAAGAACAAAAGAGTAACTAAAAGAAATAAAAACATAACATTTAAAATTAGTAAGAAGTCTTGACAAGGATGATCAATTAACATGTTGTTTTGCTTCTTTTCCACAGCAGTGCATGCAGCTGGTTGAATAATATACATCAACCTGAAATCTGCTAAAAGGAAGGTCGGGAACAGCATAGGTATTTGGTGTCCTGAAGAAGATATATGTGGATGATTTTGGTTTTTATTTTTTGGGTTTTGTTTTTTTTTTTTTAAATAAAAGTATTTCTTCTCCATTATGCAACATAGTGGTACTGATTGGGGTTGTCTTTGTCTCTCTCCATATAGTCTCTGTCAATGAGAGATTCAATCCTCTTTTTCAAGTCTCCAGGCTACAAGAAAAGATGAGATTAGTATAGCAGTTAGTAATACAAATGCAAATATATTTTGTTTTTAAAAATAGGACTGCTAACAGCTACATAAGAAAATGCGCCATAGTAAATATCTAAATATAATTTCCTACTGATACTCTGGCTTATTTCTGTTCACACACTCATTTTAATACCTTAATCTTTGGATTTGATTCAGACATATTTCACATTTTTTACTCTTATGGACAAGCTGAATGGAAAAATATATTATGTTTTTAGATAATCCTAGGATAGTTTGGAAAACAAAATCAGTTACCTTTACGGGAAATTTCAGTTGATTATACAATTCAGAAACAAGGAGATTATGACCAAGCGTCTTTCTCATCTTCATTATTCGTACAATAGCAGCATCAATCTGATATTGCCTGTCTTGAAATACTCTTTCAGTTGTGCTGACCTGTTCCTCGACCTAAAGAGCAACACCACAAATATCACCTTTTATTGCTATTTTTTAATCAGTTATATTTCTATAGTTAACCTTTACAATGAAATGAAACTCATGTATTCTTATTAATCTTTGAGACAGATGCATGCATTACTGCATGCTAAGAGCTAAGTGATTCTGAAGTGTACTGCTAAAGCAAGCCAAAGATAAAATTAAGGATAAAGAAAAAGGGTAAAGAAAAAAATAACATACATCTTATTTTCAATCTATTTGATAAATTAAACTAAATCTTAAAAACTCACTTCAGATTTTTGAAAGAACATGTAACTCCAATTTGACTTTTAGGGATTTTAATATGCAAAGGCAAAAAGGAAACAAGTCAGTGTCAAATAAAACATGTCACCTTGTGTCAAGAATTGGGATTAAAGTACAACAAAGACGTCCACTGCAAAAACAGGGACAACCCTGACTTTAATAACTCTCTTACCTGCTAAATAAAGAAGTGACATGGTGACATTTCATTCATGAGTAAAATAAGTACCAACACTTCAGCCACACCACAGAAACAACTAAGGTGGACTGAAACATCTACAAGATCCTATCAGTTTAATATACAGGCATTTAAATTTGCAAGCACAGGAAGGAACCTAAGTTGTTTCGATTTCAGTGAGTTTTGAAATCTTTATTGCCTCTGCGAGTCATCCTGACTACCAAAAAAATTTAGTATCTGTTTCCTTTCTCCATACGCAAAAACTACGAGAGGAAATGCAGAGATTCTGTCTCTTAATGTGGGACACGTGGATAAAGTTAACACAAACAGAATGAAGCAAAAAATAAATACATACTGTTTCTTTCATTTGGATTTGGTTGATCTTTATTCTAAACAATTTATGCTTGAAATCACCATTAAAGATGAATTTATCTCCATCTTCTACATCCTTGCCCTTTGGATTTTTAATTAGCACTCGTGCTTTTCCACAAGCTAAAGACTGCAAGGTTCTTCTTAATTCACTGTCCTCTGTGACGAAGTTCAAAGTATGGGAGAAAGCAGAACAAAACATTAACATGAAGAGTTTTATGTGATTAATCTAGAAATACAACTGAAAAGTTACTGGTTTTATCTTAACACCTTCTTCCAGCTAAGTTCCAATTAGGTATCAGCTCACAGCCTTCAAGCCTGGTCTCACATCTTTCATAGGTAAGTGCTGAGAGCATGCACAGAATGGTGCATGTCAGGAAGACAGACTCCGGCTCATCTCAGTGAGCTTTCCATCCGACAGTAGTGTCAGAAAAGTTTGCACTTTAACGTGAGCCTGGTTTTATTGCTTCAGTTTTGTTTGGTAGTAAGGGGACTTTAGAAGAAAAAAAATTAGCTGACGACAAGAAACTCAAGCCACCCATTTTATGATTTCATCACTAGTTTTAACACACACCAGAAAATACATAATAAAATAAAAAACCAGAAGTCTAAATTGATAGGAAGATGTTTTGTGAGAAGGTAGAGCTGACAGCTGTGACAGTCACAAACTTCCCCCACAACAGGAAAGTAGTAGAAACAAGTGGGTAAGGAAAATTTCATCTAGTAAGACTTAAAGCTAAAAGCATTTGGACAAGTAGATAAAATGAAGTCTAAAACATTCTAATAATTATGTTGCAAAGTCTTGTATCAAGATTTTGCAATAAAACAGCCTCTGCAACCTCTGGAATACTTTTATTCACAATACGAAATTATCACCAAACATATTGGATCTCTTGAACATAGTTTTAGCCTAAAAATTAAAAGAAGGGTTTTGCAATCTAGTGCTGAAGTGCAATGTAACTGGATGGCATTTGATCTCCCAATCGTTCAACAGTGTGAGATCCTTTTCTAACTTTTTTTTACATGTTTCAGATTTGACCTTCCTCAGGAATTGGCACCAAATTCTGTCACATCAGTATTCATCTTCATCAGATCATTAATGGCCATGTTGAATAATACCTGGAGATCCCAAATAAGAGCTTCCTTTCACTGTGAAAGCTGCCCATTCATTTCTACCTGTTCTTTTCTGTCTTTTAATGAGTTATTCACCCCTAAGAGAAACTTTCCTCTTAAGCCATGAAAATTTAGTTTATTTTAGAGCTTGTGAGGAGCTCTTATCAAGAACTTTTAAAAAGCCAAGTGCACAATTATGATTATGCATATGCTTGCTGACTCTGTCAAAGAATTTGAAAGGAAAATCATGCATCACATAAATCATGCTGGCTCTTCCCTAATATACACTTATCCATGGGCCTACCAATTCTGTTCTTCCCAGTACAGACGTGCTACCCTGCAGTAATCTGCAGAATTACCCCACGAATATAAAAAATAAATTAAAAATTTAGCATTGCTCTTGTCAAGCTTGCACCAAGGCTCACTTAAATTATAATCTAGACAGATTCATGTAAAGCTTCAGGGTGAATACTATTCAGCTGGTGGTGGTCTAATTTACTGTCTGATTTACTCATCTCTTCTAAACCCCTTACTGACACTTCAACTTGCAATATTTTATTCTGCCCTATGGCACGTACGTGGCCCTCTGAACTCTTCTGCAGTAAACACAAATATGCAAAGACTGGGTAACACCTCATAATAGGGTCTCAACATAAACAAATGTTAATTCACTAACAACTGCACAAGGTTTCCACCACCTCCCAGAAAGAGCTGGCACATGTGAACGCCAAAGTAAAGGAAGTGATTAGGGACAGTTCTTCAGAGTTGGGAGGTTCAGTATTTAGTTTAGAACTGAAGAACAGGCACCCTGGGTCAGAAGGTCCATCTAGCCCAGCACCCTGGCTCCAGCAGTGGCCACGAGCAGATGAGCACAGAACAGCATATAAGAGCACATAGAGCTCATACAGCTCCACACTTCCCTGCTCTTCCTCCTCTCCTCATCCTACCGCTTTCTAAGTCTCCAATCCCTTAGGGCTCAAGGACTTCCTAAGCCAGAGGTGGTTTCTATGTGTTGAGAAACCTTCAGTGCTTTGCTCTTCCCTGAACCTGTCCCCTTGAATTCTGTAAACTTTCAGCTTTTACAACATGCTGTTTAGTTTTCACCACCATGTGCTCATTTCGTTTTTTTGCCCTCTAGCTTTTTTTGAGTAAGAAAACAAATCCTTATTCACCTTATTCTTTACCTTTTGGTCTATTTAGTTTAGTCCTAGCACATACAACTGTTCCTTCTAAAGAAGCTGTCCCATGTCTTCCATCTTTATTGCCATTCTCTGAACTCTTCTCAGATCCACTATGTTATTTTTAGATGGTGGAGGGAGAAGTCTGACAAACCCTACAGACTTTCTAAAACATTAAAACGTGCAAGCAACTCCCTTTCAATTTAGATGAAGCCCACCCTTCTTGTTCCCCTTGTTTCAAAGGCTTTCCTACTGCCTAATAAATCTAGACCTTCTTCGGTATGTCATTTTTTCAAGCGTACATTGCAGTTCTGCCTGTCTGAGCCCTGCACATGGTGTTTAGAACATTTTGAAACAGTTTCTATGGCAACCCTACTGCCCAGGTTTTGCCCTCCAGGATTTCTACCAGGTCCTGTAATTTGTACCCATGAGCCAGGACCTCTGGTTCATGCAGGGTGGTCTCTGAGACTCTGGCTGTCTGCACCTCTGCCCTTTGTGGTGCATCACAAATTCAGCTGCTTTTTCTAATAACTGAATCGCTGTTCTTTTTGAACTAGCCAGGAGAGCAGCCTGCGGCTGGGTACCACTGAGCGAAAGGATCATCCAAGTAGCAGGAGGCAGGAAGGGCGCAGTGTGGGACCTATTTCTGACATAATTTCTGGCCATAAGAGTTGCCTCTTCTCTAGAATTAGGGAGACTGCTGGGTCTCCATAATGGGTGGGAATGGGACCTCTCTAAAGCAGCTGCGAATGCCTTGGGTAGGTAGAGCCTGGGAAGACAGAGATTTTATGTCATTCATCCTGGCCTCACAGGAACCCCATGGACCATGAACTGTCCTCCTTACCTGCATTCCTATACTATTTCCCCATAGGGGAGAGAAACACAGACATGGCACTCAGTGCAATGACATAACATAATACAGGTGGCTCCCAACTATCAATTGTAGCCAGCTGCCTTAAAAACAGTCTACTGAAATCCTTTCTATTGCGCTATAACGGAATGGATTTCCATGCAGCAGATTTTATCTGTTGCTGTCACGCAGCCAGAATGCAAGCTCCAAGGTACAGCAATACAAGATGAGAAAGCAGGATCTGGATCAGGCTTGCGTGAACTTATGTTTGTTCTGTAACCACCGTACTCTGACCTAATGAGCCCCTCCGGACTATCCTCATGCTTATCATTCACACTGGCATTAGTTTTCTTCAGCTCCCCTAGCATTAATGGAGTGGATGACTAAGCAACTTGAAGCACTGATGCTGACAAGCTGGAGTACCCGGGCTGTACTGCCTTCTGCAACACATCATTCTGAGCCACAGGGATTCCCGATATCCCCATTTTACAGTATTTTAGTAAATATATTTACATTATTTTAGTACTTGTATGGGTTCAAATACTCTTTCAGCAGTTGCTGTACTGGGTTGGTCTTAAGATTCAACATGTGAAGGGCTACTGGGTATAACCTGCTGGTTGATGCAGAAGTTCCAGAGAGTAAAGGGATGATAGTGTTATCATTTTTAATGCCAATGGCTCTAACTAATTCAAGGAAGGGTAAAAATTCGGAAAAAAAAAACCAAACCATCCAAGAGTGTAAGAACACAGAAGGCAGATACTGCAGATGGTTAAAAAGAAAACTATACTTTTCCTCAGTTTTCTTTGTCCTTTCTGCCTTTGGGTTTCAAGTGCAGAGGGAGACAGCTACCAAGTATACACCCTACCAGGACACTGCTCTTCTTAACAAATCAGACCTACTGTAAATGGGCACTCCACCAACAGTCATGGAAAACAGGTGGGCAAGCTCTCAGAACAGTTCAACTGAAAATACTCTCTTGAATCACCCCGTAATGACAGCATTCTACAACGGATCATTTTCAAAATATAGTATTTGAAACTGTAAAGGAACAAAAATAATGTGTACAGACAACAGGCTTTATCACCACTTGAATTTTAAGAATTGCAATGATACATTTTCTAAGTCTAATAGGTTGTTAGTAGTACCATATGCTACACAGCTCTCACTATTAATTTTGTGAAGGATCTCTTTTATCTACACTAGGAAGTACCAGCAGTGTGTTTTCCTCATCTCTTTTGGTGTCTATATACTATTGACTCATAAAGTTTGTCCTAATGATCATGGCAAATTTCTTAAAATTAGGCCTTTACATACCAAATCACAACTGGCAATCAGTTGATGAATAAATTTAAGAATTAGAAAGTATTCTTCCTACCTACACCAGTGGCCATTTTAATTTCTTCAAAACTGAATTCATCTCCTTCATTAAACATAAGCAACACTAGTGTCTGAAAGAGCGATACTTGAAATTCTTTCTTTCCCTAAAAAAGAAATATCGAATAATTAGAAATAATATTCAGAGCATTTTCTATTGTATCCCCCAAATCTGACAAGTTACAGAAGCTATAAATTCCTTTTTCTATTTCTAGAAGAAAAGATGTGCATTTTAGAACGTCTAGCACACAGAAGAATCTGCCTGAATGCAGTATTGAGGAAACAGGACATTTTTAAAACCTCTTTTTTTTCCTCCTCTAACAGTAGCAATACAGCACACAGCAGAAGCTCATTAGAATGGCCTTGTATTTACTTCACATCATTTACTTCATTTTCCTTACAATATATGAAATTCTGGCTTTGCTGCCATCAACAGCGAATCTCTTCATACTTCACCCAAGTTTCATTTTATAGAGATGAGCAAACTAACACAAAAGAAATCTTGGCGTTGAACCAAATATGAAAGAAACAAAAGATAATTTTGGTTTAGTCAATCAACAACTACAAACCTATCCATCTTACTGTTAGATAATGCCTAAACCTCTAAGTTTCATATTCACAATGAGTTAGTAAAAGAATTCAGTTTTTTTTTGTCTTTGCCCTGGCTCAATTAAGCTGCATTATTAGCAAGGCAAAGTACTCCATGAGACAAAACAAAACCACATTAAGAAACAATGTGGTTATTTAAGACTTAAATAATTCAACAAGCATTTAAATTTTAACCACAGTCATTACATGACTAACACTCTTCAGTCTCTTTTTGTATCAGTGAAGCACACTAAAAGCATCACCACTGTTTCTATGATCAAAACAATTCCATATTAAAAATAGAAAGATGCTGCATTCTTTTTCTTTCATTAATTTCTTACTTTATTACAACTTTCTTTTTTCGACTGAGCAACAATTGCTATCAAGTAATACAAATGTTACCAAAAGGTATCACATTGTTGTCTTCTGTTAGCTAGGTAGTATTTCAGTTTATTTATAAAAAGCCTACTTTCTATACAAAATAACAGTACTAAATTGTGACTGTTCCTCCACAAAAATGTAACTACCTTTATAAAAAATACAATACATGACTAGATTCCAAATAATTGACTTAAATTTTATCCCAACAGTCTAAGCATTAAACAAGCAAACTCACTTCCTTAAATTCCGCCTTTAGGACAGCATGCCCTAAAGTGGTCTGCCACTGAAGTTTTCGACCACTGTGTTTTCCCAGGTAAAAGGTTTTAAATACCTCTTGAAGCTTTATCATCTGTAAAGCAGAGAGAAAAACGTTTATTAACATTATACCAGTGCAGTGATGCTGGATGATTTCACACATGTAATTTCTTTATTCTCCTCAACAATGTTTCATAATAAGGGTTTTTGCGTGGAAAAACTAAATCCAAAGAGTAAAATTCTGCTCTCAAGTACACCGGTACTATTATGCACAAAAGAAAGTCTCAAATCAAAAATAGCTTTTAATTTCTCTTTTTTGTTCTTCTTTTTTTGTTTGTTTGTTTTAAATAAAAGTAAAATAAACCCCCTGTAAAGGGCTTTAAACCTCATAAAAGAATAGTAGTTTTGTCCTGGGCTTTGACCAAGAAGTCACCAGACGAAAAGCATACATCTCACACCTATACACTGACTATTGCCATCTGCTCCCAAGTTCTTCCTTTAGTTTGTCCTATACAGATTCAAGTCTGATTCCAGTACTTTATACCCTCTTACTTCCAAGAAAGGGGGTTTTACCCCTCCGTTTTCATGACGTGTCACTTGGATTGGATCCTTCCGAAGTAGTCTGCTATGGAGGAAAAGACAGCACAGGAGCAAGAGCACAAAAGCTTCCACATCTTCTGAACGGGAACCCTGCTATCACCTTTCGCCTCTGAAGTGCTCCCCACATTTCAGGTCGAGCAAGGTATTGCAGGAAATAGGACTCCAAATACATATTTCAACTTAAATCGCTACTGATAGGAACTTTGCAACAATCTCTCAACTTGGAAGCAATCTTTTTTCAGGCAAATGCCACTTAAATGCAGGGGCTAGTTTTGTGTGACACATTGCCGGGAACAGAGGAAGGATCTTACAGAAAAAAAGAACGTGCAGTAACGTAACTATTGGCTAGATCAAAATGCCTAACCAATGTAGTTAAAGGTTGACTAAATTACGGTGAACCGTCCTGTTTTAAACTTTTAAGTGCTTGACTGCAATGTTAAGCAGGACACTGATTTTATTTTAATACTAATTTTATATTATTATTATTAAAAAGGTAAAAAAACACATTAAGTGAAACAATCGTCTGAAAAAAAGTGGATTTTATCCACTGTGTTTTATTTTTTGCAATTTTGGAATCTTTAAAATGAGATAAACCCCTTAAATATCTAGCAGAAAAACATTAAACAACGGGCATTAGTTCACCCTATGATAGCCACTCTGTAAAATGCACTTAGAAGAAGAATTCAAACACTAACCTCTGAATTTAAGTGGACTTCCATAGGTGTATAAGTTGGCCAATATCCCATAGTTAATATATTTACTGTCAGGTCTATATTTCCTGGGTCACTTTGGTTCTGCATATACTAAAATACAAGAGACAAAAATCATTCAAGCATACTGTCTGCATGCTAAATTAGAAAATATATATACTTAAATTCAAAATGTAAAATTAGCATAACAATGAAAAAATTTCTACAGGCCACATCCTTGGTTAGACATGCTCTACCAGGATTCTGTATGACTATTTAATGCCCTCCTCCCCAATTTCAAAACACAGCAAGTGGCTGGAAGTAAAAAGAAAAGAACAACGTGCCTTGAAGTATCCTAGCCCACTGTCTTTACAGGGTATTAAGGTCAAAGGAACTTCAATGACATGCAAGTAAAGCAAAAGAAAAGCTTTTGATCAGAAGCCAGGGCAAGAACTATAAGATCAAAAAGGATCCCTTGGGACTTCCACATCCGTTAGACAAAACATTTTCATATAATTTGAGCATAGTATCAGTCAAGTCAGGCTGCAAAGCCCGGGACAGAAAAGTCACTACTGTATTTTATTACAGGAGCAGGTGTCCTGGGTCAGATCTTTACCCCAGAACCCTGTCTTCAATAAGGCCCCAAAACAGGTACCCAGGGAGAACTGCAACAACAGTTTATAGCATATACAGTATTTCCTCCAAGCAATTCCTCGGTTACCAACAGGTTGGAAGCTTTGGGGCTGAGACATACAGGGTTTCTGTGCACTGAGCAACCTCCAGGGAGTTTCTCTGGTGTGGGTCATTCACAAAGAATTCATCAGAGCAGCAACAGTTTACAGAATGAAGGGGTATGGACTTTAAAGGATGTCAGACAACTAAATTACTATGTGGTATTTAGACTGTAATTTACTTTAAAAGGAATCAAATAAAACTGTAAAGTAGATTATCTCTGAATAGATATACAATAAATTCCATTCTATCAATAGAACTAGAAGTAGACTCTGTTACTGTGACGAGCACCTGCTCGAAAGCTGTTTCGTTTAATTTTAGCTTAATCCAAGGTATAACGCCATTAAGTGCTTCCCCATCACTCTTGAAAATTTAGTACACAACAGAAGCTAAATGTACCTGCTTAAACTGAACCATGACATCTTTTGACAGTTCCATGTCCTTGAACATGCCCTCCAGTTTGCTGGTAAAAGCAGCGCCACATTCTGTCACACGAATTAAAGCAAATATCCCACAATTACAAAGAAGCACAGAACAAGCAATAAAGGTTTAACCTGAGACAGCTGAGCCAGATTTGCCAGGTTATGGAGCACCCACAAACAGGTACAAGTTTTAAGGATTTTGCTCCTCTGTAGGTACATTAAATGAACCAGTCACATATCTAAGAGGTCACCCCAATAGTTCTCGCTGAGCACAATGAAAGCTGTGATATGCTCAGCTATTACTTAAGATCTGGGTTGTCACTTCTTAAAGTGTGAGAAAATAAGGATTCCAATTTACGTGCCAAAAAGTAATAAAAATTTAACACATCTGAAAGCGCCTACCATGTTTAAGCTTTGACAACATGGACTTCTCAGCATCTACTGATGCACTTTTTCCAACCAGCAGTCTTTTGGCCAAGTCTTTCTTATAAAATGCCTCAAACACATCTTTACCTGTATGGAAATGGAAACAAAAATAAAATACAACTGAAATCATACATTCTACTTGTGTCATTGCACTTCAGGTTTGTGACACAAGCGTTTCTCATCACATGTTGATCAGAACAATATTCACTACACAACAGTGAAGAAAAACATTTAGATAACTTGTTCTTTTTGTATTTTAATTATTTTCTTAACATATTTTGCAAAATTTTTACTTCTTTCTTTTTTTTTCCCCCCAGGAACATGGGCTGCCTTGTTATTTCCCATTAGATCAGCTGCAAATCACATGAAATTATTCCAGGTTCCAGAAGAACACTCTCCCTTCAGTGGTCTGATTTATTAAAATAAAAAAAATAAAAAAAAAAGAAAAAGTGTTCCTATGTATTAAAGAAATATTCTTTAAAAGCCTAAGGTGAAGCCTAAAATTGACAGAAGTCTTCTGACTTGGTTTGCCAATCGCCTTTTGAAATAAAGAAGTCATACAGGCACCCACAAACTTTCACACCTTAAACCACAGCTTCCGCAAACCTTTTCTATTGATAGTGCGAAGATATCAGCAAGTTGTGTCGCTTTTAAGAGGAAGAAATTCAGTGTAACTCAAGGCACTATTTGCGCTGCCTACAGTAGCCCCTCCTAATTCCTTGCAAACACCTTCCAATAGCGATTCCTCCGATACTCTTCTTCCTTCTCCATCCCACCCTCTAGGGAAGTGCTTTTTCATGAAGCAGCATCAAGACACTATCAAAAAGCCCAATGCCCAGAAACTAACTACTAATTATCATCTGCTCTTAAAAGGACTCTTACACACCAGATGGCTCAAAATAAATTTGCACTCTTAGCTCAGTACTACAAAAAATATTAAGAGAAAAAGAGTTGGTCAAAGTTTCAGATTAACAGAAATTAATCTCTTAGGCTGACAAGTTGCCAGCGATACTGTTTTCATTCACCATCTCCATCCAATACCCTCTGCATTTGACAAAAATCATGATGCAAATGATATTACTTTATGACTGATTTCTTGTCTGCTTTCCCATTATTTGTACTTGTTTTGGATTTTATGAGGAAGGAACCCCACAGATTTCAGAACAAACTAATACAGAATTATGTAGCTCCTGCTTATTCCACCCCAGCCCGGGATGCACGTCCCACTTCCCTCAGGATAGTGACCATGTGTCTCTTGGACTCAACCACATTTTTTTTCCTGATATCAACCTAGCAAAAAAAAAAAAAAAAAAAAAAAAAAAAAGAATTCTCCTAACACATTCAAGGGTTTTGCTCAGATAGGGACATACGTAAGGGAAGTGCCCTTCAAAAGCAGTAAAACACAGCAATAACATTTTCTCCCATCATTCTGAGTTGTCCTCTGTGTTCATTCTCAGCCATGATGAGAAAAGACAAGTCATTAGTTGCTGGGTTTTCACATACTTTGCACCTACAACATACTGAGGTGGGCAGGGAAGAGAAAATCTGCACTAACCTTTCTGTTCTCTGTCATTAGAGGAGAGGTTGTGGTTACAGATATGGTTAATTTACGTGAAAAAACTTCCACCAACAGCTCTAACTCTTAGGTCTCCACTCACAGACTGTGAAAGGTCTGTAACACGCCAATCTCCATAGAACAAGTTTGTCCTCCCTCGTGTTATTTATTGTGCTCCTTCAGATGTAAGGCAACCTGAATTTAAGACCAAGTCGAGCAGAAACTCATGCTAAAAAAGATTTCTTACATTCAGAGGAATGAAGTTCTGCTAGTAGCAATAAAAACAGTTTTAATTGCATCAATGGTGAACTGCTATTTCTTACCATGAATGAATCTAAATATGATCATGATTTTGTCAAGGATTCTTTCCAGCTCTTCATCTGTTGCTTCTTTATTACCAGCTCTTAACTTGGAATCCACATATTTTGCTACAAATAAATAAAACAGTTTAACAGCTTTAAAAAATATCTAAAATAACCAACTTAAGCATCTCCCACTTGAAATATTACTATATGTTAAATATTACTATATGTTAAAATACAAGTGTTACATTTTCTATTTTCCCTTTTCCCATCCCTAGGTTTAGTGGAATGATAGAGCCCTACTGTACTACTGCCATAATGGAAAAATATCACAAAAAAGGAACCGTCCAAGAAAGAAAATGAATACAGTATAATCATTAAAAATAATGCATTAGAAATTCCCACATTTTGTTTAAACAGTCATAGCAAGCACATTACTTGTTGAAAGACAATGTTTTGGAAGTGTACAATGCATATGAATGTATTTTATGAGAAACAGAAACAAACAACACAAAAAGGACTATATTTCTGTAGACCTTTACCATGTTCCTCATGCTCCTTCATAGGAGCATACCAAAATTTAAACAGAAGCAATGCTTTCAAGTTAGTAGCTTCAGAATGCCAGAAATAAGATTAAGCCATGAGTTTAGCTACGTATTTATTAAGCCACATTAGTATCCTTACACAACCTTCTGCGCAAGAAGGAAACCTTTGCAGGAGCTGAAACACCACAATCCCCAAACGACAGCAGCTCGTATCGTGGCTTTAACCTGTATCACCAGGTTGTGCAATTGGTCCTACATAAAGCTGGTTTTAGAAGGACGCCACAAAATAAGGTGAATAAAGGCAAAAGAACGTACAGAGGAAAAACAAACAACGAAGGAGTGGGATCCTCTCCCCGTGTAAAATGCTACAGCTCCAGTTTTGCTGCAGGCAAAACAGTCAGAACAGCTTTTGCCAGATCAGGGATAAACCCAGTAACAGTATTTTTAAGATGTTTTTATTATTTTTCCCCTTAATGAGCACTAGTGCCCCTTCAAGGTAATAAATTTTTTTTTGCTATTAAAACTCCTTGTATCTGAAGGCTTTAAAATTGTTCTCCCAACTTCAGCCTTCAAGGCAGATAGATGGGCTGTACTTAGTCCTCTCTGAGAGATCCATAACATCCGAAGAACTCCTCTACTTCCAAAGAACTCCTCTACTACCACAACTGAAAAGTTCCCTTTTTTTTTTTTTTTTTTTTTTTTTTTTTTTTTTTTTTTGCCAAAGCTACTCTTCCCCCTAACCATTTACTCCACTCGTAGCATCAGCATTACGCTCTCTGAGCAGTTGTTAGCACCAGGCACCGTGCAAGAAGCAGAGCGGAGGGAGAGCAGAAGTTGGCATGCTCCGTCAGGACGCCGCGCACACACCTAACCGCACACCCAAGCTTTTTGAACCCGCAACGCTCCCAGGTTAACTTTTGCCTCGTATCCCAAAAACGAGTCTCCTGAAGCAGAATGCGTACTGCATCGCTATTGCACTAGCACACTCAGCAGCATTATCTTATCATGCTCTCTATAGATTTTCAAAATATTTTACAGAAAAATATTTGTGTACCTATCAATTCTGCAGGCTTATTTGGTCTCTTGTTGATAAATGTTTCAAAGGACTCCTTCATCAAGTTTATAAATTTTTCATTTTTCTGAAAGCACACTTCTATGATATGGTCCACTTTATCCTTAAAATCTAGTAGCTCTTGCACCATATCCTTGTCTTTTTCAGGATTAACCACTATTGTTGTCCCAAAGTTCTGTAAAACAAACACTTTTGATAATAAAATACTTTAGAGTGCTACCTATCTCCCCCAACAGACACATTTACCCTTATATCATTAGAAAGAATAATTTTTTTTACAGAGCTACTTATGTGACTTCCAAGTTTTCAAAAAATGAGATGCATTGAAATTCAAAATAAAAACCCAGACACACATTAATGGATTTCAAACATTAGTGTTTGATTTAAAGATTATACACATTTAAGACAAAAGCTAAAAAAAAAAAACCCAAAAACCAAACCAATAAATAAAAAAAATACACAGTAGACATGACTCTATGAAGTGCAAGTTCACAGTTAGATACAGAACTACATGATTCATGTAAAAGAAATTATATGGCAACTGCCTCAGCAATGTTAAGTGTAATGGAAAACTTTGCACTATTTTTCTTAAATCCACTACAGAGCTCTATTGATGGAACTGGTGGCAAAAATTCAACCGCTGCTCATCACTCCGAGATTTCTCTTTCAGCAAGGTCTTAAGAGCAAAAAAACCTAGCTGACTTGCAATAAAACAAAACTTTCCCATTTTCAAGAAGCAGCCACAGACTTGACTTTCTTTTCTTGTTCCTACATTTATTATCTTAAAAGTCAGAGATACAATACTGTTTGTCTAGTGAACCAAAATATCCTGTAAGGGAGGATTTTAACCTATCACACAATTTACAGTTGCTTAGTAACACTGATCAGCACCCTAGACAGAATGGTCAGTTTTCCAAGGTGAGAAAGAGGAACATCTGAACAGTAACAGCAAAACAGCACTCAATCCGTGTATTTTCATCACCTGAAGTATGTTAGCCACAACAACAGTCAACGAGAGATGGGGAAATCCCTCCCAAATCTCAGAATTTCCACTTCAATATCTAATTATCCACTGTGATCTTTCATCGAGATCTTTCTCAAGTCAGATTTCAGAGTGAAGCCAAACACAAGGCTGCCCAAGGTCCTTAGATTCAATAGGTATATCACAGAATGGTTTGGGTTGGAAGGGACCTCTGAAGATCATCTAGTCCATCACACCTTACATTTCGCACAATTTCCCCTTCATTAACACAGCATTTAGACATCTCACAGTCTCTATCAGTTATGTTCATAAATTGCAGGGCATTCCCCTCATTCTCCAAATGGCAAACTGAGATACAAGAAAGCCAAGTGGCACCTCCAAAATCATAAAAACTTTTCTACAGTAGAGCACAGACTTTCACCCCAGTAACCTGGCATGCTCTCTGTGCTTTTTCTTACACTGGCTCACAAGATAAAAGTTCTTGAAGCCTCACTTCAACACGTTCTGTCATACAGAATGTTTGAAAGGAGATTTACTGACACTATAGAAAATGGTTTCTAGTTTTTCGAGTCTGTAGAAAAATGCCTTAAAAAGAAAGCCACAAAAGGTCTGATTCTGTGAGACATAAGGTATGATAAGCCAACTTAACAACTTGCCGCTGTGAAAGGAGAGGTTCTGGTCCTCCCTTCCTTATTCTCCTACCTGTCCCGAACTCCTGCTTCTTTCCTTGGGCTAGCACATAGACTTTTCTGTGAGCGTCTTCAGCTCACTAAACCTGGCATAAAGCTGACCTTGGCCAGATACTGTGTTATAACAGATCACAAAAGGGTCTGTGGAGTGGCAGGCAGCACAAGGGTTAAGTCAGGAGTGTGATCTGGGAGCAAGGAAGATGTTCCTTCTTGGCTGCCTACGGATCGAAGGGCTGGATGACACCCTGCGGAGCAAACTCCACCTCGGTTCTGGGGGGCAGAGGGGGGACCGTAGTCCCACGTCCGTGGGCTCACGCTGGTGGTGGACGATGCCGAACTCCAGACGCGGGTGTGCAGGAAAGGCACCTCCGAAACGAACGGATGTTGCGCACTTAGTCCTGAAGGCTGATGAACCCATGGGTGATTCAGGGGAGAAGCACAACATCAGGAATTATCCACTCCAGAGAGAAATCTCCTCTGTGAAGCTCTCCTGCCTTCGTCTTGCAAGAGCACTAGAGTGCAAGCTCTCCGGGGCAGCGTACTATATGCATATTATGCCTAGCAAAACAAACCTGAAGCATCTAAACACAACTTTGATGATGGATTATTTTCAAGAGGAGTATTCCGTTCCAAACAGCTTAAACGTTCATCAGCGTTGCTGTAGGTTGGTTGCATGTAGCACTGCTAACCTGCAGCAGAATAGCTACATTCTGATGTTTCACTGGATTTTGCAGGTATGTAAATAGTTGAGGGTATTTGTAGCAAAACACAACACATAGTACAGTCCAGCATACTCTAAACACATGTGCATGTCCTTCTATTTAAGAGCAAAGCAAAGCAAAATAACTTCTTGTATAATGTTCAAACCTACAAGGAAAGCAATTTCCAAGTAGAAGTTTAAAACCAAAACTTAGGTGTTGCTGTTTCTCATCATGTGACTGTTATTGGGGGGAAAGCATTAACATCCCTCCCCGTCTTTGCTTAAAACAGAATTATGATGCATACACCTACGTATTATTCTTGGTTTTGATGGAAGAAATACATGATAACAGCATAAATTTTGCCGTTAGTTAAGAGATCTGTGAAATACCTTGATGTATTCACTCCAATGTTGCAAAAGGATCTGCTGCCCACCTTTTACCCGGCTGAACAGCTGGTATGTCTGGGTCAAATCTGATATTCTATTTTCATCGAGCAGGTTATCAAGTCCTAAAAAAATTAAATTAGAAGACCGAGCAAATCTGAATACAGTTGCACAAATACAGTTAGAAATATATTATAAAAATCTCTATGAAATACATCAAAAGACAAGACCCTCTGGTGTGCTTAAAAAATATGAACTTTTTAAGACTAAATTTCTGAAAGCAAGCAATACGTTCAGGGTTAACATGTCCCCTTGTTTAAATTGGCTGAAATGATTTATGGTACAATATTTTAAAACTATTTCAACTGAAGTACTTTCCCAGCAAGGTGTTCTGCCTTTTGCAGAATGTTTATGAGCAGTGCTCAGTTTTTTTTTAGCAACCTTTACAAATGTGGAATTAAATATATTTGAGATATTTGTTTCCACATATACAATTTACTTGTCACAGTGGGTGTAACAGTCATAGGGTTGGCTTTCTCTATCTGTGGAAGTTTTTCCCATGGCTAATATACCTCCTTAAATTCCTAAGCTGTAGAGTTTATAGTTATTGCAGAGTATGAGAATCTGTTATCAGATATTACATTAATTAAAAAAAAATACCTTTTTGCAAAATAGCTGATAAGTGTTCTCCTAGCAGCTGTTTCTCCACACAAGCAATCAGTGGTTTCCTAAATAAGGCAAGAGAAGTATTTTAGAAGTATTACAGTATAAGGGAATTGCCTCCTGTCAGTGTATTTGTGAATAACTTACAATATAATAATAGTAATAAAAAAAAAATCAACAATTTTCTACTTAAAACAGAGGGTACAAATTAAGACAAAAATGTCACATGAGATATAAGTCAAGAAAGAAAATAAAGCATGTATATAATTAAAAAAGAAATTCAGGCTTCAATACTGAAAAGCAAGTTCTTACACAGTAGAATAGAGAAGCTCAGATACCAAAAATCAATACAAAAATGTTTCTGGAAAAAAGTAAAATTGATGTTTTCTTGGAAACAAGCAAACAAAACAACACAAAATGACAAAACAAAACAAAACTCTCCAACAGTCTGAACTCCAAAACAACACAATACATGCTGGTGATGTTCAAAACTGAAACTTTTCATCTAATTGTTTTATGCACCTACATAAGCATAAATTAAGCTAGAACCACAAGACTCAAATTTGCAAAACATTTCAAATTTGTCCTTGAATTTTCCCTAATTTTTATTATTAGTGAAATATTTGTTTGATACATTCACTTTAGACAGGAATGAAAAATAATGGCAAGTTTTCCTTTACATCTTTTATAGCCTAAAAGAAGAAAGAAATGCCTGAAGTGCAAAGGCATAATTTCAATGTTTAAACTTCTACTGCTGCTTACAATATGACAACAAAAGACCAACTATTTCTTTCTAAGTTTTATAAAACACCCTTAATTTAGATTTTCTAGAGGAGAGGTGCTCGACTCGGATTGATGGAAGCCTTTTATGTAGCAGCATCCACTTTATGTCCCTACCTTTGCTAAAACACCACCTTTCCTGAAACAGCCCATCAATGACTCGCCTGACCTCCATGCAATACACAGTTTTAGTCCCTTCATCTCAAAAAGATTAAATTAGAACTTGGAAAGGTTCAGAGAAGGGAAGAGGGATGATCAAAGCATGCAGCAGCAGGTACAAGAGAAACAACTCTATGTGTTACCACTCTCCCTTCTGGGAAAGAGATGACTTAGCAGGGATACAGCGCACTGGCAGGGAGGGAAAAGGTGGAAGGGAACCGACTGATCACTTTCCCTTTCAGTGCAAGAACTGGAGTCATCAGTGATGGTACTGGGAGCCAGAGTTAAACAAAAGGAAGCAATTTATCACGTGGTGGCTAGTGCACCGGTGGAACGCTTTGCCAAAGGCTGGCACAGATGGAAAAGCTTATGTGAATCCCAGTGAGACAGTGCAAGTGTTTGAAAGAGATCCAAACAGACAAACCACATCAGGTTCAGAAAATACCCTAAGCTGAAAACAGGCAGACACTAGGAGAGTATCGGGGCATCACATATACTTACTTTATTTTTTCCTTTCAGTGGTCATAAGCAAAGATGAAATACCAGTTAGACAGACCCTTGGTCTTAACACATATGGTCATTTTCATGGTCACTTCCAAATTCCCTGAAATTTCCAACTACTGCTATCTACAGCTGCTGACTGTGTCCAACAATAGAAGGAGTCAAGGTTGTTTAAAATACCATCCTTTGCCCTGGAAGACCTATTCTGCCTACAGGGGAAGTAAGGACAATTCATCTGCTTGAGACTGAGCGGCAGAGCACTATTTCCTGACAAGCAGACAGAATGAGTATTTATCTTGACTGCTAGCTAATGAATGAGCCTGAAGGTACCTTCTGCATGGCCTCAAAGTCATCTACCTCGGTCATCTACCGACCGGCCAGGAGATGTGCTTATTCTGGTCAGCTGCCCAGAAAGGCACGTACTGATGGGCTGAATAAACCCCTCTACGGGCTGCAACACCACACTCTCCATCTGTTGCACAAATCTGGTTTGAAGTATTTTGAATGGTGTTTCCCATGATGGTTTTGTCCTGGAAGTATCATTCCCATCTCAAGATCAAACCCAGTAACTAAATTTAACATCCTTCCTGCTCTTTTCATGCACACCCGGAGAGACAGTGTGACCTGAGGACAACTCAAGGGCACTAATTTTAATAACTGCTGTTTCTTAATGCAAAGAAAGGAAATTAGTGCGAAGCCTTCTAAAAGTAGGTTTCTAAGCCTTAAACTAACGATGAGATTCAAAGCAAGGACTTGATGTATATCTAGACAGAAAACGTAATGATATCAACCTATTTTTTTAACTTAAACAGCAAATAAATATATATATGCTTTAACTTCATACATAGAAACAGTTCCATATATTTTAGTGTGAGTGATTTTGCCAGAAAAAGCTAGTCACCCTGCAATCAGCATTTACAGGAAGATGATTCAGGTTCAAATACGTACCATGACATGCAATCCATTTGTGTGTGAATATATATGTAAAATACGTCTGAAGAAAATACTAAGTTAAAGAGATAATTTTTATTCAGTTATCCTTTTAATGCCCAATGAAATGCCAATACATCACCCAGAAAACTAAAAAATAAAATAAATTGTTACATTCTTTATTAACTGTTACGTTCTTTATTTAAAAAAACAAACAAACAAACCAACCAAAAAAAACCCAACAGCTTACTGCAGGACAAATTATGTATGGATTTATAGCGTGTCAGTGACTCTGCAGTACTTCCTGAATGCACACTCTTACCCCAGCAAAACACACATATTACTCAACACCCGAGTAAAAAAAGGACAAGCTACCTTGCACAATACATTGGCAGCAGCTGCACCAAAGCTGATCTACTGTTAGGTTCACATCCTGGACTGTTCATGAGTGGTGTTCATGTCCTCTATCCTACACCATAATTTAACCTTTTCTTTTTTTGCCTAATGAGTCTTTCTTTCCCTCAAGGGATTTGTGGTCAATGCTGTTATTAGTACATGAATGGCTAAAATCAGCTGCTACTTCGATAATGCAAATTTGAGTTCTTATATAATGTTTTGTTAACTTCAGTATACACCGATAAATCTTTCTGGACAAATTTCTCCCCTCTTACTCAAAGAATATTTTGATTTTAAAGAAATCAGTTTTGATAAAAATGAAGTCTTAAAAAAACCAAGCTGTATCACAAGCGCTGTCAACAAGATAATATCTGTAAGATAACGCAGAAATAATCTGTGTGTCTCTACAACCACGGATAATCACACTGTTTGTGAGGGATGCTTGACTTATGCTAAGAATGACAAAATTTGTACTCACTGTGTGCTGTGGTCTAAATATGTTATTACTCTGTCTCCTTCTTCTTCCAAACGTTTATTAACATGGTGAAGGTATTCTGGAACCTAGCGAGACAAGCGAATGTCAAGTTCATCTACAAAGGTATGAAAGGCAGATAATCTTGTTCCATGACAATTATTTTAAACTACAAATTTAAAGAGAATATGAATTGGAAAGGACTATTCCACCAGAATGTTGTTATGTACTACATAATCTATATTTTTATTAATCAATGTTACTTTATATTAAAAGTATTATAACTGCACCTGACAGAAAGGAAGAGAAAAACCAGAAATCTAAGAATTTTTCAGAGGAAGTTAATTTTTTCTCAAAAGCCTTCTGAGCTAAGCTAGCCCTTAAAGCATCATGGAGCAGATTTTCAGTTGGTGTGAACCATATAGTTCTATTATTTCAATGGCAGTTTGTCCAGTGGAGTATCTGTCCCTATGGAGAGTTAACACATTTAGCACATACTACACCACAGGTATGAAACTCAGGCTTCAAATGATCAAACCAGTTATGCATACATGCATGTATATGTACATGTATACACGCATACACATGCATGTACATATGCATGTATATGTATGGAGATGCATATATGTGTATGCATTATGTGCATATGTGTTAAGTATGTACATGTATATACTGTTCAAGTTAGGGCCTTACTCCTTTTGTGTTTTTCCACAGCTTTCCACTAGGCATATAAAAGCAGTAGGACTGTTGGTCTCAAAATCTGTGTCGAAGCATTTCACCTCAGGTCCCAGTGGAACGCCAGGGAGTGAGGTGAATAGAGCAGGACTGGACACAAGGATTCACCTCAGTGCAATGCAAACAGGCGTAGTGGCTCCGTGTTAAAATGGAATTAAAATAAAGGTAGTCTGCTGGATTTTAGACCACCAAGAAACGCATACATTTTCAGACATAACCACATCTGCAAGCTGCCCACTGCAAAGCATAATTTTATCTCAGGAAGGCAGAAAACAAAAATGTTCTTAAGTCTATTTAACTAATAAGGAAAAGAAACAAAACAGCAAAATAAATGCAACAAAATAGTTAAAAAGTAAATAGTTTACTTAGGTATTAACCACATAGTAAAATGATGCCAGTGGATATTTTACAGCTCTTGGGCAAAAATAATATTGACGGCACACCTTTAAGCTTTATGTGGAAATGACTTTCTGGTAGTGTGACTTTCGCTACACAAAATGTCACTGGGTTTCTCCACCCTTAATTATATATTTCAAGCACCAAGGCAATCTGGAGCCTGCTCTTCCCTTTGATAGAATACTGTGGTTCACATCAAAACATGTGAACGTGTATGCGCGTACCTGGGTACCAGTGAATTTCACTGAACATTAATACACCATGGCACTACCACAAGTTCTCATGTAATCCCATAGCAGATAAAACTAACATAAAAGCAATCATCTACAGCATGCACCTACCTCTCTTTCTTGCATTAATCTTTGGCCTTCTGCAGCATATAAGCAATTTGTCTCCTCCAGAAACCTCTGCTCAAATGATTCCTTGTAAACCTGCACAAGAAATTAGTTTAGTTACTTACATTAAGCTGCCAGTAAGGGTAGCATATTTTGGGTGTCAGGCATAGAGAGCAAGTAAAATCTCAAGAATGCACACAGTTACGAGAAGTGTCAGAGCAACACTACATTAACACAGAAGTTCTGTGCCCACTGGTTTTAGAAAGACTGAGATCAGAGCCGACTTCCCAGTGCAGCAATAGCATGTTTCAGCCATCAGTACTCATATCGTATAAATTGACAGACTTCTGTCTAAGGCACACAGCCCAACACCAGTATCCACCATCACAGCACAGCAATGACATCCAATCCACCTGAGCTCAAGGCTCCCACTGATACTTCTGTGGCAAAAAAATAATAAAATACTTCCAACTAGTGGAACATTGCCACAAAACAGGTCATTCCCATCAGCAGAATAATAATACGCTCAGTAATGCATCTTCAGATCTGCCAGGTTTATCTCAATGGCCCAGGAAAAATGAATTATACCAAATAAGGTGAAGTCTCTTTCTCCAGGGAAGGAATAAGGTGTGTAAAAAAGGGCACCAACGACAATCAGAGACATCAAAAAATTTCTGCATAATGATTAGCAGTTTAGTATAGACAGGAGACAAGTTAGAAAGGACAACTACATAAAATAGTTAAAACAGTCTGGAGAAGGTAGGTCAGGAACAACATGTAGACAGAGGGACAGTTAGTGAAAAGAAAAAAGAAAGGTTCCTTGAGTGTGGTGGAAGAATAGAAGAAAATATTTATTCCAAAACATATAGCAGAGCTGTAAACTCATTACATTCTGACCATTTTTTTCTCTTAAGGACTTCTAAAAGCTTGATTTGTTTTTTTTCAATGCAGACTTGAATATGAAACCTCTGGCTTGACAAGCGTTCAGAGCATAATAGTTCACTAATGCAGCATCACAAGTAGACATCAACTCACTGTTTCAGCCTTCTCTTTACACTAGCTCCATGTTCAACAGAATCAAATACTAGATTTCATTTCTTACCTTGCTTTCCTTCAGGGTAACTGGGAAAACATTAACATAACAGTACATGGAACTATTTTCTGCATAAAACATGTGTAAAGCTCTACAATAGGAAACAGCTACAGAATAGGATTTATGCAAGGAGGAATCAACTTTCAGCAGCTGGGCCTCAATTGCATAATTGCCTAAAAATCAGGAATGAGCAGGAGATTAATTGTTCAAATTAAATATAAGATTTGCTTAATTAATTAATCTTTCTCCAGAAGCTAACTTCTGTTGAAAGAGGGAGAAGTAGAGATCCTGGCATATAATTACAGGATTACGAGCACATCTCTATCTCAGTGAAGTGACAGACATTATAAAAGAACAGATTAGACTAGGTTAGTTTCCCTAGTGAAAAAAGAAAACTACACTTTTGAGCCAATGAAGAAGAATGCAGACTTAATTCCATAAGAAGGATCCAATAAAGGGGAATGTTTATCTTTAGTTAGGAGAGTACTTTGCTAAAAAATAATAAATGTTAAAAAGTCAACACCTAGAAAAAGCTGATGCAGTTAGAGAAGCCTGGCATGTAACAATGGGGAAAAAAGGGGGAAAAAGCACACAAATCAGATCTGCCCCTCCAGGTTATGTGATCAGAAAAATCATTGACAGAAGTTTGCCTTCTGTTGAACAGAATAATTAGTTATTAATTTTTCTGGTACACTACAGAAAGTTACAGATGAAAGTCAGGAGGCTTAACACAAAATGCAGAAAAGCAGGTAAGCTGCCTGACCAAAAAGGGCTATTTTATGCAGTCTTCCTCTTTGAACTCTTTTTTAAAACTTCAGCCAGTTCTGTAATGCTGTATACCACTCGGGAACGGAGCAGCCTCAACAGTTTTCAAGAATGAGAGACAGCTCCGAAGATTTATTGCACATCACACAAGGCTGCAATGTCAACTAGAGGACAACGATGTCAAAGTCAGAAGCACAGCATTTTTTAGTCTATTTGGTTACTTAGTATGCTAATGGAAAGTTCCAGTAAGTTACAGATTGACCTCATCTATCTGAAAACCTTGGCCTTAACTTTGCATCCCATTCTACCCTTGGCATCTCTGCTAAGAAGTTGCCAATACAATGATGTTTTTATGATACAGACCCAGGATTTGGCCTCCAAAAAGTGACACTTTTTTACAGTGACAGAGGTGGTCTTTTTTTGTTCCTACATTTAATCGGCACTAGGATTAGAAAATGAGTGATTAAAACAGACAAAATAGTGCACATACTAAAAGACTTGCAAATCTATTATTTAAGAGTCTGCAAGCCACTACCTCTGCTAAGGAAAACAGGCAAAGAGGCCTCATTTAAGAGCAGAGAATAAAAGATTGCACATCGGGTAAAGAAGAGGCAATCTTCTCAGTCTCATAGCTAGATTTTGAAGCACATTTTCTAGAAGAATAAAATTATTTCTGTCCAAAACACGAATTAAAAAAGTCCAAACTGTTTCTAAACATAGCCATTGTCAGTAAAGTTTGCCGTACTCACCTGCAGATCAGACAGCATGCTCAATAAACTCCGCAGCAAACTTCTGTCCACAGCTTCACCATTTCGTTCTCGTTCGATCAGCAGGAGGATTCCATCAATAGTCTTGTTTTGAACTTGCTTGTCACTAATGACGTGATTTCTAAATAACTCCAGCCCCATATCCCTGTGAGAATATTGAAAATTAATAAATCACACCGTTGATTCTTTTCAAAAATCTGTATCTCAGTTTGAGAAAAATAAATACATATAAAATATATATAGTGTACATATATTATAAAAAAAGAGAATGTCTTAATGGTATATATAAGCTTTTTGACACTGTCCACTAAGAAAACCGTAAGAAGAATCATCATAAAAATACCAGGCCACATGCTACCAGATGCATGCACTTCAGCTGAGAACTGCGACCAGCCTGTATTTCACATAATAGACTATAACATTCTCTGTTTATTAAAAAAATTACTATTATAAAAATGGTGAAATATCTGAGCATGTACCTTAACATAAGATTCCCTGGATCAGTCAATCTATATGTAATTTATAAGTTTTGTTCAAAAGCATGAATTCTCTGTATGTTTAGGACCTTATTATCACCTGTGTCAGATTCTTGTTTCATTCTAAGAGGACAAGGAACGGTGCTTCTATGCCATGAAGCAGCCAATTATTAAACATGGGCTCGGCCAAGGAAAACAGAGGAATCTTAGATAAAACTTGTTACCTCCAACTTCTTCACACGCATCAGGATTTCAATAAAGGGAATTTTCCCCGTATGAGGAAAAAAAGACACAAAGTACGAACAAACCCCTTCAAAAACTTTTAGTAAAAGGAAGCCTAAGACAAAGAGTTGGAGGAAAAACTACTGCAGAGGTCGGGAAGAAAAAGATGTCCACAGGACAAGCGAGGGGCAGGAGGAGGATGCCGGGTTCCTCAGACAGCCTGAGGGACTCGCAGGGAAAAGGTACGCTCTTACTTCAGTACTTTACGTATTTTTTTGCTTTAAGTGGAGTAACGATACCAGAAATTTTCGGCAAAGCCTGGGTTGGTTTGCTTGGGCGATGATATACAATGTCCCTCAGGAGGGATGCTTAAAAACAGAACGCCCAAAATTGTGGCCGTGGTATGCTGAAAGTACAGCGGCATCTTCTCAACGCTCCGAGCCACACGTCTCGACTCTCAAGAGGCCAGTGCTGGAAAGATGATCTGCACCTCGTCAGGGTGTCTGACCGACTCCAAAAAAACAGAGCGAGAAGCGGAGCGCTGAATTTTGTCAAAAGCAGGAGCACCTGAGGTAACGCTGGGCCAGAGGCAGCGGGCCGAGGGGGTTCCCCACACAGCCAGCCTCAGCCAGGCTGGGACAAACACAGCTATATCTATATATCTATAGATATATAGATATATACGCCTTGACTTTTAAGCCTACGTTCACAGACCTTTTTCTTCTTTTACCTTCACTTTACACTGAATATTCCTGGGGAAGGAGGAAATGACACATGCATACGCTGACACGGGTACTTCCATAAGTTAACACAAAACTTGAGAGACCCGTTACACGGATCAAATATAATGTGAAAAATTCATTTTCAACTTTTGCAAATATAATAGCATGTTCAAACTCTAAAGATCTGAGGAATACTTACATGGATACCTACCATATAGAAGGAAGCATTGAATTCTGAAGTACATATGTACGATCCAAAAATAAGAAAATGCTTCTGATCATGATCTGAAAATATATAAAAGAAAACGTTTTTCTCTTCACCATCATGTGGTATTTTAAATTATAAGGCAACTTCTGAAAAACTACATCACATAGACATGCACCTTAATTACTGATGTATGTATTTTCAGCTTTTATGGTGACTTGTACAGCCACTGACATGTAATTTATTGTTGTTAATACTATTACTAAGCGGTATTTCCAAGTACATCCAAGAGTTTTCAAATGTGTAACCATTAACTAAACAGTTTTATTAGCCTGTTATGATTTTACTGCTACTGAAATACATAAGCCATTCAAGCAGTACCACCAAGACATTCAGTAAACACCCTGAAATAGCATGCTGCCATGGTTTTTGCTTTTTAAAAAAAAGCAGCTTTAAGCAGAGACAGTAATAAGCTATGCAACAGATTTTTTCATAATAGAAGTTAGCTGCCAAAATTCATGAGAAAAATAGAGATACATTAATTCTAACAGGGGAAAGAAGTTATAATAAGACATTATCTTTTTTTAAAATTTAAAAAGTGGGAGAGGGAGGTAGTTTTTTAGCTTATTACTCTTCCACATTCAAAATCCATTTTTAACTTTGCTCATAAAAAGGCTGCCCAGCTTTCAGTTTAGCATTAGCATAACTCAGAATGTCAGTAACTAACTCACCCCCAGGCCAGCTACAGAGATTTCTATCCCCAGCTGTCCACCTACTCCTCCCCTAAAAGATTTCATTGCTTCTGAAGCAATTCTCAAGCTGACATAGTTTCAGCCAAGCACAGTAAAGCAAAACAGCAGCAAGGCTGATTTTTTTTTTCTTTAATACCACAAGTGCTAACTCAGCACACGGGCAAGAAAGCCACTTGCTACAAGTTTGAGGAGGGGAAAAAAAACCCACTCAAAAGTAATTAAAGTCAACAGAGTTCATAGTAAAAGCCTTTTTATAAAAACACAAGTCCAGTTTAGCTACATTTTCAAGGCAATAAACTTGAACTCTATTTTCATCAGACTGTTGAATTTGAGTATTTTTCCATAACGCTTTCCATTTTTATTTCAGATAAAAATCACATACCTCTGCCCATCCCCCACAGGGGAGGGGAGAGTGGTGGATTCAAAGAACGAAAATAGAAATTCAACCATTTGGGGCATCTGTAGCCAAAGCTAAGTGACAATGCAATGAAAACTCATTGTAAAATGCTGGTGTAAAATTATAATGATGCATTCTCAAAGGGACAATTCACACAGAGTGTCTGCGAGAGGATTTTTTTCTGTAACATAATTCATTGTGGAAGTAGAGGACAAGAAGGGCAGAAAGAAAGAGAGAGGGAGTTTCAGTTCTTTAATCTTCCTGTTTCTTAGCCCTATAGTCAGGATAATCACCTGTGCTTTGCAAAAAAAAAAAAAAAAAGTCACAAATTAACCTAGCTCTTGGAGCTAGCTATAAACAAAGATTGTGGATTCTCCAATTACTTAAAATTACAAACAGCAAACAATTTCAGCATAGCCCAATTAGGTTTTTTTTCCACCCATGGAAAACAGGTGTCAATATATTTCTGAGTGATATTCCAACTTCATATGAAACCGATGAAAGTCAGAGTTAACACAACAGAACATAAGTTTTCAACAACAAAACCACCCCCAGCTAGCAAAGGGGAAAGTGAAAAGCAATGCTGAAATTGAGGAGGAGGTGCAACGCAGTCCCAAGTTAAAACCATGACAAACTCCTTTTTGCCAGATTTCACACCTCAAGAATATGTATTCTGAACAAACATTCAACTTACCATTTGTCTGCAATGATCTTGCCAGCATTTATTTATCTTCTTTAAAAATAAAAGACTATCCAGTGAATCTGTACAGCAGCTATTAAGGAAAACTAGCTTGCTGGTATCTTTTGAGGACAGATTCTGGAGATGAGCTTTGCCAGCCATTAAGCAAAAGCTGCTCCATGAATATTCCGATGTTACTGTGACTGCCCAGGGATAAACCATTAATTGCGGAGCTCCTGCCCAGCGGAGGGGCTGGCAGTTCTCCAAAAGGCCTCCCTTGTATTTTCAAGGAATAACACTCACTGCTCTTCAGTAATACCATCTAGTGGCTGTACTGCATAACTTTGATATAGATTTAAACAAGAAATCCCACCAGTGTCAAAAACAACCTTGTCACCAACTGAGGTGAGAGGGATAGAAAGGTTTATTTTGTTTGTTTAATGAGTTCACGCTGTGCACAACAGGAGTGACCCTAATCTCTTAAAAGCAGTTACAGTTCTAAATAATCCTCAACAAATCCAAATACCACTCTTTTCATACACACCTCCAGGTCTCCCTAAGCAAACTATAGAGTTTTCTTCATTACTCAACAGATCCAACTGTTATTTATGAATAACAGAATCCTCGTGTGTTGTATGAGTAAATCCTAATGTGGCTTTACCTTCCTCTCCTGCACAGTATCATCCCAACTCCCTCTGGCCAAATCTGATTAATCTGATCTCATGTCCTTGGGATATAAAGTGGTACACCTGTAAAATATAAAATTCTCAACTCTCCAAGCCACCAGCTCTGTCTGAGGGCAGGCAGAAAGCAAAGTTTTAAAACATCTCTTCAGAAGATCATCCAAAGTCTGAAAAGGCAGAGTTGTAAAAAATAGTTGACTGTACTCTGCTTTAAAGCAGACTGTAAGATTTGGTTCTCAGAGATCAGTTACGTTTAAGAGACTACTGCACTGACTAATGCACTTTTTAGTTAGATGTGACCTTAAATGCATCAAAGTAAATGTAACGAAAAATTCAGCTGCCATAAAAGAGGTGAATTCACAGTGCTGATTTATGTACCTATGATTCTTATATGCTATGTAGAAGCTAGACTTCTTAACTGGGACTCAAAAAAAAAAAAACCAAAACCACACAACCCAAAACCATGTTGGGACTTAGCTAGATAACGGGGGGGCAGGGGGGGCCGGGAAAGAAGAGATACCTGGGATCTTCTTTACGAGTGTATGCACCTACCTGGGGAATGCAGTGAACTGAGAAACTGAAAGTCACAACCCAAAGCACATTTAAGGCATTCATCTGGAAAGAAGGTTCTTTCTGGGCCCCAGTCCCTTGCTTCTTTCTATTATAACCTACCATTTTCTGCTAATAAAATACATATAGAGACGTGGGAAACAGTGCCGTTAGGTATGGCACTCTCCAGCATCTGCTTGCTCAGGCATTCCCCAGGAACGTGGGGACAGCCAGGCGGGTGTACACTCTATTTATCCCACTGCCCAAGCAAGTGCAACCCCTAGGCTGTTACACAAAAGGTAACTATCACATAAAGCATGGTCTCAGCATGCAAAGCACAACGGGGTTCAGAAAATAAGGGTGGCTGCACCCAGGTGTCCAGAGAAGATCTACAGGCACTTACTTCTGTGACCAGTTCAGCCAGAAGAAAAGCCCGGCAATGTAACTTCAGAAAACTATGGGGAAATTTACCGTAAAACTTCAAGTTTCTGTGTGTCCCAAGACAGCCAAGTGATCTCCTGAACTTAGAGCTCTCTCCCAAGAACCTCCCAAGGTACACAGAAGATACCTAAAAGGCTTGTTGAATGCCTCTGTGACACATAGCCGCTGGCCAGTATTTATTTTTGGTCAAACAGGCGTACTTTATGTTTGAGAATTCTTTTACAGAAGACACTGTTGTTGAAAATTACTGCGGTGATTTTTTTTTTTTTTAAGCTATTGCTATTGTAAGCATCTCCACTACTCACCTGCCATACAAATCCATACCTGCTGTTAAATCTCATAGTGCTATTGAAATTTTCTAAATTAGGTGTAACATTTGCATTCCTATTAAAATCGTAAGTAAATTGTTATTAGCATGCTACTTATTGGTATACAAAAATTATTCACCCAGATGACTAAAGTTGCTTATGCCTGATTTGAAAATGTAATTGGTCAAGGAACCTCTTTAACACATTGGCAATTACGGGTGTAATTTTTACAAAGTGTTGTTTTAAAAAATAATTATTTAAACTAACCATTCTAACCATTTCTGTGCATGAGAAAAGGATATTCTCTGAATTGAAGGATTTGTGCTTTCACATGATCTTCACAGACTTGTCGCAGCTGTTTGTACAGTGTAGCAGAGACTTTGTAAGAACAGAGATTTTCAACAGCCTAAAAACCAAAAAAAGATTATGAATGAGATAAAAAGAAAAAAACACCTCAAATTTTTGTGCCTGCATAATCAAGGCCAACAACAAAGAGAAAAAGAATATCAGCATTATCTGTTCAAGCTGTCCACAAAAACAAAACATCAAAATGAAATTATCCGAACTATGTAGAAAAATTAAGACTTCTTGATTCCTTTCTGATTTTGGTCCCTTCTTATACTGCTGGATTTCGTGTACAACAAGGTCCACCATCACCACCTGGGTCATATTTCAGATGTGCTGTTAAACATTACTAGAATTTTCCCCCACTTGAATACTGCTCGGCAGCGGAACTCTTCTGTAGGTTCATTTTGTGCATCCTCCAGCGCATGCACACATGCACTTTTTTGGGGGAAACACAATCATACCAAATATTTGCATTTCTTAATAACTTTCAGGTACACATTTCAACTACTATCTCTAAATGGCAAATGAACGCAGCTGCTTTCCTGTCATTTTATTAACTTATTTCTTTCCAAGTGTTTCCACTGATTGACACACTCATGCTAAGGTATGTAAACTGAGGGGAAAAAATAATAATAATAAAAAAACCAACAAAACCCCCACATTAACTGTTAAATAAAGACTTGAAATGATTTATTGGGACCTCACAGGATTTAGCTGAGTATTTATCCATAGCTGACTAAGACGACCGATTCTGCCCCAAACCAAACATTCTTGTGGTCACTACATTAATGTAAATCGATTTGTTACACAGCTGACCTAGACTACGCTGAGACAGCTCTGGCCATCTCTAGATTACTGCTGTTCAGCTATTCAGTAATTACGTTGTCTTACACTAACATTTTTTCCTCACAAGAAACTCAATGAAAATGCCAGAGAGAAAATGTAGCCTTGCTTGATACCACTGCCTATATTTAGACTTTGTTCCAGGCACACTTTATTTTAACTTGTGTGCTGTATTTCAATAAATTATTTTATTAATAGACCATAGCATCTGAAATGAATCACCATGAAGACAGCCAAATGTTCTGTGAGAACTGTAAAGTTTACAGCAAGTATTTTTGGCCATTCAGTGCTTCATAAAAAATTATCCGAAGGAGTTAGACATGGTTTTCAGAACTAAAAATCCAGCTGTCTTGAACTTCACTTCAACTGCCTTTGTGCTATGAGGTGATACTGCACAGCGCACTGCCTAAGATTTAAACCACTATGGTTTAGTGGTTTAAATCACCTGGGCAACTAAAACTGACCCAAGAACGTTCTCCTTTGCTCCAGAGGATTTATAGTGTCACATTTTGTTGATAAAATTTACTGATAGCATCAATGAACTTGGACAAAGTTTCAGTATTATCCCAGTGCTTAGCCTTTACTCAGTTTTCCCCAAACTTTAGGTTTTTTTGGTGCATCTTACTTCTTTGTAATACGAAACGTTATGGTACCCAAAGCCAGCATGTACCTCTTTGTCAAAGCGTTAGTAAATGTTCTTCACCCTGTTTCAGTTTAAGATCCCCCAAACACACAGGCTAGCAAGCGTGTGGGCAGAGACAGACGTGAGGGGGAAAGCAGGGCTGCTTCCTTGGGCAACAGTGCTGGCTTAAAGTGTATTTCAAACCGCAGCCGTATCGCCTCAGTGACACCTCTACTAGCTGTTTCTGCTTTTTTTGCAGGGGGGTGGGGCATGAAATCCAGTAATTTCCTCCTTTTTCACCTTTTGTTTCATTCAGAATTTTTGCTGCCTCTCTTTCTGAAGAAATTTGATTTGACTTTTATTCATCTTGCACACAATTAGTTTGGAAAAAAGCTACAGTAATTATCACATGTACAAGGATACGAGAAAGACAACACTTTTAGACTCCTCACCTACACAAACCTCGTAAAAGTTCTGCTTCAAATCAACCTTTTAATAGCTTGTTTTGAGCAGAGTCTTCTGTTTTAACATTTAGCATGCAAATTACTGCTACTTCTTGTATTATTTCCTCTATAGGTTCTAACATCCTGAAAAGTTTGTCTTCCAAAACACAAAGTGAATCTGCTTTCCAGAGATCTCCCCATGGCGTAATTCTAACCTACCTGATGTCGTCTTATTTAAACGCACACCAAGTCTGGCTTCCTCAATTTTGATACAATATTAAAGAAAGCAAACAAACAAAACTATCACACAGTGCCTGTATTATGTTTTTCATCTGGTTTTAAACCAGGTAAGTAAAATGACAGCTGCAACAAACTGTATTCACACATAATCATTTTGTGGATAGCTTGTTGTGTTTTCTAGGACATAGCTGACCTTCCTATCCATCCATCCAAATAAAAGTCTGGTCAGGACTCTCATAATTTTTTTTTCCTTCACTACTACACCGTCCTACTCTATGTCCTCCAGAAGGGCAGCGCTGCCCCATTTCAGGTTATTTAGGACCTTGCTGCAAAGGGAATTTTCTTTTTCCATTATTTTTTTCACTCACTCCTCACTTGGCAATTCTTTGCACTGCCCCACTTTCTCCATCCCATCAAGTATAAGCTCCTTCTATCAAAATCTGTGCAATCTACCACCAATCCCAGACATCATTTCTATTTTAGTCGCAAAAAAAATTGGCTGCCACCCTCCCACTGCTCACTGACTAGGTCTCTGCCAAGCACCTTCGTGCCTGATCCCACACTGCCTCTAAAGCCTGGAAAGGAGTATCCTTCGGGCTTCCCACAAAGCCTTGTCATTGTTCTTCAGTTTTTCCTCTGCCACCGTGCCAAATTGAATAAATAAATCAGAAAGTTCAAAGGCAGGCTGGTACACCAGCACTGAACTCTCCTAGGCCTCTCACTTCCTCCCATAACGTCAGATAAAGACTCGGGGAAAAAAAAAAAAAAAGCCCTGATAGTAAGAACTGATGCACACAGAGAAATTTTCCCCTGTGGATGACTCGGTGCTCACCAACAGGCAGCTAAAACGATCTGTAAGTACAGATCAGGTTTCTCACAGATGCTGAACTTCATCTTTTATTCCTTTGGCAGGAGTGTACGTACCTATCCACGCGCAGGCACGCTGACCGCCACCACCCACCGTGCAGAAATCTTGCTGATTTGCACCGCCGCCTTACAGATTATTGGACTGGCCTTGCGCAGTTTTTACAAATAAGCAGGCAAACAGAAAAAGCAAGAAGTACAGTTCTCCCTTCAGAGTTGATCTGAAATCTCTCTCCTCCTCTTCTGCCAAAACTCAAGTCTGTACCCGGGCGATTTCATAGCTGTGTTACTATAATCTCATTTCTGAGCCTCTGAAAACAAGTTAGGTAACGCTCGAAGCATCTGTGAGGGTTGGTTTGGTTTTTTTTGCTAAGCATGAAAAAGCAGGATTTTTCAGATGCTGAGTTTAAAACCATGAAATGTATTATGTAATTCAAACTCTGCAAACCTGCAAGTATTAATAGATGCATACATCACAGTCAAATTAATCTCTTTAAAGGGAATAAATTATATTAAGTCAATATGCATTTACATAATCAGCCATTTTAGACCCAGATATTATATACCCTAACTAATCACAGGGACAAGTACAGTCAGCTCTCAAATTCATCCCTATTTTCTTGAGTGTGGACCCAATATGGACTGCTGGCTTTCCCCTCCCTCACAGCCTGCACTTTGCAGACAACATCAAACCTACCTCAACTGAACATTTAGAAAATTTTAGGTGAGCATATAATAAAGTCTTAAGCCCCGATCTGGCAATGAGATCCACATCTGCAGCTCAAACACCTGCACCCACAGAAAACTCGTAACTAACTTAAGCTATGTAGCACAACTTGGCGCATCAGTAATTTTTTACAACGTGATCACTATAGAAAGTTACAGCTTCAGTTAACTACCTCAAAGCACATACGTTTAAAATAATATAGAACTAAACCATATGTAAATGGAGAAAGTAGACAGAAACGGCTCATGAGTATTTCTCTCTTACTCTCCCTAGCCCCTGCTCCAGTAGTCCAGATGTCCCAGAAATACTTTTTCACCATTTTAATAAAAAAACTAAGATCCCGGTTGTTAGGAAAACGTAACAGTAATCTGAAACGCAGGTAAACTGACAGTTTGTTGCTTGCTCAACCAAGATTCTTTTTTAATTCCCCACAGGGTATTGATGCTGAAGCGTAATTGTTATTATCTCATAATAACAAATATTTCAACACAAGAGACCATGGCATGTAGAAAAGAGAAATCATCATAAAATATGTATCTGCATCACCCAGCGAGAGGAACATCCCGTTTCCAGCATCTCAAGTGGGCACCGTACTAAAAGAGACCGAGACCTAAATCTCAGCCGTGCCCAGGCACAGCTTTCTGTGTCTCCCAACATAAACTGCTTTTTCATGGGCCCAGATCCTGGTAGCTCTCCAAGAACTGATAGATAAAACTGCAAACTTGACTGGAAACAGAGCGCGGAGCAAACAGTTCAGAAAATATAATCAGCTTTTAAGCAATCAAATCGCATGATATTCCACGTATCGCTCTGTGAAGGTCCCAAACCAGTTAATTTTCCTTCTGTTACACCGAAGGAAAAAAAAAAACCAACCCTACGCGCCTTACCTGGTAGAGCTCTTCAAGGTTGTATTTAATAGAAACGCTGCTCTGTATGGCTCCCACCGCTTCATGAAGTTTCTGCCAGGTGTCCCGAGTATAATTATCCGGCAGTTTGGGTCTTTCTGCGAAAGAAGACGCAGGCAGCTGGGAACTCGCCGCCCGAACGGGACTCCGCGCCGATCCCCCTCACCCCGCTTCGCTTCTTCCCAGCCGCGCTGCTCCCGGTCGCTTCGGTTTGGCACAAGGAGAAGGTAACGAACACCCCCCACCCCCCCCCTCCACCCCGGCGGGGGGGGCGACCAGACCTTCGCTCGCTGCGTTTGACCCCGGGGCCGGCACCCCCCGCCCCGCCGGCGGGCTTTAATTAGTTGTGACACTAAGGTGGCTTTCTGCCCGCTCGCCTACAAGGGATCCAGTCCTACCCCCCCCCCCCCCCCCACGCACGGAGCCCCACGCCTGTCCCGCTCAAGCCCCAAAACCGCGACGGGGAGGGTTATCAGCCCGCCGGCAGACTCCCCTCAGCCGCGATAAGGCGGCGGGGCGGGTGACAGCGGCGGGGTCGTCGTGTCCGTCGTTTCCCCCCCCCCCCCCCCCCAAAAAAAAAAACAAAAACCAACCCACCCTGCCTGCGGGGGTAAACAAGGGTCGGGCCGGGGCCGGTGGCACCTGCGGGGGCAGAGGGCCCGGCCCGCCCCGCACCCACCTCTGAAGTTCTTGATCACGAGTTTCTTGGAGGAGGCGGTTGTGCTTCCTCCTCCTCCTCCTCCTCCTCCTCCTCCAACCCCCCCGGCGCGGGTAGTGGCGGCAGCGGCCAGCGAGGCGGGCTTGGTGAGCCCGTTGGTGTGCCCCACTAAGGCCGACAAGTGCGGCTTCTTCTGGGGCTCGTCCGCCATCTCCGCCCCGGGCGCCGTGTCCGGCCGGGGTAAGGCGCTGGGCTGGGCACGGCTGGTCCCCGCCTCCGCCTCCTCCTCCTCCGCCCCGGCCCTCCCCGCCGCCTCGCCTGCCAAAGCGTGACCGGGCCGGCAGTCAACCACAACCGGCCCGCCCTCCACCCTTCCCACCGGGAATCCCCGGCTCGCCGTCCAACACCGCCCACAACCACCGGCTGCGGGGCCGGGTTTGTACCGGAGCTCACAAGATGGCTCCCGCCCCCCCCCCCCGCCATTCCCAGCCGGGGCAACCCCGGGGCCCTCACGCTTGTCCGAGGACAGCTCCCCCTCCCCCGGGCACAGAGCGTGCCCTTCCGTTACACGCCTCACACTGAGTGCCGTTAAGAGCGGTGGTCTCAACCGTTAAAAGCGCTTTGATTTGGCTTTTTTACTTTTTTTTTTTTTTTTTTTTTGGACTCCGCAGCGCTCCCCGCCCGCCCGCCTCCCCTCAAACGCGCGGCCCACCCCGACCCACGAGGTTTATCACCGACGCACGCCCTCGCCCCCCGCCCATCGCGCTTTTCCATTGGCTACCGGGGTAAAGCCACGCCTCCTGGGCGCCGCTGTGGGCGGGGAAAAGGGGGGGCGGTGGCCGCAGCTATCGCTGGGCGGGGTTCGCTGGCTGGCGCCTGGCGCCTTGCCGGGTACCGGAAGCGCGGCGGAAGTTGCCGGAAGCGCCGTGCCGACTAGCCGGAAGTGCGGCGCCTATGGCTGAGGGTGGGCTGGCGATGGGGCAGGGCGGGCCGGGGCTGAGGTGGGGGGGCGGACGGGTGTCCCTGTCCGCCATTATCTGCCAGCGGGGCCGTGCTCCTGCCTCCTTCTAACGCCTGCCCTCCGCTTTCGGCCACCCGCGGGCTTCCAGGGCTTTCCGCCTTCCTCGGGGCCTTCGTGCCAGGGTTTCCCCCCCCCCCCGCAGGCCGTTTCCCCCCTGCCGGCAGCCTGCGTCCCTGCTCTGCTCCGCTCTCCCCGCGGCTGCCTTCGCGTAGCCCTGGGGCTGAGGTTCGGTGAAGCCATCCCGTTTCCTCAGAGCGAAGAGGGGGGGTGTCTGTGTCTGTGTGGGGTATTATTGCTTTGCTGTGCTCTTAAACTCCTCTTCGTTTTGCAGAATGTGATACGACTGCCTTTCATTCGGGACTCCTGCCTCTTAGGTTTTGATGGCGCACATCACCATAAATCAGTATTTGCAGCAAGTAAGCAAGTTTTTGGGTTTTTTTTATTTGTGGGCACTGTTCAGAGTATGTGGATGTATTTTTCTTCCCTGTAAATGTGTTGCCTTGCTTAAGAAATAAATCAACCTAGAATGTGTGATGTGGTAAAGAAATATACTTCTTAAGTCTGTATTAAGTATACCGGCTGTGTGCCAAGAGTGTATACCTGGAATTTCTGAATGTGCTGATATAATGGATAGAATTTATCCATAAGACCTGACGTGGTGGGATTGTGTGTGCGTGCAGTAACAAATGCAGCTCAGGGATTCAAGAAATACGGGGATTTAAGAAGTACAGAAATACACAGTGTGTGTGGCGTGGAGGATGGAGAGACAGGAGCGGGGTCACAAGGCTACCAGTTGGACTGAACCCTCAGTGTCAAGCTTTTACTGTGGTCACTCTGCCTGCTTCTTTCTGAACCATGATTCAGCCAAGATCACTCAAGTCAATTGAGTGAAGGGCACAAAAAGAGAGTAATTGGCTTTCAGTCTCAAAAATGGAGCGGCTGAGATCTCTCATCTCTGATCTGCTCTGAAAAGTCAGCATCTTGTCCAGTTGACAGTCCATTTAACATTTAGTAAGAAAAACTACTTCCAAAACACAAAACTGGCACTCCTTTACTTGAAAAAACCCACCAATCTCTGAAAGAGTTTAAGCAGTTGATTTTTCCCTCTTCTGCTGCTTCCCTTGCTGTTGTAGCTTAGGATTTTTCCCATTTGGTATGAGCTTTCCATGCAGCAAAAAGATTTTTTTTTTTTTTTTTTTCTATCAGAACACAAAAAATATGACAAATAAAGCACAAGCAGTGGGAAAGGAGCTCTTAAGAAGTAATATCTAAAACTACTTCCACAACTGAAGAAATTTCCAGCTTGATGTCAGAATAAGCTGCACAGACAGATGGTTTTTTACAAGGAGTTATCGTTAGCAGGAAGCAGAATCAATATAACATTTACAGTCTTGACATGTTTCAGAAGTATTCTATGTAGATGCTAGTCTAATACGAGACATTGCCTGTGGAATGATAGCTGTGTGTTTAATCTACCTGTCTTCATTTTTAAGTGTCCCTCAAAAGATTGTTTATGCCTTCACATATATGTTTGATGCCCGTAAGTCCCACTGGAATTTTAAAAAGCTTGACCAAATCTGGGTCACAACTGCTGTTTTACAATGCTAAATCCATGTAAGTTGTTTGGGGATTCTCTGGTTTGCTCGTATCCTACAAATAAGGAAAAAGCCACAATAACAGTGTTTACCCTACCTTCTCCCTAATACCTTTTTGAAAAACAGGTGTATTGAAAGTACAATATTCATTCATTCACTTTTAAACCTTTAAAAACTCATGTTTGTGTTGGTATTGATGTGGATGAACAGTGATAACAAGAAGGTGGCTTCTGTAGTCATGTGTAAATATGTTGTATGGCTGTGGCTGGGATTTACTCTGTAACGGGGCTGTTTTCTTTGGTAGGTACAAGAAGCCATTGACAGCAGAGATGGACAATTTTGTGCAGAATTGGTATCATTTAAACATCCACATGTTGCAAACCCAAGGCTACAGGTGAGAATCTGGTTTTGACCTTTCTTTTGTCTTGCTTTTTGTTTTCCTAGTTCTCTCTATGGATTCCTTTCCATTGGAGATTAGCCTCAGAAATCTGTTTCACAGGCCAGAGCAGGATCCCCCTGTAGGTTTGTTTCCCTTTTCTTCTTACAAGGATATTGTGTATTTCCTTTTTTTTCCTGGATGGCTTTTTGTGTTCCGCTTTGAATTGCTTTCTGGATAGATACGGTCTTGAAAGTCCCTTCTGGCCAGGTCTACATTAGTTAGTAACGTGGCACAGTGGAAGTGACTATAAAGAGAAAACCAGTGGGTAGCAAGGGTCCAGTGTTTGTGCTATATGCATTTCAGATGCTTTTATTTAAGGTGAGCTCTAATCAGGTTCTGCAGACAGAATGCATGCTAGCCATTCATTACACTGGATGTGATTATTAATGTAACTTAAGGTTCTGATAGATAGCAAAGGCATGTATGCATAAAACTGCCATGGCAGAACATCCATATGGTGTTCTGTTTCTGGTGCGTTGGATGTTCCTTTAATGTTTCGCTGATTTATTCTATACTTAGCTTCCGTCTCCAGAGGAGAAGTGTCAACAAGTTTTGGAACCACCATACGATGAAATGTTTGCAGCCCACTTAAGGTAAAGATGGACCAGGAAAGTAAAGTCAGTTGTGAGGCAGCCAGCAGGGATGGGGAAGGATATCCTTAAGTTTACTTCGTTATTTTAAAGGGCTCACATCTGAAAACTTGGTGTTTATTACTCTGACAAGTAGTGCTAGAACTGCAGGAAATAAAGACCTGCTCTTTCCTCTCCACGTAAAGTTTGCTTTATGTACCTGGCGGTCATCTGCTTACAGTCGTTGACACAGCTTTGGTTTTGGTTCTTGCTGTTTCCTTTGCTCTGCATTGACAAGCTACACAAGAAGTTAGAGTGAAATAAGCAAGGGAAAGAAATATTTTTAAAAGGGAATTTTAGTCATAAAAGTACTCTTAAGACAGCTTTAAGACCTAAGTAATTCTGTGAGGCTTTTATTTTAAAAATTCCTGCATTAATGCATCCTTAGTTCACTTCCAGCAGTCTTGGAATTTTTTTTTATCTGTGCTAATCTCGGTGACGGTTTCAATAAGCATTAGCATATTATTACAGTTGATGCTGTACATATTATAGAAGCAAATCCCCATTCATCTCTCGGATCAGTTTTCTACAATTATCAAGCTTAGCGCTGTGTTAAAATACTTGTGCCATTTTGTTAGGAACGTTTCTAATCGTATTTCTGTGTCTCTTTTAAATAAACTGTAAAGCTCTGTGCCTGTTAAGAGGCAAAAAGAAGTATTTGTCTTGCATATGTGGTATTTTCTGATGCACTAATGCACCTTTTCTTTGATAGGTGTACTTACGCTGTCGGAAACCATGACTTTATAGAAGCATACAAATGCCAAACAGTTATCGTCCAATATCCTTTTCCATAAATCTTGTACATTGTTTTCAGATTAACTGTATGTCTTCTTGTAGAATAAGTTATCTTTACCCCTTTTAAAATCTAGTGGAATGTGGTCTGCTTCCAAATACACTTCCGCTATTTAGGTTCCTAAGCAAGCAAATCCAGATACGCTCTTCTCCTTTCAACTTTCTGTAGGACTAAGAAGGAAGAGAAACCAGGAAAAATAGAAAATTTAAATTCTAAAATAGAAAATTAATTTCTCATAGAGTATAGGAGACCCTCAAATCATTAACATACCTCCCAGTTTGTACTTCGTTAGAGGGGAAGATGCTGATAAAGCAAGCTGCTATCTTATCTCTGCGTGGCCAGTGTTTCTTACTGCCACACCAAGGAGTGTGTGGCTGTGCTCATGTTCTTCCCTGCTGCGTCTTTGCATCCTGACTCCTCATCTGCTTGCTGCTTTATTGGTTTCTACCCTTTCATGTAGTAGTATATGGTACCATTCAACTGCTGTTTTTTTAAATCTCTGCTTCATTTCATAGCATTTTAAATTCTCCTATATACAATACATCTTTCCTGCGAGCATTTCAGGCACATAAAGAAGAAAACTGGTAAGTGCATCATAGAGAGCTGCTAGAAACTAGACTCTCATCTTTCCCTTGTATAATACCATAATCGTCAAACTAAAATTATGCTTATATTTTTTATTTATCCTCAGCGATGCTTAAATGCAGCCTAATTGGTTTTGCTGCCTGTTTGAGTGTTTAGGTCCAAAAGTGTGAAAAGTAAACATCTGAGCTTAATTACGTAGAATTGTCCATAAGTAAAGGTGAAGAATTTATTCAAAGTGAGATGCTATTTTATTAAAGCCACAGTAAAAAAAGTTTCAGAATTAATTCTTCCTCCAGTGTAGGATTCCTGAAATGTTGAGATCTTGAAGACCTTTCCTTTTAAAAAGTACATCCTTCTGTATTTAAAGCTTAACGTATACTTTTCTAGCTTTATGACCAACTAGCAAAAAACATTAAAAAGCTTGTTTCTCATGTCTTGTTTATGGCATGATTTGCACATACTAAGTATACTGTTTTACTTTTCCAGGGCTTTACCTATCATGTATGCTGTAGCCCTCGATCTTCGAATTTTTGCTAATAATGTAAGTAGATCTGTTTAACAGCCTCATTACTTTCATCTGTTAAGAGTTTCCCTGGTGGAAATCTTTTAGACTTTATTACATAGCCTGATTTTGCTCAGTACTGTTTAACTCATTGTTTAGGATTTTGTTGACACACTAAATTCATCCAGTCCTATTGAAAAACTTGCGTTGCTTAGTCTGCCCACCTCCCATTTGCAGCTTGGACTAGAGAGGTTCTGAGGACCTGCATGCAACTCACAGCAGTTGCTTAGAGCATATGAAGTGATTAAGTACTGTCTTTATAGAGTAGCCTGGTGGCACAACTCACTAATTCCATGCGTTTTCCTTGGGATTTAGTGGAGATCTTTAGAAGGGTGGAGATATCCCAGACAACTGAGCTAGTCTAACCACTCACCACATCTGAAGAGGGAAGTTTCTGCCTCCTTTCCCCTCTTCCAGCTTTGTGTACTGCTCTTGATGCTCATTGGAGCCCCTGCTGAGCCCACACAACGGCTGACGAGCAAAAAAACCCCAAATTTACATTCTTTTTCTCAGGCTAGTGAATTGAAGTAGCTTGTGTAGGGATCTGTTGAGAACTGCTAGGCCAGGGTAAGTGATCTTGCTCCTAGTCACTTTACCTGAAGAGGTGAAGCCAGAGTTCAAGTTAGATTAGAGTTTGACAATACACAGTATTTTCAGTGTTTGTCCTCTCAGCGCTTTCTTGTGCCCACCCACCCACAAAACAATGCATTTGATGTGCTTGCACAGATGATATTTTGCGTGTGTGTGTGCCTGCTCTGTAACAAGTCTCGATTCTCGGTCTGAAAGGCAAATTTGTATATCTGAGATGCAGGAGAAAGGGGAAAGTTGGATCAGTCACACTGTAAGTGTTTGAACTCTGTCTTCTAACCTTAGTATATGCAAAGAATGCGGATACAGAGAAGACTTCTGCAGCAAAGGATGCATTTCAATTTCTTTTCCTTACGTTTCAGCTAGTGAGAATGCAAGCATTCTAATAAAACTTTTTAGAAAGCACATAGTAAATACCTACTCGCTCTTCCCCCCCCCCCCCCCCGCTTTATTGTTTAACTTCTGCATTAATCAGTGCATGGATCTTTCCCATATATTGGCAACTCTTTGTTTTTTTTTTTTTTTCTCTTGCCACTGTAACATATGTTTTCCATTTCTTCTGAAAGTCCCAGGTCCTAGCAGTGTGTGTTACTACTAGAAAATGTTGAATATGGTTTAGAAATAAAATCTAGCTTTTGTGGCTGTGGAGAGAAGCTTAATTATAAATTCTAAAACTCAAACTCCATAACTGGGGGGGAATCATTTTATTTTGCTTTTGTTCAAAAGACATTTTTTTGCCAGACTGTTGGTCTTTGAAAACTTGAGTAGAAGTGTTAATGCTCCAATTCAGCTATCAGATGATCCTGAATTTAGGTTTCTGAGAGCTGCATTAAGCTTAGTGGCACTAAAGGTAATAGTGGTCAGTGCAATTTTCAAAGGACTGTCCTCCTGTGCATTTGGTTTGGTACACGTTCAGGAGCCTCTCCTAGTGTGTTCTTTTATTCTGTGAGCTTGACTGCCTTCTAGATTTGGTGGATAGCAGGCATGACAAACCTATTGCTATAATACTTTATAAAATGCTGTATTAAGGAACTGTTTGCAACCCAGCAAACCAGGATGTAGAATTACGTTTTGTTTCTTGCTGTGTAATGATAGGCAGATCAACAGCTAGTGAAGAAAGGGAAAAGCAAAGTTGGCGACATGTTGGAAAAAGCAGCAGAACTGCTGATGAGCTGTTTTCGAGTCTGTGCCAGTGACACGTAAGTGAAAGATCCTCTATAGAACTTGCACTATTAAATTGTTAAGAATTTAATGAACTTTACATAATATTTTCCTGCTTACTAAGACCATATCTGGGTAAGAATGAACACTTCTGAGGCTCGTTTCCTCTCATTTATAGTCTGTTCTCTTGTGACTATTAACTAGAGCTGGAGAGGCCGGCCTTGAGGTCTAACATTCCTAGCAGATGTTGTTGGGAGGGACTGATTATGTCCCTCTTTCTCAGGAAAGATCATTAACACTTTTGTGCCCTGTTCAGTAGTGAAGTTTGCTTCATTATGATTAGATGGAAAAGAAGTGACTCTTTGGTTTCCAGTCTTAGCAATTTTAACACATCCAAAGTGCAGAAAATGCTTTTTTTTTTTTTTCCCCATCTTTATTTCACCTTGAATATTATAAGCAACTGCTATGCTAGTGTAAGTGTTACCTACAGACTGGAGTGAGGACATTGATGCGCATGAATGATATTTTGCATGACATCTTTTCATTATGTTGAGAAGAAATGTAGCAGTGCTGTTTAAGATGGGAACACGTGTTCTGTTTCGACAGTGCTGGTATGGTTTAAGTCAAGGAGTTTGGCCTTGACTTTTATTTTCAGACACCTGTTTTTACCCTAAAAATCAAAAAAATGTCTATGGAGGGAATTTACCATAAGGACGAAGTCATTATTTTTCTTTCAAGGTTCAGTACTAGTAGGTTTTTTTTCTTTCTTCTTTTCTTATGACAGTCGAGCAGGCATTGAAGATTCCAAAAAGTGGGGCATGTTGTTTCTTGTGAATCAGCTGTTTAAAATTTATTTTAAGGTAGGGTTCAAGTCTGGTAAGCTGTGTTTTGTATTTCATATTTTAAGTCAAACACACCCTTTTTATATTATACTATCTATCTACACTCTGAGTAAAATGCAATTAATCTTTTTTTTAACAGATCAACAAGCTTCATCTATGTAAGCCCTTAATTAGAGCAATTGACAGCTCAAATCTGAAGGACGAATACAGTATGGCACAGCGCGTTACATACAGATACTATGTTGGGCGCAAAGCCATGTTTGACAGTGACTTTAAGCAAGGTACTGTGTGCCAGTGAGACAGATTTAAAGTCTTGCTGCTTGGTGTGAAATCTGGCTGATGTGTGTGTGTGACTCAAAACAGGTGTAGAAGGTACAGTTGTGTTTGCATTGATCAAAGGAAAAGTCATGCTGAAAGATCCAAGGGCCACAGGCTGAGTCAGATCAGAGATGAGATTACGTGACACTTCTAATGGTAGTGTATGCCCAGTTTTAAAATACTGGTGTCAGTGAAGTTCTCTATAGTCTTACGCATTGTGTGTGTGCATAATAAAATGTATGAGCATCCAAAAGAATAGGTTTGTACAAGTTTCACAAAGGAGGCTTTGCGACTCTCTTGTCCTCTTCAAGTTGCTGTATGCCACGTAGGAAATCTTCAGCAAACTGTACTGTAGAATTAGTTTCTCAGTGCTTTGATTTTGGGAGATGTAGAAACTGTATTTCTGAGGTTTTTAACAGAGTCACTAATAGAAATGCTTCTAGAGCTAAGGTGTACAACTTTCATTACTAACTGAAACCCCTGACCAAAATCTATTCTGGAGCTGGTTTTGTTACTTTAAACAGTGTCTTCTGCCTGTCAGGCTTGTCGTTTTTCTCTCGGTGAAAACTGATGAGAGCTTTTCATGTTGTTATGCTGTGTGATCTCACTGGCATGTTTCTGCAGCTAGCAGATGCGCGCATCACTTGCGGCTTGCATCCACTGAAGAACCTAATCTGTGAATTTAGAAAATAGAGTTCTGTTTCATCAGCTCTTGAGATTCTCCCCTCTTGTAATAGTAGCACAATCATAATACTGAAATGAGCTGAAAATTCCAATATTGCTTGTAACTGTTATCTCTGACATCTAGACCTTGACAAGTTTTCTCTGACTTTCTGAAGGAGGACTTATTTTTCTGGTAATACTTTGTATTTTGTGTGAATCTCCAATAATTCTGACAGCATTTTTCTTAGTGTGTTTTGATTGGTATGATTCTTTTTTTATATCATTTCAAATATCATGTGTTCAAGCTAGAGATGGACATTGAGCACAAAATTACAGAATTTGGGTTACAGTTTTAATCTGTTTTTTGTTGTTGACTCATGTTACTAGCACTTTTATTTGTGTCTGCAGCTGAAGAGTATCTGTCATTTGCCTTTGAGCACTGTCACCGCTCAAGCCAGAAGAACAAAAGAATGATTTTGATCTACCTGCTGCCGGTAAAAATGTTGTTGGTGAGTAGATGTTACTCTTCTAAATAATTGGGGGGCGGGGGGAGATAACCAAACTGATGCTCATTATTGTTCTTGTTTTTCCCTTACTGGAATTCAGAGGCTATCTGTGCCTGACCCCCATAAGAGCCAGCATATGCACTCTTCGTGTGTGAGGACAAAAAATGTTGAATTGTCATTTATAGCAACACAGGAAGGGAGAAAGTGTCGGGGGGAACAAACAAAAACCCCACCCTCCTTTCTCCCTACCTTCCTCCCACCCCTGGTAAAAGTGCAACCTGAGATTACTTCTTTAATAAAGAGTTCTTTGGAGAAGCGCTTAACAGTGTAACTTGTGTCATGTAGCAGAGTGCCTGTCCGGTCATCAGCTGCACAGATGGGCCAGGAGATTCACTAGTACAAATCTGCCTGCTCCTTTCACCTGGGGGAGGGAAGGAGGATGTGCAAACTGATGGCTGAAGACTGTTGAGGGGGGTTTGCCACAGGTTGGAAAGGATACCTATCTTTGGGTTTTCTGTTTGCACCTTGTACATTTGCCCGTTCGGGGCATGTCAGAAGGGTCACGAAGTAGAGCATTTTGGTTTTGAACAAATCAATAAAGACTGGTTACTGTTTGATCATTTCATCTTTCTGTTAAAAGAATCAAGCGCATCTCTGCTTCTTGTTCCTGTCCTTTCCCATGTGCTGTGCTAGCATTTGTGTATCCCTGAGTTAGTGGGATTATGCTAACAATTAATTCAGTGTAACTGAGGGCACAAGAACTAGATTTTAGAGTTTCCTGTTCCTGGCCCCATTACCAACGTTTACCTGTGGAGAATGCTGTTACCACCTGCTTCTGTGAGTTGCCATGTCCCACCTTTGCCCCAGCCTGTTGATGACCATCCTTCCTTTTCCGTTCAGTGCTCCCTTTCCAGTCCCTTGCAGTGTCAAGTGGGTAAAGGGGAAGCATAGCGAGTATGGTAATTGGATTCTGGTTTTCATTTTTTATTTATTGACTTTCGTACTGGTTGTCTTCAGATCAATCAATGGTCAGGTTGACAAAGGAAAACTTAACAGTCTTCCTAAAAACTTTGCCCCAGTCCTGACTGATGGACTGTCCCTTAAACTGATGGGTCCGTTACTGCCTAAAATTACTGTGGTGTTTCTGGAGCAGTTCTAGTGTACAAGAGGCACTAAAGAAACTAGAAAAAGGTCATTGTTTTTTCCAGTTGCTTGTTTTTAATCAGAGCCCAAACATTAACACTAACTTTAAACTGTACTAAAATAGCTTGGATGTTTTTTTTTTTTTTATTCCTAGCAGCTCTCAGTAAACATGCAGCTGAGTTCTGCTCTCAGCTAATCCTCCAACCAGGAAAGGGGTTACCAACAGCATAGCATGATGGTAACTAAATTTAAAGTCTGACCCAAGTCAATGTGCAATCTGATCTCTGCTGTGCAGGGCGAAACAAACAAAGTTTCTTTTTGATAGTGTAGGTGGTTCAGTCTTACCTGATCTAGGAATGAGAATTAATTTTGTTTCTTTAAATTTAAACATTCTTTCTTTTTTTGTTTGTTTTGTTTTTTGAGAGGACATTTTTATTTCCACAGGAAGGCATAGTGAAGAAAAAATCTGGTACAGACTGAGCTAGCACTTGACAGTGCTGAAGCACCGCTTGTATTATTAGTAATGCTTGGGATTCCTGCGGTTCTTCTGTTTGCTGATCAGATCGTACAGCCATGACATAAAATTTGGATCTGCCTAGGCCTCATTGTCACAGGATCTTAATTTTACAAGTTTGATAACTGTTCCCCAACATGAAGAAATACTCAATAGGCTCCCTAAACCATGATACATAGTGAGTTGAGCTACAAGGTGTTTGGCAGGGGCAAGGGGGTTGTCTTACAAATACTTTTATTCACCTCTTATTCTGTAGCAAAAAAAAAAGTGGTTAAACATTTGTCTTCTTCTCTAACAAATGTTTTTATAGCTTACTAGATTATGTTTAAAATGCATTTGACTTTACCCTGGAAAACTTGGAAACTGTTTATTTTTCAGGGCCATATGCCAACGGTTCAGCTCTTAAAAAAGTATGACCTTATGCAGTTTGCTGAAGTAACAAAGGCTGTGAGGTATGATTATTGTTTTATTGCGTTGTGTGTTAGTTCAAAAAGTATTAAGTAAAAGGTATTTATTTGGGATGATTGAGGAAGGCAGGGGAGGGATATTCCTACCAAGGCAGAGAATTTCTTTTCTCATTTGGATGAGACCTTCTCACCTTTTCATTTCTTCATCCTTGTAGTGAAGGCAATCTTCTCCTACTGAATGACGCTCTGACAAAGCATGAGACCTTCTTTATTCGATGTGGAATCTTTCTTATCCTTGAGAAGCTGAAAATCATCACGTACAGAAATCTCTTTAAAAAAGTGTAAGCATAACAAAACCTACGTTTTTGCAAAATATTTAATATGGTTTCACCTAGGACTGAGATGGAAATGTATATGCTCCTTAGTTCTCTCTGAGACACCTGAATTCCTGTTAAAGTGAATTTATTGTAGAAAGGCCATTTTCCTAAGAACCAGAATTTTTAAGTGATTGTTTCTCAATAACAGATTTTTTTTCCTGTTGTTTCTTTCAGATACTTACTACTCAAAACCCATCAGCTATCTCTAGATGCCTTTCTCTTTGCCCTGAAATTCATGCAAGTAGATGATGTTGATATTGACGAAGTCCAGTGCATTTTAGCTAACCTTATATATATGGTATGTGCTGACCACTTGTTGTCTGGTCCTTCCAGACTTCAGACAGTAAAAAATATTAGGTAGAGAATAAGAGTTTATAACAAAAAACATATCAGTAATCCCAGGTTTTCTTGTGTAAAAAAGTTGATTCACTTGTGCCAAAGTGAAATGCTTTCAGTTGCCCTGAGGGCTTCCTCTAGTTCCTGCCTCCTTTGCAGGAATCAGTTAAAATTGGAGTTGAATTTTACGTTACAAATCCAGTACTTACTTACATTTCTATGTATGCATAAATACTGGTTTAAAAATACGAAAATTGTTACTGGGACCAAAAGGGATTTGTTCTTCTGCATTTGAAGTAGGAGACTCTTGACATTCTAACGTTAGAAGAAATTAAAACCAGATTTCTTTGGTTTTGTTTCACACTTTGTCTTTTACTCAAAGTGGATCTCAACTACTCATGAACAGATAAAGGCTTGAAATCTAGAGGTTTCTAATAAATCGGAGGTTTTGGAGCAGCATTGAAGTGTAGCAAGAAAGTGAACCACTTCTCTGTTTCTGAAACAGATTATTTGGTGTAGTCTAGGAGTAATGCAGGGTGGGATTAGGTCACTGGAAGGTTTCTTTCAGTGTTACCACGCTATGTCTGAAAAGGAAGTACTATGTCATTTAGTTTATTAGGTATGGAATAGTGAGTAATTAAAATCCTAGTTTTAAAGTGAGCAAGAGTAAATTTAGAAACTTCTGTAGAGCTCTGTCTCTTCAAGGTAAATGTGAGCAGACCAGTAGGGACCCTGGCAACAGGCGCTCAGCCTGACAGCACCGTTACTACGCGAACATGGTTATGGTTCCAACTTTCTGCTTACTCTGTGAGTTGACCCGCCTACGTAAATTGGATCCTTACAGATACCAAGTACAGTAGTGCAGTGGTGATTGAGTATACGCACATTGATTGAGTATACGCACATAGCTCTGCTTGATGTAGTCTGAAGACAGCTGAGGCTATAGGCATTGTGTTACCAGCTTCCAGCACTAACGCTGTCTTTCTCTCCTTCTGCCAGGGTCACATTAAAGGCTATATATCTCATCAACATCAAAAGCTTGTGGTCAGTAAGCAGAACCCATTTCCTCCGCTGTCAACAGTGTGTTGAGTATTGCATCTTATCCGTGCAAGTACTTTTCAGATACTCAGCTTGCCCAGTGGAGCTGCTCGTAATCACCCCGAGAACATTGTAAATGACCTGGTTCGTGTCCAGGACTGGAATACTGGAAACTGTTTGTGGCTCCTTTCCCAGAATGACCAAGGCTGCCAGTGTTACAAAGTGCATTGGAATGAAATGCTAACTTTTCAATGATAGTTTCCCCAGGCTTTCTAGATCATTCAAAGTATTTCATGAGGAAATAAAGCATAGCATTCCAAATCCCTTCCAAACTACTTACAAGCTTTTATAAAGTACTTTGTTACTATTTCTGCATTTATCTTTCAGAGGGAAGTATCATCCTTTGTTACTTGTGTTAATCCATTCTTCAGAATGGAAATGATGTTCTCTTTCATGGTTTCTGGGGTTTTTTAAGCCTTTTCAATTATCTTGCTGGTATTCAAGCTTTCTCTAAAATCTAGAGAAGAGGTTGGCACAAAAAGCTTTACTGTGTCACAGAACTTATACTGTGTCACAGAACTTATGGGTTCAAGTAAATGTGAGATTTTTTTATCTGTAGGTGCCCACAGATGGGTTTGGGTTTTTTTAATTCTGGTAATATTCTGTTTCATTTTTGTTATGATGAACAAAAGCTTATCTAAGTAACTTATCCATACTTGGTTTATTCTGCTTCTGGGGAAGACACTGCCACTGGATCCATTAAAGTGTTACCACCTTGGGGGTTTTGTTTGTTTGGGGGTGGTACAATGTAACTTTGTCCATAGTGATGGGATGGTAGTTCTGGGAGTTTTAAATTATTTTTAAGGGAAATAAAACATTTTTTTCCCCTCTTTGAGAGTTTGGTTTTATTTTACCCACTAACTGACATGGACGTGATTCATAAGGGAAAACACAGGTACCATGTATGAAGGGAAGCATTTTTTTAGTGTGATGAGATTGTCAAGTCGTACATCAACATAGGTGTTTAAAGGCTTGGAGTTCCCCTGGTCTTCATAAGTTTTACTTAAGAAGTAAAAGAAGATGAATTTGCTGAATCAAACCTCAGGGTAACAAGAGTTAAAGAAAGAGACTCATTTTCGTCTAGCAACATTTAAAATCCCAGAAAAACAGCAAAGCTTTTTGAGTTTTAGGATGAATAGTTCTAAGAAACTTAAAAGTTCAGTCAGTTTTTAGTAAAATAACTAGATTTACTGCATCATGACTTTCACAGTACTGTGTGTCAGCAGAAGAAGGAAAGACAGATGCATTTTTCTGTATGAATTGGAGTTATATACATATCATTGTTGCAACTTCCATTGCTGCAAGTCATGACAGAGAGTCAAATGGGTGTACTAGCTGCATCAAGGTGTTTCCTTGCAGTGATTGGTAGGGGTTTGGTGCTGGAGGGTTGGTTGTGTTTGTGTCTTATTTCATTTTTTGTTTAAACCATATCGTATACCTCGCAGTGTTAGTGAATAGGAATGTTTCCCAGTCAGTGTCTTCTAGCGGCCAAGATCCCAGGATACCAGTTAGAAACCAAGTGCCCTTATACTCAGTAGCTAAAAAGCTTCCTCCAGCCAGTTGTTTGTCTACAGGCTCCTGGAGGTGTCCACAAAACTGCCTGTTTGTGAGGCTTATGTTGAGTATTTGTTTGCAGTCCTCAGCAGGAAGGTATGAAACCTGCAGCTCATCACCTTGAAGTTCATTGCCTTCCATTCTCCAGCCACTGACCATACCAGCCAATTTTGGAATTAAAATGTGTTCTGCAAAGTCTCTTTCAGGGGTGCACACAGGAAGCTGGTGGTTGTTGCACTTAACATGCTCTTGGAGTTGTAGCAATGCAATGTTGTTCTCACCAGTGTCTTCATCATACCGGATGTGTATGTGTTTCTTGCTAACTTGCATTGTCTTCTCAGTTCCACTTGTTCCATTAGGCCCTGTGAAGCAATGACATTTCACTGCTCTTAGGAAGAATTTATCAGACACCTGAAAACTGCATGCAAACTGCCTAATCATGCTGAGAAATACATGCAGTAGAGAAACTAAAGGTGCTCTTTCTTGAAATGGCTGCAGTAAAGGTAAACTAGGAATGATATATTGACAGCTTTTTAATGCTGTGTAGAAGCATGCGTAATTTCAGAGAGAAGGACAAATACCCAACAAGAGAAGTGAATTTTGGCATGAAACAAAAGCCGTGTCTAAATCCACCTGGTTTTGCTTACCCCTAGCACATGCTGAGTTCTGAATTGCGTTCAAGAGGCAATTGTGTCTCAGCTTGGCTTGTAGGGGGGTATGGGGCAGCTGTAGTTCTAGCTCAAGATACTTAACTGAGATGCTTAAATGAGATGACAGCAGATTTGTTTCCTTTAACAATACTTTTATGCAATAAAAATTTTAGTAAGCTTTTTTTAAAATTAGCTTGTCAATACTAAAATGTGCTGCAACAAGAGAAAATGTGTTTGATCACCTACCAGCACCAACCCTGATTTCAAAATGGCTATGCAGAAGGGCGCATTCTGCTGTAGTCACTACAAAGTTACTTTTCAGCAGCACTCCTCCGCAGAAGCCCTTTCCTTCTGAGTTCAGCAGCAGGACCTAAGAAAATGCAAAAAGACGATAGATAGCACTGTCCATGTGAGGTTGAGTGATGGGTTTCATGAGTTGCTAGAAATACCTGCCAAGGAAATCGCTCATCACGTTTCTTCCTGGTTTCACTTAACAGATTATCACGCTCTTGAAGTCTGCCGCATGCACATTGATCTAGCAAATGAATTAAAAAAAAAAAAAAAAAATCAAAACCTCGTGTATCATTTCACGACAGCTAATAACCTGCAAATACCTTATCACTTCCACCTTGACTTTGGGGTTTTGTTTTTGCACCAAGGAAAAGGAGAAGGATAATTTCTCAGCTAGTGAAAATTGGAATAATTCACTTGGCATCTGTAGTCTAATAGCTTAGTGATGGCACCGAACATTATGGGTCATTGTGTTAGGCTTGTGGTGACCAGATTTCACTGTGTCTGTAACTAATGAAATGAGGCTTCCTCATTGTCCTGGTTTCAGCTGGGCTAGAGTTAATTTTCTTTCTAGTAGCTGGTATAGTGTTATGTCTTGGATTCAGTATGAGAATGTTGTTGATAACACTGATGTTTTCAGTTGTTGCTCAGTAGGGTTTAGACTAAGTCAAGGATTTTTCAGCTTCTGCCCAGCCAGCGAGAAGGCTGGAGGGGCACAAGGAGTTGGGAGGGGACACCGCCAGGACAGCTGACCCAAACTGGCCAAAGGGGTATTCCATACCGTGTGACATCATGCCCAGTATATAAACTGGGGGGGAGTTGGCCTGGAGGGGGATCACTGCTCAGGAACTAACTGGGCATCAGGCAGCAAGTGGTGAGCAACTGCATTGTGCATCACTTGTTTTGTATATTCCAATGCTTTTATTATTATTATTATTGTCATTTTTATTGTTGTTATTATCATTATTAGTTTCTTTCTTTCTGTTCTATTAAACTGTTCTTATCTCAACCCATGAGTTTTACTTTTTTTTTTCCCCAATTCTCTCCCCCATCCCACTGGGTAGGGGGAAGTGAGTGGGTGGCTGTGTGGTGCTTAGTTACCGGCTGGGGTTAAACCACGACACTCATCTTTGTATCCTGTATCCAAACTGTGCCAAATACCTGATAGCTGTGGCCGGATCTGGACAAGGTAAATCCTTGTTAAAGCTATTACTCTAGGGATGCGCATGCCTTTCTGTTCGGGTTCGAACAGCACACATGCTTTTCACATGGATCCCCCAGTTATCTGCATTTATCACACTTTTCTTGGGTCACGCAAACTGGGTTCTGCTCAGGTGAAGCTAAACCAGAAGGCACCCTCCAGGAGCACACATAACGTACTCTCACAGCTAATGGGTGCTTAGTCCACAGGACCAAACTAGAGCTAGACTGAAGCAAAGGCCACCTGAAATGTGCACTGAGTGTGGACATCGAGCCTTCATCACCAAAAGCATGGCTCTACAGCTCAATTCCTATTCTGCTACCCTACGTGCTAATATAGACAAGGGCCTATGTATAATACTGTGGTTCTAGTAGACCTAGTTTTTAAGGGGATGAGATTCAATGAGATACCTAGTATGAGATAGAGATTGAAAAAATGAAGAGAGCTACTGCTTCAAACTAATCAATATGGCAGCAAACATTGCCCTTCATTTATCAGACCATCAGGTGCCTGATCAGAATCAATTGAACCTCATTCCTAAACAGACAGGTCTTCACTGGAGTTACTCTTTACCAGGCACAGGAGTGGAAAACCTGGCCCTGTGAGTGATATGTGGGATGATGCAAGTCGTCTCTGCAGACACATGTTTAAAAGGTCAAATATCGCTTCTTTTACCACTGCTTTGGCATCTTGGGTGTTGGTCCCTAGGTTCCTCCTTTTTCTGCCCAGTTTGGATGGTCAGTAATATTCTCATCGCTTGAATCTCCAAGCAGGCTGATGGCATCTGGATATCATGTGGTGGCCTGCCCACCCCAGCACTGAGCCTGTGCCCCCTGTACATCCGTGCTCACACTTACCTAATGCGATGCACTGTTTTTTGTCCTTCCCGAGCTCGTAGCCATCAGCACAGGAACAGCGGTAGGAATTACTTCCCGGGTAGCAGAAGTGGTCACATCCTTCCTTTGCTTGGTGGCGACATTCGTTTTTAGCTAAACAGAAGAAGTAGAGGAAAAGCATTTGGAACACTTCAGCTGGAGTATTCTTGCATAGCTTGAGTCCTCTTTACTAAGTGTTTTATTTTTACTTGCTTTGTGTGGAGGCGGATAGGGACCCTGGCTTGGTAGTATTTCCCACCACATTGTTTTTCCCCTTGTTAAGCAGAAATTGGAGACAGCCGAGTCTCTGCAGCATCCGCAGACTTGTTGCAAACTGTGTTCACGCTGCACCTCCCTGCACCAGACTGTCTGCACCTCTGAGTTTTGCAGAGCATTAGCCAAGGGTCAAACTAGGCCTTCCATGTGAATCCATGGAAGGGTGCCATGGGTTTCTTTTCTGCTCTCTTAAACAAAACATGTAAGTATCGGCAGCCGGGAGAACTGTTGCACATCTTAAGAATGCAGGTATTGCTTGAGGAAGAAGGCAGCTAAAGCTTTCTGGTTTTCAGCAAAAACAAATGCATAGCTCTTATTTCTCATGCTTGTGCTAAGAAACTTAAAATTAACAGCTGCCAAAGATAAGAAAATAAGTATTAATCACCTTTGAAACGTGCTCTGTCAACTTTCCATAGCTGAGCAAACACTTAAGCTTCAGCACAAAGCAACAGGAGGAACAGCCATTTGATGGTGGATCTAGCTCACAGGTGGAGAAGTAGCAAAAAAAACCTCACGTAACATGGCTCTCTAAGGCTCACACTGAGCGGATCCAGTTCCCAGCATGGGTCCAAGCTGTGTCACCTTCTGGTCTCCCCCAGAAGCTGGTCACGGTCGTCCCCTTATCCAGAAAATGATCCTGCCTTGTGGCAGCCAGGGCATCTCCCACCCCAGGGGACATCCGAGCCAGCAGAAATACTGACGTAAGGGCCGGAAAGTAGAACCTGGCAGATGTGAAAACACAGGATCTGGCCCAGGGTGTTTTACATGCCAGGAAGCATCCGTTTTCCTTTATGCCTTTTTCACTGAAAGCGGGTTGTTTTCTGGAGTCCCTCTGTCCCCAGGGACTGTCCTGGGGAGGGGGGGTGCAGCCTCAGAGACACTGGGGTGGCTGGGAAGCCATCCCAGCATGGCAGCCCTGGTTCTCCAGGCCACAAGCTGGCTGGGACCGCAGCGGGACAAGCAGTCCCTTGCTTCAGCCCTCGTCCCGCGTCCCTGGAGAAGGGAGGCTCAGGGGGAAGAGGCAACATGTGTAACCTCAGGATTCCATAACGGTTCGGTAGACAGGCAGCACGCATCACCCCTGCTCTGCCAAGAACTGTGTCTTTTAACCAAAAAGACAATAACTGGCCGTAGCGGAAGAGCTGTGTTTGGTTTCCTGGGGACCCCCCACGACAGGAGAAGATAGGGCTTCTCAGAAGGAGAGCAATGCCTTACCGAAAGCACAGTTCTCGCCCTCGTAGCCCTCGGCGCAGGTGCAGGTGTAGCCACGAATGCTGTCCTCACACACGCCGTTGTGCTGACAGGGGCTTGATGAGCATCTCCTGCCACCTGAAAAAACGCCGCGGGAGAGGGACGGGTCACCGACAATGACCCAAATTGCACAGCCCCCTTCCCTCCCTGTGAGTCGCTCGGAGAAGTGTTGCGAAAAAGCAGTTTGGAAGGAAATGGGCTATGTCTCACCAAACTGCTCCTCAGGAGTAATTTTAGCCCAAGTCTCTGCTTCCAGAGGGGCTCCCCCAGCCCCTGGCAGAGAGGCCGGGAGGTGCCCGGGGGCAGAGCCCGCTTCTGGAGGAGGGATGCTCTGCTTCAGGGAAAAGCACTGACTGAAAGTTCTTGTGCTCGTCATGAATATAATGCACAACTGGTGTTTTAGGTCTCCCATGTTAGGTTGATAGGCATTGGATAAAAAAAGCTGGCATCAAAATTATACAGCAAGCAAAAAGATAGGAGGAAATCTGGCTGTTACACATCTGTACAATTATTTTAGAGCAGCTTGGACACAAGCAAGCTTAGTCTTTCTGATGAACCGAACATTGAAACCAGAGGATGCCTCGCTACAGGTGAAGCACCAGGCAGAACTGCCAGTTTCCCTTTAAGCTGCCCACTGGAAAGACTCCAAAAGAATTGGGAAATGTTCTCCAAATAACAACTGCTTATGGTAGGCATGAGAGATCAGGGAGCAAGCCAGAAAAGCCTAACCCGAGATATTCTCTCCAACCTTTCTAAAATTTAAAACTTCATCAGAGAGCTTAACTTCAGTCAGCAGGCTGCTGTAATTGATGAAAAGGAAAGGTGAAAATTCTGCCTGGTACTGGGGAAAAAAACCAAACCACCACCTGCTCAGGCTATGGGCACGTGTATCTTTTAGCTTTAACAGTACTAAAATACTGGCTTAAAGCAGTTACCACCTTCAGTCCACCTGCCGTCAGGTGCCACCAGCATACCCCAGCACAATTTAGGTCTCCTGGGAGGGTTTTTGGGAGGGCTGGGCAGGGCTCATCAGCAGAGTTGAGCAGGTAGAGGTGAGGAGTGAGGACCTCCAGCAGCAGCAGTAGGGAGCTGGAGGTAGGGAAGGGCTACACCTACAGCCTGCAGCAAGTTAGATGGTGTCAAGCCTCTGAAATGCACGCTCAAATATAGGTAAGGAAGCCGCAGAAAACGTCTGGGGTCAGGTGAGGGTCTGTAAGACTAGGAAAAAAGTAAGCATCTAGCTTTATTAAAGAAGGAAAGAGAAGATTCAAGGAATTATAGAGAAATCGGCACGATTTCTGTTACTGGAAAGCTGCTGGAATGATTAAACTGTTTGTAAGCACTCAGCAAAATAAAAAAGTGGTAAGTAACAACCAGCATGCATTTTTCAAGATCAAATAATCCAAACCAATTAAATCTAATTGCATTATATAAGGGACCTAGTGGGGAATCAGTGAACATCACAGAGTAGAAATGTCTCAGATGACATTGTCATTAAGTGAGCTAGGAGAACAGACTACTGTAAGGCATGCATAAAAAAATCTTTGGAAAGTGATATTTAAAGAGAGGTTATCAATGGCTACGTTTATACTGTTAATAAAAGGGGGTCAGGGACAAGTGTGGCCTCAGGCCAAGTGCCCTGTCTGCGTACATCCATGCTAGAGCAAGATGCCGCTACATCAGCTTTGACTTGACGAGACCGAGGTGGAGCAGTACGAAACGGAGCCAAAGGGTGAGCCAGCAGTTAGGTGGGTGCTCAGCCTTTCTCCCCAGCCCTCTTTTATTCACAGTGCAGACTTACCCACTGTAACCTGGACTATGGGGGGAAAGCAACACGGATACCAGAGGTCTAGAAAATTAGATTTTTTGGAAGACAGGATGAAAAAATGGGTTGGTTTCGTGAGGAGGAAAGAAGCCATGGACACGCACGGCAACACTCTTCAAAATGTTAGGAAAGACATCACAAAGAAGGAAACACACACTGCTGTTCTGTAGGAAGAAGACAGGACATGATGGCTTTTAATTACAGCAAGGAAGCCACCCCTGAGGCTGAAGCCAGTAATGCGTCCTGATTGTGGCTAAGCTTGTTTGGAGGGACCATTCTCAACGGGTTGCCCTTCTCTCTTCATAGACTAGAGAGGAAGCCTGCATGACATGCTTAGTACAAACATCCAATGACTGAAATTAGGAGAAGTTGATCCCACCCTCACAGAAGTAATGAAAGGCCAGGTATTTAGCATCATTCTTCATAACATTTTTATCATTGATGGATTTCTTCTATGTAACGGTTCCCTGAGTCAGTGTTTTAATGGCTTCTGCAGAAAATTAATACTAACTGCTGGTTTTGTCACGTCCTTATCCACTGTCTAAACCTAAAATTAGAAAATAATAAAAGCTAAGTCAAAAACTAGAGAAAAACTTAGGACGAGCCATGCAGAAAAGAGGAACGGAATAGAGCATAGTCACCATAAGCTGGTGCCCCAGGCTCCTTGTTCAGTAGGCATCTAGTTACATCAGCCCCTCAGCTTTTACAGATTTGTTTCTTGCCTTCAAGGCTGCCAAAGGATGATGCGGTGCCAGTGTCCAGAGTTTGCGGACAACCCAGTAGCTTTTAACACCTATTTATCTCACCCAGGTTTAAGTGCTAGGTTTGTATCTGGGAGGTTTTGCTGGTAAAGCTGTGCTGCTCTATTGTATCAGCAAAGCAGACATTCTCAGGTCCCAGGTTGTTTCAGAACAGCCTTAAGTTCAGGAAAAGAAAAAGCCTATTTACCATGCTAACCTATACTCACCTTCAACTTTTATTCGCTTTGCAGTCTTAAATGTTTTTTCCTATTTATTACTGTTTTTAAACCTTTCACATCAATACTTTTCCTCCTGCTTTACCAGAAACACAACAAATAGCAACTGGGTGTTTCTTGTAGGATAAACTGCTAAAAACTCTCAGAAAACCAGCATTGGACTGAATCATAATGTTCATAGTGCGACACTGCTAGGAAGGTGAGAAATCAAGAGGCCAGCTTACCGTAGTAGCCATCCCAAAACATTTTCTGGAAAAAAAAAAAAAAAAAAAATTTAATTCTCAAATAATATAATCTTCCATAAATATTTTAGTAAAACAAAAACATTGCATGAGAGAATATATGCTATGGTTTAACGTTTACACAGTTGCACAGCTACAACTTCTGCCCTGCCAGCAAAATTTGAATGAGACGGGAGGCAGTTTGCAATCTGCTTATTTTATTGTTTCTTAAGAAGCTGTAATAGGAGGGCCTCTTGTACGAGGGGACTTGCAGCCACTGACCAACTAAGACTCTATCTATAGGTCCCGCTACTTGCCGGTGCCTTGCTTCCCTCCATTCCAACATCCCCTTGCCCCTCCTCATCCCTAAGGGATGCCGAAGCTGTATTCCTGCACGTGGTCAGGATGGGACAACAGCCATATACTTTCGCAATGTAAGGTGCAGGACACATAATTTTCAGGAGGGGACTGCAAAAGTGTCAGAGCTGACCTCTGCATTTCCATTTTGACCACTGAGGACACCTGCTTTCTACCTGCTGCAGTGGAAAGTGCAAAGATTTCACATGGAGAGAATCCGAAACAAATGAAGCAGGCTGTGGATCTGTATTTGACAGTAGAGGACCAAGGCAGTAATTTTTGTTATGCATGCAGGAAAACAAAATACTTACGAGCATTTCATCGTTTTCAAATACTTCTCTTGCTTCTTCTTCTGTACATCTCTCTTCAAGGCATTCCCTTTCCAAGCTGCCTTGGAGGACCTCCTCCAAAAGTAGGGAACTGGCACGCCTCTGTCTCTTGATAACATTGTTTGCATCATCAGCTGATATAAACACTGGAACATTGTATGACAAAATGCTAACGTAAGTGCTTAGATTCCTTTCCTTATATACTTTTACCTCCTTTTTGTAATGAGAAATCCTTTTGGCTGATTCAGGGTTTCAGCCACATTAAACTTACATACTGGAAGAGCCCTACTTTCTTAGCCCAAACTCAGCTGGAGTCGTGACCTTTTACTTTTGGGGAGTGCCTGACTTGCTCCCAAGCAGGGAGAATTTGAAGCCCTTCCTGACACATTTTTTTCCTGCACCAGACACACAGAGCAGCGTTGCTGTGGCACAGCCGGGGAAAGGGGAAAAGTATCATCATAAAGGCAGAGGCTGTTTTGTAAGACTGCATGGGGCTTTCAGACTCATCAGTAGAAGTGAAAATGATTTGTATTAATTTATGATGATGGATCCAAACTGACACCCTTCAGTCTGACTTCACAGGGATTTTTTGCTGAGAAGCAAAAACCATGACATGGCTAAGGTCTCAATCAAATCTCCCTTATGGAGAATAAATAAAAGCTACCCCTCAGCAATGCTCAGAAAATTTACGAGGGCTATATCATACACCACCACTTATAGAATCATAGAATCAAAGAATCATTTAGGTTGGAAAAGACCTCCAAGTTCATTGAGTCCAACCATCATCCATGCCCACTACACCATGTTCTGGAGTACCTCGTCTACGCGCTTTTTAAATACCTCCAGGGATGGTGACTCAACCACTTCCCTGGGCAGCCTATTCCAATGTCTGACAACCCTCTCAGTAAAGAAATTTTTTGTAATATCCAACCTAAATCTCCCTTGCCGCAACTTGAGGCCATTTCGTCTCATCCTATCTCCAGCCACCTGACAGAAGAGACCAGCACCCATCTCACTACAACCCCATTTCAGGTAGTTGTAGAGAGCGATGAGGTCTCCCCTCAGCCTCCTCTTCTCCAGACCAAACAACCCCAGTTCCCTCAGCCGCTCCTCACAAGACTTGTGCTCCAGGCCCCTCATCAGCTCTGTTGCCCTTCTCTGGACACGCTCCAGCCCCTCCATGTCTTTCCTGCAGTGAGGGGCCCAAAACTGAACACAGGACTCGAGGTGCGGCCTCACCAGTGCCGAGTACAGGGGAACAACCACCTCCCTGCTCCTGCTGGCCACACTGTTTCTGATACAGGCCAGGATGCCGTTGGCCTTCTTGGCCACCTGGGCACACTGCCGGCTCATACTCAGCCGGCTGTCGACCAGCGCCCCCAGGTCCTTTTCTGCCGGGCAGCTTTCCAGCTGCTCTTCCCCAAGCCTGTAGCGCTGCGTGGGGTTGTTGTGACTCAACTGCAGGACCCGGCACTTGGTCTTGTTGAACTTCATACGATTGGCCTCGGCCCATCGATCCAGCCTGCCCAGATCCCTCTGTAGACCCTCCCTACCCTCAAGCAGATCAACTCTGCCTCCCAACTTGGTGTCGTCTGCAGACTTGCTGAGGGTGCACTCGATCCCCTCATCCAAATCATTGATAAAGATATTAAACAGAACAGGGCCCAACACCGAGCCCTGGGGAACACCACTTGTGACCCGCCACCAACTCGATTTCACCCCATTCACCACAACCCTCTGGGCTCGGCCATCCAGCCAGTTTTTCACCCAGCAAAGAGTACACTTGTCCAAGCCACGAGATGCCAGTTTCTCAAGGAGTATGCCATGAGAGACAGTGTCAAAGGCCTTGCTGAAGTCAAGGTAGGTAACATCCACAGCCTTTCCCTCATCCACTAGGCGGGTCACCTGGTCATAGAAGGAGATCAGGTTGGTCAAGCAGGACCTGCCTTTCATAAACCCATGCTGACTGGGCCTGATCCCCTGCTTGACCTAGACTTGCCATGTGAGTGCTCTCAAGACAAACTGTTCCGTAATCTTCCCCAGTACTGCGGTCAGGCCTGTAGTTCCCCAGATCCTCCCTCCAACCCTTCTTGTAAATGGGAGTCACGCTGGCAAGCCTCCAGTCCTCTGGGACCTCCCCTATTGACCAGGATTGCTGACAGATGATGAAGAGTGGCTTGGCAAGGACCTCCACCAGTTCCCTCAGTACTCTTGGATGGATCCCATCTGGTCCCATGGATTTGTGAGTGTCCAGATGGCGTAGTAGGTCACTAACTATTTCCTCCTGGATTAAGGGGGGTATATTCTGCTCTTCATCCTCGCCTTCCAGCTCAGGGGGTGGAGTACCCTGAGGGTAACTGGTCTCCCTATTAAAGACTGAGGCAAAGAAGGCATTAAGTACCTCAGCCTTTTCCTCATCTCTGGTGGCTACATTCCCTTCTGTATCCATTAAAGGATAGGTATTCTCCTTGGGATTCTTTTTACTGTTAACATATTTGTAAAAAACATTTTTTGTTGTCCCTTACACTAGTGGCCAGATTTAGTTCTAGCTGAGCTTTTGCCTTTCTAATTTCCTCTCTGTATGATCTAACAAGATCCTTGTAGTCCTCCCAAGTTGCCCACCCTGTCTTCCAGAGATGATAAACTCTCCTTTTTTTCTTGACTCGTAGCAAAAGCTCCCCGTTCAGCCAGGCCGGTCGTTTTCCTCGGTGGTTTGACTTGCGGCACATGGGAATAGCCTGGTCCTGAGCCATTAAGATCTCCTTCTTAAAGAATGTCCATCCCTCCTGGACCCCTCTGCCCTTCAGGACCATCTCCCAAGGAACTCTCTCAACCAGTGCCTTGAAGAGGCCAAAGTTTGCCCTCCAGAAGTCCATAGCGGTGGTTTTGCTACCCCCCTTCCTTGCCTCACCAAGAATTGAGAATTCTATCATTTCACAGTCACTAAGCCCAAGATGGCCTCCGACCATCACACCTCCCACCAGTCCTTCCCTGTTCGTAAACAGTAGATCTAGCAAGGCTCCTCCCCTGGTTGGCTCACCCAACAGCTGTGTCAGGAAGTTATCTTCCACACACTCCAGGAACCTCCTAGATTGTTTACTCTCTGCTGTGTTGTATTTGCAGCAGACGTCCGGAAAGTTGAAGACCCCCACGAGAACAAGGGCACACGATTCTGAGACTACTGCCAGCCGCTTGTAGAACAATTCATCCGTCTCTTCAACCTGGTCGGGTAGTCTATAACAGACTCCCAGCACAATATCTGCCTTATTGGCCTTCCCTCTCATCCTCTCCCATAAGCACTCCACCTTGTCATCACAATCGTGTAGCTCTGTACAGTCAAAACATTCCCTAACATAGAGAGCCACCCCACCACCTCTTCTACCTTCCCTATCCCTTCTGAAGAGCTTATAGCCATCCATTGCAGCGCTCCAGTCACGGGAGTCGTCCCACCATGTTTCCACGATGGCGACTAAGTCATATCTATCCTACTGTACAATGGCTTCCAGCTCCTCCTGTTTGCTGCCCATGCTGTGTGCATCGGCATAGATGCATTTGAGCTGACCTATCGAATCCACCCCTAACATTGGCATGCTGTCCCCAGGCTCATCTCTGGTGCACCTAGTTTTATCCCTTACCCCCTTCGAACCTAGTTTAAAGCCCTCTCTATGAGCCCCACCATCTCACGAGCAAGGATTCTTTTACTCCTTTGAGATAGCTGGATACCATCTGTCACTAGCAAGCCTGGTGCCGTGTAAACCTCCCCATGATCAAAAAACCCAAAATTCTACCGATGGCACCAGCCTCTGAGCCACGTATTAACCAGGTGTGTTTTCCTGTTTTTTTCAGTATATCTCCCTGCCACTGAAGGGATTGAGGAAAACACTACCTGTGCTTCTGATCCTTCCACTAATCATCCCAGTGCCTTGAAGTCCCTTTTGATTGCCTTTGGATTTCTCTCTGCAGTGTCATCACTGCCAACCTGCACAATCAGCAATGGGTAATAATCAGAGGTCTGAACCAGACCAGGGAGTTCCCTGGTAATGTCTTTCCCCCCCGGGCCCCAGGGAGGCAGCAGACTTCCCTGTGGGATGGGTCAGGTCTGCATATTGGGCCCTCTGTCCCCCTCAGAAGGGAGTCGCCTATGACAATTACCCTCCTTTTTCTTTGTTCAGAGGCTGTGAGAATACGTGGGGCTGCCCGACTGAGCCTAGGCACCTCCCTAGATAGGGCTTCACCTACACCCTGATCTTCATTGACCTGGTCCTCAAGTTCCAGAGCCCCATACCTGTTGCGTAGGGGCAACTGGGAAGGTGAGGGAGACCGGGAGGGGACTCGCCTGCCTCCCCGAGCAGGGACCTGGATCCATTCCCCTCCATCTCTTAGGTCCCCTCCTGCCCGGTGGCAAGGGGGCAGGGGAACCTCCTATTCTTGCGGAGCCTCCATCCGCTGCCTCTGCCTCAGGGACGGCAGGGTGCGGGCCCACCAATCTATCTCCCTCTCACGTTCCCTGATACTCCTCAGCCTTTCCACTTCCTCCTTCAGCTCTGCCACCAGGCTGAGCAGATCATCTACCCGGTCACACCTCACACAAGAGGTGTCCCCGCTGCCCTCCATCACCAGTGACAGACTCAGGCACTCCCCGCAGCCAGAGACCCGGACAGCCGCACGTTTAGACGGGAGCCCTGTCTGCGTCGCCACATTTTTCCTAACAACGGCTTTCCCCCGAGGGGCAACCATACCTGGGTCTCCCCTCGGGGCCGATGCCCACCGCTTGAGCAGCCTTCTCCAGCTGGGAAGAGGGGAGAGCTGCAGCCCTGCCCGCGCAAACGAACCGCCGCGCCGCGCCCTGGTGGCCGCCGCTCCCCTCAGCGCCGTTCAAATCTCCCGCCGTTGCGCCTGGCAACGGCCGCGCCGCCTCAGCCTCTCTCGCGAGGCCTCGGCGCTGACTGACTGTGTGGGAGACGCCATGATCTCGTTGATTTGGGTGAAGAGGAGGAGAGATCAAAGACGCCAGAGTTATCAGGTCTTAAAACTCCGCTTTGCGACGATGCCCACAGCAAAAATTGCCAGCCAGCCGTTCGGCTGGTGCCGTCTGTTGCCTTTGACGTTAAGCAGTACATGGCTGTGGGTGTCAGGGCGTGTTTGTCAGTTCTGTGCTTGGAAAATAAACCCCTTGGGGCACGGACTGTTTTGTTGGTTTTTTTTTTTTTTTTGTATTTTGTACAGTGTTTGGGGGCCCAGCACTGCTAGGCACAAGGGTTGAAATAATCGATAATATTAGAATTGGAAAAAGTGACAGCTATTAACAACATTATTCTGAAACTGCATACAAATGCGTAGTTAAGCTTTTGAAGGATATCCGCTAAGCAACAGGCCTGCATGTGATAATAAAAGAAAAAAAAGCTTCATGACTCTGTTTTGCATTTTAAAGTGTTATCTGGCACCCCAGTGCACATTTCTGCTGTGCAGCGGTTCCGATGCGTCCAGCATAACTGGCAGTGCACTTCTGCTGCTGCCAGGGGCGTTTGGACCTTCCTAAGCGATCACCATCTTTTTCTTCCTTGCCTAGCTCCTCCTCATTATTTTTGACAAACCATGGAGGATTAATACAGAAACATAAATTTCTTCAAGCTATAACAAGCCTGCATCTCAGTCTCTTTCATAGGACTCTCTTATTTTTATTTCAGCAGCAACTAGAAATATAAATCAAAATTCTCTTTAATATCTGGGGCACTCTTTAAGAATGATAAGAAAAGACAAAATATTCCCCTGGTGTGTATGATGGTACTTCAAAATTACATTGCCTCAGTAACTTACCACAGTTTTTACTTAGCTATATGAAATAAACAGGAGAAATGTAAGGAAAATAAGGGACAGACAGTTCTCAGTGATGGCACCCCGTGCTACAAAGTAAACACAATACAAGGTACAAAATTACTGGTGTTTTTAGAGGAGCAGTAGCACAAATCAGAATCAAAGCCGCAACAAAACAAAGGCCATACCTGTCTGCTCTGTCTGGAGGAAAAGGGCAGAGAGAAGAAACAATATTTTCCAAGAGCACCTTGCCATTGTTACCCTCTGAGCCTAATGGCCGCCTGCCTGCCTCCCTGCAGCTCTTGGGGAAATGGCTACACGAGAGATGTTGGAGTTTAAAGTCCAGCTGCTCATGAGAAAACAAAACCGCCAAGGGCAAAGCCTGGCCTCAGTGTCAACACATGGGGGAAAAAAAAAACAAAAACCCTCAAAAAAACACCTGCTTAGTGGTGCAGCAGTGCTCCATCTCTTGGTGCACTGGCTGAAGGTGGAGCAGGTTTGCTGAGAGATGCTCCGAGACTGGGGTGTTCCTCCCACCCCCCAGCCTTCACTTACCGTAACACAAAACGGGGAGAGATGGACAGTTCTTTGTACTGTACCAAAGCACAAGCCGGATGATGACTACAGAGATCAATTTTACAGCGTGGCTCTTTCATACACTGTCCCAAAACATCTGCCAAGGCTTAGCTGTGCTGGTCAAATCCCATCAGCTTTTGGAGCAACCCGGGTTGCTGTGCCATACAGCCAGCAGCCGCTGCAGCCCTCCTGCCCGGCCCAGGACGAGAGGAAGGATAAACCCGTCGGCACGCAATGGCAGTGGTGCTGCAGGGAGGTTTTTTTTGGCTCCCAGCATAGGCCGGCTCCTGGGAAGAGCAGGAAACCATTTCTACAGTCAGAGCAACAACTGGTAAGAGGGCAAGTGTTTGTTATTTTTTTTTTTAATCTGAGTTAGAAACATAGAGACCATTTTGTGTTTTCATGTCATTAATTCCCAGCTATTATTTGAGCATGTAGTTCTGTTAACAAAGTATAATTGATCTGAGTATTCATGGGTAAATCCCCAAATAAAATTTCACTTCCCGTCAATTGCAGCTTTTAAAACCAGCTTCAGTGAGTAGCGAGGCAGGCGAGTGAAGCAAACCACATGCCTCACCAAGGTCAGTCCCTGCCAACCCAGGGCTGATGTTACAGCTCACATCACGGACCCTAATGCCTTCAGCAAATAATTAACCTCCGCATTAAAACTGCATTGTGGGAGGGTTTTCCTGCACAGTCTCCGCAGGGATGTTGTTCCAGAAGTTCACTCAGAGCTAAAACCCTTCTAATATCAAGCTTGATTTTATTCACAGCCAGTTCATAACCTTACGTATTTATTTTTCCCTCCTTGATATTTCTGCAGAACTAATTAATATAGCTTCCCATCCTCCTTGGTTAACTGTGTGTCAAGCTTGCTTTAATAAATGAGCATATGCAGTACAGCAAGTCCGGCTCCCTTCAGCATGAAAAATATGTCACCACTTGATGTCAGCACAGGACTTTGGAGAACCCAGCACAAAAATGCGATCTGCAGATTTATTTCTTTTTAAAACAAGCTGTTTATATTTTGCAAACCTATGTCAATTAAAGAACTCTTGTAGGTATTCAAATTAGGTTAATATTAACAACACAGAGCTTCAGAAGCTGTATTCTCACCAGATCTTAGTTTACCTAGTCATTTTTTTCTTACTGTCTTGTTTAAAAAAAGTACGTCTTGACTGAGCAGCTGCATCCTTGGGAACGGGCCACAGTGTATTCAATATGTTATGGCGCTGACTTTGCTTTTTCTGTATTGATATCAATGCAACAGGCTTTACATTTTAATTTTCATATTACTACGGAAAGTTGCCTAAAGAGAGGGTTTTAAAAGGGCAGTCCTTTCCTCCCATCTTTCTTTATGAAGAGTTACTGGGATTTCTTTTTCCATTCCTTTAATTACCTCAGTAAGCGCATGGAGACGTGTTTTATTAAGGAGTCCCGCACCCCTATTTCCTGCAGCCCTGCTTAAGGACTGCCTCCTGCTTGACGGGTGACTCTTCCCAGCGTGAAGCCTGCACGTGGTGTCAGATTCGAAATCTGCAGTTCCTCAGGATGGAGTAACTGGGTTAGTTGGTCCTGCTTCAGCAACTGGTTCCCGTGGAAGCCCTCCCAGCAGCGTGGCAAGCCGGCGGGGAGCGGGTTTGCAGACCAGCTGCCCAGGCAGTGATGGGGACATGATGGGGACGTGCCAATGCCACCCACTTTCTGCTGCACCCCTCAGCTAGCAAAAGGGGATAGCAATTATTTTCCAGAAAACATCACCCCCGCACTAAGCAAATATCGAAAGCCGATGGCTGGGCTTGCAGCCATGTTTCTGCCCGCGGGTGTCCTTCCACCGAGCGGCACATGGGCACAGCGGCTAGTTGTGTGTTGTGGACGCTGGAGATGGTTCAAGGTGAAGTGGGCTGTGGTTCGCCCGCCCCGTGGCAGGAGGTTCAGGCTCACCGGAGCAGCTCCAGCCTCTCCTCTGCTCTCTCTGCAGCCTCTTCTTTTTGCATCAGCCCTCAACGGGTTGCTGGGAGCCCTGGGATAAGGGGAAGCCCACAGCTGCTTGCTGCTGCAGCGCTGGGAGGAGGAGGAGGGACGGGGATGGGGCCCATGAGGAGCAGACCCCTCCAGTGTTGCTTTGCACCGTGCCCCCTGCCCTGGTCCTGTGTGCCCATTGCCAGACCACAGCCCTGGGAGCGTGGGGGCAGAAGAAAGCAGAAGGATGTGTTTTCTCTGATGTGCGTAGAGATGAGTAAGTTGGTGGTTAGTGACCTGGCAAAGCTGAACTCGCTGGAGGAGAGGCCATAGCAGGGGCCCCTCGGAGCCCTTCCGCTCTGAGCCACCTGTGATAAACCTCCCATGGCTACAGCAAGCCACCTCCTTGCCCTCCACGCCATCAATTTCCACGCAGGTCACTCGTCTCCCGCCAGATAAACTGAAGACAAAAACTAACCCGTGCCTTGAGTATCGATGGCTCTCCAAAGCTTCATCCCTTCTCCTGAGGCAGAGGAGGGGATCGGGACCAGCCACCCCCTGCCCGGCTGGTCTGTCCCTCCCCATAGGGAAGAGCCCTGGAAAAGCTGCAGGTAAATCACAGCAATTGCTGTCAGCTCCAAAGAGATGGAGAGGGCAGAGGCCAGGCTTTACTGTGGCTTAACTCAGTAATTCCTTTGTCAGAGGGCTGATTTTGGGGACAAACATGCTGTGGAGCTTTAGGCTATTCTTTGCATAGAGAATATGAAAGGGGAAGGAGCAGCTTCAGGAACAAGGGAGAGCATTTTCAACTTAAAGAAGAAACGCTCCCTTGTAGACAACTGTTTAGGAACAATAAAATGGGAGTGCATCCCTCAGCCCCGACTAGGCACCAGCTGGTCCAGAACAGGTGACTGTGGTCATGTGTAGTCTTGGTCAAGACCTAATGAGTGACACAAGCTGATCCCGCTTCCATGCCGACGTACAGTCTCCTTGTACAAAGCACGGTTATCAGCATGGATGCTTATAAGCAGCACAGGTCTTCGTGTGTACAGAAGCTACAAAAGTGTCAGCTGAACTTTGCCCGGCCAGCAGAGAGGAAGCACGTCCTCTGCAAAGGCTTAATGCTTAGTGCAGTTAAAATGGGTTATAATTCAGCTACACAGCTGGACTGTCATCCGCCACTTCTGTTTCCTACCTGCAGGAAAAGAAAGAGCTTTTCTTGCCAAAGCCAAAGTGCATCACCGTTTCTAAAAGCTGGAGGAACTTGTAGCCATTTTGGAGCAGCATCAGCACTGTCCTTCTGGTTTGGTTACAGATTGCAGGAAATCCTGGGGTAGCGAGCAGGGGGGAGGAATGTAACCCCAGGGAGTTCTGATTCTCTCCCACGCTGCACCCACAACAAGGACTTGAGCCTAGCCACAAGGTTGTGCAAGTCTCCTGACAGCCTGGCAGCGGAAACAAAAGCCACCTTGGAACTACTCTGACATCTGCCCCATCCCTGGCAGTGTTCAAGGCCAGGTTGGATGGGGCTTGGAGCAACCTGGTCTAGTGGAAGGTGTCCCTGCCTATGGGATAAGACAGTGTTTGGAGTTTAGCTGGAATTCAGACTTTTTAATGCTGTTTCCTGTTCCTCTCTCTTTCTGCCTGATTCTCTCCCCTGAGGTCATAGGGCAGCATCCCTGCAGCTGTGTCCAGATGTTGTGATTTAAGGTGTTCCTGTGACCAGCCAGACACATCCTCTGCAACGGATTCAGAAGGAGGGAAGCCCCGACCTGACCTCAGCAGCGCCAGTGCAAAGCCAGCACCCGCGAGCTTCCACCCACAGCCCAGACAGATGCCACTGGGTGGTGGAAGTGGCCATAAACCTGACTCCCAAGCCGTGGGAGACATGGACTCTGTGGACTTGTGCAACTGCTGGATTGCTTTTGGAAGTTGACAGTGTCCTGGTTTCGGCTGGGATAGAGTTAATTTTCTTTCTAGTAGCTGGTATAGTGTTATGTTTTGGGTTCAGTAGGAGAAGAATGTTGATAATGCACTGATGTTTTCAGTTGTTGTTAAGTAGTGTCTATACTAATATTTTTCAGCTTCTCCTGTCCAGCCAGCAAGAAGGGGGAGCTGTGAAGTCTCAGCTGCCATTACCAGCCTTCATTTTAGCTCAGAGCTACCTTTCTTGCTGATTTAAGTCAATATATAGGATGTAGAAGACAATGGTCTTCCATCTTTGGGGGGATGGTGCCTGTGCTGTCCCTGAGGCACCAAGCCAAGTGACGTGCAAGGGACAGTACCCTCCAGCAGAGCAGAAGGACATACAGTTGCTGTTGAAAACAATTTCTGTCACTGAAGTGCCATTCAGCAGAGCTTGTGTGACAGAGCCCTTGCTCTAAGAGACAGTTTCATGGTCAGAAAAATACATCTAGCTTCCAGTGCACCTCGTGTTGTTCTTCATCGCAATAAATTACTCAAACCTGCTGGAACATGAGTTCTGCAGTCAAAAGCAGCCTTTAGAGTTACACATAGGTACCTACAAGGGAGGAAAATGGTTTGCAGGTCACTTTCAGAGAATCAATTCTTCATGAAAACAAGAGAAAACTTCCTTAACACATTGTGAGTGTCCAGATGGCATAGTAGGTCACTAACTATTTCCTCCTGGATTAAGGGGGGTATATTCTGCTCTTCATCCTCGCCTTCCTTAACTTCCTTGACAGCAGCCTTTTGCAATCAAATTAGATATGCAGGGTTGGCTCTGCTAGATTTTTCAAGACATTAACAAAAACTTTGCAAATGCAAAAGGACCAGAATGGTTGAAAAAAGAAAATAATTTTCCATGTCTAAAACATACCCATTTTGAGCAAGTGGGCTAATGGGTTCAGCACTTTCAAAGTATTTAAACGTTAAACATCTTCCAGTATTTTTGTGTACCTGCTGTTATTAAATCTTTCGTAATTGGGAAACAGAGCAAAGTATTCTATGTTAGGAATTATAAGCTCATGACAGCAATTTGGTATTAAATTACAAAGGGCATTATAACAAATATCAGACAGACAGAAGAATAGATTAAGATTAATAGTTGCTAATATTCACTTTGAATGCAGGCAAAACCGATGGATTTAAATTCAATGTCAGTATTTATTCATGTATTTAGGCTACTATATGTTAACTGCAGAAAACCTGCTTTTAGAAGAAAACAGAAAGGCAGGATGGAACAGGTGATATTTGAGGGGAAACAAGTGAGATACGACAATCACATTATGTCACTACCACTGAAATTATAATGAGTCCTTGTGAAGTGTATATTGTAAAGGGAGAAGTTTCTGGGGTTCCTACTTGTTTGGCTCTGTGTTTTCAGCACATCCTAGAGGCCTTGAAAATAGACACCAATTTTCCCCAATGATAAATCAAACCTGTTCCTTTTTAACAAAATCTCCTGAAGCATGAACGACCTGTTTCAGTCTGTGAGAGAAGAGGAATCTGAGCCCTGATGTAATCACCAGTTTCTCATGGCTTCATACCTGCTGGGACATGGGTTTTGCAGTCCCCTCTGAGAGTGCACCCACTTGCACAGAACACTTCCATGAGCTATTTTTGCTACAGCACATTGCTCACAGTTGCACAATTTGGTGTTACTTAAATCATGACCTTTAGCTAAGATCTTTCTAGATTTGTTGGCAACACCTCAGGCAAGCCATGTGAAAGGCGTGAACAGTTAACATTATTCTTTAGGCTACTATGTGGCAGTGCAACACACCAGCACTTCCCAAAGGTGGTGAAGATGGGATGTGTGTCCCATAGAATGAACTTTAAGTGTGGCTTTGTACCTACAGGAACACAGGTTTTGTTGTCATCGCTCAGGGCATAGCCAGCAGCACAGGAACATATGGCTCTTTCATCTTCAGTTTTGCAGAACTACTCACAGTTCCCACCGCTGACCTTGCATGCATTTGGTATGACTGCAAAGGATACAAATGTATAGGCAGATTACAAATTCATGGTGATTTCATAAAAGCACAAGCAGCTCATAAAACCTTGCTTACAAATATTAGTCAAACACCTCACCATTTGGGGAAATTCTGTGCAATCCCTGCCAAAGGCCTTAGTAATAACAACAGCTGTAACTATCATTATTTAAAAATTGGTAAGCTGTCAGCTTCAGGTAGACCACTATTACTTTACATCTTATGCTGTGTTTCTCAGCTATAACTGGCAGCTCTTTGAAGGCAAAGCAAGGGATAATCCATACTCGCCAGAACAGCCATCGTACTAAGGCAAAGATGGACATGGGTGTGGGTAAGAGGCGATAATTAGCAACAGCTAAAGTATCAGTAATAAATGAAGTATTGGACTCTTGGTAGACCCTTGCAATATTCCTTTTCCACCTGTATATGGCTCGTACTACTCACCTTAGCTCTGTCCGTGGCATAGCAAGATCACAGGCAGAATGGGAGAGCTCTTCCTGGCACTGACAGTGTGAGAGCAAGGAGAGGTAAACCAGTCCTAACAGATGCTGTCTAACCTGTTCCTACAGATTCACAATGAGATTCCACAGCTCACCCACGCGGCTTAATCCGCTCCTTAACTAGCCTTATAATGTCTAAAAAGTGCTTCCTAATATCTAACCTGAGTGTCCCTCAGAGTGATGGGATCCCATCACTTCCTGTCCTAGCTGTGCATCCTTGTGAAAACGGAGAAGACTTCTTGCTTTTATTACATATTTTACAAATTTCCTTGATTGTGTGTTGTGGGACCAAGGGTGAAATTTTGTTTTTGTGTTTACTGAATTGCCTCCAATTTATGTTGGACCACTCTTCCAGTTTCACAGGATTGTCTTGAACTCTCATCTCAACTTATGGTAGTCCTTCCAGTCTGGAATGAACTACAAATGCAGTGAGTAAACACTCTCTTCCGTCTTGCATGTCACTGTGGAAAATACCAAGTATCAGAGGTCCTCAGGCTCACCTGTGTGGAGCCCTGCACTCCATGTCATCTCTCAACCACTGAGCACAGTTTCTCAACTGGACGTGCACCAAACTTACAGTGCTTTGATCCAGACCAGTTGTTTCTCTTTCTGTTACAATAAAAGCATTATATAAAATGATGTTAGAAGCCTCCTTTAATGGAGACACCTGATAGGTACTGCACCTTTTGCAGCCACCCAGCCTGTGCGAGAGACTGAAAGAGTTAACGTCTCAAACATTGCGTCGGGGCAAGTTCTGCAGAACAACAACCAACCAAAGGTGAGAAGCCGAAGCCCGTCAGCAACAGGACACGGAGGACATGCTGGAGGATGCGCAATTCCATGTTCTCATATGCTGAGCGGGGCAGCTCACCAGGCATGGCCAAAGATCAAACAACGGTCATGCTTGCAGGGAGGGAGAAGTTACTCCCCAAACGACCCCCAACCCACCGACCCATTTCCTGAAGGTTCTGGAAGCACAAACCGTGCATGACACCTAATTAGCCTAATGAGTTTGAGTGCCCACCTGAAGGAGGGGCAAGGAGATTATAAAAGGACTCAAATCGAAACCTCACGTGGGCGCACCCTCACGAACTGGACCGCTAGACTGGCTGGACCCAGGGCTGGTGAAATCTTTTTCTTCTCTTCTCTCTCTCTCTCTTTCTCTTTTTTTTCCCCACAATCCCTGCACTTCATCACTTTAGCCACAAAACCGTTGACCAAGTCTGGGACTAGGAGTGGACCCATCCCCGGGCTCCTCTCTGAGAAGGAGTCTAGAAAGCAAGGGGGTCTGCTCTGAACCTCCTGACTCAACGGGAGGGCTCTCCTTATTTTCTCCCTGAATTGATCCACAAATAAGCCAGGCTTGTAGTGTATGTTTGGTGACGTATGGTTAGCACGTGTTATACGGTTTACTGACATAGTTTCATGCCAATTTTTGTTGGGAGCGAATAAAAGTTGAGTTTTCTGAGTTAATGGATCCCTGGTGTCACTTCACCTTAATCCTGACTTGGGAATTGGCGAACCTGAGTCGTCGTCCTGAGAAACTGGGACATGACAGCCTGTTATCCTGTCCTTGGAGGAGATTGATGTGATTTGTTCCTGACTAGTACAACTCAGAAGTTTCTTTCCTCCTTGTTGGACACAAGTAATCTGGTACCTTAAGGAATAAAGATTTTCTTCTCCATTGGGAACAAACTAATATTCTTGGTTTCTCTTCCAATATCCATATACTTAGATCAGCTCTTGATTTTCACATCAAGTTTGTCTTTTTGTATTTACTCCTTAGCTTTTCTGGTTTTATGCTAGGATGTTTGAGATTCTTTTACACAGACCTTCTGGAGGTCAGGTCATGAAGGAGCTCATGATTTTAATTAATCCTCCTGTCCTTTCTTGACCTTGGGATAGTTTGGACATGTGCCTTAAACAATTTGGGGTTTTGTGGTTTTTTTTTTAGAAGTAGCGTGATTTTTCTCTTTTTTAAAAGATACATTAATTTTATTCTCTCGTTCTTTTTCTTTACTTCCTTCATGAGCTCTGTCATTTTACAGTTACCTTTATTGAAGTCATCTTCTGTCTTTGTATTGCCAGCCACTTCTAGTCTGTTGATTAAAATCAAATATAGATGAGTGCACTCAAAATTGCTTTCCACATGTTCATACGAGAAAATTTTCCTTGAAACACCCTGAAGACTCTCAGGGCACCATGCGTCCCACTAAGTACCTTTCCCACCTCATTTCTGGGATGTCAAAATCTTGTCTAACTCTGAGCTCTTGTAAAGTGGATGACTCAGGTGTTTGTTCAGTTGTCTCCAACCACCCCTCTGTAATCACCAAATGACTTTTACAGCAAAATTAAACAACAAGGCATGCATCATGTCTGCAGTATGATTCACACACTTACTCTGTAGAGAAGCATCTCAGGGTCCAACCTCAAAGACAGGTGGGACGCTTCCTCAAATGGAAATGTGATGTTTGTGTTGAGACTTATGCAAGCACAGTGGGTGACGGTGTAGGGTTCTCGTCCCCCTCTGCACTGTTAAACCTTGTGGGGTTCATTTTGTCACGCAATAGCTTATGAATGGATAGTAAGGATTATTTCATTATCACATCTCTTGAGGACATGAAGAATAGCACATCATTTGTGCTGTCAGTTTGAAAGCCCTGCATATTGATATATTAACCCCATATTTTACACTGACACAATTGTTTCAGTCCAAAATGGTATTTCCCTGGTGATTCAGCCCTGGATATATTATTGCACTGCAGCAGACAAATGGGAGCAAGGTGGGTGAGAAAGCAAAGCTACCAGGTTTTTGCTCATGTCACCCCGGTCCACAAAGCACAACTAATGGCAAATAATTATCTGCGTGGCTTAGGCAAAGCAGCACAAAGCCAAGTGAAAGCAAAGGCTGTACCTGCCTGCACCATCTGAAGGAAAAGGAGGACAACGGGAAGAAGCCACATTGTCCCGCGATGACCTGCCATTGCCATCCTCCGAGCTCACTGTGCGTCTCCCACCGGTTTCCCTGCAGGGCTCTGGGGCAGCTGCTAAATGAGAAACACTACAGTGCAAAGGTCGTTAACTCGTAAGAAAACAAAACCTCTAAGAGCAAAGCCTGGGCTCAATGTCAGCACAGGACAATGTTAAAACATAAAAAAGCCACTGTGCTGCAGCAATGCCACCGTGAGAGCTTGCAGGCGCCTCGTGTCGGCAAAGCCCCTCTCTCCCACATGGGCAGCGTGGAACTGGGTTTGCCACCGAGGCTGTGACACCCGTGTATTTCAGACTCCTCAGGAAGAGGGGAGACCATAAACCAGGGCTGGTTATGCCTCAGTACAATACACGCAGTCGCATGGTTAAACTTGGTTATGCTACTGAAACTCCAGGTACCAGGCTGCCGCTTGGTGATTTCCTCTGCAGGACCATGGTCTATGGCTATTCCCTTTCTCCCTGTCTGCTGTGGGTGCCTCTACGTCTTCAGGAAATATGGACAAAGCCCCCCCTAAAAGAGCTTTACTAGCCAGGCAGCAAGCAGCTAGAGTAAGTGATCTGGCTGTCACCCATGCCCCAAGGAAGGCAGAACAACCACAGCCAGAGCTTTGTGCCTCCCGCAAGCTGGGCAGAAGCAGGAAAGCGTCTCAGAAGCGAGGAGTAGCTCAGGGCACCAAATATGCAGAGCTCAGTAAAGCATATTGCAAAGATGTTGCCTCCCAGCTCTGGTAGTGCCTTAAGGAAGCAAGTAAAGCACAGAGGTAATCAGAACAAGAAAAATCCTGAGGGAAAATTCAGGCTTTTTTCTGGGTTAGGCCAATAAGGTATTGCACAAGGTTTTGGTCTCTTCTATTCCAAATGCCTGCAGTTTGAAGGGCTTGAGATAGGGTGAAATTGATTGTCATGCTTGTAGGTGAAGCCTTTGAACCCAGTGGAGCTGGTAAGCAGGTATCCTGTACAGATGAAGCAGGCTGGATGGGACCTCTGGCAAACACAGAATCCAGTCTCTGTCACAAGCACCAGGCCGGACCATACTTTCACAAATTCATCAATTGCTGCCTTATTCTGGATGGATTTTTTTTTTTGGCTCCCACCGCTCCATGGGGACAGGTGTTGACAAGGCCTTGTGGTCTGGGGCTGTGCTTATGGAAGACAATCCTGTCAGTGAGCCACCTGTGTCAGGGAGCAGTAAAGAAGGAAAACCTTGCTTGTTATTACTGTGCTAGCGCAGGTCACAAATACATGACCGCAACAGTGACCCTTTGCTTGTGTTGCTTAAACACAGAAAAACAGAAAACAGGGGCTGGCAAGACCTCCCGGATCACCCAGCCCAGTTTACTGAACCAACAAGGGATCAAGTTTACCTCTATTATTCTTGGTATGTTGGCCGAGGCTCCAGCGAAGAAGCCTTCTGGGAAATTGCTTCCAGATGGACACTGCGCCTGCAAAAATGTGTTTTCCTGCCGTGCTGTAGGACGCCATAACGAAGGCCAGCTCATCCATATTTGTTCCCTCGGGCAGCCCCCCTTGTACTGCCTGCCTGACGGCTACCTACCTCTCCTGCTCTGAAAGACTACCAACATCGGAGACTTCACAGCCCTCCGGACAAAATCTATTAGAGGGCTTTTCTAGTCACTGCGTTAGAAGGGTTTTCCCTGGGATCTCCCTGAAACTTTCTCACTGCAACTGACATGTGCTGTGCCTTTTTATCTTCAACACAGACGTGAAGATTTGATCAGTCCCTACGTCTCTGCACACATGAAGGCTACTGCTATGTTTCTCCTCAGGCTTTCTCTATTTTAGTCTAAAGAAACCTCATCTTTTCAAAGCCCAGTGCCTCATGCACAAGAGCGTCTTGCGCAGATACATCATCTTGGACTAGGCCTGAGCAATGTCCTACCTTTTTATTCATCGTATCAGTCCTTTTCAAAGCTTCAAAGTGATTGCACTCTTTACTCACCATCCTTCCTTTCTTCCCTTTCTTCTTGGGACTGGCTTTTCCTTGAAGGCTGAGGAAACCTGAGCACTAGAGGATAGCTTAGAGTATTTCCTTCTGCCATGCTTGGTAAATGTCAGTTCTTGCCTAAACAAGCACTGTTTGCTGGCCATGAGGAGTTCTGATATTTTAAAATCCACCAGTTTACTCTGCAGCTGTGTGCTTTACCTCTTTCCTGGATTTTACAATCTGTTCAAATTTTGCTACGTGAAATTACCCCCAAATAATTAGTCTACATTAAAAAGTGTGCTTTAATTCTTTCTTTTCTTGCAGACCCTTGAATTGGTTATGGGCTTTGGTAGGAGGCCAAGGTGCAAGCAGATGTTTCACTCGTGTCCTCTCAGCATGGCAGAGACACTGTTACAGAACGAGGAATGAATATGAAGCCCTTGAGCCTTGGCCACTATAGGCACCATGGCACAGAAGAAAGGCTCTCTAGGAACCTGTTTCCTTTGTAAAAGACAAACTCTGGTAGTGAAGCCCAAGGACAGTGTCTCTCATACTCTGCAGCGTAATGACACTTCTAAGCACAGTCATGTTGCACACAAACACGGACTTTCATCACCCTCTTGCGTGCTCATCTGTTAAACCAGCTCTGTGCCTGCTCTCAAGGTGCTACTTGGCTTGACAAGAACGGAAACACACACCAGCTAGTAAAACCCAGCTACTGCCACCGTTGCCGGAGGGAGGTCCTCCCCTCAGCTACCTCAACACCTTACGTAGTCCAGTTTCACTTCTGTCCGCAAGCTTCACCCAAGTAGAAGAATGCCCTTAGCACGAGTACATAAATAGGGTTTGGGTAGCGCCTAGCCTGAGGTTGTCCCTTTGAAGAGGGATGTTTCACCCTGATGGAGCACAGGGCAGGCTACCAGCGGGACAAGGGATTCGAGCAGGAATCCAACGGACAGTAGAACTCAGGGAACAAACGTTGGTGAACAAACATTGAAGTAAGCCTGCTGAGGGTTTAGAGAGGTGGAGACCATTAGGCTGGGGTAACTGACCTGCAGTCCTTCCTGCCCACATTTACTGCTGACTGCAGCAAAACCTCGCTGCTGTGCAGAGCTGTATTTCTAGTTTGTCAGCCTGGTTTGCTCACAGCACCTGCTATATGAAAGTAGCCAGGACCAGCTCAAACCCGAAGAGATTAAGTAGCAGGTGCCTGGTGAAGTTCACCGCACCTCAGACAACAGGGGAGCGCAACCGATCGGAGGAGCCTTGGAAAGGCCATCAGGACAGTTAGGGGCCTAGAGGACATGGAGCACAGTAACAGGCTGAGGGGTCTGCGTTTGTTCAGCCAGGGAGAGCTGGGGGATCTAACTGCAGTCTGCCACTGCCTAAATGGGGATTACAGTGAAGACAGGGCCAACCATTTCCCAGAGGTGCCCGTAGAAAGAAGATGAGGCAGTAGTCAGAGGTTGCAACAAGCAAAATTCCAAATGAGCACGAGAAATTTTAGCCATGAGAGTGCTAAAGCACAGGAACAGGTTGCCCAGAGGGTACCAAAATCTATGCCTCTGAAGTTTTTCAAAACTTGACTGGACCAGACCCTGCAAAACCTGCTCTAACTTTGATGTTAGCCCCGCTTTGAGCATGGGCTAGGACCAGATTACTTTCATCTGTCCCTTCCATTGTAAATTTTTCCATGATTTCTGTAACTAGGACTGAAGCTGAGAAGGTTTAAAGAATATACGGAGGAACACTGCTCCACATGCAAAAAAAACCATCTGAGTGCCTGCAGAGCTTCTGCCTGGAAACCTTACAGCACAGATCAGATCATAGTACCTGAACAGACTATGTGTGGGGAATCACTGGCTGAGTTTGCCTTTTTCTAAGAAAATTAGTATCTTGGCATCTTACTTGCCATTTATGAACCTCTAGGCCAGTGAAAGCCTTTTAATTACCCCCCTCCATTCTCTACCTCCTCATCAGCCTTGACATAAGGCAGGTGAAATGTGTCACACATATTTGTTTAGGGATATTCACTCTTTTTTCACTCTCAAATGAAATTTTATCTTCATATATTTGTAAGCCAACTGGAGGGAATAAATAAAAAAAAAGAACAAAAAAGAAGGAATGTTTTATTTCAAATGCTGGTGTACATCAATATTGCACCTTACAGAAACACCTAGAACAATAAACAGGCAAGCAGCTTTCTGATCCCCAGCCATACACAATCCAGAACATGATACAGGAAACAGTGAACATGCACATATTTTTTTTTCTGATGAGCAGAACAGAGTGTTCAAATTAAAGTGAAGTACAGTCCATATAAAGCAAAACCCCATTTTAATTAGCTGCTGTGACCTAAGCAGGCAATTTTGTGGAACATGTGGTTATTTAGCGTCACATGTTGAATACTTACTTGTGTCTCAGCTTTTACCAAGCAAGCTTCCCTGCTCCCTTAATCTTCTAAATACACCTGCAGGTAGAAGCTAAACTGCTAAACAGCTCTAGTAATAACAAACTCCCTACTGAGCCAGCTGGCTGCAGTACGAGGATTAACTGAAGTCCTGTCCTTCCCACTTTCATCATGATTAGTGGAGTCTCATATTATGTCCAGGAGCCTCTGGTGGAAGCACTTGGGCAAACAGACAGGAACCAAAATGGCAATATAAAAATAACCAAACAAGCAAAGAAAAGACCCCACTGAGCAGCAATTTTGTTTGGGGAAAGCCCCTCATTTTACAAATTCAAAACAACACCAGCAGTCCACATATACACGCTTAAAGCCAGGAATAAAACAAAAAGAAAAGCACCATAACTTTTAAGGAATCAGCTCTCAAAACAAGTTTAGCAGATGTGGCTAAAAAAAAAAAAAAGAATAAAGTTTCCATTACAGAAACTGCGTCTCGTTAGCGAACAGAAGGATCAAGAGCCACACCACTAGAAACTTTGTCTCATGACTGTTCTTACCCAGCGTAAGAACCTGGACAGTTTGGTATAGACACCATATTTGCCTTTCTTTGCACATCCTTCTCCCCAGCTAACAATTCCAGTAACGAAATAAGTATCCTTATATCTGGTTACATGGGGACCTCCACTGTCTCCTTGACAAGCATCTTTTTGCTCTGTTTCATAACCAGCACAAAACATGTTTTCTGTTATTGCAAAGTTAGTGGATTGCTTGCAAGTGTTCCTATCAACATAGGGGACTTCAAGAACTTTCAGTTTTTTGGATAGTCGTCCACCTTCAAATTCACGCCCAAAGCCACTAACCATCCCGGATCTTTGGTTCATCAGAACTTCATTAGCAAAGTCTGCTTCAGGGAGGCATGCTGCGACAATGTACTCAGAAAATGTTATAGGCTCCTTCAGCTTTATCAAGGCTATGTCATTATCGTAAGTCTCAGCAATGTATTTAGAGTGAACAAGTATTTTGTCCACAGTATGCATCGTTTCAGAATGTTCTTTCTTTTCTCTGTCCACTTCACCTGTACAAGATTATTAAAAGGGTCATTAATATGGAGATAATATAAGAAATTAAGAACAACCTTGATAAAGGAGGACAGTACTACAGCCACTCCTAACACTTTGCCTAAGCCTTTATATCATACAGGTAAACTGTAAAGATGTATTGCAATATTTATTAGCAGCACCTGAATCAGTTTCAGTTCCGAGCTTTTGTCTATGGTGATTTTTGTATCAGTTTACATAAAGGCATAAACTGATTCAGCTAAACTAATGCAGTTTTGGGTGGAAGCTCTCACAGGAGCTTAAGCCTGGCTTATATCAGGGAAGAGAAACTGGTCTGGGTCAAGACTATGTTTTAGTGCAAATATAAAGTTGTGTTGATCTAGTATCATGCCTCAGAAGCGAAGCAGTCACAATCTGAGTTTGTTTCTTCTTCCTTTAGTCAATGTGTCATAGCTTTCCTGAGTGTTCCTGCAGAAACAAATCTGTGTGCTTCAGATGTGCCAGGAATGGTAAGCTTTCTAAAGGACCACTCTGATGAACACAATGCTAGCCAAGGCTCCTAGAACATTTGTTCTTAAATCACTTCCAACTAGCTGGCAAAGAAGAAAGGGATGCACCGTTATCACCCTTTACATCAGCTGCCCCTGTTATTACAAAGCAGGATTCCTACAACAACAAGAAATTATAAAAAGCAAAACAACAACAAAAAAGTAACAAACCGTAACAAATAAAATAATACGAGTACACCTCACACAAGATTTAGAGCACAAAGGATTAGTCTGCAACACATGCTCAAACATCACAGGAGTAAAATAAATAACCACTTACCAACAACAACTTTGATTTCTTTAGATTGGTTCATGCAATGAGCTGCCGTAAGTATAAAATTTTCATTCAAAATAGTTCCACCGCAAAACTCTTCCCCTTCCTCGTTTAACAGAACAGCCTGCAAAAGAAAAAAGGTAAGTGCAGAATTAAGAAGAGAAGTTTAAGTTAGATGAGCTATAAACAGGTAGTTGATTCCTCTGCACACGACATATATGCTTATTACTACAACATGTACTACTCTGCAGGTGTCTCCTAATATTGCATACACACATGCATAAGCTACAGATTGGCATGTACCGCTACAGAGCCTCAACTGTCTTTACGTGACGTAGATGTTCGGCTTCTACGTCACCTCACTCACAGTGCTTAGTAATGTCTTTTAGGAACAAGACACTGACTGAGCTGGGAGAGTGCAGCCCCCAAATCACCTCAACGCTTGGACTCACCACCCTAAAGAAGTCCTGTCCAAGTTCTGTTCCTGTTTGACCCCCACTTAGCGTCCCGAACACAGGAGCTCATTTTGGCTGGTCCAAACTCAAGAGGAAAACTTAGATATGAAAGCCTATTTGTGAAGCAAATGCATGCTTGATCTGACACGCTCTCAGGTATACTACCTAAATGGACTGCTATCAGACAGAACTGGAATGTAACCTGCAAAAATGACACTGGTAGGTCAGCATGACTCAAAAACCCCCTCTGGTGACAGGTTAAGCATCACCATCTAAAACTGCACAAAGCCTTTCATTTTGACATTTTAAGGCTGCAGTTTGCCAAACAGCACATCCAAGCGCCTAGGTTCAGGCAATTCATCTCCCTCCAGCTACAAATGGCGTGCTACATGGGTAACATTCAGGAGGCAAACGGGTTAAATGAACAATTGCACGCTTTCCCTCAGAAACACATCCTGCTTACATGCAGAGCACAAAGACCAGATTTACCTGCCATGGACATTCACCAAGAAGGCACTCATCACCACCCACTATCCTGGTATTGACATTCGGATTCTTGCTACTTGTACCATTGCCAGGACGGACAGTTGGGCTTTCTGTGGTAGTAACAATGGCCGCCTCCAAACTTGTTCCATTTGTGGGAGGGCCATCTTGATTACTAGTTACATTGCTATTATCATCGGGTAAAATAACTGACCTTTTTTTTCTTTTCACAAAAACTTTTCCACAAGGATACTTTACTGTAAAGACAAGAATGTTAAAATCAGAGACAGACAGAAACACCAGCACAAGAGGAAACTCCTTGACAACACCATCTCACAATAAATCAGTTAATGCAGCTGGCAGCTGTCCCGTTTTGAAAACACTAGCAAAACCTTGGCAGATGCAACAAAGGAGGAAGACCAGATGGTTTGAAAAATGAAAGCCATTTTGTAGTCCAAAAACTTGTCCATAGGTTCAGTCTCTGGACAGTGTTTTCAAAGTATTTAAAGTTTAAAACACCATCTTAAATTGTTTACATTGTTATGTTCATGTCCTTGCTCTTAGTAAAACCATCTTAATTAGGAAATGAAGTGTTTTATTTTAGGAATAATATGGCTCATGACAGCAAATTATTATTAGTTATAAAGGATATAAAAACTGACATCATGAGTATATAGTTGGCTTATCCCTTCCCCCAGGTTTGTTGAAATACAACAAAAATATACAAATGTAAATAGCATTAACTGTAATTATTTAATGTCATCAGTTACTATTTGATCAGATTAACTGAAATCTAAAGTAGAAAAGTTTTCGCAAGCTGCTATTTTATATGGAGTGTAAGTGCTTAAGTAAATGAGATATAACTGCCATCACTTCTCTCCTGCCAACAGTGGAGTTTACTCAGGTAATTCTGAGAGAGGCACCTTGGAAAGGGTTTGAAATCAGCTAGATTTTGAAAGTCCATCATATCACCTCCCACATGGAAGGCTTTGGAAATACAAATCGTCTTGCGTCAGTGTTAAATCTATGTCATGTAGAATACTGATAGCTGAAAAGACATTCTTTAACTGTGAAACAAGTCTCACCACCATTGCTATTCGTTTATTACGTGGCTTCATACCTGATGAAACACAGCGTTTGCCATCCTCTGCTAGAACATACCCTTTTGCACAGGAACACAAAACATCCTTCTGTACACTTTTTTTGATGCTGCAGAAATGCTCACAGTCACCATTGTTTATTTTGCAGTACTTTGGTATGACTATAAAAGAGATAAGTTCAGAGAAAAAACTGTAAATAAACAGTGACTTCACAGAAGATCTCAAAGTTCACCAAACTAAACCGCACTCTTTAAACAGGATCTATATCTCCACCTGTAAAACCTGAAGCATGTCTTAGTAACAACATGAGTGGCTAACAATAGCTTATGCCTTACAAAGCAGTCACATCCACTGCGTGAAACAATCTTGCCAAGTCCGCGTGGGCCCAGTGGCCATGTCATGGTGAGCTTAAAAAAGCAGAGACAAAATGACAGTGGAAGAATGAATCAAACACTAACAGAGAAGTCCACATATTGGTATATCCTCACATGATTCCTCCCTCCTGCCTTAAAAAACTCCACTCCTCATCACTCCCTGCAGTTCCATGTCTGAACTTCAGTTCCACGCCCTCCACTCTTACTTCTTGGCTACTGATACACGCTCCAGTGACATCATTAGGGTAGTAGCTGTACGCTACAGAAGTGAGACTCAGGAAGGGTTTATATACAAAAAATGATTCCTTGCAAAGCTGAAAAAGTCTCTGCATTGTCTACCGAAATCTGCTTTCTTTGGTTCTTCACTGCTGTGAGCTGAGCAGGGAGGCTGTACTTCTGAGCTTGGAATAAAGGCTCTTTGGTATCAGTTATAAGAACCCTATGCTTCTTAGTTTTATCATCATATTTTGGGGATTCAAGTTCATATGAATAGGCACTACCATAATTAAGAGGGCTTTCTTTGGAGCAAGCGTAACTTCGGAGCATTCACTAACACCATCCAGCTGTAGAGCCACCAGGGCTTTGACTTTCTGGCACTGTCCTCCAACTCATTGTTGACTGCCATTCTATTCTGTGCATTTTTCCAAGAGACGAATAATGCTCGTTAAGAAAGAGTTAACTCTCTCTGTTTCAGCTCCCTGGGAAATTCACTGCCACAGTTCTATAAAGCAGAAACCTACCAAATTCACAGTTCTTGCCTTGGTAACCATCCAAGCATGAGCAAGTGTAGGAACCAATTCCATCTTTACAATGTCCACCATAATGACAAGGACTTGAGCTGCATTGGTTCCCATCTACAAAAACAAACCAAAAAACAAATTATTGTATGAGTGTAAGCATCTTCAGTGAACTCTGAAGGGGTGTTAGTTTTAATAAGCAATCTTTCATCTTTCCTTTTAAAACGTATGTCCTGTGAGTTGCCACATTCCAGATGGAACAAAGAGTATAAATGCAATCATTCCAAACCAGCAATGATTCTTACACATATCCTCAGTTTTGCAATCTGTTTTTGGTAGCTACTCTATGACAGAGCATACACAAGCCTTTTTTTGTACGAAGATAAAAGTAATACATCATGGTCAGAGTATACATCATTTACAGTCTGTAAAAGCAGACAGGACATTTCTACATTGCAACTACTGTCTAAAGATATTAACCTTTTGGCCTCTTGCATTTCCCTACAATTTCTGCATAATAATGGCAACTCAACTTTTATTTCTTTAAAGGTCATCTCATCCCTTGTGCCTGTCTTCTGCCTGCAGTGCTGTTCCTTTGAAGAAACAGACACCAGCATATTAGTCAGAAAATACTCAAAACAAAAAAAAATGCTTTACAAAGCCCTGCTAAATTCAAGCATGCAGGCCAAATTCCTTTTCTGTGCTGCTTACAGTACCAACATTTTCCCATTGTATCCGTCAAAGTATGAGCTTGAGCTTCAAAATATTAGCTCTTACCCCACGCTCCCCACATCTATGTTGGGATCTCCCACATTTGAAAGGTAGCTCTGCAGCCTTTCTTTCTTTCCGTGACCTGGACACAAGGGGCTGACCTGACTCCAGGGCCCCAGCCACATGTATCTCACAAACCCAGTTAGACGTAGGACAGTGAGGCTGCACTGCGTTTGGAGACACGTTCCACGTAGCAGCCTTTTCTCCCACCAACACGAAGGTACCTCACTCCTACACTGATGCTCGCTGCCAGTCTCTCCCACCCAGTGACCTGCTGTAACAAATGTGTTCCCATCACATGACCCTGCTGGGCTCTTCTGCACTGTTCGATAAGAAAAGCAGGATATCCAGAGAAGTGACTTTTGCTTAATAATTCGTTGCTTTACACAATACGCTCTTCACATTTCTGTATTTTACCACCTGTTCTGCCCCTGTTTGGAGCAGCTGGCAGAACAGCAATACCCACAGAGGAAACAAGATGCAAGAAGCTGTTCATCCTAAGGATCCTGCTTCCCACCTGCATGGTGGCTCTGGCCTGTGACCTCATCTGCTGCAGCTTTATCTGCCACAGGGAACATCTGCTGGCCTTTGTGTACTGCCCGCACACCTCAACATCCCTTCTGTACCTGCACGTGGCCAAAACCAACAGCACTCCAAATGCTGCATCGTGTGGTCCACCACAGAGGCACTGAAGACTGATGTCCATCCTCAACAGAGGGAAGGCGAGAGCACCATTTACCAAAAGACAGACAGACTCGAGGCCTGCAGCACATGTCCTGGTTTCTGCCTCCTCTGCAGTACCAGGGCACTCCATCCTGTAGTAGTCTTAGCTAAGCAGCATCCTACTGTTAGAAACCGTACTCGCTTAATTTTTCCCTACATTGTAGTTGCCGCTGTGGTAATGAGTTTTACATCAGTATTGCACAAACGCATTGCAGAATCCCCTACTATGAAAGGAAGCGAGAATGAATTGTTCTAGTAACTTGGCTAAGGGTAGCTGTGGTTTTCAATACTTCTGAACACCGATAAAGCATTTGTGGACCGTGGTTTAAGATGTATGAAACTGGCATTTCCGCTAAGAGCACTGGCTGCTTGTACTCTCCTGAGAAAATGGTTTGAAATTTTCCACTGCTGTTCACTGCAACACTGACGCAGGCTTTGCTTGAAATTTCAGCCTGTAGGTTGCAGAATTCATCCCCTGCTTAGAGGATTGTGAAAGTCTGCATCTTCTTCGTGGCAACTGTCTTTAATTTTCTGCAGACTCCAAAAGACAAAGCTGAGCTGTCTTTGGTCAACATTTTTGAGTTACTCCTCCTAACACACAAGCTGGACACATATTTTCAGGAGAACATGTTACCAAACACTAATACATTAAAAATCTGTCCCTGCATAGTGATTACCAACACTAGAATCCTAATAAATGCAACTCAGACCTTTAGAAAAAAACAGAAAAGACTGATGGGTAGTATCTGCCAATCTACTGGCATGTCCTCCTTGAATGGCAAACAGACCTATAGGAAACACATCCCACAAAACGCTCTATAATACAGAAATCAACAACAGTCTGGCATGGAAGGTGACACGAAATTGGCAAGCGACTGTGCAACACAGTTTACTTTGTCTTGGCTATGGCATTTAAGTGCTGCCCTCATTTATGACTCTTTGCATCTTGAATTCCCCCATCCGGGGCTGCCCCTCTGGAGGACAACTGACCGGCAGAGTCGCACACCCAGTTTTCTGCTTCTCACTGTCCTTTGTGTGCAAAGGGCCACTATTCTTTTTTTGAGAGGGCAAAGATCATCCCAGCAATGGGAGGCAGCTGAACCTTGTCTTCGAATTAACTGACTAGGTTCAAGCAAAAGCAAGGCAGTAAATCGTATTCCTTCTTCAGAGGAAACACAAAGTGAGGGTGTCCCATGGTGAAAAGGGAGGAAGCAAGGGAGCAGGAAGTGGTTACTTAAGAGGTGCATCCTTTTTAACCTTGCAATAAGGAAGCTTAATTCTCTAAACAAACACAGAGTGTTTCTTACCTACATAGATGTTCCAGAATTCCTCCTACAGCCAGGTGTGGGAAAAGGGGAATGAAAGGAGAAAGAAAAAGTTAGACGAGAATTACTGAATTCCTCAGAAAAATATTAGAGCTTTCATACAGAGGATACTTGCAGCTAACAATTGTTAAAACAATATTTAAGTTACAGGCACATACAGTGCCTTGCAGCCTGCTATTACCATTTAGTAAATTAAAACTATATCATCCATCCATACTGCCCAGCGCTACACAAACAAGTCTCATGTGTTTTTCAGAAATATCTAGAACTCCTCAGACATTTCCCGGTGTGACTCACTCAGCATAAGGCGCTTGATTTCTTGCACAATTGCATCTTTCCATCGGTTTTGACTGAATTTACTTACATTCCTGTAATGCCAAATTCTCAGTCTCCATCCCCCCCCGTACTCCCATCAATCAGGACCTCAGAAATCCTGAGATTTAAAAATATTTTGTCCAATTTGTGTTCTTCTTTCCCTCTGCACTGAGGACTCCAGGTATGCTGTCTGTCCAAGACAGTCCTTTTCAGTGACATCTGGGCACCAGGCAGAACAGGCTGTGCTGGTTCTGCTATAGATCAGCCAACCCTTATGCTCTGAAGTACCCTGGCGATGCACCCATGACTCCCCACCCAGGTCACCTCAGGGCCACTCCAAGAACATTCTGGCCATCAAGTAATGCTAAAGTGAAATGAATCTGGCCTTAACTCCAGTTTCAGGGCTGTTCTTAACAGCCACATAGCTACAGCTGATCTTCCCAATTCCCCTTCACCACCAGCTCACTTCGAGTTTTCAAATATCACCTTTTCTACTGACCCCAGCCCCCATAGCTGCCCCATCTCTTTAACTCTCCCTTGCACTTGGGAACATATCGCATTTCTGTCTAAAGTTCAGCAGCCATCAGGGTAGGGCAGGTGACATAAGAGTCACACATACAAACTTCAATCCATGTGGGCAATCTAACATTAAGGCATATGAGAACTGTCCACAGTATACATTCTGTCAAATCAGGTACTGAAAAAGACAGCCACAAAATGATAAGCACTGCAAAGCTGCTTCAGATAAGTTCGGCAAAAATTTTCCAATGAAGTTCCATGTCAGCATTTTCCTTCTCAACATTCCTGTGGACTCTCCACCTAAGAACTCTTGACCATCGTCATGACACTCAGCTATGCCACCCAGATAGGGTGAACGTATTTCCAACACAGGTAGTATCAAAGTATTTAAAGGCCAAATACCTCACAATGGCAATTAAACAGATCAGAACAGGTAAAAGAATGGAGGCTTTAACATGGGCTGGCCTTGCAAGAGCTAAATTAAGACTGTTATCATATGCTTAAGTCCAAGCAATTCCAACCACAGACAAAATCACCATTTATTCTTTGTGTTAAGTGATTGGGAGCAACTTGTGAGTTTTGATGACCAGCTCAAAAGACCTTAATGATATTTTGTAAACATGAAATATATAGACCTATGTTTCATATTAGTTCGTCCTTACAGTTTTCTCCTGGTCTTCAAAGGCTTCTCTTGCTTCTTCTTTAGAGCAGCGCTCCTCATTGCATTCTCTTTCAATATTCCCTTTCTTCAATTCCTCCAAAAAAGAGTTAGCACGTTTTGCTCTTTCCAAGAACTTGTCGGCATTTTCTTTCTTGATGAATACTAAACAACAGAGAAAATGATACAGGTGGCAGGTGAAGAGTCATTAGAAATCAGTGAAGTAGACACAAAACCAAAACAGACCCTTTCACCACTCTACCTATACAGACATTACCTGTGAGGTTAGTCCTCACACTGACTGATACATCTCTCGATCTCTCAGAGAAGTCTCTCTCTGAGAATCAGCAACTCCAGGACAAACTGCAGGCCCCCAAAATTCTCTCCTACTGTTTTTAGTCTTGGAAATAAGAACATGCAGGTTGCCGATGAGGGTTTATATTTCTGTTGCTCCTGCTCAGGACTCCAGTCTTAAACAGAATGACTTTCCCTGAAGGCCAGGGAGACTGCATTCCTTGACTTGGTTTTAAAGCTGACCACCAGGCACCACCACGACCTGCTCCAGGGGCTTGTGGTGCAGAAACTAAATGCCACACGAACTCAGGATGCAGTAACATCTCTACTGACAGATGGGGAAAGCCCATGTATGAATTCCACTGCCCTTCACCACCCCAAATCCCACTGTGCTGCCCTGGGGTCTTCCTTCCCTCTTAACACCACCTCCCAATTGCCTGTAGAAATGTTCCTGCCTTACCAATATGTGTGCAGGTAGAGCTAAGGCAGCTGTGTTCTAAAATTTAACAAAGAGCAGAAGTAAATGAATGTCAGCTTTAGCAGGGAAGTACAGCCTGAGGTTAGTTTTGTGGGTTGTTTTATTTTCTAAAAGCTTGGTGTCACGGAAGCATAAGACTTGCTGCCTTCAAGTTCAAGCTGTTGATTTAAACTGAAGGATCACAGGCATTAAACTCAGCTCAGCCACTTGGCTGCATGAACAATAGCATTACTCTCCACTGACTTGTGCACACATTACCAGACAGGAAAAACAGAAACAACACTGGAGTAAATAAATTGCCAATTACTGTAAAAAGTATATATTCTAGGAAAGTTTGCAGAGTTTGGAAGCTGGCATTTAATTATGTTATAAACACCTGGAATTTAAAGAGAAAAAATACTTTCCAATCACAGACCGGAGCGTGGAAGACAGTGCTGCAGATGGGACTTCAAGTCCAATGGCTTACACTCAGTGGGCAGCTTGCACCTACCTTCTGGAGCGTTCTTCGTGCAATTCAATTCAGCAACAAACTTGCTGATAGTAATCATATACCATAATATCCTCTCAGAGAACACAGAGGGGATTCATTGTGTTTTCACTGGAATTGGTGGATCAGCCACAAAAAGCCAACTTCTGCTAGTGCTATTTATATGAAGCAATCCCATAGACCCTACGCGTAATTCGAAGCCCGCTTATTCTGAAAAGGCTCCTCGCAAGGAAGGCTTACAGAAAGTGCTTGTAACTTGTAGCTCAGCAACTGTTAGTTCATTCACCCACTACCTTGTTTGCCCTTAAATCCCTCTCTGCAGCCACAGGAGAGTGACAGGACGCAGCCGCTGGGGTTATTGCCTCTGTGTTCCTTTGCCTCCCTATCATCCGCCTAAGCAGATGTTTTTGTAAACTTGAACTCTCCGCTGGTCATTCTCTTTCCCAAGCTTTCCGTCACGCTTCTTTCTTCGGAGACACCAAGGAGCAACAGGCGTTGGTCAACCGAAGCAGGACGTTCCAGAAACGTGCGGAAGACCTCATTTTAAAAGCCTAAGCGGGCTGACTCACTGAAGGAAGAGTTAACGACTTTTGAAAAGCCACTCGCTGCTGGTGCTCTGGACTTTGGTGTTGACCCTAGCAGCACAGAGGACGGCGGGGACGTGCTCCCTCCCTTTGCCCCAGCCCCTCCACGGCCAAGCGCACCCAACCGAGCCTTGGCCAAGCTTCCCCTCACAGACAGGAGCCCCCCTCCATGCTGCGTGCGAGGGCACCCAACGGCGAGGGCCAGCAATCCCACTTTATAGAGGGGGACACGGGGAAGGTGGGAAACCGGGAAGGCGCAACAGCCTGGGAAAGGTTTCGGTGGACGGCGGCGGGACATGGCACCCCCGGGGCTCAAGCACCCCGAGGTGCCCCCCTTGTCCCCCAGGCGGAGGTCGCCCATCTTTTCGGCGGGGCGCGGGGGTCGGCACAGACAACCCCTCAGCCGTTTTTGGAAACCGCCCCGGGGAAGACGAGCCGCGGGGTACCCGCTCCCGCAGGCAGGGGCCGGGCGGGACCCCTTCCCTCAGCGGCGACGGGCGGGAGGGCTCTCCCCCTCACGCACCCGCAGCGCCCGGCCACCGCTTCCCGCCTTCCCCCGACAGCCCACCCCTCCCAAAGGCTGTGAGGAGACGGGCCCCCCCCCCCCCCAAAAAAAAAAAAAAAAAAAATTAAAAAAAAAAGGTGCCGCCTTACCGCCTCCCTCAGCCCGGAGCTCGCCCGCCAGCGCCGCGCAGAGCAGGAGGAGCAGCAGGCGGTCGGCCATGGTGGCGCGGAGCCCCTCGCCCCCCGCCACGCTAGTGCCGGTCCTGAGGGGGCCACGCCGGCGGGACGGGGACACGGGACGGGGACACGGGACGGGATCCGAAGCCTTCACCCGCCCCGGGTGGGGAGAGACTGAAGCGGCGTTGCTTCACCCTGCCCAGAAATAGCGGAAGCGCTGGGGAAGGGGGAAAGCCGCCGGCGGGATTTCTCAGGCGGGAGGGTGCGTGTGTGTGTGGCGGCCTGATGAGGAGACTGTTGGTTTTTTTTTTTTTTTTCCTTTAAATAAACCAAGGAAGGCGGCTTTTTAAATCGTACCTTTGATTTGCGGGGGGGGGGGGGGGGGGGGGGGAATTGAATCGTCGCTTTAATAAACAAGCGCCGGCCGAGGCTGGCGTTGCCGCCGCTGGCAGGTGCGGGGCTCGGCGGCAGGCCGAGCGGGGGCGAAGCCGGGCTCCCACCCCAAAACTCCGGCCCGGCCACCCGTGGCGGCTCCCGCCCGCCTTTCCCACAGCCCGGCGACCCTCACCCGCCGGCTCCGCGCTTTCGACGCCCAGCGCCCCGTTGATCCCGGCCTGGCGCTTACCGCGAGTTGGCCTCCATCTCCCTTTTTTTTTTTTTGGGGGGGGGGTTTCCCTGTGGAGGCCACGTCTTTGCTGCTTCCAGAGCCTGCCGTCGGGTCTCCTTCATCTTCTTGGCTTGCTTAAACGCGCTGTTGTATTAAAAATATACCTAACCCCCAGCTGTGTTTTGAAAAAGTCGCTCTGTGCAGCCTTTAGTACTGGTTGGTTTCTTTCAGCATTTTACCCTTTTTCTGCAAGACGATGATTTGTTCATAAATGTCAATATTGGAACGTTGCGGAGAAGAAATCATCCTACGGAGCACGGAAAACCCAAAACTGTTTTAGCTTGAGGGGTCCGGAGGGATGATTTTGCAATGCTGAGTGCCTCGTCTCGGTGAAAATGAGACTTTATTTGCTGGTTGTTGCTCCTAGTCACCTTCCTCCCCGGGAAATATACTCTGCTGGCATATATGCTTTCCTTTTAGGAGTAATGAGAACCTCTGGAGCATGTTTTCATACTGCAAGACCTCTTGTTTCTCAGGTCTCTGGAATTTGCTGCTTTTCCCAATTCAGGTCACTCCTTAAATGAACAGTAATACCATTCTTCTATGACAGTAAAGCAGGTTATAGGTTGTTCAGTATTGCATGGTATATGTACCATATAATGTCAATGTTTTCACCTAATAATAGAGTATGATCAATAGTAAGCGTCCTGCTTGCTGATAAGGTTTTGTGATTGAGCTGATATTCAGCATGATTTGAATGAATCCAAAGTGTAAATTTTGCGTAAGACACTGAAACAGTTTTCTAATCTCCTGGTCCATTTTATCTCCCTCACCTTTTCACTGTTTTCATGCTTAGATTAGAAGGTACATTTTTTTTAATGGTTGATGGTATTTTCAGAGTGCTTCAGGTTCTACCGTTTATGCATTAAGGCTTTAGAGAATGGTCTTTGGCCAGTGTTTTGCAGATAGTCAGACAATTATTCTGTTCTGGTTTTAGATCTCAGGACAGAGAGTACAATTTAGATTATACTGGACAACAAATGAATCAAACATTCCCTTTCATTTTCCCTCTTCTGTATCGATGAGCAAGGCAAAGATAAATCAGCAGTATTTTTCACCACTCATAAATATAGAGTTAAATACTACACTTAACAGCCTTACTGCAATAATGCGTGGTGCAAGAAGACTAAAATCAAGTTTTTGTAGCAGATCAGTAAATGTGGAATTAACCTTTTCCCAGCTTTCTTGTCCTGGAGACTCTCTACAGTTCCTCCTCATCAAATCTACCTGCTGCCACTGCAACTGTTGTAGAAAGCTACTTTAACACAAGCTAAAAGAAACACTTTTTCTATTTCTTCTGCTATTGCATCATTATATTACAGGACCCATCAGCATAGGAAGTTGTGAAAGCCAGAAGCATAAACATGTTCAAAAGAGATTGCACACATCTGTGGACAACAGGTTCATTCATGATTGTTCAACCTAATGCAACTTCTGGCTCAGGAAGTCTGTACATCACTGATTACCAGAAGTTGAGAGGGTAGCTGGAAGACGGATCATGGTATACTGACAGAGTTTCTCTCAGCATCTAGCTCTGTCCCCTGGCAGAAAGGGATGCAGAACAAGAGGGACTGAGTCTGATTTGTTATGGCCATTCTGTGCCCGCTTGACAAGACACACACGTTTACAAACAATACCAATAGGGAAGTTATTTTATATATTCAAGTAGGCATTAGGCTCGTTTCAAATCATTAATAGTGGTGTTGGTATCACATGCATCACATAGCTGAGATAATGAAGGAATGCTTCAATAGGAAAATGACAGAGAGGGGTTGGGGGGCAATAACATGATCTGGAAATGTTCTGGTTCATTATCATTAATCCATGTGCTTCTTCAACCAGTCAATGTATTTGGATACCCTTGTGTAAACCCCATAGCTGCCTTTAACAGCACAGCCCTTTCCCCAGCTGACAATCCCAGTCAGAAACCAAGTGTTCTTGTACTTTGTAGCGTGAGGTCCACCACTGTCTCCCTTGCAGGAGTCTTTAACGCCGGTCAGGTCTCCTGCACAGAACATATTCTCTGTAATATTTAAATCGGTCTCCTTTTCACATTCTTGTGTCTTTACACGTGGCAAATCAACTCTCATCAGAACAGAAGAGGTGGCACCTCCATCTAGTAGGCGTCCCCATCCGCTCACTGTGGAGAACTTGATGGAGGACAGTTCATACACTGCAAACTGCTTTTCAGGCAAACATATCGGCACCACATAGTCGGTGAGATTCACGGGTGTTTCCAGGCCTAGGAGGGCAATATCATTATTGACTTGTCCATTCGTGTATCCTTCATGAACGATGATCCTGGCAACTCCACTTTCTTGCTCAGTTTTCTCATTGTAATTTATTTTGTGTTCACCTGGAAAAGTTATTAATCGCAGGTCATGTCAGGCAGCTCCTTGATTCCTCAGAAGTTTAGGGAGGTAAGGGGTTTCTAGTCTGATACCTCCTAAAGACAATTCCCTTATACTACCAAAGCCTGCACATTTGGTCTTTTACTCTGGTTTGCCAGGATGAGAAGCTGCCGCCACAACCACAGCTCGATAACATGAGGAGGGGAAGATACATACCCAGTCTCACCCGAAGCTGTTTAGGATGAGTATACTCCAAACAGTGAGCTGCAGTGACCACCCACTCTGGCGAAAGCAGGGTACCGCCACACTTTCCTTTCTGATTCTGTATTATAAGGGCCTGCCAACATAAAGCAAATGTATGTCTTGCATCAACTGGGCTTGACCTGAATCTCAGTAGCGTTGGGTTTCCTATTGCTGCCTTCTGTCACTTTATGCAACTGTGTTTGAGAATACTGTGCTGATTGCATGGAGAATTTAGGAGGGGGAGTCTTCCCATCGACATTTTCTCCATCTTGTAGTATGGACCCTGCCTATTATGGCCAAAAGTGTATCCCTGCAAGCTGCAACTCAAATTCTTGCTGGCACTAAGGTTAAGGACTAAGGGGTCAGGAGATAGAGGAGGTTGTATTACCACTCCACTCCTACGAAAGCAGGCACTCCAGAACAAGGCTAAGATACATAATTGAAACAGGTAGATCTGCTACCTATGGATGTAGAGGGAATTTGGTTATCCAGACCTGGCACTTTTTATGGATTTTTAACATAATAGATTTAAAGCAATGAGTTTAAGATAGTGGTTTCATAAGGGGAAAAAAAAAAAAGGCAATGAAAGATTTCTGAAGACTCACTTGCCATGGACATTCACCTGGAGGACAGATTGAACCACCTACTATTCTCCCTCGTGCAGTTGCATTTTTTTTTGCCAGTACTGGTATTTTTCCACATGGGTATTTCACTGAAAAAAAAAGAAAAAAAACCAACAAAGGGCAGCAAGTATGATTTTATTGCACTGAATTCACAGCAAAATGTGTAAGGTCTTCAGTGAAGTTATGTTAGCTGAAAAACTGGTCTCTAGTCTGGGAGCATGGGTTCTCAAAAGTACTTTAAAGCAGCTCAGCAGGTAAGTAGTCTTTTTGTTTGGAAACAGCCAGAAATGCTTTTACAGATAGAATGCAGGTCCATACATTATCACTGACATATATTCAGCTACCACAGGAGTTTGCAAACAATATACCTGCTTAAGAGATATATCAACACAATGAGGTAGGCTGCAGCCTGGAGAGCAGAAGTGACTCTGTTGAGCTTTATAGTCTACATATTTTCAGCGACCCTGCTGACTTTTAACTCCACTGTACCAAGTGCACAGCATCCACTGCATGGTGAGATACCAGCTTAAGCGTGGGACGTGCAGCTTGCTGTCCCTTGTTCAGGTGGACTCAAAGATCTCCTAAGAGCAGACACTATGTCTTCTGGTATGCCTCCCAGCAGACTGTGCCTAGTTTGCTTGGGTCCAGAGCATCCTTGATTCTTCTGGACTGCATGTCTCCATCTAAGGTCTGTTTTTAGCCTGGGCAAGCATGTGAAGATTGGCAGTAAGAGAATCAAATCTTGAGGACTGAACCTGCGACTGAGCTGCAGTGCAGAGGAAGCCTTCGTGTTTTCAGTACATCCTTCACCCAACAGAGTTTTCCTTTCAAGAAGAAGATGGTCTACCTTTGGGGGTTTTTGTGTGCCACGTGGTTGTGCTGTAACTGAACACTCTGTCCCTTCCATCCAGCAGTCACTCTGCGATAATGCGGTGAGGAGTGCTCGCTTTCTATCACTTTAGGAGCCAGGGCCCTATAGTCTATGCTGAGCTGAATCCGACATCTCCACAGATCTGTAATGGCCTGAACATGCCGATTGCCTCAGCTGATACGAAGACAGCGTCAAGCTTTTACAGGTACAGGCAAGGTATGGAGAAACAGAACTAGATCTTTGGTGGCAGCTGGTGAAAGAGCAGAATAGACATGACACAAACCCTCTAACGCTGTATGCAGGGCAACGCCAGTCTGGGCATTTGAAAGGGCCATTGTGAGAGATGACAGAAGGACGGTGAAGGGGCTGAGCAGTTACACAGTTGTGTCTGTTTGCGACACACGGTCAGCGCTATGGCTATTTTGGTCCCCAAGGAGCAAGCAGCAACAAATACATCTTCCTCGCAGGGGAAGACATGCTGAAAAGCCTGTGGGGAATATTGAATTTTTTGTTCTCAGCTTTTAACAAAAGCAGCTTCCCCATCATGTGATATTGCAGAATCTGTTAATAAGGGATAAGCACATTAGTAGACTTTTTTTTCTAATGAAATTGCTGTTGTTGAGAGCTAGGTTGTCATTATCAGTTCTCTGCATGAGTGCTCCATTGAGGTGTGTGTGGGGGGGCATCACCACTCAGAATTACTTTGCATGCTCCCTGCAGCTCTGTCCGTTATGTTCATATCCCCAGGGGTCTCTTTTTCCCCTCTAATAAAGTAATTCAAGTAGGCATCTGCAATAGAGTCAGGTGCCAGCTCATTTATTGGAAAAATATTTAACTTGTGCATCCCTAGTCCTAGTTGAAATTTACCTTGTCAGATGAGTGAGAGAAATATCTAGCCATAGTGTCTAGAGGAGTACCAAAAGTGTATTAGTCCTGCCAAATAGGAAAAAAAAAAAGAAAAAAAAAGAAAGAAAAAAAGGAAGAAAAGAAAAAGAATAACTGGTTTTCTTTGGTTTTTAATAGGCTTCTTCCTCTCTTGACTCCTGCGCTGAAGTAAATATGGTAATAAAATCTATAGTCACAATTTCAGGTTGGAGATCCAACTCTAAAACAATGCTGCCCCCAAAATATTTTCCCACCGTGGGTGTAAGCTAAACCAAAAAAGGACTTGTGAGGCCCAGAGCCCCTCCACTCACCAGAAACCCCTCAGCCTGACCCCAAATCCCTGACTACCTGCCGCTCTGCTTTATTTAGACCACCCGGCCACGAGCTTGTCTCCACTGCTCAGTTCTTCTCTACTAGACCAGTGGTGGGAACGCTCCCGAAGGAGGAGACAGGGGTGCAGCTCCCTCCTCCCTCCTAGCAGGTGGGATGTTCAATCCCGAATTTCCCATGTCCCGGAGGAGTGGAGCTCTGGGGCCAGGAAGGAGAGGTCCAAAAGGCTCCCTGCTCGGTGTGCACATTTTGCCAGCTGCTTTTTTGGGGTGTCTAACTTCCACCAGAAGCCCAAACGTACTGCTCTGGACTCTGCCCTTGAAGAAGAGGTGGCGAGCTGGTGGCTGACGGTTATACCTCGCACCTCCCGATGTGTACGTGTTGAAAACTTTTCTTCCAGAGCTGGCTTAGACTTAGCATCGGGCTAGTAGTATCTTACCTTGGGGAATGCAGGACACGCCATCACTCGCTAAAGCGTAATCGTCCGCGCAGAAGCACACTCGTTTTTCAGACTGCTCGTCAGTACAGTACTGTTCACAGCCACCGTTGTCGTAAATGCACTTCAGTTTGTCAGCCATGGCTAAAGTCAGAGAAAGAGTGTTTAGGTTTCCAAATGTAGATTTTGGTGCTTAACATGAGTCAGTTGCGACTTGAAATGTTGACAGGGAAGCAAGGCAGCAAAGCAGATTTCTGTGATTTATGTACAGTGACTGCATCAAAAGGGCCTTCCATGTGGCAAAAGCTAAGTAGGTCTGGATCTCCAGGGATTAAGGAAGAAAAGGCTATGCTTAAGAAACATACACCTAAAATTAAATCAGTCTGCATTTACGCAGTAGCTGAACTGTCTAAAGGATGGAGGTGGTGTACTTGTGTGGTAACCATACGGCTGAAAAATTGTAATTCTTTTGTATTTTGCCATTTGGGAGAAGGATGCTCTGGGATGACCATTGAGGCTGCCTGGTTAGACCTGATGAATGCCTAGTCCTTCTTTGGGCTCAGTGTGTTCTGAGGGTGTAAGTGTAAGACTCAATGTGCAGTGCCCACTGAAATCAATGGAAAGACGTATATTGACTTTATTAACTGCTGGATCTGTGCCCTCTGGCTTTGTACGATGCATATGCAGCGCAGTTATCATTCACATACTGCACTGAGCTTTGAAGTCAAAGTAGCTTCAGCACTTGGGTAGGAAAAGAAATTCCTTCTTTTCACTCAGATGGTGCACAAAAGGCAATTTTTTTTTTTTTTTTTAACAAAGTCATCATAGGGTCATAATTATCTCACTGCCTTGCAGTGCCTGGCTGCCAGCTGGTTAGATCCATCGTGTGACACCACAGGCAGTGTGAACAGTAGCCGTCACGGCTAGAATTATGGAGAATGATAATGATTGCTACTGTTTATCTCAATGCCTTGCATTTGAATTAATAATGGCCTTTTTATTTTGTTAAGCTATGCCAGAGCTGACCTTTTTCACAGCTTTTGCCCTCATATTCGATGGGACAGCGGCAAACGTAATCCTGAAACTGGTCGTCACAACTCCCGCCATTCTGACAGGGGTTGGAGTCACACTGGTTAGGGTCTGTAAAAACATGCAGTGTCAGTCCGGCTCACACGAAGAGCTGCAGCAGCGGGAGTGTTTTCGCAGCTGTTAGAACATCCCAAACAATCGTACCAGAATAGATGTGCCAGAATTCTTTCTGGAAGAAAAAGATGCGAGATTTAATTAAAGAAAAATTAACTCAGGTTAAGTCCTACAGCACTTATAGCACAGGAGGGGGTACAGACAGCCACAGTGATGCCCCTTTTGCCTTTATAATTTATGACAGTTGATATCCATAAAATATTCTACATTATTTTCTACATTCTACATTATTTTCATATACCAATAGAGAAGGGCACTGTGTAGCACACACAGATAGGTGATCCATCAATAACCTCCATATAGTTGAGGTGGGGTTGACTGAAACAAATGTTGCACAATACAATAATTTAAGGTATTCTCAGGCCAGGAATTACTGGGAGGTCACGGAGACGACTTAGAGAGCGTCCACTTTCCCACCATCCCCCAGATCAGTACTGCCTGGGGCAGCCCATGCAATATACCCTCCTGCACCTCACTGCTGCTGCATGCCCCCCTATAAATATGAGAGAAAGATGCAAACAGCAGGACACAAAGTGCTTTTTTTGCTCTCTTAAAGTGTCAAAGCACACCCTTGAGTGGGGGGAGTCAGTCTGACAGTGAGCGCTCACCCAGCCCCGTGTTACTTACTGTCCTTTCATCATCATGGTAAATCTCTCTTGCTTCCTCAAAGGAACACTTTTCTTCCATACATTCTCGCTCCAGTGACCCCAGTTTTAGCTCTTCGAAGAAGCTGTTGGCTCGCCTTTGCCTTTCCAAAAAGCTGCTTGCCTCTTCCTGCTTTAGAAAGACTGAAAAACAGCAGCACGGTCTCTTTGTCATCAGCTGTGCTCTCCAGACGGAGAGGACAGGGGGACGATTTCCCCTCAAAGTTTTTCCCAAGTTTTTTCTGAGACACTTTAGAAAAGAAATGGGCGAATGTGAAAGAGACTCCTTTCTCTGGCGTGCCTCCCAGGTAACGTGGCAGTACGTGAATTTTACAGAGCCCAGACCTTAAGAGGAGATGGCACGTTACACCAGTGCGTACATCAGTGACTCCTAAGGTATCATCGCGCGTCATATAGTAGGTCTCAACATGCACAGCAGTTTCTTTCAATTTTAGCAGCTGAAAAGCCTGTGTCGCTTCACCGAGCACCGATGTACATGGCGACACCTGATTTTTCTGTACTCGCTACAGTAAGTCAGTCACTTGGTGACACGTGGACCACAGTCACCCCTTCACCCACAGTTACGTGTTATCGCACACCCCTTCACTCTTTGGACCTGCAGAAGGCACTTACCCCACCACTAGTAGACCACAATTTTACAACCGCTGCTTTAATATATTTATCTTTAGTTTTCTTCTGTTAAAAAGGCTACGTTAAAGTACATAGGAAGGCTGGACAAGGCTGTTTGCGTATCCTGGTGGAGCCTGTGGATGGCTCCTTGCTGCTGCCAGCACCATAGACCACAGCCACGTGGGTCTCCTTGTCCGTCTCTGCCGTGCTTTGGAAAGACGTCGGGTACACAGGTTCGAGAGCAGACATCAGCAGAGCTCACTTCCTAGAGCTACGTCAACTTGCAGCTGACAGAAGCGTGCACTGAAAGAGCCGATAGCATTGTCACCACGCTGACCTGCTCCTCAGCTTCAGGATACCAGCACATCACACAGTTATGCCCTCCCGGTATAATTCAGGATAAAGAACAAGAAGGCCCAGTACTGCGGTCTGCTCTTGCTCCATGTACTACACAGAGCAAGTCTTGAAATAATTAATTTTGCATTTTTTTAATCTCCTCTATGTCAGTAGGAGATTCTGGAGCTTCGTAACAGTAACTTACATGTCAGCACTTTTAACTCTTTCACCTGGGATTGTGGGTAGATTTGGGGATTGAGGCTGATGCATATCACCTGCCTTTCCCGCTGGACATTCTCCACTACATGACTCCTGAGAGAGCAGGAGTTATCTCCTACCTGCTGGAAGGGCTCTGAGGTGGTTGCTGAAGGACAGGACTTGTGTGTGTCCTCACTGACACACACACACAAACAGAAATACTGAAAGAGTTTATTCCAGTCTGGTGAGGTGTCTCTAAACGTTTGTGTCTAATCAGAACATTTGCTGAATTACAGGCAAAATAGTGGGAATTTTCCCTATATTTCAAAGTTACTTAAGGAATAAAATATTGTGTGGCGTGCATTGAATTTATCCCCGGGTGTTTCATAAACATTTGCTCATTGTAGGAATGTCAGCTGGGTCTTTCTGCCGTGATTTCAAAGTCAGGCTGTATGCATTTAATATGGCTTTCTTTAAAGGCTTTTAATTAACCTTACACTGCAGAGACATGACACGTGTCAGTGCACAGGCACGGACTCCGACAGAGGAGTGTGCCTGGGCGCGTGGCTGGGGACATCCTCCTGCTTTTATTTCAGTGTTCTCCACTTATTTACATTGGAATGCTCTTGACTTTGCTACGTATTTTTCCAGCTTTGTTCACTGCAACGCAGGAGACCCAGTCAATGGCTAACTGGGAATCTGAAAGCACTGGGTCTGCTTTATTAATTTGGGAGCTGATTTTTAGACACGTACCAGAGCCACTGAAGAGCTACAACCTCACTGCCTTCTACTGCTGCCGAAACAGGGTGGATCCTCACCTCTTTAATTTCTCATCAGCTGAATGACAGACTATCGATTCTTTGCTTTGAAAAATGCCATAATTCAAAATGAAATAACAATAAATCCAAGTTCCTTTTTTCACATAGGTGATGGTTTGCCTGCTCTCTGTGCAGTGAGATAATAGATTCATTTAGCAGTCTACAGGTGCTTCTCCTTAGTTGGCAAAACAAGCGCGTGGATGCCATCACTGAAAGCAAACAAGAGCCTTAGAATAACTCACAGGGACAACCGGAGGCAGGACAAACATGCAACAGTGCTCAAAACTTGCAATGAAAATTACATCTGAGTAACAGGGGAGAGGTCCATTGTCAGTAAACATAATTACAGCCATATCCTACAACATACCTGCATCCAGAGAAAGAGGAACCAGTAGTAGAGAGCAGAGAAACAAAGCCACGCACTGCCTGGAAACCATGATGAACCCTGAGAGCCAGCGTCCCGGTGGTGTATTGACATTTCAGCAAGGACTGTTTGGCCAAAGAGCTTGACTTCAAATGCTCGGAGCCAGAGGAGGGGCCGGCGAGTCATGGAAACAGAAAGAGATCCACGACAGCCCGGCGAGCCGAGCAGAAGGGCACATGCAAATCCTGCAATGTGCCCTTTTCACACAAGCGGGGAGCTTGGTTTTGAAGCACGCTCTCCTGACCTGTGCAAAGGCTATGCTGATTACACAGGCTGCTATCCCTGTCTTCGTTTTCCATCTAACATGCTTTTTTTCGTGAGAAACATAAATGCCAGGACCCTGCAGCCGTATGACTGGCACTAACTTGGCCACATAGTCCTGTACGCAGAGAGCAACGATGTGACATTTATCTTGAACTGGTGGTCAAGATAGGGCCTTTCAGTGCTTTGGAGTACGATTGAACCACGACGTCTGTCTTTTCCCATTTCTCCAGCAGCTGAAACTCTGCACTTCTGGCTGACTTGACTTGGAGACACTAATTAACCAGCAAGAGGCACCCTATGCTGTTCTCTCCATCTTTCCTGCAAGACCCATGTGGCCTGCACAAGTTGTACTGGCTGGAAAAGGCAATGAGCTGATCCACGCTATATTTCGTTAGTAACGATAGGGGTTTGAGGGGCTAATCTGCAGACAATGTTTTATCTGGAACATAAGCAGTCCTCTGATTTAATGGAAATCAATTAATGGCATCAGACTAGAGAGTTGACAACATTCTTGGGGAAATATTTACTTAAGATAGCAGCGAGGTAAAGAGCATGTTTGTCTATGAGAAGTGAAGCTGGCTGAAGGCCAGAGTATTTTCCAGGCTGTTCTCCCCTTCCTGCATGGAAAAGAAGGAGGGTCAGCTCTGCATCTGAACGTTGCAGCAAAGAAAAGCAACAGCTAGATTTTTACTTTGCCGCCAACGCTCAGTGTATCTCCCTGCAGAAGCCGTGATTCCTTAGGAAAGCTGGGCTCCCGGCCGTTCTTCACAAGCGGTCCTGTTGTTTAGCGGCGGTGAGCACAGCTGGACGTCCCGCTTTGAAATCGCTTTCCCAAGAAGGGGCATCCGGGCAGTTCTCTGGATCGAAGCCTGGCTAATTCCCAGCAGCCCAGTTCCCAGGACAGTCGAGGACGGGTGGCAGGTCCTGTCCTGGGGCAGAGGAAGGAGGCCACTTACTGGAATACAAAAGGAGCTACAGCAGCCCCACGCCGTCCCCGTCTCTGCTTTTTGGGAACCCTCTCCACACCTCATAGCATGCAATGATCCTCATTCCTTGTTTGCTTGCCTACATCAGTGAGTTGAAAACAGCAAGGGCACATTTGGCTTAGCAAGACCAAAGCCAAGCTTGTTGGAGCCGCTTGAAAATCTCTCTTTGTCTCATCTTCTTGGGGAAAGACCTAGCCCTGTCTAGTTGAATGAGTCACGCAGATCAGAGCGTGAGGCTGTGCCTATTGCCCCCCCAGCCGCACTGACCTAGGCTGGGGGGACATCTCCCTGCTGGGGGGGGGTGGCTGCCACTCCACAGCAGCATCTCTGCACCTCTGCAGCCCTTTGCTTTCTCCTCTTCTTCTTTCGCAGTGTGCAGATCCTGTACATCCTTTAGGACCGACGCAGTATTTTCCTTCTGTCTTTCTTCCTCTGTTGGCATCCCCTTAAACATGAAAGATTTTGCTTTTATTGCTTGGGAATACGGCCAAACAGTGTGTTATTTTTAGAGCCCAGGGGGAAGCCCAAGTGCTGGGAACAACAGTCGGTTCATATGGGGACAGTCCTTCTTCCAAGAAAAATTCATGTGATTAGGTTTCATCAGGGATGACCATGCCCACGAGGAGGGTCACTGAGGATTCAGCAGTCCCAGGACTTCATCACAGCTCTTCCTTCATGAACTTCACATTGACAGACCTCGTCTCACAGCCATTTCCTACTAACTTCAGCCTGGCCAGTTCTTTGGTTGAAGAGCTCTGTTTTTAAGGAAGAGCTCCCCTTCCTTACTGTCTTAGACCCCAGCCAGAGGAGCAAACGTCAGTTCCTTTGCTTTTCTTCCCCAGAAGATCCCTAAGTCTCACTTCATTTTTCTTCTTGTGTGGTCTTGCTGTAGTTCATGAGAATTGCCCTGGCATTCTGCTCTATAAATCTCCTTGCCAGTGCAGGCTTCAGCCTTGGCTTATGTTTTCTGAGCAGTTCCAAGAAAAATAATCTGCTGTTCAATTAAAAGTGAATATATATTAATGCAAACGTGCACCCTTGCTGCTCATGGGTGCTACTAGAATCAGTCTGGGGACAGCTGTTCAGAAGATATGATTTAGGGTATTTTTTAGTGTATGCTTTGGATGTGCCAAAGTTGCTTTATTCCCCCCCCAAAAAAAAGTTAAAAAAATTAAACATGAAAAATGTTAACAATGTAAAATAAATAAATCTAAAGCAGAAACATTAACCTGGAAGACACGATAAACTCATGTCTCAGAACATACCATTCTTTATTTTTGTTTTGTTTCCTACTGACAGTTTTCAAAGAAAAACTCTAACAATGTTGTTATTTTTAGTTTCCTATTTGGGGTTGAAGAGAAGACAGGTATGGAAGCTAGTGGAAACTGTGCAACTTGATCTGATCCAACAGGTCACTGGTCATTTAAACGTGAGTTTTCTAGTCAGCACTCAGGAACAATTTAAAAAAATAAATCAATGATTTCTATTTCAAAGAGGCCATTTGAGTAAGCTGACAAGGCGGTGTCTAGGTAAGAAAGGTTTAGGAACAAGCTGCCTCATGAATTTTGGAAAATTCAATTTAAATGTCCAATAACAATAGTAACCTGCCATCCTTCATTTATCAGACTAATTAAAAGCAAGCCAAGCCTGTGATCAAGTTAATAATTTCCTGTCTGTTGTACTAATCTAAATATATGAATATCATGCTGCTAAGCTTTAAAGCAAATGATTTGGGTTTTAGACCTCAAAAGAGAACTATTTCTTTCCAGGAGAAAATTACTTGCCTGCTTGACTGAGTTCTGTATCCCCATACAGCAATTATTCTCATAAAGAGGAAGCAGAAGATGGGGAGATAATATTTTTGATAATTTTTTTTGTGACGAGCTCTGAATACAAGTGCTTAATGTTTTATTTTGTTTCTTAATCTTGATGTGGGTTATTTCTTTCTCTTCTTTTGCTGCCTGAGGAGAAGGATATCTGAAGATACCTAGATAATAAAGGAAGGAAAAGACATAGAAAAGGCAGTGCAAAATAAATTTACAATAAAGGCCGTGTGCCCCAAAGTTTGTCTGTCTAATGCCACCTATCTCAGTTGGTGATAAGAGATATTAACTCTACTAGAGACCTTCTCCTGACTGTGTCCCAAGACCATCACAGCTGCAACAGCACCACTGGTAAATCTGTAGTCCTTTAAATGCAGCTGGGGGCCTTGCTGTCTTGTCAATTGATGTGGAATGAATAAATACAAAAACCTGAAAGGTGACTGATGGATTCACTTCAATTGATCTGTCAAAGATAATATTTCAGCACCAAACCAGCTAATCTGAGTAAAAACATTTCAGAATAAAAATGCAAAACTTGATCCTTGATTTTCTACCACCATCTTTAGGCTGCCACTGGTACGGGCAGGGGAGAGGTGCAAAGTTGCCTGGCAAGCATATTTTAGTGCGTCATCTCATCTTCCTGCTATAGGGACTTTATGTTGTAGGTGATTTTGGCCTGTCTTGGCAGGGTCAGAGCCCCGGAGGAGCTGGCAGAGCTCCTCGTGGTTTGCCTTTGCCCCAGCTGCAACTCGACGTCTCCTTGCAAAGGGCTGAGGGACTCATCTTCTTGCTATGCTGCTAGGTTAGTTGGGGAAACATTACTACTTTGTCTTGCAGCCTGCTTTTTGCGTGCACCAAGCCACTGTTTTTCTCTTGAGGCTTTGTCCGGACATAACGTTGCCCCCAAATTTCTCAAGAAAAGGTTTGAGCTTTGGGTGAGGACGCTTCACTGTGAATGCCCTTTGGACCGAGCAAAACAGTTGGAGCCCGCTGACGACGGGGGGTGTGTGTTTATTTACGTATGATGAGATATTTTGAGCTAACCGCGTACAACAGCGCGTGAGCAGCCGAGGGAGGGAGGGAACAGATGCGAAAACAGCTGTACTGGCCTTACCCACGCTCCGGCAGAGCCCTCCAGCACCTCGCCACCCTGGGCACCCCTCGCCTCTGCCCTGCTGCCTTTGGGGGCTGTCCCTGCCGGGGACATTGCAGAGGCTGGGGCCACAGGAGCGAGCATGGGTACTACTGCTCAGGGAGGGGAATGCTGTGCCCGTTCTAGGAGCTGATCCAGCCAAAAACTGCCAGGGGAAAGGTGGGAGGATAACTGAGTCACTCCCTGGAGCTGGTGGGACCAAGGGTGCAGCGCTTAGGAGGCAGAAGGGGAGCAGGGAGGGGAGTTTGCTGCTGGACTGGCAGCAGTTCCGCGCAGCTTCTAATTTGGCATATGACACGCAGTGTTTCTTCTGAGTTAAAAAGTCTTTGCGCCCTTTGTGCTCCTCGGCCCACTGCACCCACCAGCCCCACGCGCTCCACTCAAAAAAACCACCCACCCGCTCTGCGCTCTCCCCCCTCTGCTTTTTGATCTCTGGCTGACATATTACAGCCCCTCGCCCCACAGCACCCTGCCAGCAAGCCAGTCCCCCGCCATCCATCCCTCCAGGCTGGCATGACAAGCGGCTGCTCGGGTGCCTGGCCAGGGTACGAAGGAACCTGCGGTGGGACCAGCCTGTGGTGGGCTGGGTGCCGAATATCACTTACGCACTTAAAAACTGCCTTTCAGCGATGCAGAGCAACAGCAGCTCGAGTTAAATGACAAAGAAAGAGGCATTAATTCACTGCTGGTTTGGAAAATAAGGACTACAGGTCATCCTCCCCAGTGCTGTTAGATACTTTCTCTTAAAAATGCATTTATGCAGCCGAATTGTCTGCAGAGAGGTGGCAGCTGAGTTTCTGCTTGCCGAGGGGATCATCCACCAAGAAAGCAGAAAGAAAGAGAAAGAAACAAAGATGCCTGAGCAAGAGCCAGGTAAGGGGCTCAGGCAGCTTTGGGTGACAGCCGGCAAGAGCGGCCAACTGGGGCAGGAGGGCGGCAAGGCAGCCCTAGTGCTCAACACAGTGCAGGGGGATGTAGGGCAGCAGGTACCTGAAGGATTGCAGAGGGTCTGGAGTAAAAGGCTGGATTTCCTGAGGATACAAGATCTGCAGGATATCAAAGCTAAAGCCAGCTGCAGAGACCTGTAGGAGCAGCTTGTGATAGTGGACGGCCAGGTAATCAAGTGATGGATGAAGCTGAAAAGGCTGCCTGGGAAAGGAGCTGAGAAGACTGTGCACACACGGCGCTGGACTAAGCTGGAGCCACAGTAGATGGTTCCCTGAAAATATCAGCTTGAGGTGCAGTGGCTAGGAAATATGTGGAAAGGAATTAAACAAACAAACAAAAAAACCCAGGAAAAATCTGATAGAAACTTGCTGGTGAGGGAGCTGGCATCCCTCTGCCTGAGTGGGTCTCAGGATCACCTCCTGCTGCCTTTCACACAACAGCTCACCAATCAAGGCAAACAGGTACTTTGGTCCCCATATATGCTATTTGAACATGATATTGCACAGTCTCCTGCCTAGAAAAGTGACAAGCTCAAAGTTTCACAAACCTTAAATTTCTTTCCTGAATGTATTAAGGGAAGAAGGGGAAATTTCATAAGTATATTGGACAGCATTTAAAGTTGCCTGGAACAAAGTAAGTTGAGTACATCTAATACCTTTGCCAAAGGCCTTGCGTTGTCCTGCTGCTGCAACTGGCTTTGCCCTGTCAGGGTGTTTGTAAGGACAGGAGAAGTTACTTATCAAGTGCTTTGCTATTACAGGTCAGGAAACTATCTCGTCCTCTGAGGGTCTTTACATAGCCATTCATTCCTGTCCACCTGCTTACGAGTCTCTAAGCATCTCATCTTCACCTTCCTTAACAGCTGTTAAAATAAACAATAGTTATTGCTAGTGCGGCCATCATAGTTTACGTGTTACCTATTCATCTCCTTTCAAATGAAAGCCCAGAGAAGCTACTTCAACATCTAAACATCTTATTTTGATGATACGGTATCTAGACAGTTTACACCAAATCTTAAGGGACAACTGAATGTGGCTCTTCTGTTCCTACATTCTAAGTTAAGGGAATTTAATTTGGGTATCTCCCTCGTACTAGGCAGATCTGCCACTCACCCCCGCCCCCCAAAATCTAGGGAGACTGCTAATTTGGGGGACTTGTGTGGACACTGAACTTTACAGTGCAGTTCATAATAACCATCTGACATACGATACAGAAGGGGAATGAGAGTCCCTGTCATTTTGAGATAAGTGATGTAAATGAGTTACGGTCCAAAGTCCTCAGTTTTGCTCAGTGACAATATCCATGCAGAATGGAGAAGGGGTTTTGTCTTCCAACTAGCAAATTGCTTCTGTATCTAGGAAAGACTGTGCTCCAACTTTGAGCCAGTTATCTACAATATAAGAAACCCAGGATGAGTCCAGAATGTTTCCAATAGGAAATAAACATCCTCACAATTAAAAATAAATCAATCATTATTAGGTTTTTATACAGAAAATGCTTTACTTTCCACTAAGGTAAATCTGGGCTGGAAGTCTTTCATTCTTTTGCTCTAACAAGTATGATGTGGCTCTGCTCAGAAAGGTTGGACATCCTTTTGCTCAGAAAAGTCGGACTACCTACTACAGAGGTAACTGTTATGTTAACAAGAATGAGAGTAAATAAAAGCAATCAAATCCCAGTAACACCTTAGCTGGATCGTGTAATTGCACACAGTCACCCTCTCAGCCCAAATCACTCCCGTCAGTGTGAAATTCACCCCCTACCATGGCATGACGGTCCTTAAAGCCATTCATCTGTGAATGTGCAAACACGTTCTTCAGATGCTGCAAGAGTGAATGTGGCTTCTTGTTTCTCACCCAGCTGCAGCTGCTGCCGGACACAGACCTCCAACTTGTTCTGCTAAAACCACAGGATCAAGAGGAGCGTGCAAACAGGAGGAGGGGAACCACAGGATACGCAGCTTCCTGAGGGAAAACCCAACAGCGATGTGCCATCTTTCAAAAAAAGTGTATGTGGGAGAAAGGGAATCAATCTGATTACCTGGCACTGGCTTTCATTTTTAATCTCCAGCCTGCAGACAGGCTTTATTTCCCCAGTGCCAGGTAAGTGAGACAGGATCACAAGGGCAAAATGGTGTTTTTCTGAGATGGTCCAGAATGACTAGGGCAAAGGATTTGAACACATGGACCCTGACAAGCAACAGCTAGACAGACCTGGTTTGCTGTTCCAAATCCTTCAGCCTATGTCTGTTTTTATATGATACCAATAAGAAGCTTTTAAGACTGTGAGATAAAAATAAAACACAGAGCATGTCTATATAAAGGCATTCAGCAAGAAGCGCTGAAATTTATTCAAATTAATTACAATAGAGACCTCTGACTTTGAACTTCTAATTCACAACAGCAGTAAAAAAAGGAAACGGTGAAATGGGTTGTATTAAAGTGCAATGATGTGGAGAAAACCATTGAAATAACACAAATGAGGCTGCAGTGAAAAATGAAAGGACAGTCTCATCCTAGCAATGACAGCAATATATAAGTATGTTACAGATAATTTACAAAATAACTTACATAGATGAAGATAAGCTGAATCTCATGTTGCCATTCCATTGTTAAATCAGACTAAATATTCCTGGTCAGCACAGTATTATATGGGATAATTAAAAAAAGATCAGAGGATTTCTGCGTTGGAAAAGATGCCTGAAGTAAAACCCTGATCAGGCTTTATATTGCAGTATTGCAAGAAACCTAAGTATTTATGAATTGTAAAGTGACACATTCAGCAGCATGAAGACTATAAATACATCTTTTACATTGATACATTATATCTACACAGATATACATATCTACACACACACATATACACACAAGCACATACATGCACATATATATGTGCATGAATACATGTGTGTGTATATATGTTTGAATTTGTACTGACCGTGGTCAGCTGCATTTTGATTGCATCTGGGGTAGGGTTGCTTTTGCAACCTAGGAGTAAGATCATTCTTTAGAGTATTTGTCATTTAAGTTTCCTAAGCTGCAGCCTCTAAAATATAAAATTCTGGCATAAAGATAGACTTCAGCGCTCAGCCATCAGAGGGTCTGACGACTGATTAACAGCAGATCCCGTTGACATAGTCTGCTGTGCTTAGTGCTTCTGAAAAACTATGCTTTTAATATCCACATTATTTTAAGTAATATGGTACATGAATCAGTTAAAAACCTATTTTCATATAAGTAAAAATACTTGAGAGATGGACAGGAATGAATAGAATATTCCATACATGCACACAGTTTTGGACTGTTTGTAAGGATGACATGCAAAGAACAGCTGACGATGTGAAAATTTACAACATTGGCTTACATCAGACCTTGAAAAATGGTGAGTGTAGCATCACCCTTCCTTTAAAAAAATTTAAAACACTTGTCTGTAGCATAAATCTGACTCTTCTCTACTAAAGATTTTTTCCTCCCATGCTCCCCTTTTATAGAAAAATTATGTCAATGTTTTTTTCTCTTTGAATAAATCTGCAACAAACACTATTGACTAAAAATACGTCTGATTTCTAGCCCTCATAGGTTTTTCTGAAGGAGGGCTCTTGACCCATGGTGCAGCCACAATAGTATCCTCTGCCTGTAACTGCATGTTAATAGTGAGAGCTGAAGGTGGCCATGCAATTACCGTTTATTAAGAAATCATTTAGTGACTAAGAACATTTGTGTTTCATTGTGCACCTACGTAAGGAAAAAGATACTACTAAATTGCCAAGGCTATGTAAACATAGTGATCTTGGTAAAGAATTTGGTTGTGAGGCCAAAATACCTCAGAAAACAGCTATTCCATTGCACACATCATTAAAAGGTTAGAAAGGATAAAATAATAGTTTCTTCTGATGCTGTTGTGGTCAGTGAATCGGTCATGTCTGCATCCCAGTCTCTAGGGAGCAGAGGAATATCCTGAAGACCCAAGAGAAGAGAAAAGGCTGGACCAAATCTCCTTCCCAGTTGCTGTAAGAGTCCCATTCACTGCACTGACCGAGGTATGTCCTTGGAGAAAGGGGTGGTTTTGGGAGGAGAAATTGTAAACTCAGATTTATTTTCTTCATACCTATCCTGTACAGTGATTACTATGTTATTAGTTTACAACAAGGATTTAGCACCGAACACATTTTGTTTTCTCACATTCAGGTTCTGGCTGTCAGGAAATGATCCAGTTCTACAGAAACCTGACTGTATCAGTGAGAAAATGTGTTTTATGCTAACAGCTCTGCCTGCAGCTTCAGACTTCAGGTCAGAAGCCTCTACAAGACCCTATTTCAAATCATTCGACTTTTATTTACAACTTCACATTCCATGCACTTTTCATTGGGATCTTCTGAAAGAACCTGTAAAAATCACCATGGAAAACACTCAGAGCTGGCAACACAGAACTGGTGGTGGTTCTCCGTTGGAGTCCAATGTCTAAGAACTCTGCACAAAATGACAAACTCCAAATTTACCTTCCATGGAGGTGGGGTGAAAATTTAATGTTAGCCCTTTATGTCGGAGAAGCTGGTGCTGCTGGCATTGCAGCTATCACTGCAACTTGATGATGTGCTCAAAGTGCTGGAGGCAGTGCCCGATTCTGGGAAAAGAAAAGGAAAGAAGAAAACAAAAAAACACAAGAAAATATGATATGGTAGTTGTTTTTCACAACTTACTTTGATAATAGGAACCTTCAGAGAGACAATCATCTCATCTAAAATAAATAGCCTACCAGAGCTGCTTAAAGATTGAGCTGATTTTGAATTGCCAATGAGCATCAGCAGATTGTTTGCTGGGATCCAACCTTCTTTACCAGTGCTCAGGTTCTTTACATACCTAAAAAAATATAAAAAATAAAAAGTCAAATTGGTTCACTTGATGCCTTTGAAAGTTTTGCCCTAAACATCTGCCTTCCAAACACAGTTCTGCATAGAAAAATTTCCAAACACAGATCTGCGTACCAAAGTCCATCCTCCCCTTCACGAATCAGTTGAACTAGTTCTCCACTTTTCACTGTAAATTCTTCAGAAACTCCTTTCTCATAATCAGTCACAACTGTGTATTTACCAGGAGTCTAAATGCACACAGAGGAAAAACATAACAAATTATTTCTGTTGAGTACTTTAAGGTACGTTGCAGCTTTTGTTATGAAATGATAGCACTTTTCCCTTCTTTCTCATGTGCGTACATGCTGAAGACAGTGTAAATATACATACTGAGAGGCAGTAAAACTTTGCTGTTTGATTACATGCAATTTCAGTACATGAATTCTCACACCCTGAAAAACATTCAGTGAAATGTTTCCATTACAACAATTAGTCCAAATCTCTACAGAAAAAAACAAAAAAATACCCCCTTAAACCAAGCTGGCAAACTAGCGACATGATATATGTGTGGCAGTCTGTTGACATGGTAGCTGAGCATGTCATCGCTTGACTGCTGTATTATATGGCAGTCTGCAGGTACCCAAAGGCACCGATGGACCTTCCCAAGGTACAAACACAAGGCTGATTTAAGAGAAGGGGATATTTTCCATTGCCCTAGGAATTTTGCCCAGCTGAGGATTTGAAGGCAGACACTTTCCTTCCTGCAAGCTTCAAAAGCATTCCTGTATACTACCACACAATGGATCGGTATCATTTGCTTAGCTCAACAGGAAAGCATTTCTGGTTACCAGCTTCATCTCGCCTCCCCCTCCTCCTCCTTCCTCCTCCGCATCTGATGAATTCAGCGGATCTTCAGCACTAGACCAGCCATCATTTTCTTCAGATGCATCAAGAGAATGAGATGTTTTAGCCCAACCTTGGGGAACAAACAGCCAACAGTTAACTTTGCAGCAGTGAGCCACTGACTGGAAGAAATGTTCTTCCCACTGAAAAGCTCTTAAGTGATCAACATAAACAGGAGGAAAACTGTACATGGGGAAGTTATTACAGCCACTGGGTGAAATTCAGAGCTGGCAAAAGTTGGCCCATTTCCATCAGAGTAAGTGGAGTTGTGGTAATGCACAGCAGTGAATTTGGCCCTTCGGACTTATAGAGAGGGAAACAGATGGAAAGAATGCAAATTCCCAACCAAAAAGCAGATATTTCTCTCTTATACAAAGACAAACGATGGCTAGATACTCTTTTTCTTGGGAGGGGGTAGAAGACAGGAATGTACACTTCATGGGAAGAGGATGAACACACACGGTTGTAACCCAAAGCAACCTAACCAACCTGCTGGAACAAGGGATGGATGTGCATTGCCTCCTTCAAACTGTTGAGCATTTAGAGCTGTCAAGAAATTCAACACAACCTACAGGCACTCTGTACTTCACCTGATTAGGCAGCTTATTATTTAAGGGTATTCAGGTTGACACAAGGATACTTAATCACACTGACTTATCTTGGTGTTAAGCCACCGCACCAAACACCACAAGACCAATCTCCTGCCCGTCATTTATTGTGAAGTGTTCCTTCTTCTCTCTCAGGATGAAGCATTTCATTTATTTACGAAGCTGAATCACATCCAGAGTGCACAAAATCTTTTCCAAATAAAACTACAGTAAGTTTTACCAGTGGGATGCTTTTCACTGAGGTCAGCAGCTGCTAATAAATGTGTTGAGCTTATAATGAAAAAAAAGTCATAATAAAAAAGACAAATATTTGTAAGTAAGATTTTGGTTCAAGCCAAATGGTAACAACAATAAAACTCAATTAAAAGAATGAAAGGAAGGACAAACCTCCCAACTTTTATGTAACTATTAGTTAAGTTGAGAAAGCACCAGCATTTTTGCTCTTCACTGCTTCTGAGGCATTTGTCGCATGGCTGGTTATGCCAGTGCATTAGGAACAAAACTGAGCATCGTCAGAGTAAAGCCAAAGTAATCTAAGAATCATAGAAACAAATCACACCCAGAGCACACCAAACGGAATGGCGCTTTTACCTCACCTGCACTGCTGGATGACCTGCACAAGGTTAGAAGTACTGACCCATTTGGCCCTGTCCAGGGTTAAGAATGAACTTCCATCTGTGAAGAAACTGAGTAATAAATTCCTGCTGTATTCCATGCAAATTCCTTGGAAACTCACATCTTATAGTTGGCTCGTGGGACACAGCTGAAACCCTTTCCATTATTTCCAAGTTAAGAACAATGCAACAAAAGAAAACTTGGTTTGTTTGTCCTAATTATTCCAAGCTCTCATTAGAAACAGAACCAATGAGTTGCACAAAAGAAAAAGAAAGTGAAATCATGGTAATTGCTCTGCCTGTAGCATCATACTCACTGGCCTGCTCATCTGGAACATTTTGGGTAACAGCTCTTGTTCGTTAGGCTCACTCTTTTCGTATATTGTGCTGATGTGGGTAAGAGCAGACCTGCCTGATCCTGCCATAGCAACAGCACTCCTACTCCTCATACAAGCTGGCACTCTACTATTAGCAAGTCTGTATAAAAGCCCATCTCATCCTGGGCAGGGAAGGGAAGCGGTCACTATGGTCATATTCACATTAGCTAACTACAGGCACCAAAATTACACATGCACATTCCATGTGCATGTGTGTATTCTGCACGGTATAACTACAACAGAGCTCCCTATAAAGGCAGGAAAAGTAAGAAAATGGCAGACAGTCTTGAGAAAAGACAAGGTTATGCAGAAATGAGTTTAGATTTGATGGTGCCAGGAAAACCAAGAATTCATTAACTGCTTCTCTTCAGAAATGGGCCCACAGGTTTCTTCACAGAGATAGGATCTATCTGCAAGAGGTGATCCTGTCACTAATTCATTTTCCTTGAGCTCACTGCGTTGTAAGTCCGAGTGACACAGCAGCAAAAGGAAATGAGTGGGGGCAAAGCGCTCTGCACTGGGGAGCTGTGACCATCACCTGCTGCAGTTTCACCCTGAAATGCCCAGGTCAACTGCCTGCTTATCCCTCTTTGAGTTGGGGAAGGAGAAGAGATAAAGTGTCAGAAAAGAGATTGGAAGGTGCAAGACAGAAAGGGGAGTTACTAGATGTTTGAAATGACTTGACTTGGTTTAGTGGTTTCATAAAGTGAGAGGCTGCTGGACAGGACAGCAAATCAGACAAATCTGTTCCAAGGACCCAAAAATTTTACTGTAAATTAGGAATGATCAAGGACTCTTCACCCTGGAAAATTCCAGCATCCATGGAGAAGACCACAAAACACCCTTTGCTTTCTGATAGCCTTTCCAGGCCCTCAGGATTTCCATAGTACCTGGAGAACTCAGAGGTTTGACTGCTACCTGCAGAAGATTAACCTTGTAACTCCCATATCCACACTTGTGGAGTTTCTGCATCCGTCCGGCCTGGGATTACATTGCCTGCTGCTCAGACAAGGTGAGTGGTGTCATATAGTCTCCCCAGCACAGCAGCTGAACCTGCATCGTTTCCACAGGTGAGACAAAGACAAAGGCTGTGGAAACCTAGAGAGGAGGAGGATGGTAGGGCTTGAAACAGCTTCATCTTTAGAATAGCATTTTCTAAAAGAGATCGTGGTGGAAAGAGAGTCAGGAAGAGAGGGACGGCTCTCCTTACACTCTCTAGTTGATTAGCCCTAGGGATTTGTACTCAAGCCTTCACCAACAGCCTGGCTAGTTAGAAATGCATCATTTAACTGAAATGCTTTTCTATTCTTCGGTTAGCTGTGGGTTGGGAGGACAGGGTGGAAAAATTGCGTACTGTTACCCAAAGAAAGATGCAACAGCACTGTGACTATAATAACAAATGCAGATCTAAAATGGAAATTCCACATGACAGTGATGATCCCTACTCTCACTAGAGTACAGGAGTTTTGGATTTTTTTTTTTTTTTTTTTTTTTTTTTTTTTTTTTTTCCTTTTTTAAAAGTTAAATCCTCTCCACAAGGGGCACAGTGACAGTAGGATGCTAACTGGAAAACCATGTGTCACAGAGCAACTGGACACCCCTGTAATTCCATTAAACACCCAGCTTCTGGTTATTTCTTCAGCAGAAGATCCCTTCCCCGCTGCCCTCTCCTAAAAACTAGTTAGCCATATGCTGCTTTATTTGATGCCAAGGTAAAACTTCAACCAGTTGTGCTATCAAAAACAGTATACACAGAAGCTGACAGACCCACTTGGAAAAACTCAACTGCTATCAACACTGCTGCATGCAACAGCACCATATAGGTATTCCCAGCGCTCTGATGTACCATATTACATGAGGGATGTGTGGGTATCTGTGGAGTACAAGATGTGGTATCACTATACCTCTTAAACCAAAAGGAGTTGGGTCACTCACTACTTCATGCCGTTTAGCTTTTTTGTCAGGACTGGTAGGAGAAGCTGCAGGAGGATGAATAGGCAAAAAACACAGAAGAGAGATATTGAAGAACTGGAAAAAAGAGAATAGGTGGATTGCATGCTACATACCTTTGAGTTTACACTGGAAAACAAGTGGATTTCTGTAATCACTCTAATTTTAGCTGTCATCAGTCAATTACAGCAGAAGGAATTAATTATTTACATGTAGTTATTTGAAGATAAACTGACAAATTTATTTTACAGTAATAGATGAAAGTATATGTACACTTTTCCAAATGAACTAGACATCAACTAATTACAATTAATTTCAATTTTAGACAAAGACTACCAAATTAAGCAATCATTTTTATATAAATCTACTGCTACAGCAATACCTGGTCCTGTAAGAAGGATCATTGGCAATGTCTGGCTTTTAGCAGAAGGAGATGGAGTTTCTGTCAAGGCAAGCATGGGATATTAGTGCTCACCTCATTAGCATTAGATACACAACCCTAGAGCCTCTCCAGAAAGAACTCAAAGGTAATCACATTTTAAAAAGGCATTCTGAAAAGATGCTTGGAAAAAAAAGAATCATGCTCTTGAACAAGTGCCATCATCTTAATGCAATTCAGACTGTTCAAAGACAGCTGTTCAAAACAAGAAGTGAATGTACCAGTGCAATTACTTGGCAGGAGGAAGCAAGAAAGGTCTCAGACTCCTGTTGCCTGTTTTAGAAAAAAAAGTAGAGACCATTTCTGGAAGGCACAGGGAAATACTTATTTGTTTTTGTATCCAGCAAAACACCATTGTCATACACATTGTGCTGTATTCATGCTTTGGGAGTTCTGTTAGCAAGGATGCTAATATAGAAATACTCTAGAAAACCTTGATTCCTTTTTGCCAAGTACAAGTGCATTTGGGGCAGATCCACTGAAGCTAGAAGCAGGCCAGGTGTCTGATCTGAAGACAACTTCTTTCCTCTAGTTTTCCTGCAGGAATAGGGCACTATAAACTCCTTCCTTGGCCTTGACAGTGAGACCGGAGGCATTGGAAACTGCACTCCTTCCCTTGCATGTCCAACAGCTCCACTCTTCCCGGCTGCATCTCCCCCTCCCACTCTAGAGCTGGTTTCTCTTGAAATCTCCCTGTCAGGGTCAGTGACTCATGAGCCTATCTTGAACTTCGAGAACAAGCTAGTGCATACACTGAAAACCTGCTACACTACACACACACACACAAAGCGATGCTTTAATTACAGCCTTAAACAGAAAACAATCTAGCTTTTTTTTTTTTTTTTTAAATTACCTTTCTGACTTTTGAGGTTAGTAAAGCCCTGCAGTGTAAAGCGCTTTTTTGACAGTACAGAGCATTCTGAGGTAGAGCTAGTGTCATCTACAAAGGAAGAAAGAGACACAGAAAGAAAGGGGAGAAGGCCATGAAAAGATCAAGGCAAAAATATCGTTTGCAGCCCTGCCAGGGAACCTGCATGTTAGGATGAGAAAGGACAACTGAAAGTCCAGGTACAACAGAAGAACCCAAGTGGCCAGTTGTTCTCAACTGTGCAGGGGCTTGTACTGCCACCGGTTCAGTAAATAATCTCCATGATGGGAACCAAAATTCAAGAGAAAAAAAAAGAACAAATCCAAAAAGAACAAACCCAAAACTCTTCAGAACAGGTAATGCTGGAAATTTATCCAGAGGAAGAGAACCCCGAGAAGCTGGGCAGCTCTGAGAGAAGACCTACTGCATACATAATACATAGCTCCCACCTCCTTTTGGCTACCCCCCATTCAAGGTGACTTTGCGCCTGTCCACACCACACCGTGGAATGCAGAAACCCCAAGCTAAGGGAAGATAGGACCGGCACACTGGTGTAGCGTGGGCAGCTCTTTGTGGGTGGGCTGCCTTAGGGCTAAAAGCAGCAAAGCCCTGCTCGTTCAGGTGTAATGCTGCATTTCCCTGCACTACCATGGCTACTCTGCTGGTGGATCTGCCTGTGCATCTGCAGTGCAGGCATGCTCTTTGCAATTGAAGATAACAATACATATGTGTAAACTCACCTTTGCCTTTCTCAGGGTACTTTGGTGCTACTGCAGTGCCATAACCTTCTAGACTTGCGAGATCAGCTTTTCTCTCCTCCATTTTTTTGGTGTTTCTGATGTGGTTCCGTGAAGGACTGTTTATTGGAAGAAAGTTAAGACAATTAATTGATCTGCAGCAAATTTGGGTCTAAACAGGGGTGATGACCTTTGGTCGTGGGCTGCCTTTTATGTACAGGTATATGGGCTGAAAAACATTTCTTAGCTACTTCCCAGATCATACCTTCCAGGATTGAAGAAGTCATTGGTGACTGTGCATGGAAAGACCATGAGAACGTACAAAGGAGAAAGACTCCCCTAACTGACTGCAACCACACGTACTATGGCAGTGGGAGCTAGTGAAAAGACACCTCAGGACAACTTCCGCTCACTCTCAGCTACAGGCACACATTCTGTGCTGACAGATTTCTCCTGAATGTACTAAGAAAAAAAAGAAAAAAAAAAAGGGAATAACCTCTGCCCCTCAGAAGCTCTTAACACAGGAAAAGATGAAGGATGAACAAAGAACATAGGCTGGATCTTGCAGTTGGATTCCCATCACACCTCTGATTGGGAATGGAATGGAGAAAGACATCCCACAAATACTATACATCTGGGAAATTCTCCCTGAGTGATAAGCAGATGCATAAAACACGCAGGGCAGAGCGCTACTGATACATATTCGAGAGTACACCACATGGGAATGACTGAAAACATGAGCACATGGGCTTAGGGGTATATACACATATCACGAAAAAAAGAGTGAGTAGCAGAGGATTAAAAAGAGGTGTCTGAGAAGGGCAGAACGGCAGGTGGGAGTAGAAAAATATACAGGCTGGTAGGGTGAAGGATAAAAAAACAGGAAAAGAAGAAAAGCTTGACTCAGAAGTTGGGACACTGGAGGAATCAACAAGTCACTTTAAAAAAAAAAAAACAAACCAAACAAACAAAAAAAAAAAAAAGGAAATTGGAGAAGAACAAGGGACAGAGAAAAGATAATGCCCTGAAAAAGACAAAAAGGAAGATAACATGACATTGGAAAAGGAAGCAAAACATAATCCAGGTGAAGGAAAAGAACAGAGAAGGAAGGAAAAGGCCGCTGCTCCACATAACTCTCTTATCTGGAGTGTAAAGTACATAATTAGCTGTTCAACAAACAGACCCATAATACCACCAGGATTTTGGCTGGTGCAGAAAATGACTTTTCTGTGTTGCTCTCTATCAACTGGCAAAGCCCATGTCACTGCTGCTCAGTTTAACAGTTCTGGAGATGTATAAACCCCAAGCTTTACGGCTTTATAGTAGGAAGAGACCTAAAAACCCCCTAAAAGATAAGGACCAGTATTAAGGGATAGGAGTAATGAAGAACTGCAAACTAGATGTATTAGTATTTTTACAAGACAGCCAGGCTGATTTGACAACATACTTACTTACCTTGCACAAGATGATGCCGGTAGAGGTAAACTCTGTGTTTGTTCTAGTGTCCTGTGCTGACTAGCTTCTGTAATGGAGGAAACAAAAAGAACTATTAACATTGATTTGTGTTTTGAGCTTTTCATTTCTATAGTCCTACACAGTGAAGATATACAGGGCAGTTTTCGAAGTTCAAAGAGAAAAGAGATTAAAAAACCCCATATATATATCTCGAAAATATTTTACCTCTGCATGCCTGCAGTTGACTTGTCAGCACTTTTCTTATTTCATTTACCCAAGTAGCTTTAACTTCAGGGGTTGGTGCCTACCCGAAAATAAATAGAATCAGCCATCAAGCATAGAATACTTATTTCACATAGAGTGGCGTGCCAAAGCACAGCTTTGGAGGAATCCTTCAAAAGGGACAGACAGAGCTCCCTCTCTAGTCCTTCAGTGAACAGAAACTAGTTGTGACAACTGGAACTCGCTGAGGCAGAGGCTGTGCACGTGCTACAGTCAAACCCCGGCTCCCAAGCCATCCACTACTCCAGTGAGAGCAATAGCAATGGTGTATACAATATCCTCCATGGATATTGTAAAATGTGATTATTTTTCCCCCAAAAGACTCTGCAATTGAAATATATTAAGAAACTACCTTATGAATTAATCTGGTGGTGGTTTGGGTTCCTCCCCTGCTCCCGTTTTTTTTACATTTCCTCATCACTGTCTATTAGTGATGTAACACAGGAAGAAAACTCCAGATCTTCTTAGGGTTAGACTCCCCCCCCTCCGTCTTTTCGCTCTCCTTTTTTTGTTTCTTAATGTAGCGGCATGTTATTTACCTGTATAATGTAAACTTCTTCCCTTGCATTATACCAGATTTCAAATTTTTTTGCATCACCTTTGACATTTTCTGTTATTCCAACTGCTGCCATCTGGAAGCAAAGAGAACAGAAGATGACCTACCACATTGCAATTACGGTAACAACAGAAGCAGGCAGCTACTGATATTCTTTGATACCCTATTTCTGAAAAGGAAAACCACATCTGGCTTCTTGCTCAAGGAAAAGAATAGCCAATAACATATGATCTGCATGTTGGACATAAGGGATTTAGTGCTTTGTATCAGCTTGGCTACCTTGGAGGGAAGAAAAGTTTCCGTACATTAAATTGAGGCTGACCCATGAGATGTCTCTTTTAAAATCCAGACCACCAAATCTTACATCTATTTTACACTACCCTGCTCTACATTTTCTGTGTGATTAATACAACTGACACTCAGCTAGACTAGTACAGTTTGGATTTTCTCAAAGGGTGATTTCCTGCCCACCATCTCTCTAACAGACAGTAACACAAAGTAACACAGACCTGCAGCACCAGTTAGGTTTGCCTGAAAGAGCAAAGTTCCCAGTGCCAAACCGTAACACAGCTTCACAGACAAAAAACTAGAATGTTGTATTACTGCAGGCTAAGCCCTCGGTACCTCGACCTTGCTGGACTGCTCGGTGTCTTACATTTAAGGAGTGTTTGTAGCTATAAGAAGGTGCTTTCTCATATCCCTCTCCATTTTCTTCTCGCTTTTTACAGAACAGCACTGCTTTCTCGTGGAGGAAGAGGTGTCGCTGCATTGGCTTGAAGCGTGCCAAATCCTTCACCTTCGAGTGACCCTTTTTATGATCAGTCCAGACATTGAAGGATCCCTGCATTAAAAGCTTGCCCAGCTCATTCAGGTTTCCCTGGAACAAAAAAAAGCAATATGTATAACTACAGAGAGATAACATCAGACTAAAACACATACTCTGAACAGGTCTTCACAAGTTCTGTTGTTCCAAGTAATCTCTCACATCAGTGTTTATGTTGGGTTTGAAACATAATAAAAATAAAGTCAGTGTTGGATTTTTACGCATAGTTTTCTCTCCCAACACTGTTCAGGCAGTATTTTACAGTCAAGAGTACCAGTAGCAGATGTACAGAGATCTACCCATAGAGAGAGGGGGAGGCATGATACACATACTTGGTTGCTTGGGGTTTTTTTCCCAAACTCTGCTCCAAAGCTGCTTATGTTGTGTTTCGGGGTTTTTTTTTGTTTGGTTTTGGTTTTTTTTAACTGGAAGTTTTGGGTGTAATTTTACACACAGATATAAAAACTTAGGAGCAACTCCCATTTGGCAAGTAGCCTAAACCAGGCTCTTTGTGATGATTTTCAGTTTCTAACTTAGTGTCAAGTAGATCAAAGAAAAAAAACTTGGGTAGATGGAGCAAAATATTATTCATAGCAGGAAAACTTCAGAAGAGTATAGAGAGATCCATTTTCCATTATTTTCATTACACAATTCAGTATAAAAGCACCTTTTGTAAAACAATCTCCTCATTATTAGTACACAGTATAGGGTATGCTGTACATATATATAAGAAATAAATGAAAATAAATTTAAAAAGTAAGTAAAAATACTGTTACTCACATCATAGCCTGTAATGGCTATCTGGTGCATAGAATCATTAACAGCTTTGAGAATACCCAATATAGAAGTTAATGCCTCCTGAAGATCTTCAGCACCTTCACAGTTCTTACTGTACTTCAGCATTTCCTGAGCAGGCCGGGAATGACAACATACTTAGCTTTGGAAACAGTAGGGACTAGGAATGTTCAAATTTTAACACTGAATTTGGGCTACGTTTTTAAAGTTATCCAGTAAAGTTTTATACCATATAATCTAGCGGGTTAAATACTGGCTGGAATTCAGAAGACCCTGAAGTTTTACTTCTCTCTGCTGCTAATTAGCCAAACGTATTTTGTTCATCTAGAGGTTTTGTAAACTCTACCTAAGAACTTTACAAGACTAACTTTGCAAACATTTTTTTCATCACAATTGCTAACTCCCCCTCAACCCAAAACACCCACAACCCCAAAAAACAAACAAAAAAAGGATTATATATCTGTTACTTTTTAGAAGAGAACAAATGTAAAAACAGGCAAATTTCATTTATTATTTGAATGATGGTGAGGCCTGGGATGCTAGTAACAGACTTAAACTTACTGCACTGAGCATTGTCTACACATTTAAAAAGGCATCGCTTCTCCAAAGGGCTTATTGGTGAAGCTGCATCTTCCAGTTTGATCCAGATAAACATAGCTGCAAGTTCACGTGGAATCCCCCAGACTTTACAGTACGAGAATAAGCATTTACTCATGGACTGCAGGCAGTAAAGATACTTTAAATCAAAAACCCTTCTAATACTCCTCTCTTTACACATCCTTAATGTAATTAATTCTTTAAAAGCTGTTAAATTCAGCTCAGTTTTAACTCAAGAGTAAATTTGGTCTGAGGCAACTTTTTTAAACTACTGTTAAATACAATTATTGAAACGTGTCTATGTGGGAAATATTTCTTACTTCAAACATGGCAAAACCTTATACAATAATTTAAAAATTTATGATAGTATATAACTCTCATTTTGCCCTCTCAGCATAGCATGTTTAAGTGAATCACAACAGCATCCCTCATAAAAACACCATACAGTGCTCTCAGTCAAGTACATTTCCTAGAACGCAGCAACAAAAATTCCTGCAATATGGATGAGGCAACTGTAACTGAAGAGTAACAAGTACTTCAGATACTCTCTTTTCTTTGTTGCAAAGGTTTCTTGGTCCTTCTCCGTTCCCCCTAATCAACTTTTCATTCTTCTCTTCAGCAGAAATATAAGGGCAAAAGTAGTTACGCAGGGTGTCTCTGTAACATTTGCCTGCCTACTAGCAGCTTTTTGGCTGGAAAAGAAGAGAACCGAGCTGGAAGTTGATAGGCTGGGATTTGTCTCTGTTATGATTTATACATCTGTCTGCTAACTTTTAGGTTTCTCTCCAGCAGGCGGAGAGAAGCAGCATTTAAAAAAACAAATACACAAAATGTACTAGCATTATAGTTTAGTAACACGTACCTTTAGCAGTAATTGGTATTTGGTTATTCTTTGAACGGGTTTCAGCAAGTATGAGTCCAAACTGAGCTTGTGATCGAGTTTCCTTTGACATTCCTGTAATCAGTGTTGGATTTCATCAGGACACTAATCAATATTTTTTGTTATTTGTTCTTGAGATGATTAAAGAAAGACAAAAACCCAAACCAACCAACCAAAAAAAGAATCAAATCACAACAAAATGAAAACCACAATTATTTTAGAGATTTCAAGCAAGCATACCTGAAAGAATACAGAATCTGAAAACTGCCTCCACAAACTTTCAGATCGGGGTTTATTTTGACAGTATTTTTCATAAATCTGGAAGTCTTCCATCTGAAATTGGTGAGAGAAACAAAAGGTTAATAAATTCTTGTGACTTTAATAGACAAAGCTCATATGAATTTTTTTCATAATCAATAAGGCTACGAAAAAACAACAACAAAAAAATGCAATTCCTTGAGGCATCCCAAGCAAAAAACCAAATATTCAAGACCACTGATTTTATAATGGCTACTAATTTTGTACTTGGGACATCAGAATAAAATGTTCCTGTTAATTTTTGCTTCAGTTGAATGTTAGGTACCTTACGAAGAAGCACATATTATATTTACAAATATATTTCTATTACAATATAAAAAATACTTCTATGAATGCCCAACCATGAGTCCCTCTGTGCAACTGTTTAAAAAGTCTTTGCCCTTTTTTCCTTACACATTTTCATTTTATGAATGTGTTTTTCACTGGAAGTTGCACCAAGGTAGACCAAGCAGTTTGTTGCCCCTTTCAACTTAAGCAACTAAATAGCATGAGTTCAGATTTGTTGAAAGCAAAGGGAAATAAGACTGTTGAAAATGTCATAGCAACTACAGATATAAAGGAAAGACTAGGTAGAAAATCAGCAGGCACAGAAGCACCTCTCTCGGTCCTTCAGTTTTAGGAAACAGCATCTCCATGGATGTAGCCAGTAAACAGAAAGGGGAGGGAGGGCTCCTCCCAGGACTTCAGAGCATCAATAGGTAGCAACAACAGGAGATTGATTTCCATAAACAGATTCTTATTTAGCCTTTAGTATACTACAGGTGAGACTCACTGTTTAATAAATCCCAATTTAAAAAGTTTAATTCTGTCATAGCTTTCTATGTTGAGAATAAAAATATTTTTTTTGAACTTACTCTGTTGAGGTGTACTCTTTAAAGAGAACAGAAAAGAACAACAACAACAAAATCCAGTAAAGAAATCTAACCAAGTAAATCAATCCTTTATAGTGATGTGAAATGATGCAGTACATGACTCCTCTCATGTTTTCCTAACCGTCACTTTCATAAAGCAATTTTCTTTCAACAAGGTAGTAGCTCTTTCTAACACAATTAATTACCCCACACAGCAGAAAATATCCCCAACTCTCAATTAACATCTACATTCTCAACCTGTTACCTGTTCAAGACAAACAAAGGGGATGTGGTAGCAATTACTACATGAAAAATCACTCATATGTTACAGTCCTAGGGGGGCTTATGAACAAAATGCCAGCAAAAGATGACACATACCTGATCCAGAAAGCACCGCCCTACTAGTTCTGGGAATTCTACGTAGTTTTCTAGTTCTCTCAAGAATATTCTATGAGGAAGAAGATTTTCTTAGAGCACATGTTAAAAAAGTTGCAGTAATTGTTCACATTCCTGCAATTTGTTTTCTAAACTTTTGGAAACAGTTGTAATTCTGTACTACAAAACTAAACAAAACTCTTCTAGATCATGTATTTAAAAAGGGATAGCAAATTAAACAAAACATTCTGACCAATTTCTTTTAGCTTACTGTTGCTACAACTGAAATCAAATATAAGATTGGGGAGGGAAGGGGGATTTTGTTTCCCTGCCTTATGTATTCAGCAGCAGGATTTGTACAGTTTGAAGTGTTTGGTTTTTCCTTCCAAATACTACCAAACACCACAAAGCAAACAAATTGACCAAATCCCACCTCCCCAAACCTAAAAAGCCCGCCCCAAAAGATCAGTGGCAAAACTTGCAGTCTAGTTTTGCCTAAGAAATAACTATCTAATGTACTTAACTTCTCTTGAAAATAATTCTCTCTTCTAACAATTTAAATATTATCCTGTGAAGAAATAGCTCTCTAGCAGCAAGGATTCAAACTTCAGAGAGAGGTCACTCAAGTATAAAATTAACAAGCCTCAATCAGATGTAAGAGTTGAGAATTTAATTTGTGGTTTAGAAAAATAATTTACTTTCCATAGCAAATTTCATAAAAAATAAAAGAAACTCAAACCCAAACAAACCTTGCTTTAATTGGCTAGTAACCAGATCCCAGTACCTTTCTTCAGGAAGAGGACCACAATGCAAAATTTTGCCTGTGTACTGCAAACATTTGAATAAAGTTTCACACAGCTTTGCTCATCTTTTATAGATATTTTGCTTTTCCTCTTCTATGTAATATGAACTTTCACGTGCCAGATAGCCAAGTGGGACTCAGTAAGGATCTTTTAGCAATTTAAATCAGATTAAAAGAAAGAGTAAAAGAATCCCATCCAAATGCTATTTTTAGATCCGAATGTAAATCCTCACCTGTTGTGAAAGTGATAAATTTCTTCCATATTCCCAAACAAGATATCCTTCTTATTTTGGAGTTCTGGTGAAATGAGATGAGCCATTAAGGGGTTGTCCATCTCTGCAGCATAACCCTGCAACACAGGAGAGAAGTGCAGTGATTATCTCCCATTACTTGCAGTATTTATGTCTCCCTGACAAGGCAGTCTGCCTGCAGGCTGACAGACAGCAAAGAAAGAGCTCAGTATTAATCGTGAAAAAATATACAAATTCTTTTTCCATCAGTCCAGTAAAACACACCTACAGTCTTTAGAAAGACACTTGAATAATTACTGCAATTTTAGCTAAGCAAGGATAAAACAAAGTTTGCAATCATTTACACCAAGCAAAGGCTATGCATTCCCATACTGCTTACAAATTATAGTTCATACTTTTTCTGTTAAGACTTTACACATCTGAGTTTAAAGCTACAATTCCAGTACACACGCAAACCTTCATGCCAGTCTTAGCTATTAGTACGAAGGAACAAGCTGACCGTAGTTATTTCTGCAGGTAACAGAAACCATTAAGCTGCAAGTTCTATCTTTAAGACATTTTCATTAGCTTTGGTACCAGAATCATAACTTTACATTCTGACATCTTCCATTTGTCATATAAGGCCACAACCTCTTGTCTCTTTATCTGGCACAAATAAGGAAAAGAGAGCACGCAGGTGGCTTTAGCCCAGGACCGTTCTCCTCTGGTCCTGAGGTCACTAATCTGTGGTCTCTCAAAACACTAAAAAAAGCCCAAACAACCTCCCCCCAAAACCCCAAACCCAAACAAGAACACCCCCAACCAATCAATCAGAAAAACTGCAGGAATACTCTAGTACCTGTATTGTAAGCAGACTTCTTAATGTAAGTAGATTTCTTAGTGTACAGGCACTGAAGGAAGATGATGCGACCTACTTTAGATTTGGATTAAATTTCTTGCTCTCTTCTTCTTTTTTTTTTTGTTTTTTTTAAACACAATTACCATGGACAAGGTTATCGCTGCATTAGTGACATTGATTATAATAAACCGCACTGAATTACCACAAACTGGCAAATTAAATTAAAAGATAAGCAAAAGTGCACCTACAAGTAAGATTTTCAATTTCAAAGTGATGTCCAAACTACAAAAAGTAGGAGAACTAGCTGATAAAGTCAGCTAGCCTGAAGAATTCAAGCATTTGAATAGGACAGCAATTAGGTGTTGGTTTTTTTTTTTGTTTTATTTATTTATTTATCTATTTATTTATTTAAATCAGGAACATTCCTTTAAAAATCTGGGTATTTTTTTCTTAGACACCACAAAAAGGAAAAAACAATGGTATAGGCAAAGATGCTGTAGCTCATAGATAGCTAACCATTGGTCCATCTCTCATATCTCTCCCACAAATAGGAAAAATGCAGAGTCTGAAAGAGAGGGGGAAAGAAAAAAAGAAAAAAGTGGTACAGCCTTAAAAAAGAAAAATAATTTACGTAAAATGGAGTTAAAATAAATTAACAGGGAAAGAACTGCAGCCACCATGCAGTTTCGATGCTGTGAAGAGATGCATGAAGAGAACAACTTATTTCCACTTGAAGTAAAGATGTTGCTGAACATATCAGCAAAGCAGCACTGGCATAAAGAAGGGGTACCTAACCCACCTGAAGTGAAAACAAACCTGACAGAGCTCAGTGCTTTGGATTCTGAAAGAACAAAAGCATGAAATCCATACATTGACAAAACACTTTTGATAATTTTTTTTCACTTCAGGCTGACATAATACTTATTTTAAAAATTTAATATAAAAAAAACTCTTCATGTTTTACTACCTATGCAGTACTTGTGTTTGAAGAAAGCAGAGGGAAAGCTACTCCATGCAGCCACAGGGATCATTTAATCTTACTTTGCGAATATATAAGGCTTTGCTTAGTCTTCCATTTGAAAGCTGTTCTATAAGCATCAAAGTAAACAGAAAAAGGAGTCGAATACAATACCTAAAAATAGACTAGACCAATATTTTTCCCCAATAAAAACTACTGGATTTCACAGACTAAAGTGGGATGACCATGGTTATTAATGAAAGGAAAACTATCAAGCTCAGATAAAAGCAGCTGTAGCAGTTTCCCAATAATCAATGTTGGGAACTACCTTGTTTTTTTCTGTTGGAATCCTTGGCAGAGAGCAAATGCATGGCAATTAAATATGGCATAATAATAGGAGACACTGTCCATACAGAGGAGTACCAGGTTATTTTACAGGAAAAATGGGAAGACTAATAGAACAGGAGAAACAAAGGAATTAGGAGAATAGCCAGAACTATGGATTAATAACTAGAATTAGTCAAAAGCTGGAAGACTGCCACTGAACCATACCTCAGCAAGGATCTGATCCAGCATTACTGTTGGCAGTCCCAATCACCCAAGTTCAAGAGAGATGAATCCCAAACTGCCAGGAGGCAGAGAATTGTACCTGGCACGGTCAGAGTACTGGAGAGTCTATCACATTGGCAGAAAACCAAGACAGCTTGGCCTAACAGGACAAGGGTTGCACTATACTCTATGCAAAACAAGAGTAATACCAGAGGAGTAGAAAGATTCTGCAACAACCCTCCAGCAGCAGCAGTAAGGACCAAAAAACCTCCAGCTATTCGAGTCTTGATTTTATGAAGAGAACAAAAGCAGAGAATAAAGTGATCCTTAAGGTCCACTCCAGACCTACCTTGCTTTATTACCACACATCAGATGCGACCATCCTACTATCATCAACACTTCCTAGCACTTGGACTGGACCCAGGACATAAATGCTATGGGAAGCTGAGCACAAACTAGGCAAAAGCAAGACCAGAGTTCAAAACCCTCATACACTACTCTTACTTGAAAGTATGTACTCAGAAATTATCACTCCCAGTCCATAACTTACGACAGATCCTCTTCAGGAGCTTAACATTGGAATGGACACCAAAAGTACCCACTTGGCTCAATTCCAATTCATCCTGATTAAAATAATTCAACCTCAGTTACCCGCAACTTCTTCATCTCCTACAGTCAAATTGGACTACAACAAAATGACTCGTCCATGTCTGAAGACTTAACAAACTTGAGGAACACCACAGAATACAGCAGCATATTTCTACAAGCAACTCAGCAGGACTGCAAATGTGCCTCCACAAGCGTGGAGCAAAGGGAACACCTTTGTTTCCTTTACAATTTCAAATGAAGATATTATTATTACAAGGCACCCTGTTCCCACAGTTGTACCCAAGACATTTGGAAGATCACTTAAAGGTATGCAAAGAGGGATGCAAGAAACAAATTCTCTCCTCTGACACAAGATTCCTTCGACACAGATTCACATTCCTGTGTGACATAGGACCTTCCTGGAATTGACACAAGACTCTGGAATGAACTTTTGCAGGAATTAATGATCATTACAAATCTCACTATGTTCTACCTAAATAGTTAGGCATATCTTATTTTCTGCCCAATTTGTGTTTTCTAATACAAAATCCTAGTTGCATAAATATTTCTAGAAAAAAATTGCACATTCCCACCTCTGTGAAAATACGATGAGAGAGGAGAGATGTAATGATCACACTGCTTGACAGGACAAGCAGAGGCATTACAATGATAAGGAAAGCATAACAGCATCCCTGAAATGGAAGACGTAAATAGATTTACTAACAGCCGCAGTGAAATTTAATCTTTACCTCAAGAACGCACAGAAGTTCTTCCACATATGCTCGTTCAGTCTCAATAAGTTCATTCATTACATGCCTGTAGACAAAGAATGACAATTAAGGCAGGTCTATTCACTTATGCAAAGTAATGAGGCAACATTAACTTTGTCTGTGTTTCTACTTTACTTCAGACAATAAAAGAACAATTTCCAGGTAATGGAAAATGTGATGTTTCATAGATATTTCTGTCAACAGTTTATATATCCTTATTGAGAAGCATGTATTTTTAAAACATTTTAAAATTTTTGAAAATGTGTTTAAACAGTAGAAAAGTAAAATCTAGCATTTTAAGTGCTGTAGTAAATGAATTGAAGCAGTGAAGCATTTTATCATTGTACATACAAGATCTGGTTATGCTGTGTTTGCAAGTATTACAGGAGCTGGAGTTAGAGCTGCATAGGATTATCAAATACAGACTTAAAGTTACACCGGCCATTTTAAATTAGAGGCATTTAGGACACACTTTAAATATCATGATGCTGCTTTAAGTTTAATTTCCCTAATGGTCAAGCAAGCATGCTTCCCTCCAGCCCCCTCCTCTCGTCATTTTGTACGATTTAACACATGGTTGTAACAGTGAAAAGACAGAAGTATCCAGTTTACAGGTAGAAATGCAAGCTCTGCTATACACACTGCAGGTGGTAATAAGTTATTTTTTGAATGTAAGTGATGCTGTTTAGTTTTTATATAAGAAAGTGATTTTTTGTAAGATTTAACAAAACAGGGACTAAAAAGAGTGAAATAAAAAGACAAAGTCTTCTGAAGCACGGAGACCAAAACCTCCGATAGATTTACAGGAGGCTTATTATGCAAAACTGTCATCTCTGAAATGAAAATATGTAGTTATCCTGCCATAGCATCACCTCACTGCAGCAAAGCTGGGGTCTGATACTACATAAACTATAAATAATGCTGCAGACAGACTGAGATATCTTCCTCTGTGTACAGAGCATATTCAGTGCATTTCAAAAAGCACTGAGGCTTAATTCAGAGAAGCATACTTGTCTTATCAAATCCTTAGCCGAACTCAGCCTTTGCTGGAACCAAGTCAGAGAAAAAGCATTTTTGTTTATCAAAATATACTTACTGCCGTAACACAGCTAGGTTTTCTTCATCATCCATTGTAGATCCTCCTCTGCTTTGATGGAGTTCAGTCATTTCACTCTAAAGAAGAAAACAAACAAACAACAACAAAAAAATCATCACAGCATCACAGATGGGGGAAAACACTTTAAAATACAGAGCTTTGCACCCAGCTCTACTTGCATGCGTTTCCACAGGAAAGACTGTACTCCATTAAAAATGAAGGCAATTTGCAAGAACGCTGCAAAAAAATCCAAGTCAACCTGAAGGTCTTGAAGCACACAAGAACATTTAGACACAGGGAGTTTTCCATGAAAGGCCAGCTTAGAAAAGACCGTGGTTCGAGGCCCCTTTCCAGGAACACAACATCAGAGCATCAGCATAATCTTGGAGGCAACACTGGCCTTAGTCTGTTTTTCAAACTAAAAATGAGGTACTGTGCTAACTTTCTGGTAACTTCCTAACTTGACACAGAAGTTCACTCTTAGAACTTCTACTGTAATGGTTGACCTAATTACGGCTTGCTGAAAACAGTGAGAGGTTCTGCTTTCAATCCCCCCTTGAACTAACCCTTTGCTCCAACTGTTGTCCCTACTGGTCATGTTGTCCTGCCTTCCTCCTCGCATTGTCTTTTGCTGGACCTTGGCTGAGTTGATTCAACCCTCTAACCCAGTGGGAAACTACTTGTTTCTGCTGCTGCTGTCAGGTTACTTTCCTTGCCGGAGGCAGGGCAGGAAGACCATCCCCACTTGGGAATGGCAACCCATTAGGTCAGGTGAAGCTGTCTTGGAGCCAACGACAACTACCTCTTCACTTTCACCAGTTTTAAGAGTAGCCAATTACTACTGGCAAATAATAAATGCTTCCTGTTCATAGATTTTATATTTCGCTGCCCCTAACATTTTTCCTAATATAGGCAACTATTTACTTTACCTTCCCTTATACCCAGCCCAGCGACAAAGCAGCCTCTATTTAAACCAGATGACTGCTTCACCAGAATTACTTTGATAGGGGCAATACCATCACTTTTTCAGTGGAATTGCCTCATCCTTCTTGAGGTTCCTGAATATTCTGTTGTATTATGACTTTCTCAAGCAGTACGTGCATGAAAAGTGCAAAGAAAAAAAAAAATACCTTTCCTCTTCTGCAGTTTACTCTCCGAAGCGCACTGCTTTCCGAGTTGGATACGTATTCTCTTTGAAGACCTAAGCATGTAAACCAGAATCAAACAGCAGTTAGAACTTGAGCAGATCTGACACAGATGTTTGTGCAACCACAAATTACAGCTGAAAGTTTCTTTAAGTTTCTCAGCATAGCACAAAAAATTAGTTACAGGCTACTACAGTTACTTACCTGGAGAGGTACAAGGAGATTTTACAAAGGCTTCAGGTCTTGGTGCAACTGGCTGAACAGGACGTGTCTGCTTAGCTGCCAGTTTCTTAAGACTTACTTGTCTCTTTTGAAACATTTCTTCCATACTTTCTTGCTTCTGAAAAACCTTTTGCACATGCTCCTACCGTTGCCACAGAAATAAAAATCCTTGTCAGAGACCTATCAACAAGCTACACTGCCATTTACAGCACATTGATCTGAAACTGCGATTGTTTTTAGACCACGTATAAAAATATTACCCTACTCTTCACTCCTAACAAGGCATAATTTACAGTCAACTTAAAAATTGGAACATTACTTTATAAAACATTTTGTGTGCTTGCTGTAGAGAAACAATGGGGTTCAGGTTTCAATTTAAAAAAAAAAATAGGGAAAAGTTTTTTGACAGTGTCTCATGGTTCTGTTACATGAAGAGATCAACCAAGAGGAAAAGGGACATATTCTCAAGTACTAAAAAAAAGCAGTTACAAAGCAGAAGTCATACAAATATCAAGGACCGGCACATTCTTGCTACATAAAAAAGATATTTCCAATATTCACTTGGGAGAATTTTTTTTAAAAGCAATCCTACTATCTGACAAATTGAAGTAGTTATTAAAAGGCTCTGAAGCCCCTGATGCTTATCCAAAGATATGACAGGACTAGCACCTCAGGTAGGGAAATGTGTTGGCTTTCCAGTTCCCCAGTATAACTCCTAGTACCAATTATTTAGCTTCATCAACGGCCATGCAAGAGAACAACTCTAAAATTAACAAATGGACGCATAGATACACATAAATGTCTTCTGGTACCTTTAGGTCCTCATTGAGGATGTGTGCATACTCTCTGTAAATTTTATTCAACTCCTTGATTTTATTGCCTGCACCAGTGTCCAGGAATTTCTCGATCTCCTGTAATGCTGATTCTGCACCATCCTGAGACTGACACTTATCTACCGGCTGCGAAGCCAGCAAATAAATTCCTTCATCACACCACTTCAGAGACTAGAAACAGAGAGAAGAACAGGCTCAGAATGCACCGATGTCAGCATCAAAAACTAAGAGGTCTAAACCATTTCATATTTCTACTTGTCATGTATTCAGCTATTTAAGGAGAAAACTTCCAGCACACCCAGATATTTTTACCTGCTGTTATGACAACTGCTTGACTGAGGTTTTAGCAAACAAGATGGGAAACAGAACTGTTCCATACAAAATTTACCTTTTCTAGTAAGCCATGCAGTTCTAGAGATTTGTTAAGAAGATTCCTCCTCCGTTCTGTCTCAGTAGTGAAGGCATCACAGAGATGATGAAGTTCACTGCATTTTGGAATAATGGAATCCACAGCATAATGATTGCTTTGAATAAAAGCATCACCCTCTGAGGCTAGCATTCTGGCTTTTGCTACAGTTTCCTAAGAAAGCAAGCGTTGATTTAGGTACATCTTTCCTTGGGTCAACATCAATGAAAAAAATTAAAAATTATACCATTTGTTTTTATGCAGTAAAATACACATGTTGATAAAGAATACATCTTTAGTTAACGTGTGCCTTGCTTAATATATCAGTGATTTCCTGTCTTCCCAGATGCCCAAGAACTTTTAATGCCCCCTTCTTTACTGTATCAGAGTACTTCAGAAACATTAATGAGTTTAATCATATGCCTCCCTGTGAAGAACCACTATTGTCTTTCTGTGCCTTAGTTAGTCAGCAGCATGTTTGTATGCGTACGTATGCAATTTGGAGTACAGCAGCAATAAGAACCCAAATTAAAAAATACCTAACACCAGCACCTCAGCCTCAAGAGCAATGACCTTTCTTATAGAGCTATATATTTTATTGTGAAGCACAGATTATAATAAGGTTCCCTTTCTACATTGTTCAGTGTATGTTTCTGTTGGTCATCTTTTAACATATTGTACATTCAATACACAGCTTTCTCATTTCTGAGATTTAATGAAATAAGTGGCTTTAATGGGAACGGAAGTGGGCCCTTGACCACTAAGTGCAGAACTCGGCTATGTAGACACTTCATGCTATTCTTCCATGAACTGATCACACCGACTTTGTGACTGGTCACTCTGCTCTTCATTGAGGGATGCCCAAGAACTGGGCTGCTCCAATGGTTAAAGACTTCATTCCAAATTCTTTCTGCATGTTACTTGAGACACTGATTCAGCTCAAGCTCTGCTCGCAAGACAGACTCAATAACCAAATACCGTTCCCCTCCACACATGCATTGTCATACTAGAAATTAAGGAGACTTGCAGAGTCCTTACACATGATTTTTCTTCAAAGTTGGCAAGATCTTTCAAAATATGCTCCACATGTGAACAGCTGTTTCCTACATCTGTGAAAGTAGACAGTCTCTCAGACACAATATCCAAAGCTGCTTTGACCTGAAATGAGACACAGCTATGTATCAATAAAGATGATTCCACCTCTCTGGAGACCCATCAGTTAAATAGCTATTTCCAGTCAGGTGACTCACATTATGGGGTTACTGGGGCACAGAGACAAATCACTTTTTTTTGTCAGCCTACCTTTACCCCCAATGCAAAATGAAAACAAACACAAAGAAAAGGCAGTGAAGTAATCCTGTTTCCTGGTACCGGAAAAAGAAAAAAAAAAAAAAAAAAAAAAAAAGGAAAACTAATGCTCAGGAAACATTTATGATCTTGCTTTTACCAGATGACAATAATACAAAGCACCATACAAACAGAAAAACGTGAGGGAGAGGTCCTCACCCTAACAATTGATTGAGACACATACAGACAGACACACACTTGTCAGTGGGTTTCTGAGCATTGCTCCCATAGAGACACAGGAGCCATGCTCTGAGATCAGCTACACCAGCGTAAAGAGACTGTAGGTGCCATCAAGCATATGAGTTAAACTACCATGAGATCAGAAACTGGCTGTAAAAATTGTAGTTCAGCCTCCACCCAGCTTCTAACACTGTGGTTGCAACTTCCCACCCACAGAGTTGGAGAGTGTTTTATAAAATTTCAGCCAGAAGGTTTAGGTAAGTCTTGGTTCCATAAAAGGGCCTATTGGCAAGATGAAAGCGTTGCAGCCAGCATATTATGCTTCTGTGGTGGTGAACAGGTTTCAAAGAGTTTTTGAATGCTTCTACGCTGCTGGGTCCATGGAAAAAAAATCATAAGACTGCAGAAGAGAAGCTATTATGTCTCTATAGGCAAGTATTCAAGGTAGTGAAGATAGCAGTATGTCAAGTAAGGACACATACAAGAAAAAGGTTGGAGAAACCTTTCAAGCACACACAAGAGCTGCAAAAGCAAGAGGGGGAAATATTTTCTTCTGAATAATTTCTATATTACCAAATATTGACTGCCACCAAGAAGTTCTCACCTCTCTGAAATTCTGTTCAAAATTCCGAAGGCGCAGACATTGCTCAAGTTTTTGCTGATGCTTAATCCAAAACTCATCAAAAGCAGTCTCTGTTTCATGTAATTGAGCCAGAAGCCTTTTCAAAAAAACAGAAATACTGTAAGAATGATGGGTGCAACCTTCAAGGGACAATACAATCTTCCACAGTAAACAAAAAGCCTCCCCAAAGCAATACTTTCCAGAAAAAATAAACTGGATATAGGAAAGTTTTTTGAGTATTGCACAGAATTGTTTCCTAGAATAACATTGATGTAAAACTGAAACCCAACACAAACATTAAGTTCTGAAAAATTGGCAAGTGCTGATTTGAAGCTAGCTGCTGCATATACTACTTCTCAGCTCTGGCCTGGGGACATGGGGACAGCAAACATAAACAAAACATGCAAATGTGTGTGGGCTAGGACCCAGAGGAACCCAAGCCTTGGGCTATAAGGGAAAACGAAGGCAAAAATTTGTACTGCTGTGACCAGCCAGCTGCCCTTACATTTCATTCCTTGGAGCAAGGCTCATAATAAACCTGAAGGTCACTGCTGCTCCTCTTCTGAGCAGAGTTACTACTTAAATGTCACAGGCAAGTGTACAGCAGTACTATGATGAAAAGAGCCTTCTTCAATTTTAATTTTGGCTAATGCCTTAAAACTTTTACTTTTCAACTTATCTTCCAATATTGCATTTGACAGTATGGTATCCCATGGACTTATTACAGGGCACTTTGCTGTACTTAGGCTACATCCAGGGAATTTTAATGAACTTTTGTCTTCAATAGGACAGAAACCAACCCTGAATTTACAAGTTAAAACTGATTAGAAAAAAGGCAGACACACACAGAGAGTTTGTTCCAACTTCCATCAGATACTGTATCAAGTGGGAACGTTTTGGATAAATTAGCAACGCCCACCCCGATTGTCCTTCGGATAGCTGATAGCAACAACGACCAAAAAAAGTGACTTCTGCCAAGCTTTGTGGATTGGAATGGACAGCTATTTGGAAAGAAAAGTCAGCCCGAGTGTCACAGAAACACAGAATGACAGACAAAAAAAGAATGCAGAATACTGCCTGGGGGAAATGAGCTATGCTTTCATAGCTTTGTGCAGATTTACATCTGTGCTATGGTGATATAATGTCTTCAAACCTGGCAGTAATTTAAGGGGGGGTGGTGGGTGGGGAGCAATGGAAAACAACATCTATTACTTATATGCCCCAAGGAAGCATATAGGAAGTTTCTGCATGTTTCAAGTTTCAAGAGCAGTGTACTCCCTAGTAGCCCTTTAAAGGACACTAATGACATTGATAAGATATCAGCAATGTTAGAAGCTCCTTTGGGCAGGTTTAAAGAAAAAGAAACCTCCCACTTCAATTCAAAAGGACTTAATGGAAGTGGACAAATCTACTGAAAAGACGGGATATATCACTCCTGTCTTCCCCTCCTGCTTTCCCTACAGCAGCAAAATTTCCTTGGATTGTACTGCAGTCTCTAAACAAAGCATCAATGTTCTTTAAAATAAGGAAATGCTGCTCAACTACATAGTCCAAATCTGAAAAAAGGACAAAAAGAAGAGTGTTACTTTGTTGACACTGGAACTCAAACCCCATCCCCTATTTCCTTATAGCCAGGTGACCCAGTAATGGACATCAGGGGTTTACTTTGGTCAGGACAGTTCTGACAACAGAGGAGTTGTTTCTGAAAGTATGTTTTATACATTCACATTGTTAACATTTGCTTATTTGCTAAGCATGCATATGGAACTAAGTAAAAGAGCTGGGGAGGGATCAAAAAACCCAGAAAAGCAGCATGTTCAGTATTTCGCTCCTCTCACCTTTCTACCGTTGTTTGATTGTCTAGCTGATCTTGATTCAGTTTGTATTCAGGATTCTCAGTAACTGGTTTTGTAATACTTCCAAGGATATCATCTCCCTGTTCTACCGCTAACCTGATATCCTCCTACAAAACAAAACAAAAACCCCCACACACTGTAGTTGTGCATTGTTGGTTGTTTTTTTTGTTTGTTTTTTTTTTGTTTTTTTTTTTTTTTTAAGCAGACTTCATAAGGCACCAAACTGGAAAAAGGATTTTGTTTTAGTAGCAATAGAGCAAGGACAGTTTGATTAAAAGCAGCATTTGACAACAAATACAGACAGCAAACGCTAAATGTCAGCTTTCTCTCCATTTACCGTCTTAAGATCTCAGTGTAACCAGGTTGAATTTCCATGATAGATAGCCTTCTAGTATGTCCTTAGGCTACAAACATCCCAAAAATTTTAGATGTACAGTTTTAAAACCCCCAAATAGTTTTCATTTAAGCTGATTTGAAAGAACATTTATCCATTCTTCAAAAGGTCATATATTTTTATATGCATGCAAATACAATCAAATTACTTGTTGCAAACCAACCTAGAAATTAAACACACCACTACTTACAAAGGAATTTCTGTTTCCACATACAAATCATTATGCATTTGTACATACATAAACTTACACTCAAGAAATGTCATTTTTGAATGCAAAAAGGATTTTTAACATCAAACCAAGCAAAATAAGTTCAATAAGATTTCAATGTTTCGCATTGTTACTGTCTATTAACATCCTCCAGATTTTCTATTAGCATTAGTAGCTATAAATTACAACATAGTTTAACTAGAAGACAGCATCTTTACAAAAATTACATACCTTCATTTTGTCCTTCTTTTCTGTGTGTGTTGCAAGAAGGGAGCTGGTTGATTGCACATCATTCGGTAGTTCTGTTTCAGCCAGCTCAGTCCCAAAGGACTGAAGAATCTGAGCTGTTTGCTTAACCTTTTGGGCGAAACCTTCTATAGCCTTTTGGAATAAAAACCATTAAAGATGTTTCATGCTCATCACATGCATATGTACAAACAGACACATACACACAAAATATAACTCTCAAAACAAACCCCAGCAGATGAATTACAAGACTGAAAAATGGTCAAAGTATAATTTTGCAAGCAACAGATACCGTCACCATTAATTCCTTAATTGTATATTTTTCCTAGGCTCGAATCAGGTGTATCTTCCTCATATTTTTATAATCTGGAGTTATTTTACAACTTGAGCTTTTTCTTTCTCGTAGCAAAACCAATAAACCTCAACACAATAATACACTGTAGTTCCTTTGCTCCAAGTGTTCAGAAAACCACTCCCAAATTATTACTCATATTATTTCTCTAAGATGACTAAGTACCATTGGGAACATCTTCTCACCCCGAGCAAGTCAACTTGCATCACTTGAAATCTGTTTTATAAATGACAGGGTATAAAACAGAAGGGTTCATTAAACTGGAAAGTTAAAACAAAAACTAAGACTTACAGTGCGACGGGACAGCCATCTGTTATGGCAGTAATCCAGGGTGCCACCAAGATCTTCTGTTAATTGTGTTTTATCAATGTAACCCTGCAGTTCTGATACTGAGCCCAGCATTATGATCTGCAGCAGCAAAGAAAAAAGTGAATGGGATCAGTGGCGAGAAGTCCCTTGTTAAGGATTCTAAGCCCCATCCTTCAGCCTCTGATACAGAAAGTTCAGTTTAATACAGAAGCAAGTCATGGAACTATTTCCTTTGGGTACAGAAAAACAAACTTAACAGTTGTTTCAGTTGAAGATGATATAAATAACTGCATATGAGCATGAGCACCAGGCACATTAAAAAAAAAAAAGCTTACGGATTATACAACATAAATTACACCATCAGGTTTTTTTAACCTTGATAAACCATACATGGCTATTTTCTAAGAGCAACATTCATTTCTTGTTCATTTTCCCTTGTTATCCTGGGTCTGTGGGAGAGAATGATGGTATCTCCATGGATTTGGCATGTAAGGACTGGTTCCCCAAAATAAATGAGGGATGGGGGACAGGTATCTTAACTTAAAGACCATCCTTCACCCTGGAAATTTACATCTGATAAGGAAAATAACTTTTATATCTTTAGCTCATATAATTTCAAAGTTTATTTTACAATATAAATGCTGTACATTTACAAACAGAAGTATAATCAGTGGGTTTACTGGTGATCTAACAACAGGCATCAGTTGTATGTTTGCTCAAATGATAGAAGCTATAGTATTTGTCCATGGGAAATGCATTTGCCTCAAAATTCACGTACTGAATTTCAAGAATAAGCCATCATGAATTAGTGAAAATTGCTGGAGCTGCCTTTAAGCATGGCTTTTTGTTGGGATTTTTTTGGTCCTCACTGGTTACATTAAGTACTTGAACTGATTCCTGATAGTAAAGTGAAAACAGAGGACTACTTACAGGTACTTTCATTTTAAACTCATCTTTGTTGAATTTGAAAGCAATGTCCGAGAGAGCTCGATGAAAAAATCCTGTTGGGCGCAGAACGAGGACTAGCTGCAGGTTTCCCGGGAAAGATGCCTGCAAAACAAGTTTAGTCTGTTATTTTCTGTGTCTCAGCTCCAGAAAAATATTTTTGAAGAAGGAGAAGCCCCTGAAAACCACAAACTAACCATATCAAAGGCCTTCCATCATGGGGTGACCAATTATAAACTTGCAAGGCTTGCACAAAGAGCTTCATTCAGAGAGACATTTACTCATCTTTGGAAACAGGAATCTATTCTCCTGGAATCAAATTTTTCAGGGGTGGCTTGTACTGCTCTTCAGCCAAGATTACATCCTAGCCAAGGAGGCTAATGAAAAAACAATGGTGGCTTAGTACTTTTTTAACAGCAGTACTTTCACGGTTACCTTATCTTCTCTTTAATAGAGGGTGCCAAGAGAAACCTCCATTATTGTCTCAACACCTAACAACACATTTTAATTTGTGCATATACTACCTTGCCAGTTGCCTACACAAACTATTGCCACCGAGACTGAATTTCTCAGGCAGTAGCTTAGAAATAATCTTTAATTTTGCAGACAAAAATAAAAATCAAACATCGTAAGTCCCAGCTGTGGTTTTTTTCATCATCTTCCAACTAGTAGTCTGATGGATGTTTCCCAGTTCTACAAGTGATTAGGGGAAAACAGAAGAGGAGAAGGAAAGCAAAGAAATAGCATTAAATTACTAAAAATCAACCTCTGCTGTGGCAGAGGTTTGCATACTTGGCATTTAGCCATTCTTGAAATCATGCAAGCCTTCTCCCCTATTCAATATTTCCACTGTAGGGAGACAGTGAAGCTCACTAAAGAAATGATCATTATAATGATTAAGTATGCAATTTTCTTCATTATATTGTTGGAAATTATGTCACATTTCTAGCAAATTGAATTACTACCAACAAAAACAAGCCAACCAAAAAACAAATACTGACTGAAGGAGCTGTTATGCTATGCTCCGTTTCCATGCCTAGTGAAACTTAGTATCCGGAAGGTTGGAGAGTGGTTTAATACTCATTTTGAGGTTTCCAAGGGTTCCAGGTATTTAGCATTGGAAATGACAAACTTTTAAAGAGAAAAGTACTTTAAAACTTTTCTGGAAGACTTCACAGATTCATTGTGGTTCCCCAGATATTCAGTATACAACTGAGATCTCAATTTGATTGAGGAACCTTTAAGACTGGAGCTTCACAATCTGCCTCCACTTCAGTGATGTCCACACATTTTCTAGAAAGCATGGTGGTTCAGTCCCAAAGGAATCTGTCTGAGGGCTGGGAACAGAATCCAGGTAATTCTGAGTGCCCACACCAGCTCCTCATCCTTGCACTGTAAACAATCTGTCTCTGTGTAGTAGTACATCCTGTGGACTTACTAATCCACAGTTATCAGAGGAAAAACTTTTTATAGAAAATTCCTGACTGTATTCAGAAGAAAAAGTGAAGAAAAGATGATTTTCTTACCATTTTTTCCTGAACTGTTGTACCAAGGACAACCACAAATTTATTTAAGAAAACTATTTAACTCCTACTAAGAAACATTGCAAGAATGGACAAAAGGATTTTTTAATTAAATCTCCTGAATAATCTTTTTAGAATGATAGCCATGTAGTCACATTTCACACACTCAATAGACACGTGTCAATTTATTTTGTGCCAGCAGCGTTCAGAGTCTGAGCTGTTAATTTTCACCTTCAACTAAAAAAATGTGAAATGGCAATGCCAACATTTCAGAAGAAAAAGCTCCAAGAAGAAATATCTTTTAGATAATATGTTTTTAAAAAAAACGTAAGGGGTCTTCATGCGAGATATTTGCCCCACCACATGACATCCAGACATACTGTCTTTGGCAGTGCATGTTTGCAACCCATTTAGCCTTACCCAGAATACTGGGAAATGCCTATGCTCTTAGCTCCAAGTTGAGTAGATGTATTAGAAATACACAATAGCATGAAAGCATATGAAGAGTAAAGACACCAAACAATAAAAGTAAATTTAAATTACATGTATGAGTAATAAATTTCTTCATTCTAACTTTAAATTCTCACTTTTACACTTTGTGACTGTAGTCTAGATTTTTACTCCAGAATTTCATAGAAAATATGCTGAAAGGGACCTGGGGGTGCTGGTGGACAACAAGCTGGACATGAGTCCGCACCGCGCTGCTGTGGCAACCAAGGCAAATGGGATCCTGGGCTGCATCCGCAGGGGCATAACCAGCAGAGATAGAGACGGGACCATCCCACCCTACTGAGCGCTTGTCCGGCCGCACCTGGAGTACTGTGTCCAGTTCTGGTCCCCACAGCTCATGAAAGACGCGGACAGACTGGAGAGGGTCCAAAGGAGGACCACAAAGATGACCAAAGGGCTGGAGAACCTGCCCAGTGAGGAAAGACTGAAGGAGTTAGGTCTCTTCTCCCTGGGGAAGAGAAGGCTGAGGGACACCCCAGCACAGTATTCCAGCTGCCACTTAAAGGGTGGCTGCAAAGAGGACAGAGATTCTCCCTTCACGAGTTGCCATGTGGAGAGGACAACGGGCAACAGGTACAAGTCACACTGGGAAGATTTTCATCTTGATAGAAGAAAGAAAATTTTTACAGTGAGAACAATCATTCACTGGAACAACCTCCCCAGGGACGTGGTAGAGTCCCCCTCACTGGAGGCTTTCAAGATGACATTGGACAGCGTGCTAGATAATCTCATCGAGGCTCCCTTTCCTCACGAAAGGTTGGGCCAGATGATCTTTCAAGGTCCCTCCCAACCCAAGTCATTATTCTGTGTTTCTATGATATTTAGGCTATTACTGAAGCAAACAGTAGTAGCCAAATGCAATGCAATAGTAAATTTTTCTAAACTGTGTATTAGCTCTTATGAAATACAGAGTTTAATTGCATGACCAAATTAAGTAGGGTATCTCATTAGTTTTCAATTCAAAGAAAACAGACAGAGAATACACATTACAACTATTCTCCATCTCAGCATGTCTACCCAAACCGATGCTGTTGAAGTCACTACAGTCTTGTATCACTTTAACTCCCATTCACAGCTTGCCAGAAGTTTTCCCCCTCTCTCAACAAAAGCTCAAATTACTCTAACTTTGTCTACAATACCATTCTGGCCTCCGCTAGTCCGTCTCCTATGCCTCCCATTTGGTTTTATTTATATTCAAAGAAACCCAAGTCTTAAAAAACGATGCCTCCTCTGCTTGTTGTGGCCAGGAGTCAAAACTGCAAATTGATCTTTGTGAAACAACAAGAAAAGGGAGGATTGCTACAGTAAACAATGTTGGACCCGTGCCAGCTATTCCAGTTTATCTGAGCTTATATCTGCACTGCCCAAATATTACTATTTTCCTAACTTACTTTTTTTTTCTAAAGCCCTGGTGACTTGCAGAGACAATGATATGATGCAAGAGACACTCCTTAGATGCGTGTGAACTTCATCAACCAGTCAACTTCACCCTGAACACGAGAACAACAACAACAACAACAAAACTCCATTCCAGTCCAGCAGCGTATTTGTTTGAAGCCATTGTATGTTAAGCAGACAGAGCAAACAATGACTTCTCAATAATGTGCCAAATGTTAAGCACAAAAATAAATATTCATGTATGTTTAGCAGTGCCATGAAATAAAGTGCCTTCAAGGACTGTTTCAGTGAATTCAATGAACATCACTGCGACTTGAAGAAGGGTTTGTGTGCTTGTAAAACTGCCTTTTCAGAAGTGTCTTTCTTTACTAGATTAATATTAACTGCTCCTCCAACATCTAGTCTCAAATATTGCACTGTAACTCATTTAATATCTATGCAAAAGAGACCAGGGGTCATGTTTTTGGTATCCTCAACAAAAATTAGGGTAGATCCTATTCTATTCTAGCCCAACCCATATACTCCTTCCGTCTCACTTGCATCAGTACTGGCACTTGTTTGATACTTCATGACAGTCATGGGATTAGTTTTCTATCTGCTTATCTCCTTCACATCCCCATCCAGTCAGGTCAGTGCCGATTCCAGAGATACAGAAAGAGATGTAGATGTGCATGTAGTTATGAGCTTTGAAATAAATCTGACCAAACCAGGGATTTATATACAGCACAGCCCTTAAATCAAACCTTTCCCATACACAGAGATCTTTGCTGCCCTATGAATACCCTGAACATAGAACATGGGAGGAACCTTCACTGGCTGGACAAAACAGGAGCTACCTTAAATCCTCCAGGAAAACAGTCAATAAATACTCAGGAGCAGGTTGACCTGCCCGCTTTCAGGCCTCCGCTTCTCAGGGATGGGAAGCTTTCCACTGCACGTTCCAGGCCTCTGGAAAGGGGGAACCTACAGAGACTGAACCCAGCTGGGTTTGGGCAAAACGTAAAATTAAGTTAGTTGCATGTAATGTTAATTATCACTTTCCTTCACAGAATATTAATGAGAGAGAGGCTGTCTGTAGCACCAGTACTGACCCAGAAGTTAAGCAGCTGCTAACAGGGGGATATAAGGAGAGGCAGGCCATCTCACGAATGAAGACAACCGATGCTGAATGGCTGGTAAGGAACCACAAAAGCCGAGCAGGAAACAACCCCTGCCTGATGCTCGGGAAGGGCCTGTAGCAGCTTGTTTGTGGGGTAGGAATGACAGCGTTTCCCCAAGGACAGGTACTGAGATTCTTCTTCTCTTCAGTTTCCGCTGTGTAATGTGGTCTTGCTCTGTTGGTGCCAACAGGGAGCTATTTAAGTCACTCAACAATTTCACCTGCACTAGCCAGGCATAGCAACAATCCCACGCACTCCTGCCTGACAGTAACTGTACAGCATATATGCACTATAGGCTATTGGGCAGATGGCATTTTCAAAGGGGAGATATGACATACTTTACAATAGTCACGATATTCGCTGGGACAGGATGCAGTGCTGCCAGGCTGCGCTCCCTGGAAGAGGCAGCGCAGGAGCAGAGCAGTGGCTGGGGTCTACAACCAGGAGCCAGTCACTACAGCTTTTAGCAGTGAATACCCAAAGGTGAGCTTTTGGAAAAGAAAACCAACACCTTTGAGTTTTTATATCTCAGGTTTCCTCCTAGGGCTTATTTAGTATACAAAGGAATTATGTAGATAAATATGTACACCTTTTAGACAGAGATGCACTTAAAATAAAGTTGCAGTCTGCTGTTCAGTCCCACAGAGCAATTCACTCAGCTGCCCCAGTGCTCAGAAGTCTTTTATACTCCTACACAGCAAAGGAAAGTTGTTCTGATAAACAGTGAACCTACAACCCCTTTTCTTTCACTTCCCAGGTAAACAGCCAGCTTCCAGAAATACCTGAACCATGTGAGCAATCAAAGAGCTAACACTTGACTCAGTTTTAGTAGTTCTGTCTTAAAATACTTGGAAAAACACTATTTTTCATTTTATGAAGAGCTTCAATATACCCACACTACCAAATTCTGTGGTGGTGTTTTCCCTTCTGCACTTACTAGTATGCCGTAAGCCTCAGGGCACTTCTTTCCAAAATACATCTGTACATAAAGGAGCCAATAAGTACCTTTTTTTTCTTTTTTTCCCCCCAAAGACTGTTTATTCCTGGCTAGAATGAAGTCTCTTACACAGGCTTCTTGTCAAGAAAGAATCTTGAATTAAATCAATTCATAAAAAGAGCAATTTGAAATCTAGTTTTAAAAACATTGAGCTGTTTTACATTAGATCTGGGTTTAATGCTTGTGATGTTATGATCCTGTTTTCAGAGTTTAAGTGATTCACTTCTTTCTACATATTAAAAAAACATGTAATAAAAAGGAAAAATGGCTGACTACACAAGGATAACTGCAAAAGTGCCTGCACGTGTAATATTCTTACAACATCCAAAGCAATAAGACAAAACCGTACAGCATCTCAAAATAACCTTTTTAGTTTATCATTTACTGGAATCATTCGTAACAATAGCCACAGAATTAATAAGAATACCGTTCTGGCTTCATCATACTGTCAAGCTGTTCTTTTGAATCCAAGCGAAAATTAGAAACATAACTAGGGGCTGAAAGAAGAGCCGTTTTTTCAAACTTAACCCATACAAATTGTTAAGTGTCATTACAGCTTTCAGGACACGATGCAAAGAGTTAGCTAGAAATTGGGCTAGTGGGAAATACCTATCCATAACATAAAATAGTGCCTTTCATGGAGCATCACTTACTAAATGCATCTTTTCTCCATCAACAACTCACTAAGAAACTCAACGTCTCTCTACAAACCAGGCCAAAGAACTCAAGGTTGGATTACTGTAATTCACTGTTTCACACCTTGGATGTAAAACCAACGATAAGACTCCAGATGGCACAAAAACGGGACCGCCTGGCTCCTGCAATTTTAGGCTGGTATTAGCACTCCAGTCTCTCCACTGGCTTTTGGTCTCCTCCTGCCAGCTAAAGGTCTTGGCCCTCATCTTCAAAGCAATTAATGGGCTAAGCCTCTGTTACAGTGAAGACTGCATTTTGATTTATGAAGAGCTAAGAAAAACAGTGCTCTGGACAATGCAGTCCAAACCAGAAGGCATGAAACTTGCATGCAATGCATCCTTAGCCAAAGGTGGCAAATCACAAAGCAAACTTCTGCAGGAAGTTGGATAAAACCCAACTCTTGTCACATTTAGAAAGGGCTGCAAAGTTTCACAGCTGAGTAAAACTTTCTCACTACCACCTGAGTGACCTCCATACCAACTGCTTCCTCAAAAGCAGTTGCCCATACATATGTAATTCGCTAAGCACCAAGTTTAAGGAAATTTATTTTCTCTGGACTTTCAATATGAGGCTGACGGATGGCTGTGGTAGAACTTTTAATGATGTTGAGTGCAGTTTTTTGTTTGTCTAAAACGCGGAGTTCACACTTCAACCTTTCTCTCAAGATGGAGGAAGACAATGATGACAGGACAACAGAGACAAAGACAACGTAATGACATAGGCTTCGGTTTTTCAAGAAAACACACTGGAACTACAAACAGAGCAGTGTGAAACCTCAGAACACATTGATTAATAATGTGCCTTGCTCCTACAACTGTGGATTGAATATTGCTTGTTTGGTTATGATAACACCAGGAGAGAAAAGAGAAAAAAAAAAGCATAATTTTTGACTGCATGCAAAGGCAAAGGGGATCAATTTGTCTGGTGTTTGCCATTCACCCAACTTCAGCTGGGACAATAAGGAGCTGTTTTACCAAGCTATGTGACTGCTCCTCCTTGCAGTCATTCAGGTCATGCCTTATTTCCACGAGTCTACCCACTTGCTCAGCCACGGGAGCTAAAAAGTTCAGCAAGGTCTTGTGTGTCTCTGTATATCATGTTTAACTGAAACCTGGACACTATAACATAAATTTAGAAGAATCTCAGCAGCTGACAGGGCAAAAAAAAAATCTGTTTCTTCAAACAACAATGCAGTAAGAGTGAACAATTTGTGACAGCTAACTTTGGTATTTTTCTTGTAAAACCTTTCAGTTTTCTACAGCCTCTCTAAGAACATGAAAATTTACTGCCAAGACTTCACACTTAACAACATGAAGCTTGGCTTTTGGCGTCTTTACCAGAACTCCACCTCTTAGCCTGGCTATCCCAGTAGGCCAGATTCGTCCTAGTGACTCAACAGTAGGGGTGAATTCTGTCCAACTTACAGCCATCTAAAAGCTAAGCTTCTGAACAGTCAACAGTATCTCTAGGTTATCCATCCCATCTACCTCGGATAGGATGAGTCACCCTCCAAACACAGGCCATTCTTGACTGCACTAGGCTAGTAACTTCACTTCAGCTAAATCAGGGGAAAAATAAAAAAAAAAAAAAATCTTGTTTGCAGTGTCTCTTAAGCCACAGGGTCTGCAGTCTTGCACTGGCTAAGGACAACCTCCTGGGCTGCCTGCCCACTGCAACTTTGTCAAGTAGAGTATAACAATAGCAAAGCCTGCGTAACTGGGCACGTGCTTGCCACAATCTGACATATCCCAGAAAAAGAGGGACCATTTTTCGGCCCAGTGCCTCCGGCTTTGGTTTCACTTCTGCTGCCGCTGCACGTGCTTCAGCAGTAGTCATCCTGGGTGAATGGTGCAGCCACTGCTCTTCCACTATGTCTGCAGAAATAGGTTTACCTCGTCTTCTCTGCCTTGACTGTCTATAGCAACCTTAAAGGATCAGCATGAAATCCAGATTCAGCTTGTCATTGCTTATTTTCTGTCCCAGGAAAGAAAACGATCCCTAACAGCAAAGAAGAAAAAATGAAGCCTAGAAATTTTTCATAATGTAGAAAGGTTTTCCACATTAATTTCAGCCTGAAACAAAAATTCTTTCTTCTTTAGTTTTGTTTTAAAACATACTTCCAACACCCACTAGTACAAGCCAAACATTTGTGTGTGAAGAGTCTTGAAAATAACGTAAAATAATAATAATAATAAAAATAGATGCTAGTATGAATTTCTGGGTAGCAGCTGCTCAGTGCTTACGAATATATTTCCTGTGGTTGTTGGGATATTAGTGATGGGCAGATGCTCCAGCCAGGATATTCCTGTTGGGCAGTGCTCCAGCCACAGCACCCTGTGCTGGCATCTCTGATTTTACAAATCAAGAGGGTCAACCTCCTCAGGACAATTAGAGACAAAAAAAAAATCAGGAATAATGGCAGGGAGGACACTGCAGGAACTACAACAAATGAGCCAATAGCCAAAACTCTCTTCTCAAATAACATGAGACTCATATACTCACACACAGCAATAAGCTTTAGCAATCAAAACTGCTAGAAATACCAGGCTTTCAGACATAAGGTTCAATCTGGACAGCCCAAATGACGCTCAGATGCTTCATTACCATCCAAAGACAACTCTGACCATTAGGAAAACCAAACAAGTAGAAGTTAAGCCTCCAGTTACCCTTAAGCCATTTAAAAAAATCTTTGTCCATCAACAGGACATAGAGAAATCCTCACGACTTTGGCACAACGTATGTATCATGTATATCTGACTTTGTTTTTTTAAGCAACAAACAGCAGAAATGTATTTAGAGTTCATTTATGGCAAGTATTACAGCAAACAAATGGTAGACAACAGCAAATAATGATTTTTCACTATTTATTTTTTTGGAATAGAAATATAAAATTTCAAAAAGTGTTCAGGGATGATGTGACTATTGCTGACGCCCAAGAGGAGGACTGCCACATACATCCACAGACGCAATACAAAGCCAAAGCTGAGTCAGTTCAATGAAAGAAACAAATATAAAAAAAGATCATGCCTCTAACAGATTAGACTTCAGCTAGGAAGCATGATTTCTCTTTGAAATAAAGCTCACAGAAGAATAAAAAAAGAAGAAAAAAGGAAAATAACCCATCACCAACAGCACTGCAACCCACAATGCTCCCTGCACTTAACACCCTTCTCCAGGCAAAGCCCTGAGGCACCAACACCATCACTACAAAGATGGACCCCTTATCATGGGGAATAGATACTCAGGTTCTGTATATTGTGCTTCTAGGCAAAATAATGCACACTGGAGAAACGGTACCATAAACATTAATATTATGGCTATAAGCAACATGCCTGTATTTGCCCCCCACCTCCTACAACCCTAATTATGTAAATAAAAGGACTGTCATCTGTGGAATACTTATCTGTCCTTGAACAGAAACTACAGCATCGAATTCTGAAAGAGATTGAATAACTCCAGAGATATAGTCCTTTTTCTTCAATCACCCCAAATTACGCTGCTCTCAGTTTCCACTACTGGAATCTGCTCAATGCTGCATCTCAAAATTTCAAAATGAGCTGCAAAAGCAAATTTTGCTAATATTTTGGTATATTTTCAATATTTTAACATTGCTAACATACTTATTGTGGAAAAAGTTGTATCATGGGAATATTACATTATTATATATTCATTCACAAAAAGTCATATAGTGGGAGTAATGTATTACCTTTAAACAAATACCTTTTAACTTACAATAAACAAACAGTTCTTTGGTCAGAATGCGGTTACACAAAAATGACATTTACTGTTTTGATTTGACTTTTATCTTACAGAGCCAAAAATTTTCAGCCTTTAAAAATTAAAGAAAAGATGCTTACAGCTCTGTTTTTCAGCACTTGCTGGAAAGATTATCAAACACTAACAGTTCAAGCAAGGGTAACAAGAAAAAAACCCCCAACATCAAAAAAGTAACCAACAGTAGGATGAGCACGATAAACATGAATCTGTCTTTTCCTACTTGTGTAAAAAAAAAAGCCTCTAATAAGCTTAGTTTTCATATTTAAAAAACATTAATTTAAAAGGAGGCTGAAAGTAACAGTGTGTGCTGTTGACTGATCATAGTAAGCGCATAAGATTTTCTTGCTTACAAGCAACCCTTGTTTTAATTCGAACACCGCAAGATCAGCTTTTACACCTGAATTCCTTTCACAAGCGGTAAACTAAATCAGGACCCTCATCCTCATCTCTTCCTAAAAGGGAAGCTCACTTGAATAGCAAAAGGTGGACCCAAAGCTCTATGGGACACATGGGCTGTCCATACAAATATCGGTTCCTAACTGGGAGAGCTGCACGCCGCACACATTCGCATGCACACACACGCATGTGCACGCACACGTGCTCTCTGCATCAGGAAGATGTCCTGAGCTGCAAACTGCATTGAAAGCACATTATAGACACATGATACTCGGTCCCAGTCAGCTGGGATACAAAAGAACTACTGGATACTTTTTGTGTCATCTATCAGCTAACATTTTCTTGAAGAAATAAAATATTTGCTGTTTTTCTACTCATAAGAAGAAGGTTCAACAGAGAAAAATCTTTTTAAGGAGTTAATTTAAAACAGTACTCACTGCTATCCGCAGTATGGAAGCTTTCACGGAGGTCCATTTGTCCTGTCTGCGATCAATGACAAGAATAAATCCAATTCCAGCATCTCGTAAACTAAGTTTGAAGGAGGAAAGAAGAAAAAGAGAAAGTTTAGTTAAAAATACAAATGAAACTCCTCTGGTTCTCTCACTCAAAAAAGCAGTTAAAAACTAGTTAAAAAAAAAAAAAAAAAAGAAAAAAGTAGCCTGACCTTTTTGTGCAGAATCTTCTTCATCTGAACATCTTAAATAAAAATATGCTGTACTGTACACCATTGGAAAGATGCAGCAGTCCCAAATATGTTCCACAGAGCTTCAAACCATAGTCAAATCATGAATTCTTCTTTTTCACAAAAGACAGTTTTTACATTTCTTGTGTAGAGATTATTTCAGAAGAAAATAAACCCCTTTGATTCTCCATTGTTTTGGTGCCGATAAAATCCCTCCTTCATGCTGTTTTCAGTATAATTTCAGGATTAAAAAAAAGCTGTTTTCCTTTTGCATCTGCTTTTAACCTTCTGTTGCCTTCCTCCTCACTGATATTTAAAACTCCTTAAAAACGCATATCCTTCTGATCATTGCACGATATTGCTCCGCGCATCTGAAATTCTCATATGCCTCCAGGTTGCAAACTTGTTCCCAGGTGCATTTTTACATTCACCAAAACAAAAAATCCCTATGGCATTTAAAGACGCCAAGTCATAGATGAGAAAAATGAGATCAGATGCGCTTCTCTGGAATGAAAACATCTGTGAGAGATTCCGCTCAACTCCTTGTGCACGGGTGACCTTTCTTTTTTGCCTGTGCTCAGCTGCATGTGCTACCGCGTCCCAATCAAGGGATCTGCTCCTGTTTTGTAATTCCCCATCTAAGCCAATTGTGCAATGCCAGCAGCAGCCCTTGCCAGCCAATCGCAATCAAAATGGAAACAACAGGCAAATACAAGGCAGTCGGGCTCGGATTTGTTATTTTCTCATGTATTTGGTAATTTTTAATATATGTGCTATATTTTCAGTCTGGATAATAATTTGCCGCAAGGCCTACTGTCTGCACTCTGTGACATTTAGAAATATCATGCATCGATTTATCATCATACCTTAAAAGACAGTATAAAAATCAACACAACAGAAAGTCAGGATCTCTTATTCAAGATTGCTGAATCATGAAAACACCAGCTTTGCTTATAAGATTACGTTTCTAGCATAAGAGCATGCTGAGGAAGATGAAGAACACAGGTACCCAGATGTGTCATCTTAAGCTATTCTTCAAAATTACAAATTTAAACATGACTCACAGTCTATCCCCTCTCTTTTATAAACTGTAATATCTCTCAAATTTACAGACAAAAATATTTAGGGGGAAACATGAATAATCATAAAAAATGCAAAGGAACACTTGCTTTCTTTCAAAAGAAGCAAGCAGTCATTTTAACATAGGAGAATATTAGAAACGACCCCTCGCTGCCCACACGCAGCACGTGTTACTTGACTCTTGCCTCTGGGTTAGGACAACGCTGATAAACAATATCCGAGTACTTGCCTTGTAAGCCTGAATAACCCTTGCAGACAAACAGGGCTTTATATTAGCCATATGCTTCGCACTACAGTAAATTTCCATGATTTACTAAAGCTTCCACTCTTCCTTCTCTTTCTTTATTTGAAGGGCAATAGGAAGAGAGAGATCCAGATTGATTTTAGCATCTTCCTGTTCCCCATTTAACGTTCCCACCATTTTAACCTTTAGAGACTGAACAAAATAAAATGCTAATAGCAACCATGTTCCACAATAATCAGGTAGCAAAACAAACTCTCTGGGTCACACAGCCTAAATGTGGATGAATGGAGTCAAAAAGGTGCTACAGCTGTTCCCACAGCAGTTCAGGTGGATTTTGAAGAGTATCAAGACTCTTAAAGAGCTATTTCCTCTGCTCAGTAGAAGTCCCCGGGACTCCTGAAATTTCTGCATACTTCCTCAGTGGAAGTATAATCTCAGATCCCACAGAGTACCTAAATGCAACATCTGTATCATATTTCAAGAAACTATTGACATTTCTGCATAACAGGAATAAAATTAAAACCTCTAACAGAGCATCAATCAGATTTCTCTCCAGGAGCACAGGGGAGACAAGCTCGCTGGGATCCTGGAGAAGAGCTGGATGGCAGCTCCACACAGTTAATCATCTGCCTCAACACCTGGCAATAAGCAGAGCTTAATATCATTCTCCTAGAAAAAAAAAGATAAGGCTTACTTAAGTGGAAGAGTTGACAAAGAAAAGCACATCTCTAAAGATAGCCCAAAAGAAGTCTTTAGCCAGCATTCTTTTTCAACTGGATCAAATCGAGGGATCAAATATGTCAGGTGGTTGCATGATTCAGAACGCAGCCCCCTTCTAGGCTCAGACATAAAAGCCTGGATTCCCCACTGCTAGCTAAAAGAGACCCAGTGGCAAAGTCTCGAGCACCTGACTTCAAACTGCTAACACTCCATTAACATAGATTGCTTAAAAAAATTAAATGCTCTGTTCTGAACCGATCACAGTGGGAAAAATATTTGTTATCTTGACAACCGTGTCTTGTTGCAAAGGGCTGGCCATGAAGTCTGGGATCCAGCTCCAGCAAGCTGTAGGCAGGAAGCAACAAACCAAACAGACATTGTGTACAACAAAGTTGAGAACATTATGAAGACAACAAAGTCATGTATTCAAGAAAAGTAAATATTGGAAACAGGTCTGTTTGCCAGTGCACCCTTGCTCTACTGACCTCTCTTTGCTGCCAAACACACCTGCATATGTAGTTAAAAGACAGTCTGCAAGACCCCCTCTCTTTTAGGGCATAGGACAAATGGTGCTTTGGTAACAAGCAGGTATTCAATTTTCCTTTGGCTCCTGATTTAACTGTGAGTGCCAGCTGTCCCTCTTTCCCTCAGCCATATTTATTACATTCTATCCAAATACTGATTTCCTCTCTCCCCCCCTCCCGCCCACTTGCTTGAGAGTAAAGCATTTTGGCTTCTGCTCTATGTCTCAGCAGAAGTATGCTCCGACAGACACCGCCTGTCCTGCTCATCAAGCCTTACCCCCTGCCTTCCTCCAGTTGCATTGTGCTCATCAGTTTAGCCCAGCTCTTCTCACGCTTCCGTATCACTCTCCAATAAACTTGTCACCACTGCCTGCATTTGTCTCTCCCATTCATCCCTTCAACCATTCTCATTCCCTGCTGCCTTGTCCCAAAAACAGCTCAAAAAGTCTTGGAGCTTTATTATTTTTTATTTTATACTGTCAGGACAAATGACCAAATTGGTTCTCACACCACCCCTTCCTGAATGTCGCAGTCCCCTCACCCCCCAACCTGAGTCTCCCTTACCCTACGTCCTGCTCGATCTTTCAATATCTTCCCTCAGGTGGACGCTTCCCTTGGCGGTGGTCCTGCCTGTAGAGTTGGGCAGCTCGCCTGCTCTGCCTGCTTGTCAACAGGCAGCACTCACCTCCCATGAGACAGCCCTGGTAGCAGACCTGGCTCTAGAGCAGCTCGTTCTGCAACCATAGAGAAGCCCCTGCTCAGCCCCAGCATGAATCGGGACGTTTTTGACAACTGACTTGAGTAGCTACTGAGCACCTGTGACCTGGGACTTAGGCAGATTTTTCTCAAGGTATTTGCTTGACACAAAGGCCATCATTCTTCTAAGTGTCAAGTCCAAGTCCTTGACCAAAGGATGGAGACACTTGAGCTTCTACAACAAAAGGCTGTTTCAATGTTTGAAAAGCACAGTGGGTTTTTTCCCTAGCTTCTTGGGAGCAACTCAGCTATTTTGGCAGAACTTCAAACCAAAAACTCAGGTGAGACATCACGAACAGAAGAAAATTTGGCAGAGTTGTACATGACTGGAAACCAACCCTTATGGTGAGAAACAGCAGACAGCCTTAGCAGAAGCACCTGCCTATTAAGGCTTCTTGACATTTCCTTTACAACCTCTGTTTTCTTTAATGCATTAACTTGTATCCGGTGTACTTTCTGAAAACATAATTTATATAAGCTTGTAATTCAAATTTAGTATTTCCTTCCTTTGTTTCCCTCCTACCCCCCCCCCCCCCCCCCAAACGATCATGGGATAAGCTCTGTTCTTCTGTTTATTCACCAACACAAAGAACAGAACATTTTTAGAAAGGCAGAGAAACCATCCCTGCTCTGCAGGAAATATGTCCGGCAAACACACAAAGGCCAGGTCAGAAAGGTAGAAAACAGGGGAAGGGGAGCAGGGGCCACAGAGGACAGGAGAAAATGCAGCAGAGGGTAGACCTTCTGCTCAGTCCCCTCCCTCCGTCTTGGGGAGCCAGAGTAAAACCATTTGGAGAAGCTGAGAGTGAGGTTGAAGTACCTGCCCAACAAGCACCGAGTTCTCCATGTAGGCTGTAGAGCAGGAACCAAATTTTCCACTTAGTGACTCCTCAGCTTTAGATTATGGGGACATATCCCTCTTTGTCTTGTTTGCAAGACTTATGAGCTCATGCACCTGGGGGAAAGGGCGGGAAAGCTTATAGTACATGGGACTGCAGAAAGAAACTTCCCTCTGGGATGTGTGGAAGCAATTACATAGTCATCATCTGAAAGATCCTTGCATTCTCCAAGGTATGGGTGGTGACAATTGCTACACAAATAAGTTCCTATTGCTTCTACACTGCCATAGGAAAACTGCTTGTATACATTGCTCTCTACTACAAACAAAACAAAGCAAATCTTTAGGTTCATCGCAGAGACTTGATAATATCAAACTTTTGCATGCTTGAAATTCTGTGCAGCATTTTAGGTTAAATAATTCCAGTTTAATAAAAGTGAATTTCAGTCTTTAAGCCTTATTATTAAACAGTTGGCTTACATTACACTCAGGATTGTTCCCTACCTTGACTACCTCTGGCTATACATACAAACTGACTAGAAATTCTTGCTCTCGATGGCTGAACAGCTGTTTTGACAGTAGGCCTTCAGTAACATTCAGCGAAGAATTACCGCATTGAGCAGAGCACCAAGGCAGTGTCTGCAGCAATCTGCATTATAAGCAGCTGAAGCTGTCTTTAAGTCCCTGGTACCACCCGTTCTTAAAGCTTACTCACCCTCTGCAGCTCATCATTGACCATCAATGAGCATCAGTGATAGGCACACACTGCTTGAAGAGATGCGGGGTCTCAGGCTGCTCTCAAATCCTGATCTTTTTTGGCATACAAGATGTAGGCCTATGTAAGAAGGACTACAGAATTGGCCCATCCACCCATCATTGGCCATGCTACTGTACCACAAAAGGGCAAACATACAAAACACAGTGGCAGATCATCTTAGGAATGGTGTTGCCCATCTGTCCATACAGCAGTTAGATTTATGCTTGGGCGTGCCACAAGGGTTGTGTGGACCAGCTCTTTTTCAAATAAAAAAAAACCAAAAAACAAAACAACAAAACAAAAACCTCAAAGGTAGAATTGTATCCAGTGCAGGAAAAGACAACCTGGAGCTCAAACAGGTTCGGCATATACAAGGAGATGGTCCAGTACCTGAGCACAGGGGTAATGAACACTTTGAACAGCAAGCATTCCCATCATGCCCCAGTGATAAAAATGCTTCCAGCAGCTATCACTCTTTGAAGTCAGAAGTCATCCTATATTCAGTCATCAAGCAAACGAGCTAGGGTAATCAAGAACAGCATTCTCTGTTACTTTGCTTAGGAACACACTATTGGAAACCAGACACTAACTAGCGAGGTTATTGTTTCCCAAGAAAAACTTTGCATCCTACATTTTCAGAGGCATTTCAACTGATCAAACCTCAGCCACTTCAAAGACCGCTTCTCCATCTCTTCTGCTGCTGCTAGGAGTGACTTCCTGGGGGTGAGGGGGAGTCAAGAACTCCTTCTTAATCATAAGTGTTTCACACATTAAAAAATGAAACCACTAATGCCCTGGCAATGAATGAAAGCAGAGAATAGCCACCTTCTTAGTGTCCTTTATATGCTCTAGAAGACAGCCAGATAATACGGTGAAGAACATGGTATTAATGGTATTAACAAATCAAGATAGAAATCTCCAGTACATCAACTCTGAAAGAAAATAATTCAGCTAAGCCCTATGGTGACATTTCACTTTATCAGTTTTATGCTGGTGTCCCAACAAGGAAAAGGGCAGGAACAATTCACCTGGCATAGCCTTGCCCCACAACTCCCCTCCTTGTGTCTCTTATGTAGGATAACCAAGACTCCTTCTATTTGATCACTAGGTAAGTCCTAGAGGATGTAGTTCTTCCTAGAGCAGAAGAATTTATATGGTTTATGAATTTGACAAAGAAACAAAAGTTATAGTTCAACCATAACATTAAACAAAATTTAAACAGTGATTAGACCTGCAGCAGTTTCATTTTCTTACAATTCTTGATTGCGTTATCCTAAAGCCTACTTTGTTTCAAAACTGGCGAATTTATTCACTTAATTCCAAAACAAATCCACCAGCTGGGTATATTAAAAAAGAAACAAAAAAAATTATCATATTTGTCATGTTCCACTCATTTTAGAAGGTGTTCTACTTATTAATTTTAAAGTAGTTTTGTACTTGATTGGTCTTTAAGTATTTTGATCTTATGACAGCTTCTTTCTCACTACCCAAAGTGAGACTAAGATTAAGGACTTCTTAATGTTAGAAACCACAGTCTCCAAGGAGAGGAAAGTGGTCTTGTGCTTTCTTGAGTAAATGATGGAAATAAGAGGATATATCACACTCCACAAAGCTCCAGTTTGAAAGCTTCAGATATCACAGGCTTTTATAGCCCATAATACCCAGCCTCACTGTAGAAAGTGCCTTGATTAAATGAATTTAGAGATAGCAGGAACTGAAAAAGAACTATAAACCAGACATTATTTGAGCTCCACATTGGACAATGAACTTTCTAGTTTCAATTGCTAAGTGAGCCTGTAGGTTTTAACATGGAATTGAAACTGAACACTGCTTTGTAATGCTGCTGCTATTTCAGATCTCACTTATGTGTTTTTTTAGGAACCTGCACTTAAAACAGTATTTAAAAGCATTCAACTGAAAAAAAGCCTGGAAAATAAAAAAAATGTTATAATCCTTTATAACAGCAATGCTACAAATCATATTCCAAATTTGCAATGTAAATCCACAAATCAAAGTGATTACACTTAAGACAAATCGGAAGTGTTCTGAAAGCTGGACAGTAATACCTTCCCATTAACTACATTTGCTCTAAATTAGCAAACTTTAAAATTATATTTTCTATTTTTATGACAGAAAATTTGAGGTTTGCATTGGTATTGAGATATCAGTGACAAAGAAACAATCCGCCAAGGAAACAAATAGAATGAAAACATATTCCCAAAAGATGGCTGTATATAGGATTGCACGATGCTGTCATGACATTTAATTGGTTAGACAGAAAATAGCTGTTTGGTGCCAAGTTCTGCCACAGATGTATACGTATGACTAACTGAGGTCAAAGAATATTGCACACATCTGAGAACAGAATTGTTCCTAACAAGGGTAACATTTATGAACATAACATTTACGAACACCCAGATGAAGCTCTTTGGCTACCTAGCAGACCTCCTGAGCCCCTAAAGCAAACCGGCCCAACATTTCGGCTCCGATTCAAACTGTGGGCCTGACATCTCAGTTTGGATTCCTGCAAGATTCACTTTTAGTTGAGGTGTGCAACCGGCCTATCAGATATCAATTCTTATTCCAGCAACATTTATGAGAAAAAACAGAAATGATGAGTGTGCTCTATTTCTGGCACATGGCACTGCATATGGGACAAAAATGGGAATGCAGTGATTAACAACTGCATAATTTCAGATAGAATTAGTAATAATATAGTTTTGTCTTTACTTTTTGTAACCTATATCTCTTCAGCCGAAAACACTGAAAAAGTCAGCTAGCGCAGGAAGCGCAGCTAGGAGGACATGACCACTGCTTCCAATCTCCTTGGAAAATCCCTGGAAAACCATCCATAGAGTGTACACCCAAGGACCAGGCTACCTCAAGCTTCCCAAGGTGCTGAATTTAAAGCCGGTACTTGGTGGTGTGGAAGTCACTGTACTGCACCTATCTCTCCGTATCCAGATCTCTGGAATCAGGGACAAGACTTGCCATCTACTCCTTACTGTGTTTAACTAGTGAATGCCTGTACTGTGCTTCAACAAAAGGCTACTGATCTGGAAGAATTTGTTATATTTGATTATTGGGCCCTCTCATAGTCCGTTCAATGACCTTTAACTGCAGAAGGAAAAAACCACCCAACTCAAACTAAGGCTGACCATTGTTCATTAAGAAATATAGGAAAGAAAAGGAATTCCAGCAAAAGAAATTTAAAATGAGTCAGTCAGAATTGCTGCTATACAAGTGCAGCCTCTAGTGGTCTGTCCAAAATCACTGAATGCCAAGTTAAAATTATCATATATAAAGCTCCTGGCAGTAACAGCTGCGTTTCACCCAACACAGCTGCTGTTGTGACACTCCACAGCAGGAACATAACCTGTAAGCAAGGAGGCACCATTTCTCATCAATTCTTATGTTTAAAATCTGATTTTGAAAATAAAGACTGCTCCCCCTCCCCCCCAAAAAACAACTAAATCACTATGAATACAGCAATGTGCATACTATTTTACCATCTATTTCATTCTACACTGGAATTCTGTGAATAAATGGATTCTTAAATGCACATTCAAAACACAGCATTCGGACCCTCCCTTTACTTTGGTTTTGATAGTTACTGCCTTCCCTTTAGAGAAACAGATGAAGCTGCACAAGGAATGAAGAAAATCTGAGGCTTTGTGTTGGAGCAGAACCTGTTAAGTTTCAGTATTAGACAAGGTTCAGATAAGAAACTTGATGCATTTCCCTCCCTCCATTATGCACTTTTTTTTTCTTCCTTCTCCACATTCCAGTTAACTCTGCCTAAATCTTATCCAGTGTACCACTAATGAAAACCTTATCTCTTCCCCTTCCTATTGTGCTTACTTTTGGTCTCAGCTGTTACTAGTTCACACCGCAGGTGTGTCTGAAAACACTCATACTGTATTTCAATTTCCTCAGGATTGGGGAATCATCAGATACAAAAAATTGTATTTTAGGATCTCACAGCAAGAGGGCAAAGAAGAATTTAGATGAATGCTGGGTTGTGAGGTGGCATAAATAAAAAGACAAATGGTTATAATTTGATTATGAGGCAGAAGAGACAAGCAGAATCATACAGCCTGGAAGAGCGACACCACAAAAATGCGTTTTGAAACTTTATAAGCCTAGGCAAGATAATTACACATGATGTTGTGTCAGTGACAGGACATTTTTAAAGGCCAGATAAACAGGAGACAAAATAATGAAAGCAACTTCAAACAGCTTTGTCTAAGGGGCTGTTAATAATTTAAAACTTTGGAATTCTCATCCAAACTTCACGACAACTGTAGCCCAGAAAGCCACATGTGGTTACATGCAGCCCTACCCCAACTTGAAAATCCTTCAGTCACCGCAGGACTGTGACAGCGACAGCTCGCTGCATCTGCCTGCAAAGCAATAACCTGCACAGAAGATGGGCTACCATTGGAGATGTACTGTCAATGAGGTGAATGACAACTCACTGACAACCAGGAGAGCTGCTCTCCAGCCTTGGTCCCAAAGGCAACCAAAGGCCTTTATCCTGCACAGCAGTAGGTCCCTTGAAATTGTGAGATATGAATCTAAATGTGTTTACTTGAGGCACTTCTGTCTCCAGCTCTGCTTGTGTTCCTCAGCCAAAAAAGCAGCACTGGTAAACTCCTTATTTATTTTAAAGTATTTACGCCAATTTATATAGCATACACAGTCAGTCGCATTTCTCTTTTCTCTCCCCACTCAGCTTCAGAGATACGGGCATCAGTATCTTCCTTGATTGGTCCCTATAGCTCCTCTGGATCTCCTATGCTGCTCTAGGTCCTCAAATCAGCCCTCTTTCCCCCACTTTCAAGCCAATTCCTCCTTAAAATAAACACGACTAATTGGAGTACAGTAATACTGGCTATATTCCATCACATATGCTGACATTCTTTCTGCTCCAAAAAGCTTATGCTGTTGAGGGGAAGCTGAGGGAATGTAGCCAGTGTTAAAAATAAGAACTAAAATGTCCAGGCATCATCATCTGCCTGAGCCTGGACATCTGCTTGTACCACATGCACTGATTTCCTCTCTGTGGTACCCATCAGCCTTTTTTTATGGTAACTTAGCAAGCTTTATCCCACCAAGGAACCCCACAGACTAAAACCAGAATGGCTTTGATGCATTTCTGCAGGTAAAAGAGATAATCATTAAAAGACAAATTATTGCTTAACAGATCCTCTTCCAGTGTGTGAAATTAATTAAAGTAAGGGTTTTTAAGGAAGAGTTTTAATTTTCTAAATGGAAAAAACAGTTTAATTTCTCCAGGTCACACAGAGCTGCTTTTGGAAGGACTGTTTGAAGAAAGACAACAACTTTGAGGACTCATTTAGACTTAACTACAGATGGCTGAAGTAGGCCACATTATCCTTGAGGGACAATTAAGGATAAATAGGTCAACAGAGGCAAAAGGGCTCCACGTTGGTTAAGCTTAAGTAAATATGAGCAACAGAAAGCCTACGCGATCCTCACTTTAGAACTATTAAGTCCAACTCCATAACAGCATTTTTACACCTATTCAGAACTATGATATTGGAATTATACATATTTCCAGTACACTGCAACAACCATTAATGCCACTGCACAAAGTATTGGCACAACCTTCTCTGGAATGCTGCATGTTTTGTCTTAGAAAGGTGAGTTTACACTTAAATAGGGTGTTAAATTCTCTGAACTTAAGACTGGACTAATGAAAACTCCTGGGTGAGGTCCAGCATTTTAGTAATTAACTTTCACAATTTTACAGTGCTTAATTTACTTTGTCTTGTTAGCAGATTAAATTCACTACTGGACAGTGGGTGTCATGCGCACTGTTCAAATCCTCTGAGCCCTGATGGTGTAAGTGGGATTTAAAGACTAGAAACGCTTTGCCTGTACAGGGCTGAGCTTTAAAACAAGTTTAAGACATTCACAAGGTGGACATCAAAGCAAGTGTAAATTGTTCCAAACTCAGTAAAAATTCAGACTCTAAGTAACGTGTTGAGCTTTGACCTAGTCTTGTCAAACTATGCATCTGATACAAAAGCTTCAGACTACCACTTAACTTTAAGATGCAATGCTCTTACTTCAAACCTAAGCCTTTACATTTCCTTTCTGCTTACAGGAACATATGGCATTTACAACTGTTTGGCAGCTGTGCTCTGAGAAAGGAAGGGCGCACACAGCATGACAGATTTTGCTGGAAGTCCCGGGATGTTCTCACTGACAAATTTGAGGGGCTGCCAAGGTAACAGCAGGATACAGGTTCCACATCTTCAGCCTGGATTGTAATCAGACAAAGAGGAGAGCATGGAAATGAAGCACAGCTGACAGAAATAAACTCTGAAGCTGCAAAGCTGTTGCTCCGCATGTCAGTGCGAACTGTCAGGGTGTCTGTTTTTTGGCACTTCTTACCCATTATGTGGTGATGCTCATCCCTGGCAGTCTATAAAACAAAAGTGGTTAACTCTTAGCTAGTGGTGGGCTGCCTATTTAGTTTGCAGATAAATAAGGAAACGCATGCAGTTACCCTCCCACACTGGCTCTTCACAAGGTCAGCCTAGACCCCGAGGGACTTCCCAGCCCAAACCACAGCATTACCCTACACCGCTGCCCCTGCTTCCAGAGCGCAGGGGTGGATCTATGCCGAGGAGACTGGCCAGACCCGAGCTCTGCGAGCCCTGTGCCCCTCGTGCTGAGAAGGTTTGTTAGCTCCAGCAACACCCATGCCGTGCTGCGGCACGTTCTTCTGGTCCCTACCGAAATCCACCCAGTCACGCTTTGCTGTGCCCGTGCTAGTGAAGTCTTCTCAGATCTGAACCTGCTGGAAGGCTTAGCACAGACATTTCTTTTTCAGTTTTCCAGTGTTATCCCAAACAATGGGGAGCTGGTGTAGTTAACAAGGAAGGGCTTACCCGAAGCTTAGCAAACCCTAACAACTGAGCTTTCACTTACTGTCGGACATCGACACTTTCGGAGGTCATCTCGTTCTGTTTCGTTACTTGGACAGGACAGCTCCCTAGTTTCCAACACCAGACGGTACCACAAACAACAGTTTTTCTTAGAAGGCCACATGGTGTTCAAGCATTTGTAAACCATCGGGATCTCAAAGAAGGGGACATTCTCCCAGGCAGGAAACCGATGGGGACAGCTTTCAAAACAGGAAATTGCCGAACACGCCAAGTGAACCCGAGATATGCTCAAGATCATGCAGTAGGACAGAAGGGCGTTACAAAGAGAGGCTGTACGAGGCTCTGTCCGAATACAAGTAAAAAAGGCCTGTGTATTGTATGTAATCAGCAGTGTGGGACTCCAACTGGCCATCAAAAGCTGTTCTGAATTTTCTAAGCTGCACTATTTCTTATTTCTCTTGAAAGGAACTTTGTGTTTAAAGACTCAGTTTTACACTTTAAAAATATTAATTTTCCAATCTCTTATGACCACAAAAATTTTAGCTTGCTTTCTTTGTTCAAAGATGAACCTATATAAGCAACAAAGAAAAGCATTAGAACTATATCCTTTTGTTCTCTCATACAGCATATTGTTTTCTGATTGCAGCAGAAACTGCTAATTAACCAGAAGCAAAACCATATGTTGAAAAATCATGTCTTTTTATTTTTTTAACCATTGCAATTATCTATTAATTTCTTTTGGACCAAGTTCTCATGCTACACCCCACATTTGGTAAATTCATATTCCAAGAATGTGTACACACTTAAGTTAATAAAATCTTTAGAGTGACAGCTGTGATGGATAGAAGTAAGTATGAATAACACTTGTCTTCAGGGTACATTGCAAAATCTTAAAAGTCTATTTACTAGGATAAATAGAAAGAGGAAAAAATAGTTTCAAAACAGAGGAAAAAAAAGAAGAGAATACTGCATGCCCTGAGACGACTTCTTAAGGGTACAGTTGGCAGCTATTTCAGGAGCCTATTGCAAACCTGAATGGACTATTCTTCCTCCAACCTTGGTATATGTGGGATGTAAAAGGTACATCCCACAGGTGCCTCTGCCACTTTGCAGTTAAGAATGATGGATACTGTGTGTGGAGGTCATCTGTTTTTTACTCAGCTAAGAGGTGAGACAACCTTGTTCTGCATGATCTCCTCTTCCTACCAAGCTCAGCAGCAATCCCCAAAGGACTCACCCACTGAAGTAATAGGAGACATTCTTCTCTGCAGAAACAGAATCAGACCAGCTACATGGGCATTATAAAATGTCCTCAAAGCATCTCAAATCGATGCAAGGCTTGGCTCACTGTCCTCTGCTGAAACCCAGTGGAATTTAAAGAGCTCACCTCTTACAGACACTTATCTTCAGATATGACTTTCTTCAGCAACTCCAGCAATAAGAACTATTAATTCCTGTGGATCAATACTTAGATGCAAAGTATTTGCACCAATTCAACATTTTAGTTAACATACTCTTCCTAGAAGGTATTGCCTTAAGTACATTACATACTGCCATGGAGTCTCCTTCTTTCATCTTGGGTACTATATGTATAAAATGAAAAATCACTTGACCTAAGAAAAATCTTCCTAAGACAGTTCTCACCTTTTAATAAAAATTTATCTTGTACTTCAATAGTAATTAAAAAATACTAGCTGCTAAAAGGGAAAACCTGTTTCAGAAGTATTACACATATACCTTTACAACATACATCTCATTACCAAAATGGCAGTTATAAAAGGATTAGCTGTAATCTTCCATTGCCTATAGTACTCATCCTTAATCCATCATTTTTTCCTGATAAAGCAGTGATCTTTAAGTACACACAGTATACGACTGTTGTCACACATTATGTCAACAACCCACACTGAATATTTTGATATTATTACAAACCATACATTAGACATTGTATTTTATCCAGCTGTCTATAGAACATGGATTTACCTTGCAACATTAACACCACCCACCTGAGGAAGATGGTTCAGCTCGTGGCTTAATGATATACAGTTGCACCAGGGTTAACTGAGTATATTAAATTGAGATGACGCATTTCCTTTCCACTGCATCCTTTCTTAACATCCTCATGTATCAGGTATTTACACATCTGAGCACAGGCTGATAGCTCTACTATTTGCACTATTCTACTCCATGGTCATCTAAGTTGGTAACGTGCAACTTGTAATAGTTCCATTCCTAAATGCAAGGTGCCCCATGAGACATTTAACTTGTCATGATTAAAGTTCACTACGAAAAAGACAAGAGAAAGTTTACACAGAAAAAGCTTGCGAAACACAGTGTTTAGATAGTATAAAACAAGAATGCGGTAAGAGGAGACAAGGTCACGTTTACCTATAAAATTAGAGGGGATAACAAAGGCAGGTTAAGAGGTTCCATTTTTCCCTCTTTCAACAAAGTCCTAAGCTAGTCTTATTACCGAGACTTCTTCTTTCACTTGGGAGCAAATCTTGAAAACCTGATGCCACTGCTAAGATTTATTACACCAGTAAATATTTTATTGGGTGAACTCTTACTACAGAGCACAGAAAGGTCCTTTCTTCTGAGGCTCTTAGTAGCTCCTCACTGTCATTCCCATGAAATATCATTTCCCTTAGCATGTGACTGCAGGCAGTCAAACAATGAGTTTTGAGTTATTGCTGCCAACCCCTTGCTGTGATCAGGAATCTTGTACAGGGCCAAGTAGCACAAGTAGTTTTCTGAGGAACTGTTGTGGCTCCAGACATGTTCATGCTCTACAAGGCTTTTCATAGAAAAGTCCATTTCCCCTCAGTCAGTGAGAACAGCAGAAAGACAGGAGTTAAGTATTTCATAAGCTAAATGACAGTAATCTGGAGAGCAGTCCATGCATAAAAGCTGTAGGCTGCATTTCTATCCTTCCTGTAGATCTGTACTCCTTACGCCTCTTGAATAAACTTACAAAATAAATAAATGATTAACTAACTGCCCCCACTTCCCTCAAAAGCAGTTTCAAAAGCATCCAAAAGAGTATTTGAAATTTTAGCCCTTGAAAACTAAGATAACAGCAAAAATCCTACCTTATGACACCTTTAACAGCACTAGAAATATCACAATTCAAGGAAAATTACAATACTGCCCCTCTTTGGGGTATACAGAGTCAATAACTTACCATTAACAAAACATACTTTATAAGGGGATGTATGCTGACATTCAGCTGGTGGCATTTCTGTAGTTTTTTTTATTCCTGTAAACCTGCACAAGGGCTCATAAACATGATTTTACACAGTAAGCTTGTAACACCACTAGCGAAGATGTCAGGGATGTCTTCAGCCCTCTGAGATTATAGTTTTCTCAGGCACAAAAAGGTCCCAGGTTTATCAGTATCTTAACAGTGGCATTATTCTTACAAGGATGAAATTGAAGTGTCATCACCCTAATACCTAAAGCATTGTTATATTCACAGTAGTTAATACCTTACTCTTCATGTCTAGCCAGCTGCGCCATCTCCTTCATTTACACAGAACAGTGATGTCTTTCTAAAGAATTATAAATTAAAGAAACAAGAAAATCCTACAAGAACAGCCAGACTTAAGGAACAGCCAGTTCTGGCTCAATACGCATACAAAAATTCTTGTCGGGTAAAGGAAACTAACAGAAAAACCTCCAGAAAATCTGCTCCCAGACTTTTAATTAGTAAAAATGTGTTCCTGCCAAACTGATGCTCTGGGATGCGCTCAGTGCTCCCCCCCTGCACCAGATGCTGTTTGTTCTGATCAGAATTTCTCACATAAACCCCACTCTGTGCAGAAGTTCAATGGGCCACCATGAAGTGCACCACCAAGGACTTTAAAAAGGAGGAGCAGATGTGAATTTAGTACGTAATTATTTCTAATAACAGTATCCAAGAAAGATACCATCAAGGGAGGCTTAGCACCATGCAGTTTAACCAACACAAGGATAAACAAAGAAAATGCAAAAATTGGCTGTTAGCTTCACAGCTTCATTCCCTGATAAACTAGGGATTAACAAGTACAACCAGGAGGGCATCTCACAGTACTGGGCTGCATATAACCAGTACTCCCTCACAGGGAGCAGGTCCTACAAAATAATTAAAAGGAAAGCCCTTTACAAGAACACTACTATTTCTCTTCATGCATGTACAGTAAACAAAAGCACACACGTGCATGAAGGACATCTGCCATGACTAGTTCCAATTGTGAATTCAGCATGGTCCATGCTGAGTTGCACTGAATACTGTCAGCGAAAAGAACGCTAAATACAGCTCAAGAACAACACTTAATCAGTGTCACACAACCTGTGTTTCCATGAGTTTTTAATCTGGGAGAGCCATATAGCCCAATTTGGGAAAGACAAAGGAGATCTCAATTCATACAATGATTCAGATTTGAAGGGATCTCAGGAGGCCTCGAGTCCAACCTCCTGCTCAAAGCATGGTCAACTCTAAATTCATACCAGCTTGTTCAGAGCTTTGTACAGCCAGGTCTTGAGAACCTCCAAGGACAGAGACTCCATAGCTTCTCTTGGCAGCCTGTCTCAGTCCTTCATTATTCTCCCAGCAACCATGTTTTCCCTTACATCCAGGTCAGAACCTCTCTGTTCCCATTCCCACCCTGGGCCTGCCTTTCCCTACTGCCCATCTCTGTGAGAAGCCTGTTGCCATCTCCGCACAGCCCCCTGGTCGGTGGGAATGGTGGCTGTTGGGCCCCCACAGCTTTCCCTCCCCCAGCTGAGCAAGCCCTGCTCCTGCAGCCTCTCCTTGCACATCAGCTCCAGCCCTGAAGATTGTGGGGGCACCACTGGACTCACTCCAGTTTGTGAACCCCCACCCTATTGCAGCTCAGAGCTGGGCCCAACACTGCAGGTGGGGTCTGGAGAAAGCCAGCCAGCAGGTCCCCCGCTGTCACCCGCTCCTGGCCATGCTCCTGCTGGTGCAGCCCTGGGGCCACCAGCCTTCCCTGCTGCCAGGGCGTCCTGCTGGCTCACGTTTAGCCTGCTGCCCTCCAGGTCCTGTCCAGAAGAGCAGCCTCACAGCCAGTTAGATCCCAGCCTGCGCTCTTGCAGGAGGTTAATCCATCCCAACTGCAGGACTTGGAATTCGTTGTTGCTGAATTTCATGAGGTTCCCGTCAGCCCATACCTCCTGCCTGCCTAGGCTCCTCTGAATGGCAGTCCTTCCCTCAACTGTACTGACTGGCCCACCAGTTTCTCATCCACAAACTTGATGAGGGTGCACTCCATCTCCTCCTCCAGATCCTTGCCAAGGATGTCAGGCAGCACGGATACGTATGGTTCCCTGAGGAACTCTGTCTCCAGGTAGAGCATGAGCTGTTAACCACCACTCTTTAAGCTGGATGATCCAAGCAATTTCTCACCCACCCAGCAGCCCACCTACCAAAACATAGCTACTCAAAGTAGATACAAGGATGCTGGGGGAGACTGTCGAAAGTCTTGCTTAAGGTGAGGTAAGAGACATGTATAGCTTCCCTTCATTCATGCATCCAGTAATTTCATCACAGAAATACGTTGGTCAAGCACAATTACTGTTGTTTAATCCATGCTGGCTACTCCCCATCACCTTCTTTCTTGTCCCAAACCTCTGTATGTAACTATGGAGTATTCCCTCACACTGAGTAACATCTTGAGTAGCATCCAGGAATTAGCATGCTCTGCCAAAATGATACATGTTTTCAATTAAAACACAGAACATTGCACTCAGACACAGCAAAGATAAGAAACGAGAGGACAACTTCCACCACAGAATCTGTATCCATACATACCAGGAAGTAATTTTCTGATGAAATATAAATAGCAGTATATAATTTATCTAAAAACTACACTGGGCAGCTGTCACTAATCAACACTTACTGACACTGCACCATAACCTGCATTTTCCTTTCCTTTAATTAAATACCAAGCCTGACCTTTACGCCATCACATAAGTGACTGAATGTGAAAAAAATCACTTAGCAGATAAAAGGGTATTTTCTCCTAGACAGATGCTCACCTTGGGATGCTCGTCAGGTAGGTCAGGACATTCTGGAACTCCTTCTCAGGGATCTCGCTGAAAGCTGGATAGTCTGGAAAGGTGATAACGGGGCATCCATCTCCCCCTCTTCCACCTACAAAAGAAACAAGCAGCAGGCGTGTTAACATGCAAGTCCCTTTACTGAGCCTGCAATTTCCCAGTAAGGAAACTACTGTGTTTCTTGGGGTTTTTTTGGTACAGGGCTCATCAGTGTGGACACTGTTTATTCTGAACAGTCTAGTCTCTTCTTCAGAGCTTAGGAAGTTTTATAGGAAGGAACTTGTTACACCACATTAAATTTTTTTTCTGTACAAACATCTTTGCTCATGCAAACACAGTTTTGACACCAGATGGCAGTGCATCTTTCTTTTGATAAATGTCAACTGTATGTAAATATAAACAACTCAGAGAAAGAAATGAACTAATTTAGGAAAAAAATGTTAATTCAGAATTAAAAGTAGGCAAATCTCCATCTTGAGCTGAACTCAAGCTTCTTACTAGTTTGAACCCGCTCATGCAACCTCTCCCCGCTCAGCTGGCTGCTCTGCTTCCAGGACAGTCTAAAAGAAGTGGAAGGACATTAAAAGAAATGGGGAAAGTGTTCAAAATGGGATTTCCTGTTCAACTTCTCAGATTATCTACAAAAGGTAAAGCAGAACTGAACACCTATGTTGCAGTATGGCTGCTGCTGAGCTAGATATCATTATCTGTACCTTTTCTGGCATTTGCATCACTCGGTAGAATTCACAAGCGCAATGCTTTTTAATATGCTTCACATACATTTTTATAAGCAAAATGTAATTTTTTTAAAAGGCAATGTTAATGTTTCATGTCTTAAGCAAGTATATTTTCATAAAGACAGGCTGGACAAAGGACCTGTTGAGCACTAGCAACTGCATGAAGTTAACAGTTGGGGGTGGCAGGGACACATTGCTGAAAAGTCATCTTTGATTCACAGTTCAAAAAGAAGAAAAACAGCCAAAAATTACCATGGTAAAATAACAAGGATATTTTTTCCAGCCCTCAAATCTGACAATTGTGCAAAAATCAGTTGTAAACTGTTTTAACAACACTGATCATGGGAGCAACAGTGATTTGTGAAAATTAGTGGGCTGTTACCTACTTCCAGTGCCTTTGCATCTAACCTCACCAGAAAAACAAGAGAAATATATGAGCTCAGATTCATTTGATAAGAGAAACCACCATTTCCCTCCAAACCCACATGTAATTAGAAGAGCTCAAATAGTATCCTTATGTTAATTTGTGGTGAATATGACTTCAATCTACCAGCTTACAGGCAATATGGTGCTACCGCTGTGTAGCTCTTGAAATCAAACTACATCAGAAAATAATGTGCTCTGGATGCATTTAAACAACAACAACAAAATGCAACTATTACACAAATATCACAAGTTTGCAAACATAACCTTTACAACACATCCAAATGCGGCAACATTAAGTCAAGGGAGTTAATTTTAGCTATATAAATGTTCACAACACAAATGTAAGTTAAGAGCAATTTTGATCTATTATTTTTTGTTCTACCTAGGCTCTCAGGACCAAAGCATTTTCCTTTCTCATTAAAAACATTTTTCAGCCATGATAATGATTATTTCTGTTGCTCACGAGGTGTTCTGCTCTCTCTAGAATATCTATTTTTAGGTACAGTTACGCATTATTTGCTGTATCCCCATTGGTTACTTGCTTTGTTCTACTTAATTTCTATAAATAGGACATATGAAACAAAAGAACAACAAATGGCTTACAGGACATAGTCCGTGCTTCTGCTTTTAGGACATGACCTTCGGGAAGTTCACAGACCACCACCGATTGTCAAGGACAAATAGAGCCATCCTGCCTTGACACTGCCTATTAGTTTTCAGTTTCTAGCACAGTCATCTGTGGTTATCTTGGGTGGAGATAACGTGTTGTTAAAGATTGCTGTTCACTGATTATCTTTTTCTCCAGTATTTTCCTGCTGGGACAATTAAGCACACATATACCTTCAAATGCTGCTCAACTGCTTTTCCGTATCAGGACGTCGCTGCTGAAAAAAGTTTAGGGCAGAGTGACCTGACGTGCGAAATATAACAAAGTAAAAATCCTACATATAAATTTTGTTTCTATTAAATAATAGTAAAAGCAGTAGGTGAGTTCACTTTTTAAAGCGTCCTTTGTTTCATAATGAACCTGATGCAGCAAGGAATGATTTTTTTTTTTTTTCCTTTATTTGGAATCACTTTTCTTGCTTCACCTCTGCAAAAGCAGCATTACGGTTTATTCCTAAATTAGCTGTGTAAAATTTGATTTTCTTCCCTTCTCCCAGAAGTAAATCAAGCCACAGAATTTAGAGGGAGAAGATAAAAGGGAAAGTTTAGGCATCTAGGTTTGGGTTTTGTTGTTGTTGTTTTTTGTTTTAGTGAGAAGGAAAGCATTCAAGTGACAAAATGAACAATTTTACTTCTCTCATCCTTCTTGAAACACAGGTTTAAGGCAAAAATTTAAAATATCTTCTTAAAAACAATTCACACAGTAACCTTCCAGCAAAAGCACCTCTCTTTTGACATGACTGCAAACAAGATTACTTTTACTTAAGCTAGGTCTTTTGAACGAAAGCTGTAGATCTGAGCCATTTAACGATGATGCTCTTGAATCTCATGTGTGCGTATTGATCAGCACAGAGATCATGGGGTTTTTTTCTTATAGTCTGAATACCATTTCATTTGCATTACAGATTCAGGCTAGCAGACCTACCTCTTTGCTCCATCATCATCTAATTATATCCAGCTACCTTGCTTCCTTTTTGTGGGGTTGGGCAGAGTGCTTTTGAGAATACCTTTTCTTATGCAAACAGGAGCAGAATAATTAGGGGTACATTACAAAATAATCTGCTCTTCTTCCATGGAAATCTGAGCAATCTCTTTGCTGCTTCCAAATTTTGATGGCCGTACCAAAAAACTAGCATGTCTTTCACAGGGCTGTGGGGAATTACCCTTTTCTCTACGTGTGTGTTCACATGAACATGTGAGTGTTTTTTTAGTAGCTGTAAAATTCATACTTTTTGTAATCTTCCCTGTCAATGCCATTTTAAGTTGAAAAGAATACTAATTGTTTCTCATGGAAGATTATTTTTAGATACCAAGTCACTAATATGCCTCTTGATTAGAATTTGTGTAAAACAGTGTTGCAATCTCCTTGGCTTGGCACATCTCTATCACCCTACCTGCTTAATAAAAAAAAGAAAACAAACACAAAAGAGATTGCAACTGTGATGGGAGAAGTTAGATGTAGCAGAATATAAAGAATAAATGGTAAATTACCTAGACTTAAGGTAAACTTTACCAGTCCCATCTCACAGTAGCACAGCTAGTTTTCCAAGGATCATTTTTCCACTCCTTTCATACAAGAGATCATGATGCTCTGGGTCCGCATAATTTTAACAGTTGGTGCTATTGTTTAAATAATCATATACAAAAGTCAGGAACATGAAGTGCTATTTCTTAAGCACATTTAAATCATTTTGCTACCTAACCCGTGGAGCTAATGCAATTCAACATGTTTTTAAAATGCATGTTTCTCCAAAACACAAGGCTGTCACTGCTGTAAAAACTGGCCTTAGACCAAGGCGCGTAGATCAATTTAGAAGAGCTCCAACTAACTGGAAGTTTACTAGAACTGTAGAGGTTTAGCCACTGAAAAATGTCCATTTTATAGAGGTAATCTGTGTTTTCTTTGATACTAAATCTGCTAAAGAAGTTTCAGTTGAATAGGCTGCCAAAGTCAGTTATAAATGAGTTAATAACTAAGCTTTCTTTTAATGAAGGCTCACAGAAGTAGGGTGGAAGCAGATCTACTTAATTTAAAGTGGTGTTGCGCTTTTATTTTTTTTAATTGCTGACATATGCTTTAGTGCTCTTTACCTCTATGGTATTTCCATTTTTAGATTGAAAAGTAATAATCCTCTCACTTGGAGAATGTTCCTTACAGCTGCATGTTATGAGAAAAGCCTCAAATAATTCTTGGGAATCATTTCAGGTACAGTGTGTACAGACTGATTGCACCCACTTGCGGACTGATGCATTCTCTTCTGCTCTTTGCAATAAACAAAAACTAAAGCTGGGACTCAAGAGGCATTTGTTTAATATTTCAAAAAGAAATAATACTGAATGGTTTTAACCATTTTCATAGAATCACAGAAGCACAGAATAGTTTGGGTTGGAAGGAACCTTTAAAGATCACCTAGTCCAACCCCCCCGCCATGGGTAAGGACATCTTTCACTAGATCAGGTTGCTCAAAGCCCCATCCAACCTGACCTTTACATAGTCACAACAGTGTTTGTATTTTTTAACAAAAGTAAGGGGTTTTAATATCCTTTCAGAAATTTAGATTAAAAAAAAAAGATACTAAGATTAGACTAAGAAAATGCTTTCAAAGAGATACTTGTTTGTCTTAGGAACACATAAAACTATTAAATTCTAATTACATAGGTCAGTGCATCCTTGCTTAAGCCTAGAAATAGGAGAGTGGGCTTGTATGTGCCATTGTGGACAGAACTTGCCCAGCAAATAAGTTTAGGCTGTTCCACAGCTGTGGCTGAAATTTCAGGACTGTGAGCTAGAGGGGAAGGAGAAAGATGATCTTCCAGTGGTTATGACTGAAGTAATTAGACATAGTCACTCTACCAACAGACCTGACTTTATTAAAACATTACAGTTAAATCACTACTTTTTTGGACGGTGATTAAAATTCCAGTCACTTGTTTTAAAAATTACTCTGTACATATTGAAGTATTTTCATGAATTGTAGCACTCAGAGTTCATCTAAGTTTTTGCATCTTTTTTTGTAATTGGGCGTATATAATTCTGTTGTGGTGGTTCAGCTATGTTTGTATGTTTCTGATAAAGAATTTCTCCTTTCTACTTGCATAATATACTTAACTGGAGTATTTGAAGTATTTGAAATTATGTGTTGATTTCAATGAGGTAGTAGATAAAAGCTTCATTGTATATCCTTTGCAAAGAAAAACAGAATCAAGAGGAATTTATTAAAATATTCTTTCCTTGAAATGAGAGAGAAGTTTTACTTGTATAACTTCACAACCTGCATTTTGCCCACACTGATCAGCAGCAAGTATACTGGCTTAGAAATCAGATTGCAATAACTAAATTTGTACCTGATTCTATTTGAACTGGAGACATCTTAGCCAAGGATTCTTTTTTTTTTCCCCCTTTCTCTTTACTACTGTTCTTTTTTTAAATCTCTGTAGGCAGTGGGTTTAGCACAGTGAATATAAAACAGCAGTTAAACTTACACCTGTGCAAAGGAGAAACTGCTAATACCTCTGCCACTGTCAATACACAACATAGACACTGACCATGTTATACTGGCAACAAAAATCAAGTTGATATTTTAAACGAACTGATGCAATGTATGTGGTACAGGATCCACTCAGAAGTTCTCAAACACGATTTTACAAAGAGACTCACCACCCCTGGATACTTCAAAGGCAACAGTTTAACCAGTGAGGTATTTTCAGGTCATTTCCACAGAGGAGAGCAAGAGCACAGCCAAGTAAATAAAGTTACAGAGAGCAAGCAGAAGCTTATTATTTAGAATGATAATTTAAAGGACCAAAGATATAAGCATTTTGAAAGTTAGTACCAATGCTAACTTTTTCAACTGCAGGAAAAACAAGTATGAATTGATAGGCAAAAATGCAAGTAGCATGAACTTGTATTTGTATTTCCTTTAATGGAAATACTTTGTTTGAAGTTGTTCAATGCATAAAGAGGCATTCAAAGGAAATGAGTTGAAATAATTGGTTCAGTACTCATGGTGGCCAAGAGTCCCATTTGCACATCACAGAGCTTGTTCAATTTAAGATGCATATAAACATACACACCTGTCTGTACGCTCTTTTTCATCTACATTTATATTAACATACCTGCATACAGTAATGGCAGATAGTTCCAAAGTTGGGTATGAATGTCACACAGCAACTTTCCAATCAAGGAAAGAGAAAAGAAAATACTTATGAAAGAAAATATAAAATGCGAATGAAAGTCTGTAAGGAATACATTTTCCAGACTTTTAAATGGACCTTCCAATGTCCTGTGTGAGGATTTAAAAAAAAAAAAAAAAAAAAAAAAGGGGGGGGGTGTCAGAAGACCCTTTGCAATGCAGAAGAAAAAGTGGTTGCACAAATACTAACTAAAGGAAAAAAAAAAGAGAGATGAAACAGTCAACCATGTAGAGAGGATGTTTACTACAGACTAGCAACAACAAAAAAGAGTAACAATTCTTGCAAAGATAAGGACCTTGTTGCACAGAAAGAAAAAACTCCAAGGGAAAAAGTAAACAGCTGGGCCTGAGGTAAAATATTAACATCGGTGTTTATAAACTTGTTATGTGAATGATTGATTAAAAACCTCACCCACAGCTTGCCCCTCCATTAGGTTCAAGCTGAACACATGACTGCATACTCACTGCTGAGCAAGAGCTAGAGCCTTCAGCATCTGTAGGAGTAGCTAGCACCTAGATCTCATTGCACTTTGCTATATTTACTGAAAAACTGAACCATTAATGTAAAAGTTTTTGCTTTATTTTGTTTCATTTCAAGCCTAATTCGGGTGTCCCTGTAGCATTTCCATTATAATCTAGCAGAATGAGGGACACAAATTACTTTGTACCTGCAGAGGAAAAAAGACCAAGAGAAAGAAGTGACCCCGATTTAGCCCAAAACACAGAAAGTAGCTCAGAAAGGGCTACAGCCTTTAGCCACAGAAGCAGACTAGGTTTCATTCACTATTCAAGCAAGTGTCCCACGAGACCTAGATACATCCTATTAGAAAAACTAAAGCAATTCTCAAGTATATGTCACATTGCTGTTAAGCCAAAAAATAAAAACTGAAATGCATCTAAGACATTACGCAATTCACCTTATCTGCAAACATGCTATCTATCAAAAGTATCCGTAATCTATGGACTTTCATTTTAATGAGTTTTATGTCCCAAGATTCTATTTCCAAGGCAACTTAGTAATAAGCAAAAAAGTCCCCTTCACACACACTGTGAATGTCTTCAGTGGCATTACAGCGAAGCCACTCGTAAGCCCAACTGCAAGAACAAACAAATTGTACATAAATCAAGTATCAAAATATTAGCTCTGTTCCTTGTTCACAGAACCCATAACACCACTATTTGGTACAGCACAGAAAATTAACAGTGCTGCAGGAAAATATTAGGATAAAAGAATTGAAGTCCAAAGTGAAATGAAAATGCCTAACAGTCAAATTGCCCAAGAATAATAAAATACAACAGAGGATATAGTCACAGTCCACAGTAATGCAGCTGTCCTACTATTTCAGGCAAACAAAACAGACTTCTAATAGACATAAGCATGAATAAATAGAAGAAAATAGAATGAGGAATGGCTGCTCTTACTAAGCTCCATTGCACGGTGGATGTAATGAGTGCTGAAGACTCTTGTGGCTATGCAAACTCAACAATCTTAAGACATGAACAATCTGCCATTGGACTCGATGAGATTTTATTCATCTACTGTAGTCACCAGTTTTCCCCCCTCACTTCAGAGGGGCAAAATGTAAACCCTACTTATGGTTTCCTAGGTAGGCTGATTCTTGCATAACACTATTATGAGCCATTTTCTGCCCCTGGATGAGAAGGAAGAGCTTGGAAAGTCAAAAAAATAAACTGCCAGAAAAGAATTGTAGCTTAAACACCATCATCTCAAATAGAGCATGAACAGCCAACTTCATGAACAAAATAATCTTTTTCCAAGTGCTACCACCACCACCCCATAGAAAACACAGTCACTACCACAGACTCACACTTAGTTTAGCTTGTGTGGCAAGAATAAATCATTATTAATGGTTAATTATGAGTACAACAAGATTCAATGAGCTCTTGCCAAGCAAAGCAGTACATTGCTTCATTCCTCTGTGTCTCTTGATCTGATGTGGGGAGGGATTCAAAGGAAGAGGGAGCAGTCATGAAGCGCAGCTTCAGCCCAGAGAGCTAAATCTCCTTTATGCTGAAGGAGGCACGGCAGCTCTGCAAAGCCACTGATGCTCTCCCTCTCTACGTATTGGATGGCAGGCAGGGCAGAAACTCCAGCAAGTTCACTGCTGCACACCTGCAAGAGCTTTACAGGCAGGAAAACAAACTCAGCAGCTTATCAGACACCTGCCACACAGCCTGATCAGTGAGCAAAGGCGCTACCTTCCTTTACCCATTATCAGCCAGCCGTGGTCCCAGCATCAAGATGAACCAAGCTCAGCAACCAACCCTTGCATGGCACAAACACAGGCCTGCATCACCTACCTGGCACCGGTTATCCAGGGGCAAAGACACTCTGTGTTGTGTGAACATGGCTGTGCTGCTTTTAGAGACAGCTTTACACCTAAAAGCAGGTTCCTTTGCAGAAGGTACGCAGTGATACCAAGCCAAAAACCCTGTTCAGAATTTGATGCTATGCATGCCTGAGCCCAGCACTGAGGCTGCGGGGGAACGTACTACTGTGGTGCTCACTCCACCACTTCGGTCAAGACCAAGGTGTCAGCCTGGGCTTCAGTATCACACCAGACAGCAGAGCCAGCGGCAGCTGAGGCTGTGGGCTGAGGACTACAAGACCACAGCAACCACCAGCGCATCCATGCTGCACTCTCCAGTTCTCCTCAGTGAGGGCTGCGTTAGCTCAGAGAGCTCTAGAGCAGCGTTTGAGCCCTGTCCTAGCTGCGAGCACTGGGGAGCACAGGGTGAGTACCCACAGCTCCCTTAGCACTGACTACAGGAGACTACATGTTCCTCTACCAGGCTCACCAGCACTTATTTATTTTGACCCATTAATTCTTTTATCCTACCCTTAATTCCATCCCACTAACCTGGATCCTGAAAGATTAACTATAATTTAAAATTTCTATTATGCTTTTTTAAAAAAATAAATCTTCTTTTTCTAAATCCTTAAATAACAAGTCTTGATAGTCTGTATTTTGAGTTGCTCCTAAAATATGAATTTCTCCTATATGAGACCTCAGAAACTGTGAAAGCACAACAGGCCGAACCATACATCTAAGCAATGTCTGTAAGAGGGAACACCACAATCTTACCTGACAGGTAAGCAAATTGTTTCTTTAACTGGTCCTGAATATCTGCAGCATAGAGGGGAATGATATCCTGATGCATGATTTCATCTGTGGAAGAAAAAAAAATTTGCATTGCAAAGTCATTTTATGTAAAATTTCACAGCAGACATCAAAAAAAATCATCCCTAGAACACAAACACCCAGAAAACCGTCCAAGTTTTGAAAAATACATGAAAATGTCTGCAGTGTTTCAAGTGTTTGCCAAGGGCAAACTTTTCCTTGAACAGCATACTGATAAAAGAGTAAAGAAATGTGGATTTGCTGATTCTCAGAAGCAGTACGGGATGACACTGACCCAAACACTATAGAACTAATATTCCTCAGAAATGATGTTAAACAGTGGGTTTTTTTACATATCAAAATCATTTTTTATTAAAATCTTCTCAACTCATATGAAAAAGGGAAACCTAGGATCCCTCTAGCCTGTTGTCTAGTGTTCAAATACCCCAAGGCAACAGTGTTCAATAAGGTAGGTAGAACAGGCTTGAAAGTACATCCTCACATTGAACACACACATTTGTACCTCAACTGGAAAAGCATTGCTTAATCTTTTATCTCAGCCCTTCCACTTCAGCTTGATGACAAACATACTGTTTTCCCGAGTCTTTGTTTTCTGCCACAGTGTTTGAGCAGAAGCGTTTCCCACAGCGCATTTCTAGAGGTCAAGCAGAAACCTAAGTTTCGTTGACCTCAATAAAGACTGCATGACAGAGTTGCCTCATTCATTAAACTATGATCTCATTTTTTTACAAGGAAACAAAGTTTTACTCTTGCAATTCCTAAAAATTAATTATTCTATATTGTTAGCCTCATTGAAAACTAGCGAAGGGATAACCTAGCATTTTCATTATTTCATTATTTGGTTTTGAACATTTCCTTTAATCTGACATAAATAATCTGTATAAAGAAGTTTTGTTTTCTAATGTACATTGAAATGCCATTAAGATAGACTCAAATCTGACACTCAGAACTGTGAACATGCACAGGAAAAGTAAGTAAAAAATCCAAAAGCCATGTAAGGATAAGTGTCATCTGCCTTGAAGTACAAGCTGATCAAACAGAAGTAGAGCTCTGGCCCTCAAGGAAGGGACTTGCTATTACTGAGAACTTTCAAATGCTAGATCTGGAGTGGAGAGCCACTCACTCTTACAAGCGATTCTCATGTATGTAAAATTCTGAGAACTGCAATTATTTGAGAACAGCGAAAAACCCCAATTTCAGTTACTTCTTCCAGATAAGGAACAACTTATACTGGGAAACAGAACTTCTCTGTTCTCTTTCGGCCAGTCGGGCAGAGGAAGACCCACGACCACTTTCAAGGTCACACACTGATCAGAGATATTTTTCTGCATCCGGTGAAATGCTCCTTGATCAGAAGACCTCTGCATTCCACGCTGTCAAATCCATAAGTGGGTACGTTTAACTGCTAAGTCATATTTCATGCAGACCTTCAGTTATGTCATCATCTTAATGGTTTTAAGAGAAAACTGAACACAGATCTTTCAAAAGTCCAATCTCAGATGGCCAAGTCATTTCCAGAAGAGGGGACCCTGCCCTTCTAAAGGAAAAAGGATTTTAGATTTTATTTTTGCTGTCAGTGCTTTTTAATATAAGGAGCCCTCCTGCAGCAGTGTTTAAGAAACTGAAGTAAATACTCCTGATTCTGCAAACCAATGCCTGCAGGTGGACCCATTTACCTGAATATAAACTATTACAGGGTCAGTGCTTAATTTTTTGGTGGGAGATGGGTAAAGGGAAAAGAATGTAATCACTTCGTAATATGCCATCCTGCCTACAGTCACAGGCAGAAATAATTTTCATTATTGCAGCCTAAGCATGTAATAAAATAGGCGTGTTTTGCATACCTAAGTGAATATGTGACACGGAACATTCAAGCAGGCAAGACATCCATAAGGCAGGGAAACTCATTATGTTTCCCAGATATGTAATGATCACCATTTCCTCCTGTATCCATGTGATCAATCCCATTGCGGTCCTGACTTGTGCCATATGAAGACCCAAGTCTAGATTTGATTGCCCCAGTGTTCCCTCTGGTAGGAGCAGCAGCTTTTGCAACCAGCACAGGATAGCCCCACAACCTTGTTGTCAAATACTGTTTCACTGAAAAGACAATATTTTCCTCCCCCTGGTTTTAACTCAAATTTAAGAGCCAGTCTGTTTGCAACTGGAGGAGCAGCACACCGTGTCTGTTTACAGACAAAAAACCTCCAGAAGCCCTTCCTGCTGTGCTCTCCTCCACCAAAGTACATCTCATCTTGCTCTTGCTGGTCTGGTTTCATGACACATTTCTGGAAGCAGAATACGCATCGAGATCAGAGCTGATTTTTCAATAAGTTAAAACAACTGAGATAACAAATAGCAGTAAAAAAACAAAGCAAGAAAACACAACTCTTGGAACTGCTGGACAGTTCATATCCAGCAGCTTGACTGAATGTGCTTGAACCCCATATCAGTGCTCACAGATTTAGCCAGAAATCCCTCTCCAGTACCCTGTTTCCTTTCAGAGGAGATGCAATTGTAAAAACTCATCACTCTGCATCATTTCCTTCATATTTAGCACCCCTTTAGAAAAGAGAGTTCATCACAGTTTGTTTGGGATTTAATCTTATTTCACTTTAAGTTTGTCCATTGCTACTTGAATATGCTATTTCCTTAACAGGGTAAGTAAGGTAACAAAATGCACGCATGCTAAATAGACTGCGAGGGCACAGGCTCCTTACGCTCATGGACTTTGCGGAAAATAATTACTTGGAAATATTCTTTAAATAGAGAACCTGCCACCTGGTACATTCTTTAGGGACAATTTCCTTTTTAGTAAGCTATTTAAGTGCACATTAAAATACAGAATTACTGAAAATCTGTTCACTGTTTTCTAAGGAATTTTTATAGGCTCGAACTCTACTTCCACTTACATGGATTAAGATTTACACAGCCCATGATCTTCCCTGTTCTACCTTAACTGCTTTACATAGTATTTTCAAAACAGAGACCTAAGAGTTTGTCTGTTTTACTGTATCCAACATCCATAGCTGAAAAAAGATGCTTATATCAAAACATGCTAGAACATCCAGTCCTTCTTGAAGAGCTCATTTAAAGAGTTTTCCAGCGTAGCTTGCTTAAAAGAAAGCCCCTGGGATTTACAGTGCACCTGGTATTGTAGGTGCTAATAAACAGTAAAATAAGGTTCTGTGAAGTTATTACTGCTTTTTTATTATTATTATTTTTTAAAACTGAACACAGGTAATAACTGGGAACGCACAAAGATTTTTTTTCTAAGCCAACAACTGGAGGTTCTTTAAAAAACCCACATTATCTAGCATTTAAAGTATAAGTGTAAGAGGCGACAGAAGTGTCATCTTACTAACATAAGGAATCAGTTCTTATCTAAAAAAGCCTTTCTCTCTAAAAATGTGAACCACAATCTTATGGATATATCATCTTCTAATTCAATTTTAAATCTTGCTTTGATAAGTCCTGTCTCTATGATGGCTTAGAGAGGCCCGACCCCATCCCACCAAAGGCACCTGACTGCATTTCAAATGAAGCAGGATGACAGGTTGAAGCACAAGGGCACAAAGATAACTTGTGCTTGAATTACCTGGTGCCAGTAAGCCCTGAAGAAACAGATCAATGTCACTCAAGTCAAGATTTTCATTCACTGGTAAAAGGCTCCTCTTTCTTTTCCAATCAAAATGAAACTCTTCATCATTCGGAGTTCACCTGACATGCAGAAGCAAAACCATTTTCACAGAAGACAACACTGGAGGGGAGTCTGAACAGACCGTCCCTACGTTACGTGGAAGGAAGTCTCCAGGCATGACTCATGAGCCTCTTGTAATGGGTTTAATCCAATTCCCACTGAGCCAGCTGGAATTACACCACCCTTTGAGTAGGTCTGCATGAAATTCTATGGCCATTACTTTATACCAACTTGAAAGCCAACCTGTTTGCGCACATATGGACACAATTATGCCTTTCAGCACAGATCCCAGTAGCACACCATAAAGCAAACTACAAATACATTTTCCTCCTCCTCTTTCTTGCTGAGTCAGCAAGATTTTCCTGAAAATGTGTCTACATCTTGTCTATGCAATTCATGCCTTAAATTGAAGAAATAATGTCTTTCTTGACCAGTTTTGTTTTGCTTCTCCTCTGGAACAGCCTAACCACTCAAGAGTTGAATGCCTTTTATGAAGGGGGTCTTCATTTGAAAAATCTCTTCATTAAAGCACCCTCCCATCTGGTAATTATAAATGTACGATAATGACTTTCAGAGCAGTCCCTTCATCTCTCTCAGCCCGAAGGCAAACCTTTCATTTCCTCATTCTTCCCTCTTTATCTTCACCCCCCGATCACCATCACTAACAGTCAGCTCCTTTGTGTAGCCCCCAAAGGAGGAAGGGCCAGAGCACCAGAGCTGGCGAAGATAGCCCTCTTCCGCACTAAGCCATGTGAAACTAATGAGCTAGTCAAGACACCAACAGAGCTCTCCAGCTCTAAAACTGAATTTTAAAAATCGCCACTCAATAGAGATGATGCCTGCGAGCTCTGTGCTAGGTGTGCTCCAGCACAACAGCTGCAGACCGAGCTCCTCGAGTCCACGTGCTATTTGTAGCCATGCTGGGCTGATGACAGGAGTTCATGCACGTGTTTGTAAACTGAGTATTAAAATGTCACAGGTTCGAAATATCTTCAGGAAGAGTTTATTTCTATTTTATTTGACTGCACTGCAATCAAAACAAGGGGCCAGGAAAAGCAAGTGATTAAACTTCTGGAATTTTCATGCAAAAGGCAGATCTTTGCTGAAGTCTAGTTAGGAAGGAAATTATCACCTGGGTAGAACAGTGCTCTCTCAACTTGTTCATTTCTGGTGAGCTAAAATATCCCAAGCAAGCAGGAAACACGGATTTTTCATCTCTACCAGCATGCCAATTGCTAGCACAAATAGAAATAAAGCAACCTAGTGCTCCAAACAGCTTTGTATGGCACTGGGTGTCCAAAAAAATATTTTAAATGATACAGCTATGTAGGAATTTTACTTGTAAAAGCTTAACAGCCTACAGTCAAGCCACATCTCCATTTCCTCTCCTAGTCAGAAAAGACAGTTTCCTTTCAAAAGCCCTGGTGCATAAAAAGAGATGTTCAATTTGAGATACTTTTTCTTTTCAGTGAATCATGCTTTATGTAAGTTCTTCTTCTGCGGCATTACTAACATCAGTTCATTTTCTAGGACTGCATAGCCTATTGCCACAATATGCACAGACCAGCAGGCCTATGTAGCCCATTGCTACAATAGGCTAGGCTGCAAACCCATACATTTTCAAGGTTAAGTAAGGAGCTAGCTGAGTCAAGACTTGGAAGCGGTACTGCCAAAGAAAATCTAAAATCTTAGGAGTGATGTTCCCTCTATAAGCCCATGCACAGTGAACAGAGGCATTTATTGAGTGGTGTTTTCAATGACTCATGCATCAGAAGCTCTGACCATTCAGATCTTTCACAGAGTCCATGATATTTCTGCAGCACTTTTCATAATCCATTAAGTTTTGGTAATATTGAAATGATTCCATTGAAATGAAACTTGATAACTCTGCTCATTTAATCATACTTGAAGAACACTGCAACTACTTAGAAGAGACATAAATTAATCCCAAAATGTTGCAATTCCAGTATTTAAATACAAGGGATGGGAACTTGTCATGTGTGAAATAACAGAAAAACAAAAAAAGTTTGTATTATAGAGATGCCTCCTGAACCACCTGCTTTACCCAAGTAATTCCTGCTTCCTGTAATCACAATTAAAGAGAAAAAAAAAAGTCCATCTTTTCTTCTTTGAGATCACAGACTTGGAACTTTGGCACAGGACTATCAACAAAACTACAAGGATGATGGTTTGGTTTCATATAGGGAGATTAATCACTGATCCTTCTTTTAAAAAAACTTTTGAGGTGTACAGCAAATGCAGTGCTGCTGGGCTGGCACAAGATGACAAGAGGTGTAACAATCCCCATTTTCTTGACTCAAATTATGAAATAGCTGCTCAAAAGCATACTTTGACAGCCAACCAAGATTTTTGTTTCTTTCAAACTCTTCTAAAATTTTTTGATTTGTCCACTTATTACACATGTCAAAAGATGTATTTGTCTTTGTTATCTTCCTTCTTCCACCTCCACTTTTGCAAAAGGCAATAAAGTTCAGACTTAGTTTGCCTAAATAATATCACCTCAAAGCACAAACGTCAGAGGAAATATAATCCTCTCGCTTCCATGTAGAGTAGCTGTACTCACAGGGTACTACAAGTGCCAAAACCTACATCATCTTCCTCTTCTGCTTCATCAGTCACACCTTCTTGACACACATACTCTGTAGTCCCACAGCTTCTCAGGGTTCAGCATTAAGTTTGAATATGGCTTACAAGAGTAATCAAGTACTAGCTGTTCTGTAACTAGAAGAAAACTATGTAGTAATTAGGAAGGCAATCTAGGGATCAACAGAAGACCTAGTATTTCTTTATACTTGAAGAAAATCTACACCAAGACAAATCATACTAGGAGCTATGCGAAAACAGAAAAAAAGGGGGGGGAGGATGTTGCAATTGTCACAAGAAATCTGAAAGTGTTACCAGTTATAGCATCTAATCTGTTTTGCCACATTTTTGCTCCACACAGTGTTAAAGTGCACCTAATCTGTTTTGGTGAGAAAGAGATGTTCTTTGTGCTATTTCAAGCATCATGATAATTAGTCCCTTCCCAAACTGAGAAGGAAGGGGACCTTTGAATCATGCCACACAGCCGTGTTATAGCATAAGTTTTTGTCAGCTGCAAAGAGGACTTGGAGATACAGGGCAGCAACACTGTCACGTGGACTTACCATCTAAAAGCAAAAATTCACCTGGTGCATATGGGCATGCTACTGCTATTGCAACAATAATATTCCTCTCATCCCCTTTCCAGGATATCCTGAAGAAAGCCAAAGCAATTCTATTTGCCTGCTGGTAAACTATTTTCTGTTCTTGCAGGACAGTTTTAGACTGCTAGGAACCAAAACAGGGTTAACAAATATTACCAAAACTGCAGCATCATTAACTCCTTAATACTGCAAATCATGCTGGGTGCGTAGTAAAAAAACTATTTCTGAAGTTAGTCACCAAGAAGAAGCAGATTTTGCAAAAAGCAAAGATTTAAAAAAAAAATATTTTTTTTTTAAACAGAGAAATTTTAGATACAGCCTGAGCAGCAGAGAATATTCTCCTAGCAAGCACTCCAGTGATAAGGCGGCGATTGACCCAGATGTGTCTCACTTAGTACTTTAGCAAGCAAGCCTCCACGGAGTAACAAAAATGTTAGATTTTGCCAACTGCATTTAATAAGATTTAATGCTCTGAGAAAATTATTATGGGAATTTTGCATTCTAAGTACTAAAGCGTTGCAGAAAGGGAAGTCTTACAAAAACAGAAAATAGAAAGATCAACTCTGAATAGAAGAACTAGATGCAAATTATAGGACTCATCTTCAGTGTGACTTAAAAACTAATAATGCAATCACACAGCTTAAACATGTATGCTAAAGTGGACATCCTTTTCAGGCAAACAAACCAAAGATTCTTCTCCACTGAAGCCACCTGCTTTCAACCCTCCCCCTGCAGAAAAACACATATGTCAAAGCATGCCCCAAAGCTTTGACTGAAAAGTCAACACGCACAGGACCAGCTGCATGAGTACTTGGCAATTCTACTAAATGGAATGCTATTTTTGTGTGGTATTTTGGAAGCAAGATAGGATTTTAAACAACGCGTGATTTTACTCTTGATCTAAAAATTAAAATCACTTCTATAAAACAGCAAAGTGTTAAAATCTAATTGCTTATTGTACACATCTATTCTGGAGAGAAATCTTACTTCCTTTACTCAAGGAGGATTACCAATATGCATGGCTACAGTACGAGCCTGCACAGCACAGTGCTTGAAACACTGGAAACAGGACTTGATGTTAATCACAGCATTAGGCTGCAGTGCTAACAATTGCGAGGTTGTCACAGAAGGGTTTGGGTTGGAAGGGACCTTCAAAGACCACCTAGTTCCAACCCCCGTTCCATGGGCAGGGACACCTTCCACCAGACCACGTTGCTCCAAGCCCCATCCAACCTGGCCTTGAACGCTGCCAGGGATGGGGCATCCACAGCCTCTCTGGGCAACCTGTTCCAGTGCCTCACCACCTTCATCGCAAAAAAAATTCTTCCTTATGTCCAATCTAAACCTACCCTCTTTCACTTTAAAACCAGTGCTACTTGTCCTGACACTGCAGGCACCGGTAAAAAGTCTTTCTTGAATTTTATCATTTCAACAATACGGAGAATGGCTAGAATCACCTCTAGGGAACAACGTATTTTAAGGTACTCTGACACAAGCACACTTTTCCATAGAACTGTACATCTATAAAGTAATGTTTTGAAAGAGGATGTGAAGCACTTCATGGGTGTGAGAGAGGAGGAAGAGCTAAGTGTTCACTAAGTGGCTTAGATGGAGCTGAGTACTAGTTTTCAGCTAAGACACATTTACTTGCAGCTGTTTGTAAACTTCCCAGTTCTTGGGATTCTTGATTACAGACGACGTACAAAGAAGAGGCTGCTGAGTTCATAACCAAGGGCTGCTCCCCCTTACCACACAGACAACAGAGTTGTTAATGAAGCAGCTCTTGAAGTACTGTGGCTTACTGCCGAATACCATTAAAAAGAGGAAACCCATCACATGGCTCTCTAAAGCACTGCTAGTATTAGCTGCTTCAGGTAATACAGAGGCAGGACATGGTTCAGCATCTCTCCCGGGCAGCTAAAGAGTCCTTTAATGCAACACAGTCAGGTCTGCTGCTCGCATGCAGCGTTTTGCAGGCAGTATGCTAGAGGTTTGGCAGGAGCCTCCCCTCCTTTGCTTTACAGATCCCCGTTTTCACCCCTTTTAGGTCTCAAATTAAGCGTCCATTCATTATCCAATCTGAGCATTTGGCACATGGCTGTAATGACTAATCAAGTTCTGCTAAATAAAGCTCTGGCCTTGTAAGCAAAAAGTTATTTTTGATGGAGACTGACTGTGCAAAACAAATCAAAGAAGATATAATTTATTGGATTTATTTCAGTGTCTCACCTGCAAAAAACCCATTAGATTCTGTTTCCATAAGTGCAACAGTCTAACTGATGTTACTTCTATTTTGAGAGGTGGTTCTGCTAGACTTTATGTCCAAAGATTGACAGCTTTCTCTTTAAAATCTGCCCTTTTGGGCATACAGGGAAATTACTTAAGCTTTCTGGAACAAAAAAAATCCCCTATTTTGTGTGTGCCAAGTACAAAGTAGATGCATATTTAAAAAGTTACAACTTGCTGTTTGTTACGAGAAGCCATGGTCCGTGAATTGTCTGAAATGAAACACAAAATCCTTGCTTAGAACTTAAAACCAACAAAACCCTGTCACGTTCAAACTGAGAAGTGAATAGATATATCACTTATTCTGAATTAGATGACTTCTACGATTTCTCTCATCTAACTGAGCATAAAAACGGAAAACAAGACTAAGTACAGTGGAGCTGAACTTTGTTTGCTACAATTCCACAGGCTCTGTGGAATGAAGGTTTATAAAAGCCAGGGTCTTTAAAAAGCACTGTAAGTGATTGCTCCTCCATCTTCAAAGGCTTTGCGTCTTCTGCACAAAACAGAAATGCAGTAGTGCTGCATTTTGAAGAGAAAAGCCATGTAAATAAAAAAAAGTTCTGAATATCTGATGCTTAGAGAAGTGCCTGAGACACAGCAGCTATAAAAGCATTTGAGGAAACAAACATATAAGGCTCCCTTCGTTTCAAGGTAACACAGTAATGATGAGATGCAGAATCTCTCACACAACATGTGCAGTGAAGAAGCTAAAGAGCAAACTTTGACCTTGAACTTCCTTGGTGGTGGGTATTCTCATCTGAAGTTTCATTTGACCTCACTGGACAGTCTGCTCCTTTGAGACTGAAGGCAGGTTAAAATAAACAAACAAAAAGCCAAATGAACAGAAAAAAAAGTCACATCAGTGCTTTTAAGATGGGGATTTACTTTTAAAAACCTGTCCCTAGATCTCAGTAAGTACCAGGTTTCAACGACACCACTAAGCTGCTCTATAGTTGTTTGGAGTGTTTAGTTTTTAAAGGACACTAACACTTATTAGAAAGGAGTGAATGTCTTTACTGCAACTTTGCACAGCAAAGGCATGAGAGGCAACAGTCAGATGCTGCAGCACGGGAAATTCCAGCTGAATGCAAGAGAAAAAATTCACCATGAGAAGAGCCAAGCACTGGAACAGGCTGCCCAGCAAGGCTGAGTGATCTCCACCCTTGGAGATATACAAAATTCAGATGGACAAGTTTCTGAGAAACCTGCTTTAACTTTAAGTTAATCTTGCTTGGAGCAAGAGGCAGGGCTAGGCAGCATCCAGGGGTCCCTTCCAGCCTAAGTTTTGCTGTAATGCTGAAGGAATTCCCTGGTGAGAAGTCCTGAAGCCTACTTCACAATCCTGGAAAGAAAAGAGAAGTTTCCAACATAGATATCATGGCCTTACAACAAATAAACACATACAAACTAAATTCTGCACTAAATTCGGTATATTGATTTTAAAAATGAATACAGAACAGGGTAAAATTTAGTTATGTTGATACACTTGGTGAATCTCAGGCTAATAAAATCTGTCTGCAACCATATATTACAAAGTATATCTATTTTCTGGAAAACAAAATTAAAACAAAAAAAGAAAACTAAGGAAATAGCTTTTCCAAAGGAAAGAGGAAATATCCCAGAGTCATGATGAAGTAGTTCTGCTTTCTAAAAAAATCCAGCCAATAATTTGTTTCATAAGAACTGTTCACAACCCTCCATAAGGGTCCCGTGTCCACAACTAATAGCTCTGCAGGATGCAAAACTATCACTTAGTAGCAGATCCCTTCCTGCTGCAGTACTACAGCTCTGAGAAGATCACATCATACCTGTCTCATAGGCAAACAAGCACGGTACTGACTTGCCTTGCTTTCCTCCTTTCAGATAAAGCTTTGGCATGTTCTTAACACCAAGATGTAGAAAATTTTGGTGATTCACCTGCTGCACCATTCATTCCCCAACATGTGACTCCCAAGTGCTGTGCCCGGCTCCAGTGGCTGAAGGGAGTCCACCTTCATTGCAAATAAGGCTGACAAAGCCAGATTTTAAGAACACTCCCTTCAATTACATGCACACACAGAAGACCTCTGCCAGGGCTCCAGTCATCCTCTCTCCACATTTCCCCTACCTACAAAGAAAACTAGGAGAACCTCCACAAGATCCTGTCTCTTGGAGAGAGCCTGCAAACTCCTGGGGAGCCACAGCCGGGCAGCGCTGGCTCCACAACCCGCTACCGAAACACTCCAATTGTGTCTGAAACTTTTTAGTCTTGCGATGTACTTACAAGACAGGAGGTGCTTTCATCCCCATTTGGGCACTGAAAACCAGAACCAGCACTGCTCACAACTACCTGCACATTCTTGAAGCAGAACAGAGACTCAAGTCCTGTGCCTATATCCCAAACCCCTCCTCTCTTTTCAGTTTGTCCATCCTTTTTGCCATCTCCTTAACCTCGCTCCCACACATCGACTGACAAAGGAATTCCCCAGGATGACACTGTTTTCCTTGGAAATTTTCATAGGGTTGAGAATGGAGAGATAGGTATCTGAGACCTCTCCTTCACTTTCATTTTCTCCCCTCTGCTGACTGTAGGCACAAAAAATTCCTTTTCTGAGTGCTGTACGGGGTAAGAACAGTGCCGGGGAAAGGGACAATCCTCCTGCCCACTTTGAACACAGAATCTTTCAACAGTTCTCCCAGAAGGAGCTATCTCTGGCACACTGAACATGCCCATAAGAAGTGGTGGCAGTCAACAGATGACAAATCAAGCCTTGGCAGTTGCTAACAAAAGCAGCCCTGCTCACTTATTTCTCAATAATCAAATACAAATTAAACCCCCCTATTTTAAACTAGGCAACTTACACAAATAGTCCTGGCATGGCTACATATGCATCGCCATGATTTGACACAAAACACTCCCTGGTTCTGCAGTTTAAAACAGATATTTGGTCTCTTGTACAATCATCAGCCATTTCCTAAACCCACCCCTCCCCTCTCAGCACAAACGAGGATGCACATAAAGACCAAAAGTTACTCAGACTGATTAATCCCTCCACCTTTTCCATCTGGCTAGCCTCACCTTTCTTAAATTTTTCATTCATTCCTCCTAAGCAGCATGCCTTCTGGTATTACCCCTAGTAGCATGGAGCACTACTGAGAAGCAGAGCACTCGGACTCACATGTTGATAATTTAATTAGTAATACTAATTAATGATTAGTACAAAGATCCACCCTTTACATACCTGTTTCACTGAAATTTGAGATTTCAAAAGCAACAACACTGGAAGGTTAGACACCAGTCCACGGACTAAGTGCTCTTTCTCTGGTCCTCCCCTGCAATAGTCACGCATACCAAAAGCAGAGAACAGAACTGGAAATGTGAATTCAAGCACTAGAATAAGGAAGCAATTTTTGCTTGTCCCTATTCCACAAAAAACGCTTTCAGTTTTGCAATGGACTGTAGCTGCACTATTAACAGCAAATAATATGTCCACTATTTCATTATATCTTAACAGAAACAACATTCCTATAGAAAGCTCTGACTGAAGGAATTTAAGAAATAATGCATTTTAGATTAAGCCTCCTATACTAACAACTAGGGGATGCCCAATTGTATTCTGTGAAAGAAACTATGCTTTTTCCCTACCTCAGATAGGGATCAGGAGAAATTATGTATCTGATATTTACATAAAAAGCAATTAATTGAAAATTAAAACCCACTGTAATTCAGGAACAGCAGGATGGCTCTCTGAAACAGCAAATTCTCCTTGTAAGCTTTCGCAGCGGTTCTGATCGCCATAATCACTGCGTAAGTGAATCCTGAACAAAGTACCTTCCGTGTAAAATACAGGAATAGTGGATACATCTCATGTACCAAGAAATACATCCACAAATAAAAGGATACACTGCAAATTTATGCAAGGACAGAACACATACACCCATAACAGTAAACTATATTTATGTATGAATGTACACAAAAAGAGTACAACTTCTGCCTTTGTACTAAAACACATCCCATTTCCCTCAGTAGGATAATGTTATCTGACAGAGTTCCTGCCTGACCAGCAATCAAGTAACTAAGAAAATTTGAAAAACTAGACACACCTGTGCTTTTCTTCAGAAGAAGCCACAATTCAGCAATATCTTTGTAGAGCAAGGAGATCAGGCTTAAGGTCATGTTGCTTCCAATCGATTTAGTGCAATACAGTTCCGCAGACAGTGACCTATTTATCTGTGAGCCCGTCTTCAGTGCAAAATGAGAGCGCAAAACTCCATCTTTCAGTCAAAGCCAAGCCACCGGGGACACAATACCTTTCTTCAAATTACATGCAGAGCAACTGCGCCTGTCAGCAGGCTCAGAGGTCCTTCGAAGGGCTCACTGGTTGCTGGTTACCACTTCTTGTCTTTCTGCATAAAGCACTGGCATGCCCTGGATGCAAGCTGTTTGCTTTAAATGGTGAACACATGCACTGTTCAAACATTAGCAGAGTAAGAATGCATTAAAAAATTAATCCTAAGTGTGCCTTGTCAAGAACCTCCCTTTAAGAGCCCTAGTTTTAACAAATGATGATCTAGTAAATCCATCATCATCATATTTTTCTACCACCCACCCCTACTCCACACAGGGAAATTAACTGCCCAAGGAGCAGATGTCCTCTTCCAATGTACCTTTGGTTAGAAAGTTCCCCAGAAATGCATCCAGCATTTCCTATTTGTGAGGGAATTCTCACCCACATGGCTTTGGCGGAACCGAACTGGGGTGTTTTCCCTGGTGGTAAACCCATCAAGCACCTGTTCCCTATGAAGGAGCCTACCCAAAGCAGCAGGAACTGCCAACAGGACATGTATTCTACTGATGGAACTTTGTAAGTTGAAATATGTACAAATCTTATGAATAAGACAATGGGAAATAAGGCAACAGATGATGAAATCAGCTACAACCAAAATATTCCATATGATCTTTCAGACATGAATGCTGAGCCACCTTGCTTTACTTAATCCTTTAAAGTAATTGTCCAGTGACAGACTACCTGTTAATTAATACACTTGAGATTAGTTACCAGCCATCCAGACTCACTAATACAAGAGTGAACCAATGAGTGGGAGTGACAGTAACCACCATACGAAAACAAACGGATTGTTTTTCTTCATGGTGTTCTAAGAGCCCTTTCCCAACAAGCGGGGTCAAGGAAAGAAGACAGTGAGGATAAAAAGCTTGGATTGATGGATACATCTGTTCACAAAATCCCATTTGCAGATGGGGAAAAGTTCCGTTTCTGCTTCGGCACTCCTGGCCATCAACCAATCCCATAAAAACAAACCCAGACAAACCCAGGTCACCCACAGACCACACCAGAGGTTATTTTCTGAAGTGCCCCACATCTGTGTTCTCATCACTCATCTGCCACAGGGCAGGAACTGTCAATAATCCCAAACCAGTCAGATGTATTGTAATAAATCTACCATCTATATAAGCAGCTCTATTCAGTGCAAGGCATTAAAATGTGACCTGAAGAATATAATTGAGGTAATTTATTTTAAATTCTGCTTTTTCATTTTGGGGCCCATTACATTTTGTACTATGTCAAAACACAAGAGTTTCCTAAGCAATATCAGATGTTTTTAATTAAACGTAGATTTAAAAGAAACAACACTCCTTAGAAAGGTTCTACTTAACTGTTCTGTATTTTAGAAGGTCATTACTAGCATACCGGATTTTGAAGAGAGTTCAAAATTAGTGAATGAGTCTTCACACCGCTCCCACAAGTCATGTAAATACTCACACACGTGGAAGTTGAGACAGAGTAAGTGACCTCTCTTGGATCAGGTAGCAGCATCTGTTGCAACATCAGAAACAGGATCTACATCTCGGCTCTAAGCCCGTACTCCCTCCTTTCCAGGACAGTCACCTAACCAGCTCCGTGGAGGTGCATGCTCCTAGATTGGTATCTTGACTTGTCGTCCTCAGACAAAGATCACAATTCACAGCATTTTATTTCTAGCTCTTGTGCTACAACGTGGCTCTAGGAAGAACACTCTCAGAGCAGCTAGAAATCCTACTACATACCATATACAAGTATACACACTGATATTAATTTCTTACTTAACAGCACCCTGCCAGTCTCAAACATTTGCCAGCAAGAGTCCTCATCAATATGCTTGGCTGACTAGATATGAGTGTTAGTAACAGGGGTTTGCTGTCACCTGCAACACAGCATGCTGAAAACATAACTCTTGTTATCCAAACTTTTACACAATGATAAAGCAGGCATAGGAGTGCTTTCCAAACACACAAAGAGAGGGAGAGGAAGTTTTATGGCCTTCCTTCAGAGATTAAAACCAAGTGAAAGAGGAGCTACACCCTTCTCAGAAAGGTATCACCCTCACCTACACGCATTCAGTAAGATACAGGAACCTGATATTTTAGCAAGTTGGCTACTTCCTTAAGAAAAAAAAAAAGCTAAAACCATGAATGTAAAAGACGAAAAAGAACCACCTACAGTGTGTTGGCTGTGCTCGTTCTCATTGTCAAGACAGAGAGGAAGTATAAACCCTCATATTAATCAATACTGCCTGTTCCAGAGTACCTTCATGTTGCACGTAACGTGGACAACCACCTCTCAACAGGCTTCTGCCTTCAGATTTCAGAGCAGAGGAAACAGTGGAACAAGCCATTCAGGTGAAAACCAAGTACTAGTTTAAAAATAATTTAATTTCTCAGACTAGCACAACAGATACATGTAATATCCACCCTCCAGGCTTCCACCTCGCTTCCTCCTTCCTTGCCTTGAAATCTCCAAAACCCACAGTTACATATGTTTTTCCTGGACCACTCAAGATCTAATAATGACCTAAGAGCACCAAAATATAGCGTTGATTGTTTCAACCCTGCTATCCTTCAATATTAACCAACTAGACACACCTTCACCTCCCACTTTCAGGAAACTTCACAAACAGCAGCCGTACTCCGTGCAGCAGTGCCTGCAGTGAGACGTGGCTACTCAGACTGCACTGGCGTGAGGAAAAGAGGACTCCCGGCTCTGCGCTGAAGTTGTCTGCTGTGCTATTCAAAATTCAGGAGATGGGAGATTGCAGTCTGATAAGAATTGAAAACTGTAATTAAAGCTGGAAACCCAGTCACCACTGACATTAGATAGATGGCAGGACTAAAATTCAGGAAAATCAGGAGGATGAGATCCATTTTTATAGCAGCAGTGGGATTAAAGGAGCAAGTGGAGGAGATAAAAGGAAATGGATGTGGAGTTTAGTGGCAGCAGAAGGAGAACCCAACAGTGAGTAACAAGAACAGAAACACGTGATGAAAGCAGCACAGGAATTAAACTCAGGAAAGGAAAAACAGATTTATTTTGGCGTTTTTTTTTTTATTATTCTGAAACATATATATTAATAAGAACATTACTCCAGAAAGCAAGGAAAACCAACAGAGACCATTACAACAAAAGGAGTGTTGTGCCACAATTGCAGCTATATTTATAGTCAAAATATAAACTGAAACTTTGTCAGCAATAGGAAACCCTTTTTATGACTCTTAAAGTACACAGAATCTTTTTTTTTCCAGATTAACAAGATACTCAGGAAGCAGAAAAACTTTCAGGTCAAAAGTTGTGGGAGAATTGGTTCCAACAAAAATATCAGTTGCTCCTGTAACAGTGATGAACACAGAAAAAGGCTGCAAAATTATTTATTACAAAGGAAGGAAAGGAAAAGAACATTTGCAGAAAACATCATTCCCCAAATCCTGAAAGAGCAAACAAGACAGAGAGCAGAGAAACCTGCTTTTGATCTCAGATAAAATTAAGAGACAGAAAACATTCATTCCATTACATCTCTAAAATAATCAGTTGGGGTGGGTTTGGACAAGTTCGCTATGATATTTCAGTACTAGAGGATAATTCATAGCTCCAAATTAAATAAAAAAATCCGGCTATTAGATCATCTCAGTTACCTGTCATTTTGGATTGGTGAGTATAGGCAAAATCCTTCAGAGTTGGCTATCAACCTCAAGTCTTACTTATACTGCATAAATCTGACCCACATTATTGTGAGGTTACACTTGAAAATGGTCAAACCCACATAATTGATAGAATAAAAATGCCACTGTCTTCTTAACAGCTTCTTACTTTTCAAGCCAGTTTTGATTTTGACTCATGATTTGGAATTTTTGTGGCCCATGCATGCTGCAGCAAGCTGCCTGTGCTTGTGCAACCCACCAAGTCCCCCCATGGGAAAAGTGTGGAAAAAATGCAAGCAAACATGATGAGCAATCCTCAAAGCTCACCATTCCCTCCACTTACAGGTTACCAAAATAGTATCTCAATTTCTATCATTGCCAATCCTTTCACCCTCCTGGGCTTCAACAAGCTCCACAGTTTCCTCAAGAAAATAAGAGACTTAACATCAGCAAAGAGTAACCAAAGCTCATTTTCCACTGATGAGAAAGAAAAAGAGCAGAAAACACACTTAGACTAGCTGCTTCCGGAGAGCCAACCTGGAGAACTGCTTCAAGTTCTCAACAGAAATTCACTTCCTTCCAAGAAAGAAAGTCTCACTGCAACAAGAGAACAAAATACCTTATCCCTTGTGCTTAGCAGCGTGATATTCTTGGTTAAATTTAGTCAATGGAGAAAAGACAAAGCTCACATTGGTTACTCTCTGTGGAAAGACATAGCATACAATCACACCTGTCCTTTTTACTTTGTAGATGCAGGGTTTTTAAGAAAACATTATTGTAGCATTAAAAAAAAAAGGTAGTAATCCCTTTAACAAAACACTTAAAAAAAAAAAATCTAACCCTGCAAGGAGCTGTTGTAACATCCATAAACAACTGCAGCACGGCAGCTGTAACTGTGTCCTGTTTCCACTCTCCGGGAAGCAAACAGGAAACCTATACCCTTACCTGATTGAAAAAGCAGCCAGTCCCTGAGATTTTAATCAACCTAACGCAACAGACATTTTCCCTCTCTTCCAGTTTCCTGGGATGCTTCCTGGCCCATTCAGGATAGCAGTATGGAGACCAAGCTTTTTAACAGCAGCATTACCTTCATTTTCCACATTAAATATTGCTACTTGCCCTATTACTGTATTTACTTTTGGCCTAGGTGTGACAGCTCAGGCAGGGCTGTGGATTCAAACAACAAAACCACTCCTCTGCCAAGGGCGGTTTATTAGCATTAGCCTCTAACTTCAGAGGGCAGGATTTTTCAGCACGCCTCAAAAACCTTCACACTATTTTCAGATGAACAGTACCAAAAATAGATGCACCAGCCAAGCAAGAGATGTAATTATGCAAACCTTTAGCTAACAAGGAGGAAAGATCTATAAAAACTAGGCAAGCCATCAGGTCCACCTCCACCAATTAGGATTTTGCAATTAAGAGAAAGCAAAACTTGCCAAGTCCCCCCTTTTGCAGTTCTGGGTTAACACCTCAACCCCAAAAAACTTTTGAAACAGTTTTGTGTTTCTTCTCCTTTCCATAAGAAGAATGAAGATGTAAAGAAGGATGAAATGAAGGCCAAAGAGCAAATTCCGCTTGTTCTGACACATGTAGCAGCTGAACTAATGCCCATGAATCTCACAGGACTAAGAGACAACCCGGACACAACCCCCAGCCATTCTTTCTTCTCTTCCTCTTGTTGCCTCTGCAAAAAAGTGCATTTAGTTTCCACCAGCTCCTGCCTTAACAAGTGCGTACCTGATTAGTTCAACGTAATTTTAACTTAGCCCTTACCCTTGTATTTGCACTAAGCGAAAAAGCATGGGGCAAAGGGATCAAAGGTGAGAGCACTCTTTGTAGTTCCCTGCACTATGGTGGCAGCAAATAAGACCTCTCCAATTGAGGTCTCATCCTGCAGCCAATCTTTGAAGTATTTAACAGTGTCTTTTTAACAGAACAGATTTTATATTCTTTGCCAAAAGCCTCCATCTCACCTTACTCAAACACAGAACATCCTGTGACTGCTGCTGTTTTGATCCCCATGCTACAGCAGCTTGGCCAATGCTGAACACACGTACGCCTTTTCAGGACACCAAACACACAATACCAAGGATAACAAATACAGATACCTAGTCAATTCAAAGGATCAGCAAAGAACCAAAGGTACTGCTCAGACAAAGAGAACAACAGCAAAGTAACATTAAAAGTATCCCCATTTCCCAATGAGGATTTATTTGCTGCACTACATTTTGGTGGGAAACTTCAGGGCAAGAAATGGGATTTTTGTTTAAGAAATATCTCGTACAGACTTCTTCAGAGCACTTGGGGAAGTAAGGTGTAAGGGGCCCCCAAATATTCCATTTTTTTCCATCCTGAGATTCTGGAAATGTTTTCCAGCAGCTCTCAGGGTTTTTTTCTTCATTGGAATTTATTTTCCTGCACAATAAACAAATTTGGTGTAGCTTACATATAAGATACATTCAAGTCCCTACTGTTGGTTGCATATAATTCCTTAGAGCAGAAAAAAACAATCCACATCTTCTTTTTATACTGCCTAGTTTATTAGCTAGTGGAGGAAACAGCAGCTCAGCTACAAATAAGCAAGAGCATGTAAGTATATTAGTCTCCCCAAACCAAGAACAAAAACCCATGACTTCATTGAACTTGTTTCATGTTTTCTTCTTCAGGCAAGAAGGAAAAAGCTCTCACTGTACCTGAGTGGAAGGAAAAGACTCGCAGCTCTATCATCAGCTTGCCCAAAAAAGCAGCATGCATCCGTCTAGCACCTCCTGGCAGCTGACTGGTATTCAGCTTCAGCCAGCCCGGCTGGGGCGGATTCCCAGGCATTTAAAGATTCACAGGTGCAGCCGCCAGCAGTTAGCTGACAAAGAGCTTGTGCAAATACTCCTTTTGCAAGCAGGTCTTCAGATTGAGGATGGTGCTATAAACCAGCAGTTGAGGTTTCTCCTGAAGCCTAAGCACTGAGGAATGGACTCAGACCTCACGTGAGCCCACTCCCACCTGCAGAGCGGTTCCACTGAAGTTACTGCCTCCCATGCAACAGCAGAGATTAGGAGCTAATCGGTATACGTGTGCTCCACAATTTGGCAAACTGTAACCCAAAGTCTACTTTGTCACATTTTCTCTGTTCTTATATTATATTATTGTTTTATACCATACTGCCTCCCCTCACTTGCTTAACTGTTGGTATTGTGCTCTAAAACCTGTCTTCTGTCTCTGAAGCTCGGATGCTGTTTGCAGGTACCAACAGCAACCTCTGCTTTTTCCTTTCTAAAATAAACATCATCACATAGAGGAAATTGTTTTAAAAAATTTAAACTATTCAAGAGCAAACAAGCCCATTGTTTGGAGAGGAGACTTCAGGGCAGCAGTGCAGTACCACAACTGTGTTGCAGAGCATCCATAAAAATCCTGCGGACCATGAGGGTTCAAGGTTGGCGTGTGCTGGGACAGGGAGAGAGGGGACAGAGCATTCTCATTGTTTAAATGTAAACAATAATAATAATCAGTTTTCGTAACTGAGAGAAGGAAGCAATCTAATGTGGAAAACAGTTGTTGTTATTCTGTTTATGACTCCTTGTTCCCAACAAGTATGCTGGGATAACTTTGTAACGCTGAAGGGGCTAAACTGAGGTGACCTGAAAGTGGGCGAATGGCTGAAAACCCATCTGATAAGATGGGCTTGGGAATACCTTTTCTCTTTTTTATACTAGAAGCACGCCAGAGTGGAAAATACTGGGTGGAGGATCCATAACTCTTCTGACTGTAAGAGCTTTATCCTCAAACCCCGAGAAAAATTCCAGTTGTTCAGGCAGTGAACTGGATTCACTGTCAAACAGTAGCTTAGGCACCTTCAGGGAGAAAGCTGTTAACCTGAGTCCAAGGGCATGATCCTCAAAACAATCTCCTAACGCCTCAAAACTTGAAGGTTCATTAGAAATTTTTCCAACACAACTGAAGTTCTCTGCATACAGTCTGAGGTGTATTTAGACAATTTAATACAGAAAGAAATTCCAAGAGCTGGGCCAAAACCCCACGTCCTTCCTTTGGCAAGGAAACAGGCTTTGTTCAGGGCCACTAGGACAGCTCTTAAGTTTTTAAGCTCTAACATTAAAGGTTGGTACCATTAAACCTCCTCCAACATCTTCAGTGAAAATGACAGCACAGGTTGGTTTTGTGCTGAACTGCGGGTGCACATTACTCGTGCTTGGAGCATGCTAACCGGACCAGGACGCCTCACGGGACGTAAGCAGAGGATCGCCTCGCTTAAGGATGCCACTGCAGTTTAGGGTGGCAAATTTGGCATTCCCAGAGGGATATTTCTGGGCACTGTGAAAATTGTACTCACAAAGTGGTGATACCTAGGGACCCAAAGGACCAGGTGAGGACTCCAAGGGTCCCACTTTTTGGCTAACGTACCCAACTTCCATTTGCAGCATTCTGTGTCTTTGAGCCTTGGTGGCTCATATGACCCTTAAATAGCACTGTACAGCCAGTCACCTGAGCCAGAGCAGCTCCCCTCTGAAACCGCAAAAAATTTTAGTCCCTTTGTTTGATAACATAAATCTTAAAAGTTTGAGTGACACTCAGAAAAAAATAGCAATCTCCCCTCAGGCTATCATAAATAACACATTTTGTCTGGCTGCTTGAGTTCAAAGACGACTAAATCTATATTTTATTTCTCTGATGCCTTTTCTGCCATAGGGCATTCTGTTGTGTCTACAAACTGTTTCATTTGCGAAGCGTTACAAGATTTCATCACAAGCAATGTATATACTTCATTCAGTCAAAAGAAGTATCTTCTCATGAAATATTAAGTTAGCACTCTATCATTACTCAGCACATGCATCTGGAGACTGTCACATCTTATCTGATTCAAGTAAAAAATCACATATTTCTGTAAGCAAAGTGTAGCATAAAACGTTTTCGTTTTACTGACATCAGAGAATTTTGCTTCTCAACTTTGAAATAACTTCTAATTACACAGGAAAACACTCAAAAATCTCAGTAGCTTGATTTTTTTTCTTCAAGGAATCTATCCCTAAAATAACTCTATAAAGTCACATGACAACATCTGCAAAAATTATTATTACAACTTACCTTGCAGACAAAGAACATAATTTTCAATAGCTGGAAGTGAGAAAAAAATCACAGAAGGAACCAAGGTCAAATGTTATCAACCAAAAGGAGAAAAGTTTATACTGAAGAAGGTAGTAGACACCACCTGTACTTGCACCTGAAGTCCTTAAACAATCTTTGATAGCCATTGTGGTAGATGATACAGAGACCAATAGCAGAACATTATCCATGCCTCACATGCACAGTCCAGTTAAAATGTCTGAACACATTACTGGAGTCCTAGAGGTTTAGATGGTAGAAGCTAGAGAGTTTGAAAGTGAGTTGAAGGAGAGCTGTGTGGTTTGGGGCTCCCAAGAAGGACACATTTTGAGTTTCTGTTTCAAAAACCCAGCCATGACATGCAGTATTGGAAAGGTAAAGCTTCTCTAATGTGAAACGATAGAGGCATAATCTTGAATTCTTCATCTCCCATGCTAGCTCTCTTTAAAAGCTGACCTACTGATCCCTATCCATTTTCTGATATACACCTTTGGAATCCACCAAAGATGGTAAGAATTAGGTAAGTGTTTGGCTAAAACAGAGGAAATGCTTATTTTTTAATCATGAGGGCTTAGGAATTAAAAAGTAATTCTGCTCTGCAGACTCAGTGCATGAAACAAGTTGCTTGTGTTTCATGAAAGCTTGTGACTTTCACCTAGAAGAAGAAAAGGAGGGAAATATAGATTGCATCTTTCCCTCAAATAAAAGCCTGAAAAGCAAGTAGCTCCTTCCCCAAAAGCCAAAGGACACTTAAAAACAGGTTCTCCAACTAGCCCTCTGACATACACTCATATAAACTATGTCACATGCTGTGGAGACTTCTAAAGTGATTTCTCAGAGAAATAAATCAAAAGAGGGAATCATTTGGAGAATTACTCATGACTAATGCAACTAAGCAACTATGTTAAGACTGTCCATCTGGAACTCTTAATGATTTTCAGGATACAGCCCCATCCAGATTAAGATTACTGTAGGTTAATACACAAATCACAACAGTTACTGTAATATAGGACAACCCTAAGACAAATGGTCACCAGAATTGTACTAGTCACAATTTTTAAAAGTATACTCTTGACTAACCACTCACATCTGAAATTATAGGATTATCCTCTCCCAACTGCCCCAGGAACTGCTACGTGTTTGTTAAGTGGACAAAACTCCTTACTAAAAGACAACTGCAAGCTACTCCCAGTGAGCTCTTCAAGGTCTTCTTCCAACTTGGTCCCTGGACTCAATTTTTTGTGGCCTCTATTTACAAAAGTTCCAAAATTGACTAGAAACTTTGCAATGAGAAATATGTGTAAGTCTGATTAAAATAATTAGATGAGGCTGAGACTCACTGCATGCTGACGGCAGTGCAGGTGGAAAAATCTCACATTTTTTTCCACCTGGGGATAAGAAGGGATAAGAAGCAGCAGCCACTACAGAAGATTTCTGTAGGGCCCTCCAGTTTAGTTATTTGGCCTCATTCCAAAAGGGAAGAATGAACACATTCAACAACCTGGTCCCTCACCCCAAATTGGGTGCAAATTGACAGACTCACCATCAATGACACCAAAGACTGCTGACAAACACTAAAGAGTAGTAAGTAAATGTGAAAACTAAGACTGTCAGCAGCCCTTATCCATCATTTTCAGAAAAAACACCGACCAACAAGACTGAGGAAGGTTTCACGCCATACTCGAGTCAAAGTGCAAGAAACAGAAGTTGTGTGTGAGGTTGGATTAACTGCTGACTAAAATAGAATCTCTTTGGGGTTTTTTTTTAGATCACTGAGCAAGAAATGAAACACATAAAACTTGCGTTGATCTTTGCTTCCTGCTTTGGAAGAAGATGTAGGGGCTCTGAAATAAGATAAAATAAATAAATACATACAAGAGCTAGCTTCAATCAGGAAGTGCTGGAAATCTTACAATAAACTTTGATCCTTTTAACTTAGCATGCTTTACCACGAGGCCATGTATGTTCAACCTCTTCGGGTTAGCTTAACCTTTGAAGTTAATTTGAAAATCACATGGGATTTTGTTAAACACGACAAACATACACAGTATAAGGAAGTAGTGCAGGCCATCTTATTAAGCATGACTTCAGTACAGCTAAACAGATTGCAACAGCACACGAGACTGGAAACTTCTGGAAGAACAATCAAGAAGATAAAGGGAGTAAATAAAGTTACATCCTAGCTCCAGGACTGGTTCTGCCCAGAGAGTAAATACCTTCTTGTGGACAATTCTCCATATGGAAAAGCAAAAGCATGCTACAAGAACAGCAAGTCATTTTTACTGTAAATTATTGAAGCAAAGTATCTCTGCTTATTCATCAGGGAAACTATAAATTCTTTTTTTCACTATTGCATTATTTTTTCATATATTCTTCAGCAGCCATGAAAGCAGGAAATATATAAATTCCTACCAAGTCACCACATACTATGGCATTAATGCCATATATGGTAGTGCCTCTAATTAAATGGGCTTTTAAAATAGCACTAATGGTCAGGAAGACATTTTTTTGCCATTTCAAGAGTCACAGGCACAGTCACATTCTGTTTTCTGAGGATTCATTTTACATGTGTTGAAGTAACACAACTATTTTTGACTTTTTTTTCTCCATTCACATGTGTAACCCTTAATGTCACACAACAACCACCCTTAGAAAAGGTCTGTTCGTTGTAAGAAGACTCATATACAGCCTGAATCTTAGCAAAGAGGGACAAAGAGAAGACCATAGGCAGACATTGGAGAGGTCCAAGGGGCAAGGGAGCAGGCTCAAGGAGTTCAGAGTCAGTGGATCTATTGGAACAGGAGCCTAGAGGCAAGGTCTTGTATTGCCCCTAATTCTGTGTGCGTGCCTCTCTAATTGGAAAGATTTTACAAAGCCCTTGTTTTTGTGGAGGAATCATCATCCAGGGGAATGAAAGTGGTGGCCTGTATATCAGTATCCCAGAGCCTACATACTCATTCATTATTATGCACAGAGCTGGAGAAATAACATTCCCCCCCCCCCCAAATTAAAGCACCCAAAATTTTACAATAGTAACTTTTATAACATTGTAATTTAGCATATTATAATTTTGTGTTGTTTAAAAAGGAATTCAAATAACTTTTTAACACAAGAAATGGGGAACAATAAGCAATTTCAGGGATCTTGAGTGGGACCACTCTCAGAAATTGACTGATAATGTCATCCATTTTAGATAATTCTACTTTCTACCATAGCATGTATCTTAACATGATTGTAAAATACACTCCTCGAATCATGAATTCCTTCACTTTTACTTTTTAACACAAAGAATATAGATTTTAAAATAAAAAAAAAAACTGAATTAAAACAATTTCAGGAAAAAACAGTTAAAAAAGGAGGCTGGGGTCCCTCAGTTTTATAGGACAAGTCAATACAGACACCTAAGTGAAGGAAGAAAAACATTTGCCAGTGTTGCTGCATCGGTATCTCTGAACAGTAACAACCTCTTTATCAGAAAATATACACTGACTACATTCCAGCAGCAGAAACTGCCCTATAAAATTGCATGCTGATGCTCTGAAAACTGATTTCTGAGGGAAGAAGCAACTCACTCTTGATGGACATACTGCTTGGGAACTTTTCTGTCTTTGGAAGGAGGTAAAGAGGTCAGCTGTGGCTGGTTTTGCTGATGTGCTCACTTTTCACTGAGTAACTTGGCTGAGCCCAATAAATCATTTAATTTAAGCACATCTGTCCTGGTTTCGGCTGGGATAGAGTTGATTTTCCTCATAGTATGGGGCTAGGTTTTGGACTTGTGCTGAAAACAGTGTTGATAACACAAGGATGTTTTCGTTACTGCTGAGCAGTGCTTGTACAGCCTCAAGGCCTTTTTGGCTTCTCACCCCACCAGTGAGGAGGCTGGGGGGGGGGCACAAGGAGTTGGGGGGGGATGCAGCCGGGACAGCTGACCCCAACTGACCCAAGGGATATTCCAGACCATATGACATCATGCTCAACATATAAAGCTGGGTGAAGAAGAAGGAAGGGGGGACGTTTGGAGCGATGGCGTTTGTCTTCCCAAGTCACCGTTAGGCGTGATGGAGCCCTGCTGTCCTGGAGATGGTTGAACTCCCGCCTGCCCATGAGAAGTGGGGAATGAATTCCTCCTTTTGCTTTGCTTGCCTGCGCGGCTTTTGCTTTACCTGTTAAACTGTCTTTATCTCAATCCATGAGTTTTCTCACTTTTTCTCTTCCGATTCTCTCCCCCATCCCACCCGGGGGGAGTGAGCGAGTGGCTGCATGGGGCTGAGCTGCTGGCTGGGGTTAAACCACAACAATATCACAGATGTTCTATAAAAACCTGGTATGAAAATTTAGATCCTAAAATATCTAATATTTTACTTCCTTTGGAAAGGTGATTTAAAATAAAATCCAAACACTACCATCCACCAGACTCTTCCAACAACGTGCATTCTGTGAACAGAGTGTATTTTCAAGAATCAATGAGCTAGCAAAATTTATATTAAGGCTCTTGAAATGCATGCTTTTTTGGCACATATAAAACATGGAGTTCAAAATGCTTCCAAGAACACAGTCCCCAGCCACACACCTTACGTACTCCTGACTTAGCAGACTGGACAAGTCTGTTTACATTTACAAGATCTAGAAGTTATTATAAAGTTAAGCCAACTTACCCCGTGCTACAAAATCCAGCCATGAACACCATTCTGAGAAAAAAAAATAGCTCTTCATTTCTGCTACAGAAATTCCTCTCTGATTCATCGTCAGAGAAGAAGAATGTCTACTTTTCCCTCCCTCTGCTCAGAACAAACTACCCTGAGAAGGTAAGAGCTTTCATATTAATTGAACTTTGTTCCACAAATGCAACAGGTGGCACAAGATGACTTCACAAATATATTTTCCTCCAGTAATGCCATTGTTCTTGTAATTATCTCTTTAATTGCAATGTTCTTCCCTCATGTCCCCACCCTGAATATTTACAGACTGCCGATATACCCAGTGTCTGATACAGTACATCTAGGCTATAGGCTGAAGCCCTAAGCAAATTTTCACTCATGTTAGGCTTTAACAAGGCAAAGCAAAACTGTTTTTCACTTGGATATTCACAATGCTATCTGGAACTAGTTGTATTGAATTGCTCATTCACAGGTTTAATATTTCGGTGCAGTTTATCACATCTGCTATGGATTCACACCCAACTCTCCTCTCCAACTTTCTGCTGGAAAAAGTGCAAGGGCATTTCCAGTAGGACAGGTAATGGAAGTCTCAAGCGTGGAAACCCCAAATCTCAAATAAATCCCCTTTCAACATGTTTATCCAGCCAGCAAATGAAGGTATGAATGCAGCAAACAGAAAACACAGCCTTACATGCCTGGACCTATCTAGCATGGGGACTAACAGTAATAAAGTTGTCGTGGCAGACTTTAACACTGACCAGGAATCTCAGTGTTTACACAGGTTCCAGGCAGCCTTTGGCTATGTTGAAGCCTTCAGGTACTTATGTATGTCTGCCATATTCAGTCTGACATATGTTCAGCCTGACATTTCCTGCATGCATGCATTTTGCTATCCTGCCTGTAAGCTAATACCCTCTCCCCATACAAGAATGCCCAATATCCAACCGAAATACTCATACAACTCCAGGAGAAGATGTACCATGTCTCCATCCCCTCAGCTGACATGGAAGATGCAAGAGTGCTCTTCCTCTAGACTCCTCTATTTGTGGTGGATTACCCAGGTTGTGGGTTAACCAAGCTTCATCTGACTCTTTCACTACAAAAGTCTATTAGTATTAGACACCCACATTACAGCGCTGCCTCGCTTTACCTCATCGCAGAACTTCCTTGGATTGGATTGGAAGGACCCTGGGACACAGACAGTCTCCTCATCCATCCATTCATTACATGCCTAGAGGGTACACATGAAAGCAAACCACCTCAGAGCTTCAGTCATCTTCATCAGAAAACCAACCTGAATGCAGCGTGAAAAGATGCAGACTACAGGATGCCTCCAAAGATACTCCCCATCCATGCTAAGCGCAGCACAGACTGAACACAGATGTCTCTGGAGTCTCCACTTGCCAGACTTGTTTTACAGCTCTTGGTTCAAGCTGACCTACTGTTCCCGTTTGCTTAGAGAAAGCGAGAAGAGGGAGAATCTCAAAGGATGGTTTGTGAGCACCATGCCAGGAAGCCCACCAAAGGGCCACAACAGGTCAGCACCCTGGAAAATCTCCCCTGCTGATGGGAGACAGGCGTCCCCACAGAAGACTGCTTGAAGCCACAGTTTTCCGGGGCTGAAATCCTCCACAAACTCTACAACTGCCATCCCACCTACCTGCAGTCGGAGATGCAGAAGCGCATAGAAAACGTAGGGTCAGGGACGGATGCAGAAAGCACAATGCTGTCTCACGTGAGCCTGGCCGTACCAGCCTGGGCCCTGCCTGCCCAGGCAGGAGGGGCCACATGGCACCTGGTTCCAAACCAGGGGGGTCGGGAAAACCATTCCAAAGAGCAAGCGTTGCGAGAGCCAGGGCTCAACCAGGGTGAAGGGATAAAGGCAACGCAGCCTGCCCTGGGTAAAAGACACTCGTGGAGAGCAGCGCAATGAGGATCAGGCCAAGAAGGACGGATCTAACTGTCCACGAGCTGTTAGTAAATAAAGTCTGCTTTGTTAAAATGAAAATAAAAGAGAAACAGATTTGACGAAGCATGAAGACTCTGAAAGCCAACCCAGCTTCCCTCATTAAGGTAAGCCAGTTAATGCAAAAACCGATATATGAACTAGGACATTCATTGTTCATGTAAAGATTTCTACATTAAAGATTTTAGCATGTGGGGAAAGGGTGAAGTGACAGTGAGCACACCCGCTCTTGGCAATTTCCAGAGATGCTAATGAAGAGAGAACAAAGCTCTGTCAGACCTGGGACAACAGGACAGAGTGGCTTAATTTTGTCACAAAGAGAAGAGAGACGCATACATCATGGGATTCACAGAATCACGACCACATTTACTTTGGAAATACATGCTTGCCAAAATTGTAATTTTACTCAGCGTAGCTACAGGACAGAAATGTTCCCAGGCTGCAGTACCTCTCCCCTTCCACAACCTAAACCCTTGATCCACGTTCTGTGTAACATTTGGTCTGGAAATGCCACTGAATGCAAAATGAGTTCTGCCACCAGGAAGGCGGGAAACCTCTTATGAGTCCAAAAGGCCATAAAACGGCTTTGACCAAAACAATGGAATAATTCCTACTGGATATATAAGGGTAACATTAGAAGCATATAATTGCTTTCCTACTGTCAACATAAAATGGGTAACAGGAAGGAAAGGAAACAGAATTTTTGCATACTTGAAGACTTCAAACAGAACAGGCTGCAACACAATCAAAAGGAGTTTTGGAATAATAATAATAAAGATGGGTGGGAGAGAAGACAGACAACTTCCTACAGAAACATACAATTTTCTGACTATTCATACCTATATATAGTGAAAGGAACCTGTAAGTAAGAAATGATTGCATAGCATTACAATATTTATATTAAGGATCTGAGTCTGAAGAAAATTAGGCTAAAATGAGGAAAAATATCTATGTTTGAATGTGTTCCATATATTAAATTTGTGTTTTCCTGCTATGCAGTCAAGGCTTTGCCTACACTTGAAATTAGCTCCAATCCATTCATGAATGGCCTGCAGGTGCCCAAAGCTCGTAAGTACATAAACGTTATAAAATAATTGGTGCAAGTGGTAACTTTTATGGCTACACTTTGAACTTGACTGATGTGTGATTACTACCAAGTGCTGGTTGAATCCTACATGAAGGTAAGACTGAAATTTGAGGAGGCCTTGTTTTGCTTTGCAAGACTGTATCCCATGTATTTAAAATACAACTAAATTTTTCCTGACTTTTCTTTACTGTGATTAACAGCAATTAACATAAAAACTTTTTCTAGTTTGAGCTGAATAGAATTCATTGTTACATCTTGATAATGTATTAGTTAGCACTCCTGAAGGTACCAGACCTTCGCCTCATGAATGCCCAGAACTGATAAGTTAGGAAAGGTGAAATCTTTACATTTCAGAAGTTACAGAAAGGTTATCAAAAAACCTTACAATTTCCATTCCAAGCAAAACAGATGACAAAAGACTCAGTGAGCACAGTACAAAAGAAGGTGTCAGCAAAAGGAACCACCAGAGAGGCATTTTTCTCTATTTTTTTTCTAAGAGTGTCAACATTAAGGAAAGGAATATTGAAAGGCCTTGAAAATTTTATATTTTCCTATAAAGACAGCTTAGCTTACATTGATTTCAATTTCATATGCTCCAAATCAATTTAAAAAGAAACCAAAAAAAGTCTTCTTTTTTTCAAAACCGTAATAGGTCACTGTGCATATAAAACCGAGAAAGGATTAATTAATTATTGAAAAATCTGCTTCAGCTTATCTCAGCCAGCCAGTCAGGGTTAACCTATTTCAGAGAAAAACCCCAACAAAATGTAGCTTTACTAAACACAAAGATTATATAATTATCAGTCACACTAACATATTATTACACCACATACTGTATGAAACAGACTTTGAAACTGAATAAGTGGCAGCAAGTCCTAAATTCAGTACATTACACTTAAAGATCAGAGGCTTCCTGATTTCTTCAGTACAGTTAAAATAATTTTTTGGTGTAATTAGTTATATTTTTTAAGAGCGGAGCACTCAGTGAAGTTCTTCTAGAGTATCAAAGGTGGGTTGGTGTAAAGCATTCAAATCTGTGTTTGTTAGACACTACCATACACCCGGAACTGCAAGGAAAAACAAGATATAACGTTTTTCTTCAGTAAAGTACTGGTGACAGCAAATAATCACTATCCATGAGTAATGTCTAATGGATAAAGATATATATTTTTTAACTATTACAGTTGCTGGATCCCTACATGAGTATGCTTTCAGGAAAAATACTCATTCCTACACAAATCACCAGTTGAGAAAATCAGTAGCGCCAATACTAGGCTACTTACTCCTCACCATCACCTCACATACTACTCAAATTTAAGCGCAATGTTCTATGTAGATATAGAACACACTATAGGATCACCTATACGTTCACCTCACCAGAGCATATTTGGCGTGGGTTATTTCGTGAGTGCCGTCTGCCATGAAGGATTTGGATGAATCTTGGTAGGATCCTAAAATGACTTTCATGTCCTTCCCTTAAAAGGCGTCGCTGAGACATGGATGTGTATCCCTGTATCTTCACCAAGTTATGCACCAAAGGAAATTAAAAATCAGCTCTTCAGAATTGCGCTCTTCTAACACACTGAAAGATACTCTGATTTTGTTTTTAAATGTCAATGGAACATAAAATTTCTTTGCCAAATTCAAATGCTACCAAAAAAGAAAAAAAAAAGGACGCAGATTAAAAGAGCTGGAAATGGGCGCAGTGTGGTTATTTTTGTATTGTATGTGCTTTCCCTCAGAAACCAATACCTGGTTTTACTAGAGAGAAGAAAGAAAAATCAGTTGTACTTAACGGACTGAAAATGCCAAAATAGTTTCTGCACGAAGGTGCGAGACCCTCTCAGTTCCTAGCACACTGCACCCAGCAGACAGGACATCTTGCCACAGCTTTCAGTCTGCTCGCAGTGTGACTAGCATGAATAAAGGAGGCAGAGCTTCTCACATAAGCAGGTCAGACTAGCAGATGAAATTTTCAAAAAAAAGAAAGTGTGAAGCCGTCTGTTTTTCAGTGTTTCATCCAAAATGAAGAAAAGCCCCCCCCAAAACATCCAGTCTGTTAGTACACTCCAGCCGCGTGCAGCGATCTGAAGCCGCTGCTCATCCCAAGTAGCTGGTACTATCGCCTCCGTCTTCACATCCTTCTCCTTAACGTGAGGGATGTTCAGTTGTTGCAAAGAGACATCTGAGGTTTCTCCTGAAGAAGGGCAAGTTGAAGGTCTTATAACTTCACAGTCTTGCTCGTAAGTTCACAGCTCAGGACTCCAAGGGCAGAAATCTCACACTGACACTTGCTGCATTTCCTACTTCTGTGTCTGAAGCACCCTGTATTCCTCAGGGGCCAGTGCTATGCTCATACCAGTAAATTAAAAGAAAAAACCATTGTGAATACAGTGTTGTCAATTAGAAACTCCTCTTCAGTTCATTTGCCTTCAGTCAGACTCATCATCAATCCACCTCCTCTTCCTCCCCCTGCATTTGCACAGAAGTGAGGACTGAGCCCCTCCGAGGCAAAGCCCGTTTCCAGAATATGTGAGCAGAGAGGTCTCACAAGAAAAACCTGAACCTTCCTGGGACTTAACAAACAACTAATAGGAAGGAAGGGAGGGGAAATGAATCCCAGGCTTTCTTAAAACATATCAGGAAACCCTACACTGTCTGTTCCCCCTGTCTCTTTCAATGCAGGAGAGAGGAAACTGATAATGCTGCTTTACTTGGCAGTCAACATTTTCCTCTCAATTCTGTTTAACTATGTCCTGTATGGCCACAGATCTGCCACAATCCCAATATAGACCATTACGCACATCAAACTGAAGAAGTGTTTTGAAATACGGTGTACCAACTATTACTCTGAAAGCAAATTCAAACAGACAACCTTTAGTTAAGTCACACTGAAGTAAATATTAAATAACTTGTTACAAAAGACTAGTTTGAAAATACCTTGTTAACAGAGGAGAATCATTACAGTTTTACCTGGAAAATGTCCACCTTTCAACATGAAATCACAGGCAAATCTGACAATCTTGAAATGTAATGGTCAAGAAAAGGATCAAAATAAATAAGAACTGATGCATTTCATGTAAATATCACTTGTTTCCAAAATTAATTATACTAAGTAGATGGACCACTGCATATTGCAGCCATGCTACTCATCCTGGATCAAAGGCCTACCAAGCTTATTTAAGCAACAGAGGAATTAAAAGGAAGGAAGGGAACAGCTTAGCGGTCGAAAACCACAATGATACACACTGCCACTGTACTATATACTCAGGGTTCAAAGAAAATAGGAACTGAAGTAAGGCACAGCGTCCATATTAGACAAAATTCCACATTTTCTTGTGCTGCTTGTCACTGAGGGGCACAAAGCAGTAGTTCTGGTCAGATACAGGGGAACAATAGCATCCACAGAGACAACACTGCAACCTGCTCCTTGCTGCCGAGTTTCCCAGCGGAGGCACCAAATGTGACCAGGAGATGCCTGCGGCAGATTGCCAACCGTCAGGGCTTTCCTCCTGCCTGGCAAGCTACTACTTGTTCGGGGCTTTTGGGGCACACCAGCCTCATGACTGAAGGACCCAGCCTGACAATCGAGTGGGATGCTGATGAAACTACACATCTTCTTCCAGCAGCTGAGCCGCCAGCTAGAAAACAAGGTAGATAGGATGGGAGGAAACGGCCTCAAGTTGCACCAAGGGAAGTTTAGATTGGATATTAGGAAAAACTTCTTCACCGAACGGGTTGTCAGGCATTGGAACAGGCTGCCCAGGGAAGTGGTGGAGTCACCATCCCTGGAGGTATTTAAAAGATGTGTAGATGTCGCGTTTAGGGACATGGTTTAGTGGTGGACTTGGTAGCGTTGGGTTAATGGTTGGACTCGATGATCTTAAAGGCCTTTTCCACCTAAATGATTCTATGAAAAGTGACTCTTTGTCCCAGCAGTGTTTTGAGTGTGCGGTGACACTAGTGACACACAGTGAACCTCACCAACAATTCCTGCAGAAGATTATTACAATGAAGCAAAAGGACATTCTCCTTGCTTTCTTCATGTATCAAATGCACGCAGATTGATGACTTGAGTTGTAAAGTTGTTAAGTACACACAATCCTCCTGAAAGCTAGCTATTAGCTACATCCCTGTCCGCAAAACAAGCTTTTAATCTTCTTTTGAGCACTCAAATTTGTGCCTAGAAGCAAAGAAATTAATCACAACAATGGTTATGGTGGTGTGCAATCAGAAGGAAACAGATGGTGTAATGCAGTGTTTTCCAAACACCAGCAGCCTCTATCTCCAGGAAAATAATCTGAATATTTTCCCTTGCTGTTGGCATTACTATAACAAAAGCTCCTATTAGAAGGATTTTTTCTCTGCTCTGTACGGCATCAGCAAATTACATAGCAGTTTAAAGACAGTAATATTCTTTGAGTATTAGTTGGCAGAACCAACTAGACTGCACCTATCTCTTTTTCATGTCACACAAACAGTAACGTTCAACGGGCAATACCTCCATGATTATCTTTAAAGACTGCAGACAGCCTGATGGAATCAACAAAATTGTGGCAATGAAACAGGGCTTATTTTTCTCATGCTTCATTTCCAGGTCTGTTTCTGGCCGCAGGCATAGTGTTGCACATTGTCAACAGAAGCAGCCACACTGACTTACATCTGTATGCTCTCTCTGATTCTTCCTTTCATTCCCAGGGACTTTCACAATATTTTAGTACAATAACTTCACGTTTTCTTGGGAATCATTAAATTAAGCTGCCATCACTTTCATCATTGTTGGGTGTTCCCACTGTTCCTTTCATCCTTTTGTTTATACAGGAGCCTTATCTTTATGGGACACCTCAAATGCCCTACTGTGATTTTTCCTCCATATCCTAACAATTATTTACAGGCCCCTCCTTACATGCTCACATGCAATGAGATGCTGGAATGTTCATATAATAGGACCATCCCTCCTAACTGTGCAGTGCAGGAGGCTCTGGTAGCAGAATCAACACTGCTCTAGTGTTTCTTTTGTATTTCTTCCACTCCTCAACATGAGTTACTCTTCGTATCTGCTGATATGCCACTGCCACTGGTGTTGCTGTTTCTCCTTAATTGTAGATCTCATTTTCCAGGGAAAAGAGTGCATCTCACAGATAAGAAAACATGGCACCTCTCATGCCTGGCACTTCCAAGATCCCACCACACACACCCCGCACAAGAGTCCACCTGTGAGATCTGTATCTACCACTCATCTGGTCTTTTCCCCTGGATTGCCGGCAGGGAGGAGCTTCTGCAGGGAAACTTCAGTATGATAAATGCCATCAAATCCCCAATAAAAACCTGGAGGACTGCAGGAGAGATCTTGCATGAAGAATATAAAAGACTATGAAAATTATATGGGGAATTGCATCTAACATACACAGATGCAGAGCTCAGAAATTACTGTTTCTTGGAACAGTTTCTAAAAAACAAATATAAGGGCACATACAAACTAAATCTCATAGTCTTTTCAAAAAGGGGCAAGTGCCATGTGTATCTTTCAGCATCAGCACGTTCACAATAACAGTGAAAATGAAATGAGGGGGAAGAAAAGCGAAATGTTTAGATTTTTCTGTTTAAAGCATGCTTCATCAATTATCTGCACACATTTATTTTGTTGGGAACAGTAGTACAGAAAGCTAAACTGGACTCATGCTACATTACTGAACAAAATTATCATTTTGCACACATTAAAAATACAACATACAAGCTACTTCTAATCTGAAATGTAATCTGTTTTATAGAGTTGAACACCCATATACCATAACAAGGTACCACAGATTGCTGTTATGCTTAGTCCTGACCTTTCTTATAACCCTACATAAATGTTGAATTATGGCAAGTTGCTTGTGTTGATTTTTAAAATTAAAAACAAGTTGACAAAGATTAATCCATGCCAGAGGCTAGTCACTAGGCTAAAACAGTAAAAAGTCAGCTAGAGGCTGATTTTAAATGCAAAAGAAAGTGTAGCTGAAACGTTAAAGACATAGAACTTGCTATTTTTACATCCACAAATTCCATAGGGCTCTTGTAGAGGTAAAATGCTGAGAGAAAACCTGTCTGAAAACCTGAGAAATAAATCATTATTCCGTGAATAGTCTAGTATCCTTGAAAGACAAGAAAAGAATGAACCTTCCTTTTTCAATGTGGATGAAATGAATATAAAGTTTAGATACAATCTTTGGCCTGTATTATTTTTATCCTTGTTAGAATTGGGTAGGTGTGCTTATATTTCACTTTCAGGCTACTCTATCAGAACATTCTCTCTAACAAAAAGTTTAGAAAGGGCTCCCATAGTGCAATCTAGAGAATCTGTGAACTGAAATTACATTTAATAAAATACCATGACATATAAGGAGAAGCTGAAGAGGGGAGAAATCTCAGAAATACATATGAATGGAAATATATCCTGGCAAACCTAAAAGCTACTACAAACAAACTCAATACGTCCCAAGAACATGGACAGTGATAAACATTCTCAATATTTTGATATTGATTTATTAAAGGTTAGGAGTTAAAAGAATTAATTGGTTTCACAAGAAATCTACACAGAAACTCTGAATTAAGTTACAAGAGCGAATTAGGTTAGTTGTCCAAGCTTAATCCTAACTGGATGTATCTGCTCAGAGACAAACCATGATTGTAATAAGCATCAGATGAATATAAGTAGATCAGGACTGAGATAAATGGACAGCTTGCATTCTATTTATACTTGCACATTATGCTGCTGAACCACAGCTGCCAGTCTTTCTTTAAAGCAATCACTGAAAAGAAAAATTAAACTAAAATAAATCCTAAAATCAATACAGAGCATTTTATAATTTAAATGTCCAATAAGAAACAAAAAAGTTTGCAAGATACAAAATTAGGGTTTCAATATTCTGGAAGTGTTAATATTTAATTGTCAAGATAACAAAAAGCTTTTAAAGCCTAACATCTGTCCCTCTAATTTAAGTAATCTTATATTGCACATCTGAATTTCCTGAGGGTTATCAACAAATTGGACCCATCTCCAAAAGAACAAGTTCCTCCACCATTAGCAATAGAAAATACTGAGAAAATCACAGTGGATCAGAGAAATATCTAGAGGAGAATGGCTCTTTATGACCAGCCAAGCAAAGTGAGGTTTAACATCTAACAAGACAGCGCTTCTAGTTTGTCTTTTAATGTAAGTCCTTTAACTTTTGAAGGTAACTAGCAATCAATTTCAAAACTTCAGGGATGTTCTGGGAAAGAGTAAGGAAACTGCACTTACGCTGGTGAAGACCAGGAGGTCAGAACATGGGAAAAGCCTGAACAGCATCTGGCACCAATCCAAAGCTGCAGGTAAAGGCTACCATGACATTGGAGCTAATTATGCAACTGCCACCACCAGTTCACTCGTTTACTTAAATTCTATTAGGTAAAATGACCTGGCAAATGACAATTACAGGTTGGGATTGAGGAGATTTGTCAGAGGTATGAGGCCTACCTTTTTGGTCAGAAGTGAAAGCGTGTGAAGAACAGGAATCTGTTCAGATCAGGAAGCTCCTGGAAATTATTTCGGTCCTATGCTTGATAGGGACCCACGCTTTCACCCAACCACTCCGTCTCAGCTCTGTGTTCAGTACCGACTGGTGCTGCTGTGAGCACAACACAAGGGAGGGAGATGACCACAGCAGGTGGTGGGCCTGTAGAGAGGGGATTTTTGCAGGAAGAGAAGGAGAAAGACAGTGATGGGAGACCTTTGATGTCACCGCACAGCTGTGCCTGCACACCACGGAGTCACTGCAAGGGGAAGCTGCTGACATAAACCAGATAAAACAACTGGCAGCAAAAAGTGGCTTAAAATGGTTTATCAAATATAGTTTTATTGACAATGTCCTGTAAAGGTACTACAGTTTCAGGCATATTGGCCATTCCCTGCACGTACACCCTGGGACACAGTGGTCATTCCCATCATGTGCAAGCCACATCTATACAAATAATAATCAAACTAAGGGGCTGAGGATAAGTAGTTGCCTTTATACATTAAGTTATGCTAGTGGAAGCTCTGTTCAAAAATCATATGCTTCTGTGTGTGTCTATATGTGTGTATACATATCTATATAAACACATATGAACGTATAAAAATCAGTAATACATGCAGTCAACAACACTGACTGACCTTCCAGCAAACAGCTCTGTGCAGGATCAGCTGGGGAAGAGAAAGCCAAAATTTGATGTTGAAAGAACTTTTGCTGGAATTTAGGAATACTTTAACTACGCTCAGAAGAGAGTTCTAGTTCAAACATTGTATCTTTTAACAACTACAGCAGATACACAGTACTTTCTGGCAGAAGCAGCCAGAGAGGGAAAAGGGGTTTGTATGCATTTACACTCTGGCCAGATACTGCTGCTCTCCCCAGCCAGGTCTGCCTCATTTGGTATTAGTGATCAGCTCACTAATGAAATCTGCACTTCCTTAATTTCTCTACAGGAGACAGAGTGACCTCTTGCACCACTTAGGAACACATTTCTCAATTGTTCAGAAAGGCTGATTTTGCTGAGGTTCAGGACACTGCAAAAGCCATGATTAGATGGGTGATTTTTAGAAGGTCTTTTCCTGAGGACGATACCTCTGACAATTACAAAATGTGCAATATGGTATAGACCACTGCTGGATCTATGCATCTAGGCAGCTCCCAGCTGGGGTGAGCCCTGGCTATAGCTTATGATGTTCTCAATAATCTAATGCGTACAGCGAGAAATGACTCCTGTGCACCTACATAAACAGATGATGTTGTCTTGCCGTGCTACCGCAGGCCAGAAGCACCCTTTGAGCCTTTGGTCTCTGCTACTGTAATTTCCTTCCTCTGAAAAACGTTCTCTGTTGCCTTGCGCTTTGGACCCAAGGGATCCTGTGCTCAGCTCTCACCTCTTCTCTTTAATTCTTTTCCACTTTAATTCTTTTCCACATCTCACAATCCTCCCTCTTTAGTCTCTCCATGAATGGGGTATTAATAAAGCAAAAGAGTTTTCAGTTGAGTAACTGCTTTGAAATTCTTCTGCATGCACTGTTACACCGATTACAAATTTATATGGCAGTAATCCACTCAGCACAAACGAAACAGTGCTATTAATACTTCACAAAGCTGGTATGCAGTGATAAATAATAACTTTTAGGGACCTTTCAGAAATGCTGGGAAAATCCCTAAGCTGTAAGAACCTAATACAATTTTTCTCAGGCTACTGTTAGGATGCAGCGCAGTAGGTTTTCTACTGCAACTTTCTGAAATGGCCATAGGGGTACAAGAGTGATAAACCACATGAGTGTTTGGAGAAGGAATGAGATTTTCATAATATTAATGAACACAAAGAATTCATGAACTGCTGATTTCAGTGATCACTCATGTAGGCCTCCAGCAAAATGGGATTTTCCCCGTGTACAGATAAGCACACTTAATTGAACTGGGATGAAGGCAGTTACTGGTGGTACATTCGCCAGTTCACTAGGCAAAATTTTAGTCTGTTCAGAGTTAGTTTGCCTCATTCTTCTTACCAGCTAGTCAGTTCTAATAGACATATTTTAATTACACTGTCATAATTAAAGACATTCAAGCAAATAGATCTAAACACACAGTGACAGAGAGACCAAAGGTCCTTACGCCATCTGGAACTGCAAAGGACTAGGACAAGTCCACGTTTAAGTTTAAAAATGAAAAGCTCTTTGACAAGTAAGGATTGACAGACAATTTCCTTCTGAAAACGTAAAACAAATGCTGTATGATACGCAGTTACTATGGCTGTAATTCTTATAGAGACTGAGAAACTCATTCCATCTATAGCGTCTTATCAGCAAGCACCAACACTGAATACAGCCACAATCACACAGGCACTTTGTTTGTCCTGACTCCATACTGCTGCCAAAGGGAGGATTCCTGCTCCCAGTAACTTCTTTCTCTTGCTTCCTTGTGTGGGCATTTACATTTGTGCAGCCGCATGGTGAATTATACATGGATACGTTCCAGGTAGGAAAGCAGGACAGGGACACATGATGTGGCTCCTGGTTGAAGAAGTCAATAACCCTGGCATGAAATGCAGCATGTGGAAAGCTGCTGAAATTATAAATACCTATTGATCTCCAGGCTGGGCATACTGTTTAATGATTATTTCCCAAAATGAGTACTGCAAGCTGTGCTTGTCTCTTTCGGATTCTTCAGCAGAGATCTTCACATGATTTAATAAAATAGTACTACTGATTACTATTTATGGCTATACACTTAGAAACCCAATAAAGGCACAATGGGTAAATGTATTATTGGAGTTACAGTCTCCAAATAAATTATTACATCAAAATGTGTTGAAAGACACTGAAGATTTTGTGAATTAAATATATGAAATAGAAATAGGCAGTGATGAAATCACAGCTCCTCTTGACATAGTCATACAGCATGAAAACACCGAGGGAAATAACATTGTTCATATGGAAGCTATTGAGAAAGAAAAAGTCAAGACATTACAAAAAAATCCTAGCTTATACCTGAGCAAAAATATTTTCCTGCATATTCTCTCATGTGAATAAAACCTGCAAAGGGTACAAAATGTGGATCCCCACAGCTGTAGAGCTGTACAACCAAAGGTGAGTTCCAGCCAACAGCCCCTTCCTCCCTCCCAAATTTTGGTCTCATTTGTTACATTTGGATTCACAGATTGTTTTTTTCCAATCTAAATGAGGCTTCTCACTTGTCAGTTAAAGACAGCACTGGGACAGAAGTTTTTATTTGTCCTTTCTTTATACAGAAGAAATGTTACACAGGCATGGTCTGCTGTCCATCAAGGATGTGTTTCTGAGAAGTGTGACCATTAAAAAGATTACCCCATTGCTTCACTCTTCATCCACAACTGATTCGATCAAGCCCAGTTTGTTTGAGGAAGATAATGATGACACTGAAAGGGTAACTATTCAGGAAGAAGGGCACAAATGCTCACCTTAAAAGACTGATACTGAGGACTTGGTCTCAGGGATGAAGCAGTTGGGACCTTTGAGGAGGGTGATCTGCTCCAGAAAGCTGGCATCTCTTCCAGGTGACAACTCTGATCCTACTCTCACCACTCCATCCACTGTGCCATATATACTGTCCCTGTGCATTTAAACTGTGTGTATTTTAGTCCCTGCACAGATCCCATCCTCCCCACAGAAAAACTGCTTTGCTCTCCAAACAACCTCCGATGTTTCACCTGGGTGACTGAACAGTTAGCAGAGCAGGGTGTTCAACATCAGCAGCAGAACTCCAAACCCAAGGACGGGCTGATCTCGGGAGCTGGTCCTTTCGTTGTGCAATCAAACACAAATCAGAGACTTGGTCACAGGAGCAATCTTTGCTCAGATTTTTGATGTGCAGAGGCAACCAGCACCAGGCACCTCTATTAGTAATGTACAGGTCTGCATGGGATATTTTTTATTTTGTATCCTTAAATACAGGCAGCGCATCTGGAAAGCATCACACTTATTGACCCTCCCCACCAGAAGAATATATGGGATTCCCAGATACACCCAGGAGTGAGAAGTAGGTAAGAAAATGAAACAGAAAAGGGACAGATGCTGCAGTTCATTTTAAAGATATACAATAATCAAATATCTTAGAACTTCCCAGCTGCTCTTGAATCCAAATAAATCCAAATCAAACCAAAGTTGTATCAGGGCAAAGGCTGTTACTGAGTGCAGAAACTTTGCAGAATACAGGCTTAACTGTAGTTTATATAGCTCTTCATTAAACCGTGAATTATACCATGCAAGCTTTCTTGCGTCAAACTTCACTGGCAGAGCATTCTGCTTTGCAGCTACATGCCTGGACTTTGCTGCTCTCCTGGATACTTACAATATCTTATAACATATCCCTATGTACAACCATTTAATTATCTTCAAACTTTTAAACTAATCTGTGAAAACTACAACAATGTATAGTATATGAATATGGCAAAACAAAACCCAGTAACTAAAAGAAACAACTGGCTACTACAAAAATTAACAAAACCAGATTATTTTAAGTAGTAAGACCTAGAAGCCTTCATAAAGTCACCCTGTTTTGATCTATTACATATCCATTTAGAGAGAGCAACAAAATTTTCTGCTCTGTCACAATGGCACTGGAGCACCCGTATGCCTTGCTGCAGAAGTTTTAACCAGTGGGAAAACTTTTAACACTGCAGGCTGCCACCAAATTCCACCAGCCAGCCAGGCAAAAGGTCCCATGTGCCCTATCCATGTACCCCAGGACGCAGGAGACTCCTGGAATGCCTCCATCCTGGAACATCTCCACCCTTGGAGGCATTCAAGATTCAGCTGAGCATGCCCATAAGTAGATTGTCTTTGAGCAGGTGGTTGGACTAGATAACACTGCAGAAGTCCTTTCCAATCTAAATTATTCTATGATCATCTGTCCATTTTGCTCCCTTACTGTTATCCAGTTGCATTCACTGCTTTGATTCCCACAGAGAAAAAGGGAAACATTTTTGGTGCTTAATTTATATTGGTTGTTTCAATTTCCCAGTGAATTAATAATTTAGCAGAATTTTATCTTCCTCATTTTAGAGTTATGTGAAGAGGCCAAGTGGTAAAGTAAAACATTAAATTATTTACAAGTTGTACACACATGCAGGCAGATAAATGGTGTAGCATTATATATTTAAGAGTTGTTTAAAAGTACAGAAACTATAACCATGACAGACAAACTCCTTTGTCAAAGGAGAGAAAAGTAGTCTTCAAGTCTGTGTTAATTTTTTTAGACATTAAAAAGAGCTAAAGCAAATGTATTTAAAGTAGATCTAAAGTCTGTACAAACTTCAGAGCTACTAGAGTAAGCAGTTTCTGGCTGCAAATGAAGGAATGAGGCTCCATTTCCCTATTGGCAGAATTGTTCATGAAAGGCAATTAAAGCCCTGCTCCATGTTTTAGCAGGATGGAATTGAATAAATCACAAGTGTGCAGAACTTTCAAGTGCTGGCAGCTGATTAGGTTATCACAGACTAGGAGAATAAACTCATTTGTAATGGGTGGACAGTACTATAAAACATCGAACAGATCCTCCTATATCCTCAACTCTCCAATTACCAACTCTATTCAGTTTGCTTAAATGAAGGATTATGTCTTCTTATTTTGGTGCTCGAGAAATAAAGAACTAAGAAATAATATTAAACTGTTGAATTTTTATACTACTCCAAATAACCTCTACACATGATGAAGACAAGCACAGCAAACAGAATTCCTCATAATTCAGCCTTTCTAAATGTATTTACTGTCTTACACATGTAGCTGAACAACCTCTTTCAAATAAAATTTAACCAGAAATAGGTTTGAAAAATGGAAATAGGTTTGAAGTACCATCCTCTGAATATTTACTGCAGAGTAACCACAATACAGAACAAAATACTGCTATACTTTTTTTTGCCCTGTAACTTCACATTTTACTTGACAACTGATTTAAAGATATTTCTTTCTTAATGTCCATATATTTTACACAAAGACCTTCTGTTAAAATTCATCTGGCTATCTGCCCCCCCCCCCCCTTCCCCCAAATGCACACAGACAGACATAGTCATTAAAGGATTTGCTGAACAAGATCTCCTTTCTTTTCTGAAGGGGGCCCCTCTAACAAAGGACATCGGAAAGTAGTCTTTATTGTTAGGCAACGGGTGATGCAATCCTTTAGGGCACTGAAGATTTAGGATCCACTTCCTCTATGTCCTGACAAATAGCCACATCTCTCACCCACACTGCATTATCATCCTTCTACCCTCTGGGTTTGACAAACTGTTATGGCTTGTCATTGATTTTAAGTTCAGCAGGAACCCCTTTGAGCACCTAACACAAGCTCCACCGTACCCAGAAAGTAGTTTTCTATCCATAATGTGTAAAATTCATAAGCTCTGGTGTAAGGACAGCAAGAGGAAAGGGTAAAAGCACCTCCAGCCTCGGGGCTCGCCATGGCTCCCCAGAAACACTCAATCTGGCCGGGAGCTCACTCCTTTCCCTGATGCAAGCCCGTGCCTCCTCTCACTGGTACAAAGACCACTGGGCATGGGAGGCAGGAGGATCCCCAGCTGCCGGCACAAGGTCGATGCCAGCCTGCCAGCGCAGGGAAGGCCGGCCAGCGAGACTGCAGCACGAGGGAAAGGAGGCTGGACCTGGGTGATGAAAGATGTTGGGCAAAAAGAATCATCTTTTAGTGGAAGGAGACACTGCCAGGAGGCCTGTGGAATGGACTCGGTACAGGGGAGGCTGGGGAGGGGCAGCAGGGGCTGAAGGAGAGCGAGGGCAGAGGAGATACAGGCACTGGGAGAGGAGGTGTGGGGTGATGCCGGCTGCAGCGGAGGGACCTCAGGCAGGAGACCAGAGGAGGGACCTGCTTAGGACAGCAGTAATGGGGAACCAGAAGTAAATGCAGAACATTTCTTAGCAGTCAGTTGAAATTCTGTTTTTAGTAATGAAACATATTACAATCAATTCCAGTCTGAAAAAGAAAAAAAATCACTGAAATTTGCTTTCTTCCTTTTTGCTGAAATTTGCTTTCATCCTTTTTGCTGATGGCTTTAGCAGAAAACTGCCTTCTCATTACAAACATGGCTAAAGCTCTAAGGAAAACATTCTAATCCACATACTGAGGGCAAACCTAGGGTGAAAGATGTGCTTGCAAAGTGTTTTGGGACCGACTGTTTTCAAAAAGCTTCAAAAATTAAAAACGTCATTAAAAATGGTTGTTGTTGGTTTTTGGTTTTGTTTTTTTAAACTGGCCTAATTTATTAGGTGGCAATAATGTGGTTTATTGCTAGCAGTCAAACTACTGCTTGACATTAGAAACTTTTGTTTGGGGAAACTGCAGTTTTGTTGACTAAACATCTAACATCTGCCAAAGCCTAACAAGCTAACCAAGTGTTGACTCTACACGGTACAAACCCACAATTCTGCACTAAGCATTGTGAAATGTGATATTATATGCCATTTCCAATCAATTTCTAAAAAAAAATAAAAAAAAATAATGTTACAAAGACGAAAACTAAAACATTGGAGCAAAAATGCTATTTCATATCTTACTGTTCATAACATAACTTCAGATGCTCACTGACAGAATCAACTGAGGTGAAGAACAAGACCAGGTAACAGCTGCGGATATCCAGGTTTACTTACAGCCATCATCAAACAGAAGCCACAAAGGCTACCTCTGGATGAGACAACATGAGGGTGACTGCTGTTGCCCCAGGCTCCCCCTCTAGCCATGCTCTGACTTTATCAGGGAAGGAGTCCCCCAAATGCCAAGCCCTCCCTTGCCCTGCTCCTTCCCATCCCACCCCATCCCTAGGAAAGGAAACCCAGGTGAGTGAGCTGGGCAGGAACCACAACAGGACTCCCACCTCCGCAAGCAGAGGAGCAGACCTGTCAAGAAATACTGTGGGGCACACACCCCTTATTCTCCCAAATAGGAGCAGGCGCAGCTAGAAAAACTGCTTGAAGCCCACTGATGGTACTGTGCAGTGATGCGCCTGACCTTATTTCTTGCCGGGAATGTTCCTCCCTCATCAATTCCACCACGCTTGTCTGATGTTTCCTTTTTTGCTGTGTCGAATACAGATAACAAGTTACTAGAGGCAGGGAGCTGTCGAGTGCAGTATAGCTCATCTGCAAAGGGCTTGGCAGGCTGTGCGGTGCCATACCCAATAACAAAAATAGAGCAGAGCAGATGACCAGCCTTTAAAAAAACCCGTTTCATTTATTCATAGCTTAATAACTTACTAATTCATTGCCTAATGTGTTATTAGCAAAACATTTTATAAAAATCAGGCTTTGACCCTCAAAAAATTCCTTTCTAAAGGCATAAATAGTTCAAACTAAGCTTTTTTCCCCCCAAGTATTTTGTGAATGCAATGGTAATTTTCAAAGCCTGAGATCTCCAGTATTAATGATGCTATAAAATTAAATCTGATACTTTTAATAACTTCTTCCCGAGTACTTCATAATTCCAGTAAATTGCAGCCAGCTCAGCTGCCTGTGGAGCACCCTGAGCTCAATGGGACGAAGGGCCCCTGACAGCCAGGGTGGCCCATGCAGACCCAGACAGGCTGTAGGGTAGGATTTGCGGGGGGGGAGGCTCTGCAAACCCCCGGCACAGCACCCAGCATGGCCCAAGCTCCCTGCACAGGACAGCGGCATGCACGTGGTGAGGCTTGTGAGGCCCCACAGAGGCTAATGAACAAAAATAGCCCCCATATGACTACCCCACAGCTGATCTGCTGCCAGGAGCAGGAAGCAGAGAGAAGGGTTAGGAAAGAGTGGCGAGTCAGTGTACAAGTTGTCTTGCTTCCTTTTCTTCCAAGTGTATCTTTAAATCTGAATACTATGTACTGCATGTGCTCCTATTTAATGTCATAGGGCTAACTCACTATACCAGCCATGCATCACACGTCTCGCATGTCACGGAAACTCGCAGACTGATTGTCAAACCAGCAAGGCTGCTGGTCCAGGGTGGTGGTGATACTGAGTGAGCAGGAAGGCTCCTCTCTCTCGTACCATCGCCTGCTCCTGCTTTCCTTCTCAGGCAGGACGCACACCAGAGACGCCGCAGCTCAGGCAATGTCCACGTGCAAAAGGTCAGGAGCTACTTGATGGGAAAGGATGGGAGAGGAACTCCTGAGGGAACGTGGGGGAACAGGAGGGGCTTCTCGGCGATGCAAGCGCCAAACGGTAACACCCAGATCCCTTCCTGCCTTGGCAGCCGCACATCGGGACTGTCTCAAATACCCGTATTTCCCTTCAAACCACTCTTGGATCTCTCTAAACTCTCACCTTCCTTAGGGGATAAAAATTTCAATCCTGCCTGTTCTCACCAGCTCTGATAAGGGTTCCCTGCAGTATCATATAAATGTCAGGCAGTCTTTACAGAATTCAGTCCTAGAGCATTACCCTAAAAGAACCACTGGGGGGGTGAGTGTTTAAAAATAATGTCAAATGAAGCCCAGAGTAATTATTCTGTTTCCATGTTTTAAAAGGCAGGTGGTAGGATGCAGAAAAGCTTGTTCCTGATTTTCTGAAGGCTGGATGGGAATTGTTAGTACTACTTTAACTTAGATAACTGCTAAGCACACTGTGCAAAATCAACAACATATTATTTAATGCATACCTTTGCTCTCCTGATACAAAATGTATGGCAGCCCTCTGTGCCATCCAGCTTTTACCAGACCGTTTTAATTCCCTGTTAGATCTTCAAAAAATGTAAACAACTGCTTTGAAAACCACCTCCACCTGCCACACTTGAAATAATTCATCTTCTGTCTTCATACAAGAACAGAGAGAAGCTGTATCTATTAATAGCCCTCTCCTGCTCTGGGCTGTGTGCTCTCAAAGCAATTCAGGTATACTCTTTTCAAAGGAACTGACTGTGAAACAACGATGGCACTGAAGTCAGAAGCAGATTGCAATGTCCTTGAAAGGCAAGTAAAGCATGCGCTGGGGGTAAGAAACACTGAAGAGACTCAGCAGAAGGAAATTAAGAAAGTATACAATTAGAAAGCCGAGAATGCTACGTATTGGTTTATATTTTTTTCTTACCTTTACTTCATAAATTACTTCACAAGTGATTTGTCTCATGTGGAAATGACCATTTTTTTCTGTAAGCTGCTGATACCATTTTGAACACCATCAACAACTTGAATGGCTTCCTCTTGCTCTCTCTAATGCGCTCAGATGCTCTTTTGCCTCTCTTTACCTTCAAATCTCTAGTATCAGAACTCGAAAGTACATCCCACAGGTCACTTGCAGCCTCAGCAGCCTTTGCACAGAACCCAGAAAAGGAATTTTTCACTGTCGTTGTCCTTGATAAAACCAGCTGTGCCAGCATCACAGCAAATGTCTGAGTGGAATGGAGCTGCCTCATAATTAGAGCCTGGCATCTCTACTCAAGCATGAATTAAGTAATGATGATGAATTTTCATCACTCCTGTGATTCTGTGTATGTAGGTCATATTCCATCGTAACTATTAAATATAAAGCTATTGTGTTTCAGACACTTTATCATGGGGGGCCCAGCTTCATGTCCTACTAAATGACTATCTGTGAGTGAAACATCCAGAAAATCTTTTTATACCGCCTCGTTTCTGCTAGCTTTCTATTCTCATCCAAGCTGCAGAACCAAACACACCTATTTTGCTTCCTTAGCCCATCTTTCTCCTTCTCTTCTCCACTTCCACTGTCGATAGTCCTCAAAGTAAGCTGCGAAAATCCCTCCCTCAAACACAAACGTGCTTTTTTCTCTACTTTGTTTCACTGAATGCTTGTGTGGGAGCTTTTATTTTCTTCTGAAGCATTTTTACAAGAATAGACCATTTTATATAAATGTACTTTGCCATTACAAATAAGCTGAACATCTGAATAAAGAGTGTCAAAAAGTGAAATGCTAAGTAAAGAAAACATCAAGCTGCCTTTGTTAAATCTGTCAAGTAGTAGCAACCAAGTTACAGACTTGCCTGGAAGCTGCAAACAAAACACAGCAGAAGAACTACCCAGTGTTTGGGGAGAGGAGGGTACGGTATATGGCAGTGAGAGGGGACAAGACAGGTAAGTTTTCCCCTGCCACACAGCAGGCACCTGCCTGAGAGTTCAGGCTCTTCTCAGAGGAAGGCAGGGAATTGGACAAACCTGCTCTTAGTTTTCATTTCACCACATGAATTCACCAAATGAGTCTTTTATTCTTCACTGCAGTAAATCTGAAAATTTAAAATGCTGAGATAATGGAAATAGGGAATAATCAATCCAATTACAGATACTCAGTGGCAGCAGGATACAGAGCCGTAGGGAACATTAAAGTTTGGCAGGGCTTTTCCACCGCAGTTGCTTCAGGAGGCGTCATGCCTGTAGTAACACATGCAAGGTAAACACGGAAAGAGGAAACAAGTAAGTCACGCAACACGCTGGTTTGTTTAGCGTACTCTATGGGCCAAAAGCTGATGCAAGGCTGGGTTTGCAAAGCAGCTGTTAAAACATAGACATGTGATATGAGGTATCCTGGACCAACTGGCTAAGTAACACAGGGTAACATGGAGCAACAACCAGCAGCCCAGGACAAAATACTGACCAAAGTAAAGCACTTTGTCCAGCCCAGAAGCCAGACACAGGACTGTTTACAGAAAGCCTGTAATTTATCATGTGATATTTTCAATAACAAAGGTTGTAGCCTGAAGAGTCATTTTTAAAATCAGCTATGTGTATTGTCATTATTTTCTGTTTATATCAATTATCCTGTTGTTTCATATGCAAAGCTACCCTCCCTTTAAATTCATCAGGCTATAGGCAGGAGTTGAAAGAAAAGGAAGATACATTTCTGGCTCAACAAGAATTGAGACTATAAGAGAACCAGGACAGTCACTTCTTGGTGCAAATTTTCTGCCTGCTACTTGAAGTGCTGAAGACAGAAGGACTTTCAGTAAGACCGGCACTTAGCAAATGCCTCAAGCACATGAAGGGGGACAGCACTCACCCCCCTGAAACAGCACAGGTGGAAAACAAGAGCCTACCTACCACACAGCAGTGCAGTTCTCAACTTGCCAAATACCTATTTGCCCAGATTATCAATTTTAAGAAGGCAGACTGCTGCCAAGCAGCATTACACACCTACATCTTCAAAACCAGGCAGTACCACACTGCACTGTGCTTTATCAGCTTGCCACAATTTCAGCACCACATTCTGCTAGGAAGCTGCCTTCCCCTGTGTCCTCAAAGGAATTTAACTGCCTAAGGCCCCATCACATCAGCTCCTCCCAAGCTCAAACACCATCAATGTTCACATGAAGATAGAAACGTTTGGGGACAGGTATCACGAGGCTTCTCTATTTCAACTTATTCTCACTCTAACTTGCAGCCAATTCCACCTTTTGTGCGACCAGGTTTAACATCTCTCCATCACAGAATGGGATTCATCATGCCTGACTCCCTGCTGCTCCAAGGAACCATGCGGGAAGCCTGTCAGCCAGCTCCATGCCCCTGGTACACCACAACCCAAATAGCACGTCCCATCGGTCATCAAGAAATTCAAAGCATTAGTACAAAAATTCAAAAGCCACAAAATGACCAGCAGAGACAGACTGAGGATATAACTAATATTCAAGATTGCTGTAAGTGAGGGGATCTATTGTCTGAAACTGCCCAGACTGTGTAGTAAGTCAACCTCCAAGATGATGATCCTGTCTCTACCTATGCCCAGAACTGTGTGCTTACACTGACTGTTCCACAAGGCTTGAGTTGGCTGCACCCACAGTGCTGTTAAATGTAGTGTTAAAGGCTGGACTACCAGTATTCCTCAACCACAATACCTGCATTCCTACCTGTTGTGAGCCAGGTGGCTCACGCTTAAGCTATGCAGCTATGGGGATAACTGGAGAATTTAAAGTGAGGTCAAAATAGCTAACATAGTATTGCAGGCTTACTTCAAGAGACCTACAAGTGATTAATCCATATAAAAGCATCCAAGATCATGCTCTTTCTGTCTAAAATAAAAGCATATCTGGCTGATATTTAATGGGACAAGACAAAAGAAACAATGAAACAAAATTAAAGTGGCTTTGCCAGATATTGTAAAACAGCAGGCTCAAACTTCCAGCTGAAATGCACTGTTTCAGATACTGAAAACCTTAAGAAGTTGTTGGGCTGACTCAAACCCAACAAAATTGCAAGTAGCTTGCTTGATCTGCTTCGTTAAAGGAAAAGGTGAGTGACCCAAATGCCTCGTGCTCCCTGGCCTTGCTCAACACGTCAGCTTAGAGCAAACACGTTGAAGACAATGCAGTCTGTGTTACGTATCACACCCCTGTCCCTGCACCGTGCTGTTCCTTTTCCGCAGAAGTTCCCTGTTATTTGATATGCACGAGGTGATCTTGCAGCTTGGCTCTCTGCGGTTGTAAGCGTGGCAGGCAGCTGTGCCAGGCATTCTTGCCAAGAAAGTATTCTGAGTCACTATGAAAATAAAAATACATCAAAGTAACAGGTTTTTTCTTCTTTCATATCACCAAGTATGGAAGTCCAGGCAGGGCTTTCCTGGTTCTACAAGTTTTAAGTATATATACCCAAAGTCCATAGACTGAACAGGAGACTGACAATTATGCACCTTGCAATCCTTTGAAAAGCCACTCTAAATGTGCCACTGATTACTGTTAATGCCTATTTTGCCCTTATCTCCTTTTGGTCTGTTGAAAGATACCTGCACAGATTGCAATTTTCCTACTGTAGTTCAGCAATTGCCATTAAAATCAGTGAAAGACCGGGGTAGATGATATGATAAGAGGTCATTGACAGTCCCAAAAAGAAGTGCACACGGATGGAAACTCAAGTGGGCATTTTTTTTTCTTTTTTTTTTTTTTTTTCATTATATGTAAAAAAAGAAACCCTACTGAGCTGAAATGTTTAGGGATGGAATTTTTAAGCGACAATAGTTTGGTTAAAAATAGAATTCAATCAACCTTAATGTTAATCAAAATATTTTTCCTCAGATTACCAAGAAGGCAGCTGTCTTTAATAAGGACAAGGCTGCTGCCAACACTGAACCTTTACTCCCACCAGTTTCACTAGATCCAGCTGTTTCAGCAGTAAAATAAAGATTTTGATTTAGGCCAGAATATACTAAGAAATGGATGCCATGCAGGTACACACAGAAGCCGTAACAGTGCATGCTAATAGAAAACATGAGCAATCCACTCCTAATTGCTTAATTTTGTCTGTTCAACTGCAGCTCCCACCCTTATTTTTGAACCCTCTATACTCTCTAGCCTGGGAAATCAGAGGCATCTTTCATGGTTAAGCTCAACGCGGGGGCAGGAAAGCTGAAATGAAGGGCCAGCAAGCTAATACCGGGCAGAGGCATCCCCCACTACCATTAAATGCCACCTCGGCACAGCGGATGTGCTAACAACCTGCAGATTTCAGAGCTCTCAACTGGATCTCTTCAACTCTATCAGCTACACAGAAAGCTGTCAAAGTCGCCAAGTAGTAATTCAATGTCCTTCACGCTCAGACCTGCCCGCCTGCCAAATTCACACGCGCACACAGAGTACTCTGCCACATGCAGAAAGACTTTTTTGGGTTCCCAAACTGGAAAATCAAGTGAACCGAGGACAGATGCTACAAGGGTAAGAAAGAGCAGGCAAGCTCCCAAGAGAGTAGGAATGGGGAGGACACACAGAACAGGTCCTTCCAGCCACGCACAACTTCATAACCTCCCTTCAGTGTGCCTGAGGGTGTCCCCATTGCTCCTTGCAGTAAGCCAACTCTTTCCAGTGATGTTGGGCACTTGGAGGTGGTATGCAAGTCCATTCCTCCTACATCTGTTCCTAATTTGTCAAGACAAGTGAGCCAGCCTTTAAAACTTCAAAAGCCTGCCAGTCAAGAAGACAAAGCCAGGAAAATGAAGTGTAAAGTTTTGGCCCAAATTGTGAATATGACAGAAGATCTGGAGCTACTGAAAACTCACGGAAGCTGAAATGGCTAAGGGATGACACCTGTACTTAAAATACTAGCACTGCATACAAATTTACTAAGAAACTACACACATGTTTATCTTCTTTGGCTTGCAGATGTTTCTTCTTTTTGCAAAGTGCTAAAATTTTGTTCAAGGAGAGGAAACGGATAGTAGCTATAATAGTGACCCATTTCCAAGGTGGAAAGAAACCATTTAGTGGGGCTACCACAGGCTTAAGGCTGGGAATGTCAGACTTGTATTGCCTGTTTGCATGAATTAGACAACACCGTCACTGTAAGGCTTCCCAGCTCAGTGCCAATGTGAATGCGAGTAGTGACTGACAGAAAGAGCTGGTGCCTTAACGCTGTTTCTGTATCAGCCAGAGCAAATGGAGTCCTAAGCAGACAACCCACAGCAAACAGTAATATGGAAAATGTGTGAGGTCCCAGACTAGAACTATTTATAATCTGGGGCTTCAATCTCTGAGCTACTGTTCCACGGAGTGGGGAAATTCCATCCATGAACAGCAATTTGTGGAAGAGGGTCTAACAGAACTGAAAAAGAGGAAGAAAAGTAAAAGCTATGATATATAGTATTGGTATATGGTATTGATACTATAGTACCAATAATCATTTCACAGTTTTCCTGAAAAAAACCCCACAATTCTAATGGGAAAAAAAAAAAAAAACCAAAACCTTAGGCAGAAATAGAGAATTTCTTTAAATCACTTCTGCCTTGTTTTAAGGATTTATATGAAAACAGGGAAAGCAATAGTCTGGTCATCCAAGTCCAGGAGGCCATTTGATAGAAGGGAAGTGACCGGGAGGACTGAGGAGTGTATGTGGGAAAAAACAAAGGAAGATGCCATGGGACCACCCTTTTTAGTTGTTGGAAGAGCGCAGGGTAGAAGGTTTTTTTGAACTGTAGAGCAGGAGTCAGAGAAGGAATATGAAGAGGATGATAATGTTAAACTAAAGAGCATGATCTTTATGATCTTAATAGCTAAATGTGTCCAGAAGCAGAAGATAATATATCTGTGAGGCATGTGATGCTAAAGTGAAGGTGAGCAAGATGATAAATAATCAAAGCTTTGCCAGCAAAAGCTGTCCAGATTTGTAAAATGTAGCAGAGGAAGGCACTCGAGGGATCCTGTGAGAAAGTAAGGAGTGAGAGATCAGTAATTTACCATGGGGGCTGGGAGCATGAGCACATCAGAATTTAGTCAGAGCAGAGGGAACACAAGGACCGCTGAGGAAAGTGCTGGTGTGGTGGTGAGGGACGAGTAGCCCAGAAAGGCTGTGTCAGTGCCAGACTGATGCAGGGGGACTTGCTAGCGGGACAGCAGCCAGAGGTGGAAGGGCTGTTGTGGTAAAACAGCGAAAGATGACAGACAAATCCAGATTTACCATACCTAACTTTAGGCATCGGGGAGATGCTAGGTTAGGAGCTGAGCTACTCCAGGCTTCCTGCACCCCTGCCCAGCCAAGGGAAAGACGAGTGCACCTCGGAAGGTAGAAGGACTTCCTTTCTGAATGTGCCCCCTTCTCTCCTTTCAGCGCACATGGATTTTAGGGGAATTCCTCTTCCGACTTAGATGCTTAAAACTACCTGGGATGAATCTCAGCCTGCCTGCAGTATCATTCAGAAGAACAAGCAAAGGAAGAGGAATAGTCTTTTTCCTCGGCTCCTACAAAGGAGAAAATCCCTTGATGCCTGAAGGTGGATAGCTGCACTATGGGGCAGCCAGGGGAACCTTTGCATTTCAATTACTCTCAAGCAGGGAGCTATTGAAAAATGGCTTGGAAAAATCCTGCACAGGATCTCGGGCTGCTGAGGAAATCTCTGCTTAGGAAAGGTTTCTGAGTCAACAGAAAGACAGCTGTGAAGCCAGACAGTAGATAATTTGACCCAAGGACAGAGTATAGCCCAAGAATGGGAGACAGCAACAGAGAAATGGTCTAAGCAACCTGAAAGGAAAGAGAAAAAAAAGAAAAAAAGGAAGCCTAAACAGCCACCTATAAATACAACCACTGGCTGTAGAAAAGAGGTGCCTTTGGCTTGGGAACACCTGCACAGGGATGATTACAGAGAGGAAGAGACAGAAAGCAAAGGGGGAGGAGAGGGATCAGCTGAACCACATGAACATGAAATTGGCAGTGAAGTAACAGCTGCTTTTTTGGAAGAATATGCAAGTTTTACAAGCTAAATATCAGGACACAGTCAGAGTCTGCCGGCAAGTGTGAAAACAGCATTTGGAGCTGCTGCTGACTTACATGAAGGTCACATTGTACCTGTATCTGCACAGCTGAGACAGGCAGTGTCACAGGCAAACCAGTGAGCCTGCTGCCAGTCGAGAGACTCCTTCTACTTCAATTCAGGAAGAAAAGGCTCCCATATTCCTAAGCAATTCTACCATATGTTATTAAAATTTATCTTGCCTCAGAAAAACTACAGCAACAATTGTAAGGGAGTGGAAAAAGTAATGTATGAATTATTAAAATAAACTGCAAAAGACAGTATGCCCTAGCAAATATCAGGCTGGCTTTCTTCTTAAACATTCAGAAAAATCACAACAGGCAATGAAATAAATATCCAAACATTTAATAAAGTCATGTTTTGAAGATAGGAAGATAATCAGGGGAAAAGTGCATAGGAAAAACAAGGAAGGAGAAAATAGTAAGTATGGTGACCTTTACTTGTAATTTATTGCTTGTTCTCATCAGATTAAGTCTTGCTTTTCCCCCCCAAAAAATGTTACTAAGAAGGTAAAATACCTACTTCCCCTATCCAGGAGAACTGATGCAGCTAATCTGTCCATTCCACATTTGTCATTTAATCTATCTGTTCATTGGACTACAGCATCAGCCATCTTGCTAATTATCTCCTTTAACACATGGAAATTGAAGAACCTGAAAAAGTCACCCTTAGGAAACAGAGGACCAGGGAAATGGGAAGAAAAATTCCAAGTTTTGATACTGCAATGAATAATACCTTAAATATTCTGTGTCAGCAAACCACCAGTTTGCCTCAGATGACAAGAAGATGCAAGACTTCTGACATCTGTCAACAGACTAAGAATAATAGGCAAAAGAAACAGTTTCAAAGGATGCAAAATCCACATTTCTTCTCTTTCCAGGTAACTTTTTATTCTGAAATACGTTTACATCTCTGCATGAGCAATAGCCAGGAAAACATTCCTAGATCTAATCACAGATCACCTTACTGTGCAATGCTGTTTAGTTCTAGTTTTGAACACATAAGCATTTACATTTTCAAGAAAATAAGAAAGTCTCTCAGAAATCATAAGAATCTTTCTACAGTGCCAAAACCATTTTAGCAGATCTGCTGCAATTTTTAATCCTTACAGATGTAAACTACATTTACCACAATTAATGCATTCAACTCTTCATTCTCATGAAAGTGCAATTTAGACCCACCCAAAATACTGGCTTGCAGTGCCTTACAGTTAGCCGAGCTTTTCACTGCTTCACATTAGACCCGTTCCGCTAGACAAATCGGTAATTCTCCCCACTTCCTAGCTACAGCTGAGTTAGAGATAAAAAAGAAATCGAGACCCATTTAGAGTATTTGACTGGGCTAGCAGCTACCCAAAACTATTCAAGAGGACCTTCTAAAGCTTGCCTCATGAATATCTAAGCACTAAAAATGTTAATTAGTGTTAATATAAACAAAAGTTTAACCTGGTGACAAAAGCTCTTAACATTTTCTTTCCTATTAATGCGAACATGCATAAAGAATGCTAGTCAGATTACCAGGCTTTTCTGTAAATCCTACAAAATCACTAACAGCATCCACACAACACATTATTTAAGACCAGCAGCTCCTCCTACCAGCGCACTGGGAAACCGCATTTAATCTTTGCATCAATTCTTCTAGGGCCATTTCTTCAATTTTCAGCCAGCATCTCATTCTCTGGTAAAACAAAAAGAATCCACAGCAAACATGCTCCCCCTGCTCCAAGAATGAAAGCAGGGGGGGACCCCAAAGCAGACCACTACAGCAGTGCTTTGCAGCTCTGCATTTCAATTACTCCACATGGATCCCAGTCGGCACAAAGGGAGGCAGGAGCGCACGTTCCCTCCTGGCAGCGCCTGGGTGAGGCGGGCGCTGCTTGAAGCCAGAGCAGTGAATGTTAATGACAGCAGGACCGCTTCAAACTTCTCTCCCCTCCTCTGCATATGGGTTTGCCCGCAGTGGAGTCCTCAAATGCTAGAATTAATGCGAAGCGCTGATTAGCCGACGTATCGCCAGTCTCTCCCAGCCTGCAGCGAGCGCTGGGAAGGGCTGCGCTGAATCGACAGCGCGGCGAGGGAACGGCGAGCAGCCGGAGCTTGCAGAAAGCCCCATCCTCATGCTTACGTGAACACTAGGCTCCCTTCTACCTTCTTGCCAGCTTGCTGCAGGGTGAGTAGCTGTGGAGCAAAAATCCCTTCCCGCTGACAACGCCAAGGCTATTCCGCTCTCACCAGCCCGCACGATGCCTTCACGTTCGGTTTGAAATGGTCATTTTTGAAGGCTGAGAACTTCAAATTTCCTTTAAACACTGAAATAACCACAGACAACATCTGGACTATTTGGAGGAGCTTGACTGCTTAAAGGTTGTGCAACAGCAGTCTCCGTAACTCCACAAAATCCAAATTTCCATGAGATCTGTATTACCACCTTAGGCAAAGGGGTTTTAGAGTCAAGATCTGTGGACCCCACAAGGTGTATGGGGTATATACAAGAGAACTGCTGTAGAAGGTAACTAGGAAAAGCAAGCCTAATAGCCAGGAAACTTCTATTTGTTAGAGAGGGTACACCACCACTGGAAAACTTTTAGGGATATAGAAAATCCTACAGGACTGAAAGCTGTACAATGCCTCTCTATACAACTGCTCCTCGTAATTGATTTTCAGTGCTTTTATACAGACTGTTTTACAAGTTTCAAACTATGAGGCTTTTAACACTTCCCTTTTTCAAGATTATCTCAATGCCTACTAAATCTCACTATTGGCATTTTTTTTGCTGATGGTCAGCTGAATTCTCCCAGTCTTCTAATAAGCCTATTGGTTTTAGCTATGTCCTTTTATATTTTAGCCATTAAAATAAATAAAAGGCTATCTATGGCTAAAAGAAAAAGGGATGTTTTCCTGCACACTTAGAAACACTGTGTTATTTAGGATAAAGATTCTTTTCTACAGATTACATACAGCAGGCAAAAAGCAGCAGTCCTTCCTAGGAAAATATGTGAATACCTGTGATGATTTGTTCATAACTCTCAACAATAACATTAGGGAGGACATGAACTAAAAATATTTTTTTAAGAGGACCCATCAATCTATCTGGGCTTCCTCTGTCAATAAAATTAATTGAGATCATATTTAACTATTAATTTATAAAAAGTCCCACATCATTTCCACTCCAAGTATGACGGGCCTACAGCAGCTCCATGTATTATATATGACTAAAGTCATATATATTTCCATTCCTATATTAATAGAAATGAAAATTGAAGTCTTCAGTCAAGCTTTTGCATAACAAAGTATTACCATAGAAATACAGCATCTATAGAAACTTCATATGCAAAAAATATTTTGTTTATCTGACTGCCATTTAAGATTGCATTTTTGGAAAGGAACAAGTGATCTGCAGCAAGACCACGATCACCAGCTCAGGCTCTGGCCATTCACGTGGTGAACCAGAAGCAAAGGAACTAGAAAAGGCGTGCAAGTCCACGGGTGTGTATGGATAGCTGAGGCTTGTTTTGAAACAAAGGCTATGGGACAGAGCACCATGTCCAAAGATAGCCCAGGGAGAGCTCCAGATGTCAGGAAGTCAACGGGACTTATTGACTGCAGCAAGTTAAAGGCCTACAACATTTTAGCATATGCGGAACAGCAAAGTTCACTTGTAAGATTACACTATTTCCCGGTGTAGCAAGAAGTGCAGGAGACGTATTCATTCATAAGCATCTACTGCAATAAAAGATACTAGTTCAATCCCAGCTTTCTTCGAGTGTCCTGCCTCAATTCAATAGCAATTTCCTGTTTTCCTTGGAGAATCAGAAAACTGCTTAAGACTCCCATATATCATAAGGTCCATCTTTCCATGGTGTTTTCTCAGTAAAATAACAAATGAAAAGCAAGATATAAATGTACTGATGAATTTTATCACATCAGCCAGTCAACTTTCAGGATCACATCACATAATATGTATTTATACTTGTGCAAAATGAATGGAGAACTCTAATACTCAAGTTAAACCTCAGTTATACCAACATTGCCACTTTATATATGCTTTCTACACCTTTGAACAAATTCAAAATATGCAAGGCACGAGCAGAGCATCAAAGTGAAAGGTTTCAGTTAGCTGGACTGAAAGTTAGTTTACCTAAAAGTCGGGTAACCACGTACTTGTTTAATCATGTTCATTCATAGAAATCAGGCAGCCTTGTCTGGAGTGATATAGCTTAGGCATAGTTTCTCTACTGAAGGAAACAGAGATACAGTATTTTCAAAATACTTAACCAGAATGTGGGATTAGGATCTCTGCTGGTTTGAAACTGGATCATCCACGGTTTCATGAATAACCTTGAGTCAGAGTAAAGAAACAGACCTTAATCTAATTAAAATCAACTCTTAACAAGAGGAGCCAACTGAGCTTTCTTGCAACAAAAATCAAACCAGTATCTTACCATGAGCTACACAGGGAATCAAAACAGTCCTCGAAATAACAGCGTCAGTATAGCTCTGCGACGAGCCACTGCACTTTTGCTCTCTTGAAGCTTGTGCCTGACGCCCCGCACCTTTGCAGGTCATCACAATGTTCATATTAGGGAGTTGAACATGCCATTTCAGCCCGACACATCTCACGCTAAACTAAAATTTGAGAGTAAAAGGACTGATGTCCAGTTCTAGCACTGAGAGTCTGCAAACACAATAGAAGATGTTTTCACTTTTCAGGTAAAATGTGATTACTTTTATTATATATATTTTGGTTTTACTGAAAAATTCCAGCTGATTCTAGAATTCTGTTTTTTAACTAAATTATTTAGCTAAATTATCACCTCTAGCAAAAAATCTTCAGTAGTCCCAGGCAAGGCCCTGCTGCAACAGAGGAATTCAAACTGAAGTATAGCACTGTGTAAAAATACTTTCACAAAGAAATTTGAGGAACACACAGCCTTTTGGTTCTGTCTTAGATGTTTAAAATGCAGTAAAAACATTTTTGTCAAATTGTCTATAGTCCTATTTCTTTCAGTGAAACAGCAAAGATAATAATCAAGGAGCAAATGTATTGCACAATTTAATCAATCAACTTCCAGGACTACATTGATGTAATATTTGACCTGATTTCTGCAGGTTTGTATTGATTTTTTTCTAAACTTCTATTGGGTTCGAAAGCCACAACAACATTATTTTTTTCCCCTCAGTACTCTACTTTGCCCTGGTTTTGGCTGTGGTCTCCAGCAAAGCCTGTTCAAACAAAGCAACACCACACATCTCTCATTTTCAAACAGCTCAAGCCAAAAAGCATTACCTAGTTTTTCAAGAAATTGTAGCTATTTTGGAAATGTTCTGGAAGTAATACACAACTATCCTCTCATGTGAGGAGTGAAAGCAGTAACCATAAGTCATTAACACATAATCATGTAACGAGTTTTGCCTGAGCAAAAGATACTTGCAACAATATACCTAAAGATTTCTCAGCTAACTTTACTTTGATCTCCATAATATCAGTTGTCAATGAGTTCCAAAATTTAATTATGTGCTGTGTGAAAAACTGCTTTTATTTAAACTACCTTCCTGAAATTTCTCTGGGTGCCCCAGTTTGCCTTTTGTGAAGCAGTGGAAAAAAACCAGGAAATAAACACTCTCTATTCACTTCCACAAGCCATTCATGACTATACAGACCTCCACTGTAGGTGATATTATGTCCCCTCCAATTGCCTTTTTTCCAGACAGAAAATTTCCTACACTAATTAGTTCCTATTTGTACAAAAGCAACCCCATACCTCTGACCGCCTTCGCCATGCCTCCGCATACCCTAATTCTACTCTAACAAAGCGAACAAAACTGGACATGGTACTCAAGAAATAGGCACAGCAGAGATTACACAGTGACATAAGGATTTTGTTGTTCTTGGTTTCTCTCTCAGTGGTTTGTAATGCTCTGTTTGCCTTTCAGACCAACACGAAGTGCTGACTGAGCTGCTGCTGTTTTCAGGGAACTACCCATAATCAGTCAAGGTCTCTTACTGAGGGTAACAGCTAGCTTAGGGAATAGTGTTGTCTTTTCTCATATGTATCATTCTGTGCAAACAATTAATTTCACCTTCTCTACTGATCAGTTACTCAGCATCACCGATTTATCCTCCAACTGTTTGCGTTCAGCATTGACTTTGACTATTTTGAATAATTTCACATATTTGCAAGTTTTGTCTTTCTACGCTTCCTTTCCGTTTCCAGCTCATTTAGGATTATGTTGCATAGCTGAACCTCCTGCAGAAATCCCTGCTTTTCTCCACCAGTAACTCCCCTCCACCCACAGAAAACTGACCACCTAAAGCAACTCTCCATTTCTTTTTTAATCAATTATCAATCCACAAGAGGGCTTCCATTTTAACCCATAGAAGCTTAATTTCTCTAAGAGCAGCTGCAGTAGAAGAAATACTATTTATAGAACACAAAATAGGACTACAAGAAACTAAAACACACACAGGTTTCCCTGCTGCTTTGTATAGGCCCTACGACATTGCTTGCTGCGAAGGGAACGGGCAAGAACATATGGATGGTTATGCTACGCAGCTGAAGCCTCTGCCAAACATCCCATACGGCTTTCCAGTGATACCACGTGGTATCAGGCAGGCAAGTCAGCCGCCCTCTTCTCTGGATGGCCCCAACATCACATGCGACGAAACTCTATACACAGTATAAGCAATGAAGCTACAGGTATCCACATCACCATCACTGTCCCAAGACACTGCAGATGTAGCCAGAAAGACTTACCTAAGCTGGGGTCCTGCAGAGCAGGAAGAGACCCGTTGAACATGGTTTTCATAATCTAGGTCCTCACAGATCCTACAAAAAAACTTCCACATATACCCACGGCACAAGAGCAATACTGATCCCCAGCCTTAAATAAAAGGGGAAAGAAAGGGGAGACAGGACAGTCGATATGAAAGATCCAACAGAAAATGCATTTTTAACATTTCAACCTCCTCTTGGCACCAGTTCTTCCTTCATGAAGCAAAGGGATTTGTCCCTTTTATTTTTCTGAATGACTGAGTTCTCTTGGTAATCAGCCCAGTTAGGCTTTATTATGTAAAGCATCTGGGATTTGAAACTGGGATTCATAAGCAGAGATTTCAGTATTCTGGTTTTGGCAACACCTCACTCTTTCACAAGGAGAAAATTGTTCCTAGATTCACAATCTCAAGGAATACAGAGAACTTCGCATTGTACAAGTCATTACCCTGCAAATACATGCAGGACGGAAAAGAAAAAGTAGAAGTCTTTTCTCCTTAAAAACTTGACACTCAAACACTCGTACAAAGCCAGAGTATGGGCAAGATTCGTATAGGAACAGACTACAGAAGCCTTCAGATGTGCGGGAGCATTTACCAGAGAAATTCCATGAAAATTATGCCTTGTTTTACTAATCTACTAATATACCAAACCTCTCTTGAGTCCTCAGTGTCAGGTCAACCTCAATAATATTTTCCTTTGAGAAAGTAAGTGCCACACAGGAAAAAAAGGCCTGGCAGCTGCTCTCCACGCTCCCTCGTCTAGGATGTGTATAAGCCATGCACAGGGACCAGGCCGAGGTGGTACCCAGACCAAGTGTTCAGCAGGAGGGGAAAAGCTTCACCCTCACCCTCTTTGTACCTAACTGCTCCCCTTCCTTTCCATTATTGCTCAGGCCCATGGCTGAGAAGTAGTAGAAGATGGATGAAATGCAACATACTCATTTCTATTTGGTGGCCCCTTCCCCAATTCAGCCCCATCTTGCTACAGTCCAGCTCCCACTACTTGCAGTCTTCTTCCCTAAACATCCTTCTTTCCCCGTTGTCAATTGCAGTCTAGCCTCCCCTTAAAAAAAAACAACAAACAAACAAACAAGATTAGTTCTCGAAGCTTAGCTTAGCCACTAACTCTTCTGTAATTCATTTCTTTCATGTCCTGTATCTCAGTTTTACACTAGAGCAGCATTCCTCATACTTCTGTGAAGTTTTGTAGTTAGGCTCTTCAGCCTGAATGAACTTAAAATGATTGACCATATCAAAGGCTTCAATATTTCCTAGCATAACAGGCAGTGTCTTTTTCCCCAGCCTCTCTTGCTTGTATGAAGGAAATGAATGAAGTGTCATTTGAATCTCTTCCACCAATCTTCTGTGTTTCTGAAGAGTGCCAAGTTTCCCAGTAACCGCTTCATTCAGTTTTCTTCTTCATCCTCCTCTTTTGCCACATGGGATTAAGTAATCACTGCAGAGCCAACAGCCTTGAAAGAGTTTATTTAGTGTAACACCTCCAACTGCCCCTGCTCCAGCCCTTTATCCCTCTGCAGTCCGAGGAGCTAAACCACCCAGATGTGCCAGCAGCTGCACTCCTCTAAAAGCAGGCATGGCAATGAATGAATGTTGCCTTTTCACCAATGCAGTGCCAAGCAAGACCCTAACTTTCTAAGTTTACCAAGATATCTTTATAGATGAAAGAAGCACTTTCTGTAGGAAGTTAGGAAGACCAAAGATAGGAAAGCACAGAGGTGAGCTGGGAAAGAACTTGCTGCAAACAGAAGTAATATGGAAAGAAATGAAGTATCACTGTTATTTTCTTCTTTGGGGCACTTCCACAGGTATGTGTACGTAAATGTATTAAGGGAAAGGCCACACAAGGGAAACTACTCTGACCCCTCAAAACACGAAACCACAGTACTTTAAACCCAGAAAAAAGGGGAAATTGGGGAGCTCTTGTTTTAGAAGATCAGATATTGAAAGGTACCATGATAATTAAATAGGTGGTAGAGTCCAGATGCAGAGATGTCATAGTCATAGTCTCTCACAGTTAGTATTCTGTATTTAAATGCAGAAATGAAACTGATCCAGAAAACACACATCTTTTGTCTTCTCTTGCCAGGGTTGTTTTCTTTTCAAAGGAAATGCAGGGTGAGGATTCATAAAATTAAACCTGCCCCCCCCCCCCCCCCCCAAAAAAAAAGTCTGTCCAACATTTTTTAAAGCTCAAACCTTTGAGGTCTCCTAAAAAGTATTAGACTTTAAATCAATCCCTTTTTGTATGTGTTCAGATTTGAAGTATTAAGAAAAGTCCAAATTTTATTACATGCCCCACTTTGTTTTAAATCAGCCCTGACTCTTGAATGGTAGACCTGCTAAACTTCTATGTGTACGGCCAGTTCTTTTGAAATAGTGATTTTTACATTCTCAGGAAATTACTCTAACAAAATGTGATGTTTAACTGTCACTTATAATTGTTAATTTTACATACAATCAGCAATCTAAAAAGTATTTAGAGTAAAAAAAAGTAGGGTATTTCCAGGACCATTCAATTTGATTGCACAGAATAAAACTGAAGTGCTTACCCCTGAGGAACAGGCTGACAAGTTTTATCACAGATAAAGGACAGAGTAGAAGGATGTCAACTCTAATTCAGAACTATTTTTTAATGGGCTGTATCTTAAAATTTGACTGCCCTTTTCCACTTGTACATCTTTTAAAATGTAGCATCCACTGGAGCTTTAGGGTGACAGAAAGCTTTTCCCTTTTCAGAAAAGGAAATAGTCCAATACTCAGAGAACGCACTGAGGACATGGGAAAACGCAGTTTGTGACTGGTCTGGCTAAGCTGCCCACCTCCAGCAGACATGTCCCCCCCAAGGCTACTTACTATTCTGCCCTGGGTGCTGGCCTCCCTCCTGGACTGCACCCCAAGCGCTGTTAAAGGAGTTGGCTTTGTCTTGATGCAGAACAGGAAAATTTAAGAAGTCTCAAAAAACATCCAGGAATAGGAAAATAATTTCCAACAACCACAAGGGTATTTAGCCTGCAGCCAAAGAGGCCAAAACCCAAACGAGATCTCAGTCTTGCTGCAGAACACTCACCCTGACTGCAGGTCCTTCAATGGTACCTTTGTGTCTTTCACAACAAAGCTTGAAAACTTCTCTGTGTATGTTTCCTTAACAGGCCAATTCCCCCATCTATTTTATTGCATACAATCCTCAGTAAATAAAATAGCATTATTTTCTTAGTCTGGTTATTTGTGTTGATGGATGCTTAATACAGGAGAGAAAGACCAGGTCAGATCTTGTCAAAAGTGGCAGGAGATTCCAGGTAGGGGGGAAAAAAAAAGTCTCTGAAAAAAAAGGCTTTTGCAGACAATTGCAACTTTTTTCACTTCTTGAAAAGCAAAAATCTCTATGTCCAGTTCACAATTATTTGGGGTTTTTTTAAATTAGAATATGAAATAGTGAACATTTTCAGATCCCATCATTTTTTTCACATTTGACATTCTTCACAGAAGATGTTACTAGCCAAATAAATTGATCTTTCCTGGGAGCTGGCCTGCACAATACTTCAGTAGATGAGGGAAAACGACTGCTCTTCTTTATACTTTCTCCGCCTTCATTATGGTAAAGCTGTCAGAAAGGAAAATGTCATCTAGGCTTCTTTACCTTGTAAGCCACATCCAAACCACCATTTCATGCTTTCTTGAAACAGAAAGAATTGAATTTTTGCTTTAATAGGCTTCTGAAAGTATTGCTGTTAGTTTTCTTAAAGGACCACAGTACTGAATAGTTACTGCTTTTGAAAGAAAAATGTAAGCATGCATGTATACATTTCCTGGTTATTTTGATTATGTACTGCTGTTGGTTTCTCTTATTTTCTCTCCTTCACTCTACAGCTATTTCCAATCCATAACAAGGATTCTTTTGTCAGTGACAAGCTTAATGCAATGCTGTTTATTTTCACTTTCTTTGCCTTTAAAATGCAGTAAAAAAGTGCTTTTTGACAAACCACCTATTACACATAAGAGGTTGCATGGGCTTCAAATAATTTTTTAAGCTTTATAATGTCTGAATACTTTAAAAAACATCTTTTGAGTTGAGCCAATTGCAACTGCAACCAAGAGCTCACTCCATAAATCCACAAAGATTAACACAGAGGGACAGGCTCACAGAGACACTCATCCCCAGAGCACAGTACAGCATTTCTTATTCCAACTCATGAGACTCATTGTTTCCAACCCTATCCAATGCTGTCAGGTCAGCTGCACAGTTATTGGTAACTAATAACCACCAGGATGTACCAACTGCTGCACCAAAATATCTTCAACACTGGTATTCTCAACAGTTGCTTTGTAATCACACTGTTCTTGCACTGAGTTCTGTTGCTCATTGAGTTATGTCATGTTTTATGAGACCTAAACAAAGTTTGAAGTGAGATTTCCACAAAATTTCGGGTTCTCTACTCTTTCCATTTCTCAAGTTCTTCAAGTTTCTTTCTGCAAAGTTTTGCTCTCAGAGTTCTTCTCTTTAGAAGAGCAATTTCAACAGGCTGAAAATGACTCACTCCTTCAGCTGCCAGCTCCTCCCTAGAGGCTCAGAACATCAGTGCTGTCCTGTGCCGCACTTCTGCCACTTACCCATCTGCATTTACTCATCAGATGTAAACTACCACATCAAGATTGAACCGTAGCACTGAGTTCCTTTCAAAAGGTTAACAGCTGAATGCCTACTGAAACACAGTTGTGCAACTTGGATGTGCTGATTCAAAGGGCATATCTACAATGCCAGTTTTGGTTCAGCTCCAGTCAGATGTTATTTATGACAACATTGAAAAAAATTATTACTTAATAAAAAAAATTCAGAAGTACACAAAAATTTCCAAGAAAGTAAAGGAAAAATAAATGAATGTGTCAGACAAAAACCAGCATCTCACACTATTTCATCACACATGGTCATATAATTGTCATAGCATAAAACGCTTCTGCATCATTATTGCCAGGGTGTTAGGCCTGGAAAGGACTTCAAAGAAAGAAAGAATTATGGTACCATATGCCCCTTTCCAAGACAGCAGATGTATAATGGACCAGTCTCCAGTCATGTTCCTGTATGCTTCATGGCAATGCCTGGATCTCTGAAGAAGAATGTTTTGATCCTCTTCACCATTCCCACCTGTGTACCCAAGAGGAAGACCACTTTCAGAGATGAATGCTGTCAATGCACCAGCAGAGCACAGACGAGCAGCTGAGAGAACAGGGAGGCTAGAATTACCAAATGTAATTTAAAAGCTGCAATACCAAAGGGCAGCATATAGAGGAGGCTTGAGGATGCCAGATACCACGTACTGGAAAGCCTGACTTGAAACTTTAGCTATACCACACCAACACACACGAAAGGAGAACAATCTCTTTGGTCCCTAGAGACTGATCTGTATTAGCATCCCCTTAAGAGCCATTTACTTCCTTCAAGATCTTGACCAGCCCTTCAGAGAAACACAGTAAGGCATTAAGGAAATAGTCACCTTTGCATCTGTGGTTATTAGTATGGTTGGATCTGCCACTGCTAGGATCACCTGCTACAAAAGCAAAAATCACTAACTTTGGCTGGAAGGTTGTACTAGGTAAAACCAGATAAATGCATAAAAATAAACAACCTAGCAAATAATGTTTGAAATAATGTTATCAAATACAGAGGTCAGATATTCTCTAACTACCCAAAAGCCTTCCATAACACAATGTTTCCTGTAAAAACTGTTATCCTACTTCATCTTTCTAAATATCAGATTTCTCTTCACTGTCACATGTATGTGCAAATAGGATGTCTTGTAGAGTAATTAGCAGTGGTGTGGTAACAGGTTGCAGGCAAACAGCTCTCAAAAAGTAGAAGTAGTTATGTTATTAGATGGTTTAACTTTAATTTTATTGCTTTCATGGGATTAGGCAGCATGCTGTTCAAGGAACTGCACTGTTTGCTTTACAATAAAGTAAATATTTTTGTACATTTGCAAAAGAGTATTTAAAACTGAAGACTAGTTTCTCATGGAAAAGAGAGTATCTGCCTGCTCTCCCTGCCTCCTCAATCCCCAAATAGGCTCAGTTTGTACACACAGAGCACACGGACCATTCTAATGTAATATTAGTAACTTAGAGCATCCAAAGCTAATAGTAATAAAAGAAAATCCATTAAAACTTCACTTCAAGTCCTTTCTAAAGGGAGAAATCTTTAAAAAGCTATACCTCAGCAAAGACAGGCAACATTATCTGTGGGAGGAAACACAGTAAGGTCTTAGATTCAAAAGTTGTTTAATACTCATGAATAAAATCCCAAATGCAAAGGGCCTAGTGACTAAACTTATATGTCATTTCATGTGAACAGCTGTCTCCTTTTAGAGAGGAAAAGGAGTTTATGAAACATTTTAAAGCCTATTTTAGCAAGCAATCCCACCATGGAATCACTGCCAGATGTCTCTATAATATTTGACAAGCTACAGCCAATGTTTTGTCAACATGGGTTAAGTGTTTTTCTATACAGCGTAGTCTTCTCAGTACTATATGTTATTTTTCCAATATAGATGGGAACTTGTTTTATTAACAGAAACAGTCATAAATGGGGCTTCCACCTCATGTCCTTGTGACCCAGGTACACACACGAAGCTATGTTAAACATACTGGCCAAAACCCAATCAAATTCTTATGCAATACTTCCTAAGAAAGAGAAGCTTTGTTAAAAGTACAATAATGCAAGTAAGTTTTAAATTAATTCTTCCTGATATAATTACATAACCACACTGTTGCACAGATTTGGTTTTGGCTTGAACAGTTGAAGCTAATCATAAGCATCACTAAAATCTTCTAACACAATATATGAAATCATACTCCTCTCACAGCCAGAACAAAAATACTAATCTGTGAGAACACATATATGTATCCCATCTTGAATTACTTAAATAAACTACAAATAAACCCAACGTCCTGCCAAAATCCTATTATGAGGCAAATGTACCAGCAATTCCTTTCAGCAGCTCTCTGATCTCCAACTCCAAGAAACAGCTAAGACTGCAGCAATATGCAAACAATAGCATTGAGCTTTAAAAGGCAAGACTTTAAAAATAAGTGTTCAGAAAACTAGATGCTGTAAGTAAATATATATATACACACACAGAGTCCATGTTTCAGCTTGTAAATACCAACCTTTCTTGTTCTGTCCAGAATCCAAAGCATGTCGCACGTCTCCTTTGATCAGGTGTTTTATGTGAGAACAGCATAAATGACACAGCATTTGAGAAACAAAGGTAGTAAAAAGGTCCAAGTGTGCATGTTAAACTCTTCTCAAATGCAGTAAAATTGAGAGGCTCAGTACAGTGCATTTAGCTTGTGCAGTGAATTTGTTTCCAAGGAAACCAATAGCTGCAGATGTTTTCCCATATAACAGGGAAGAAAATTCAGCAGTGAGATTACTTGTTTACTCAATATTTTATTCACACATTTTTTCTGATCAATAACAAATTATTCCTCAAACTCTGTTAGAAGACCAGACTGCATTAAAAAATAATTTTAAAAAAGCTTCCTCTGCACATAACCTTAGTTAACAGGTGCTGCTAAAGGAAGCATGTCACCTTTAAATGTCTTCCTCTTTATCCTCTTTCAGTCTCCTCTCCCAAAGTGACCTGCCTCCCCTGCTTTGTCTCCTTCAATAAAACCAAACAAAACCCACCCTGTATCATGGGTTTTCATCCTAAAAGGTGCTCCAACAACTTGGCAAGGCCGCAGCTCCAAGGAACAATGCTGACTTGGAGAGGCTACAGGAATGCCTATTCTTACCATATAGCATAGCTTTGCAAAATTCTATCGTGCTATAGAGCTATCACCATGACTGACAGGATTTATGCTTCTTAGGATGAGAGAACAAAATATAAATATTTAGTAAAACCATAATGGAGATGCAACATACAAAATCCTCTTTCCCTGCAGCTCTTCCACAGGACATTAAACCTGCAACTCAAAGTTACACACACAATGCTTACTTCTCATTTATGCTGTAGATTCTCAAGCAGATATATATAAATGAAAATATTAGGGGCACTGGTTTTTTTTGTTTTTTTTTTTTTTTAATTAGACCTCTTTTCTCTGGATAAGATACCAGAATATTTACCATACTTTGAGGTCTGAAAGATATTTTCCTCTTGTCCCCTTTTGGTGTTACTGATTCAACAGCAACATCTACTGGGCATGGAAGGGCAAGATTCAATTTCTTAAAAGAGATTAAAGGGCCAGGCACAGTAGCAGAAAATACTTACAGCATCTATCTCTGCATCCCAGTCACTGCAAAACCAGAACTGAAAGGAACAAAACTTTTAAATAGGCATTTGCTCTCTACTCCGACCCTCCAAAAGGAAAACGATCCCAACAAAAAGATGGATAAAAGAATAGCAATGACTTCTGGTTGTCATTTGGAGACAACATATTTATATTACATCTTCTAGGAATATTATATACACTGAGCTAACAGAACCAGTTGACAGGAATTCTGCCTGTAAAAGCATTCAAACAATTTTCAAGTTCATGCAATGAAGAAGTTTATTATACAGCTTTTGCTCTTTAAATTTATTTTCTCTCTTTAACAATTACACAGATTTAAAAAAAAAAAAACAAACAAAAACCAAAACCCAACCAAACAGCAGTAACTAATAACCAGCCAGATCACACCAAGCAGAAGTTCTTCACAACTTCACAAAGAACAAGATGATCACATGTGGACCTATTAAATGTTAAGAACAAGGATCCCAAAGGACTTTGGCCTAAGACACCCAGCATTTGCCTTCCATAATAGAATCTACTAGAGTCTAAATTCCCTAAGTAGAGCACAAGAAGAATTGAGGCCTTGTGAGAGGGACACAGGACAATCTACATTCCTGGCAGGCTCCATCTAACCAAACCAAAGACAATGACAGAGGGGTAAGCTCAGCTCCATCCCTCTTTCTGCAGAGACTGGTGTTTCATCTGCCTGCTGAAAGGCACATATCATGATCAGGGCTCACAATCCCAGCCCTTGCCCAGTTTTCGACACCTACACAATTCCTTCTTTTAAAATGCAATCAGATGAGAACAGGATCCCTGCTCCAAGCACTGATTATGGATCACATATCAAGCGATTATTTATTAGATGTATAAATGCTACTGGAAACAGAGAGCAAAACTCAAAACTCCCATTTTACAAGTTAGGGCCTCATTCACTCAGCAGGTAACCAAGTTGCCCCTTGCTACCACCCCCTCTGGTCTAGTGAATCTTGACTCCTTCAAGACAGTGTCTTCACCCAGGAAGAGCCCAGCAGCTGGTCGGCTGAGCATCCACCCAGTCCTCTAGGCTGAGGAAGAAACTGAAGAGCACTCTCTTTTTCTGGGCAAGTGCTCCAATTACTTCGCTAGGACGTATGTCGGGAGCCCCAATGCCTCTGGATCCAGCCTGTATGAAGCTGACCATCCTACCTTTTGAGAAGCTCAGCAAGGTGAGTACTGGGCACACGTAGCAGCTGAAGAGCATGGCAAACACCAAATTGCAGAGAGCCTTCTCAAGAAGGCAGCAGAGCTGGGCAAAGTCAAGGGGACCCATCAACCCCAGGTAGCTCAGTCCTCACCAGAAAAACTACTGAAGGAATTACAAAGATAATGAGGGACACCCTCTTGGACTTAAACACCTAAACACTACTGAAGTCCCCCGAACATTAGCACTGTTCTCTTCTGTGTGCTGCTAGTGAGCCTTTTCCTTTGCAGTACAGTGAACAAAAGCGAGCCCAGCAGCCCTGCTGGAACCCCACTAGCTGGTAAAACGAGAAAACAACCCAGCTGCTCCCTTTGGAACCGGTCCTGGCTGCACACACGTACACCACTGTGATATGTTCTAGAACATCATTTATAGCCTTCCTATGCAACTGTGTTTTGCAACAGTGAAAAAGGCAGGCACAGATGATTTCTGTGGAATGAAATATGTCAGGGTATGCAATACACCCCACATCGTACTATTGCTCAGAGCTGAAAATATACAAAAACATACTACAGCACACAGATGGAACAGCAAATTTCTATATAGTATAGTTCTAGAACATACACTATACGTTCTAAAATGAGAGGCATTTCTCAAAATAAGCAGTAATAGGGAAGGCAAAAAAAAGTAAACCAGCTCCTTTAACATGTGTAATGGGGCATTTTTGCTGTATTATTCCCCCCACTCCTCCGACTGCAAGCCTTGCCTATGTGGAAAAAGAACCTTCTAGGATTTCTCCTGGGAAAAAAACCTGTCCTCAACACACAGAGTGCTAGTGAAGAGGCCTTCAGCAGCATTAAGGGAGCTGACTCTGCTTCTAGGCGCATCAGCCTTGTTCCAACTGGATTTTTTGGCAAGTCCTGACAGCATTACAGAGGTCCCCAATACTTCTCTACACATACACAACATCATGCATGTATCCACACACCTTACTAGAAACAGAAGTGGCTGGCAAGACTGCCTGTTTTTTCAAGGACCTGCTCCCCACCTCACAGAAACCTCAGCAGAAGCAACACTGATGTGGTTTCCCTGGAACCTTCACCTTTTGGATAGGTCTTGGCAGCAGTTAAACCCAAGCAGCTTATTTTCCACTCAATCTATCATTTTCAGTGTAGCTGTTTTTCCCCCAAGATGATTCTTGGATGGAAGTCACACGTGCTGCAGGGCTACCACAGAGCCTTCCCTTCCTCCCTCCACACACTTAGTAATTAGCAAAAGTACATTTCCCCGGGTAAGCCTTTGCAAAACAGGTCACACAAATTTGACAGCAGAAAGCTTAAACTGACAGACTCCAGATGCGTTATCAAATTTATTTCCCTCCTCTCTCTATATAAAGTCGTTTACTAATGGTTAATGGAAAATATATTAATCTGTTCAATAATTAGTTTAGATGACATTTTAAGATTACAAGCAATAATCTAATTATCTGCAACAAATAATTTTAAAGAATCACAATTTTTCTAATGTACCTTATGATCAACAAATAGGCTTAAACAGATCTGATAAGCTGAGCTGAGAAAATAAAACTGCTCACTAAGTAACTTAAATTGTATGTTCAAATTAAATAAACTTTCTTTAGCCTCTAGCGGTTAAAACAAACACAGTATTTTTAGCTGGAGGAAAAGGTTTTCCTTTGATAGTTGGCCATTTAACCAATTCTAGTCAACTCTAAAATGGCACAGTTTTCAACAGCAAAGAAACCCAGACATATCAGTATGCATCTAGTCAGCAGTTTCTACCTCTGAATAATGAACAAAAGGAGTTCCTAGACAGCTATTTTCAGCGGCAGGAAGATTTTTATGCACCTTACTCGTGGACATTAACAGCTGTTGTTGCTATAGCAAAATGCAAAAATAGACTTGAAAAAACCCTTAAATTTATTTATTTCATTATTTTCCAATATTTCTGTTATCAAAGCTCCCTACTCCCACGTAGAGATGGTTTGACTTTCTAAAACTTAAAGAGAGTGCATTGATTACCACCAGCAAATCTGTGCATTTGCATGAAACAGCCCTGAGCAATTCCTCAGAGCCAGAGGCAACAACCGAACCCAACATCTAATCTGGGTATTGGCTAGAACAGAGACAATGCAATTCATTTCCATGACACACCATCCAGCTGGAAGCCAGTGAGTCAATCTAACCCACCACTTTTTACCCTAGAGACGTGTAGGTGACACTGAAATGATATTAAGGCAGCATGTGAAACCTTGTAGCTCAGATGGCTTCTGTTGTACCTATGCAAGACCTAATGTTTACCTTCACAACTTCTCCACGGCCTTAAGAGTGAGTGCCAAATCCGGCAAGCGGTCTGCCATTACAGAAGCAGAGGAGGCAACAAGCAAGGAAGAACTCTAAACTTGCCATGCGACTGCTCTTCATTACATAGGGAGGCACATTGGAGGCATGAGATGTTTAAGGTCATGCACTACCCTGTCAGAAGAATAAGCGAGTTTCTATAATAGAGTTTGTTTTTTCCTATTTAGATATTATCATCAAGCAGATTTACAAAGATATGCTGAAAAATGGGATTTACAGAATGCCTAAACAGGTTAGACGTGTAACCCCTCCTGAATTTCAATTACACTGCTGCTTAGGCACTTTTCCAAATTTCTTTGGAGCCACCTGAGGCACCAAAAGCACAAAGGTACTTGTGTCAGGGACTAAACAGAATTGACAAAGCTTTCCTACTTTAGTTTCAGCAAGTTTCTAATGTTTCATACTGCATGGAGAATATCTGAAAAGTGAAGCATGATTTAAATCAAAAGAGAAAGATTCATTACATTCAGAAGTATCACAAAAGCTATTAATTTTCATAATAAACTAAATGTTACTGCTTTCTCTTCTGATTAAATGGCTATATATTCCAAATAGATTATAAACAAAAGGACATCTATAACTACATAATATTAAAATATATAAACCCAAGAAAGTGTTAACTTTTACTGGCTTAATGTTGCTAGAGAGTAATTTCATACCTGCCTATGCAACATAAAAATGCCACTATTTGAGGAAACTCCAAATTTCAGTTTACACGCACCCCATCTTACCATGAAAGTGTTCTGAACTCTACGCAGAACAAAGCAGGTGTAGCTTCCCTCAACTTAATCTTAAAAAGCCCTTGCTTCTTTGTACAGATTACTGGTGTTTGCCTCTCCCTTGGCAAGGAGCACTCCGAGCACAGAAAACAGGCAGCAAAATGAAGGCAGACAGGCTGGCAGAGCTCCCACTATACCTCCCAGGTTCATGTGATCTCACAGCTAACAAGGAACCCCGGCCAAACTCTTTCTGAAAAGCAAAATACTCTCTAGGAAATGGGAGAATAGAAAGGGACAAAATAACAAATGCTGTGGCTGAGCTGCTTATTAGAACAGAAAACAGGGAAAAAGTAGAACGAACTGCAACAATGCAGCAAAGGTATCTCCAATACACCTATACACCATTAAAAGTTGCAATGGATCAGTATAAGCCACTGCAGCATGCAGCACTTGGAACATCTCCCTAAAATCCTTCCCAACTGGGTTCAGGGAACTTTGAAGAAAAATTAGAAATGCTTTCATGCCTTCACTATAGCTGCAGATGGTACCATTGGTTCTTCAACTTTACCTTAATGGCCTGGCCAAAAAAAAAAAAAAAAAAAAAAAACCAAAACAACACACCCAAACCAAAAAAAAACCGAAAAAGAAAAAAGATGACTAGAAGTTAATAAAGGCTAAGAGTAATTTCAGGCAGCACCATTTCCTGAAAATGTCATCTTTTTTTTTTAAAGCTGCATTCTTTCTCTGTTACTATATGAAATACCCACACAGGTAGGAAAGCAAACAGCAGTTGAACTGAAAATTCATCAAATGTGGCACCAAATTACAGACATATATATATATATATGCACGCATACAAACACACACACACACACACTCTGAATTTTATTGCTGACATTACTGAAATACCACTCCATAGCTCATTTTTAGCTGGCAATGCCTTTTTATACTAATGGAGCTTTTCTGCTCTAACTTCTTGAACTGAATGCTACTAGCTGAACAAGAAGTTATTTTTATATATTCCATATTTGCTGTAATTCCCAGGAAAGAAGGAATTAGAGTAAGATGTTTAATATTAATTTCATTTAAGAGGCTGGTTAACCTGCACAGCTTAAAAGTCTTAAGACGAAAATCCTGACAAGACTCCTACTGATTTTAATCAGGCTGGGATTTCATTGCTCTGTTACTTGAAGCAGCAACACAATACAGATGAGGTTTACAATGCAAAGGTTCTCCTTTCCATGTTGTTAGATTATTCCAATTAGCTTTAAATGTGTCTCATTTTGAGGAGTTAAACTCATAAGAATTTGCCAAATTCCTTCAGTAGAAATTCAGTTTTAATAAAAAGCAGCACTTTTAACTAACACATAAAAACATTGGCTCAAACATGTGCTGAGACTGATACAAGTCCTAGAGCAGCCAGTAAACATCTGTAAGGACGTTTACTTATGAAATTGAGTTCCACTGCAAGCAAATAGCCTCGAACACCGAGAAATGCTAACTGTGCACACGTAATATCTGCTATATCTTACTTTGACATGCACTTCACATCAATGAAACTACTAGTACCAAACGGAAAGCTCAGCAGGGGTATACTTAAAAGCTCCCACAGTAAAATCCAGCCCATCCTTTAGGGACAACCCACTGCCACCAAGCAAAGAGAAGTGTACAGCAAAACAAATACTTTTCTCTGCCAACAGTTATGGTGATCCCAGTTCTATGTTCATAAAAAAGAAAATAAATCCCAAGTATTACAGCTTAGGGACTCCTGCCCTACTTGGCTGTTTTTAAAGGCAAAAAAGGTCATGGGCTATTTAGCATCTGCAGGGACAGGCTGAGAAGTCTATAATGCCATCTTCACCCCACAGAAGACATAGCAATGTTAATCAGATGACAGCACACTGTTGTCACTCCCATGAGAAAAGCAGTCTTGCTGCATATGGAATTCTAACACAGAAGAAATCTCCGACTGCCTCACAAATTTTGGTCTTAATTTGACATTTTAATTTTACTTTTGAGTATGCAAACAACCTCAAATCAAAAATATTTGGTATATATTCATAGCCTCATTTTCTACATATACCTGCTAGCTGTATTAATCTAGTTTATAAGTAATCCCTTGAAAAAAAAGCTTTTCATCAAGTTATTACTTGAGGTATACTGTAATGTACACAGCTTTGCAATTCAAAATTAAAATTCTAGTGAAATATTGAGTATGATAAAGCTTCTCAGAGAATATAAAACAGCTCCAAGAATCAAGGAACTTTCCAAATATATTGCATAAATGGAGGACTTCTCCCCAAAAACGCACTGGCACACTTTCAGCTACCAATAAAAGCAGCTTTTACGAGATCATTTAAAGTTTCTTATTTTTTAGTTAAGATTTTTAAAAGGTTGTATATGTAGACATCAAGGAATAGAATGGGCTTGATCCAAACAGCATTAGCTATTGTTTTTCTGAAAAGTCACTTAATTTGAAACAGTATAATTATTATAACAATGAACGCCTACAATATTTCCCTCGTACATTACTACTGAAATCTCACATTTATACAGTTGTGACTACTGGAAGCAAGGGGCTAATGAGCATAACTGAAGTTATACTCTGGGTTCAGAGTATAACTGGAGTTACCAGGATGTACAAGTGTTTAAGAGACAGCATGTTGGTTTTTCCCCCCACACTGATGTGGGTGATGAGTCATCAATGGTCCTGATAACATAACCTGACCACACTGTTCCAGACAGTGATGTTGTAGCAGGTATACAATTCAGTCAGAGCTGTCAGCTTCAGTAATGCCACTAAGCAGTCCCTAAAAGGTGTTTATGTATGGAAAACAATGCAATTTAACGCTTTGAGATGATACTAAGCACATTTCTTCCCAAGAGCATGTGAATGTAACAGGTGAGCATTTCAAGTGCCTGTGAGTGCAACAGTTGATGCTGTGTTTTGCAGCACTGTTACAAGTGTTAGAATTGGCATATCCCAGTCACTCAGCTGTCCTCTCAGCTGCCTTGTAATTTCTCACGCAAAAATCCCAACAATCATGTAAAATGGTAAAAAGACACACATTTTATAATTTACAATGGTTTAAAAGATTTTTCTACTCATGAAGTGTGTCTTCTCATGTAAATTTGGACAAGGGAGACTTCAGTCAGCAGTCATCTGTATCCTTGAATTCCTCAGCACTTGGGCAGAGTCATGATAGTCCCCTTACTTTTGTAAAAGCTTTGACTGTAGCACCCTCATGGCTGTTTGCTACAACATCAGCAATTACAGTTCCCAAGATGTAACACTAGCTAATCTTGATACCACAAAAGGTTTCCTCTGCTTCCCTATTGCTTCAGCATCATGGCAGGAGGCTAAAAAACCCTGTGTGATTATACTCCAAACAGATCTGAACTGAACAGAGGAAAAAACAAACAAGCAAAGAAAAGGTGTCAACCATTTGGAGGGGACAATCTCCAGAGCAGAAAAGCCACATTAAAAAAACAAAACAAAACATTGCTCTTGTGTCAACAGGCCTCCTGAAGTCCAACTCCAAACAGGTAGAACAACATACCAGGCACTGACAAAATACAGAAATACTGGATTTTTAATTTTTTTTTTTTTTTTTAGACTTATGACTGTCTTCCACACCTTCATCCTTTCTCCATGATCTTTCCATTTTCCAGCCTCTTCTAAAGACAAGAGGGAGAAGTATGTATTATACACACACAATTTGAAATGAGACAAGAGCACACATAAGTTGGTCAGACGTTATCATGCTTCCATCTCAGTTGTGCTCTCCCTCAAGCTGAATTTTGCATGCTCCTTCATCTATTGCTTTTAAGCCTTCCAAGATGCAAATGTTCTCTCTGTGTATAAACTCACAGACACAATGAAGACCTGATCTTAATTACAACTTCTAGGAAAACAGTGAAGTAAAAATATTGCTATTAATATAGTATCAATAGCATAGAAGATGAGTTCCTGGGGAGGGGGAGGGAACAGAGGCATTAAAACTTCAGCAACATATGGTTTAACTAAGAGCAACAAGATGCTCTCCATCCTACAGTATTATTAGTCTGCTTGAGAGACTAAGACCCCTCACATTTGCTTACAGAAGCCGAAAATAGAGAAGGGAAAAGACTCCAACAATGTTGCTGGAGTTTATTTTCTACAGCAGCATTTCTTTCTGCCTTTTCCCACCAGAAGACTGTAAGGCTTAGCTTCACAGAACAAGGTACTATGGCTTTCTTTACCAACCACAAAAATACTTGCTTCTTTTCCTGAACTAAGTATTTGAACAAGTATTAGAACTAGAGCAAAATAACTGCTCATCCCACCACATACCCAACATACAAATTGCCCATTTTAAATATTCACCATGTTATGCCGCTGTAGTTCTTTTCAGAGCAGATTCTTTTTAGCAGGCCCTTGATAAAGTCAGAAAATATTAACATGCAGATTGCATCAATTAAGAGCAATAATTTATTAAAAATCAAAACCCAATAAAATGGCCACAAACACAATGATTCATTTAATCCCCAATACTAACAATAGTATTAGTTATGACACAGAAAGAGCTTTCATACTAAATTTAGTTTTAAAGTTTAGTAACTTTACCAGAAAATTATCTGCAACCAAGTTTCTCATGCCTGGCTCTGGAAAAGCTCCTTTCCCAGTCTACACATTGTTCTCCTCTAAGTCGAAAGAAAACATACTTTTTTTGAAAACTACGTCCCACTTTTTCCAGGCATAAAGAGTATTATCAGGTGCTTTTCAGTTTTGATTAACAGCTTGCAATTCAGCTGTCAAGCCAGGCATGGATGCAATCCTCAATGAAAAATCTCCGGCCAGGAAACTTAGTCCAGAACTTCTTCCACGAAACCTCATATTCCTTTCAAATGGACTTCAGTGACAGAAGGACAGCAGCCACAGCTAAAATGTGAAATTAGCATAACCAAGTATGTGCAGGTTACTATAGGCAGTCCCATGCCTATGAAGTATGTATATACACTCAGTTCCTGGTCCACCTTCAATGCTTCCATTCTGATCTGTGCAGGTTATCAAGCTGCCTTTGTAGATCAACCAGTCAACCCTTGATTCACTGTTACATCAACAGATAACACACAAGCATCTTACTCTGAACCTAACACAGCTCTCCCCTGAATTTCTGGAGAGGAGGAGTAGCAATTTCCCATTTAAAATCCTCCAGCTGACACAAGACAGAACCAGCTTTCCTCTGACTTCGTACTCCAGGCCTGCCCCTCCCAGGACTTGTTTGTTTCTTCCTCCAACACACAAGCACCATACTAAAAAAACTTCTTGAAATCTCTTAGCCTAGCTTAAAGCACTTAGATGGAATCAAGTACACCTAGCTCACCTACAGCAGTGGTTTGTTTCACTAGAGATTTCATTAAGAACATGCTAGAGACTGCACAAGGTCTTTAAGCAGTCTGTTTAGCTATCCCCACAACTAGGTCTAAATCTTCTCTGCAGAAATCAAGTTCACATTTTCTTGTTCTTATTCTATTAGATAGGGACAACAAGGAAATAAAAACAAGCAGATGTCCACCTTCTCCCATAACTTACAAAGATCTCCACTAGAAAGTCAGAATATGTGTGCTCTCCCTTCTGTTTTCTCTTGTAGTTTAGATATGCCCTCCTTATTTCCGCAGAAGTTGTATTTTGTAACCCTCTGACCAATCCTGACATCTTCCTCTGGCATTTCTGCAGGGTTTTTTTTACATCTTTACTTGTTGCCCTCAAAAGAAACCTCCTATTAAGGCTGAGACCTCACTAGTACATAAATAAAATGGTTACTCTAATAACTACTTCCTGTTAAGCCCGAGCAGAATATGAATCATTCTGTAGTAGCACCAACTTAGCTCATCCAGGCTGAAAGAATGAGCATTTTTTCTTTTATGACAAAGGAGTCATATCCTGCCTTGTAATTGTGTATTAAATGCAAACCTGCATTTTAGTGAATTTCACCTTTCCGGTTTTGCATCATCATTCCAGCTTGGAGAGGTTTGCATGAATATGTGTAGGTATTTTTTAATTACCTAGGAGGCTATTTAAAAATGTATTTAACGAAATGAAGATGTGTTAATAAAGACCAGTTAGCAACTCCTAATCAAATATTAGAATTGTAGTCCATCTGCACTAGTACCAACGCAAAGCTCATATAGTTCATATATGAATGCAACAACCTCCTGCATGGGTAAATACAAGATCAGATAGTACAGGAAAAAATGTATTCTTAATCCCTGTAACTATAAACTAGCACTCACTGCAGTTTTCTGCTTACGGACCACAGCAACAAAAGCAATATGATGAGGTGCAAAGGTATTTTTTACTTGCTTCTCCACAGTTTCTGTAGAGTATGATTTTAAAACTGTAGGAAGGTAGGTCAGGTTTCTCCGGGATGACTATTTTTTGCTAATCAATTAATTTATGGAATTACTTTAATTTCTTATAACAAGCATCAGTCCTCCCGAGTAAAGGTCTTCACTCTTCACTGGCTGCTACTACATGTTTGGTTTTGTGGTGACATCACCCTCCTCCAAGTGAATAGTCAGCTTTTCCTTTACTTTTTCCTTTATTTTTTTTTCCTTTATTCCCTGCCCTACTCTCATGGCTAGTGGTGAGACACCATTGCTAAAATTCTTAAAGCCATCAGTCCTCCTCTTAACAGAGTTTGGCAGCCAGCTGGATAATTTTCAAAATATACTATATTTTTCTCACCTGCTGTGCTTTCTGGCACCTCCTGCTTATCTCGCACAAGCTGCATGATATCTGACACCACAACCTGATGGTTTGTATCTTCTTCTTTCTCTTCATTAGACTGGTTGGCTTTTGCAAAACAGTTGCAGCTTCCAGTTTCTTTGCACGGGATCAACCTCCAATACCAGTAGTCAGACATGAAAATGCTGTAAGTTGATTTCTGAAATTTAAAAACAAACAGAAAATCATTTTCTGCAAGTAAGAAAAAAAACCCTAGCTACTTGAAAGAAAAGGTTCAAATAATGTTAAGATTGACAGTTACATATAGATTACCATATCTTTGAATTTATTTAAAGAAAAATATGCAGTTCATAATAGCCATTTATGGTATCATATGCAGTTCATAATAGCCATCCAGGGTACTGTACCCAAAATACAAACTTCACAAGTCCCCTGTAGTTTCTCAAAATGCTTGTATCATAGGTCAGGGAGCTAATCACAAAAAACCCCAAACAATATGCCAATATCAAATTACATATGATCTTAATAACAACTGCATAAAGGCAAAAACTATCAGTATCACTCTGTATTTTCAGACAAGTCAATATTTATCTTAAAAGTACCTTCTGAAATCCCGTTTAACTAGATGAAAGAACACCCCAGAACATGGACTGTCAAAAAGTGAAATAATGTAAGAATAAAATAATAATAATTGAAAAAAAAGAATAAGATACTATGATTCCCATGATGTGGGGTGCTGAAATTACATTTTGAAATTTTCATAAACAGATTAACTGAAGGAAAACTTGACTCTGGAAACGTGGCAGGAAGAAAAGATGCTTTGGTTTGTGAAACAGTACCCAAGTCCTTCAGGGTTGCCCTCTTCCTGAGCAGCAGAAAGGGGCAACAGTTCCTTTAGCCTAGATAGAGCTAATTACCACGCTTATTTGTGCTTACAGGTAAGAGAGCAAGCATGTTCTTAAACACCTGCAGGTGGCAGTTTTATAGACCTGAAGAAAGTAAACTCCATTTAAAAAGCCTTCTTAATATAAAAGGGTTGTCTGTTTAGAAACAGCCAAAAAAAGACCCCTGCATTATTTAGCATTAGATCTCCCAGGAATCACCCATGAAGGACAAAGTACTCTCTCTGTCACTTATTACTTCAACAGAGGAGAGGATTTCCAGATAAAACACTCTTCAAATACTACTGCAAGGTGCATCTTCTTCCCAGTTTAAAGGCAGTAATTTTGTTTTATTTTAGCCAACATACTGCCAAGTTTCCTCAATTCTTTCTTTGCCTGTTCCCAGGCTTTGCAACATTTGTCAGAGGACAGGTAATGGAGTTAAAAGCCAGTTGCTCAACTCTTTCTATAGTTGCCAAACCCAACAGGTTCAGTGCACACATACTCCTTGTCACACAGGCAGCAGCAAACAGTTACAGCTGTACTAAAGCACACGCTGCTCTTAAATAATTTATGTAGTACATAGTATGTGCTTTTAAACTGCATCTGCCTCTGCAACTGTCTGACATGCCACATGCAACCATGGGCACAAGCGTGCACACGCAGGTACCTAAGAGGCACATGCATGGGGGTTTTAATGAAAGAAGCATTTCATAGCATTTTAATGTTGTTTTTAGTTCTGTGGGAGCGGGGGGGGGGGGGGGGGGGTTCCTCCTATTACCCTTACACCTGAGACATTAAATAAATAGATTTTACTTCTTAAAGCCACTTAGCAAAGTTTAAAGTTTTCTTGTCCTGAAATTCTCCTTTTTACCCCAAGAATCAGGGCAGAGATGGGAAAGTCTCCTCTGAAGGAGACAGAAATCCCCAAAACTTTCAGTAGTTTCTCCCTTGCTCCTGTGCAAGGTGAACTGAAAAGCAGCTGGATCTATGCTTCAGTAGTCAGCAAATTACTCTAGGAATAAATTTTTAATTTATTGCCTTTCCTTAAGGAATGGAAACTCCTGAAGATAACCAGAAATAATTATATCCAAATATGCAGTTAGAGACACACATTTATGACCTTAATCCTACTTTAATTAATTAGTTTTCTGACCCACTCATCATCTTTATTTTGATTTTAAGAACAGTAATGTGGACTTAAGTCTTTAAGCCAACAGCTCAGCAACTCAGAGGGCAAAGAAGTTGGGGAAAAAAATATGGGAGGGCTGAGACATAATCACTACATATGTTTTTCATAGTTTCATGAAGAGAGGCAACTTGCAGAGACATTCACAAAATTGACTTGACCAAGATTACCTATAAAAAGGAAAACATAAAAAAAAGAAGGGGAAAAAAAAAAAACCCTAAACCCCAACATACTCTTTTGTCTTAAGAGCTAACGTAAAACGTTCCAAATAGTCACAGCATCCCTGACAGGTATACGTGCACTTGGATCTCTGCAATGATACTGCAGGTACAAATAGTTTTTATTATTTCAAAACACCCAAAGATAAACTAATGCCCTCAACCAGCATAAAAAACTAGGCTGATGTACCAAGAAAAAAAACCCCCCAAGACCGAAACCTCCATTTGACATTTACAGGTCTAAACAACTGCTCCTGAATCTCAGTTTTGCATGCTAAAACCCACCCTGCTTGTGGGTTTGGGTTTTTCTGTTCTGTTTTAAACCAGATTGCAGACATCAAAGTTGGTGAAATACCCAAAGAAAAGCAAGGGCAGAATTTGGATCGGGGCCTGAAGGCACTAGTAGGCTTCACTGGCTCCAACCAGCCTCAGCCAGGACCTCTACCCGTCGGCCCAAGTTCAGCCCGAGGCCTTCCGTCCCTACTTAAGCTATGCCATTGGCCTGCCCGTCCACAGCCCTGTCCCCTGGGCAGGTCTACATCACAGCCTTGCTTTGAGTCCTGCCTCTGGATCCTTTCACTCCTGACTGGACCCCCTGCAAGGACCAGGTTCCTTGCTCACCAGGTCAGGGACGGCTGGAGGAGCCTGTTACCAGCGCCCAGCTCTGGCGCTCAGACCCTGCAAGCAGTGTCCTGGTCAGCGAGTCTGTGCCAGGGCCACCCTCGGCTCCTGCCTCGGCCCCTCTTGTGCAGCAGTCCTGCTCTTGCTGCTCTCTGACACCAATTATTAAGGTACAACTCACGCAAACTCAGATAAAGACCCGCTTCTCAGCTCAGTAAAGTTTATCAAAATATAATTCTAATGGGGATACAGCAAAGCACACAGGAACAGGTGGGACTGCGCAGAGTACATCTGACAAATGTGATAGCTCCTCACCACTGTATGAAAACAGGCGCAGATACATTACAGCTTTGGCATGTGCCCTAGGCTGGGAAGGAGGGAAAGTCTCCAAGAACACAGTAGGTGTAACAGGTCACTCCGAAATCACAGTCCCCATATAAAAGCTCTGTTCTCATCCCTGTGATGCCAGTCACTTCCAGAGGGAACGTCAGGTAGGGGTCACCATCCCCCCATTTACCACAAATAGTTGCCAGCTATTCTGATAACAATTAGGTACGCTGTGTGCTTCGTCTGCAAGGTCTGACAGCACGCTAAATGGATGAGATCTTAGCTTTGAAACTGTAATTACCTATGGGGCCAGGAATGCATTAATATGCAATATGAAGAAGTAATATGCAATATTATTACATAGCACTCCACACTACTTCTTAATTAAAGTGCAAACGCTTTCTGAACCATTGCTTATGAAATTCAGACAAAAGAGTAGTTTTTGAAAGCAAGAGTCCTTCTATTTCAATCTGCACACACACTTCACTGAATTTACTTCAGTTTCCCACCCAAAAGCCCCCTTTAATTCAAGAATAGCACTGCAAAGGGAGTAGTTAAGTAATCTGGTTACATTTGAAGATAATTATTAAGGCATACAGTTATCTCAGCAACTTAAATTGATATTCTGCAACCACTTCATCATGGCAGTTAAACCTGACTCCTTGGGTCCCTGTTGCTCTGAGTCGATACCCTATTATACTGGATCTCTGCTGCTGCCACACAGTGCAATTTCTTCAGCTATTTCCCTGGTTATTTAGGCAAGGCATTATTTCTAGTCAGGTATAATACAAACATTTAAATGCATCTCACTTCTAAGATCATTTGTCTGATATTTTCAGATTGTCCTGTGAATTACCTCACTCGGCATTTAATCACTGCAGCGTCTCACCATGCTTTCATCATTGCTCCATTTAAGTCACTGGAAAAAAAAAAAAATGTATTTACATGGGCAAAACTGGTCCTAATTTAGCATCTACTAAGATTTCACACCCTTATTTTCAATATACACAATGACACCTTATTCCAATGCTCTTGAAAAACTGTTTAATATGTTATCCAGCCTGAACAGGCAGGCTTAAACTTAGCAATTCACCAAGCTCAGTACGCCCATATCAACAGTGATAGTGGAGTCCAGCTGAAAAAGTAAGAGCTCATCCGTGTACCTCGTAGGTCTCTGCAGGAGAACTGGACTGAATTGGACACCAATGTCTGTATAGTACTAATTAACTATTAACTAATTTATAGTACATAATTTATAGTACTAATTAACTAATTTATTTTAGAATGGATTAAAATACACTGAATGATATTTAAACCCGTCAATATTGTTCTGATGAGAATCTTATTTTAAGTGCATGTATCTGGGCTGCAGCATTCTTTCCAATTTTTATCCTCTGCAATACTGGCCAGTCATTCTTTCCATTGCACGATATGCTGGGAAAGTGCAAAACAGGCAAGACACATACATTATAGCCCAGGTTCCTCCCACCTAAATTCAGACATTAAACTGAGAGGTCTAAGTTAAGAACCTGCTTGACCCATGTGCCTTCAGCATTCACTGCAATAAGAGAGATGCACGTCTCCTGAGGCTCATCATCCCCTCACATTTACTCAAGAGAGCCCAAGGCAATTGTGGATGAACCTGAGTTTGTATGATGAAAAGTCCCACTTTTGTACACATTACCGAGAGTGTCACAAAGAATGAGTCATGTAATAAAAACAATAAAGCATTTTAGGATTTTAGTAAAGCCTATTAAACTACTCAAGCTCTGCCTATGGAGATATTGTATTTCTACTCTTGCCCCTCCCCCAGTCCTTTCACATTTTGTTCAGAAAGATGGGGGAAAAAAAGCCAGCAGCAACAAAGCCCCAGACATTCTCACCTCTCTCTAGGGCATGTAGAATACCCTTACATGATTTAAGCCAAAATCAATCTAAAGACTAAATTTTTTCTCAGTTGGAGCTTTACTGTGATCAACATTTAACTTGAGTACTAAGTAGTCCTTCAAGATAAATGTTCTCATTTTTTATTTAAAAGCCTTTCACAAAGCATTAGAAATCATCAACAGACCTATGTAGGAAATAATAATTTCAAAGAAATTGCAAGACTATTTAGCAAGAGCTAAACTGAGTCCTCTTCAAAGAAAGGGGAAAAAAAAAATCAAATGTGTTTCTTAAGAGAAATGCTTTCTTATTTATTCAACTTTTCATCTTATAGGTAGCCACTTGTCTTTTGAGGAACACTTACAAGTTTAAATTAAGTCCCTTAGCTGTCTTTTTTCCTCCTTCCGCCACACAAGAAAAGTTTATCTTCTGTTAGTTAACCCAGGATCATGCATCATATTTTAAGAATCTAACAAAAAAAAAAAAAAAAAAAAGGTAAACATACACACATGACAGAGGGTAGCTGAGTTCTCCCAAGACTCAAGCAACCTTCCCTGCTGCCTGCCTACACCACTCTGCACGTAGGAATAGCTTCAAGTACACAAATTCTCTCTCCCTTTTCAGAGCTACAAGCCCGGTGTACACCAAGCTGCCCACAGACCATCAGAGCAGAACACAAGGGCAAGGGATCAGCTTCTTGCAGGTATGAAATGAGGTATGGACAAAGCCAGAAGTTCCTCCTCCTCCCTCACCAGCTGCAAGCCTCCTAAGCTGAGCTGCATCTCAAGTCCTTCAGATATCTGGACCTTATACATGTGCTATTTCTACTTTGGATCCACCACAGGAAAAAACAGAGGCCCTCAACTTCAAGAGGGTATTGGATTTGTAAAGTGGCTTGCTGCCCATTTTGTACAAACTTCATGTCTAATGGTGAGTGAAAGACCTTCCCTATTTTCAGTGACTATAACCAAAGAAAATAATATACTGAGGAGTATTAATGTAAATGTGGGAAAAGCACCATATTATAGAATTCTAGTTGCCTAGAGATCATTATTAGCAAAAGCATAATTTCCTTAGTCTTTAAAACTCCCACCAAACCACCTACATTCCTGAAAACTGAGCTTTTGGAATTAGGTATCTAAATTTCTTCTCCTCCTGCCCCCTCATGCTGCCTCCACATGTCGAAGTTTTCTTTCCCACTCATTTCTCCTTCCATCCATGAGAAATCAAATAATCATACTGGCCTGAACATGGTATCCTCTAAAGTGGCATGGAGAGCAGTTTACATCTCTTTAACTGTTCACAGTCTGTATCTGTTTCCACTCGGATCGTGTTTCAGAGATTTTTCTCAAGACCCCAAAGAATGACAAGCTAGGTTTAGTTTTTAAATTAAGCCTGAAACGCAATAGAATCTGATAGTGCTATGCAGCATCCCGTGGAGAATGAGGTGGTTACATGCTTGACCCCTTATTTTAAGGGGCTGATAAATCTCCCCTTATTCAAGTTGTTCTCATGATAAACCCAAACTCCCACCTCACCAATGCATTACTCTTGCACATGCAAAGCCATGACAAACACAAGACAATGCCACCAGCATGAAGACACTATGCAAATACCATTTGTTTAACTCAGAGGTACCCATGGCCAAGCACGCAAATCTTAACTCCTCGACTAATTCAGTTGAAAGAAGCAGAATACATGCTACTTTCTGAAGGTCACTGAATACATGGCACGTTCAGTTTATTTTTAATTTATTTATCATGGAAAAAAGCATTAGAATATTAGCAGTTTCTCTTGAAATCAGAACTTGGAATGTCAAAGACCTTTCTCTGAAGAAAGCTTCTAGGACAAGCCTCTTTGTTCAGTGACCATATAACAGGAGTACATGCTTTCCTCAGCTTAGAGAACACAGGTCTCTGACAGATCACTTGGGTCACTTCATCCCACCGACTTGCTGACAAACATATAATAGGTGTCCAGTTTCAAAGGGCTCACAGAACATCTACTCCACAAGTTCCTTCTCTTCCTCCTCCCTCCCGACTCCAGCTTGTCACAGATCAAAAGCATTTTGCAATAACCCATAAAAACCCCCTCAAGATTCGTAGCTTCAGCGTTCAGCCTTTTACCACAACACAGATGGGGAAAAAAGCATGGCTGAGGTTTCCTAAAGCTCAAGAAACCTTCCCTACCGCCTGCCGACTGAGATGGAGAACACTGCCAATGTCCTGTGCCTGCAGAATTCGCTGAACAGAAGTGCAAGGTGAAGGAGACCCTTTAGGAAAGAAGAGGTAAGTTCTCTTCTGATCTATTGGGGATTTAATTTTCTGTTAAGTAACTACTATGCTGAATACTTCCCCATGAAGTTGTTATGGATTTACCCAGCAGGGTAATTTTGTTAGAAATAGCAACTGACAGCAACTTCCGTCTTGAAAGGAGTACTGTATTAAAAGTTTCAAGTAGATGTACATTTTAAGATGATTAAACCTGGTATCTATTCTGAAGCTCCTGCAAAGCCTCAACAGTGCACACAGGTGGCTGCATTCAAGACTGATTTCACAGACATCTTTGTCATTGAAAAAAAAGCCTTTCCATGCAACTTCTGCAATTACTTTGTATAGCCCAGTCCTGAATCAGTGAAGCATATCACTTCTGGAAGCCATCTGAAACACAAGAATTTCAAAGTCCAACAGAGAAAAATCGTGTGGATGCAGCCCATACCTCCCTACAGAAGGGACAAGGACAGAAAAGAGGGTTGTGTTGTAGCAGCCGGGCCCAAACCACAAGAAATAGCACGCAACTTCAAGTACAAAAACGGCTGTGCCTTTATTAGGCATGTGCTCTAGCACTTTCTGGAATTAGGGTCCAAATCAAATTTTTTCCTCTCCCCTCCTACTTCAGTGACAAGATGTGTACTTTTGTTTAGAATGGTATTCTTTATTTTTCCTTATGCTAACCAAAATTGCACTGGGTAAGTACATTTAATAAACAAAGACCCTGCTACTGAACAACATTATTTTGACTGTTCCACTCCCCAAGCCAGAAAGGCTGTATGCGTACTAACAAACTCCAAAAAGCATTTGAAGGTTGTCATAAAAAGGCAACCCATAGGAGATCTTTTAGAAAATAAATTTGGTTTCTTTTCATTTGCTTTCCGAGCCTTTACTATTCACATTCTCAGTCATTCTGAAATTGCTAAATCAGACTGGCTTTAAAAATGAAATAAAGGGTTTGCAAGAGCAAATCTATTGCCAAGTCTATCAAGATAAAGTTTTAGATTCTTTTTCAAGGTTTTCAGCTAAAAATATCTTTAAACAAATCTTTCTTTCTGGCTTTTAGATTGCAAACACTTAAGTCTCCTTCCTTTTGTAGAGACAAAAAGAAACAGAAGTAAAAAAAACCCCAACAAATCTACAGACAACGCAGCTGGCTGATTTATTTTAATAGTCGGGCCCCAGTGAAATACAAAGAGTAAATAAACACCACAAGCGGCAGAAACATCCTATTTTGCAGCCTGTGTGATTAACCACTGCAGGTACCACCAGCCGACGAAACCCCGCATCTAAAACATCTTCTTCATACCAGGGGACCGCTTTGTTTCTGCGATTCCGGGATGCTTAATTAATCTACTACAAAACCAACAGCACAAGCCCCGCTCGCACCACCACAGCGCCGGGCAGGCTGCGGCGGGGCAGCCCCCCCCCGGGGGGAGGAGAGGGCATCCCGTGGCGCCCACCACATTTTCTTGATCTATTCGTTCGTTTTCAGACAGGTTACCGTGCTTGCCTTTGTTCCGCTTCCCCCTCCACCCCCAGCCCGGACCTATCCCCACCGAAACTGAGGGGGGGGGGGGGGAAGCAAAAAAAGAAAGAGACCCCACACACACATCACCACAAAGCCCCCACCGAGGGGTCCCGCTGACCAGCGGCAAAGTCCCACCGCCGGTGCCCGCTGAGGAGAACCTCGGCGGCACCGGGCGCGTCCCCCCACAACGCACGCCTCAGAGCCGGTTGGCGCGGCCCGGCCCGGCCCGCCTGTCCTCCTACCCCGGGGGGGGCTTCCCCACCCTCTGCCCCCGGGGGAGCGCTGCCTCCCCCGACAAGATGGTGGCTCTCCCCCGGGGGCGAGCGGTGCGGTGCCGCCCGCGGGCCGTGAGGCGCCCGCCTCCACTCACTCACTCACTCACCTCGGCGCCCTGCCCGCAGGACCAGGTGGCCGCGGCCGCCACTCAACAGCTCGCCCGGGCGAGTGGGGCAGCGCCTCCCCCCGGGACCGGCGTGGACGGCAGGCAGTGCGGAGGAGGCGCCGCGGGGCTCCGCCCGCGAAGCCGGAGGGGCGGAGAGGGGCTGCCTTTTGTCGGGGCTGCGCTCCCTTCCCCAGCACCCGTGCGTGTTCCCGGGGGAGGCGGCTAGAGGCCCTTTGTGTGGCGGGGCGGAGAAAGGGGAGCGAAGCGGAACCTTCCTCCCCGCCCTCGGGCACCTGTAACGCCTCAGCCCGGATCCCCTCACCCCGGCCTCCGCCCGGCTGAAAACTCGGACCGCCGAGGCGGGAGAGGGGCGACCTGCGAGAGCTCCCGCCTCCCCTGGCCCCCGCTGAGGCGAGGCCGGCGGCAACGCCTCGCTTCGCGCCACACCCAGGCGGTCCGTTAGCGGTTGAGTTTGGGTTATTTATGTATTTTCACGGAGAAGGGGGCAGTTAACCTGGGGGCTGAACGGCGCTCGTTCTTCACCGGCAGGTACATGCTGGGGATGGGGGCGTGTGGGGTGGGCGGCTTGGCGGGCTTTTCTGTGAGGAGAAGTCGAGCGGCTCCTTGAAGCAGCCGGCGGCAAAAGGGCGGCGGGGCACCGCCGCCTCGCAGCGAGGAGCCCGCCTCACAGAGCGTGGGTGTTCTCCGGGTGGGAAAGCGTCGGAGTTAGGGTCCTGGCGTGCCTTTTTCTAGGAAAAGCGGTTATTTCCAGCAGAGCGGTTGCTACCTGTAGGAGTATCGCCTCGTCTTTTGGGAAACTACGGTAATGGCACTGAGGTACGACCTGGCTGCGCCATGCAGAAGTGTGGCAGACTCGACATTTCCTGGTCTTTCAGTGTGTGGCTTCCAGCGTTTTATTTTGCTGTTATCGGAATGTGTATGTGAAGGTAACCGCGCTTTTTGTGTTTATGTTTGACAACGGAACGGCTGGAAGTGGATTAGTTTTCCCATTATTAAAAAAAAAAAAAAAAAAAAAAGCAACAAACCAAGCAACAACACATATTTGCTTTCTTATTCAGGTATCCCCAAGCAGTAAAAACTGTCTGTAAGCAAAATAGCGCACAGCGTGTGCTTTCATGTGCTGGGTGTATAAACACGTGGCAAGCGGGTGCTGCAGAGGTGTGCGCTGCAGGGGAAGCACCCAAGATGTGTGCGTAACTCTGACCACACTGACTTTTCCAATCCCTTCTCCTCTCAGGCCGTCGGCAGTCTTTCACGCTACTCCCTACATCCCTGCTGCAACAGTGGTGGTTCCCAAACTGCAGGTTCCTAAATTTTTTCAGGAAGAGTGTTCCAGGACTGAGGATGAAGGGGGATTACCATGTATTTCTTGCGCTTTCTCTTTCTTGAGTGAGAGGCATCTGATTTTTAGAAATGCATCAGGTGACAGAGATATGCTGTGTTTACTTGTCGTTTTAATAACCTGAAATGCTCTTTCTTAAAGCCTGGTGACCCAAGGTAGTGTCAGGAAATGGCTTAGAGAAACAAGGTTTCAGTATCTAGCAGCTTCTTACTGCAGCTTAACCCAAAATGTGGGACAAACAGAACCTGAGGTGCGAGTAGGTAACCGTCGCCTCAGCAGCAGCCGTGCTCTGTTCTCTATAAGATACCCTGTGCTGCAGTATGCCATGGGAAAGAGTGACCCTGCAACGCTTCACTGCAAAAGAGGGGACTCTGCAGAGAGAAAGTACAGATTCAGAAAATCACCTTCTTTTTTTTTTTTTTTTTCAGTACCTCACAAGAATGTTTTCAGTGGTGGTTGAAAAGATCTGGTTGGTTGTCCAGGAAAAAGGGCCAATTAATGATGACATGAAAGAGCAGAGACGACACCTTAATTTGGAGATAATGTCAAAAATACCTTTGAAAGAAGAGTGTGAAGCACAAGGGGGACATTGATAAAACACACAATTTAGGTTTCTGTTGTTTTGTGTTGCAGGCACTTTTTGATCTCTATCCCTATAGCTACCCCTATAACAGTAAACTAAACAGGGCTAGGGTTCAGGCTTAAACTGCAGCACATGGTCATCCTCCGTACTGTTTCCTTGGTGGTGTTCCCAGCGTGGTTCTGTCCTAGCAAACTAGCAGTATCTGAAGCAATTCCCAGCACAGCTCATGGGTCAGTGTGGACCAGGGGCCATTCCTGGCAGACCATGTGCATGCAGCCGACCTGTTTTGGGAGATAAGAGAGTTTAGTTGTGCGTATGCAAGCCATGTTGTGCCAGCAGGTTCCCGTGCCAAAGGACACTTCCTGACCTGCTTTATTGGCTAGTAGAAACACGAGGTTTTTGACTTTTGCGATCCCCACTGTGTTCTGTGTCAAACCAGAACCTTAGGCACTGGCTGGTTTTGAGCAATGAGAAGTCAGACAGGAAGATTGGAGCATTTTTTGATGGAGCAGGATTTCTGCAGAAATCTTTGCTCAAAAGAAGATACAGTTGCATTGGCTGGTAGTATCAGAATTTATGGAAGAAATTTATCTCATTATGAACAGCCTTTCTTTTGTTTCCTCACAAATGTTATTTCTTCTTCATTAAACAAAATATGTTCATGAATATAACATTGGCTTTGATGAGAATGGTGTATTCCATGGAAAAAACTCTTTTGTTCTGGCTATGCCAAGAAGCTGGGGTGAATTTCAGCATGGAAGCAGTTATGTTTCAAGCAAATGTCAAGAACAGATGGCATTTAGAAGTTCTGAAGAAATTAATAAAGAAAGTAAGTAAGCCACTAGAGCAAATGTGTGCTTTCACGTTACAACAGCTGAAGGTAAAAGTGGGTTGGAATGAGGTTAAGATATCTTAAGATATCCATCCTAAATAGGAGGAGTAGGGTAGGATTCCTAGGAACTGTAAACCAACGAAGTATTATGGCTCTGGCAAAAATTGTACCACGGAGCACCTCCCTCAAATGCATATACATCATATTTCTGGTACCCTGTCAGTGTGAAAGTGCTATAAATAAATATGGGGGTAGTTTTGCTGATTTTTTTTTTTTTTTTTTTTTTTTTAACTTTTCAGCTCAAACAAAATCTGGTATGAGAAAGCCTGGAAGGATCTAACAAATGCCGAGGCGCTGGACATGCTCATCTATTACACAGACTTTGCAGACTATGAATGGATAAACTCTGCAAGGTGTTTGAGACTTGCTGCCATAGCTGTGCTTTAGGAGTCAGGTTGGGAAGACAGGCAACAGTATTTTCGGTGAAGGGCCTTTAGTTCAGGAGTTAACTTCTCCTGATCTAGTGCCCCATGCCTGTTGCCAAATTTATCCAGAGGAACGCTCTAAAACACACATTTACTTTAAAGTGTAAGGAGTAAGAAGAGGTGTACGAAGGTATCTAAATAGGGAATCGTAACTGTGTGCCTGGTGCGGTCTGGTGTGATTCTACATGGATGTATTTCAAGCGAGAGCAGAACTAACTGCGGTGCTATAGGAAGAAGTTACCTTGGTATGAGCCGTAGCCATTTCTGCCAGCTATGAAGTCTGGAGGGGCTATGAAATGACAACAGGTTGGCTTTCAGGGAGAGATTACATGAATTGTGTCTATCAGATATCCGAGACCTTTCTTTATGGAGCAACTGGTCTAAACCACGTCTTGTACAGAATCAGAAACTGTCTGTAAAATCATAGTGATCTACTGAGAAAAAATATGCAGAAAATCAAGCCTCAAAGCTGGTATTTGGAGAAGTTCTCCAGGGTATGTTAGAAAGATTTTTGAAACATGATGAGAATAAAATAGTAATGATTGTCCACAGGAAAAAGGAAATTAAAAATTATCTTTTTTTTTTTTAATAGACTGATAATGATTCTCTTTTTTATAACTGTGGCAATAATTAGCGAATGATGTAAAACAAATCTGATCAAAACAAAGCAGTCTGAAAAAAAAAATCAGAGCAATTGAGATATGTGTAATAAAGCACTGGGCTGAAAGATTTGTTAGTGGCAAATATAACGAAAATGTGATAAATTGGGAAAAAGAAGAGCCCAGACTTTAGAGAATCCCATTGGTAGGCTGCCAATATGCATGCATACAACAATTCCATGTTTTTGCAAGATGTGAGCAAAACATGTTACCAGAAAACCTAGCCTGTCTTCTTATTACACCGTGAACATTAACAAACATGAGTCATAGGCTCAGAGGACATTGTGCAATCATACTCTGCTTTCTGATGGTGTAAAGTATCTCCAGAAATTCCTCCTCCTCTAATATGAAATATTTACCTTAATACAAATCCTAAGAGCTCACTAAAAATAACAGCAGTCTCTCCATAAATAATAGAAAGACTATTGATTTCAGGGTTATTCTATGGCTGAAAATTCAAGTGGAACGGGCTAGAAATACCAGCGTAGCCCACAGTAGTCCTTTTAGCCTATAGTAAGTTAGATTTTATCAACAGGGCGCTGCTGAACATTCAGCTTGTTATCGCTGGATGATCATTTTGTGCCCACCAGAGTTCTTGATGAAACACAGGACAATTGCCATAACAAATGGGATTGCGTCGAAAGGAACTGGCTTGGGGAGGAATCAAATGGACAAGATGCTCAAATATGTGCATCGAATAGGAAGAAAGCTAATTAGCTACAAGGAAAAAGACATGTGCACACCAACTGCTCTTTGATGCCCTTCCTGAACTCATTTTGATCAAAAAGCAGTATACAGACTTGTGCTTTAAAAACCAGATGGGAGACTTCTTAAGCGTTGTCACAACCTGCGTGAAGACACATAGCGTTCTGGAGATGAAGTCATTCATTGTAAGTCTTCTGCCATTTATTGCCATGATTCCCTGAGCTAGTCACTGGAACAAAAGTGAAGATACACTCCAGTCTTGTAAGATGTAAGTGGAATAAATAAACCAGGAAGAACATTATCTCCAGGGAATCAGCTGATAAAGGAGAATCCTTTGGTGGGACCTTCCTATTGGGAGGTACTAGGAAATCTGTAGCAACAGGAGCAGGGACTAAGGGAAACTGTTTGTAGCTCATGTGGAGGAAGACTTCCTTTATCTTGCTCTAAAAAGGCAGGTTAAAAACGCTGGACTCTTCTGAAATCCAGAAAGGGTTTTTCTGTGCTTTTTCATTGTAATCAAACCAACACGAAAAGCGCTAGCAGCACAAAGCAGGCAGTGTTCATGCAGCTGATGCTCGCCATAGCTACTCCGCGTAGCAGAGCTTCCAGAAAGGGCCTGGAAGAGCTGGGTATGGCTCTCCCTGAGCAACACAATCTCAAACGCCTGTCACAAGACAGAAGCTGGTTTCCTACAGGCATGGGGAAATCACAGGGCAAGCATCTCCCTATACGTTGATTTAGCAAATATGTGAGATTTCTAGCAAAATCGTGCTGGAAGTGACCATGGAAAATCTATCCTGTTGTTTATCTTGGTGGCTGGCACAGAATCAGACTCGTCCAACTTCTGGCGCCTGTAACGCATGTGCGGTGTGTGGAGCATATGATTCTCTTTCCTCTCCTCCCTTCCTTCCTTTCAGGGTTATAAGAGTCAGGCCGGGCCTCGCAAGAGCAGTCCCATAGGTGTGAGGACTGGGAGATCTGCCGGTAAGCCTGAGTGTGGAATACATCTAAATGGAAGGAGGAAGATTCCCTGGCTAGAGACCTGGGACTCTAAAGATGCTTAGGTCCTACAAAACCCCACAGCTTCAGGCTGCAGGGTGCAGAGCTTGTCAGCTAAATAAGATTAGTCCTAATCTGTGTATTGGGGACACAGGCATAAGCAACAAAAATCATGTGGGAGGACACAGCTGTAAGTCCATCCTGCTAACAGCTTGTGCAAGAGCCCCAAATTCTAACTTCGCTATTCATATTTCAGATTTTGCATGTCTCTGTGTCTATGTTTGTCATAGTGATAGAAGGCACTGAGAACATTTTGTCTTTTTTTTTTTCTTGGACATGGATGCAAAACATCCTTTGCCATGTATGTTTTCTTTCCCTCCTAGTTGATTTTTTTCTTGGCTTTTCCAAATTTAAAAAAGAACTGAAATCGTTAGTGGAGTTCAGTATGCTTATATTAGGTAGTGTTAGACAGTAAATATGTTTTTAATGTCTGACAGACAAATACAATACATACTAAAGGACTTATGGTGAATGTCATGATTAAAAATACGTTGTAGGTACTATTTGTTCTTATTCTCAGTGTACCATCCAACCGGTATTTTCTGCTGGCCGTAATGGGAGCTTGGCCACCTGTGTTGTACACACACAGCTGTAAGTGCCTGAACCTGAACCACACACCTGGCTTCTTGGATCATGTTTTGTTGTTGAGTTACTCAAATACATAGCTCCCACCTAATTCCTGCCTTGGCTTATGCACAGAAGAGGCAGAGAGGGAGAGGAAAGTGGAAAAGTGCCTGGAACTAGAAACATGGTGTGCTTTGTTCTGCAGTATGTAAGGAAGGGATTTCACAGTCATATGTGCTGCTGTCTTGTTCTGCGGGAAACACAAACTGCAGATCAGGGTTTTGTGCTGTGCACCATGAAACAGCTGAAACGTAATGATGAAGACTAGTAGTTAAGGAAGGAAATTGTTTGGGACTGGACAAAAACATGGACTTTCTTTAAAAATATTAGAAAGGAAGAGTGTGTTAGTTTTGACTACATCCAGTGTGGTGGTTGAGAATAAATGGATTTGCAACCCATGAACCCTATTAGAAGAGTGGTGTAACGTGGCAGTAAGGTGACATGCCTGTGAACCAGTAATGTAAAAGATGAGTTGCAGGCAACTGTTCAGAATGGACATTCATCAGATTAACAGGTCAATCCATGTGAGAGGATGCCTGAACTGTGCTGCAGATCAGTTAAATTTATTTTTATGCTACTCTAATACTTGCCTAACTCCCAAGCCAACATATTTTAATATAACATCTGTAGTGTCCACATATAGATGAGAAGGCAGATCAGTGACAAGAGTATCGTGGGCTCTATAGTGCCTTGCAGCAGTAGTCTGGGCTTTTTGCACAACATCCGCTTTCCTTCCTAAATCAGTAGAATTCCAAACATACTGTCTTGGCTCAATACCTGGATATAAAATCAATTACAATAAATCAGAATTGGTAAGTGTGCATCTCTGCAAAACATAAGGGGAATGTAAATCTTCATAAAGTGGTTAAAAAGTTAATAGGGTGGTTGGATATTAACCTTATGAAAAACATGAGTACCTTTTAGAAACCAATTATTTATTGTTCTAAAATAGCAACAACTCTTAAACAATAAGGGTGGAGACTTCTCGAATGAGCAGATTAGTTGCCAGTGAAATTAAGATAATCTCTCAACTTTCTGTATTTCAATGTTCATACATATTTGGAAATACAGAGCTGGCAGATGGTTCTCATGAACTACATCTGGAAATAGAAGATGGTGAGTGCATGAGTATTATTCAGCTAGGTTACGATGGAAAGATTCATGGGCTGAGGATAGTGGCATATTGCCCAAAGTTAGTTGAAGGATATAAACATGACTGATGCAGAATAAGATCAGTATGAGGGAAATGTATCTTTCAGATATGATATGGATAAGAATTTATTGGGGGGGTGGTGTGGTGTTAGAACTTAAATAGCCATTCCCTTTCTATGTTACCTTCAAATCTTTGGGTATATATGAAAATGGACCTTTTCTTGTCTTACAAATACAATCACTCTTAAAAAAAAAAGTCTCCCTGGAGACCCTCAAACGTGTGAGTGGTCAGGTTATGTGTCGCTCAAGCCAAAATTATGGGATACAGGTAGTTTGCAATAAAGTCAGTGGGCTAAAGATTCCTTTTTTCCAATACCTTCAAATAACAACTTTTTGTAAGAAAAAAAAATATTGAAAAAGTCCTATGAGACCATGTATCCTTTTGGAGCAGGTAGCATAAATGGACTCAATAGGGAAAGGGTTAACTTCCAAAACATGTGCAATTTTAGCAGAGAAAAGGATGGATGATCTTATTTTGAATCTTAATTTGCTTAGAAAGAGACCTGGGAAAAGCAACAGAGCTGTACGCAGGAGGAAGGTAAGAGGGAGGTTATCATCTCTCACATGAAATTCACACCGGCGGTGGGGGGGGGTGGTGGTGTTTGTGTGCACATGTTCAAATATTTCTTGTATAGAAGTGACTAAGGCAGTACCTGTTGGGGTGGTGACTGTATTGCTTCAGATCTGCTGGTTTGCCTGCTGAATGCTCCTCTGAGACAGCATGGAAAAGAGATCTCTCCCTTGTTACCATGTATGTGACTACACTTCACTCAAACGTGGAAGGAATGGTATCTTTCTTTCAGAACAAAGCATGGAGTGCTAAAATAGACTTCTGGGGGAGAGGGAGGTACCCCAGCACGTCAGGTACTAACTAGGTAAGGGGCAAGAAAGGGGAGATGTAAACGTGTCTCCCATGTCCTGTCTATAGGGAGAACAAGAGTTGAGCAGGCATTAAAGTTTGAAACCCTAGTCAAACTCTTTAGATGGACAATTCTCCATTTCATACAGCTTTTTTTTTTTTTGCATGTGCACATTTTTTGCTTATTTACTTACCCAAACGTGTGTGCCCAGCTAACCATCTCTTAACTGTGCATGTTCACTTTTTTTTTTTAAGTTCTTCCTGCCAGCTGGCCGAAGCAGTTGCTATTCTCCAAATTCCTCAAACTCTTCCTTATCCCTCAGTCAGCACATCAGACTGCATAGAGTGCAGCATTGGTGTGGCCTCCCCTCGAGCGCTGTGTGCAGTTTTGGGCTTCACAATGTAAGAAGGATGTGAAAATATTAGATTGTGTCCAAAGGAGTGCAACAAAGATGGTGAGAGGACCAGAGGACATGACTTCTGAGGAGTGTCTGAGGATACTCGGTGTGTTCAGCTTGGAGAAGAGGAGCCTGAGGGGTGAGCTCACTGCTGTCTACAACTACCACGTGCGGGGGGAGCAGAGAGGGAGATGCTGATCTCTCCTCTGGTGTCCTGTGATAGGACGCGAGAGAACGGCTTAAAGCTGCGTCAGGGGAAGTTCAGATCAGACATTAAAACAACGTTCTTCATGGCGAGGGTGGTCTATGGAAGGAGCTCCCCAGGGAAGCGGTCATGGCCCCAAGCTTCAAGAAGTGCTTGGACAACACTCTTAAATCTATGGTGTAACTTCCAGGTTGCCCTGGCTGGAGTCAGGAGTTGGACTCAGTGGTCCTGGGTCCCTTCCAACTCAGGATATTCTGATTCAATGCGTAGCTTATGTTTAACATGAGAGAGACTGGGAATCACCTTTTATTTAGTTTTATGACAAGGAAACAGGATCAGAGACCTCAAAAAAAAAAAAAAAAACAACCCCAAACCAAACCTCAGTACTCCTGAAATGGCCGTAGTGGGACTCACTAAATTTAGGTCAGCTGCCTTAGCCAGCACTGGTACTATGATTTACAGAATCTTTTTAATTGCTGTATATTAAAAGCTCTTTGCTGCAATACCATTAATTCAGCATTTCTGTGCAGATGGCAGCAAAAGACTGTAAATTGTGTACAAAGATTTCAACTACATAATCAGCTTTAGGAGTAAAATCTTATTTTAAGAAAAATGTTCTCCAAAGGTTTACCTTATGGCTGGAGAGAGCATTTCAGCTGCTAGTACAAGTTCCTGGTATGATGCGTAACTAGAAGACCAAGATAATTTTAAGACAGTGAGCAATGTGGCAGGGCAGGGGGTGAAGTTGATCAGCTTTACTCCCATTTTAGTGTAAAGTGGTAATGCTGTGGATTTTTATTTCCTTGGTTTGCTGTTTTCAGAATGGAAAACAGAAGTAACTGAATAGAATACTTTTAGAAAAATAAAATCTCTTACTTCTAGGCTAGGAAAAAATATGTAAACTTACACCCCCTACCAAAAAGAAGATTTTAAATGAAGTCCCAGAATTATCTCCATCAGCGAAGTGTTTGCAGAAACACCTACTACATTATACATAGACCAGTAGTAGCTAGGAGTAAGATCATCTTGAGCTCAAACCTGCTAACGGTAGAAATGTTGTTCCAGATGTGCACTACAGTGGATGCAAGTACACTTTCTGGGTAGCTGCTCTAAGAAACACCCAGTGAGGTTGGAGGGTATCGCGTACCTGGACATTTCTCATGAGCATGTGGGAGTCCAGGGCCTCCAAGGAACGCAGATGCCAAATCATCGCCTGTGCGCCTTATCCCAGAGGACGGAGGGAAGCCTGACTCGTGTTGCAGTACAACCTACAATGGAAGGATCTTCAGCTTTTTTCCCATCTGGACCAGTTCCTTTCAGCACAATGATGCACAAACACTGCTTTCGGGCTGAACCAGTACGTAATTTGGACTAAGAAGAGTCGCTTAAAAGCCAAGTGAATCCCAACTGTTGCTGAGTTGTATCACTGCATCAGCATTACACTTTGTGGTCTTGTGCCTGAAATCCCTTAGGAGGTGAGGTCCTTCTTTCTGGGCTATAATTTTATCAGAATAACGGGGAACACAGTACCTTTTCATAGCTGGGAATAAACAATTAGACTTAAACCTAATTAACATTGACAACTTTCTCTAGCTATGCAGTTTATAATCATCTTAGAAGCAAGCTGCTCAGCACTTCCTAGAAGAATACTCTTAGGTGAGGTAGTTGGTTGGAAGTATTTTCTGAAATAAAAGTTGGCATACCACTTTATGGTCTCGAACCCTGGACCAGGATTTGTTTTCCTTCGTTTCTAAGTCTCGGTGTTTATTGGATTGCAAGATCTAGCTTTCAAATTTAGTTAACATTTTGGTGTGCAGTAACTTTACAAAATATGTTTAAAATTTCAAGGTAAGTATTGATGTGCTTTTTGAACAACTATTAACATTACTTTCCTTGTTAGGAAGCAGCAGCACATCTGTTCTTCCCGCATTAAATAAGGAGAATGGATGGTAGCAGCTCTTCCTGATACAATCTGAACAGGGAGCCTCTGAACCTAGCAGGACACCGCATAGCATGTATTTTTAAAAGCTTAATGCACCATGAGATTTCTTAACTGAAATGAATAATGGTAAACAAAACCAAACCTTTCAGTGGTTTAGAATTGATTACTACTCCTATTTGTCTCCTTTAAATGGAAAATAAACACTTAAAGTATTAAGAGTTACCACTATAAATTTACTGCAGACTCACTAGTTAAAAAAGAACGGATCACACACTGTAATTTTCCGATAAACACATCTAAACCTAGACAGGGGACATGAGGCTTCTGATAAACTGTTCTGTATAATGAAATGAGTTAATGGCTCTATTTGTTTTTAACCCTGTCCTATCACTTCACAGTGTAAATGAAGCCTTTGAAGGGCTGATTTTTGCTTTAGCATTTGAATGAAATTAAAATGAAAAAGACTTGTAAGTATGTGTAATGGAAAAAACACACAACAACAAAGCTTTATTAGAATGGTCAAATACTATTTCTTAATTCCTGTAGAGTATCACTGGAGGAAACTGGAATATGCAGAAAACAAAACCAAGAAACTTCAGTCTGTCTCCAACCTACCTCACTTTGTATCAAAATAACCTTCAGGAAAGATTTTATACAGCAGTATTGCATATATTGCAGAAAACAATGTAGTCTCATTGCAGAATATAAGAAACAGTTTTCAATTAATTCTACAATGTAACTTACTAAAAGAGATAAAGGAAAACATAAGGTATTCAATTTAGAATTCTGTCCAGAAACCACTGACTTTCTATCCTGTTTTCCTTTAAATAAGTAAACACATTTTTACATGCAAAATAAAAAGTTGTCTGCTTATGAGGTAGTTTGTTCCTCTTGCTACTGTGTTCCTCCTGAAATCCAGATGCATCATCACTTTTTTTTTTCAAAAACAGTTCCAATTTAATATTTCTAATTGCAATTTATGCATTTTTCTTCATTGCATGAATAAAGGGAAAAACATCTTTCATATTTACCTTTTCCCCTCAAACTACCTTCTCCAGAAGCTCATTGAGTAGAAACACAAAATTTCTTGACACACAAAAGGGAGATGGGTACAATACACTTGCATTGTTTGGATTAAAAGTTCATATAAATACAAACCCATTACTCTGAAATCTTTATTACGGGAAGTGTGAAATCAGCACAAAGCGCCTAAGCATTCTACACAGCCTCGCAGCGGAAGAGGAAGGCTAACGCTCGCCTAGCGCTCTGAATTGCTTTGCAGAGGCTCTCTAGGATACCTGCACTCCGACTGCGGCGATGTCCCGTGCAGCCTGGAATGGGTTTGAAACTACAGAAAGTCCCGTAATATCGGAACACCAAATGAAAGAAAACGGTGGCGTTTCTGTGCACTCAGCCTCCTTTGTAAGAATCTGTGAACACTGCTACCAACTCAGATGGTAAAGCACACGGTTTTCGCCTTTAATTTGGCTTCTTTAAATTGCCAACATTGCAAAAGAAAGGAGAAACAGCTCTGGGTACCCTGCACAGCAGAACTGCAAGGAAATACAGATCTTCTCGTGTGTAGCTTATGAGTTTAGTGTGGAAAGAACTTTAGCGCTTATCCAGTCTGTGCAGGAGGAACAAAGCTCTCCTGGACCAGTACCAATTTCTGTGAGCTTTGCAACAAACCCCCCACACTGCTCATGTTCCAGCTTTGTCTCAATTTCCCTTTTTGTTAGCTGGCTTTTTTAGCTGGCTACCTATACTCTCTTCAGAAAAGAAATGTGACTGCAAGCATATTCAGTAACAGATTCAAACACTCATTCCATACTCTGTTATCTACTTACATTTTATTACAGACTAATATGAAACCATCTCATATTCATACTAGAATTATTTTAATTACTTGTGAGCAAACTTAAACCAGTCTTGAATGTTTATATTTATTGCAAGCAGATTCATGTCTCCTGCTTATATATTCTACATAAGGATCCAAAATGTGACTGAATATAAACAAGTTATATTTGGTTATCTACAGAAATAAAAGTTAAAAATAGCACTGAAAAGAAACTTTACAGTAATGTATTCACACACTGACTCTTCAAATCAAATAAATGAAGTGGTATAGGATAATCTAAATATTAGATTTGAAGGCTGATTTATTTTTAAATAAATGCACCTATAATTGTACAGTTAAAAATAAGTGTCAGTATTTGGTGCTGATGACTACAGACATCGTTAATGTTTAATGCACAGATAACTACCCCCCACCCCCCATACAGCAACTTTCGCAGATTCTACTTTACATTAGATCATGAAAGGACATTTAAAATGCAATGCGTACATAGCACAGAATTTATGTCAGAGACAGCGCAGATTAAAATTCTGTGAATTTTCATAAGGTAAAAAATTAAAGCTCTATAAACTGATTTTTAGATTGTTCTGCAAAGTAGAATCACAGACTTTTTCACTTTCATAATACTTTCACAAATTTCCATTAAAGCTTTTGTAACAGAGACAGTAGCATGAGCACAATGATCCCACTGGCTTCCAAAAGAAAAGTAGTGCAGTTGCTCAATTAAGCTATTTTTTCCTTTTATATTTGCAAGCCAGTTGGGTCAAGACAAACAGGCTAATGCAAGCAAGAAAGTAAACTGTAAGCTTTTACATTAAGTGGCTGAACAAACACTTATTGTACATGGTAAAGCAAAAAGGATCTTTTGCCAAAAGCCACTGCAGGAATATATGAACTTTAGTGGCTGAAAAGCTTGAAATACTTTCTAAGTCTTCACATACATTTGGTTAGCGCTTACCAGTTTCAAGACATTTATAGGAGCAGTTATGGAGACACTATGCTGTTAAAGCTGCAACAATTTAAACAAGGCAAGTTAGGAAGTTATATAGGTTTTTATACTTTTCCCCTTTAGTTCTTTTTTTTTTTAATACATAACAAGCTGTCTCCTTTCAGTGTCCCATCCGTAATAAAACATTCTAATGCGTTTTGCTCTAACTTCTACTTTTCATCTTTGTATCGTCTGATCCATTTACAACGAAACTCCAAGTTAACACCTGCTGCAGTGGACTAGGTTTGCATGGCAACAGTGACAGGGACTGAAGCAAAAGCACATCAAGTGAAACCAAGCTGATGTCTTATAGTTTTTTCCATTAAATGGTCTATTTTAACAAAGCGGAAAAACTTTTAAAGGTGAAAGTATTGCTAAATCAAAGCAGAAACTTCCGCTTAAATTCAAGCATTCTTTCTCCTCCAAAAAATGACATGTTGAACTAAAATTTCCCAAGCACGTATATAGGTGTTCCAGCCTAGATAACATTGTCAGTCATTTCTCAGTGCAGGGCTACATGAAGTTTGCAATGAAGTGCTTTGTTAGTAGGCAGAACAGGAATGCAGCATTTTCAAAAACATCAAGCAAAAATCTCCTTATTTAAGGCTAAAAGATGGAACTCAGAAAAGTAAAAAAGCAGGAGGCTTTATAGAGTAAAAAAGCTAGCAGTAATAGTACAGCACTGGAAGTACAGCGCTCTAATGGCCGCTATCACAAACACCAACAAAACATCGATAGTTTGGGTGAGACTGACAGAGCAAGAGACCTATATTTCTAATTTGACATTCATTAGAATTTTAACATTCAGCCACAACTCCACTCTAAGCTAAATTTAAGTGGCCAAAACTCATAGGTATAAAAAAAGCCTTCAAAACATATACTTAAAAAAAATAGAAATGGTGTGTTAACAAATGTATGCGTAAAACAGATTTATAAATAGCTACAGTATGAAAAATATTTCAGTGCAAAGGCAATTTTAAGATTTCTAAAAAATACATTACAAATAATTTGTTAACTACACACAAGAAATTTGTCACTGCTACTGGTATAAAATTTATACCCATATTAACTTTTTAAAAATATATACACCAGTGTTTTATGTAGGGGACGGTTCTAACTGACCAACATTCAAGTCTGCAATGGCAAGTATATGTACACACACCCACACACGTATGCATGTATTTGAAAATGTTACTGCTATGAGGACATTCTTCGAAACCTAAAAGTGCTACATGTTAAATGGTAAAAATACCTTCACCTGTGGTGCTCACCATTAGACTTCTTAAAACTCTCTTATCTTTGGTATACTGAAAATTTCACAACCCACTTTACAATCTCTGCTCGTCCCAGGGCATTTTAAGAATATTTCACTGTTTGTTTAATGCAAAAATCACTCGGAATATTGTGAGGACACTTCCTAGGAAGTTGATTTTTCTTTTCTTAAAAAGTAAATTAGTAAGTAAACCATTTTGCCTCTGGTTTTTTGTTTGTTGGGTTTTTTTAAACACAAAAAGGGAAATAATTTTTCTCTGCCACCCTAGTCCATTCAAAAGACAACTAACAATATCTTGGCCAGGTCTTCCAATAAAGGCTGCAGCTCTGATTCCAAATATTTTGTTTTCACATTCAAGTAAATTTTTAGCTAATGTCCTCCCAGAGGTATTTAATGACTATGGTTATTAACCAGTTCTAACCACCAGGCTGAACCTGATTGAAATCAGATTCCTCCTTCAGATATTTTTGCACCCCAAAATAAAACACTGGACTAAAGAAACAAGACAAGGACACAGCTAATAGTTGAATTAGTGCAAGGTACCATAAACGTAGCAGAGAAAACAGAAGTGCAAGTTGGCTGTCGTTCTTCAAGTCATTCAGACAGAATCCTCGCAGTCAAACTAGTTTCTCTATCTCGACTACAGTTCAACTGCTGGTAAGCAGCCGTGTGCCACCTCGTGGTTTGCTTGCAAAAGTTAACGGTTGTGTGCTTTGTAATACATCTACCAAGCCGATGAGCCAGTATTTAGCCATATACACAAAAAAATAGCAGAATTAAGAGGATGAATCCAGATAGTAAAAGATGCTTCTTTGGAAAAACAGCCTTTCTTCTTCTAAGGAAAAAAATGTATCAAAAAACCCCTTAATATATAATACTTTCTGCTATGCCTATTTTACGATCACAGGGATAGGAAGTGGGAAGACGGGGTACTCTGCGTCTTTGACAAATTCACAAAAACCTTTTAGGCAAAATGCTTACATTCAGTTTTGGAGCAGATATCAACCTTGATGACATTTACCTGTTTAACAGCCAACTTGACTTCATACAGTGTGCACATACTTTACACAAGGATTGCTTTGCCTATCTTTCTACCGGGGAAACTAACTGAAAACCAGACATAGCCCTGATTTGGCCACTTACAAGGAAGTGAACATTAGAGAGTGTTTCTTGAAAGCAGATTTGCACAGAGGAAACACCAGTTTGTTCTACAGAAAGAGCAAAGAAAGAGAAAGGACAGAGGAAAATCAGAAACAGCACTTGTTAAATATGCTTTAGGAGACTTTCATTGGAGATAACTGAGGTCATTGCTTCTGGCTGAAAATTAAAACTGTTGATCCTCAAAATGTAGGTCACTGACTGAAACTATGCACTTCAAGTAACAAAGAAAATGACTAAAGATGACAGAAGCAGTAAATGCACAAAAGTCTTGACACAGGATGAAGAGAATTTTTAGTGCTACCAGTCTCACAGTACCAGACTGTGCAGATTGTTCATTGCTCCAGTAGTTCAAAACATAAAAAGAGGCCTACTGGCCTGGAAGGGTTCATACTTCTAGCTCTTGATCCTATTTGTCTGAACACTACCTCAGACAGCAAAAGCCACATATAGTTTAATATATTTCTGTGACATGTTTGTTTCCTGAAAAAAAGAAATAAACAAAACCACAGTTTTTAAAGGCTTGACTTGGTGTTCTGTCATACAGACGTTTCCAAACCTGACCCACTGTAGCGGTAGCCTGCACTGGAACGGCAATGCTTATTGGAATAGCCAAAGACAGACGGAAGTACTGAATAATCAACGCCTCTCCAGTGCGTAAACATCATTTTTTTAGAATGAGAATTAGACCTTCTTGCTGGGGAATTGCTGCAGTCACTGCTCCTGTATCTTGGGCTTTTCAGACAGGCAAGAGGTGTGAATTCCGAGATGTGCTCCCGACAGTGCCTCGATGCATTCTGTTAAAAGGGAAAAAAACCCAAATACATAGTAAATAGATGGTTTTGGAGCTAAAAGTCTACAATTGTGTCCCTTCATAGGGCCATTGGCATAATAATGCCTTTCACTAGATCACCACTCTGGCTATTTGTTTCATGTGAAGGTATAACCCCTCATGTTGAGCAATCTCAACCACTTTCAACATGATTAGTTGTATACTAAAACCTACAGAACCAGGCATAGTTTTACACATAATCTCTAAACCTGATAATGGGGCTCTTCAGAGAACAGATGAAGACAGAGTCTACTTTCAAGTTGAATTGTTTTAAATTGAGTTTATTTAATTTTGCAGTCTCTCTTAGTACATCTTTTTATCTCTGAACTTCTTTAGTCAGGACTTCTTATGGGGAATTTTAAGACAGAACAGATTCAAGGTCTTTGCCCTCTACTTCCAAAGAGAGGGAATTCTTTACAGTCTGTTTGTGCTAATAGTTGAAAGTTCCAGAGCTTTAATGCACTTGCTTTGTACTTCTAAGCCGTAACTGATTTCGGACTTAAGCTTAGGTTACACGTTGCATCTATACAGACAATTTATACTACACATCACAATACTACCTTGCTCTAATTGTCCATTAAAATTTATCTGTACCACTTAATTGCTCCATACTCTGGCAGAATCGACACTTCCACTCAGGAAATACTCAGGCCTACAGTAACACCACGGCTGCATGACAAGACCCTGGAACACGTGCACAAACTACAAGAAAATTAGCACAGCACTTTCCCCAATGAGTTTATCTAATTCTTCTCACTAAATGCACATATAATTTCCAGGTATAGAGGTTATGTGATGGTATTTAAGATATAAATGCATTATAAGCATGATTCAAATCAATGTTATCAAACACTCTCTCCAAGAATGGTATATAAGCCAGGTAATTCTCTGTTCTTAATCATCCCCTTCCTCCTTCCCTGTTAACAGCAACCCAGTAGTAAAGGGGACAAAAGCACAAAATTAATATTAATGAGGTAGCGTACAGAAGTTTGGCTGAGATTTAATAATACACTTTTAATGCCAATCACAAGCTTGAAACACTACTTTTGCATAACCGAGAGCAATCAGAAAGCTCTCTTACAACAGTTACTCTTGGAAAAGTCAGCAACCTATACCAAACTGCTCACTAACAGTGAGGTCTGGGTTCTTTTAAACACACATATAGACCAAATACCAACATTAATACAGAAAAATGTAGATAAGCAGGTAACAGATTAGCAGACTTTGTTTTGGAAATATTGGAGGGAGTAGTCATGCACTGTATGGTAGCTATTTTTCCTATTCTTCCAGCTAGAAAGTGAAGCATTTTAGTTACCATATGTATTTCTAAAAATAAAATCATGTGTTTTCCACACATAGCTCCAAGGAAAGCGCTTTCAATCTGCCATGCCTGAAGCTATTCAATAAAGCTGGGGTTTTCTACTACTACTTGTCTAGCAGTCATTAAAAGCAAATCAAGGCACCCCTCAACTACCTTGAAGCCCTACAGCCCACACCAGCACATTACATCGCATTTGTCCTCTTCACACATCGGTACTTTGCACCTTAATTCTTCATGTGCTGCTTTTGGGGTCAGGAGAGCACGAAGGGACTGGAGCAGATACGGCATCCAGGTGGGAACGTGACTGAGTAAAAAGCGTACCTTCGCACCTATACTTGTTTGTGTAAGCAGTGGCGTGGCAAGGAGATGATGTAAAGCAGAGAACGTCGTTCTGCTGCCCTAACATTTGGAGGATCTGGGAGCTCACCCCTCCCGCTGCTGGCTCAGGTACTTGGCAAGGCTACCGCGCTTCTCTCCTGATCCGAGGCCGCGATGCCGCGAGGCACCGGTCTGTACAGGACACCTTACTCGGGCAGATGGTGTCGGACGTACCGCCCCAGCCTCCTGACCCGAGGTCCTATTCACAAGTAACTCGCTTCCTTTTCTGCGGTTATCTGCCTGTTGTACTGTCTGCATTTGGTCTATATATGTATTCAAGAGCATGAGAGATGATGGATAAACTGCTTGTGCGTGAGAATTACTTCTGACTCCTTGTATTTTACACTGTGGTGTAATGGAAGTACACTCTGCAATAACGACTGCGGTTCTTACAGAAGCAACGTCACACAACACTATACATAACACAATGTGTTTACAGGACTTTAATATGGGTATATTGATTCAGTGTTTTGCTTTACATGAGTAAGCGTCTGAGACAAAAAGATCTTACCTGTGGCATGGAACATCTCTTGCAAAAACTAGGCTTTCCAAGTAAAACATAACGATTTTGTATCAATATTGATAAAGTACATCAAAAACTCTGGAGGAAACAGTTGATTTGTGAATAGCACAGTTCACCAATAAAAATTAATCCAAACTGGCAACACGTACAGTACTGTTACCTAGCTTTGATCTAATTATGGCTCGGAAGCTGAAAGGTTTCCTTCAAGAAGTGGCCCATCGCTGTTCGCCAGTGCATTTAGGGCTGTTTTATGTCTCATACTCTTCTGCAAGGATGAGGAAAAACAGTGAGACTCTTGCTGAATACAAGAGGGAAACGTGAATGAATTGTACCATTTGGTACAAACGTAACTATTGTAGCAAAGTCCTGTAAAAGTGAGGGATTTTCTGATAGATTTAAAAAGGAAAAGTTATCCAGTGTAAAACAAGGTTTCTATTTCTTGATCCTGAGGTTAATCCTTTGAGCCACTCTGAGGATGTTTTAAATTCCATTTCAAACTCTGTTAAAAATACCTAATGACTCTCAAAAGCACTTAACTGTACCATGACCAAGTACCATGGGCTCTGCATCCTGCCCCTCTGACAATAACCTGCACCGAATGGGAGAGGTCCCCGTGATACGAGGCCAAATCGACTCCAAATTAAGGAGCGGACGCCTCGCTTCGCTACTCCCCAGAAGAGCTGGTACGCTGAAGGGAGTGCTACACACGGAGGTGACGGGGCCGGTGCTAACGAAGGCTGACTTACAGCTTAGTCATTACACCACGGGGAGAGAGGGCAGGGGAGTCACCGAGGTAACTTCTTCCACGGGATTCAAATATTGCCACAGCAAGATCCATTTCTTTGTTTTCCACAGAAGGGGAGCCCAACACGTGAAAAAGGCAACAGCTTGCTGGTGACCAGCTTTCTAAGAGCCCCGCGCGGTTGTTGCAGAGCAGCTAAGCCCATTAAGGAACGGAAGAATGATGAATCCCCAGAGAGGCTTCCCCAGGCAAAAGTACCACTTCGGGTTTCCCCAAGCGCAGCAAAGGGTACAGATCTCGTAACAAAGCTGATGGGCTGATCTTGTGACTGAAGTGAAAGCGAAGTACAAAAACATCAGTCAGAAGCGAAGAGAAAAAGAAAAATATTTCTTAAAAAGGGATGAAAGCACAGAAGTTATTTACAGCTCAGAATCTAAACACCTGGTATTTCAGCTACAAAATATTTGGGATTGCTGAAACTGTCAATCACAGTGACAATTATAAAAATGAAAAGAGGACAATTTAAAGTGAATTTGTATTTTCCCTAACAGAGCTGCTGAGCTTCTGCTATTAATGAAAGAATAAAGGAAAAGGAAACATAATTAATGTAGATTGGATATACTAAAAAAAAAAATACATACCCTCTTGCTTTTTAAAAGTAAAGGCTGAAAGAAACCTCACAGCTGCACAATTTCAAGTTAAATCACAAAATTCAGCTTCTTTCATTGAGCCAGAGAGTCACTGGGACTGCATGTATGACAGACATGAGCAGATTTTGACCAAAATTACCAAAAGACAACAGATTCCTCCAAAGCTTTTGCAGAATTAAGTGGTTTAGCCCAAGACAACAGTTCATATGTGTATGTATATATAAATATACATGCACATATACATATACTTGTAGGTACATATATGTATTTGTATATACACATATGCATATATGTGTGTGTACAGATTTCTCTATCTCTCTCTCACAGAAAAGCTCTCCCAAAACAGAACTAGATCTGGAATGTTTACAAATCTCTGAATGATAATGATGGTAAGCAATCACCCACCACACACTGGAGTGACTTTCAAATAACTGAAAAACTCAGAAGAGTAAGAATTGCTTCAAAGGCTTTATATGATCTTAATTGCCTGAGGAGAATTAATTTAGTAACCTGGGAGGTGGCTGCTGGTCCTAGGTTAATCTTGTCAACTGTCCCAGAAGCCCTTTCTTACAAAGAAGCAATATAGCTTAAAGGAATGCAGTAAGTTTAAAAATAATTGGTTACAAGCTCAGTTCAAGCCAATCCTAAAGCACTTAAAAGCCAATTTTAGCCAGAATTTTCAATAGTGAAAAAAAACTTTGTGTAGTTTCCCTGTGACTTACATAATTACAGTCATTTTTATTGACTATATATTTTTGAAGGGGGAAAGAAAGAGGAAATATATTTTTTATCTTCACCAGTTAAGAAATCAAGATCTAAAATCTGCAATGGAAACCAACAGTCTCCTAGTATTAAGTAAAAAATAGTTTTCTTGCAGACTCTAGGGAAGCCAAGATTTACTAGCATTTCTTCTACTTTTGTATTATATTAAATGTCATAAACTTCTGGATCTTGAGCTGTTTTCTTTCTAGGAAGAGCACAGAATTTCATGAAATGGAATATAAAGAAAGCTCAGCTTCAAAATGCATGCTGGAAATAACTTATTAATAAAAAAGTTGTATTTTCTTCTATCACAACAGAGCAGATATATTAATATATTCCAAAGATCACTTAAATGGCTTCTAGTACCACATTTTCTATATGATGCTAGTAACATCAGCATAATCAGAATTATCACTTCTTTGTGTGGCAACTATTCCATTTACTCGGGTACATGACATGCATTCACCTACAGATAGACCAATGATTAAAACGGGGACCTAAGAATCCTAGATTCTTGAGGCAGAAACATTATGTAAAATTCAGTAACAACAGTGACAAAAATGGTAGTGACAGACTGTGACAACGATTCATAGAATCTTTGAGATAAGCAAACAGAAGAAGGAAAAAACTATACTAAAAAGTATTCTTCTTCAAAATATAGTTGACGTGAATCAGAAATGGAGATAATGAGTACGGTAAATAACTTCTGATGATAAACTTTTTACTGTCCTTTGAATGAAATGGCCAAGCATGCAGAAAGGCAGAAAAAAGTCACCTTTTGTTCCATTAGAAACTTAGACTGCTTGAAGTCTGAGAAAGCATAAAGATGGTGGACTGCTCAACAGAAAGGCACTGATGTTTAGTCTGATTTCCCCAGAAGATTGTAGGAAGCAACCGTGCACATCATTTATGTTTAAAGCAAGGTAGCAGTTATTTAGACAAAGCGGATTGGAAGACAGGAAGAAACAAAGAGAGGGAAGAAGAAACACAAGGCATATATCTGGTTAAAAGTCAAAGATTTTCTACTAAATATTAAAAAATGAATATTGCCAGTGCTAAGCCCAAAGTCTGCTTTACAACTAATTCATTTTCCAGCACTAATATACAATGTCCATAAGAAATGCTGTAATACCTTTGTTTGGCGCTTTTGTCTGCTAGCTTGTTTCTTTGCATTAACCCCTCCTCATTCTCTCTCTTTAGACTTTTAAATTAAGCATGCACAACCTATACTGAGATCAACTTCTTCCACAAGTAGCATATATGGCAAAGAGACATCTGTTAAAGATATCGAAATAGAAAAAGCTAAATGCTGAACTGCCTAGGAATACTTTTCTGCTAATCTTTATTCTTTCCTCTCCTCCTGAGGTGGGGCATCTTAACAACTGTACATTCAAGGAATACAGAACAATGGCAAGGGGGTTACTTTGCAGGTATGAGAGAAGAATTTTCTACCTTTGCCAAAGCGGAAATTTTACTTTCCTTGGAAGCAAAGTTCCTTCATTCCTTTCCTCTTAATGCAAAGTATCTTCTCGAATAAACATCAAAATGCTAACTAATCCCTACACACACAGTTGCTGGTAACTCATTATTTTAACCTACCAGTGGCAGTTGATGGGCTGAAAAGGACACGGGCAGTAACATTAAGTTTTATGCTCAACAACTCTACTGTCCTTTACTTTCTAATGTATATAATATATGAAAGTTTGTTGGGGTGAAAAAAACAGGTAACATTTTCTATTGAGGTTGCTTTGATGGCCCCAGAATAGTACCACGCTTCCCACAGAACCTGGCTTCCCTTTCAGCCTCAGCAGAGCAGACCTGTATTTACACAGTAGTTTCTCCTTTGGGGCTGATTAAAAGAAAGGAGACAACAGATCTTAAAATACTCTTCCCATTGGCACAGCAAGACACATTTATGTAGAAATAATGTGTCAGAACAGGCAAAATGTAAGTTGAAATATAAAAGAGGAAAAAATCATGAATAGAATATGAGTAAGTTTTAATACATATGTTTTTGTAACAGGCACAGCATCAGTATAAAATAGTTTCCTAAGAAAGTATTATACTGCACAGATCATGCAATATGAATGTTGGCATGAGTTTACTACGTATTCCTTACCAACATCCCATATATTAATCACATTTATTTTAAGTGTATAAATTCTAGATTCGTTCAATAATAAACACACATGCAGTTGTCGAGTCCCTCGGTATAGGATTGCAAATGCTTGTGCAAATCCCTACTTTAAGGGGGATTTCAGTAAAACCACATGCTCCCTTCCTACCAGTTTTATTTTGAGCTTAGGTTATTTTAGCTGGTTTTCCATTTTAGATAACTATGCTCAGCTTGCATGGTAAATGCTAAAACGACCACATTAGAGTTTCATTTATGCAGTAAAATGACTTGGTATGAAAGACAATGACTTCAATTCAGGGGTGCGGGCAGTGCCTCTGAATACTCTACAACAGCAGGAACAACTGCTGTCCAGGCCGATGCAAGTGCCTCCTATCTGGCCTCATGGAGATCCCGATCCCCTTGCCCTTCTTATCTCCTCAAATCAGGAATCCTGTTGAGCCATGTACCTGACTCCCACCGTCCTCATCAGCCGATTTCCCTGTGGCTGCTGGTAGAGGCACAGGGGTTGCCCCAGGATTCAGGTAGATACCACCACGTAAACAGTTAGCAGCGTCTTTCACCATACCACTCAGAAGTGGCTGGTATACAACCGGTGACGCACACCACAGATGGGGAACCTCTCTTCTAATCTGGTCTCTAACCTTGAAAGAGGTCTCATTATTAGAGACTTGTGATACAAAAAACTAACTTCACAATGAAAAATATTTTTACCTGGATTCTTTCTGTTGCTGTAGGCCACAACTGTCTGCATAAGACCTTCTTGAGAACATCTGGAAGAAGGCTGACAGTTATGAGCAGAATTATACCCAGCCATGCAGGACCACTAGACAGCATTTGCATGAACACATAATACATCCTCTGATAATTGAGAAAAGGCCTAGTAGGAAAAAGATTAAAGAGATTATTACTCTTCAATACACAAGAGAAAGAGTGGCAATGTTAAATATAAAAATTATGACAGTGATTAAATACTTCAGGTTCAACTTCCCAGTTTGTGGGAGTTCATCCATCCCAGTTTTCTCAAAAAGAGATCTAAACAAGTGCTGACTAGAGATAACTACCTTCCTCGTGCCTTCCAGGCTGCAGGAAATATCATGCTGTCCTCCCTCCCACACTGCCTCTCCCTTGCAAAGATAACCAAGTTACATTCTTATCCTGTCAATGCTTTTTCATCTACTCCTTATCCTGCCCCAGATACTTCCCACCTTTCTTCTCAGCATCCCACCCATCACTTCCCTCCTCTTCCCCAACACACACTCGTTTGTAATGTATCCTCAGAGCAAGGCTCGCTGATGACAGCTTTTTTCTGTATGTCTCAAGCTCCCCATAGCATCTCTGATGGTTTCATGCTATGCTCCCTAACCTACTCGCCACATTTTCATCTGCCCCCACTTTCACCACCTTCGCTTCCGTGTTTCCCTGTATCTCCATGGCAGCTGTGTGGTCATTAAAATGCCATCACTGTACAGTTATGGGCACCAGAGACCATGTTTACTGAGAGCAAAGATCAACAGACAGTTTGTAGCAACACTGCAGTGTAAAGCCCTCCTACGAGTAGGGCAGTCTCCTGCTAGTTTCCAAAATTTGATAGAAGTCTTTACATTCTATAAAGGTAATCAAATTAAAATACATGGCTGCATGTAAATAGTCACATCTCTAATACACAGCAAGGCTGACTAGAAAACATTATCGGGGAAAGTGTCACTTCTGCAAACTGTTTTCATTCTGATGCTGAAGAAACTGAGATCTGATCTTACTGGGGAAAAAAAAAAAGAGGCTACTGCATATCCAAGGAGTTGACAGGTAGTTACTCATTTGCAAAGGGCACACTGAAATACAGATCCTTACTCCAAATTAAATAGCACCTTAATCATGATGCAACAGTTAGTCTCTGCTTTCTCTCTGGTGCCTCAAAACGTTTACTTATGCATACAAAGTAGAACAGCTCCCGCAGAAGAGGTTAGAAAAGATAACCTTGTAACTGGGTGCTCTACAGGTGAGAAACGCAAACTCCAGCTCCTGATGGCAATCGCACATAGTAAGAACTTGGAACTTCTTTCAACTTGATCTCCTACCCAAAAATTTCAGTTTCAAGTATACAGAATTTTTTTAATAGAAAAAAAGCCACCAAAACAAACCACTTTCAATCAGCTATGTACAAGAGCTATACTAATTCTTAAAAAGCTTCTTACCAACAGTAGAACAAGCAGGTGCTCAGGCATCTACAGTAAATCTACTTTGCTAAAGAAGGGGGCAAATACTGAGCTCAAACAGAGGACTCCTGGCCATCCACACAACTTCCACGTGAGTTCCACTCCCCGGCTCTAGTTCAGACCGCTGCACCCAGTTCCCTCCAAGACAAGCCCAGCAGGCAGGGGCTAGCCCCGAGCTGCATAGTCGTGATCTACTCTGTGATGTTTTGCCTCAGATCAGCAGCCTCAGCTCCTTGAACCAACCCTTGGACTGCTTTTGACTGACACGGCTGAGATAGCCCCAGTGGCAGTCTGAGATCTGATATTCTTCTCTAAGAATATTTTAGCAGACATTCAGTGAAAGAAGAGCTGAGCATTCTCTAATTAGCTTTACTGATGCTTTTAAAATGTGACTGCTGTTGGGAGTTCTGCAATATCCAAAAGCTAAATTTCATTCTGTTTGGGACAAAAAGGTGATATATGTAACAACTTCATGTTTCTGAAACAACATTTGCAATGCAGTTTATATTAAGGTTCATACCAAATAATTCCTCCCCAGAGCAGAGAAAAGATAATGTAGAATACCAGTGAACCCCAGATCATGAAGTGATTTATCCACGTCCAATAGTGTGTATCTAGTGCAAGCTGAAAAAAAACAAACAAGATTATACGGTCTTATTAATATGTTAATGTGTCTTAATTCTGCAACAGAATACTCAGCAGGAGATGAAATAAAATGACACCATTTGAAAAAAGGGAAGGATTCTACCCAGAACTAGCTAAAAAACCTTTTTTACTTTTGAGCACAGTTAAGAAGGCAGAGATAGCAAAATCTGTATTTAATTTAAACTAATACGACAATATATGGTCATAGAGAGAAATGAATATAAGTAACCAGCAATTCGAAAATGAGCTCTAAGGAAGTTTCAATGGATAAAATACAGCATACCTTACCTTCAATGTAACTGTGAACACAAGCACAGTGAACACCAGTGTTCCAAAGGTCCAGTTTCCAAACATCTATAAAAAATGGTCCAAAGCACTTATAGGTAATATTGTCCACAACTTTGTGAATTGTCCAGAATAAACCTCTTAAAGCTATGTACTGCTTTGTATCAGGAACTGACACTTAAAGCAAAAACACTGAATTCTTACATGATCTACCCAGTGCAAACTGTTCTGGTCTCTTGCCCTCGTGTGTACACACCTCAGACTTCATACAGACAGGAAAAAAACACAATCAATGCACTCAACCTGAAGTTAGTTCACAGGTATGTTTCTTAATAAAAGTCAAATGTAGCACAGTTAACAAATCACTGAGATTTACAAATGAACTGCAGTAATTTCATCAATCTTCTTGGACACCGTCTTTTCTCTGATCTCCCTTCTCTGCTGTACTTGGCATCCCACAATCTCTTGGAGATTCAACAGCACATTATACAGATGAGTAACAGTGTAAGAAAGTATGTGATAACCATAAAAGCCATTAAGTACGTAAATGTTCAACACACATTTTAAGATAAAACACTTTTGAATTGATGATTTTCCCCCCACCTGCGTAATGAAACAAAAACACTTCAGCTTTTCAAGTGGGCAGAAACAATCATTAATGCTGATGGAGGGAAGAACTGGTGGTGAATATGGTCACGGAGGATTGCCTGGACTGCAGCAGCTATGAGATGACCAGGTTCAGGATCCAAAGAAATGTTGGCAAAGTAACCAACAAAGTTAGGTCACTGTATTTTAGGAGAAGAGACTTTGGTTGACTCAGGGTATTGCACCCATGAAAGAGAAGGGTGCCCAAGAGAGCTGAATGATTTTGAAAGAGACAGCTGCTGAGATCTCATGAACATTCCTGCAGGAGGACATGGAATTTCAGCAGAAGACCCAGTTGGCCAAGCAGGACGTTTCTCAATGAACAAAAAGGCAAAATGGGAGCTTACAAGAGATGACAATATGGGCAGGCAGCAAACAGGTAGCATAAAAGCATTACTTGGGTACAGAGGAACAAAACCACAGATGAAGCCTGGCTCAAACTAAGATTAGTGAGAGGTGTTGAGGGTGACAAAAAGGATATTTACAGGTATCCTTGTTTCAAAGGGAAAATATAAGTCCACTGATGGAGTGGTAAGACAAACTAGTGGAAGGTATTAAAGAAAATGCTTAAGTATTCATAGCCTGGATATTAGTCTTCACGAACAAAACCTGCTCCTTGCATTTGACAGCAAAGCTCAGGAACAAAAGGAGCAGTCAACAGTGTGAGAGCAACGGGTTAAGGAGGGAGAGCCGTGGATGCAATCTATTTTGAATTTAGCAAGGCATTTGACACTTGTCTCAGGCAGCATTCTCATTTGGAAGGTAAGGAAGCAGGGGCAGGGTAAACGGACTACTACTTGAGTTGAAAACTGGCTGAACCACTGGACTCAGCAGTTTGGTGATCAGTGTCCTTGATGTTTGGCTGGCTGCTGGTAACCAGTGAACCACACTCACTAAGGACTGATACTGGGGCTGGTACTGTTGAGTATCTCTGTCAGTGGCCTGGATGGTGACAGAGACAGCATCACGAGCAAATTGCCAGGTGATACAAAAATAGAGAATAGCTGACATAATGAATGGCAGGGTTTCAATCCAGAGGGACCTCCGCTGATTTGAGAAGTGGACTAACAGATATCTCATGAAATTAAATAAGGAAAAGTGCAAAGTTTTCCACCTATGAAGGAGTAACGCCATATATTGGAACTGACTGGCTGAGCAATGCCCCTGATGGAAAGGAAGTTGCAGTGGGGTTACAGTGGACCCCGGGTTGAATACCAGCCTATACTGCGCTCTCTCTATACATCAGGGAAACGGCAAACTGAGCTGTATTGGGAGAACATGGCCACTGAAGAAAGGTTATTAATCCCATCTACTCAGCTATAGTGAGCTTGAACCTGGAACACTGTGCCCAGTTTTGGGTCCCTCAGTTCAGGAAGGACATGAAAAAAAATTGGAAAGGATCAAGTGGCAGGCAACCAAGGTGGTTAGCAGTCTGTAGCTCTCCTGTGAAAAGAGGTTAACGGACTTAATTAGTCTGGTGAAGGGGAGGTTAAGGAACAACCTAGTAGCTGCCCACAAAGATTTGAAGAACAACTACAAAGATGAAGAAATGGAATAGACCTCTCTTCAGCAACAAGAAAAATTCTGCTTAGGTATTAGGAGAATTTTTTTCACTGCTAAGGCAGAAAAACATTGAAACAGGTTGCCCAGGAATCTCCATCCTCAGGGATACACAAAACCTGAAAAAGGCTAGACAAAGCCTTGAGCAACTTGACTTTAATTAGCCCTGCACAAAGCAGGGAGTTGAACTGGATCACCTCCAGGGTCGCTTCCCATCTACATTATTCTATATGAGCTCGCCCAGTATTAGATGACGGGGATCCATGTGGGCAAGTGATCGCATAAACATGCTGCCGTGGGAAAAACTCTGAATGGAGACCACGGCCAGCCACAAGACAGAAATCTGTAGGAAGCTAGGCTGAGATAATCTGATCAACTGAGAATGGAAAATCATTTAAAAAATAAACAAAAGACTGGCTGAAAGATTCATTATTCTGAGTAACTGTTTCATTATTTTAAAATTACTCAATGTGTAACCAAGTGTACAGTACATGAGATGAAGTGCAGAAAACCTTCAGCATTTTGACGTTTTACTTTGATATGTAATATAATTTTATAGGCTCATGCCATCATTACAACATTTTGTGTGCCCTAAGAAAAATCAGTGCAGTTAAAACTGGAAAGGAATCTGGTTCAGGAACTTCAAATTATGCCATTTACTGACTTTCTTCTTGCAGTTAAATTTTACAATACTCGCATGTTATATCTGGCATCTCCCAGAAAGCCTAGTGTCAATCTAAGTTTCTGCATGCTGAACAGACGTGTCTGTATTTCCAATGAAAGCTGCTAGATTAAATAAAAAAAGTTGAGACAACTTTCCCCTGTCTCTAGACAGGGAAAAGGCTAGATAGAAAGCATGAGGCTGCAACCAAACCCTTCACCTACCTATCTCTTTGGCTCAGAAAAAGGTCGTACCACAGGGACACCAGACTCCCCAAGACTGCTAATTTGGCACAGAGAAAGGTAAGCAGAGCAATATGGGATGGTGTGAGTTACAAAAACTCACAATTTATTTTCAGCATTGAGTATCTCAAGATACCACTCATGTCTTCAGGCTGTGAATAATTCTTTTGGAAGTCTGTGCGCTAACATCTAGTTCATTAACAAATATTTTTCTATGCTCTGCTCCCAGCCTATCCAAGACTTCCCCTCCTCCTTTTGTGACCATATTTGTTAATCTTCCACATTCCAATTCATCATTCTACTCGCCTCTCTTCCTTCCTGCTGTTTTGTATTTCCTATTCTGTTATTCCTTTTAACTTAAGTTTTCCTACCTATCTCTGAACCCAGCTTAACAACTATATTTAATCCACTCCACATCAAATGCTAAAATAAAAAAATCACACAGGAAATACATTTTATTATATGGGTAAACTAAGACGACATTTACAATCTGCAGTTACATCTATGGTGCCTTCTTTTCTTCTTACCCTCCTTATGTAGTTGGTCTCTGACTGTATGTTTTTACAACACCAACCACAATGTCATATCCAAAGTGGAACACCATATACAAAGCAATATCACAAATTAATAACAATTAATAAGAGATAAATCTTTGGCATGTTAGTTTTATTTACCAGGAAATGACTGAGGCAGGCATTTATGAAGTAAATCTCAGTGATTAAAAGAACACTTTTCTATTATTCTAGTAATATCACTTTACAGCATGCAAACAGTTTTGAACAAATTTCTAAATACTAAGAAACATCCTGGGGGGGGGATTACGTTTGGAAGCAAGCTTAATGGTATGTAAATTTTAGTCTGACACAGACATCAATCTAAGTGAAAGACATTGACTTTCTTCACTTTTTACTAGTTTTGCAACAGTGGTGATTTGTTCATTTCTGGAAGGAAAGAAGAATTCAAAATTTTTGCTTCAACACCCATTTTAACAATTCAGAACCTCATTTGAATCATCCTATATCATTTATGGTATTAGTTTTACCTTCAGCCCTTCTATCCCCTTTCCTGCTTTCTACCTTCTCCCTGTTCCATAATAACATACTGTTGCAGTAAACCTTTAAAAGCTTCAGATCTTCCACTGAGTTTTTCCAGATGTGAGCATAATTTAAATACTTGGAAACAACCATCAACACCAACTAGCATTCATGTATGTATGGAACTCACACATGTATTCCTGAACACTAATATTTCCAAGCCTTTAAATCTAAAACTGCAACTCAGTATCTGTAAGTTTTACACATACACACAAGCATGCGTGCTGGATAATGATGAATTTTCTAACCCACTCTGACACTCAGGAGTCAGAATGTCTCATCAAACAACACATTTTATCATCAAATATTAACATGGGTATGTAGTTGTAGATATAAACATTCAAAATTTGGAGATTAGGCACTAGTCTGGCTTTAGAGCTTTATCAAGAAGAATTTGATTGAATGTGTGCAACAGCAGTAGACTAAAATTTCAAAAAGGAACCCAGTCAGAATATCTGCAATACCAACCGTTTACAAAATGTGTACAGGTATGAGAAGTTTAATTTTCAGGACTATAAATATAAGCTGATGCAGAATTTTGAACATCTAACAGAGCATAATGGTACCAGGAGAAGAAGTGCTGGAGTGTGCAGTTATGTCTAATGGAAATTCATTCTGTCCTTAGAAAAGCTCTTTCTAACAAAGTGTTCCCTCACACACTAGAAGTTCATTTCCCTGATAAATGTCACAAAGATGGTATTTAATGATATTTGAATATTGCATTCCTAACAAACATGTACGTTACATATAGGCAACAAAATTGTGCAGTTTATTTTCTCTCTCATTTTGAGGGTCTTTTCTAAAGCCATTCAAGCACTTTATAGCATAAACTGTAACAAATTTTCTATAGCAGAGAGTCAGCAACAAAACGTAGGTTACAGAAAAGCATAGAACAAAATAACAAAATGCAAGGAAGCAAAAAGCCTACTTAGTTTTTAAAGTTCATGGCTCTTTACCACACCTCATATAGCTTATAGTCTATGTAAGTTCTTTACATTGTAAGTACTTATAAAGTAGCAATAAAGAACATTTCTATCTATAGGTTTAAGTGATATTTTGAAATAATTACAGGAAATATTTAACTGCTCTTTAACAGTTTAATTAAAGAACAGTGAAAGATGAAATGGATATCACGACAAATCCACAATAGTCTTACCATGTGAGTGCTGGTTGTCATTAGCTGAGGATAGGAAGAGAAGCAAGTAGCAAAAAGAAAAAAAGCACACAAATAAAATAGACCAAAATATCAATGGGTAAAATAAATAAAATGCAAAAGTCTTAGAATTTGCATTCATGTGACTGCAAAGCAAGTAGAGATAGATTATTTTAAGCTGCCATATGTCAAAAATAATTAAAATATTAAAAAGCTTGTTATATTTAAGCTCTTTTATCATCATTCATAACTACTGTACCAAAACTCCTTTGATATGTTAATCAGATATTCACCAGATGCATGTTAAGCACGAAACAGAAAAGTTACTATGTAAATTCTGAAGGAATACTCGGAATTTACTATGTATATTTCTCCTAAGTTGTATCTAGCCCTGTGCCTCTACAGATACACAGAACTCCTATTGCATAGTTTGGACTTTGCTAAACAGATAACCCATCTATCTCACCATAACTCATAAAACAGTTATCAGCTGTGCTGGAAATCTTGAAGAAAACAATTAAAACTACGTTCATAGCACAATCAACATTAAAAAAATGACTTCTGATTGACTGATCAAATCCAACACTAACCTGTCCATTGCTGGTCACAACTGTGTTGTCAAACAAGAAATAGGCACCAAAGAAAAATACCACAGCATCAAACACTCCTAGGAATGTCCAATAAATAAATGCACGCCAGCGCAGCAAAGCATTCTTGGCAACATCTCTGTGTAAAATAAGATACACACATTCATTATCTGCATGTTCAAAAATCCTAGAAAAATTATGTCACTCATATTGGGTTTTTTGAAGGACAAACAATTAAGAGATTATATGTATAACCACCACATTTCCACAAGACAACTGTCTACCATTTCACATCCAAATCCTTCCTGAACGTCTCCTCTTCCTTTGTTTTTTTATTTAATTTTTACTAAATCCTTTTAACTGCTGCCTGTAATTCTGCTTATTTCAACTGTATGGTAAATTCCCCTGTGCTGCACCCATTTACTTTTCAATCTTTTTACAGAAGGTATCTGTTTTCCAGTGTTTGCTGCGCATGTGATGATCCACTGTAGATTTTAAATGGAAACACTAGAGGTCTCTGGAGACTTTGCTTTATTTCCCATGGGGCACTTTTATACAGAATATTGTAACAAAACAAAACATTAATTTTATGTGGAACATGCGAAACAAGGATTTTGCAGTTGAGTTGATGCTTCAGGTCAAATTGGATTTCTTGAATGCTTTCACACAAAAAATACAGGGATTGGTCAACAATAGAACTGTTCACTAGCATGCATTTTCTTATTACAGAAAAATTTAAATATTACAACTTTAGTTCTTGCCCACAGAATGAGTATATATCAACTTGGCATATAGCATAAGCCACATCAGAGTAAATTAGAACACAGTTAAATGAAAACCCTGAACTACAGAAACATTTTCTACCAACAAATACTTTTACCATATGCACTTTAAGACTGTCTGATGACCATATGAAGTCATTTCTCCCCGCAGATTACCAATATACAGTGCAAAACCATATGCGGCTAACAATAGCCTCATCTGGCCCAGAACAACTGCACTCTTGCCCAAAGCAGCTTAGCGATAGACTCTGTTACATATCAAAACCCAAATATTTTTGGCCAAATAACCTCTGCTAGCTTTCAAAAACCAAAAAGATCTTTTGAATGACCATTTCTAAACCAAAAACATTTATAATATAGAAGAGAAAAAAAAATGGGGGCTGTGGGGGCTGGGTTTCAACAGTAATATCTTGTATTCCTTTTCAATTTCAGAGGTAAAAACATATCATCACACTGATTAACCTTTGGGCACCTAATATTACTCTCAAAAAAATGTTTTCCCTTGGATTTTCTACTACTACCACTCTCTAAAATGTACTAGTTTTTCAGCTACAAGAATCAAAACTGGGCACTGTTCCTAATTTAGATGGCCACATGCAGTTAATTGGCAAGAACTGCATTTCAAGTGGCTAAGAATCTAAACCAGTCACAATTTAAATGCACAGAAGTGAGTCAACAATATGCAGAGGACAATGTTGGACACCACACAGAATACATCCTATGATACAATGCTCTACCACTTAGTCCTCTTTTCTTTCAGAATAAAACAAGAATATAGAAGAAACAGTATGTTTTCTCTTTTTAAAATACTTCTGTTCCCCACGGCTGGAGAAAAGAGAGTACTAAAATAAATCATATTTAGATTTGTAGAACAGTAATTTCTATTTTGCTCTCGCTCACTAATGTAGCAAATGAATGGTGCGGACTGCAATATGTAAATATACATGCAAAAATATACATGTATCTATTGTAGTTTATAGACTGTGCACGTGGTCTTCAACCCTTCTGTTGCAGTGTATGTGATGTTCTACTGCAACCTTGTACAGAAATCCTGAGGATTTTGGTTATAATGGAGATAGATCCCACAATTGAACTTTGGGGCATAATGTATTAATTTTACCTGTATAGGGAAGGCTCTCTCTTGAGTGTGTCTGCACTGACATGTTGTTCCATTAGACCATACAAGAGGATAGGAAGGGAAGTGAAGCTGATATTGTACAGTGTTAGATACGCAGTATCGTATAAAGTCTGTAGATGGAAGAGAATTAAATCAGCTAGTTTTAATTTTGAAACATGATCCACTGCATGACACTTGATTTACAACGAATGAGTCAACTTCTTCAGAAAAAAGAAAACTATATCCCCTCACAATGGAGGCAAATATCCTTGAACAGCTGCTAACTGATATAAGACACAACTCTGCACTTGTACCCCATTCATCTGGAGGACAAAAGATCAACTAAAATATTGATTTAATAGTCTGGTCCACATACCGGCCCCTCCTATTGTTTCAACTCTAAGACCAACTCCAAACCACCCAAACTGAACAACAGCAGATTCCTGTAGAGGCAGAAATTCCTCGCTGGCACATCCACCCCCCTTTTATCTCCTCCACGTCTATATAACATGGAGACATGCAGGGAGGAAGGGCAAGTGCTCCAGAGGTTCTTCAGCCGTAGGTGACTGCAACGAGCTATACAAAGAAACACCCCAACATGTCCTTGATTCTTCTTCCCGCTGAACTACTTTTCCATGTATGTATCATCACTGTAACTAGCCCTCAAACTTACCACACCGTCCCATAAAAAGTTATTTCCCAAAACCTATTTGGTGATCATTTATGCTGTAAAAATTGCTGGCAAACCCCCCTTTCTGATTCAGAGCTACATGTAGCACTTAAAAGAACAGGAAATTAAACTAAATTTTCATCAACACACACTTTCATATCTAAATCCTAATAATGCTTGACAAAAACCTACAAAGTTTTCAGTGATCATTTGAAATTAAAAGCAAAACAGATGATAAAAATAGTTCTGTCATTTTTACTCCTCCTGGAGCTTTCTTTTGAGACATTCCACAAATTCAAAGCAACAGTACTATTTTCTCCCAATTAAATCCTCCTCTTGTCCAATTTAATCCTGAAAACATTCCTTTGGCTTTTGCTCCCTCATTCAGAAGAAAGAAGAGGCAGATTTTTTCTGCACAAATTAGATGACAGCAAGGGGGAAAAGTAAATAAACAAAATTTTAGAAAGGGGAATACTGGATCCTCTCCTGAATGATGGCACTTTTCTGGCGAGCAGCAGCTCACTTTTCCTTTATCTTTCTGTGTTTATTTTTTCTTTTCAACTAACTGAATGCCACTATTTGTCTGAAGTTTGCAATTCATACTGTACATGCTGGAGAAAACTAGTTTATTCTTCCATTTTCATTCCAAATTCTAAAAATGAATAACTAGTTCAATTACTTATCTTTCAGGATTGCCTCTGTCCACATTCAATAAGCTTAAACCTAACAGACTCCACATTTCCCACAGACATTTCACTTTGCATTGCCATTTCCAAATTTTGGTTTCCTGTATTCTTTGACTTTGAAATAACATTGCTTTTATGATAATTCATAAAATTGCCTTCTGTAACTTAACTGCAGTTGCCACTGAAAACCATATGAACCAAAAGTGATGCTCTTTTTACAATGTGTAAATTAACCTAGAAATTTTCTCAGCTGAACAGGCACAGTATTAAAGGATCCATTTTTTACAAAAAATGCCTGTCCTGATTTTGGCTGGGGTAGAGTTAGTTTTCTTTCTAGTAGCTGGTATAGTGTTATGTCTTGGGTTCAGGATGAGAATGATGTTGATAACACACTGATGTTTCCAGTTGTTGCTCAGTAATGTTTAGACCAAGTCAAGGGTTTTTCAGCTTCTCCTGCCCAGCCAGTGAGAAGGCTGAAGGGGCACAAGGAGTTGGGAGGGGACACAGCCAGGACAGCTGACCCAAACTGGCCAAAGGGGTATTCCATACCGTGTGACGTCATGCCCAGTATATAAACTGGGGGGAGTTGGCCAGGGGGGATCGCTGCTTGGGAACTAACTGGGCATCAGTCAGCGAGTGACGAGCAATTGCATTGTGCATCACTCGTTTTGTATATTCTAATCTTTTTATTATCATTGTCATATTATTAATAATATTATCATGATCATCGCCATTGTTTTCTTCCTTTCTGTCCTATTAAACTGGCTTTATCTCAACCCACGAGTTGGGTTTTTTTTTCCGAACTCTCTCCCCTGTCCCACTGGGTGGGGAGGAGTGAGCGACCAGCTGCGTGGTGCTTAGCTGCCAGCTAGGATTAAACCACAACAATGCCAAAGAGAAAACGTTGCAGTGAGGGAAAAAGAACAACTAACCTGTTGTGAAAACCCACAGAAGAACTGATATAAAAACTGAGGAAAAATGAAGCAGACGTTCTGAAAGACAAAGTGACACAGTCGTCAAGTGAAATACAAGCACTAATTCATATGCTGTACAACACTATAGCTATGTATATCAGTTTTACAACACTAGTAATAGTAAACATTGCAGGAACAGGAGAAAGAGCTGCATACATTAAACATCAACATTCTCATCTTACAGTAGCACTGTTAAGAAAAATACTTAAAATATTTTGAAAGCAAACTTATAAGGCTATAGTTTCAAAATTCAAAGGCAATGAATTTTGCGATCCAGGAGCACAGATCAGTTAAGGCAAGGCAAATTAGGTACAATCCACAACAGGACACGAACTGCAATAAGCAAGCATGGATACTTTGGTTAGCATGGTTCCCAGCAAAATAACTTTAAGATGTTTTTAGCTGTGACCCCAAACTTCATCCTCTCCTAATTATGCATATAGTCAACCACTAAGACTTGAATTATCTTCTGAAGGTTCCTTTCTATAATCTTCCCTTGCTTACTGAAAGAACTTTGATTGGATCCCAACGTTTAGACATAACAAAACCATCTAAACAGGGGGATGCACATTATAAACTTTCTCCATCTACACTATCCTAATGAAATTAGAAACTAATGTGAATTAAGTTATGCTAACTTCTCAAATACTATTTCCAACTTGATGTAACAGGCCACTGTAGAGAGAACCCAGAAGGTACTGAAAATAAGTAGAACGGTCTGTGACGACATATAAGAGAGAAGAAAAAAAAAAAAGACAAGGCAAATTTTGCTTTTAAACATACCATAGATTACAGAACATATCTATATAAAAGCTATTTCACTTCATGGCCTGGATAAAAACAATAATCCCATTTCAGCTTTGCATCTGGCACTCAACAAAATCTCTTTATGGAATTATTGCTTTTTTGTACCATTGACTATGCTAACTATAGTTAGATATTACCATGTAAGTTTTTGAGATTTATGTAATTAGAATAAGCATTCTCCTACCTTATAAAAGAAGTATTGCACAAGTTCAGATATCCTAACATAATAAAAATGCCCATGAACAAGCAACATTTTTTTCAAATGTTTAAATTTAGGTATTGCATAGTCACTGTTTCTTGCTGCTTGACGACCTTCTTTGCCAATGATTCCTTTAAAAAAAAGTGATGAAGCTGTTTAATAACTGAAGAACTATTTCAAAGATACAATTATTTGAAAAAATATATAATAATGCTATGACATTGATCTAATAAGAGATCACCACTGTATCTCAAAATTTCCGGGGTAAACTCACTAGAAGTTGTCTATAAAACGTATAACCTGATTCTTTGAGACTGCCTGTTTTTAAGAAGTAAATGTTTCTTGTCATTTCACTTGAATTAATATTCTAAAAAGCACACTTACCTATACCAACATGTGCTTCTAGAATCATACTGACATCATTTGCTCCATCACCAATTGCTAATGTGATAGGATGCTCCTTTGATAACTTAATCAATTTTACAATCTGGAAAAAAATAGTGTTAAAAAACTCTTCTCTGTAATGGTTTGCTTATTTTGCATGAGTGTACAATTAATTAAAAATGACTAACACAGTTATATAAGAAATTCTGTGAAGGGACACAAAAACAGCATTACCCAATGCAACTATGATACATAAAGATCACAGTAGTTTCTTTATACTAAAAGTATTTGTTCCAAATATAAAATAACACTTTTCAAATACTTCCAAACTATTTTGAGAGAGATGGACAGAAGGAAGGAAAAGCAGAAGAAAGGATGATGTTGAGATTGCTTAATGCTGTGTAAGTGCATTAATAAATTAAAAGGGTTCCAGAGACAAAGAGTACAATTTCAAAGAAATCCTGAAACTAAAGACTGAAAGATTCTGCTTTCTTAACTGTGCTGAATTTTTTTCATATTATTTAAGATAATAGGACTCTGTATAGGTTTAAACACTAGTGCCATAGAAACTGTCCAAAAATTTTACTTCAAATCTGTCCATTATAAATGATCACCTCTGTAAATTTGGTACCGAGTCAGCTGTAACTAAAAACTTCTAGACAGTTAAAACTGCTGGCTAAATACATTTGTTAAAATTAATAAGGGCTACATATGCTGTACCTGAGCAATGAGGAAAAGACATGACAGTTTGAAAGGAAAAAAGAAGTGTATGTTCCAATGTTTGTTTCCTTGAAAAGTTCCTCAGCTATATTGAGATGTTTCAGTAATGGAAGGATATGTTTTTACTTGATACAAACTAGTATAAAACAGTCAAGAAGTACTTAAACATGATAATGCACACATTTTTCTGTCTGGATTCTTCTTTCCTGGCTTCCCACTTATGTTAAAAATAGAGAAGAAATATCACTCTACAGTAATAAATAATGCAGGTTCTTGTAGGATCAACAGATAGTAGACTATTCAAAGCTTGTTAGGTTAAAAAGGAAGCAATTAGTTCAGTTCATCAAATATATTCATTTATCAGTATGTACCAACCATAAAATTTGCACAATATATACATAAATCAAATTCAGGTGCACAGCTGGGTGCCATTTTAGCATACCATTATCTAAATTGCTTGCCAGTAGAAATTCTCCCCTCTCCCTTTTTTTTTTTTTTTTTGCTTTTTACATTTTAGTGGATACAAAGATACAAAAGTGAATGGTAACATTTTAAGTTATTATGATAGTCATACAGAGTATTAACTTTCAATATTTACCTATGTGCACAGCTAACAAGCAATTATGAAATGAAATACAAACCTGTGCTTTTTGCAGAGGTGCCATTCGACAGCATAACACTGCACTGCAGTTCCTGCAAATTTCAAGAAAGAGCTCTCTGTAGTTAGCAGAGCTCCCATCTTGTCTTGGTTTCATTATTAATGATAATGCTGCTCCATCAATAATTAAACCATAATCTTGCATATCAGTTGAAAGTCTGTTCAGGGATAAAATATAAACTAAGAGTCACTGTAAAATTCTCAGACATACTTTAAATCTGGCAATAGTGCTTTTGTGAGAATTAATTAATGAAAAAATTATGAGTATGGAATACTGCAAAATTAATATACTTCTAAAGGAAATTCCTTGTATAGGACTGCTATTTATGACATTTTCAAATTCTAGATTATGTTAAAAATATTCAGTGCTTCACCATTTCTAAGACAGAAATCTGATACCTCAATGATTTCACCAGTGAGTATGAGTGTATAATTAATGACCTTTCAGTTTGGTTTGAAAGGGCTCCAAGAACTGCAGTGAGGTAAACAGTGTTGCAGGAATAAAACTAATTTCGTGGCACATCCCATAATATAGAGGAAAAAAGTTACAGGGAAAAGCCTTTGGTACTCTGAAATGTACTTCGATGAGGAAAATAATCTTTTTTTTCCAAGGGTCTACATGTAAGGAAGTAAGTCATGCTTTGAAGGAAATGCCTAAAAGAGACTTGTTGGCCCAGAGAGATAAGGCTACTGTCTACATTTACAGTATGTATACTTTGCATTTAGCATGGCGGCTAACTCCGATACAGGCATACCTGTAATTATAATATTAAAATATAATAATTATTTGTGTTATCTATAATATTACAATATATTATTTTATATATTAATCTATGATGGGTAACCTGTAATAATCTGGGCATTGCTAGAAGTGTAACCGTGGTCGCCTGAAGCACACTTTACCACAGTAACACACGGTGAGCCATGGGGGAAGATGGTCCGCACTGCAAGAGCCGTTTGCCGCGGCACCCAAACTAGTTATTTCAGAGCACCCTTGCATTTGCCTGCATTACACAGCAGCCTCAGGCTCCAGCTCAGCAGTGACTGTTGGTTAAACATACGTTGCGGTTTATTTGTGCTCTAGTTTCAGCGCTTCAAAGTTATACTACTGGGCATGGGTTTTCAACAAACATGGTTTCACCAGGACCCATGGCTGTGAGGAAAACATGGTATTTACTAATATTAATGTATTTTTTGCACTTCCCTCCATCTTCACTACTAGAACACAAGCTATTTTTGACAAATAAAGTACTGTAAACCATATTTAGTATTTAGTTCACAGATATTTTCAGCACTTTGTTACCATTGGCACAAATAGGGCAACACCATTAGTATACAATGATATCAAACAAAAATGTACAACATTCAGGCAATGTACTGCATGTTTGACATATTATAGTGAAAGATTTTCAGCCTGAATTTGAACATCCAGGCAGAATCCTGCTATTACTATCTTAGCACATTCTCCAACTCTGGAGCCAAAGAAAAAATTCTGATGAGTCTCAATGTCTAGAAAATTGCCATTGCACAAAAAGTTAAACAAACATGTTTAAACGTACCTTGTAAGACCTGTGGGACTTAAGCTAAATGTGGTACAGATGACAGAAATATGATTTATTTAACTGAATATACAAGTGTTCTTCATTAGACCAATGGGACTTAAAGTGTAAGGAGAGCTAAGAAAAATGCTCTGGCCCAGTTTCAAGCTGTAAGGCTAAAAATTATAGAAACTCTCTGCTAAAATAATATGACAAACACTTGTTAGCTTGTTGTTCCTGTACTGCAATCTTATTACAAAAGCATATAAAATGTACTTGCTAGCTGGGTCCATATTAAAAAGAAAAACAAATCAAATATGCACCATTATGTCCAGAAGACCAGTAACTTTTCTTAACAGCCTAAGATGATAAAGATATTTAGAGTCCAATCCTTTGGTTTTTACAGTGGAAAAAAGAGCAAGTAATGCGTACCAGCTATGAAGCTTCAAATAAGTAGCCTAATTTACTACCCGTATGAAGCATAATATACATTTTACCAGTTTTTTTGCTTTTTAATGCCATTTTCTATCTCATTCCATGTTATGTTTCACTTCTGTACACATGATACCTATCCTTCTATGCGTATTGCAAATACACAGAAGTCAATGATTTCTTCATAATTTAGGGCACTTTAAGTATTTTTATGCACACCAGAAGATTTGGTGGTACACTGTTGCCTGTCACCTGTCTGTAAATGTAGCACAATCTTCCCTAGAAAAAGGGCCAGATATAGTTGTTCTCTGTGGCCTTAGTCTTATCAAGAAAGTCACATCACGTACTAACTCTGATTACAGGAATATATCATATCTGTTTCCTTTTTGAAAGTTAGAATAGTATTTTGCTTGACAATCATTTTTCCAAGAATAAATATTTTTGCAGTGGAAAATATAGAATTACAATGTCAGCTGTGGTTTTTTCTTTTAACAGTTAAAGCAGTACCAGAAATGAGATAAAGAACCATGACTGTGAAAATTTAAACTTATGGGGAACAAACATACTTAATTGCCTTACAGTAATTCACACTTTAACAACAGAAACTGAAACATAGTATGTTGCTGCTCTTAAGGTAATCAATCAATCATTTAATTGTTTATGAAATGCACAGAAGACCATTCCTGGCTTGAAAATTCAACTTTTTCCTTACCCTGAGAAAGTATCCCTGGTTAAGCTGCCATTATGTCTTAGGACAGTTTTGCTTAGGTCAAAAAGCACATCGTGTAAACTCTGTTCCTCAATTTTCTTTGTGGTTAGCTCAAGTATTTGTGTATTTCTCCGGAAGAGTTTACAAGCATAGCAAGTAGCTGCAGCAGTCTCCATTTTGTCTCCTGTCAGAACCCAAACTTTAATTCCAGCTTTCTGGAGTGCTTCAATAGTGTCAGCAGCCTTTTCTTGTAGTCTGTGGAAGTCAATTGACAACATACATTTGATAGATTGCTTGAGAGGTCCTTACTGAAAGGTTTCCATAACCAGATAAAAAATTTCAATAAAAGTTACCTTGAGGAAAATTCTTAAATCTGATGTGAATCTAAAAATGTTTATGGGAGTAGTACATTATAAATAATTAGTTTTGACACTTTCAAAGTGCTCAAAGGCTCACCTTTCATTTATATAGCCTAAAAGACAAGATGCTTCATTCCCCAGACAAGTACTTCAATTAAAACATTTTCAGTGCTTTCAGCTAATGTCATCAAACAGTGAAGTACTGCTGAGTTATTAAAGTTACCTCCCAGTTTTAACAGACAATTTTTGAAATTTTTTAAGACCTAAAGATTCTTCCTTCATTTACTCAGTATCCTTTTTGTAGTTCTTTCCTCCAAAACTTTTCCCTACAATTTGTTCCATAAGGTATTACATAAACTGCATGTAAATGGCTTGAATATACTGATTTTTTTTTTTAACTTAACTATTGTTACTAGCTTACTAAATTATAAAGTTATCATGTGTAACTTTAGTAAGCTAAGGGTATGGAATTGATTCAAATACAGTTTTTTTCAAATAGATCTCTAATCCAGAATAAAAGATACAAGAGAGTCTCCAACTACTTTGGTAACATCACTAAACATAAGAAACGTACTAACCGATCTTCAACAGCTGTAGCACCAAGTAAAATAAAATCTCTTTCTATCTTCTCATACACTTCTGCCAGTTTCTTTTCCCGGTCCTGGAGGGCCAACTTTGCGTTCTGAAGCAGCTTCTGCGCATTACTATATTCTTCCGCTGTAAGCTTTTTATATGCAACACACAACGTTCGCAGTCCCTCCTAAAGAATGCAATCAGAAGAAACAAAATTTCTCTTGGAAAACTCTTCTTAGACTTCTTGCTGGTGTTTATGCTGGAATATTTGAAAAATTGGAATGATCTTACTATTAACGCGAAGAGTCACACTACCCACTTCTATAGTGAAGTGAGTATAGTATAGACTAGCAAAGTACAGTATAGACTAGAATGTGGGTCAGCTTGATTCTGTGCTGCCCTGGAAGCAGTTACAACCCGAGGGACAAACCTCAATCCTCCAGAAGAGAAACAGCTCAGCGACCCAACTGGATGTATAAGATTACCAGGGAAAGGAGAGTCAAGGTAAAGGTTTCCTTCACCACGAGTATAATTAGGCAGGATGAGTCAGAATAAATAACAATAATATAAATAGTAGCTCTGCAGAGTCTGATTTTGATGCTGTGTTGCAGCAGAGACAGGGACAAAATATCACAGAGAGTGTTGAAAGTGAAAATCCAACTGTGCCATTTCAGTCAAGTGAAAACTAGAATTTAGCTGTGGGTGTTTCTGACTGGATCAGACTTTTGGACTGTGTGATGAGTAAGAAACAGGGCACATAAACTGTGTAAGGCAGGACAAAGCTGCTGCAACACAGAAGGGAAGTTTTGCCACCTCAAATATATTGCCTCTCACAAAAACATTTAACTGGCACTTAATCTTCATAAACTTTAATCCAGCGGGTCTTTGTATAGTTACTTATTACCAACCCAAGAAGGAGAACTATTTAAAAGCTCCCTGACTCTTGGTATTGATAAGGGTAGGTGCCAGGTGGCTGCCTGTATCTTCTTTCAGAAGGTTCTGTATGGAGGAGCCAGCCCTACTTCCAATTGTCCAGGATGAAAAAATAGCTGTTGGTGTGGATTTCTCTCTTGACAGGCATTGGATGGATATGATATGTAAACACTCCTTTTGGTTTCATTAGCCTCCTTCAGTTGTAATTATCAGACAGCTGTTTCACATAGTAAAGCTTAGCAAAGCACTTTGGTAAAGACTTTTGAAGTTTCCCCTTCAAAACAAAAGCAGATAACACTGTAGGTATTTTTTCACATACCTGTAATACTTTGTTTTCAGTTTGAGTACTGGATGCCAGCAAATTTTATCCTATTTATAAGACTGGCAGTCATACTCCATTGCAATGGGTTCTGCATATTTTTGGACACAGCAAAATTCAGTATTTTACAACTCCAAATACTATCTTTTAGGTAAAACCAAGTTCTGAATTTCTTTTAAAGGTCATCAGGCAGTTCATAGCTCATTTTTAGCAAGTAAAAATATAAACATGATCACTGCACTGTTTCCCCATAAGAAATGCATTTGTTGCTACACTGTGCTCTAATGGATTTTCTCTTTTAAGAGCTTTAAAGCAATCAAAGGCGGCAAATCACAATTGCTAAGGCTGGGGTCTGAAAGCAGGGATGAGATTTTTGTGAAATTTTTCACTTTTCTTTCATTCAAAAGTTAATTCAAACCACCACAGTGCCATACTAAAAAGCTAATTGATGACCTCTGGTATAACATACAGTTGTGCATGCACCCATATCTCACCACAACTGGCATTTGGAAGATGAGATGGAGGACAGACTCAGACAAGGGAGTAACACAGACTGCTACCCATACAGCCTGTGTGCACTTTGGCATACAATAGACTCGGTGCCTGGGAAGACAAATCTGTTACCAGATTAAGCAGGAGGTCAGAATGCTTTTTTTTTTTTGACACTGATATCACATGAACAGATCAATACAATGGAATCTTACCACTGCGTTGCGTTCAACTCTGGATCGTACTTGGTCAATTTTGCCTTCTTTGACTCTAGGAAATATGGAAGAATCTGCTCCCTTACAAAACAGAAATATATCACCTAAAAAGAGACAGTATAAGGAATTCAAAATGGCCAAATATATCTTTCTTTAAAAAAACATCCGAATTACTAAGTCTTCAGAAAGATTTCTTCGAACTTTTTAATAACATTTGCACTCATGCTGGTACCTGGTCCCCTTTTTTATAAAGAAAGGCACACAGACTGTGATTAATGCTTAAACATCTAAGAAGAAACAGAATGTGACAGCCCTACCTGTTGAAGATTTAACAATTACGCTCATTCGCCGTCTCACAGAATCAAAACTCAAAACCTCTAATAATTCAAACCTGAAAAAGAAACAGAAACAGAATATTTTTTAAACAACTCTGCTTTTCCAGATCCCTAAACTGGTTATTACAACTTCAAACCTATCAATTACAACATGACTGCTAACATGGAAAATTATGTTGAGTACTATGGAATATGGAACTAGTACAGAATGAAACAGCAGGTTACAAATAATAAATAGCTGAGGCTCTTGGCTCCTAATTACTTAAAACAGAATTTGTCTGCATGATATTCATAAGTATCTTTGGATGCCTAGTCAATGTAACTTATTTAAGACTAGAAACCTTGCAGTAGAGCACTGTACTGCTTCCAAAGTAAATTCCTACCTATAATACCTAGGCATAGCCTTAGAACTTGAAATGCATAGATGTTTACACAGAAGTCATTATTTAATATTTTTCTAATTTTGAATATTCCTATCTCCCAAAAGTGCCCACCCAATTTCATGAATCTTGCTCAAGTGTGAACTGACAAGTTATTCAAGTGAAAAAACATTTCTTTTTACTAGTTTTATATTTACCATTGATTTTATGATTTGATTTTATCCCATGTTCCTTCCCTCTCTAGGAGGAAAAATGAACACAAGCTCCTGTTGTACTGTTTCTGTGTAATTCATCAGTTTAGATACTTTTATCATTTACTCTCTTACTTATTTCCTTTTATTTAACAGAGCCCCCCTTTTTCCAGCACAAACATAAGCATCCCAATCATTAATCCCAATCTCTTCAGTTCACCTCTGTTAATATTTTCCTTGTAAAACAGATCTGCTTATTTAATTAGATCATTCAGTTCTAAGTCCTTACAACAGCCTGGGATTCAAATCTGTGCAAGGCCACAGTGTTCATTTCATTGAAATTTACAACAGATTCTAACTAGGAGCTGGATCGGGCCTATGTCTACGAACTGTGATGCATTTTGGAAAAAAATTCCTAAAAGATTATAGTGTTTTCATAAATCATCAAATTATATTGACTCCAGTTCTTATGAGTTGAGCCACAAAAGTCTGAAGTAACCTTCAGGAAAAATCCTCCACATTCCCCTAAAAGGGGGAAAAATAACAGCAGAGTTCCTATATTTGTGTCCAAGAGTCCCTGTGTAGTTAGCAGAGCACACATGCAGGAAGACACAGATATACAATATCCTTAACCAGCACACAGCTATAGAAGTGTAAGGCAACATTTTCAAAAGTATGTAGATCCCATTAAACAGCTCCACTACTTAAATGTTATCGAAAATTTTACTCAAATTATGGTCTACAAAATTTATTCTACATGTCAAAGGAAAATGACAAAAACCAGTACCTGTTTTAAATTTTCTTTGAACCAGCTATAAAAATTTATTCTATAGATATTACCTTCCTGTAAATTATAAGGATTATTTGTGAAGAACAAATGGGGTACATACTGTTTTCTGTTAAGAAAATATTATTTACAATATAACAAAGGAAAAATACCCACAGTCCCAAAAATTATTAGGAACTATTAGATTAGGTCATGAACCCCACACCACACCTTTGTTGTTATATTAATATTTCATATTGCATATACTTTCAAACTAACAGACTAAGTGAAAATATAGAACTTATAAATATTAGCACATCATTTATTTTTCTACTAAAATGTACCATTTCTGACTTTTCTGAATTAAAAATTAATGTACAGAGAAAGAATGATTTATTAAACACATCAGGAAAAACTCATCAGTCTATTTTGTTATATTTTTAACCACTCACTTCTCTATGTTATTTTCCCGATTTAAGATCTCCATAAAATTGTCCTTCAGCCTTAGATAGGTGTAACCAAGTCTGTAAAATGAAACACACATCAAGAGAATGAATACAACAATTATGTAATTATCCAGTTTAAGCATGTTGTAAGGATTTAAGACTAAGCTTATCTTCTGGAAAAAAACAAACAAACAACAAAAAAACCCAAACTGTTTATTTGATTTATAAATATGAATAATCATAACTGTATGTTAAGAAAATCATCAGCTCTAGATGATTTAGTGTTTCTTATTATGATTTTTGTGCTGAAAACAATTTTGAACTTCAGTGATTAGATCTCTAGATTAAAAAAGTGTAATACCTGATTACACACATACCTCTGTATTCCCTCAACTAAAGCAACTTCATCAGGTGATGATGAAATATATATACAAGATCTTCTTGAGAGCTGGTTTTTCTTCAATCCATCTACACTGTCATCATCTTTTACCTGAACAGTGTGGCAAAGACAAAGAGCTCGAAAAAATAGTTCCTCTCTCTCCTAAAAAATAAAAGGAATGGTTGTCATTATGTGTGATCACTTTCAAGTATTTCTTTGAAAACTTTTCTTTTGGAAGGTTAGCAATGTCACTGATTACTACCATTTATTATGGGATAAAGGCAGTGTCACAGGTCACCTGCCCCACTCTTTCCCAGTGGTAACCACACAACTGCTCAACAGCTGCCAGTGCTACTAGCATTGCCACGCAAGTCAAGCTGCTGATGCCCCAAAAAAGCGTGCATCTTTTGCCTCCTCTGAACGCCTAGATGTGGTTAAAGGTGGTTTTTTTCCTTTACTTTTGCTTAAACTTTAACAACCTGTATTAAATACTAGTCAAGGTACAATTTTAGGAGTTCTGAGTCCCTAAAGAGGGACACAGCACCTGGAGCACAAGTGTTAACAGGCTTTACAGATTTCAATTACTCACGCAGCTTGAACACCTCTCAGAGCTATGTAAAATAAAAGGAGCATGGACACTGTGGCAGCTGGAGCCAAGAACTTCTACAAAGTTTCAGATGGTTTGGTAATGACAGCTTCTGACACCAGAAAGAGATTTCTATTTCATGGATACTTGGCTGTGTTCTACCTGTATCTTTGTTTCTGAATCATATTCTTCTGTGCTGTTCAATACAAACTGTGCCATTATAATTCCAAGATAAAAACACAGTGTACCTTGGGACCACATTCTGAAGGCCATGGGTGAGAGCTATAGGGCTGTTGAATTACACCAATATATTTTAAGAGGCCTTGTTTTGCCATAGTGAAGGGTATGGTCAAAGTATGAGATTGTATTGATGCACTTAAAAATATATTGTCCTTTGGCCGTGATTATCCTGCCCATTTACACACCCTGCTCATCAGTTGACATGTGAAGTCTCCTTAACTTTCAACTTTGCTTCACGCAGCAAGAAAGCCACAGCACATACATGCTGTGTGTAGCACATTTCAGATGTGGCTATATTAAGTCACATTTAAAAGTAATTGAATTTGATCATAAACCATTTTCCGGCTGCATCTTCACTCAGTGATGACTAAGTAAGTGTTTGTATTGAGCACTCATTTTCCCCCTTAAGGAGTTTCCTGTCTTGTCTTCCCTATTGTAGCTAACGTTAAATGGAAACCAGCTATTATGTTTCTTCAGCTATTAACCAGAAAAAGTTCTGTATTTTGGGGAGTTTATTTAATTCAGTTTTACAGCTGCAGTAAATTGGGAAACTTTGTATTAAGCCCTTAAATCTTACTCTAAACTAGGAAAGGACAATGTCTATGTTGTGATGCATTTCATGGAGTTATCTACTTTGATTAGTGAAGTTCAAGGATATTTCTAATATTGCCTTCATCAGCACAGTTCAATTTTCATGTTTCATTGTAAAACAAGAAGAACCTAGAAAGAGTCATCACACCTTTCCACTTCCTCCTGGAGAAGAATCAATCATATCAATGCCTGTACAGTCGTGGAGAATTTGGCCATTGCAGATAACATGTGGTACATAAACGTGCCCTTCAATGCAACATTCTACGAATTCCATGTTGTTCTCAGTTAACGTTCCTGTTTTATCTGTGAAGACATACTCAATCTGCAAATGAGCACAAATTAAAAACAGCAGGAATATGAACAGAGATTTTCCAAGGTCTCTTAACAAAACTGAGACTATTACTGGGTTACACCTTCCTTTAAAGATCCTTATGCAGGCTCTTTCAGAAAAGGAAGAGAATAATTTCTTTTGGGAGTCATCTTTCGCGCTAAGGTGGGACCCGAAAAATTTTATCATACCAGAGTATCAGGAAAGCTGTCTTTTGCCTCATAACACATAAAAATAATGTGTTTAACCTACTTTCACTCTTCTCTCAAGTTTCTTTTTGGTTTTTAATGTCTTTCTTGCTGCAAGACAGATATTTATGGCAACAAAATGCACACAAGTTCCATTTCCCAGGGATCATTATTTAATGCACATGCTTGGATTTGGATCGGTTACTGTCAGAATGGTCTTTAGGGTATTATCACATTTCCCCACTACAATTACGTTAGTTTAAATGAGGATTCTGGACTAATGGTCATATACAGTTATACACATGGGCACTGTTATTGCCCTGGCAACATTCCTTTTGTCTAAATATTGAATTTTTCATTAATTTTATCTTCTACAATGAGCCCCAGCATGTAAGGATAACAACATCAAAAACAATACCAAAACCTGAACTACAAACCAGAACAGCCAGATGGGCACAAGCTCAATTTTGGATATTGGATATAGATATTGTATACAGATTGCAAGTATATATTTGATAAACTGAGAGCATTATGTAAGGTTAGGAATTAAGCACTGGAAGTAAGGCAATTATTTAGCATTCGTCAGATTGTTTAACAAACTTCAAAGTTTATCAAGTGCATCAAACAAAATAAAAAAACAAAACAAAACAGATTTTTGCTCTCAGTCATAAGAGAAGTTATTAAATATGTGAACTTTCCTCCTAGACTGACTTTTCTAATATTCATTCATCTGAAAAGGCAAGTTTCCAAATTTTCCAGTGGTTTGCTATCTGTGGACACAACACCCGTATTCAACTCTTTTTCAAAGTGGGCAGGATTTATATTGATTTCTTTCATCTCAACTCCTCCATTCAGTTTTGTAATACATTTATACAAGATACAAAATGCTATCAAGCAAAGGTCTTTTATTCATTCAGTGTGCTGCTTTGGGATCAATACGCGTTACATGAAAAAAGGAATAAAGTGTGTATATCGCTATGACAGTGTTTGCTACCACCACAAATAAGGATTTGCAATCAAAGCCTTCGTTAGAAATACAATGTATAGTATCTTTCAAAAAATGTAGAAGCAAAATTTAATTCATTGGATTGATACTAATAATGCCAAGTACTGATGAGGGTCCCATTCTAGGGATGACACAAATTTAGTAGTAGTAAGTTATTTTTCATAGCAGAATCACAGAACGGTTGAAGTTGGAGGGCACCTCCGGAGGTCATCTGGTCCACCCACTCTGCTCAAGCAGGGCCACCAAGAACTGGCTGCCCAGGACCACGTCCAGACAGGTTTTGGTTATCTCTAAGGATGGGGACTCCACAGTCTGCCTGGGCAGCTCAGTCACCATGACAGTAAAACAGTGTTTTCTGATGTTCCGACGGACCCTCCTGTTTCAGGCTGTGCCCCATTGCCTCTGGTCCTGCCACTGGACACCCCTGAAAACAGCCTGGCTCCATCCTCTTTGCACCCTCCCTTCAGGTAGTTATATACATTGATAAGATCCTCCCTGAACCTGCCCTTCTCCAGGCCGGACAGTCCCAGCTCTCTCAGCCTGTCCTCACGTGAGGGATGCTCCCTTCGCCATCTTTGTGGCCCTTCACTGGACTCCCTCCAGTATGCCATGTCTCTTGTACTGGGGAGCCCAGAACTGGACACAGTACTCCAGGTGGGCCTCACCGGTGCAGAGTAGAGAAGGATCACCTCCCTTGACCCGCTGGCAACGCTCTGTCTGGTGCAGACATACCATTCGCCGCCTTTGCCATAAGGGCACGTTGCTGCCTCACGTTCAACTTGGTGTCCGGCAGGACCCCCACGTCCTTTTCTGCCAAGCCGCTTTCCAGCTGGGTGGCCCCCAGGCTACACTGTGCCTCGTCATCCAGATCACTAGCGATCAGGACTGGACCCAGTATCGACCCCTGGTGTACACCACTAGTTACTGGCCTCCAACGAGACTTCGCGCTGCTGACCAGCACCCTCTGGGCCTGGACGTTCAGCCAGTTTTCAACCCACCTCACTGCTCATCCAGCCCGTAATCCATCTGTTTCTCTACGAGGATGTCATGGGAGACAGTGCCGACTGCCTCCTATAATAATAAAATATTTGGTACCACCTTTTATCCAAATAGATATGTCCCCCTAAAAGCTTAATTACTAGTTTGGCTGTACAAAACCAAGGAAATACACCATCTTATTTATTTGAAAACCTATGAAAACATTTTTAATTCATAGAGATTCTAAATATTTTCTCAAAAAATATTCGCGCTTATCTGTGTCAAGGTGACAATTTTCTTAACACAGAATACTAAAGATAGAATTTCTTCTGGAAAATGAGAGTGACAATCAATCATTTTACTGCCTGAAACACGTATCTGGAGATTTGGTGTCAGTCTAACCAGACAAAAAAGGTTTTTTTTTCCATCTGACTTTTACTCTAAGGAAATCAGATGCTTATATAACATCCCTCTATAGTCAATGGAGAGAAATCATTACCTTCTTAAAGCATTTATCCTTTACTAATACAGTAATATGAATTGATTTCCACTGACTGGCTGAGAAAGCAGAATTTTTGATTCTGAAAATTGACGATCTCAAATCTTATTTTTAAAATTAATCAGCACTAAAGAAAATGCACACTAAGTTGCAAAACAAAAAAGTTGAAGTGACAATTTTAAAATAAAAAATTATGATAGAAACAGTTGAAAAATTCATCATTCGATGAAATTTACCTGTCCCAGCTCTTCATTGAGGTCAGAAGTATTCACCAGTGGTCCTTCACCCGTGTCCTCATCAAACATTTCCTCATCCCATGTAAGGAAATAAGAACCAAGAAATTTTTGCATTTCCACAGTGACATACATGGATACAGGAATAATGTAGTTGAAAAGAACCATGAATGCAAGGAAGTCTGTAAAAGCTCGAAGAAACTGCCAAAGAAACAAGATGAAAATATTGATTTTTCACATACCATCAAAAACCGAAAGATGACTACATGCATTGGCAAGTTATTTTTTCCTAATAACTTTCAAACAGTAAGCAACACCTTTCACAGCTCACAGTTCAGCACAGGATGTATACCTTCATGATGTATAACATAACAACTAATTTGGTATGAAGAAAAAAGCTTTTTTGTTTTAACTTAGTATTTTTCTTTACAGACATACAGGTGTAGAATAAAGTTACACATCATTGTTGTAAAGTTCTAGAGCAATTAATGAGAGTGATTACATATGAATGGTAAACACCTGTATGAGAACACAGAATACCATAAAATGTACATTCATAAATTACCAGAATACCATAAAACTACAGTAACTCATTCAAGGATTACCAAATTACATAACTTTCAGACAGTATTTCATTAATAAATAAAGGTTCCCCTTTCTTCTCTCAATACAAGCAGAATGTGTGCACATAACCTGGCTCCATTTTTTGACTGGTGGAGACCGGTTGGAGGTATAGTCAACCTGCTGAGCAGGTTGAGAGAGTGTTACTGGTGGTAATGAGAAACCTGTAACATGCCTGGCTAGCGTGTGCTCATCATGCATTTAGGATAAAGAAGGAAGTTCTCCCCTAGTCCGACTGGAAGGATTTAGTGAAATATTATTATGGTTTCTGTAGTGCTGGGTTCAGTTCATTACTTTGGATGATCTGGGTATCCATTCTGGACTATGTCCTTGCTCCCGTAACAACATGGGACACCGGCAACTCTGTTGCTGGTCTCTAGTGCTCATGACAGAGTTACAGGGCTATACGAAACTAAGCTTTTGAGGGGTATTTTTACAGAGATTCTGACAGCAGATTATTTTGAACGTCTGTTATATGATTGCCAATAGTTGTGAGATTCTTTTCAGTCCTATGTTTCTCTGCAAGAGGTCAGTTCTTTAGTAATCCACACCAATGACAGGAAACTCCAAAACACTTTCATGAGGCTTTTTATACTAAACCAGGCATTTCCTCCTCAGTTACATTCACACATACAACTTAAGTGCAAAAATTTAATATACAAGCTTTCTACAAATATATTGTCACCACTGCTAGCAAAAAAAAAAAAGCAACAACTTATGACCGGTAAGCAAGCTGTATATGCTTTTCAGTAGGATGCTTATAAATGAAGGGTTTAGTGAAACTTTTTTGTTATTTTATTTCCATACCAGATTTCTTTTCCTTTCTGGCTCTGTTTTCTGATTATACCATGGCTCATCACGAAATGGTTCACTCTGCCAGACATACTTCAGGACAGTATTTATTAGTGCTTTACTGATGAGAATACAGAGGTATACAATAAGGAATACATTCATTGATCTAAAAAAAAAAAAAAGGGGCAAAATAAAAATTCCATTAGCATATAAACTACAGAGTTTATTAAAAAAACATTAGACTTCTGCTTCAGCCTAACATTTGCTGCAAGTCTAACAATGCTATGATGTAAAATAACTTCTCTACAGTGTTTTCCCAATGAAGAAAAAATATTATTGAGGACCATTATTATTGAGGACCATTTTCTAGTTCAAATGTTAACTGCTATAATCGTTTCCAAAATGACCGTGACATATTACCAAACCTAGGATATTAGTGAAAACAATAGCATAGAAAGAATCGTAACAGAATAACTAGGCTTGTATCTGAAGAACTTTTTATGCCATTTCCCTGAACCAATATAAAAACACTTACATAAGTACTATAGAAATATAAATCTATCAAGAACATTTTGCAATGTAGCTGTAATGGTTTAACTTTTTCTAGACAGATCTAAAAAAAAGAAAGAGCAAGAACACTCAACATTTAAAATTATATTTTCATTAATGATGGGCATGAACTAAAAGCCACGGGGTACACATCAATAACAATAGAAAGAGACACATCATCATTGCTCAGTCACTGCGTAAGAGGAGGGCTGTCAGCTGGTCAGTACATCTTGCCTTAATCAATGACATAATTTTTTTTTTTTTCCACAAGGTTGGACACCTTACTCAGATCTGACGATTTCAGATAGCAGAGGAGGACTAGAAAATAATCCACTCTATTTTAAAAAAAGTAAGCAACCAATGTCAGCTCATCCCTTGAGGATAGCAATGTCTTCCTTTCCCAATATATATGCCTATACGGAGCTTTCAATTTTAGCTACATCATGGAAAACCTGCCCCAGACAGGCCTTGTGTTACTGCAGTTGATCCAAAGTGAAGTGCATCAAAATAGTAATTTTTTACTGAATTCAAGACTTACTTGCAGTGAAAAGGGAAGTTAGAAAATTGAAGCACATAATCATGGAAAACTGTCAGTAGGTGTACACAAACCAGTGAAAGAAAAGTGTTCCGGAACAGCAAAACACATCATATTTTCAAAAGGTAAGCATTACATTAAGGCAGCACTTTTTTAAACATTTAATAATAATTCAATATTGAGAATCTCATTTATATGGCATTATATGACTCGTCTTACAAGTAAAAAATGATACACAAAAATACCTCTTTTTTAATTTAAATCAATGAAACATACGCTTTTCTTAAAAAAACAAAACCAAAAAACAATCCCCTTTTATTCACCATTCAAACATGCAGTTTTCCACCCCCAAAATAAATATTAGAAATTTTACTTTTCTACAGCAGATCGCTTCTGTGATTTTGCCTGGTAATTTAATGCCATCTTAGTCTCCATGCCAGTGTAGATAGCAACACCTGAAATTAGACAACTTATTTTACTAACGATTGCACGGTACAATAACTTAATGAAAGCACAATTCACCAGATTATTATAGTCTGTCATTTCTTTAATTCTGTGTAGTCTGAAGAAAAAGAACAAAGATTTCGATGATACCCAGAAGCTAGAAATGGCTTTAATATCTTGGTTCTTAGAGGGAAATTTTAAACAGGATTTACATCCCATTCCAGACTCAGAGTTCCCAATTACTAACATGTTGGTATGTACCAAAGCCAAACCAAGGCTGGGTTTTGAATAAATCTCCTTGCATTTTAAGTTCTGGTTTTGGCTTTAATATTAGAATCTAAGTCATACATTGAGAAAGCAAATCTAGATAGGGCTAAACTGCAGTATACATCCAAGAAGAAAAGGCAGTCATCAATTTTGCTTGCTTCGGGAAAATTTAATAATTCATGAAAAGAGTGATCTTTTGATATTACCAATTTCCTGTTGATAACACAGATTGAGAGACTAAACTTCAGAAGATTAAATACAACAACAAAAAGAAGGTGTAAACAAGAAGATGGATTTAAAGCACTTATCAAACCAGCACACCTGTACATCGCTAGAATAAAATAATTTAGGATATGCATTATGCTGGGGTAATGGCAAACACTGTATGTGTTAGGCAGACTAGAAAAAACCACTCGTATTAGGAACATCTCTGCCCAATACACAAGTTAACAGAAATATTAAAACCATCCTCTGAAGTTTACAGAAATACTTACTACAAGCTAATTATATTAGTTCATCTATTTTAGATTACAATTAAAAGCAAAGAGAGCAAGTTTAAATTAATATATACTTATATAAGAAAAAGTTGCAAGATTTTGACATTTTAGGCTCAGTAGTTCATAGCTATCTACAATCTTCTTTCTTGGGAGTACAGAAGTTGTATATGATAGAAGATGACTTGGATCCTTGTCCCTTTTGTCACCAGCAAAGAGTGGCTGGTTACAAGGGAACTACGACTCCCACCAGGCTTTCTTGAAGAATTTCCAAAAAAACATATCTTAGTCTGTGCTTCCTATTTCTGCTAACATATTCAAAATTTTCCATGGAACAAAGACAATTCATACACACAAAATACACTGGCTAGCAGAAAGTCTCATTTCTCATTGTGATCAGGAACTGTTTAAGTGTGTGATTTTTGGTCTTTTTTTTTTTTTTTTTTTTATCAGCCATATTTATATCTGGTTGGGGTATGATTTTTTTGTTTGTTTGTTTTGACAAATGAGCAAGACAGATTTAAAATTTTTCAACAGGCTCATTAACTGCTTTGGGACAACAACATTAATACACAGTGCTTGTTCAAAAGCCATATATTTACATGAAGTTGAGTCATCTTCACTAATCTTTGAAGACTAAACTAAAAAATCCCTCTCCCAAAAATCTCTATAGATGGTGTACATCATTAATAGTTACTTTACTGCACTTATAGCAACAGTAAACCTCATTAAAAAGTTGTAAATCAAGTTATTAAATAGAAATCATATGCTCAGTAGTAACTGTAGGGTTGTAACCCTGTTTGACATTTGCTTATTACTTCAGAGTCCATTTAAATAATCAATAGAAATACTTACCAAAGATTTTTTCTGTATTCTTTAAAGTGGCTCCTCTAAGAAGCAGATTTTCGGATCCTAATGGCCTGCAAAAGATAAGCATTACAAAATATAAAAAATATTTAGGGAGAAACAGCAGACCTTAGCGGAAGCCACATAAAACAGGAAATTAGTTTTACTCAAGTATTTTTATTTTGTGTACCAAAATTACTAGGCAGTATTTAAAGCTTTTAAGTGCAAATTAAAAAAATAGAGATGCCTAAAAGCAAGCTCGTAATTTCACAATTCAAGTCTTAAACCAAATGCATCTAAAAATCACATATGTGGGTACCTAAATAAAGACTCACCATCCTAATTGTAAGATGCTTATTTTTAAAAACACTGATTCAAGTCTTTTTTAGGCTTATATAAACTATAGGGTCTTGCATAGTAGAATTACTTACTACAAACAATACGATCTTTCATTTTAAGTGGCATACAAGGTATTGTTTGATACTTGCTGTGTACATTTCAAAGCATAAAGATGAATATAGGTAAAATAATTTATTGAGATAGTAGGATCCTCAGGAAAGGATGCCTCCTCCCTGGAAGTAGGCAGCTGTCACTAGAACACGTGGCCAATGCTCTCCCTGACCCTCTTCCCTGAGGGACCCCAGGAAGAATAGACCAGGACTGCTGAGAGATGGTCACTCTGGATGGAATAGACCAGGACTGCTGAGAGATGGTCACTCTGGATGGTGACAGAGATTTTTGCCCTGCTTTGCAGTTATACAGGTGTTTCCTGAGGAAGCTATGACAATGACACACTCAGCAGCTGGATTTCCCCTCCTCTTTGCTTACCGAAATATAAAATTATGTATCTACAGACACATCAAGGTTAGGAAGGCACTTAGCCAGAATGGAGTAACTTCCCACATGCTGGGGTCTAGGATATCACCCAAGTGAGAATTCTTTCCCTCCTACTGCTTTGCCTCTTTGTGGCAAGGACCTGAACAAAATCAGGTACAGCAAGTCTCTTCCTTGCTGGTAGACAGAAGATCCTAGGCAGAAAAGACAGGAAGACTCGTGCCTCTTTTGTACTGCTTCATTTTTCTTCTCCATTTGCTGGACAAGGAACATCCTGGGCTACAGACTGCTCCTTGAGCAGAATGCACCGCACTCACTTCAGGATGAAACTTAGTGGCACAGGAGACAGACCCTTCTAGGTGCCAGACCCAGGGTAACAGATCGCCGACTCCTACACCACGTACAAAATGCACTTCCCTGAATGCTGCCTGTGTTCGGGAAGGCAACATTGTGGACATTTTAGACAAATGTACAAATCCCCTTAGTGAAACTAAACATGACATTTGGCATGTTCAAACTCTTCAATTTCTAAGAAGAAAAACGAGAGAAACACACAAGTGATAATATTCATATTGTTTGGTGCGCTACCAAAGACTCCATGCTAATGCGGCAGTATTGTACAAGTACTGTCAAAATCCTATCAACATCATTTAGAAACTAAATACAATACATATCAAATAAAAACTGAAGTTGAATAAAGACATAAGACAAATTAACTGATTAAAATATGAAATATTTATGATATAGAAGTTTACAGACTGTAATTTCATAAAAGAAAAATATTTTATCAATAAGACAAGGCAGCACAATGTTGATGAAACAAACCTAATTCTCATTACTGATACTTAGTCAACTGTAAAAATGTTTAAATGTGTAGAAACTCTGTTTTTTCCTTACCTTGCAGTAGGCTCATTCCTATCATGGTAAACATTTATTCGACCAACAAATCTGTAAAGGCAATATGCAAGCGGTTTAGCAGCACTGCTAATTTGCATATTTGTACATATATATGTCCCAATATTTCAATTTTTTTAAATGTACATCACAAGAACATATAGTTCTCTCTCTGTACAGATGTATATATACACCACACATACATATTTAAAAAAGCATAAGTGAGAATAGCTTATTTGAGATGTATTTTATAAAAAGTATATATATTACAGTGAGCAAACAGCTTCCAATTAAGCATGCTCTGATTATTCAGGAAATAAACAGGAACACAGTGATACATATGGATATATTTAAAACACGTAGACACAAAAATACACAGAACACTAAGTCAATGTAAAGTTTGTGTATTAAAAGATCTAAAAGATTATAAAATTATGAGTAAATCTTCTAATTAGACAAGAAATCTTATTCTCTAAACTGCCTGAGGTAAGTAACAGTATGATTACTATCCTTTACAAGACCTAAAACCTACAACTGAGTTAAAAGCAAAACAAAACAAAAGTATAGAGCCAATAACCAATTTTCGCTCTTAATTTCTCTAAGTACATTTTATCTATATGTGGTGGGCTGACCCTGGACAGCAACTAAGCACCCACTAGCCTCTTGCTCATTCCTTCCCCAGAGGTTAGGGGAGAGAATTGGAAGAGCAAAAGTGAGATAGTGACAGTTTACTAAGTGAAGAAAAAACCCCCAAGCGATACAACAGCAACCATCACCACCTCCCATAAGCAGACTGATGCCCAGCCAAGTCTCCAAGCAACAGCTATTTTGGAAAGACTACCCCCCCCAGTTTTATTGCTGAGCATGACATTGTATGGCACAGAATATCCCTCTGGTCAACTGAGGTCAGCTGTCCTGGCTGTGTCCACTCTCAGCCTCTTGCCCACCCCCAGCCTAACTTGCTGGAGGGCAGAGTGAGAAACAGAGAAAGCCTTGACCGCTGTGCAAGCACTTTTCAGCAATAGCTAAAACGCTAGTGTGTTATTAACACTGTTTTAGTCACAAATCAAAAACACTACACCACATGGGCTGCTATGAAGAAAATTAACCCCATTCCAGACAGACTCAGTACACTGTATTTGCAGTACCACTGTCCAAGCAGGTAACCTCAAACCAAAAGTGATTAAGCCGGACATTAGCATTCTGGATGGCAGAGGAAACTGTGCGGAGCTGGTGGGTCTGTTACCCTGGAAGGGAACCTCTCAGGCTCAGAGACACAACACAGCAGAGCCACATCTAAAGACACTGTACAGTTTGTTATGATACATCACGATGTAAAATGACTATGCGCCTTTGGAAAGAAAGATTCACCATTGTGGTTTGTGGAGATGTAAAGTGCCAAGTAAAAATTAGCAGAGATAGAAGCTGCCTACCAATAAGGATTCTCATTATTTGTGTTTCAACAGCTGTCTCAGCAAATTCCACCATCTATAACGGCGTGAGCTTCAAAACTTGCAAATGTTCATTTTGTGACCCATGTATTTAAAAAAGGATCAGACCATTCATGGAATCGGTTTTCTAAAGAAGCTGTTCTCTTGCAGATTTCTAGACCAGTTCCTTGGTCACTGAGATCAGGGAAAAAGTGATACCTCCACACCTCAGAAATAAGCAATGTTTCCTCTGCATCTTCCAGCAGTATTTGCTGATAAAAGAGTGCATTTTAGTTTGTTGCCATATTGTTTTCTGTGTATTATTTCAGCTATTTTTACTGTGGCAGGCAGAGCAAGTTTCCCCAACGGTATGTGGCTTTTTGTCTTTCACTATTAAGAAAGAAACCTCAAACGTGGCTTCTAAAGATTTATTATTACGTTTAGTGAAATTTTGTACAGTACTTTTGTGAAATATTGAGTATTACACATTGCTAAAACACTTTAGAGGTTTTTCTTCATGTTCTGGATGCTTCGCTTTTAAATGTCTTCTAATCATGATGGCTTCATACTATCATAAGCTAGTATCTCAAAGCACGTAGGGTGCAGTTCATTGTTAACGATAGCCGATATAAATCCATATTTCAAATAGTCTTGACAATTTCAATTTTTTTTCCCCTGACTTCTTGTCAGATCTGGTTAGATTGGCATTGTTTATATCTCATGGCTGAGGAAGAGCTCATACTAGGAGTGGAAGTGTTTGCCATTGTCTTGTTCACTTGTGCTTGCATTTAGTATTATCTTTAATCCACAGTTTCTTTGTGGGAATCTTTTTAAGCCACTTAACCGTCATGTGCCACTGGCAACCTCTCCATGTTGTAGAACACCCTCTCTTCCCCTGGGACTCCTCGTGAACTGTATGTGACACAGGACTCTGACGCACAGACCAAGGAAGGGTGCCAGTACCAATATTAAATACTAGTAAAGCTTAATTTTTTTATTTTCTTTTTTTTTATTATTTTAAAAAATAAATAGAAATAGAAGTTCTAAAATTTTTGTCATGCACCCCAATGGATCATCGTGTGCACCCCCTTTGGAGACCACTGCCCTACAGCAGACTAGTGAACTACTTGCAGGAAAGGAGCATGGATGGAAGACTAACCTGTCTTCAAGCTCACCCTGGTGCCCACTCTAACCAGGCAGATGCAGCTGGTATCTTTTCATTATGATATTCTTATAATTTATTGGTAGGATACCTTAAATGAAACAGGTAAGAATTATTTTCTTACTTATAAAGGTCAGGCTGAGGTTGTTCACATTCAATGGTAGCATGCAGTGCATCAATTTCTTGTTCATTGTGAAATGCCTTTGTATCTTGAACAGCATAGTAAGTCTGGAATGAATAAAAAGGTGTAAATAAAATCAAAAAAGGACAGTTATAAAAGACATTAATCTGCACATATACCTCAGCTGAGCACAAAATAGGTTTACTAGCTTTTACCTTTTACATAAGAGCCCATAGTTCTATTAAGATGCACCTTTACATGCTCCTAATTGGGAATCTTCCCACATTATATGCAAGTACCTTCCAGGTCACCATAAAAGCATTTAAGTACACGAAATTTTGTGCATTATCTCTGTAATCTGCATGCCTATATTGGACACAGACAAAATCACAAATACATACGTTTTAAAACTTTCCATAAAAACCCCGATACTTTAAGTGAAATGAAGTCAACTGGTAGAAATGTAAGTTACACAAGTTAGTGTATCTGCTCACACATATAAGCATGAAGTCATATTGTAATCTCTGTAAAAAATTAAATGCAAACTTTGCCTTAAAAAGAAATTGTAGAACTTTTTATTACTTTATGACTGGATTCGCCATCCAAACTAGCTGTTGTAACAAAACACGTTCCATCTCCTCTACTACTTGATAGAAATATTAAGTCACATGGGAATGTTTCATCTTCTTTTACCATTACAATATCTCCAACCTAGGGAAAAAAAGACAATAAAATGAAATACATTTATCATTTATGGAGCAGCCCAAATTTCAGATTTCAAAACCAAAACCTAGGTTCACTCACATATCTTGAAAATTCATCAATTTTTATTTACACCAGGATTTTACCAAGGGCGTGAAGAACTACAGAAACGTCTCTGAAAAACTGAATTACAGCTTGTGGAATGACTGAGGTCTACTGTCTACTACCTTTCCTCTCAGGATAACCATTTTGCAAGTACTGTCAGTTTACTAAGTTTTGCAACATTATTTGAGAGATGGAAGATACTATCCTTGTTTTAACACTAAATACAACAAAACATTGTTACAAAAACAGCGATGTGAGCTACTGTCATTGGCTCTTAAGGATAAGCATCTAGCTCTGAATATTATAATTAGAAATAGCTGAAAAAGCTAAGAATTCCAAGTCTGCCAATGAAAACAGGATACATTTTTCAGCAGAATTTATGACTAGAAGTCCATCCTATTTTTATCCATGTTTAAAGGTAAGCAAACTAATTTTTATTCATGCAAACATAGGTAATATCTTACAGCATGTTAGAGAGTGTCACAGAACAGCCAACTAGCTATAAATTCAAAATATTACTATAAACCACTCATTCGAAAAAAACAGCCTTTAATACATTTTTGGAGGTCATCTTTTACAACGGAATATAAAAAAAATGAACAAATGCCAAAGATATACTAGATGATTTAAGAATATCAAAGTTTCAATAAAAATCCCATCAAAATATGGGAATATTTTTTGCAATTTTTCATGTAGCTCAACATCTGTTCAGTACACTTTTATGTCATAATTCATTATCATAAGATTCAGCTTAATCATTGTTCTCATGATACACTTATAAAGTTAAACTCCAATATCCTTAGCAGTTGGCAGGAGTCAGTTAATTCCAGTTACGCAAAATAGTCCGGTAACAACCAGCAATAGTAACTTCTAAAAATAAAATTGTGACAGCTTAGATAAGATTTACTAACATGTATTGAAGAACTAGGATGATGATAATAAATGAGATTTAACTTCTTGTAGATATGAAAAAGGCTTTTTATTAACCAATAGCAATGAAAAATTGTAGATTGTATATATAGCATAGGAGAATGCAAGTTGCTAAGCATACCTGCAACAATCAGGTATGAAAATTAACGGAAACTTCAATAAGATATTTTCCATCTTTTGTGTAAACGATGGCGTCTTTTTGAAAATCATGACTTCTAGAGCAGCAGTAGAGCTGTATGGTTTACTAATTTTCAGCCTCTGAACAAAAATTAGAGACTTATTAAAACAGCATAATGATAATTAGCTACTCTGTTTCTTGGGGGGAAAAGCTGCACTTTTAACCAATAATAAGTTTGCGGCTGTTCAATTTTAGAAAGGGATTAATTTCCTCATATATTTCCTTTTGATTAAATGACTTCTCACGTATCATTCTGCAAACCCAGGAAAGTGAAGATACGTAGTGAGACAGAGAAGGGGCAGGTTTGGAAGCAGGGATGGTAAATGTCTTGGCTGGAGCCAGCCTGAACAATACAGAGCCTTCATCCCAAAGAGCAGTGCACCCTGACGGACCAGACTACTGCTCAAGTTGCCTTATTCTTCCCAAGATATGTCTTCAAAAGAACCTGCCTTTTTGCCACAAAATCATTAATTATGAAAGACAGTGACAAGATAAATGATAATAAAGTTCTCAAAGTGAGAATTTTACCAAAACCAGACAAAACACTTGAATTAAGTGTTAGGTGACAGAGAATCCACCTATTCCTAGAACAAACTGTAAGAACACCACATAACTATTTTGATTTTACTAGCTTTCTTTACCACTGAAAACAATGTTAATTTATCAGCTACCTAAAACACAGTGATATTACTGCAAGCTTAAGCTCCTCTACAGATGTCATAAAAGGAAAAATCAGAATTCTTCAGAACATTGAATCTGGCCAGAAAGTTGGGAGGCCAGTTTAGTGAACAAACCCTTCCTGACAATCACATGTCACTACAAGAACAAGCATGACAAAAAATGCCCACTGTCTGGAGTTTTTTTAAGTTGCCACTGAAAACATTTACACATCAGAAAGTGAGATTTTAGGTTCAACTCAAAGACAAAAGAGTCCTCTTACTTCTGATTTTCACAGATCATAGTGTTGAATGATCCTTATTATTTATTAATTAATCTAGCAAGATTCTCTCTGTAAGCCATGGCATACAAGTCACCCTGCAAGCCAGGAACAATCTATAATACAACAACCTATTAAAATAGAAGTTAATAATCTAAACAATTTTCAAAAGAAACAAAGGCAGGAATAAGAAAAAACCCCAAACAATTAAAAGTACTAGCAAAGGACATCTTAACAAAATCTAAAAGGTGTTCTGACAACATTTGCCACTGTGTCAGCTAACAGTGCAAGGAGGACGGAGCCTGGCTCTTTCCAGTGGTGCCCAGTGACAGGGCCAGAGGCGATGGGCACAACCCGAAACATGAGAGGGTCCATCTCATTTTCACTGCGAGGGTGACTGGGCACTGGCACAGGTTGCCCAGGGAGGTTGTGGAGTCTCCCTCCTTGCAGATATTCAAAACCTGTCTGGACGTGGTCCTGGGCAACCGGCTCTCGGTGGCCCTCCCTTGAGCTGGTCGGTTGGACCAGATGACCTCCAGATGCCTGCCAACCTCAACCAGTCTGTGATTCTGTCAAAAAGAAACCCCGTCTTTTAGCAATTCTTTTTTTCCTTTCTTTAATCAAATGTCCACAGGCTTTAGGTCCATAAGGGTCTACCTTTATATCATCTAGTCTGTTTTCTTGCATAATACAGGTCAGAGAATTTTACCCATTTACCCATGCATACAGATATCCCTTTCCATGCAAATATTTCCTATGCCTGTCTCTCCTATCATTTAATTGCTCAAAATAGACAATCTCTGAGTGGCAAAGAATAGGGGAGAAATTGAGAAAAGAGAGGCAATAGATTAATTAATGGAATACAAATTCCAGTTATGTGGTACTTTATTATTTTTATTTGGAATTAGTTACAAACTTGGAATACTCAGCATGTGATGGCTTAATTTTTTTTATTGCTGGGAAGCCCCAGGCAGAAGCTATCACACTCAAAGGGAAGGTCACAGCAGAAAGGCTGTGAACATTGCACAGCCATTTATGCCCAAACAAGGCAGAGCAGAAAAAGAAACCCCTAACAAAGATACCAGAAATAAGGAAAATCCAAACAAATATCTATCAAATTTGCTGAGTTCTAAAGAGAATAATGATGAAAAGTTAATCTGCTCACCACAAAAAAAAAAAAAAAAAAAAAGCAGCAGCAGAAATTAATTTCTCAAAATAACCTTCAAAATACCAGGAAAGGAGTGTAGCAGTATTCAGAAGGCCAATGAAGATGCTGTGATTTGATGGGTAATGAAGAAAGTATTCTGGATGTGTTGTGTATATATATATGTATGCATATAAATGTGTTGTATACATAGAACAAATCAGTAGCATTGACTACCATAATCAGGCTTAAATAAATTATTAATGTGCATAACCACAGAGGACCGAAAATGGAGAAAAGACAAAAGACAAATCATGAGTGAAATTCTAAGTTAAAAAATGGAAAATGAAAGGAACAATTATGAGAGGAATTAACAAAGCAAAGATAAAGCAGAAACCTAGCTTCTAAAAATACTTTATTCAGAGGCATTAAATTAAAACCTAGTATATTGTAGGTCTAATCTCCATTAAATGTAATAAATGCTACAACATCATCACACTACATTTCTGCGTAACTTGTTTTACAAGAGGTGTGCAGTAAAGCCTGACTCCTAAAATCTGTTAAGTCATAGTTACTTACTCTTAATTTTCGGCTTTGCTTTCTAACCAGTTTACCATGTTGAATGAAATGAACAGGGCATTGGTTCATTGCATTGTCAGCTTTATGTCGAAGCCAATCTTCATAACCCTAAAAAACAGTGAAATGGAACGATGCAGTGATGCACATTTGGCTATAAAGACAGAACAGCTCTAGCTTGTAACAAAAATTTTAAAAGTTATCCTTGATCAAGATAAGGAAAAAAAAAAAGAAAATATTCTCACTAGAACAAATGAAATTGTGATACATGTCAGTAATACACTCATGTTGGGACATATATGAAAAAGAGCATTCACGGTTACAATTAGCCAACAAAATTATATATTTTAATGAAGATGTTTTGATAAATAGGGATGTTTACAATGTGTAGAACAATTTCTGATGTTTAAGCTATCATCTCTTGCTCATGCTCTATTGACTCCTGAGCAAGTGCAAAGTACTTATAGAAGCAGTTGCTGAGAAGATGAAAGTGTAGAAAATATATTTTGGAAGACTGGGACTTGAGATTGAAAGATGATAAAGTGACGACATGACTGAAGGTGGTCATATTTCTTGATTGTCATGCAATTATGTCAAACTTTTTAACCCTATATACAATATACATAGTCCTGAAGAAGTTTGTTTTAAGAGACTTTGCAGAATAACCTATTTTGATTGCTCAATTATCCTATGAATTTGTGTTTTATACAAACAGCCAAAGTAAAGGACAGAGAATCTGCAACTTTCTATTCAAAAGGTCCTGCCGTGGGATAAAGACTGGGACTGACAAAGACACCATTGGTTAAGAGATGGAAAATACCACTCATACTCCATAGCATTTTTACATCTAATTCTCTTGAGCATATTTGAAAATTCAATGTAGAACAAAAGTATCACTACCTTGGATGCTCTCAAGAGATAATCTGGGAACTCACAGAGTCTTTACAACTTTAGTGTAATATACTTCCAGGGGCTGGTACAGCTCCTCAAGCAGGTCCCAAAGTCTACACCAGTTGTCGGGAGAAAGACTCAAGGAGGTAGATGGAACTGCAGTACTAGGCACAGCATGTCATAATCCAGGCTTTAGTAGGCCACTACCAAACTACAGTAAGACTCTAAAGTGTAAGATTTTAAATCTTCAGAGTGGGATAGCCACACCAAAAATACTAGCTATTGCATGTATCACAACTTTTGCTCACCAGCAAGAACTGAATTCTACTATAGAATACACTCAGTTGTGTATAGTTGGCACTGTAAAGAAATGGAAACACTGCTCTCTGTAGTTTCTTTGAAAAATAATGAAGAAAAGGTCTACATTTAGCATGACAACCGTGAAGGTAATCAGTTATCCTATTAAGGGACAATCAAAACTACTCTCTGTTCTGAGTCTGGCTGGGATGGAGTTAATTTTCTTCACAGCAGCCCATGTGCTACTGTGCTTTGTACTTGGGCCTAAAAGAGCATTGGTTACACCCCAGTGTTTTGGCTACTGCTGAACAGTGCTTGCACAGCCTCAATGCTTTCTCTCCAACCTCCCCACACACCAGAAAAAGGCCAGTGGGCTGGCAGTGGCCAAGAGGCTGGGAGGGGACACTGCCTGGATGGCAGACCCAAACTGACCAAGGGGATATTCCACACCATATGACATTGTGCTCAGCAAGAAAAGCTCAGGGAAAGCAGGCAAAAAGGGTCATTTGTGGTGATAGCATTTGTTCTCCTAAGCAAGCGTTACATGTGCTGAGGCCCCGCTTTCCAAAAAGTGGCTGGACATCTGCCTGCTGATAGGAAGCAGTGAATGAACTGCTTATAACTGCTTATTTTCTTGGCTTGTGTGCATAGCTGTTGCTTTGCCTATCAAAGCATCACTAACATGATACACAAGTCTCTTCACTTTCCCTCTATTTTCCACTAGAGAGGGGAGTGAGCAAGAAGCTGGGTGGGTGTTTGGCTGCTGGCCAGGGTCAACACACCACATCCTCATTTTTGTTAGTCACTGTTTTAATCATCACAGTCCATCATAGGTATGTAAGAAATACAGACGCCTCCCTCTACAAGTTTTGAGCTAAAATGAGGAGCACTCTGACCGAGAAACTGTCTTGATGTTCAACTACTTCTTGGAAGACGTTTTTTTGAAGCACAACATGAGAGATCTTTCTTATGCCCACGGAAAGTGCTAATTCCTTCAAGTGGCCCAGCAAAAGATGCTGAAAATCAAGCTGCTTGCATAGATTTTCCTTTCACATTGACATTCCATTCACTGAAATGAAGGAAAGAAATGGCTGGTCTCTGGACCCAGAGATACAGTGAAGACTAATCCTTGAAAGGGAACTCACTGTGCTACTCGGTTCTTACCCTGATAGCTGTCCTGCAGGAGCAATCATCATTAAATTGGACTGAAGGCAAAAAGCCAAACATGCAACAGAACCACTGTAAAGACTGTTACTTGTTACTGCTACTTTAGGAGCCCAGATTTTTAGAAACTACTCTGTGGCTATGGTGAGATAGTACAGTAAATGCAGAAGAGTGTTGTAGGCACCAAATGCAAAGTACTGCTTATAAACTCATTTGCTAGTTCAAATTTAGCAAAATTTTTGATGAATTAACTTAGCAAGGTTTATGCCATATCAGGTATCCTCTGTCCTCCTGCAGCTGGCCTGAAACTCACAAAGTCAACAAATTCGGCTCTGGCTAAATCAACAGAAGGGCAATCACAAGCTCATTACTCATTCATTCCTGATCCAGACCAAATCTGTAACATCAGAAGCTCTGATAACATGCAGATCTGATTGTAATATCCCCATATGAATTAAAACATTCTGTATTAATCTGAGTTTCCACTAATTTCAATAAGATCCCACCTACATTTAAGTGCTTATGTCAACTGTAGCACTACAGCATTAGGGTAGCAGGTGAAAAACTACCTTAATCTTTTCCTTTCTGTAGTACTAACTTGAAAGTGAAATGGCAAACCTGTACAATTCCATAGCTCTATTATGCAATTTGATTTTGACAGAACAACTTCTGTTAGGATCTTTTATACTCGATGATGTGGCAAGAGCTAATTTCTAAAAAATACTTCAATTTTATGGATTAATTTTCACATAAAAAATGAGAGAATACAGTAACATCTGTTCAATGCTAATCTGTAGAAAGCACTGCAGCTATCGTTATGAACTATAGATTACAATCAACATATACTGAAGACTTGAACCAAAAAAGTTTTTATTATCTGTTCATACTGTAAAGGCTAAGGTAAGCTCAAAGGTAAGAGCAGATTTATCTTATAAGTTTTCGTAGTTCTTACTAAACTCATTTTCAGTCATTATGGAGAAACATAATAGGATGTGGACAGCTATTTAGAAACAAACAAACGTCAAAGTGTGCTGAGTTAACACGAGAATGTAAATGATTCCTTGGAACACAAGGACATAAAAGTTATGAAAAAATTTAGAAGCTTGTGTTGAATTAGTGAGACATCACCATATAGCGACCAATTCTACTTAAACTACAGAAATAAAAATAAAACTACTCTGTCAGAATTCATCGCAACCATTCTTTAGGCATTGCCTTAAGACAGTCTAACACAAAAAGGCAGGGAAAATTGAAATGCAAAACAAATAATAATGCTCTCTTTAGTTTTACTTTTGCTCACTAAATTACTCACCTGTTTGATAGCTGTTACGGTGATGACAAATAAAAGTGGAAGTCCACTTGTAACTGGACTAGTAGGTGTATCAATAATTAACTGCAACAAGAGGAACAAATATTTTCTGGTTATATTTTTGTGAACGCAAGCAGTCAATTTTTCAAGCAAGATGTTTCAAGTAATCATTTCACCACGAAACTTTTTAATTAAAAAGAACAGTACTTTAATACAATTTTAAGAATATATACTATATCAACAAAATTTGAAAAATAAGTATATGCTATAATCAGATATAATAAAGTATTTCGATCACAGTAACATTCAGATGTTAATGCCTAGAAAAATATTTGCCTGCAAGAGTTTAAGTAAGTAGCAGACTGGAAAGCTGCAGCTTTGGAGGCAAAATTACTGAGCAGCATTAAAAATTAGCATGGCACTGTTTTTATGTGTTATACAATACAGCTGTTCTTATGCATGCAAGGAGTAAATCTTGAAATATTGAGCTGTGTTTTTTGCAATTATAAACAAAGAGGTAGAATCCAGAGAGGGAGTTCAAATGATAAGAAAACCCAAATTGTCCTGGGAATCCGCATAGCTTTTCTTGCTGTACAATCTGGTGTGCAAAATAATACAGCTTTTCACCTCATTTAGTAACATTTTATTGTTTAACACATTTAAGTGATTGTGAAAGACACCTAGAAAGCAGCAAACTAAAGCAGAAAAAAAATCTGAGGTAATAATTACAAAACCAAACATTTATGTACCACCCTACGCAAGCATTGTATAAGCATCTGTATTTCAGGTTCTCTACAGGCTTTGATGACTGCAGTTGGAAAATTTCTGCCAACGCATCATTGTTATAAAAAATAAAGTATTTCGCAAAATCAACAAAAGTTCATCATCAACATAGTTTATAACAATGGTTTTACTGATCTGGATGTTTGTTTATTACAAAATAAAAATAAAAGTTACACTCATTCTTTTCAATTTTATCAAGAGATGTCTTGCCATCAAACCAGTGATGGTGTCAATTTCTCTTTAGGCTAAATTCACATTTACAACTTGGCAACGAAATAAAACTCTTCTTGTCACATCACCAGTGTAGAAGGCTGTCCAGACTGAACCATTTACCTCTTCAATCATCAAAAACAGTGCATTTTTAAACCTTTTTCAACTCCTTTGTTTTTAGGAAGAGTCCAGAAATTTATTGAAAAATGGGGATAGCTTACCTGAACAAGGAAAATTATCAGAAAATAGAAGTTAGCTATTCTTCTGAATTGCTCAAACAAATTTTTCGGTACAAAGTTCCAAAACGTGTACTGAAAACAAACACACAGATTATCAGTGTTTGTGAGAGAATTATTATTGGCATTCTATGTTCTAAAAAAAAAAAAAAAAAAAAAAAATTCATAATTCACAATTCAAGATTAAATTAGACAAGAAGCAGGAGTATTTTTGATACTTCAATCATTTACTAAAATGGAATCTTAAATGGGCAATCATGTATTTTTGGATTAATATCAATTTTCTGAACTGTGATAATCTTGGTACTAGGGACTGAAATAATTTTTGACTAGTGACAATGCTCATTCAGAGATTTAGTTACAGAACAGTTTATTTAAAGCCACCAATGGATTTTAAAATGTCTTAGTCAATTCAAACAGCACTTTTCATTCACTTCTATTTTGTATACATGACTTGAGGAGGTAGGTGGCACTCAGAGTTAACTTCGCAGTCATAGCAAGTTGACCAAATAAAAGTTGTCAGCCCCTCTTCTGTTCCTTGGCTATAGCAGTGAATAAGAGTAAGTGGCTGCATATTTCTCTATTGATCTTACAAATTATCTAAAGTTTAGTAAAATGACATAAGAAACAGTATATAAAAGTGCAAACAGAAAATGCAAAAACTTCAAAGGAAAAAAATTGCATGAAAGAGAGAGAGAAAGGACCTTATGTCATCTAACCCCTTCCCCTGCCCTGCAGCAGGTTCAACCATACTCTTTTTACACAGCTCGCTCTGTAGCTCCAAAAAAAACCCAAAACCCAAACCAAAATTGCAAGGATTGCTTATTGGAACACATGTAAAAACATCAGCTAAAACTGTGTGAAAAGGTGCAAAAAATGGCTTGAGAAAACTAACACTGTATCATCTTATTATCCAAATTATCATTTGACACATAATAAAATGACAACTCCAATGTAACTTTCATTTCAAAGGAGATGGACTAAGAAGCTTGCTTCTCCTAATTTATTTGCTCTGCTACAAATGCACCTTGTCTCTTCTTGGCAGATTGCACTGATATGCAAATTGTGCCATGAGTTAGACATCTTCCAAATTTGGCCCTGAAAGCAAAGACAGCCAGAGCTCTAGAAAGAAAATACCTCTATTACATCTGCAGATAAAAAGGATCCTTGAGAAGCATGCCTTAGTCATACATGAAACCCCTATAATGTCATCTTTTTACTTGTTGGGAGTAAAGCCTGGACATGTGCAAGACATAGGAATGAAATTTTCTTTTTTTATTATGTGCCAAAAATCAGTATCTATTCTAAATATGCCCTAAGTAAACACTTATCCTGCTTAATAGTTACCTCAATATTAAATCACCTGTGAGCAAGCCAAAACTCAGGCAGGCATGCATGCAACAGCTGGAACATCAAGTGCTCTCATCTTGCAATCAGAATACTTTTCATCAGACTGGAATGCTGCTTGCACTGCCTGCTACCTAGCTACTTGTCTTGGAATTTTGAAAGAGAACTAGTTAGACTTGATTATTTTTCCTTGCACAACAGTCCTGATCATTCAAAGCTGCTGTTGTGATATATGACAACATAAATTCTATTCTATGATAATAATTTTATATTTTCATCATTAACTTCGATTATAAGGCAAATTAGCTCTGTTTTCTAATCTTATGCATTTATTTTTTGTGAATCTCTGCCTGCTGAGAAGGAAAAATGAATAGAGGTTTCAGTAAAAAACTTCTGTTTACGTATTTGTTTAGCTCTTCTGATAGAAAAAGTGTTTTTTCCATGTTAAAGAGTTTTTTTGATCAATGAAGTTTGATGATCTATACAAGCTCCCAAAATCACCATTCGTAAAATAAAAACGTAATCTCTTATGCAATAACTTCCTGGTTAAATCTCCTAGAGGGTTATTTGACTAAATGTGTGGTGACAGCATATTATTGTCAGACTAGATATTTAAAACATCTGATTGAGGAAGTCAAGTAATTTAGTTAAAACAACAATCTATTGTTGGGTATTCATCTTTACCCTTAGTATCTGATCCTCCTCATACTCCAACCTCTGTTCACTGCTTTCCCTATCAAGCAGTGGTCTTTCCCACAGCTCCACCTTTGGTCAGCAACTCTCTTACCTGAATAAATGTGAACAACCTGGGAGCAGATCACTTTTATGGTCTGAGAGGTGTTACTTAAAATGGGTGCTTTTTTAACACAGAAAACTTAAAACTTTGTTTTCAAACAACCTGACAGACTTTTAGCACTTCATCACACTGGGTTTCAGACATAAAAAGTACACCTTTTTTCTGCCCATTCTTCTTCAAAGGAGAAGTAACAATTTTTGAAGGAGTTTAGGCAAGAGAGACCACTAAGATGTCTAGACAGACCTCCTCCTGCCCCAGCCATTAGTAGGTCAGAGCAGTATCGACGAATGGATGATTAATGTTTAACCACCATAATAATCACTCCCAGGAGAAACAACAGGGTGGCTGCCACTCAGAACAAGATTTGTCTCATGACTGAATTCAAGGCAGTTTCGCTACCCTAGTTAGGCAGGAACAAAATAAAAATCTGTGAAGACATTAAAAATGAAGATATTAAACACATCAGACTACCATGCCCAGATAGAGAGTTAATACCATCTCTCTTCTTCAGATAATTACTAGTCATGTTCTTCGTAAACTCTGAAAAGCAGTTTATGTATATTTAACTACCTTTTTTCACTATAACTCACTTAAAGGCAATAAGGTTATCCAAATAGTTACGCACTGGAAGCTTTTACATTGGGGAAGGCTTCACTGATCTTTTTCAATTGCTGCAAAAGACTTAGAGGCCAGAGCACATACGTGCCTTTTGCATACAGGAGGCAATACGTCAGACAGCAAGCAGTAGTTACGTATTCATCCAAAAGATGAACGCATTGTGCAAACAGATGCATCTGAAGCACTGTGCAAGGAACTGTAAAATCAGTCTGTCTAGAGTCAAAACAGCATAATTCAAGTAGATTTTCTTCCCATTTATAATCGTAATAGCACCTGCAGTGCTGGTGTATGTGCTTAGACTACTTATACACACCTCTGCAGTATTCCTGCTCATGCCCCTGCTCCATCTCACCAATCCTTGCATCCTCTTTGCTAATGCTGTGTTGCCTCCAGCTCCAACACCTCCAGTCCCATGAATTCAAAAATATAAAGTAGGGTCGTCTTAACCATAGTTTAATTTTTTTTAAACACTGTATTTTGACCTTTTCATTTGATACCTCTATACCAGAATTCTGGCTCACATTTCAAGCTTCTCTTTTTATCGTAAGAGGCAGATGTTTTCTTAAGTAAAAGGAGAGTTTCTTAAGAGTAATCACTTGACATGAAAAGCTGGAGCTGTAAGAAGAAAGCACTCCACATTGCATTATTGAGTTCAGTCAACACCTCAGTTTCTTACAGCTTATTTGTTTTAAATAGCCACCATCTCTTTTCTAACCTGTTCTGATTTCACTCCTTTCCCTCAACCTTTTCGACATTCGACTAAATGCTTAAAAGTATTCTGACCAAAATATCTATGTTGCTTCTGCAAAATAGAACCCACCTTGAGGATAATAGATTCAGGGAAGAACAGATAAAAGCTGAACAATAATCTTGCAGTCACATCTAAATTTTTCAATGTTTTTCTTTTAACAGATCAAGACACAGACAAAACTTGAACATGTCCATTATGGCTTCAGTATTTTTAATATGCAGATTTTTATAGTACCTATCAATTACCAAGAGACAATACATTCTTTAAGCTGCCAGCTTAACAACTGGACTGTATGTGTGCATACACATATATGCACATAACATTTTAAATATAATAATACCTTATATATTATTATGCTATTGAAACAACCCAAGTATTACAAATATTACATACATATAGTTCTCCCCCTTCAACAGAGTAGCTGAAAAAGGTCTGATCAAAAGTTTGACAATTTCTTTAAAATTAGTTTTACTTATAAGTGTTACTTTTTTTTGAAACACAATTTGTGTAGCTCTATAATAGAGAGTAGAGAACTGGCAGAGAAAACTATAGTAAAGGGTGTGAAAAAAGGAAATCAATAATTAGCTGAAATCCTAAGAACTGAGTCAAGAGTATGGCTTGTCTATCTCAAATGACTTGCTTATAACCACATAGGAAGTTTGTAGCAGAACTGATCTGTGTTCTTTGATATATTAAGTCAGTCTCCACTCTAACTTCTTCAAGCAAAAAACTTCAGACTTCCGTGCTTATATATGATTCAATAAAATTGGAATAGTAATATCCATGAAATTTTGAAAAGCACTTTGCAATGTTTAGGACAATTTGGAATGAATGTAGAAATACACAATTGACTATATTTTAATGAAAGTACCAACATGCACGCCACCTGCACAGTGTTTATCACTCCTTTGAGGGAGACCCCTGTTTCTCCACACCACATGATGTAGGGTGGTTCACATCACAGGGATCACTGTAAGCTCTGTTATATGTAGGGCTTTGGCATGCGACTAAGAGCCACTTGTACACTCAGAGAGAGTGCAAAAATGAAACTGATTTGGGGAAATCAGTTCAAATGGTACCTACATATTTGAATGAACAAGCATACATATTTTGTCATAGGGTTCCTTAAAAATAGTTGCTGGTAAAACAGGATTTCTACTACAAAGAAAGAAACCTAATCTGTAGTAGTCCTTGTTCAGCAACTCTCAATCTTATCAAACAGGGGCTATGTCTCCAGGAACTCCTCTGACAAAGACATCCCCCAGCATCTAGAAGATTAACTAATTAAAATTTTAAAAAACCAAAACAAAACAAAAAAACAAAACCAAACGCTTACAGCAAGGATGACTGACTGAAGACAGAAGTTGCTGAGAACATTAGGTAAACAGAAAAAAGTGTGAGAGAGTGTGTGCTAGAGTGAGCAAGCTGCACTTTCTCATACATAAAGTGAGGAGAATTACATCTGTCCTCCCTGGTGTTGTGTTTGGGCCTGCTTGCTTACCTTCCTTTCCTCCACTTCTCTCTCCCTACATGCAGACTCCACACCGATATGAAAAAACTTAACATAAAGACTCTGTTAGGGGCAGTACCAGCAGAGAATAAAAGATCGCTGTTATCCCTGGGCTGAGTCAGGGGAATGGTAGATGGCTTCTCCTGGGAACACAAGGCAGGCTGCAGACAGCCTTTGCCCTGAAAATCCCACCCTGAGAAGGATCATCAAGAGCTAACAGCTCTTCCTTGCTCTCTCTAGGCACTGGCAGCTGTCCACAGAAGGAAATTGTATTATCATGCCTGGAAGAATTGCACACTCATGCACTTCCCATCCCATCACAGGTATTGCTGTCCCTGAGCTGGCACCAGACAGAGTCCAGTTGGTTCAGAAGCAGTTGAGATTGACTGCCGATCAAGCCCATTTACTCTTCTTCATTGCTAACAGCTCCTGCCTTTTAGCATGGATGGGCAAACCTGACTATTTAACCCTTCCAGCATTGGATCTGACCTTCTGCATCAGCCAGTATAGCTGTGAGTCAGTGGATTACCTGGGCTCAAGCTGGGAGCTCCGTGTTACAGCTGCTTTTAGAGCAAAGCAGTATGTCCACACTAAAAGGCACACGCAACATTCCCTGCATTAGTAGCTGTCCCATATGCATTCGTATCTACACATCCTCCCTTCCCCCCTATGGCATACTACACATAAATATTTATCAGCTTCACTAACACATGACCATGCTGTTTCCCACTATAGGCTTTGGATGCTTTTTTGACTTTCAAATATCATTGCTTAGGGCTATGTTTGAACTCATCTTGAAACTGCTATATCATGGCCCTAGAGAGGCCAGACAAATCCTTCCAGTTACAAAGGAGAGGTGTGGGACAGCCTCGGTCTCTACTGGGTTCCAAGTGGCTCATAGTGGTAGAAGCATTTTAATATTTCCTTTAGCTTGAGTATTAACATTTCTTCTAAACATGGCAACAAAATGAGACATCAGAGCCCCCACCAGACCTTGTGTTTTTATAATGACACTACGAGTGAGTGCTGCAGGGAAGAGGTATAGCACAAGGGCATGAATTTCTGCTGGAAGAAACTTTTCAACAACATCCACTGAAACATATCAGAATTACTCAACTTTACCTCTTAGTCACTGTGATTGAGATTACTCAAAATTAATCAGATTAGCACTGAAGGTAGCTAAGGTTCCCCTTGCAATTTACAGGATTCTCAACATGCAGCATTATTATTTCAGGCCATTCTCATACAAATCAATGTTTTGATCAGTATGTAATGATAAGTCCCAAGGAAACATGCAGACAACAGAAGATAGTATTATTTGTGAAACAAAACCAGCAGCACTTCTGGCCCATGAATAGAGTTGTACACCATTTCCAAGTTAATAGTACTGTTTTGCCATCTAAGTTCACCTTATTGTTTTTTTTATAGGAAGAACAGGAAATAGAGCTAGAGTACAAGCCAGTATCTCATAGTTTCATATCATAAATTAATTTGAATGAAATCTCTTTTACTTCAGGGCAAATTCTTCAAGTAATAGTTCTGCATCCACTATAGGTTCAATCTTGCATTTCACTTAAGAGTCACATCCTGCTACTCTTCAGTATCATCTTCAGGGAGCTTAGGCCCCACTGCTTCCAGTTATGTTAGCGACCCAGGCACAAGTGGGTTTTTGTAGCTGTAAAAATTTCTCTTTATGAAACTATGACAGCAAAAGTTTGCAGCTAGACAGGATCATCAAGGCAAAATACTATGTATTGATTACCCACAGACTGAAAAGAAGAATAAAAGACTGCAAGTTTCTCTAACCCAGCTTTCTCTATGGGTGGCATGGGGGGGGGGGGGGGGGGGGGGGGGGGGGGGATCAGTCCTCCTGCAGAATGTTCCTGGGGTTTCTAAGTTTGTCAGCTGTCTGACACACTGGGAGGTCTCTGATCTCTCATTCAACAGGCTATTCCTATCCTGGCATCTCTGAAATTTTTGGTTCTTTCTTGTGGTTCATTCTTTAGGTTGTCTGTCGAAAGCAGTAAGCAGCTGTAATTAAACATGTTCTTACAAAACTCCATATTGTTGCGTCAAAAAAGACTTTATTTTCTATACTACTTTCCCCTCTGTTCCAGAGACAAATGTACACATCCAATTAGCCTTCAGTTCATTGATTCAGCTAGAACAGGAGAAGTAAATCCCTACTTTGTCTACAAATGAATGAGATCCTTGAAGAAGAGCAGTTCTATAAAGATATTGTATCAATGCCAGGAAAAGGAATTTGAATGTTAAAAATTATTAACAAATGAATAAAGACCCCAAAACATCATTATGCCACTGTATAAATCCATAGTTTGCCTATACATTGAATGCTCTATGCATTTCCCCATCTTAAAAACTCTGTATCTGGCTTGGGAAAAGGTACAGCCCAAATCTGAGCAAAGCTATGAACTAGCTTCCACACAAGCCATTATTGAACAGACTAAGGTTATTCAGCCTGGAAAGGAATATGGTGGAAGATTACTAACAGAATCAAGACGATAAACAGGGGATAACAGTTGTTCTCAGATTCAAGGACTTGGAACATAAACTGAAATTAAGTAGGAGTTTCAAAATGAAGGTTCATAGTTTCATTTCACAAACATTTCTACAGTTTAACTGTGCCTTAACTAAGTATTCCAAAAATTTGCATGGGCTCAAAAAGTATTTAAGAAATTCACAGAGGAGCAATCCATTGACAACTTATTAAATACAAAATCATCACTTTTGGCCCACAAATGGCTAAGTCACAGATCAGCAAATACTAAGAGAGCATTCAGGGGAAGTATCACGCTATGCTTACTTGTTCTTGCATTCTTCCCTAGGCAGCTGCTGCTGGTGACAACATACTGTGCCAGATGGACCTTTGGCAATTCTTAGCTGGTCAGGCATATCCACGTACTACTATACATGTACAGATAATGCTGTTTAGCATACTGATTGGGATACTGCTGGCACAAAAATATGAAGCTTGGACCTTAAAGAAATTTCATATTATTTTGTAATTTATCAGTCTTTAAAAAAAAAAAAAAAAAACCACCAAAAACTTTTGTTGTTTCACAAAAAAGAAAAAAGTTGTTTCCCACCAAGTTCTGTTAACTGTTACTGCAGCATAGTTTAACTTACTTTCCTCTTGACATAGCAGTTCTGCTAATCAGTAAATAGTTCCAAAACGTGAATAATTTTTAAAGAAAAAAGCAAGAAACCTCCCTGCCAATTAAATTACTTTTTCTTTCTACTCATTTGAAACATTAGGATTTTCTACCAGCTGATATTTTGCCATGCTGCATCACTGTCATATGATAAATTCAATCAAGGGCACACAACAGCTACTTTAAAGGCTAACACCCTGGGCAGCTGAAGTAGCTAAAAGTTATATCAACATAAGGATCTGCCTTGCAAAAGTCACTGCCTCCAGAACATAAGCAAACTGCATGCACAATCCAAAAGACATAAATTTTTGCCTTTTATTATTTCAACACAGCCTTTTTGTACTGCGTTGTTAAAATCATAATTGAATTAACATCAAATCAAAAGAGCATTTTTGTCTGAGCAAGGTCTGTCTAGGTATCATTTTTCACAAGCAGGAATATGTCATTAAGCAGACAGAGCATTAACCACATTCCACAGTGACACTGCAATATACAAGAAATATCCCTCTGTACTGGAATCAAATTATTATCTTGCTGACACCAGGAAACCTCTGGTGAAGCACAGTAAAGTTTACCTTTGGAAGGAAATAATATGAACCTTAGGCTTTCCTAGGTATTTCAAGCTGACATCTTTTTTCAGGGCTTTATGACAGGACATTTGTTAGTACAGCAACATACAGATAGTTTAATTGATAAGGTTTCCTCATGGTTTTAAACTACCCTTTTTAGAAATTCAGTTTGTCTTAAATTGGTAAATTCTGTACTTGGAAGTTCAGAGTTCCTCATCCTTGAAGAGCAATCATATACTTTCTCATATAAGCATTAAAGACCTATAAAAGCACAGCTGAAAGTTACTGTCTGTCTTACTGATGAAAGACGAAGGAAATATCCTTCATGGTTGAGGTAACATTATACAGTGTACTTGCATGCCTGTATCTTTATTTTACTCTAACAATTATGGATTTCCCATCTTAATTTTGTACATTTGATCATTTTTCAGGAAGCTTATGTCTGTGTTTCCTAGGCTGTGGTAGGTGCCTCTCCAGAGTGTTCATAAGGGAGCAAGTGACAAGGACAAAGTGAAAGGTTAAGAGCTAGTTAGCTAGTTACCAGAATGAATACAAGTCAAGTCAAGATGGCGCTTTACCCAGGCTGTTTGGGATGGAGCATGTAAATAACAGTTTACTTGAAAGGAACAGTACAGACAAGACAGCATGGGAAGTTCTCATATAAAGACAACTATCATTAACACCCAACCTTCAGCAGTCTAAGGAACTGTTCAATATTACAAAGCATTTATGTGAACTCTGTTCCCTCCTGAAATATCACCACTGTATTTACTTTCACAAAGACTTGTGTTTTACTTTTTAACTGTGAGAATTTTAATCAATAAACAGAAAATTTGAGGAATGTTGTATATATAAAAAAATTATTTCTACTAATAAGCTTTTGTTTATGGAAAACTGTTTACAGATACAGTTTTACAACTAAAGAGTTTAACATTTAAAACATTTAACTGAACAGGCTTTATATCCAAATAAAAAGATAGTGAAGTCTCTTTCCTGAACTAGTTGAAGTCATACATATTCACTAATTGCTGGAAGGGATCCTCAGCTCAATCCAGATTTAAGTCATACTGAAAAATCTCACTCTGCAAAGCATGGTAACTTGAAACTTCCACTAATTTGATCATCACAAAAAGATGTCAAACATCTCGCAGAATTAAGTAGGATGGTTTTATTTCAAAAAGTATCAGCAGTAACTTCAATTGCTTTATTCACGTATGTCTCAGATGAGATGTATGAGATGAAAAAATTTTAAAAAGTGTCACAGGAGTACAAAGATTTGCATAAAATTTATTTACTCCTCAATAATCCAAAAGGCAATACAAATTAGTGTGTAGAGCACAGGATTTCCCACTGCATTAGTTTGACTGTATCCCATCTGGATTATTTACTGCATTACCTTTCAAATGTTCTATCTAATTAAAGATGGCTAGATACTATGCTGTTTATTATACTGTCTTTGAATGAAGTACAGAAAGAAGGTAGTAAAAATATTAAAGGTAGTAAAATACAAAATTTCACAAAAAAGTGAGACAGTTTGAGAAAAGTGTGGATTTTATTATAGCTTTGCCATTATATTAGTGGATGGCACGTGTTCAGATCCACAAAGGTAAGCACACAGTTCCTTGAGATCACAATGCTACTAAGGTTCTTAAAATGAGTCTGTGGATCTGAGCCACTATTCAAACAGAAATTTTCCCAGTAGAGGAGCTATTCTTTCAAATTCATTATTTCGTAATTGGTTGAAGGTGTGTGCTCATGAAGATTAAAATCTAAGCACATTAAAAACTTGAAGTTCTTGGGGTGTTAGCCATACAATAAGCTGCAAATGTTCAGTGTTCCATGCCATTGCAGTACAAACCTTTAGCTAAAGCAAGCCAGCCAGTCTAAATAGGTGGAGAGTACCAACAACCCAACTGCTCACAGAAGGCTGCTGAAGCTTATGGAAAGATTTACTAGTTAAAGTGAGGGATAACGGGAAGGTTTCTAAAGGGCACAAATGTATCACAATAACAAGAGTTTACAAATGATTCACGTGTACCCATATAACAAAGAATATTATTTCTATGGGGTTTTGTCAATATGAGCTTTTGAAGGGAATGGCACTGTTATTGTGGAGATATCGTCATTTGTTGAGCACTTAACATTGATCATACTATTTCTAGTACTTTGAGATATTGCTTTAGATTACAAAGGATGCAGTCTTTCCTTGGGAAGATTTTCTTTACTCCAGGGTTGCCCCAAATGAAAATTGCTTTCTTAATCCTTTGTGGAAAAGCACAGTATAACTCTAAGACTTTACTATGTACTACAGTAAACATTGGAGAAGTCATTTTATTCGTGTTCACATTAGAGGCAATTTGGCAATTAGTTTTTGTGGAAGAAACTTGATACCTTCATTTTACCTTTGCCAGTCATGGTAAAGGAGAAAGATGTAGGAATTGTAGGAAGAAAATCTTGAAGGAAATAAATGAACGCACAAAGAATGACTTAAGCTGATTTATGTAGATGAATGAAAGAAAATACTACTACCTTTGATGAGACTATTCGGTTATCTGGAAATCTCTGTGGAATGTACGCTTCAGTGCCTGGAGGTGGTTCACGATGCCCAACATAAATAGTCCGACTGTCCACCCAATTCTCTTCTCCAGCACACTATGGGGGGAAAATAGTCATCATGTCAGTTCACTCATTATTTCTGCAGTAAGATGAGTCACACACCGAATTAACTAATCATGTGTCCGATCATCAACACATACATATCCATAAGCGCGTGACCCCTCGTATTTCTCTGTATAACCTCAAGACCACTAAAACTAAGTCAATTGCCAAAACCCTGCCTCAATTGCACTGCACTTTCCCTTCGGACAGGCTGAGAGAGTTGGGGTTGTTCAGCCTGCAGAAGAGAAGGCTCCAGGGAGACCTTATAGCAGCTTTACAGTACTTAAAGGGGACCTACAAGAAAGCCAGAGAGGGACTATTTACAAGGGCATATAGTGATAGGACAAGGGGTAACGGCTTTAAACTGAAAGAGGGCAGATTCAGATTAGATGTAAGGAAGAAATTCTTTCCTCCAAGGGTGGTGAGGCACTGGAACAGGTTGTCCAGAGAGGTTGTGGATGCCCCATCCCTGGCAGTGTTCAAGGCCAGGTTGGATGGGGTTTGGAGCAACCTGGTCTAGTGGAAGGTGTCCCTGCCCATGGAACAGGGGTTGGAACTAGATGATCTTTAAGGTCCCTTCCAACACAAACCATTCTGTGATTCTACGAATAAAAGGGAATCCATGAAAACTACTATTCTGACTTTTTTGTTTTCTAACTGAAAGAAGAAAAATGGCTTAAGATTTTCTCAGTCAAATTAGATATTTAGTAAGTGTTTACGCGGTTGCTACTCATTTTACCACTGATAAGAGTCAGTGGTAATTAAAACTTTTATAACAAATTCATCTCATTTTTAAGACTAGCCAGCCATAACTTAGTATTTTATTTGAAGCAAAGTGAAACTCTGTGTTCTCTGAAATACTAGTAATAACAATTTCCCCAGACACAAACAAGCTTAGGGACTCTTAGATTGCCAGGAAAAGACCTCAGCTTTTCAACTCAGATCCCTTGATCTTTAATGAAAGCTGTGTCTGCAAGTAGAAGAAAAAAGTAGGTGAGCCAAAGTAAAATGTTCATATATTCACATCAGGAAATTCCACCACACATACAAATTGTCCAAAATTAGCACTTTCATGCTGTCAATTCACTGTAAAAAAAAAAAGTACAAATCACTGTCGAAAAGTATTTATGTAAGAACAACAGGATCAAATTTTTTTTATTATTTCAAAATATTTTTTTAGGGACTTGGATTACAAAATGCTCATCCCTTAGTCAACAGTCTTATATTTTTCATATGGTAGATGGGAATTAATTTCTCAAGTACAGAACACATTCCTAATACTTTGTCCCACATAAAGAAGCCCAGGCATCAGCTCTTTCAACATCATCATTAGGTCAAGTCAGGAGTAACTTAAATATTTAAATACGTAATCAATTTAAACTCAAAACCTCTGCTTTGTGTTGTAATGATGCATTTACATATACTTCCATTAAGTATGTTACAGAAAAGAAGCTTCCATCTACCTTCAACAGCTACATCTATTTAGTATATGAAATATGTCCTCGAAGTGCTCCTGGGCACTGGTGCTTGATTGCCTGTCTCTAAGGGCAAACTGTCAGACAGATACTTAGCAAACTAACACCAAACAAATACCAGGAGCAGTTTGGTAGTTAACACAGCCAAAGCATCACTCCCCAAAGCAGCTGCATGGAGCTGTGCAGTTCTTGAAAATAAAAGAGAGTTTAATCACATAGACATGGTATCTTCTTTTCTAGCTAGTCTTGCTGTCAATAGTTCTGGGCCCATTTACTTTACTAGTACAGACATGGCTAATAAGTCTAAAATAAAATTTAGTTCTCTAAACTTAAAAAAATATTCACCCTAACATTTCCTTCATTGGTTCGTTTCTGTATGATTATTCCACTGCCTTAAGTGCAACATAGGCAAAGAACAAACATTCAACATAAATTATTGTTGAAATATACATATAAACTCTTGCAATACTCTGAAAACCTGGAGCAGTTATGCTTATAAAATAATTACCTATGCAGTGTGCATGACTTTCTTGGGGGTGGGCAAGAACATCAAAACTAGAGAAAGAAAGCCTATTGAACTCAGACTACCTGCCACAAAAGAGCTGAGTAGTCATGAAGTAAAATGTAAAGTGAAGTAAGAGGCCTAAAGAAAAGCAATTTCTGCTGTCCCAGACATTTATACTAGAACTAGTTAAATTCTTGTACATTACAGGAAAATGAAGGCATTACGTTCAGAAGCTACCAAAGGCCAAAATTACAAAACTAGGCATAAAACTAAAAATAAAAGTAACCCCAAAGTTCTTAGCCATTTTAATATGTTATTCAATATTCAATAACTTGAAAGGGTCACTTAAATATTATATGAAAACAAACTACTTATAAAGGAAGTAAAAGCAACAGCCATTCATAAGACACACCAATAGCACACCTTATGCTAAACTCCATGACTATCCCTGACTCAGTGGGAGTATGCATACAACATTTCTCACATGTCAGATCCCTCCAGCATGGGCCTCAAATTAGGACGTGGGTTAGTTTAAAAATTACACTGATTTTCCAGTCAGACAACTCATCCCATATCACTGATAGGACTTGTCACAACTCAAAAGCAAACTGCCATTCAGCCCACTTCTGAAGATCAGGTAGGATTCTTTCAGCAAGACAAAATATTTTGGAAGGAAGTAAAGCAATGAAAGTGTTTCCATATTCCACCTTCCTTCTATGCCAAGAACAAAATGTGGTAACTGTTATCATTTTATTGGAACACAATATACTTTACCTTGTCAGTGCACTTGAATGTACAATGCACACAAATGATTTATTGACACTTGTGCCAAGTAATACTCCTAGAAATGCAAGAGAGTGTGAGATATTCCCGAGCAGTAGATTAAATTGTACAATGTTTATTAATTTTTCATTAGGAAGGACATTCCAGACATAAAAGCAACACAAAGATTACTCCTGATACACTCAAGTGCCTGCCTGAATTCAGAGATGGTTGTATAAAGGGCTAATGGGAATTCAACATGTGCCTTTGAACATCAAGAAGAAATCCCTCAGCTTCTCCTTCCCTCTACACAGGCCCAGCCTGACAATTCATCTCTTCTATTTATTATGAACCACTCCAAGACAGCTCGACAAGGGTATTATTAGTTAAAAAAAAAAAAAAAAGTGCGTTTTTTAAGTTTCACAGTATAATCTTTATCATGATGCAGTTAAAGTCGTCCCCTGTGAAATTACCTATCAAGCTAGGAGTATAAGACACAGCTCTAAACAGCATTCTCCTGAATTACTACCAGTTTTTAAAGGTCCGATGGCCCTGGAGTATTGTGTTAACACCAAGTAAACCAACTTAATGTCACAACTTGGAATTTGTATCCCTAAAGACAGGCTCTATAAAATTTACTTTAAGCATGGATATAAAATCAAGACAATCTCTTCTGTTAGCTTACTTGGATCTGGTTTTATCATGAATTGATAAATTCACCACAAAAGTACAAAACAATATCTAACTTAATTTTTACTATCTGCTAGCACAGAACATTATATATATATATAATATATATAATACATATATATATGTTAACAGAAAATAGAAACTAAATGCACTTTACTAACTTAATTCAACAGCTTCAAAACCCGAAAACATTCACAGTCCAAGCATAAAAATTTAGCAGGGAAAAGGAAAGGCTATGTTTTTCAGTGAGGTAAAAGTGCAATGCAAAAAGTAGCATGCATTATTCAGTACGACCACAAGGAAACTCACTTGCATGAAGCAGAGAAAGATGCTTTTAGGAAAACAGCACTGTAAGTCAGGACGCATGCCACAAAAAAATCAAAACACACCGACTGAATGTCTGGTAATGCTAACCTACAAAGCCAAACACATTGATCCAACATTTCTTTTAATGTTCAGGTATTGCACATGAGAGATTATTTACAGAATGACACAAGGGTAACTGAAAAAAGCAATCTGATGCTGCTGCCAGAACAATGAACTACATTCACTTCTTTTTTTTCCAGTTCTATTACTTAAACCCATTAAGGATATGTCCAAGAAACCATAAATAAACCTTAGCATTATCTGCTTCTATTTATAGTCTAAAGCTCAATGTACCGAGACCTAGTTTCATTGGCACATCAATGAAGAAGCGTTACTTAGCTTTTACTCTTTCAAGCAGGGTCAGCAATACAGAACGCAGAGACCAGCAAAAGACTAAATCATCTTTACATAACACTAAATAGAGCCAGTTAACAGGATTATACCTTAATGCATGTATGAGATCAAATACTCATGCAGCTTATTTTTCTGCTTTAAAAATTAAATTGAAACTAGCTTGAGATTCACCTTCATGCTACTCTGCTAATTTTTACCTAAATTTAATCTAAATAAAAATATATTATCTGAAAAGACAAGGGGGTTAGTATTCAACAGGTGACAGTAAAAGGATGATAGGAAGATGCTAGCAGTAGCTCCTGGAAAAGTAACTGACCTTGAAAGACTCCAAGTCTTGACATTTTCCAACTCTCCACTTGAACTAGTAATTTGGGCTTAATTAGTAGCAACAATCTTCAGTTCAAAATTACATTCTCTCTCCAAATAATGTAAACACAAACACTACTAAAATAAGTTAATATGCATTAAGTACAGCTGAAAACTCAGCTAAAATCTGCCCTGGCCAGGCTGTGAGTACACTTTATTGAACAATATTCTCTCCTACTTTTCTGCTAAATGCTTTCTCAGAGAGTCATAAATGGACAGTGTACACTAACCACAATTTTGACAGCAATGAATTCTCAGCATCAGCTATAGCCTTGTTCGCCCAGGTTGTACCTCAAGTTCTTCCACACAGAAATACTTTACACTCACAGAGGCAGGCTTTGACAACAGCCTGGTGTTTCAATAAAGCATTACTATTTGATCTCAATAAAGCAATTAGCACCATTGTTGAAATTGCACACTGAACACACAGCTGCTCAATCACTTTGGAGTGTTAGGGTAACAGATACTGACAAGCTATTATCACTCAAAATCCACATAAAGAACTAATGGTGCACAGTGTGAAAAAACTTTCGCATGTAGAATATTTTGCTCACATCTAATTGGATATGTTACAACAGCTCTCCACTAAAAAAATGCCTTCTGTTTCTAATTTTTCATTCAGTGGAGAAACAACTCTTAGGAAGCTGTAATTCACTAAAGCGAAAAAAAAGGAACTCATTTTCCTTTCTAGTATCTTAAGCGAACTGTTTTCTTTATTTATCATACACTATTTACAAAACCATGACATCACATAATCTCATCTTCGTCTTCATTTGTCAAATGTACCAAGTACCTGTTCTTTTACACTTGACTCAGCACCGTTCCATAGGTAAATGTGCAGTCATCTCCCTATGCAAACAATGGCGCAGTGTGCAAATTTTTACTTAACTTCTCCAAATCCAGTCAAATCCACTGTCCTTTTAAAGGTAGATCTGATCTATAAATCATGAAAAGGAGAATCCCTCTAAAGAAATAATAATAATTTAAAAATCTACATTTCCTGTAATTGCTAGCCAGTAAAAGAGATTAAGAATTTAAATAGCCCGCTTTGCAAAAAAGTCTTATGAATTTACATGTATTTCTTTGTGGAGATAAACAGTGAAATTCTCAACCACTTAAAGGATCTTAGTAAGATTTTAAATGTTTGGCAAACTCACTAAGACCTATATAGAGCACTTAAGATTTATGTTTTGTTCACAGCACTGTATCAGCCCTCCATGTGAATGAACCTAGCTCAGAATAAAGAGTAAATATAACTTTAAAAGCTATTAAGATTGTTTTTATATGTTTCATATGAATATAGAATGGTACAGATAAAAATATCTCAAACATATAATTATCAGATAAAGTCCCTATCAAGTTTTATAATCTGAAAGAGGACTACCTCAATATTAGGTATCATAAACAGAAAGTAAATTATTTCATGGACATATAAGCCATATGGACATATGCCATTAAACCACTAATTTAATGGAATAACAAAATGCAGCACTTCAGAGGCAACCATGGGGAAAAAAAAACAAAAAAAACCCAAACAAACACAAAAACCAAACCACAGAACAACTCTCTCCCAGAAACTCCTATGACTATTTAACACATTTCCTATGGGAGATGTCACTGTCATGGGATCTGTTGCCTTATATTATTGCTACAGAATATTTACTACTGCATTTCTTTTTAGCAAACACATTTTAAGTCCTTGCATGGAGATCTTTCACCAGAAGTAACACTTGAAAATAAAACTCTCCCAATACAATTGCCTACAAAACACACAATGGTGGACACAAGTATATGCAGAAGGAAAAGAAAGGGAAGATGATAAACATTCTTTGACTTTGATTAGGTTATTTTATTTATTAATCTCAAGTAAGAGATGTGATTAGAAGCAAAGGTGAGTATATCTTAACTACAGAAAATGGTGCTAGGTCCAGTGAATTTCCTGACCAAGCCATACCTATAGCATTTGGTGGATCCTGGGTTTCTGATCCTTCTTTCCATCTCCTGCAAGGGCCTTATGCATGCAGGTAGAAGAGGAAATGGTTTCATAGCTACGGGCTGCATAAAGTTTTGTGACATTGCTTGAAGTTTGAAAGAGGAAATGCAGAAATATGGCGATGGAATCATATAAAGTTCTGCAATTCACACTGGTTGGAACAAACATACTGACACAACAGCACATATTCTAGTTTCTGTAAAATACCCAACATTCCTGTATATGTACTGAAATTTATCTCAGCCTTCCAGTTCATGCCTCCTTGAGCACTGTACTCAGAATAAAAGGTTTCTGAAGCTATCCTAATACAGTTATATTCCAATCATGTCACATCAGTTTGCACAGAGACATTCTAATATAGAACTTTGTAGACAGTCCAATTATCCTTTCTGATTTCTAGGCTAGAGCACCACCTTTAACTGAATTCCACATACTCTATACTTGAATCATTCAACTTCATGGATGACAAGGCCAGTGATCTGTGTTCCTCCTAAAAAAAGTTACATAAATCTTTGTTTCAAATACATAAAAACTAACCCAAGTTATTCAAGCAAGATTAAGATCTTTCATAAATGGTCAATTTGAACTCTAAATACTGTTGACATAGTGGCCCATTTGGTATAGCTATTTGTGACGCTTGTGCTTTCCATTAAAGAGAAAGAATCTTGTTTCGTTTCCCTGTTTATTTCCATGAAAAGTAGTGATAAAAGCAATACAGATAAAAGTCTCCTATTCCTTTCACACATGCTATCTTCAATCAATTTCAAGGAATCACTGGGATGATGGCAAAAAGGTAGATCTGTGAAATACATGAGTTACCATACAGCTGGAAAAATGTTTTCACTTCTTTTCCTTCCTCCCACTATACCAGGTCTGACACATTTTGCTCCTTGCTGCCAGTGGGACAGGGAGACAGTGTGCCTCCTTGCATGTCTCCCCAGTACCAGGCAAGAACTGCTACATGGAAATCCTTTCAAGAGTGTCCCACTTGCAATTAGAAAGGCAAATAAGAAACAAACTATACTGCAAATAGAAGTGATAAGAGAAGCTAGAAGGGAAAGTGTCACATAAGACAAAAGATATTTGACAGCCTTAGCACTTCATTATAAATCAAGTTTATATCTAAGCAGCTCCAGACCAACAGCTAAAATCAAGGTTTGTGGAGAAAATTTACAGCTTCCTTAGGTGCTAACAAAAGCTGCAAAACTACACGAGCAATTTTATTTCTTGCAAGGCAACTAAACTCCACTAAGATCTGCATGCAGTGCCAGTCAAACTCAAGAGTATCTGTAAAGATACTTTTAAAGACAGACACTTGTAAAGACAGACCTGTACAGATACTTCAGAATGCAGGCATTTTTTACTCTCTAGTTGCCAGGAAATACTTCTATTTCCAGTAATTCATCAAGAAACATTCTAAAGAGATCAAAATTTTTATGTCAGAAAATTAACTGAAATTTTAAAAAAAATTATTTTTACAGACGTTAAAGAAACAGGAGGATGGAGGGAGGCAAGCAGCAGATTGTTTTCATTCATTCAAAAATAATTAATAAAAACACAGATACACCATACTATTTGTTTTCTTTTATATGAAGATACTAAATGATTAAGAAAAAAATCAAGCAAAAATACCTGCTGTCTAGCTTTTCAAAAGCACAAGTTAATGCATATAGAGACAATATGCATTGGCAAGATTGACAAAATCAGATGCAACTGAAAGTTATTCCTAAGTGGTGTTCTTCGAGGAGCTTCAGGTTATTCAAAAGGGGACATATTCTAAAAATATGCTTTAAATTCAGAGCAGCAAATTACTCTACCAACAGCCTTCACATGGATATGATCAGAACTGGCCAGCGACAACGTCTTCTACAAGGATTTTAACAAACAATGAACCTAATATTCAATTTATTTGCCTATCTTCTGTTCACTCTCAGAAGTGCTGCTCTTCAAGCAAGCACTAAACAAATCTCTATATTTGTACTATACCTACCCTACCTGCAACATGGTGGCAGTCTTGCCAGACCCTCAGGTCAAAATCACCCTATGACTACACCTAAATGAAAAAAGCAAGAGGAAGAGTCAAATTTCTGGCCTGCATTCCAGAACAAAGACAGTTAAAAGATATGGGCTTTCATATGCTCTTTACACTTAGCACAACGGCTGTCAAAATGTCTCACCTATATGTTAGCCAGTTTCTAAATTGTTCAGGTAAGCTATGGAAAAAAAAAAGTTCACTATTGCACCGGGCAGTCCACTGACATGCAGCTGAGCAGCAGACCTCTCTATTCCTCCTTTCACTAAAGAAATAGCATGCAGTTTTCCCAACAAGAAAACACCTTCCTTCTTCCTTGTTAACCCTTGTCATCACATTTAAATCTATAACACAAGTTCACTGCAAGTAGTAACTACTCACCATCCTGATGGTCAGTTCTTGTTAGAGTTTAAAAGGATTTTCATTCCTAAGTGGATACAGAGCTAGTGAAACCATGATTCTGGCAGAGAGAAGGTAGGGCTACTTTGGGGTATCACCATATATTCTAAAAAAGTCTAACAATTTTTAGAATGCTGGTCTTACAGGCCACTGACTCAGTGGCCAAAGAACATCGAAATGTTGTTACATGAACTGTTCCATCCATAATAATCTAGGGCTTTAGTCCTTATGTTATATACTTGTACTGGAGATTCACCAAAATATTTATTGTAAACTCACTTATATCTCTATATATCTTTACATATTTATCTATTTAAATTTAACTGATACTGAACTATAGTTTCTTAATGAACAGTGACTTACAACACCTTTTGAGTTTGTTTTTTTTCTACACAAAGACTAATTAAAAAAACAAGCTTCCCAGTGTATGTCTGTAGCTATGCTACCATACCTACTTGAGGTCAGGCTGCAGCCTTATCAGAAGCAAATACCCCAAGAAAAATGAGAGAGAGAAAACAAACTATCATGTGGGTGCTGCTGCAAAAAGCAGTACAACTAATGTAGTTACTACCTGTTAGTCTTCCACACCTAAAAGGAGAAACATCAGCAAAATAGCAGGTGTCACGTTTTGACAAATTTTCAAATCAAGATCTTGCTCACTTACTCCAGTCCCCAAGTTATTCCCGCAGACTAAGGCCAGACTGTATTGGTCTACATAACTACCCACAAAAGTAAACAGGTAAGTACCTTACAAATGACACACTTTCTCTGCATTACTGGTAAATTTATCAACAGCCTAGAAGCCCTGGCACTAGTCAAAATGACAATATTAATAGTCAAATTTCTCCTACGAGTAATTATATTTTGCCATATTCCCTGCAAAGTAACTTGCAAATTATATATCTCACTTTCTTTTATTTGTAATTGGTTTTGAGAGCTATTTAAAAAGTCACATCATAATCCCAGCATACCTATACTTCATCTTGAAGAAATCCCATATTTATAGTTCCAAAATAACTTGGCTGTTCAGATTAACTGATTAATTATATATTAGAAGCTACCTAGCATTTTCCTTCACCTCCTTACTTCTTACTGCGCTCTGGCACTAAATCCCATGTTATGCAAATTCAGTTTGGTGAACACCAACACAGACACATACACACTTTGATATGAGAAAGGACCCTAACTACAGTGGGTTATAAAGATTAATGAAACATTTATTTGGAGCTATTTGTAAAAACTTACGTTCAACAAACTTCAAACTCCTACACAATTATGCAATAGTATTCCAGTACAGCTCTGGCACACTAAAGGAATTTAAAATATTAACCCATTACTTCTTCCAACACTGCAAAGCAATGCCATATGTTGAAGTATTTGAGGGAAAAGGCCATGTGCCAATTCAAGTAAAAGCTCACAAATTGTATTCACAGTTTTACCTACTATCATACAAGTGTTGCTGAAATACCACATTCAATCCCCATACATAATAGTGAAGATCTCTTAAATTTTCCAAAAGTAGCAGGCATCAGGATCATAAAGCTGACTTCAGGTAAAATCTATACTGATGAAAAACAAGAGTTTTAAGCTTATAAAATGGTACGAAGGACATTTATTACCTTTGAGTGTTCGTGTCAGGAGCATGAATACACCTACTCATGATGCATAAAAAGCTTTATGACACCAATAACCACAAGATTTTAGAATCCCTTTTGTTTTCACTGCACTTGAGGAACGTGAATTCCAGAAAGATTAAATATTACTTGATGATTCCTTTGATGTACTGAGCTTTTTAATATTTACTTTTATTCTCAAAGAACAGATTTAAGGATTTGCAACTGAACAATATGAACTACAATAAATATTTCACAACTTCTTACTTTTACAAACATCAAAAGATTTATTTCAAGAACACTTCTACAGTAACCAGTCAAATATTTATAAAAGTAAACTCTAACAGCATTTGCTACTATTAGTTGTATTTTAAAAGTTAGATATTCATACAAAATTATTATTTTACATTACAGCTATTTCCTTTGTCATATATAGTCTCAGAAAAATGTAAGCAACATTTCAAAAAAATTAGTCACAATACAAAATAAATAAATGAAATTGACTAGTCAGAATCTAGTGCCAGTTGCTATTAAAAAAAAACTAAACCATCCAGAACATATATTATACAAGCAATTAAATAGCAAACTTCAGAAATCAATACAGCCAATGCTTAGCAGTCAAAAACTGTAAGAAGGAAGTTCCATAACTAAACTCTTTGGCAACTAAATTAAGAGCAACTGCAATACTGAACTAGTCACTGAACAAGACAGGACACTGGAAATCAAGGATGGACTTTTGGTGTTTACCATCTTAAATAGTTCAGTGAAGACTGGGTGAAGTTTCAAACAAAATATCATTAATAACTCAGAGGGAACTTCTTGTGATATAACAAAGGTGAGGAACACTTAAATAAAACACTCTTTTTCCAACATATATTCAGTGACCTGTGTTAATCCACAATGACTGGCCATCCTGAGTAGACATTCCATACTTGTAAAATTCTATTAATAAAAGCATTAATGATAGCCAGGGAACTCATAATCAGGTCAACATGGTATGCCCAACACATCTGAAGTCAAGTTCCAGTACACTCAGTACAGTGTCAATGACCATTGCTTGATCAAAAGTAGAGAAGAGGTACAAATGAATTTATTTTAGTAAAAACTGTAGCTACTTCCCAATTTAAAATGTAAATCACACACTCCAGCATTTATCTGTAGCTCAGCAAGCAAGGTCCTAAATAATGCTATGAGACTGGTATCAATGTAACTACAGAACATGGGGAACATGCTTTTGAAAGCTTTCAATGCTCCATGTACCTCCTTTTATTTACAAGTGGAAGAAGAAATGTCCACGTTCCACTTAAACGTATCAAAACCGTTATGTGTCCTTCATGCAGGAAAGCAAAGATATTTTTAAAGAAAGATTTTTCTATCAAGTCTAGAACTGTACTGTACATTGAGATTAATATATTCTGAGCTGCAATGATTTCTATAATAAAGACAAAGAGGGTTATGTAGCTTTGTCTGGGATGAGACGATAAGTGTAATCTCAAGCTCCACATGTCTGCCATTCAGTGATACAGAAAAGGTTAAACAACCTTTTGATATTGCGGGTTTCTATTCAGCAGCAAAAGCATACACAGAAACACAAGAGAAGGCACCTACTTCCAGGCTTTGATTTACTGCTGTGATTTCTTTGATGTGGGGAGGGATGGAGGTGAGCAGTTACAATACATCACCCCCTAAAAACAGCTTGTGATGGGATGGTCTCTCTTTGCTATAAAACTCTCTCTCTCGGGACTCTAGCAATCTAAAAAATTCCCCCTTTTTTCCCCCTAGACAAACATACCCCACAGCATTAACTTACAGCTTTAACAAGTTGATGAACTACTCCCTAAAGAAATGTTTCGCAAGCTTCGAAGGCTGATCTGCTATCCCTTCCCAACAGTAAGCAAGGAAAAAAAAAAAAAAAAAAAGAAAAAAATCTAAAGATATTTTCTTCTCAATAGAAGACCACAAAGAAAACCAACATTAGCCAAGACTAGCTTACAGGAGGTTGACAGTCTCCCATACCCCACATATTGGGAACCCCTACCATAAGTAAATTCCCAGTACAAAGTACATGCTGGCAGGAAACACCTTTATTTAGCAAACTTCAAAAAGCATATATGTACTTGAGGACATCGCAGGCCCTACAGGCCCTTCAAGAACCAAGCTGAGAATATCAGGCTTGTGGATAGCCTCTACGACAGATTATCTTAGAAAAAAAAAAAATTCATCTTTAAATAGGAGGATACCTGAGAGATGTTACTTCAACTTAACAAGTATCAAAAAACCCTTTAGACCAGAATCATCAGTATTATCTATTTTAATCTTCTGTGTATGACAGGCTAAAGAACCTACAAACTGAGACAGCTAGGTAATCATAAAAACGGAAAAATATTTAATATTTTTCTCCTTTTGCAACATTTTGTCATATTTAAAATGTATACACATATTAAGAAATAGAATTATTACAACAGCAAGGAAAACACTTTTAATAGATTGTTTCCTTTCTTAGTGTTATCTTTTTGAAAACAGTCCAACAGATAGATTTTCTTTTTAAAGATTTAGCTTTTATGCTCAATAAAACTCATCTATTCCCAGAAAACCATGTGCCCCCCATGTGTCTCTTCCTGTTTGACTAGGAATTCCTGGAACCAGTCCAAGGAAGAAAAAACAAAACAGCAAACCCTCAGTTGCTGCAAAAGTGGGTTAGGAAAAGCAATGACAGATTTTGAAGTAGCTTGTCATGCTATTTTTTTTACATCCCTGTGTCCAAGAAATAAATGAAGATGAAATCTAAAGTGAATATCCAATATTCTTACTATACTGTAACATATATTCCAGATATGTTTATTTGGAAAATATGTAACCATAACAATTCTGTACTTTGATTCACACTTCCTAATTCATGTATCTTCTCAAATGTTTACAGATTTAGTCAGCAATATGATCTGACTTCAAAGTTCAATCAAACTGTAAAACTGTCCATACTCTGAGCAGAGCTTTGGACCAAACAACTTCCAAAGGTAAGTTTAATTGGTTGCAAAAACTGCCAGTCAAATGCCTACAATTTAGAGTTTTTAAGAGAGGTAATTTTTTGTCTAAAACCAGCTAACATGAGTTTACTGACTACCAGGCCAATTTCAGTAACAACTGTGTTTGTAAGCACAAGCCTGAGCATTCAAGACATTTATTCTATCACGTAATTTTTGACCTTAAGCCTTTAAGAACATTGAAAACCAACGGCAAAACCCAAATCAAGTCAGAAATCATTGTTCTAGACTCATTTTTTTGTTGCCCCCAAAATGCAGTAAAATAACAAAAGATTCTACAAATCCTACTTCAGCCATATCACAAATATACACTCATAATGAATGAGGCATGTTTGGCTCCTGCAGAAGAACACATTATCAGTTTCATAAAATCTGCTCGTTTCCAAACGGTTTTGACTACATGCTGCACACTTCAGTACATGTACCCTACAGGCAGAGAAGATGGGGCAAGATACCAAAATTATAGTGCCAAAAATAAAGTTTCAGGTGATAGCCCAAGAAGCATTACTACAAATGAGATAACTAATCCTTGGCAGTGCCCTGGTTGGCAGTACAGTGTCTTACTGGAGTTATTTCTGTCTACTTCCTAATACTCCCCCCCCCCCCCCCCCCCCCCCCCCCCCCCCAATATAAGAAGATTTAATCCATAAATAAGAAAGGTAATTTCAGGAAGGGAAAGTCATTTACTTTTGCCTTCTAGAAACAATTGCTCTTTCTTGGTTTTAGGAAGCATTCCATTGGACAACTCCTCAGAAATAAAATACAACTACGTTTAATAAATGCAGATAGGAATACCAGGCACAGATCCTGACTTGAATAGTCTTAGGAGGCATAGTACAAACAAAAAAGGAAACTCACCATTTTGTCTTATAAATAGGCAGCTATGACTAAAACCAAAGAAAGCAGGAAGTATTTTCACACTTATTTTACTTTTTAGAATATGACTGCGTCTGAGGCCTTGCCACAGCAGCAGTATCAGTTACCATATCCAACAACCATGCCCCTGGAAGCGGATAGCTGCTGTAAGCCTCGTGCAAAGATCACGAGTCTACCAGCTATCCTGTTAATTTTTTTCTAGTACACGTGGCTTCTAAGGGGTCAATTATGCATTATAAGTTGAATTCAAATGGAGTAAGTATTCTGATTGTAAGAGATAATTACTTACTTTGTTTCTTAATGTAAGTTGATTATGTGCTTATGCAAGAGGCTATCCGGTGGCAGCTGGAACGTTTTACTTCAGCTGAGCCACTGCCTCTAGTCAATGGGGCACTGTGAGGTGGAAATGGCACTGGACTTTCCTTCTAGCAGTAGGTTAAGTCATGTTCACACCAGTTTGACGAGTTCTGGCACATATAAGGAATAAGGATATTGTGGCAAGTTCTATCGCAAGTGAGTTAAATGTGCTATTGTTCTGAATAAAAAGAAAACGTAAGTCTTAATGAGATTTATTATGGAAAACATTCAAAGAGCCAAGAACATTGTTTTTTGTGGGTTGTTTGGTTGTTTGTTGTTGGGGTTGGGTTTTTTTTTCAGTGAGAACATAACGTTACAGAAGGAAGAAAACTGACTTCAGTTGCAAACTTCTGGAAACAAGACATCCAGATGCTTTTGTGAAGACACTGACAGAAGCCTATTAAGCAGAGAATGGGTTCATCTGCAGGGTAATTTTTTACATTTACAGAAAGAGTAATAGGAAAGTATACAAGCTATGCCAAAATGTATTTGCACTTAACATAAATCCTTCCAAATGAAAAGTGTTAAGGTCCTATTAAAAAAGTCCTCTTAGAGGACTATGCCTCTAAATAATGTCAATATGCTATAAAAACACTTTCTGGAGCCAAGTCCAGGACAGATTTTGTTTGCAGGCACACACACAGCATCCTCTCGACTCACTGTACCTTTGAAATAGACTTAAAATACCAACCAAAGAACACCCATGATTTCACTTGTATATATTAGTCAACATCTTCAGTAAAAACAAAGAAAGAATTATAAAACCTGAGTAAATCACACATGTTAAATCATCTGTATTAGAACCTGTATCTTCCTTCCTATATACTCTATAAAAAGACTATAAAATGAAGCCTTAGCACTAGATAAAAGCAAAGGTTTGTCCTTGTAAGGAACAATGCTAACATTGGACTGTTAACAGGGAACAAATACAAAATAATAAACTGCATGCTTTCACTTATTCCATAGGGTCACAGTTGAAAGACTTAGAGATACTGTGAAAAGAAAGGCTTGCTATGTCCCAAATATAAAAGTTACATTGACCTAGTGACCCTGTAAAAACTATAGTATTTTTCTTTGAAAGCTGCTTAGATTTCTACAGTAGTAATTATTCTTAAAAGTCACCTTGCTCCAAATCTGTAAATTCAGTATCAAAATTAGCTGTTATAGAAAACATCTAAATTTTGAGTACTTATGAAATAACTAATGTTTCACTCAAGACCAACAAACAAAAAAAAATATCCTTTCTCTACAAGTGTTATTTATGTCCGACTGATGAAGCTGCTTGCTTCAGATCTATTGAACAGAGGTTACAACCACATTCTCCATTTTCTCTTTGGGTGCATGGCAGGAAAAACCCCATAGTATTACCCTCTGAGATAACTCTTTTGCATTTGCTCAGGGAACTGAAATAGGATGAACTTTAGAAGAAAGTTTTGTCTTCATGTGTGCACCACGGGAAGCAAGCTAGGCAATGGAGATGGAAGGGACAAGATATCATGAAGCAACTCATGCTGGAAAACTTGTACCATCTAACAGATACCCATGCCTTCCAATTAATCCTCAAGCAAGTAATTTTCTCTCCCCTTGTTATCATTTTAAATTATATGCTGCTGACCATTGTAAGGGTCTCCCTACTTCAATACTAGGAGATTTAATATCAGGTGAGAATTATATTCTAAATTACTCTTTGAAGTAGGGGAAAGTTGGTGATGTAAGCAGGAGGTTAAATAAAGCTGATCAACAAATGATTTTGGGAAACTTAAATGGTTCAAAAACCAAATTCGTTGCTAACTGATTTTCAGCAAACTAGATAAATGGTCCAGAAAGTCCAAATTTGTACTTTATGGTAAGGTGTCCATTAAAATTAACACTTCCTGTAAGACCCTCCCATCACTAGTTTTACTTTCAAGTTAATATAAGCAATATCAATGTTGCCAATTCAGTGACAAAAGTACATTTTATGGTTTGTGTTTTGGGGTTTGGTTGTGGTTTTGAGGGGTGTGGGGTTTTTGTTTTGTTTTTAAGAAAAACTAGTTACTCCATCACAGAAAAAGAAAAAAAAAAAATCAAGAGTACAGAAACAGAAGAAGGAGAAAATATAAACTTGAATAGCTGACATGACAAACTCAAGTTTACTGGCTTAGCAGACTGATGTACTTTCAAGGACAAAATTATTTTACATTGGAGCCTGAAACTATTTCACTGTTTAAAACATTTTGAATAGAGGAATAATAAGCTTATAAACAGGTTATAATCTTAAAAAAGAACAGAAATTATGAAGATTGATTTTTAACTCTCAAGGTATTTAAATCTCCTCTCATAATACACTAACACAGAACATGTCTAAAAAATACTCAGATCTGGATTTAAAGATGGCATGTGAATTTTACTAGTGTCATAACTATGATGCTACTTGCTTTAAGTTATCCATTACATGGAACGTTCACTGCCTCAGCAGCCTATGGTTCCATGGCATGAAACATTAGTTTCTATATTTCTCTCAATTTAATCAGTGTAAGGTAATCCTTCTAATTCTCAGACACTATCTTTGGCTTTTTATTGCACTCTCTCCAACATTTAAACAGATTTCTTACAATGTAGATACCAGAAGAAGGAAGAAATAGCATACCAGTTTGTTTCTTAATGGTATAGAAATCTGGTTACTCCTGATGTTTCCATTTTAATGTTACATACTTATTTGAGGCAACTGAAATATTATTTATAAATCCTTTTTTGCTTTGTTTATACATCTGCAGAGATATGAAACTAGACAGATGGGAAAAGATTTTCCTCAAATGTGATGCTGGCTGGAAACCTCATGGGTAAAACAAAACAAAACCAAATTCCATCTGTTCATAAATATTTTGGTTTCAAGATGAAACTGAGCATTTTTCCCTTTTAATCCCTCACCTTAATATCAACCTCCTTATTGATATCTCCACTCTGAAAGTCTAGGCATTTCTAAATATTGTAAAGATAAATATGGCATTTGATTTGCCAAATATTCAATACTCTCATGACAAATACATAGTTTTGTCTCGAATTGTGAGGTATGCAGTCTTGGTGTACCTCAGGTACACCTCAAAGAGGAAAGGACACAGAGGGGCCACCCATGCTGGTGACCTTTGCAAGCTCTCCAGTTCAAAGAAAGGCAAATACCTACGCTTCATACTTTTTCCTAATTTATTCACAATGGGATTTGCTAAGCAAATCAAACTGAAGACTGACTGGTGAAAGTGAAGAGCCAGCAAGCAGAAGGTTAGATATTGAAGAGGTCAGACCTACTTAATAGGGGGCAGAAAAAAAAAAAAAAAGAAAAAAAAATGGAAAAGCCCACACAGGTCAAAGGGCTTTGGCGAACAAGTAACACAGTCAGGCACTGACCAAAAGGAGGACGTGCAACAGGGTAAACCCACCTCGGCATCAGCCTCCAGAGGCTGCAGGCGCGTGGGAAGGCAGCAGCCGCTCACCATGGCTGTCCTGGGCTGCCCAGCTGATGGCCGCCGCCACGCTGGGCAGCGGGGCCCCTCAGAGCCGTCCAGAAGGGCCTCTCTGTTAGGCCCCGGGTTTAAGCACAGAAAGAAAGCCGGCGCTTGGCTGGAAATTTAACGCAGGGCTCCCAAAATGCCACCAGGGAGGGGGTGGAGGCGCAGCCAAACCAGCTGTGCTGTGGGGAAGGCGGCATGGGGAGGGACCCGGGAGACATGGCAGCACCCGAGAGCAGGCGCTCCCCAAAAACCGGAGGAGCGCGGAGACAAAGCTGATGTAGTTTGCTCTTCGATAGCTGCAAAGCCCCTGCCGTAAGACAGAGTAAACGAGAAAGGTGAATTCCACCTCCAGTCTCACAAGGGACCATCCGCACGCTTTTTTCTTTTTCTGAGCATTCAGGTTTCACTGACAGAAGTGGTTTTATAGTGTACGCGTCTGGATGAAGGAATTGGGTTCATATGTTACTCAGTTTCCTGATGTTAAAAAAAAAAAAAAAAAAAAAAAAAAAAGAAAAAAACCACAATATATTTTTGAAGGTCTGGCAAAACCAGCAAGTTCCACCTCTGCTGTACCCCTGCAGCTGCCATCCTGTTTGACGGAGAGCACGCGCTACTGAAAATCCAGCCTGACACACAAAACGTAACGTCACTACGACCCGACTACAAATGAACACAGCAAATAGGTCAAACAGTTCTCAATCTCCGGGGCCTGAACAGCAGCCATTGGTGTACAGGGTTAAAAAGCCATGACTTTCCAGAGTCTGCTGAATCCCTGGCCTCCACCCCGCTACAGGTGATCTCCCCCCCGCCTGGCAGCCCTGGGCGCACAGGAGTAACACCGCCATCCAAGAAAGTCACCACTGCCACACTCGTGTGACAAATGCCAGTGTACAGGCACACTCATTTTATAAAGCCTCTATCTGTCAGCGAAAAAACGGACACAACTGCATCTTCAGTACAAAACTGCTGGCACATGCTAAAATTCTCACCTGTGACAGTACATCAGCCACCTTAGTGGCTTACTGTAGCTAATGACCACATGGTAGCCACCGCCATCACCAACAAAAGGTCAAGCAATTTGCTTATTCCACACTTTGCACAATGAAGATTAGTATCAGCTAAGAAAGCTTCTTAGCCAGATCTCTGTGAGATGCTCCAAAAGCAAAGAACTTCTACAAAAATAGAAGAGCAGAGAGATTTGTGAATTTCCAACTTCATTTACAGGCATGGAGATAGGAAAGTCATCTACCTGAGAAGGTCCCATCTAGTGAAGTACAAAAACCAAGGAGACAACCTTTGCAAAAAACAGATTTGCACTGGGGATGCAGTTTTGTGGAATGATTATTGCAACAACCTCTTGCTGTTGAAAGACACTGCAAAGGGTCTTCTCCTTTGCTGTTCTGGGCTTCTGAAGACACAGATACTTTCCCTCGCTGTAGAGAATAAAATTTTCCCCTCCCACCTTGTACACAAATGTATGTATTTGAAAAAAAATAAAAATCAGACACATCTTAGCAGAAACAAAAGGTATGTTTACTATCTTTTTTAAATAATTGTAGTGTTGAGCAAAAGTCATACAATGTTTGAAGTGATAAAGCAGCTAATGAGAAGTAATCACTAATCTTTTCCAACTCAGCCTTAAATTTGCTGAAATGAGTATTTCTAGTCCCTGGTAAGACTTCCATCTATGGGACCAAATTTGCTCTAAATGACATATTCTGTTAAAATTGAGTTAGTATAGAGTTACACAGAATAGCCAAAACACATAATCTAGCCCCATATTGCTACCTGGTTAATCTCTCAAACTTCTATTAGTATTTTCAGTTCTTAGCTTTCTCAATACTGTGGATCAGTTCACACCACTGAATCAGTTAAACTATCAATACTGTAATGGATAACAGGAAACAATGCAGTCCCCTCTCAGCATCTCAAGTAGGTGATGCCAATACTAGATGTTGCACTGATTTCATCACTTTCTATTTCACATGGTAAACCTGGAAGAAAAAAAAAAAAAAAAAGGCAGTAACTACTACTCTTGGAAAGTCCTTTCCTTTAAGCAGAATCACAGTTAAGTCAACTGATAATTGTGCGATTTGGTTTGGGTTAAAACAACACATTTAACCTGTATTCATGGCCTTTTAAACCTCATTTACACTGTTCTTAGATTAGGTTTATCTTTTTGTACTAGTACTCAAATTGCCACAAGCTAACGAACTCACTAAATTAAAGTCTGAGGGTCTTCTGATGTTGTATTTTAGAGTACTATACATCTAACTGTGAATAGCATCTTTAATCATCTTGCAAAAATCTTACATCTCTCCCATTTCATACAGAACCAACATTTAGCCAGCTTTCTGTTTTGGTCTCTTCAATATTAGTTAAGTAGTTCCAGTGTCTCTGAAATGATCACACACCAAAAGATCTAAGAACACTCTTATTCTTTTGAAATCTCTCCAAAAAGGCTATTCTTCTTTTATTGCTAGCTTGTCATTATTGGTTGGTGCCATTTCCTTAAAAAATAAGTAGCACTAAAACCTATTGATTTGAGAAGTTCCGCTCCAGGGAGCTCCCATTAAATTCAGACAAATGATGAAATTTATTGGATTGTCCCACCACCTTAGTTCAAAAATTCTCTAGGTTACAGAACAAGGCGAGGCTAAGAAAAGAAGTCACCTTGGTGATTCCTTAAAAATAATAAATAAATGAGAAGGCCCGTATTAAACACTTTTCCTTCAAGTCACAGCAAGTAATAGGAATCAATACACATCAAATCTATTACTTCCATTATTTTTTCCCATTCTCCAGTATTGAAATAAGAGAACAGATCACAGCTTTTGCAAGTTAACTCTAATTACAACAATTACTTCCAGTGATGCATATAAGACCAATCTAAAGCTATGCAACGCTGGTTTAAAGATATTATTACTACTTGTCCAAGCCCCAAAATTGAAAAATTTACTAGCAAATGTCCATTTTGGGATGTTTTGAAACTCACACCCTCTCCAGACACTTTCCTTTCCCTGCTCAAGCCTGCTAGAAATGTTCAAGCTTTCTCTTTAAACATCTCTAGATGAACATTCAATACCAATACACCAAGATCACAAGTCAGCACTGTGCCTTGTAGGCCAAATATGATAACATAAAGGCGCTTCCACACACAAGCTTTCTGTTGCTGCTTATTCCCTCCAGAGAAATGGAACAGAAAAAAAAGCACTAAAAGGTACTTCAGTTTGCTTAGAATTATACCAATACCCAAGGTTCTACAGGTCATTTAAACACCAATACTATTTCTGAGCTTTAGTAATTACTGTGACTGGAGCAAACACACAATACCTTTTTCATCCTAGGAAAAAAACTCACCAATTTCATCATCACTTACATTTGGCTAGATGTACTTTCCTGTGTTTCTCCCACTACCAGACATAGCTAAGAACCAACACTGTGTATCCAATTTCTGTTAAAGAGAGAGTGCCTGTAACAACCACATCAGCCTGGCATTTAAAACAAAAAAATAACTTGGTCAGCTCAGCCTGTTACGTACATTTCCTTAGCTACGTCCAATATAAAACCAAACAGCCAACATAAGAGAAATCAAAAGTCAAAACAAAACAGAAAAAGAACTACACATGCTGAGCAAGCAAACCTCAGAGCAGGACCTAAAAGTTCCCTAGCTCAGGTTCTAGAGAATTCAAGTGGATCAATTTCCAAGCTCAGAGGACCTTCCATATCCGACCTTCAAGTATAAACAGAAGTCCAGCAAAAAACAGGAAAGGAGATCATGTCTGGGGGAAAGGTTGTTTGGTCACAGATTTTTACAAAAATACAGCTAACCTTATAAATTCAGCAGGTTGTCAGACTTTGCCGAACTAAGTACTATGCTGTCACGCAAATCCTGTCTGCTCAGTAACTCTTTGTACTTAAGGTTTTGAAGGTTCTGAAGCAGGTTAGGCATGATAACAAACATATTTGAAGTTGACAAAACATGGGTAACTTTTTCTACATGACACATCATGAATAAAGACCTATCATACACAGAGGGGAGGACATGTTGGTTCATGCTTCCATAAGGTCCTTGCGTTTAGCATGTTACCATAAACCCAGAAAAAACAACAAAAAAAAGCCAAAACCACAAGTAGCCTCAAGCACAGATAAAACATCTCAGTCTTCTGAAGGTCCTCACGTCTACCAGCATCACTTCTGTCATCTAATAAGGATTATATACCACTGGACAAAATTAAAGCTGATATCATTCTTCACTAAGAATTACTGTAAAGCCAGTCAATGACACAACATTAATTCTCATTCTTTAGTGGATCAGAGGTCATCAGAACAACTTACCTATGTAATGCCGTTTTCACAAATCAAATCAGCATAGACAGCTTTCCACTGCACATCACCAAAGGCATAAAACAAGCAATGTAACTGATACGATTTTCATGCCATATCATATCTAAGTCTATAAGCTAAAGAGACAGAAATCAAGTAATTTTAAGATAAACAGTGACTTGGCAACCGCTTTATCACCAAAATCTTCCTTCCACGTAAGACACATACCAATCAGCAAAAATGCTTCACTCTTGAGGTCAGGTATTTAAGAACTTCAGAAATCTTACACATCTCAATTCGTTTATATAGAATAAAAAAAAACCACATCAACTTTCCCCCCCACTATCATTACTTTTCTCTCCATAACACGTGATTACTCCTAACTAACAATCTTCATTTAAACATGCCGTAAACAAACAAAAAAATTCTAAGAGTAAATGATTCTCTCAGTGTGCCTAACCTTATCTGTACTGATGGAAAGCAACTTCAACCTCAGACTTCTGGTTTTAACTCTTGCTATGTATATGAATAGATTCCTCTCTCCCTCAACAGTTAAACTACTACTAAGTTTGAAGCAGCAAAGGAGAAGATTTAATTCTTAACCAAAAATTTTTACAGTGTAGTAACTGATTTTCATATATATGATACTACAGAAAAAGCAATATTCTCTCTCCGGCAGGTTTTGCCACCATCCCACGCAAATCCATCCTTCACTCTTCAGACTTGTTATCCACATGACACTTCAGTCAGTTGCCTTACAGTTAAAAAGGCACAATGCATGTCCCCTCTGTTTCAAGATCCATGCAGTGTTACTGTGCATAGACTATCTCCTAAACATTGCTGCATTTAGAAATCTGAAAGAGTTTTTCTACCTCTTCACTCTATGGTAACATAAACAAAAAAATGCTTTGTTACAGGACTATGGTGGCTTTTTTTCTTCTTGGGTAAGCAAAGCACTTGGAATTTCAACCTTCAGTTTCTATGCTCTGTTAGTAATCACATAATAAGAGATTAGAAGTTAACAATGCACCAACTGTTACAGATAATAAGACTTACTTGTTGGAACAAACAAGATATCTACTAATATTAATGCATAAATCCATAACACACATTTGCAAAAGGAGAAAAAACAATCTATTTATCTGCAAAAACAAATTGCAAATACTGCAGGTTTTACTCCCGGCATCAGAAAAGAAAACTTTTGAATCAGATCATCATATTAAATATAGTGCTACACAGTGCCAAGTTAAAAAAACAAACAGGGGTTTAAGTTTCCTGTACAGTTTCATTCCTAACTGTGTTCAACACAACATGATCCAAGCAGCTGTGGTGGGAGTTATTCAGGATTATTCTAGAAGAAAAAGCTTTTATTAAAAATGGTTCCTCTTTCATGAAGGAAAAGCCAGCCATAGCATAAGCTGTTAAGTCACCCATACATAATACAGTAAGCAGCATCCTCTTATGCAATGTGTCACTTGCTCAATCTTTAATATAGTTTAAATTACCATAACCTAGAATCATGGAAATGGAAATAAAGCATACAACACAACCTGAACAGAAAAACAGTTTCTTTTGTAAGACATATGAAAAGATCTCTAAATACTACTTGTAGTTTCATCTCTACGTTTTTATTCTCTCAAGGCTGCCACACGAGATCTCTTTTTCCCTAAAGAGTACCAGCATTTTAATAAAATCCTCCTCTGCTCTTCCACTGTTTTATATTACTCATTTCAGTTATTAAAAGTTTCTTTCTATTATCTTCCTCTTCTGAAAGCTTTTTTCCGCATCCATACTGACGAAAAGGCTTCCATCGAAAACTCAGTGTCACATGGTGTGCTTGCAACTAAGCGGGCTCATCCTGTTCTTTGCTGATATGCAACTCTAACAAAAGACCAAAAAAAATCTGACCATAAGAACAGTTTTACCTTGAGAATCTTCCCACTAGAGATTAGAGTGAGTCAACACAAGCACACAGCCTTTAGGATATCATTTAATAAAGACTAACAGAACCATGAGCTAGGTCCAAGATCAGACCAGCAGCAGGACCACACACTGCACTGTATCAGTTCCCAAAAAATGAGTGCTGCATGAACTGTTTTGTGCGTGGTTTTCTTCCTATTCCACAAACAGAGAATCTCAAGTCTGTTATCTTTTCTTCTGAACCAGAGCAAGAAGAGAAATACACCCTATAGTTCTGCATTTTACTACAGAGAACCAAACGAAATTCAGAGTGGAAAAACAAATGCGCTTTTTTGTGAAGAACTGCCTGATAACGAAAGCCTGGAAGCTGCAAGGTGTCTGGTGGTCACTCAGCATGGCAAGGATGCCGACCAGCCAGCAAAACAAAAGCTACATCTGTAGCAGCGGACTAAACAGGGCTAGGGCCTGGGTGAAACAAGGATCATCCACACCATTTTTCACAAATAACTATGGAAATGTTTTATGGACTAGTGGTATATTTTGATGACAACACAAAGTTGGGCACCCAAAGAGGACTGGGATATTGTACTAGAACACCTTGAAAACTATAGTAAAAAAAAGCAGTAAAATTTAATCCTGCAGAGTACAAGCTGAAGCACTTCTAAGGACTAACAGCAAGAGTTGTGGCTATAAACTGGCAGTTCAGTAGTTGGGAGAGAGCCAGAGGATGAGATGCTGCCTGTAGAGAAAGTACTGTACTGATATCATTATACAAGGCATGGGTGGGATCTAAAAACCATATGATTCTGGCACTCCTTATTCAAAAAATGTAAATTCAAACTAAACCAGGCACACAGCACAGCTATATCAATAATCATCAGAGAGCCTTTTCTGATAAGAAGAAACTAACCCATCTTGCTCTAGAAAAATCTAGGAATCTAGGAAATTTAAGTGTGAAAAAGAGGTGTGGTTGTCCTCTAAAATACACTGGAATAAGAAGGCATCAGTACTAAGTAACAGTAAAAGTTTGGTTTATGAACAGATGTGTATAAATAGTCTGTAAAGTTTGATTGGAAGTTAAAAGAAGGCTTCCAAACAGAGAAGTGAAGTTTGGGTTGTTTGTGGGTTTTTTTTTGCAGGGGGAGGTGATCAAAAAACTCCTTCCAACAGGGGAAAAAAGTTCTCACAATTCTTAAGCCTGAACTTGATAAACTGATGACAAAAATGCCTGGAAGATTCACAAACATATGCTAGCTGTCTGAAATACAAAACTTTATCTGAAAGAATAAAAGCCAAAAGGCATCTAAGGGCAGGGAGGTACTGCTAATCATTCACCTGCAGACACATGCCCTCTCACAGAAATTTTTTTAAGCCACCACCAATCTGCATATTTTTCCACTGGAAGGACGTTAAGCTCATAAAATATTTTTCATTACAGAAACATATTGACTTGAAATAATGACACTTTATGAAATGAGAGTCTACGGAGAGTATTTCAGAACACAGCTTAGAAAAATCACCCAACACACATCTAACCTAACATCTCAAATTGCTCATCTAGTCTATATTTAAAATGTTCTTCCATCCCAGAAGACTTTTTGCTGACAAACATGACTAGACAGATGACTACACCTATACATCTGTACTTATTGGATATACCTATTGTGCAGTCAACAGAACAGGCAGTAAGTCAGAACTGAAAACTAAGGCATTCCTCAAACAACTGGAAGAAGCTCAGACTCTGCTTATTTCAATTATCTAAGCCTAGCAGGCTGTAGCCTCAAAGCTGAAGATCAGCACACTTACTTACATTTTCAAAACCATCTCAACACTAAGTAGTAGTACAGCCTTTTCTAATTGTTATGGAACAGCTTTGGATACCAAGAAAAACAGCAAAATACATTAAGAGAACAGCACAATCCCAGAATTTTCAAGTTTTCAAGCTGCAGAACAATAACTACAGTTATTAAAATATCACTGGCTACCAGTGAGGATACTCCATTGTGATGAGGGCCACCACAGCTAAATTTAACCTTTTTATAGAAATTATTTTTAAATTCCTGGACAAGTGACAGTGTTCAACTGATCAACAAAGCCCAGGGTTAAAAAACAAGTGCAAGTGACACGGTCGGTCTTTGCTTAAATAAAAACCTATCCATAAAGTACCAGTGGATTCCTGCCAAAGAAAACAGTGCCTGAGACTGGGAGTATTCCCATAGTATCATATGGGGATGATGTATGATGTCAGAAGTCTCATAAACATCTTCCTGTAATTATACTTACATTGTAATTACATCAGTTTTGCAATTATATTAGTTTTGCAATAGGTTTCTGCAGAACATTTTCAGGGCTAAAAAGATGACAAGCTAGGAGCACCCTGAAAACAGTCACCACTGTCTGTAAGGCAATCTGCCATTCCCTCCCGATTCTCTGTTAGAACATTCACAGCCTGCAACACAGATAAATGAAGCAACTTCTGTTCTTGCTCCTGTATGATCAAGTGAACTGTGTCATGGAGTCAGTACAGATAGACAAAGTGCTCCTGCTTCTGACTACGCAGCTGCTGCCCCAAGATACAGCTAAGGAATGAGGCCAAGGGCAATTCCACAGAAGTTTCTTCTGCCTCAGAAAGTGATGGTGCCTCTTGGAGAAGACACTTTGTGTGTGCTGTAGTCACTGAATTTTCTAAGTGTAACAGGTTATTCTGGTGTAGGAAACGACAGCAAAAAGTGGCATACCTGTCTAAACTTGCTAAGCTATGGCTAATAGACAGCTACCTATCTCAGCCTTGAAAAGACCTATAGATAACGTTTTGGGGGTTGTCACATCAAGATTAACACATTCAATCTCCCACAAGCCTCCACTATAATAATGGTCTACCAGTGACAGGTATAACCAGTGTGCTTGAAATAAATAGCTCTACTCTAACAGTATTTGATTCACAGGCCACCAAACCCTGCTTACCTAGGTTATTGCTGCAGGCAACAATAGCTAAAGTTTTAGCGCTCCCTGAACTTTTAACAGTTACCAAGTATGGTACTAACAGTATTGCAGCTAGGCATCCTTGATGGCTGCCTGGGTATAGGGAGCCATGTACTGCAGAAACTGGACTGTGTTCAAAACTGAAAGGCAAACAACTCTTGGGTCATAGGAAATGAGTGGACAAAAGGACCAGAAGATTAAGAAATGTGGGTTTACACCAAAGGATTACCTAACATGAGGTTGACTACACATCCTCTTTGCAAAGTGGCTCGGTCAGAACTTGCCCTGAAGTGTAGAGACTTTAAACTATATCTTAACTGCACACACAAACTTATCCAAAACACAGGCATAATACCAGCATGTATGACAAAATGAGCTGGGAAGACAATAAAAACACACAGAAAGTTTCCTGTGAGGACATGGCAATAAATATAAAAATTATCTTTAAAAATTTCCACAAAAGCTTTGAGACAAAGTTTACAAAATGCTGCCTAATTTTATTAGCACTGTTAAGCACACTTCAGACGTGACTATTCACCAGAGATAGCCATCAGATAGAATTTCACTCTTCTGAAACAAGAAGAAATACACGTGACATTCAAATCAAGCTTTAACAAATATATTCTGAACAAAGAAAATAGGTTAGCATGGGCACCGGAACAAAAATACATCATGCGTAGAATAAGCCAAAAGAATTAACGTTGAGGAAGGGAATCATTGCAGGAGGTAAAGTGTGCTCTGAGCATATGCAGATCAGTAGGCCCAGTATCCTCATTTTTCATGCAATTCCTGAGCCCTTCCAGGCAACAATAAAACCTGTGAGATAGCACCATATTACTGAATACCAGAAGGAAAAGAGGCTGGAACGAAGAGGAAAAAATTGCCGAAGGAAAGGAGGGGTCATGAAAGGGAAAACAGAAAAGAGGTAGGAGTCCTTTGAGAAATGGTGTTTCTTCTGACTTAAATCTGGCAAATTTAAATGTCACTGAAATAAAGTTCTTGGTAAATATGATGCCACATTAAAGAGGGAATTGACACAGAACACAGAGAGAAGCTCTTCTATTCCTGACAGAAATCCATTTAAGATGTGCTCTACTAGCAAATTGCTAAGTGGCACTGACACTCAACACGCAGATAAGGTATTTACTTCATACTCTATAAGCAGCTACAAAATTATCTGCCATTTTCCAAGGACTTTTTTTGTTTTGTGGCAGTAAACAGATAGCAACGTTTCTGCCACAACAGAAGAGATTTTCCTTTTATAAGTACTGATACAAATACTGCAATCTACTTGCACTGATGTTTCCATATCTTGATTTTAAAAAGGGGCCGTCAAAATAATGTGAGCCCACATTCTTTCCACACATTAAATGAGAGAAGAATGATGACTTCAGCTTTGAGAAGATATTCTCTAACTGTGAAACACTAATCTTTCTGTGAACTTTCCAGATAATTTCCACTGCACTGGCATGAGCAGAAAGTCACGCAAACCTACTTTCTCCTCCAGTACTAAAACAGCTACAGAAACTGACAGAATCACCAAGGCTTAGTCTGAGTTTAAAAAAAAAAAAAAAAAAAAAAAAAAAAGAGAACAATCTAAAGCCTGTCCTTACAGGAAAATATTTTGAGTTTAAATTTCAACTGTTCAATGCATCCAGTGCCTTAAGGTAAGGAAAAAACCCAAGCATGAAGAAAGAAAAAACTATTGAAAACCTACTTCTCAGAAAGTGTGTCAATCTTCCCCTCTTCATCCATCAATCCTTCTGTTCAGATAATAATTAAGTTGTATGCATCATTTTAGCTAGTGATCAACATTACACAGCATTAGCTGCTTTAACAACACTTAAGTAGGAAAAGGGATTAAGTAATTTACTGTGTAAATGGTAAACCACAGACCAAAAAAAAAATCAAAACCAACAGAAGCCATTTAGTGGTCATGTTTCACTATAGTGTCAGACTTTGCAAACAAAACAAACAATAGAATTTCTAATTATTTAAACAGACACATTTTGGCATTTCAAACAAATGAGGAATTATCAGGGGTTGATTTCATGAAGCATTTTGCCTAGAGATAAGACTGGTGCACACACAAACTGCAAATGAAGCCAAACATTTTTACCTTTAAATAAATGATTTCCAACAGTCATAGTCCCTAAAGGCAAACCTGTTCCAGCCCTCTGCAATCTTAATCCTGTCATAGCTGATTTCCGCACAAATTCTTGCACAAACTAACAAAATCTTCATATAGGAAGAATTTTTTTGAAGTTGTAACAGCAGAATAGCAATGAATATTTGAACTTAAAACTCAGAAACATTTGTAAACCACTTCTGCAGAAAACACAACCAGTACAAAGGCTGTAAAACCTCATTTTTATTCAAAAAACCTGGACCTGGTATGGATTAGGCTATATTTTAAACTGGAGTTTAATTCCCCTCTAACAGAAAGCCTTGAAGAAATTCCACACATTCAAAGGCTTAAGAGCAGTGCTGTGCCGGTACTGTTCTTCCAACTGCTCTGAAAGTCCAGTCGTGATTACTAACAGAGGAAACATTTGATATGCTTTTCTAAAAGCTGAGTTTTCTTTAAATATATAAAACCAGAATAATCTTCAGAAGAGTTCACAAAAACTTTAACTTTAGAGATAGGTGTATCTAGCTGTCTTAAAATTTAGGTGGCTTTTCACTATTAAGCTATAAAGTCCAGTATATCAGTTGTTAAGAGCAGAGGGTGGTCAATTCTCATCTCCATATACAAAAATTTACTGTTGTCTCAGTTCAACAAAAGTTAAAGTGAAAAAGTAAGTTTACAACATTAAATAGACACCCAATTCAACAAAGTTAGAGCAGGAAATTATACCAAGATTAAAAAATGCAAAATCAAAAAATCCAGGTTGAATAATTACATTTTATTACTAAGTAATTTACTCCATATTGCAAAAAGCTAGTATTTCATAGAACTGCTGATTATCCTCAGTTGTAACAGATTCAAGCGTACCAGAAGTCTCAACTACAACTTTAATTTCTTTTCACAGATTTTAATTTGAGGGAGAGAAACCAGAATCTTTCAGAAGCAGTTCTCTTAGGATACAATTTATAACGCAGTAAATAAAAATCCTCAATTTGTATCAATGTCTCTGAGTTTGTAGTATCCAGCTCTAAATATAGCATTGTGTTTTAACCAGACTATCCCCGATTATATCAAAGTTAGTTTAGAGCTTCCCACACACACTAAAAAAAAAAGGGACCTCCATTTATCTCCCTTCATACATTTCACTAAAGGCTGTGTTCAGAAATCTCTTCCATTAGGTTAACTATTTAAGTGCATCTGCTTTAAATAATCAGTTGCAGAAAGCACTGAAAATTAGACATCCTCCACACATTTTCAGCCCATTAAGGTTATACAAATTCAAAATACAACTCTGCATTCTTTGCTGCCCTCTGCTCCTCCTCTCTCCTAAAAGCAGGCCCTAAAAACAAAGAACAAGATTTTGAAAGATTTGAGGTTTTTTAAAACAGAACATTTACTATAAGTGTAACTTTATACCCTGCAAAAAGTAAGGAGCACTAGATTGATATCAAACAAGAAACAACCCTAAACAACTCCCTCAAAAAAAGATAGATATAAAGGTGAAAACAAAGAGGAGAGAGAACACCAAGGCACAGGGTCTAAAGGCACTTGTCCCCAGCTGTCTCTCTATAGTGGCTTACAGTGTGGCATTTATCAGTTTTCACTTACTGTCCATATTGGTTTGATGTTTTGTACTGCAGCTACTGAATAACTTCTCTTCTGTTTATATTACTCACTAACTCTGGCCTTCTGCATTAGAAGGTATTCCACTTGTGCTTGTCAGTCTCCAAAATGCTTTTCTTTCAATCCTAAATCAATTAGAAGGTAGTGAGAGAGATGCAGTAGAAATATCTATTTATATACTTACTGTTGTCAGGTTGTCTTATTAACCAGAAACAGTTACTCACAATCAGCAAACGATATAGTCAAGTAAAAAGCACATCAGTAGGAAGTCCTATTCTTATGCTAACAACAGTGTGCACGCACACTACTTTTCATATTAGCTGCAAAAAAGCCAAGTATCCTCCTTCCCACAGTTAGTACCTACATTGCAAGTTACTTTAAAACTTGCACCTCCTCTTCAGACCCCAGCTGAGGTTGGAGAAGGTGACAAATAGAACCACTCGTGTATGTGACAAGGAAGAACAGGTTAGACAAAGCCAGGAGGAGGGCTCAGTTAAGTGACATCTGAAATGGCATAAAGTTAGATCACAGGGGGAAGTGCAAAACAGAGATTATAGTTGATAAAAGTATAAACAGAAAAGAAATTACAGTTACAGAGCTGGTTTTGAAATTTGAGGAAACTAACTCACCCCATTTCAAAACTCACAGTATCTTGTTAGATTATGGAATTACATGCTGTTAGTGGGCTTCCCATTCTGCTCAGAAAAGACTGAATATATAAGTAAAGAAAAAAGCTTAATGTACACACTTACACAACTCAATACAGAAGAAAAATGGTTGCAATTAGTTTGAATTTGCATAGATACTGATGTGTTTAAACTATTCTTTTTTCTTTAAAATGAATCATCTTGGGATGGAAGAAGTTTTGAGAACTTTGTTAGTACTTTGTAACATTTGCTCAATTGCTTATGTGACAAGATGATTTATTTTACCTTTTCTCTTCGGAATAATATAAAAAATTTAGGAGGTCTATTTGGCCCCATTTTAGAATAAATTGTAGCTTATGCATTACATGTTGCATGGCACTTAAATGTAAGTACAGACAGCATTAAATAGAAAATCCAGAACTCTGAAACAGAACTGTTTTCCAGATCTATCCAGTCCATACAAGGAGAGTTCCCTAATTTTTTTACTCAGCTTGCAGAGGTGAAAAAAAATATAAATATTATCCAGAAAATTGTGGTGGACTACTTCTAGTGTTTTGGGGAAACATCAAATTTAAAACAAAAATTAGTTTCTGGCAGCTTACATGAGATCATCAGCTTTCTCTTCTACTACCCATAATACCTGACAGCAATCTATGGTAGGTGCTCATCAACCACCACAACCTACAGGGAGGAGACTATTCAGCTCATCCATCTGATGACACATTCAAGGTGACACACAGAAAAACGTTCCATAATTGAAGTTGTAACATCTGTATACCTTTTCACAAAAGCAACAGTGCTTAGCCATAAACCTGACCCAGAAACACTCACCAAGGTCTCTGAACAGGAAACAAAATCCTCCCCCTTGTGAAGGTGAAAGTTATGGCCAAAGTTATCACTTCAGGCCTGAAGGAAGGTGACTAAAGCTGCTCTGGTTTTAAAGAGTTTTCAGGACAGCTTCTCCTGTTGTAGATAATCAGGGCTGTAGGTGATTAATACCTGTACTAAGAATGCTGTTTTTCAGGTTTCAAAGTTCACATGCCCAGGTTAGCCCACATTTGTATTCCTATACGTAGATAACAGAAACCAACATTTTCAAAGTTTTACACAGGAGACAATTGTTCATACTCAACAGAATGACTGATACTTTACATGACAGCCTTGAAAAGCTAGCTCTTTTTGCAGTCCTTTATTTTCTTGTATTTAGCATCAATTCTTAAACTGATCAGACTCTTCTCTAAGATCTTCTGTAACCCTCTCCATAAAACCCACTCTGCAAAGTATCTTTCCATACTCATACAGTAACCCATGTAATAGAAATTCCCTTGCAATAAAGTGGTGGGACTTGCTAGGAAAACAAGCATGAAAGCACACCCTTCAAGGTCCCTCTTCCAGATGAATCTCCTGCTTAAGGTTTACCCGCAAACTTTCTTCTCACCACTCAATCCTGTTTAGCTTTCCCTCAAATGGAAGTCAGGCCATAGTGATTACCCCAGTCACCATTACTAGGTTTACTCATGGTCTGAGGCAGTGACTGAAGATGTAGACAGTATCCAGTACACCAAGGAGTAACAATGATGGTGTTTTCTATTCCATCTTCTACTTCCTTCCTCAATGCTTCTGCCTTTGTTTCCATTTTTTACAGCTACTGAGCACAAAGCTTATGCCTTCGAAGAATTACCCACAATAACAAAATTTCTCCCAAAGAATCACAACTAACTAGGACCCTGTTAAGGCAGCCGTGTAAGTAGAATTGCTTTCATTCTCTTCCTGCAGTATGCATTACTTTCCATTTAGCAATGTTGAATCCCAGCAGCTACTTATTGTCCAGTTTCTCTGTATTTTGAAATTCTTCTTGAACATCTCAGTTTTGGATTGTGTGATTTTGTATTCCTACTAGTTGAACATCAGCATATTTTGTTCCTTTGTCTAGAACATGTATGAATTTGCCAAGGGCACATATCCTTGAGGATCTCACTAGAAAGACCTCTGTGGAAACTGATCATTTTGTCTTACCTTTTTTTCGTCTTCTGGCCAGTTATTAATACAACAGGAGGCAGTTCCTCTTAATCCACAACAGCTGACTTCCTTTAAAAGCCTTTGGCAAGAGATCTTGTCAAATGCTTTTTATAAATCGAAGTGCATTATACCAGCCATATACTTGTCATCATCGTCCGTCCGTCCCCCCCCCCAAAGGATTCTAACTGCTTTGTTATGGCTTTTTTTAGATAGAAGTATGCTTAATCTCTTTACTGTATTTATGCGTTTACAGAATTTTTATACTTCCTTGAAACTCCCAGTTCTACTTCTCTCCTAGGCCCCTATGGTATCATACTTGCATCTTCCACTCCTCTGGCACACACAGCCTGATGTAAGGGATGGATTACATACTTATGACAAAAAAATCTGACACTTCCATATCTGAGGTATTTTACAACTTGAGTGAATATCATCTGGTCTGCATGATGTCCTCCTATTCATTTTACTGATTCACTCTCAATGCATTAATTAAAAGACAGTTCCTCTTGTCCATGCCTATAAGACTCTTCAGTCTAAGAATTTCTCCACAGTGAACACTAATGCAAAGAACTCCTGTGGCTTGTCTGCTGTAGCAGCACCTTTCTTGAGACTTCCCTGACATGCCAGTCACTTAAGGGACTACAGCCTTCCTCGCGTGCTTCCCACTGTCAGTGATAGGGATATTATCTTAGGGTTTTAATTTTAAATTTGCCACTCTCTTCCTCCTTCTATTTTCTTAGATAAGAGTTCTGCTCTTTGAAGTGTTACTATCATCAGCTTTCTTTGTTCTATTTAACCAGTAGATTCTTTTATTTTCTTAAAACCTTGTTACTTCCAAGTCTCCAATTTGCTGTCTTTATCTGGTCTCCATGACATATGCAAGACTCACCTTCACAGCTATACCTCTTCATTGCTTCCTATTTGGCTTCACTGAGTCTATGAGGCTTGCTTAAGTTTTTGGGAAGGGGGAGGATAAGTCTTATTAAAAAAATTTGGGGGTGTTTTTGTTCATACAAGAATGCCAAATAACAGTACAACACAGGTAATGTTTACAAGATGATTGCTGAGTAACATCTTGAACCAGACCTCGTGTATTGTTTAAGATTAAAATTTCCTCTTTGCACATTGAGGCAGATGATCAAAGAACAACCTTGACAGTTAAAAAAAAAAAATTTTCTCTTCATCACATTCATTTGTGAATTTGTTGTTCCTCCTCCCTCTAGAGAGCAAATGAAGTTTACTGCTATTACCGTGACTTTTTCCTTATGTTCTTTCATGTCTTCTGGCATTTTACAAAATTGTCAGTATTCTGATTATGTGGTCAACAGCACAGCTATAATATTAAACCCCTCCATCTCCTTTTAAAGCATATTTCAATCTACATCAATTAACACATCTTACTTTATCCCATTCTCCTTAATCATGCAGGACCTTTCTACTAAAGCAACTCATCTGTAATGCAATTCCTACATATTTGCACCCAGATACTGCAGTCTCATTGATTATCTTCCTTCCATCAAGTTTCTCGAAACACTTATAGCATCAGTATGCTCATTTTAAAACAGGTATTTCAGTGCACTACCTTTTTTAAAGGGCACACAGCATTTTGATAAAAGCACACAAGACTCTGCACTTAATCAGCTTGTCTGTTTTTACATGCACCATTTAAAAGGACTTAATTTGCTGACACATTAAAATTCAGGAAAGAGGCAACAAGAAAAAAGGTACAAAACTTTGTTCCTTGGGCTTTCATCACCCAGTGAGATATTACCCAAAGAAACTTTTCTTCTACAGCTTTCAGTTTTTTGTTTTCAGTTTAATGAATGATTTTTTTTTTTTTTTTTTTGCAATAAAGCTAGTATTCTTTTTACATTTTAATACAGCAGATTTTGACAACAGGGAGAGTGTATCTCCAATCCCTGAGACTAAAAAGGAATCCTTGCATTTTTCATTCACCCGCCCATTCACTGCCTCCTCCTGTACTTCCCAGTAGCTCTTCACTGAAAAACCATTCAGCCCCTTTCCAAGTTCCTGGGAGGTCTAACAGCTCAGCACACCTTCATTTAGCAATACTGCCTCTCAAATACTGCCTTATGACAGCTCCTTCTCAGCCCAACGTTTTTCATTAACGACTTCAGTGCCTCCACCAGCACGCTACATCCAAGCACTCTACATTCTTCTTCTCTAATACTATTAGACTATTCTTGAGGATGCCTGAAAAGCTTCTTTCTTACCCAAGGCATGCCTTTTGCTTGATTTTGGCTCTTGTTTAAGATTTCTTTCAATTCCCCTTTTCTGTCATCATTGCTTAACCCTTCTCACTGGCAAGCTGAGACACCTGTTTGCACACTGGTCTGTGCTATTAAGGCCCATCTGAACTTCTTTGGGCCTTGAAATTACTAACAGCACAGCATTAATACAACCACTCCTACTATGGTTTAGTGGTGGACTTGGCAGCGTTAGGTTAATGGTTGGATTCTGAGATCTTAATGGTCTTTTCCAACCGAAACAATTCTATGATTCTATGTCTTAGCATAACAGTGCAGAGAAAACTAGACTTCGTTGAAACAAAACAGCAGACAAATAACTAGCTGATGCCTAAGGATGTGCAAAAAACATGGCAAACAACAATCCTTGCTTACAGTCTCGAACTAATTTCAGTTCAGATGCTCTCTGGGTGGGATATGGTTTCTGCATATTTAGATGTATGCTTCCATAAAAAACGTCAGCATACAGTGAAATACTAGCATTCCATTTATTATCACATCACACTGAACTACAGTGCAACCTTCCAATTTTGTTAGGCATTTTTAATGTGGTTCACTAGCTGTCAAAGTCTCTTGATGCCTTTTGTTGCATCCTCTTGAAATGTCAAAGTTTTATAACCTGCAGCTACTCTGTCACTTCATCTGACTTTGTATATGAAATAATGTAGTGGGCATCAGATCACTGAATTTGGCCTGCTTGAAGGGTGAAAATTTAAGTCACAGCTCAGAAACTAAGTAATATAATCTGGCAGTCTTTTATTAATAGCATGAAAGCAAGTAGAGCATGGAATAGCTTTCTTATTACACTAATAATGACATATTAGATTACAGTAAGTTCATTTTTTGTCAGATTATATAGTCATTGCTTCTAGAAGGACAGAGAATTAGAATCTTTGTCTAGCTTTTTAAGCATGATAATTTTTTCCAAGAGTTTGGAGGCTTCTTGGTTTTGTTGTTTTAAGAACTATCATTTTCATTCTTGTCCTATTTCAACTTTCTATTGCAACCAGAAGAGATATTAATTCAAGCATTAAAAGGTTTAGGAAGCAATCAAACAGAACCCTTGACTTCAAAATTAGAAGAGCTTCATTGTTCTTGTGATGCTGCTCAATCCTGCTGGTTTCTGCTTTCCTCAGAGTACTGTCTTTCCTCCCTGCTCCTGTGAAAAAAAATACCTTTGCAGACATGGTGACATATACACCTCGGCATGCCCCAACTGCACCTGAGCCTGTGAAATCATGAACAGCCACAAGAAAACAGATGGAAGTCTGAATACCATTACCTAGCATATGAGTAAAGTTGGAGACTGCTCACCAACACAGTGACTGCTCTACACAGTGACTGTAGCAGAGAGGAAGCAGAAGACTGTTCCCCCATCCACTACAGCCTCCTCTATTGTAGGTATTAAAAATCAAAACAACAACTCAGATGAACCTCAGGTGCTCACCCAGCAGGGAGGTCTGTTAAGGAAACCCATAAACCCAAAGATATGTCCATGGCCTCAAATAAAAACTCAGCTAAAAAAAAAAAAAAAAACAACTTGAAATTGCTTTTATTTGTTTATTTAAATCAACTACTTGATTTTGGAGATGGGAAAACTTATGTTATTTTCCATATAAGCTTTCATTGCTTCTTGCAGTTGCTTTTTCTGCATAAAGCTACAGTTGAGCTGATGAGACTGAATGCTCAATACCTGTTAAAACAAAATACTTTACTCTGTTCATTAGCATACCACCAAGCATAATAAGTATCACACTGCAGAGAACTGAGTACAGTTTAAGTTGACAGACAAATCAGGAAGATATCTGAGGTCCTAGGTGTACATCTTGCTAGCACATCTTTTCCTCTTGCCCTTTAGTCAACATAACCTGCTTTTGTTTTTTTGTTCTAATAACATGCTAGTCACTGGCATGAATATGAACAAAAATATAAAGAAGGCAAAGTGGCAGGCAAATTTTAAAAGGATATTTAGGAAAAAAGTGCACTTAGAGCAATACATCCATTAGAGGTTATTCAGGTTTGGTCTCCTACCTAAATTAAGTTATTTGAAGTATATAGTCTTGAATGGTAGGTAGCACTTTGGGTTTCACTCCTTGCACAGCGTTTCTCAGCTACACTATGAAAGTCGGTTTCTTGAAAGGGCAGATATGATTTGTTATCTCTTGCTATACAAATTTTAAAAACAATACTATGGGGTTTTTGGCAAAGTCATCGTTATAGGCACCTCTTTGCAGCAGAGAAAAAAAAAGATTACAAAAGACATTCAGAAGGGACTTTTCTAAGAGGCTTTTCAGACAAAAGCACCCTCAAAATAAAGGCCAGCTTGGCTGATGTTAATTTATCTCCTTAAGTAACATCTCACTTAAACTCAGTACATAAATTCTCAGTGTGGATGCAATGTTCCTTTCAGAAGGATTACAGTTAAATTAAAAATAATTTTAGTTCGTAGGACTACATTCACACACTTGACTGGACATAGCTTTAAAGCAAGTAATAACAGAAGCTGAATTTTAGTGAGCCATGATAAAGCCATGAAGATGCAAACTTCTGGGTGTTATGTTTTTCACTACTTACTAGTTTACAAGAATAGCTTCACAATTTAAGACAAATGGATGTTGTATAGCATTATACTTCCCTTATTTGCATTAGTGAGGGGGTTGAATCTGGCAGCCCAACAGAGGGGAGGCTACCACAGCTCCAAGTCCCCAGGTTCAACCAGGAGTAAGGCTCAGCATACACTCCCTCTTGGCACACACACATATATACTTCTATACCATAGTCAGCCAGAGAGATCAATACACTAAGAACTCAAACACACACAGGTAGCACCACAGCCTCATCCTGCTCCCCTCTCCAGTCTGAGCAGGACAGAGGTCCACTAGTGAAGGTATATCTATACATATGTACAATGCAGATCCCTCCAGCAGTCTGCCCAGTAGTCAGTCCCAGGATCCCAGTCTCTCCAGTTGCTGCCACCTGGATATAAGAGCCCCCAAGACCATAGTCCCACTCCAGTTGCTGGTACAGACTGTCTCTCATGTGCCTGCACACACAGCTGGCTGGAACCCCCCTGATCCCCCAGTAGCCAAACCCCCATTGTCTCACCCTTAGAGACACACACATAGGTCTCACTCTTAGAGACACTCAGACCCCAGCAACTCTCTGGCAGCTGGTGGGACTCCCCTGGTCCCACCGATAGCCAGCTCCTCCCATGGCATCACCCTTAGATATGCACATGCATGTCTGTCTTCCAGGCTTGATCATTGCTAGTGCTCACACACTCATTGGCACACCCACACTCTCTGCAGCTACCAGCACCATGGACACAGGGACCCCTATGACCAGAGGTCCCGCTCCAATTGCTGGCACTTACGTCTTCTCATTGCAGTGTCTGCTCCAATTGCTGGCATCACGGGTACATGGGCCCTTCCACCTGTGATGCCACTCCAGTCGCTGCACTCCCATCAAGAGTGCCCAGAAAAAGAGAAAGTAATTTAACAAAGAGACAGGACAGGCTCCACTGATCAGGTGAAGGGCATGGACAGACAGGCATACAAACTATTTGCATGCAACCAGCCTTTCTTTATCCCCTTATCCCTCTATTTTCCCCACACTTGTTCCTCCCTGAATGACCTAGATCCCTCTCTTCTCCACCTTTGGTTCATCCCCTAAACATCCCATAGCAAGTCCTGTGCTATCCTGAAATGCTTTTCCCCCTCAATCCAAAAGGTGCTCAGACAGTGACCCATGTTGCTTGGTTTCACTCCTGGACAATGTGGCTGAGGGTCTGCTGAGAGAGGCCTGGACAGGGTTTTCCCTTCCTCTGAGTCCCTAATGTAGGTTCTCCCTACCCACCATGTTGCTTCTGTATTCCTCCACCAACTTGTGGAGATGGGCCTTTGAGGGGCTGATGCTTCCCGGGATGGGCCTCTGAATATAGCCAGGCAAGGTACTATTCAGGCACCTCCAACTGCCATTGTCTCTCTGCGCTCCTCTGTGGGTGTGCAGACAAGCTTTTATCGCATAAGCTAACACGTTGTTCACCTTTGAACACTTAGCTTGAAAGCTCCAGGAACATGTGAAATTAGAGGGGTGCAGTAGTTTTGATACATTGATGCAAGTACAACAAGCAATTAAGAGTATCACATCATTTATCTTTTCAAACCTTGCGATTCAAAACTATGCATCCTAAGCTTGAGCTGTGCAATTCACCTGCCCTTTTTAAAGTAAGCAACAGTGGTAAACTGGAAAAATTAAGTTACCTGCAGCTGATCTGAATCTCAGCTTAAACACAGGTTAACAGTCATATTAAAACATTAGGCAGATGTTTGTTTTCTCTTAACTTGCCTTCAAAGTACAGACTTCTCAGTGCCAATGCCTGGCTAATGGTTAAATGGAAATCAGGTGGGGAGAAAGTGATAGCAGGCAAGTAACTCCACAGTGCTTTCACTGCCACCACTGCTTCACCTGCCCTGCAGCACACCAGACCACTTCTGCCAGTCCTGTCAATGGACAGACCTGCTGGTGCCCTGCAGAATAGATGGTGCTGAAAGATTAAAAACTTCATTTTAGTTGACCAGTTTTATCGGAAAGCCCAGCCTATTGAGAGCATTCACTAGGCAAATCCTAGTTTTCACTGTTGCCTCTAGGTTTGAGGGACCCTGGCCAAGTTGCTTATCCTGTCTGGAACACAGCATTTGCATTGCATATGAAATAAACTTGTCCAGCTCACCCAGATCTGGAAACAGAGACAGCAATTCACTAACACTTAATTCCTTGGTAAGTCTTCAAGCATGGCCAGTACTGACCTAACTAATCTCCCAAGGTCAAAAGTACAAGAACACTTGAATGTATTAAATGAGTTACATATTGGACTGGGGGGGGAAGCGGTGTGTTTGTCTGTTTCTGAAAAGCTTGAATTCATCTGATAGTAATTGTATACATGATGGCTTATCCTCCTGAGAACCAGGCATATGCTTACAATTCAGTCCACAAGCTGACATAACCAGAATACCAAACTGAAGGTGACTAATAATCTTGTTTTATAACAAAACTACTTGCTTCATAATTGCTAGCTAAATGTCTAACAGTTTTTTCTTTTAGTCATCCTATTCACCAGGTTTTCATGGTAATGTAAAACTATCAGTTGTATGCCATTTTCAGCTTTAAGATGCTCAGATGACCCGATGTAATACCTCGATCTTTGCTTTTGCCATTTACTCTTAAGGGCTTAAACCAATACAAACTGATTCTTTAGAAGTCTGAACTGCATGCCAGACTCCACTGACGGCTCTTCGTTCATTTTTGGTGGCTTAGACTTGTCTTAGCTAAAAAAAATTCAAGAACAATTCAGATACAAAACCAAAAATTTCAATGAAAAAAATGTTTACTTGCCACTGGGAGACACTTGTCAAGCTCCACTTTCTCAGTAACAGGCCTGATGACAGGAGAAATGAGAGCAATACTTCCCTTGAAGCAGACTCAGATAGTGTATAATACTAGTTAAAAGGAAGGATGCTTCACAGACAGTATCGCTGCTGGAGAACACAGAAAGGGAAGACCATTTCATGAGACATTAGAAAGCTGTGCCAGTAATGGAGAGAATGAAGTTACTTATCCTCCGTGCGTAACAGCAGCATACAGGATGCATTACAACATAAAAGCTTCCAACATGCATACACAAGCAGTACAGATTACATTAGAGGCACATCCTGAAAAATCTCTACAGTAAAAAGGGATTTTTTTTTCTTTTTTAGTACATAAAAGTACAGTAACATCTATATGTACCATCACAATACATTGTGAGGGATTTATCCTCCAAGATAAAAACACAACTTTTTGAAGAGTACAATACCGAATAAAGGGCAGTAACTGCCAAGAAAATGAACAAAGCTTCATTCTAAGATCAAACAATTTACTTAACCATACTTGAGTGAATTTACCTTTTACTAAATGGCATGGTAGCACGCAATACCACTAGATTCAGAAAATACAAAGAGGAAGAAATCTTAAATTGATTTTAGAAAATATTTTCTAAAATTCTTTATGCAGGCAACACCTTCTTCCTTCTCCATTTACTTCCACCTCTACTACAGCAGTATCAGACCAAAAGTCACATTACTCTAGGTCATCAATGTTACAAATATGGCATTGTATGAAAGCGTCATTACTACCTGAGCAGTTGCCTCTACCGATTAGGCTTTTATCTCTGTAGTAGTAGATGAGTCTTATGTTAGCACTGCAGTACACAGTAATATTGCTAATCAAGAGAACAAAACATACTTTATAGTTTATTCATCAGGGAGGCATCTTTCAAACAAACTGTGCTGCAATAGAAGCCTTCAGGGACTTCTGCAAAACAACCAGAAAAACAATACTTACTTCTCTTAGTTTCCTGCACTTCTTGACTCCTGATACATTCCAGATTCCTAGATATCAGAAAGAGTTCTCTTTATGCAGGGAACAGCATCTTTGAATAAGTGTCCTAACAAACAACCTGTGGAACTGCATCTAAGCATTCTCTTGGGTTTAATTTTTAAGTGTAAACTGATTAACACTGACAAGTGTTTAATTCTTCAAACATTTTAAGTAGTTCAAGTATGAAACTAAAGTCCCAGTCCACAACATGATATGCTCTGATAAACAACTGAGTGTTTTATATCACTTTTAAAGTTTCACTCTCTCCCTGCTTCTCCTCCACACCAAATTGCAGCTCTTCACTTGCCTACCACTTTTCCATGAGAATTGTTTTTATTTTATCAGCCACATTAGACCACTGAAAGCATGAAGGGAGTTCAAGGACAACACAAAAGTCTACATGCACCTGCAACTAATCAACCAAAAGTATTCGAGAGTATTAAGACCTTCTACAATAAAAGCACTTGCTCAATGGACACCCTGTTTCTAGCTTGTCCTTCTACTGAAGGCATAGCTTGCTGATCATTAACCATTTTGGAAGAATCTGCTTCACCACCCTTTCTCTAAGATGCTTTTTTAAATCAGAAAGCCATCGAAGCTAGTAATTTTCCCCTCTTATTTTTCTCTCTCCTTATTTCAAGTAGTTAAACATAGCAAGACCAGTATTTTATTTCAACGTTCCTTTCTTACATCAGTCTCCTTACAAAAAAAAAAAAAAAAAAAAAAAAAAAGAAAGGAAAAGCTCCACTAGAAGAGGAGCATATTCTGAAGTTACTCCACATATAAACAGAGTAAAACTGGTGGAATTTATGTTTGGCTCAATTTTATGAGAGCTTCAACACTCCATTCCCTACAAGCAACCCCATTTTAGCACTTTGAAGAATCACAAGTATACTCGAGATTAAAACTCAAAACTTGACAAAGAGTGCAGACCACTTAAGAGCTGAAGTCAGATCAATTCTGCAGTTAGTTTACCAAGTGGTAAATGGGCTTTGAAGGCAGCCCTGGACAGGATGGCTCCTACATAAGATACAGGATTTTCCTCCAACCTGGAGGAAATAATGAGGCTTCCTACAAAAGAACAAACTAATAGCAGAGCATGCTAAAATAACTTCTAGGAGGAGGTCTCAAAATGCAGACAGGAAAGGACAGCAGAGAACTGCAAACATTTGCTTATAAAAGCCTCTTGAGCATGAAACCCAGGAAAGAAACAGGTTTCTCAGAAGCTCAGACACAGGCAGGAAAACCCAAGTGTGGATTCAACCAGACATGAGTCAGAAATTGGCTGTTTGTTAAGCCATTTGCTTTTTCTGTAGTAGATATGGGAAGTAGCATTTAAAAAAACAACACACAAAACAATCAAACACATTTTGTTATTTGGCAGAAGGACAAACTACTTCAGAAGCATAAGAATTGGTGCATTCAAATAAGGGAGACAGGAAGGGCTACTCAGGAGCAATATGGAGAGTTGGAAGTGATACCTCTCAGTCGCTTTTCATTTCCTCCTCTGAACATCTATATCCTTGGTATCTACAGCACACAATTTGTTTCCACAGAAACAGTTTTATACGTATAAGTGTGTACACACATACATACACACACAGTATACAGTCACATCTTTATTCCCCCCAAAAGAGACAGCTTAAAATAAATTGTCAAGTCTGCTCCACGGGATGTTTCAGAACACAAAAAATTAAGTCCTGTAACTTTTTCAAGGTCCAGCAATATTAACATGCACACATCTGCTATCACGTCTTTCATTAAGGATACAGCATGCACAACAACTGTTAGAAAGTTAACTAGCAGGCTCTATTTCAGTCCCCCAAGAGACATCAGGAGTTGGCAGAAAGATTGCATAGCACTGGCAGAAGTTGCTTTCATGTCTCTTCTATGGAAGCATTATTGCCATGAAAGAGGTGAGTTTGATTTCATCATATTTCTTGCATCTAATAATGCCCACCACTTACATACACCCCACCACCACATTTCTGAAGCAAACCACAGTAGCTTTAAGCCAAACCTAATGACCAATTAAAAAAAGAAATCATTAAAACCTTTTTAATGTTCTTATATTTCATAGTATTCATGTGTATTTATTAAGACCAGGTTATAATTTAAAATTTAAATTATAAAAAAAAAATCTCAATACCAAGGATTTTATCTTTCTGTCTTACCCAAACCAGAAATATAACAGGCTCATAAAACAGAGGTACTATCAGCATTTTCAGAGGTGGTATTACTTGAAGAGCAATCTAATGTCTGTGCTTTGAACTACTGTTTCGAAAGGTCACTTCTACAGAAGTGGAAAACAGACACCCAGATACACACACACACTGTAACGGCTTTAGAATGGCTTTATTTTAAAGGAAAACAAAGGAAGACAGTACTGCAATCCCAGTGAGATGCAATATAAAGCAGGAACTTCATTTTTAGGAAGCTTAACTTCCATGAGTGCACTTTGCATCTTTCTTTCCCCACTTGCAAAAAAGTGAATTTGGATAATTTATGTTAAAAGTTGCTGGACACATTAATGTATTTAAAGATAATAGTGTGCTTTCACTCCAGATACACTTGAACTTATAAAAGGCAACTTATATTCTTGTTTGGAGCATAAGCAGCAAGAAAGGAAATTAATACTAGTACATAAAAGTAAATCCCAACATCAAAAGTAAACTGCAGGGTTGAGGCATGAAAGTATGTTTGAGTTTTTTACTTAAAAAAGGATTATTCCTCTCAGGCACAGCTCTCATTTGTTTGCCCAGCGATCTTGCTCATTCCCTTTTTTAATGCTCTAAAAACTACAATGCCTTCTCACCAGACCAGGATTACATTTAAAAGCCTACAGTGAGCTGGGTAAAGGCCTTCTTGGCGCGTGTCTCCCATCACTACCACAGACTCAGTTTTGAAATAAAGATTTATTATCCCTGAAGAGAGCTGTGGTCCCAGGGTGGGTGGGAGAACCACCGATGAAAATGGTAAAGCTGAAAGGAAGTACATTCTCAGCAGACAGCTACCTTCTCAAATGGCGGGCCCTTGCTGTGAGAAGTAGGTAAGCTCCTACCTTCTGAAGATGTCTTCACATCTTTCCTCAGTTTTACCACTCTTCATTCCATGCAACAGAAATGGAACAGTAACAGTGAGGAAGGGGAGAAGGGCCAGGTACCCGGTCTCTCAACCGATAAAACATCCAAGGGCTTGCACTGTCTTAGGCTTTGTGTCTCAGGACAGAGGGGTACCCACACTGTTGTTTTTTTCTTCTGTAACAGCTTTGGTCTCCTGTACCTTATATACCTCACTACTTCTGTTCACTCCTCCCCTAGCCTCAACCAGTCTGAATTCTTTTGCATTTGAACAAAGAGAGAAGAGAACTTTTCACAAGTTCTGTTACACACTCAAAGCATCAACCACACTTGCTTCACATGCTTTCCCCTTACACTGAAGCTGTAGCTATACCAATAATCATTGTCATCTTTAAATACTATTTAAATACTAAATCACAAGGGGAATTCATGTTCCCATGAGAGTTGATAGCCATGTCTACCATCCTAAAAAAATACTTTTCTTTTTTTTCTTTTTTTTTTTTTTTTTTTTTAAAGTGACAGTTCCATTGTTAAGACTTTCAAGCAAACAATTCTGGAGAAAAGGAGGCTGAGGGGAGACCTTATCGCTCTCTACAACTACCTGAAAGGAGGTTGTAGCGAGGTGGGTACTGGTCTCTTCTACCAAGTAACTAGTGACAGGATGAGAAGAGATGGCCTCAAGTTGCACCAGGGGAGGTTTAGATTGGATATTAGAAAAAATTTCTTTACCAAAAGGTTTGTCAGGCATTGGAACAGGCTGCCCAGGGAAGTGGTGGGGTCACCATTCCTGGAAGTGTTCAAAAAACATATAGACGTGGTACTTCAGAACATGGTTTAGTGGGCATGGTGGTGTTGGGTTGACGGTTGGACTTGATCTTAAAGGGCTTTTCCAATCTAAATGATTCTATGATTCTAATTCATGCTTTTCAGAAAAAGGATTACAAAGCAAGCCGTCCTAAAATTGAGTCAGCTGAAGCATGGAGCAACAGAATTTCCAACATCCAACTAGCACTACAGCTACCATCTGCGATGAAGATATATCACCCTCAGCCATAAAAGTGGTATTACTTAGATTTTTTTTTTTTTTATCATGCTTAAAACCCACCTACACCATTTATGTCTTAACTAAGACCATTACTCCTGCCATCTATGTATCATAAACCAAACAAACCCAATCTCCTTATGTGCAGCATTTCATAAATAATTTAGAATGGCAATTTCATTTCCTTTAGATCAGGACTTTAGCCTGTTGAGAACAAGAAATCTTTACCACTCTTATTAAATATTTACTATATGGCTGTTCTGGCATCATCACAAGAAACACTGCATACAAATGTTATGCATTAGAAAAATACAAAAGCTACATTTAAAACATTTAAAAGATGCTAGCAAGAGGACAATAGCTAGGAAATGCAAATAAAGCTGACAGCCTAACTTTCACTGCTGATTCCTTCCAGGACAAAAAGCAGTCCCACAAGACAGCTTAACCCTTTGCTTTAAGGTCAACCTGCATCAAGTAGTTTTCCATAAAACAGACATTTCTCACTACCTGAAAAAAGTAGAACATTTTTAGTGAAACAAAAAAGACAATCAACTTGTTTCCCTATACAGCTTTCCGTCAAAATAAATGTTACAAACCTAGAAATGTTACAAGTGTTTACCAACTTCATGTATGCAATAAAAGTATACCTACTCTACCAGCAACATTTCTACCTTCAGAACAGCAAACCTAACAAATCCAACTAGGAGTGTAACATCCACAAGACAAGCCATAAGATGATGCAGAATGCAGGGGCCTTAAAGTAACACACTATCTTCAGTATCCCATCCTCTGTCACGAAAGGAAAGTTTCAACCTTACATTAAATCTGTTGTTTCACCAAGCATTTACGTAGCTGTGCTGGCAAAGCAACAGGCACACAGCACAATGATGAGACTTAGCAACCCCATTGGAACTTTCAGATTTAAAAGCACAGCTGCCTATCCCAACTGAAAGAGCTACAGCTTGCACTGCAGCAATAACCACCACAATTGCTGGCTTCTGGCAGGACTCAGCACATGCTGCAAAGCAAAGATTTTTCCCAGTGAGTCTCCAGTAAGAGGCCAAAGGAACACACTTCCCTCAGCTACTTGCTCTCTCTACAAAACTCTTAGAAGACACTATTAAGTATCACAACATCCTGCAAACCATGTGCCTGTGATAACAAGCTTCCAGATTTTAAGTTTTGTTTGAAGTGAAGCAGTAGCAACCACTGCCCTCACAAAAACTTTCCAGCCTAAGCATCAGATCATTACTCAGATAAACAAAAATCTTCAAAACAGACCTGGACAAGACCAAAATAATGCTGGCTGGGAATGTTTTCAGGTGATTCTCCCAGGTATGAAGCTTGCTTTCTAGCTAGTAGGCCAGGCCAAAAATTCAAGGCCTTCAGTCTCAGGACAGCAAGGCACCTATTTCAAAAAGATACCTTTATTTTCTAACCCCCTTCCTTGCAACAAGCAACCAGGCTGCAACACTGACCATTCTGCAATCCATTTCTCAGAGCAGAGGGTGAACACACTAACATTCTTCCCCCACTGTAAAGACTGAAGAAGCCCTGAGCTACCATAAGCTAATTGCTACTGTGCTCAGCACCAGCTTTCAATCCTCTTCTGCTGCCAGTCTGAATTGCCACTTTCAAATGCATCAATCAGACAGATACCCACTAAATTAGGAACTGCACTTCTTCCTAGCACAGCCTGCCAAGACAGCTGCACTGTTTTCTGTACTAATGACTTGAGAAGGTACTAAAATAAAGTTTTGGCACTGATGTCAACCCAGAGAAGGTACTCCCATCATTACTGGAGATGGCCATCATTGTGTTTTTAGTATAAGAGAGTCATGCAAAAATATATTTAGTAACCTAGTATGGCATAACCCTTTCAATCATATGCTTCAGCTCAGTTTGAGGGAGATAACAAAAGCATGTTTTGTTGGCTGTACTTTGGCAAGCACCAAAGGCAGTTGGATCTTCAAAGGACATGAGGGTCAATTTATCCCTCCTGCATAAGGCCCACCACACAACAACAGCTGATTTGGTCAGCTGGGGACCAGATGACCCAGATCAGACTGTGGGAAGGAGGGAGGCAATTTCTCTGTTAGGCCAGGAAAACTCATTTGGAGACCACTATGTTGTTCCCTGTAACTTCTCAAAAGGAATGCATATGAGAAGATAGACAAGCTTCGGCACAGAACCACAGAGAAACCCTATTGGCATCAGAATACAGGCTGAAGGAGGACAGCTGTGGAACAATGAACCAGGAGACCCGAGCAGAAAGAGACCTATAAGAAAGACTTTACAGAAGAGACAGGAAGCATAGTGAGATCAGCTGAGGCGGCACTAAAGGGAAACTGAGGCACCGGAATAGGATGCATCTGGGCTTAAAGACCAGTATATTATTCTGAGATAGTGCACAGAAAAACAGAGCATCCTGAACCACCTGCAGAAGAAGCAAAGCTGGACAAACAGTGCTTCAGCAAGCCATGTGAGGCTCTTAGATACCATCCAGAGCAAGGGTTGTATACTTTCTGGTATCAATTATAGCTAAAGCCCAGGCTCAGAATTCAAGCCTTTTCAGGAATGCCTCCAGTGTTTTAAAGGCTGCTGGCAAACACACTGCACACTCATGAACTGTGCAAGGCGAGACCAAAGGTTTTAACACATTTGCTAATGAAAATGAACTTTTTTAGCAAAAAGCAATAGCTCACTTGTTTTATGTAAACAGATGGAAAGGCTAAGCCCAGTATGGAAGGAGTATCATTAATACTTCAGAAGTCTTCTTCAAAGAGAGGAAGAAAAATCTTCCTCCTGCAGTAGTCTGTCAAAGCTTCCAGATCCTCTTTTAGAACACACCTCGCAAGAGTGCATCCCACAATTTAAATCACTTAAGCTGGTAGATTCACTTTGCCTTTTTTTTTTTTTTTTTTTTTTTTTTTTTAAGAGCAAACTACAATCAGGAGGAGGAAAGCTGGCCTAATTTGCCAATTTAGTGGTCAAGTTTTAAATAAAAGTTCCAGCAAGCTTCAATCGACCACATAAGTGGAAAACAGAAGTATTTATAGCTTGCTCTCCCTCAACCACCAGCTCAGAAACCACAGAAGGACACATTACAACACATGACTTCAAGCACATGATATTAAGTGTTCAAGCTTCTCTTTCAGCCAAGGACTCCCTCTGTTCTATAGAATATTCTTTCACCTTCCTTCTCTCTTTGGTATTTTAAAACAGAGATAGAAACCCATTGCATTAACACACCCCAAACTATTTTAAGAAAACTTTAGTCAGGTACACTGAGATCAAGGGGGTCTTACTTCCATACTTTTCTTCCAAACAAATAATCTTCACTACCTTTTACTCAACTCAAGGCCTCAGAACCTTTCCAGAACTCGTCAGCTCTTAACCCAGTAAGAAGTCCTTCAAGAACAGCTTACAGGCCATTATCATGATCCAGTATTTTTTTATGGTAATGGCATTGAATAAGTAAGTCTGTTTATACAGACATCTAGAGTTGATGCTATTTTCTATCTTCTTTCTACCATTCCCACGCTTCCCCAAACTGAACACTCATGTAGTTTCAACACCTAAACGTAGCTCCAGAATAACTTCTCAGAGCACATGCACCCAGAGTCAGTGCTCCATGGTGACACAACTATCTTGTCGTGAAAGCTGAGACCAAACAGTTTAAGTCTCAAGGGTACAAGCATTTTCATAGTATTTGTTACTAATTAAAGTCTAGTAGCTTTTCTTTTCCAGCCTCTCAGGTCACACTTACACATCAGTGGCTTCCAAATTAAGTTATAGGCATGTAGCCTCTTTAGGCTCCAGAAGAGTTTCCCATCCACAGCTCCCCCCCCACTTAATTCCTTACTACCATCCTCTTTCACAAAGGTTAGGGCTTCCTCAGACATTACAAATATCTGAATTAAGGAACATGAATCAGTCAGCTTAACAAATTACTCAGTAATCTGAGAAAAACCCATTGTTTATGGAAAAAGGTTTCAGAATAGCCACATGAGCAATTAAAGCCAGTAGAGAGTGATGACAATAACTGGGTATAGGCTGACTGCAGTAATTTTTCTTTAACTGGAACAACAGGAACCAGGAACAGCACTTTAACCTGGTCAGGTCCACAGCTATTAAAGCCTCAGCTCCACCTACAGCAGTTTTTACTGAGCAGATGAACACAGGGAAGTTGTTGTGAACCTTTATTATGACAATCTTGAAGCATACCAAGCAGTATAATTACTGCTTAGAATAACAACCTGTGGAGTCTGTAGGTTATCACTTTAAGATGTTATGCAGCTTTATCCACAGAGCCTGTTTTAAACTAGGATGTCTTATTATTACCATCTGCTCAGAGATTAAATCCAAGATGGCTGCAAAAGAGGCAAGAAAGTATATTCTCCTTTAAATTAACACTAAGCAGAAGTCAACAGTTCTTATTTTAGAATCAGAATAATGCAGGTTAGAAGACTAATCTGACATTAACAAATTTTTTTGTTGCCTGTTTTAGAAATACCAAGTTTAAATAATTATTTTCAGAACAAATTAATTCCAAATATCCTTAGTGAAACAGATCACGTACACCTTGCCTTCATGCAGAGAAAACCTTGATTTTTAAGCATCTGACACTGGCCTTCACACTAAACCAAAGAAACCTTCCTTTACGAGTCTCCCACAGTTGGCTGTGAGAGTTGAAGGTGCTATAGGCTTTCACAATCTTAACAAAGGATTCGTGTGCTGGCTAGCATGCTTATTTCAATCAAACATGTTATAATATACACATGGGAGGAAATGCTAAGCATATAATGGCTTTCCATTTTCCCCCAAGTCATTACAATTTGATTGCACTTAGAACTTTGGGAAGGTCAAGCCACATGACACACGAGTGCTACAAGAGAGTGCACATCACAGGGTTAGTTTGGGGAGGAAAGACTGGAGTTATTTCCTGGTTGGTTGGTTTTTAAGTAACATTCCCTCCAGTATGTAGTCCCCCAAACGCTTCTCCTCATTCCATAAGTCATAAAGCTTCTTGACATTTATATGAAGTGTTAACTCCCACCCCTCTCCCAATTACCTCTTTTCTGATGCCAGATGCTACCCACAAAACAAGCCAGTGTTCCATGGGTGTCAGCAACTTGTCAAATCAGCCCTGACTCATCAGTCATTGCTCTGGGATGTCACTGCATCCCAGACAGAAGCACTATCTAGAACCCTGGCACTTGGCAGCACTCTTTCCCTCAGCGAAACTTGCTACTACTTTACCCATTTCAGCTTCAAACCCAGAGCAACAGTTACCATTTTAGGAATACACCCACATATACTCATTGCCCAATGGTTTGTCACTCAGAGTGAAGTAAAACAGGTATCTATCAACAAGCCAGCAGCACATCCAAAATAGAAGGGAAAAGAAAGGGCAAACCTGTCTCTACTGTCAGAGTCCCTTCTGACAGATTACAAGAGCTGTATATTGCTGCATCAGCCTGCTTAACATTTCTGCTTTGGTCTTTTCTATGTACTACGAGAAACTGAGGAGAAGTCCAGATCACACCTGCAATCAGTTCAAGGAAGAAGTGACAAGATGCAGCTGCCTGCAGCCAGCAACAATGCCACAAATGTGCTTTTCCACTCCTTTTCTGCTTTTCCCCTGTGCATCTCCAAGACACAGGTATGAATTTGACAGTGAAGAGTCCAGTGGAACTTTCCCCCCCTCATGTTAATACTCTTCAAAGACCATCCAAGAGCCACATAACCAAGCAGATCTTATTGTGCAGCAGAAAGAAGTCATTATAAGCAGAATTAAGTGGTCTGACTGGGGACAGAGGGAGAAAGCGAGAAAAGTCAATGCTACAGTCTTACTAGCCTTAAATGTTTTCAAGTATTTGCAGTTGTCTCACTTAATGACTCACCTACAACCATGAGTCAACCAAACTTTGTTTGGCTTTTGTCATCATTTTTAACAGGCAAAAAAGCAAATGCATGTGTAAAAGCATTATTATTTTCAGTTTAAAATATTTTATAATTTGTTAAATGCAGGAAAATAGCAGAGGAATACTGATATTCTAATTCTACAAGCCCAGCCTCAAGAAATCTAGCCTCAAGTCATTTTTTTAATGTATTTAAAAAAAAAAAAAAACAACCCACACATTTTTTATATATCCTGACATAAAAGCTCTTTGAACAAGTTACAGCAGATACCATTAAGAGTAGAAATGCTCAAGGTAACCTTTTCACTTCTTAGGAAGGAGGAAGTCAGGGGCTTAAGAACCTTCCTTTAAGAAAAAAAGATAAGCCTTTCAAATTTGAGACCTCCTGGGCTGAAAGATAGAGGAGATTGCACAACCACAGTCCAGACTGCCCTTTATAAACCTGTGTTTTTACACCTGCTCATGTTCACTGTGCACTGCTTCACAAAAGCATGTGAAGCTTTCCTATTGCTTCTATGTCATTACAGCCATTAAGTATGGAAGTGTAGCCTCCTGATGTCAGACAAAAACTTACAGCATCAAGAAGTCAACGTATTCATGAATCATCTTAAAGTGATCATGCAGTTCAGGGCTGAGGACAGAGGTTTTTTTCATTTTCTTTTCATCTCTCCCCTCCCAGTGCCAATACACAGGCACCTCCTACCAAATTAGGCCACCTGGTCACCTGACAACTGTAAATAGTAAGCAGTCAGTTAACACTGTTTAAGAGATTACAATACTACAGCATTCACGCGTTATGATAACCCTGTGGGTTAGTTTTGGGTTTTGGTTGGTTGGGTTTTTTTTTTTTTTTTTTCATCTTAGAAGATGAAAGAATTTTGTAGTTATGCTCAATGACTGTCATTAAATAAAATTCTTATCTCAGCTTTAACCCACCTGCCCCCATCCTCCCCACTATGATATTAAAGACCAGCCATATATTTAAATGGCTATATATGTGCTGTACAGAGGATATACATTCCTACGAAGAGCTTAAAGTCAACAAGAAAGAGTGGATTTGTTCAGAACCCCTAGAACTGCTTTAAGGTAGTCGGAAATTGAAAGTCTGGTACAAAAGGATAAAAATACCAAACATTCTTAAAAATGAGACAGTATAACACATTTCAGAATCTATATATTGGATTTTAAACACTAAATTAACTTGACAATGTTTGTAATACTTGAAGTTACCTGAGAAATCTTTGATTTTTTTTTTTTTTTTTTTAAGCCTAGATAACAGAAGGTTTATATAAGAGTTAAGCTCTCCAAAGTTCATACTGGTGGTCAGGAGGCTAGAATGTGAAAGATTAAGATAACTCTTAAGATCACACTTACTGTTAATTCCACTGATAGATCAAAGAAAAGGAAACTACACATAATTTACTGGAAAGGAGTTGCAGCTCTTCTGTAACACACACATGTGGTGGTGCTGAATAACACCACCATTTCAGTACATTCCATGTTTACAGAGAAAATGATGAGCATTAAACTAAAGAAAAGCACTAACATTAATCAATCAAAATCTGCTTATAGTCTAAGTCTTTCTAACCAAAGCAAAATGTCCAGCCTTATTTACATTATATTTCTGCTAACATCAACATAAAAGTTAATTATTCTTTTAGTTATGATTTGGTCAATAAACTGTTTTGAGCCTACCTTTGCAGTATCCTCTCTCATACCTATCATATTTAACATAATGAAAGAGACTGTTTCTACATAGGCACATTTTATAGTAAGATTAAATGGCAGCCTGGTTTTTAAGAGCTTTCATAGCAGCTAATTTTAAATAATGTCTTCTCCCTCTGAAAAAAAAAATTAAAAAAAAAAAAAAATCACAGAATAAGCAGGTAATCAACTTTCCCAACAATGTTTCCTCCACATTTGTTATACTCTACCCAAAACGCATCCAGTGATTGATCTGCCATTTCTGTTACTCACCAGTACAGTTTGATACTAGGCCCATCTGCACAGCTAAAATCATAATGATAGCCTAAGAGGTACCAGGATTAAAACATCTAAAGATAGAAGGTGTGCAAAGGCATAGCATCAAACCAAAGCCATAGGCAAGACACCAGATGTATTTTAACAGAAGACCACAACTATCCTTGAAGTCAGCTTTGGGACCAACTATCCTTGAAGTCAGCTTTGGGACCCCAGAGCCAAACACTCCAGTCATTCAGGAAACGCTGTTTATGCCAGTCTGAGAAATTACAGTTTATCTGACTCCAAGTCACCTCATGAATAAGATGAAATAAATAGACTTGAGCTTTTTCTGGACCACCCTTTTTTTAGGTGTATTATCATCCAAAAAATAAGATCAGATTGAACTCTCCAGACTAGTGTTCTGCAGGAAACAAAACTAAAGAAACTGTGATTACCAGCAACCTACCTACAACTGCTAGTAATAAACCTACTACTGCAAGAGCAATTTCTGAGAGGCAAGCGTCGTTCTACTATCTTCTTTGTAGCTTCTCAGTGTACTATCCACACTTCATGGAAGTCAGTCAGTTCTATCATTTACAGTATGAATTTGGTAGCCAAACCTTCTCCAATATACACACAGCTACTTTTTCCCCTCACATTAATCATTATACTGTCTTATGCACATCATATATGTTCCAACAGCAGTAGCATTTTTCATGGTTTTATTTTGTCATGACCTCCTGACAAGTATAGCAGTTTAATGTTCGCTATCAAATGCCACTGCTGATTCAGATCCACCTCAAGAGAGGCCACTTATATTCATTATGAGTGGGATAAAATAGTTATACAAGCACAGATAATGAATACTAGTGTTTGTACTTCATTATAATCATTTGTGCAAACAACTCATTAATAGTACTTTGAAAAGATGTGAAGGGCTATGTAAAATGCTAAGCATGAACTGCAAGTTGCTAATGCAATTCAAATAACAAGAAATCCATTTCAGTTCATCTACGTGTCTACTTCACAATGTAAATTAGAAGCATTGGAAACAAAAAAACAGGTAAATGGTTCAGTCAATTCCTTCCCTCTCCCCAGTTCATCCACACAATTCTCTCCAGAGAAGTACTGCATACACAAAGTTTCTTTTTTCTGCATATAACTATATTGATTATTAACATTAATTTTGCAAAACTTTACTGGCGCATCAGCAGATGTGCTTTTCAGAAGATTTCACAACATCCTATCTTAGTGGTGAAGTAGAGGAAGAGCCTAATTGTCCTTAATCCTCTATTTAAAATAGGTTAGATGAAATCCTCTTTCGACTAAAGCAAAGAGATTAGTCAGTGCCACCAGGAAAGAGAAACACTATTCCCCCCTCACCCTGCCCCGTATGTAGATGAGTTTAATGATTAATGAAGGAAACAAATTAAGCAGTCTCCTATTTCAAAAAGGGAAATTAGTCTACAGACAAGAGCAGAATAAGTGGAAAAGTGTCCCTGTGAAATCTCCAATTTCTTAAGCTTTCATGCTTGTAGTAACTACCATGATAACGTGTATAAGAACAAGCATCCCAGAACAGTTTCACAGTATACCTCAGTAACCAGACAGAAGAGCTAGTATGAAGCCCTTCCCCCCCCCTTTTTTTTTTAAATACTAATACACAGCTGGATCCTTGGTAAATCTTGGCATAAATCTTGACATTGCCAAACGAACTGCATACAATTTCAGGAAGTACATGTGAAAACATCTGTGTATGAATGCACGTGCATGTATGCAGATGGAGGAATAAAGGGGGAAGTTGGAGGTAGCAGAAGCAGCAGTGCAGGATGCTTAAGTAACAGTAAAAAACCAACCCTACAACACAGTCATTACAGGCTTATGTCCACACCCAGTTTTCTTCCTGTGACATAGTAATTTTATTACCTGAAAGCATTAAACTACCCTTACAACTTCTCTCTACAGAAGAGCTCCGCAATACTCTCATCCCTGTCCTAAGGAAAGATGAATGTGCAGAGAAATTAACATCGAGATCCGCAAAGATATTTAGGTGCCTTATCAGCCCGTGGTCTTCCATGATGTTCCAGACAAACTCCCCAGCTACTGGCTCATCCCATCAGTCTCCTCAAAAAATCCAAGCTAGGGTGCCAGTTTCTTCCTAGAAAGAGTGCATTTTTAATATAGTATCATAACTACTCAACACTTACAAAATTAAAATCAAAGTTAAATTAAAAAAAAAAACAAAAACACTTTTCATGATGACTCAGAGCGTGTTTGTGCCACAGGCTTCTCAGAGTCATTACTAAGAGGAAAGGAAAAAAACAACTGGTGTCTCTATGATACAGAAAAAGAATCCTTGGTTTGCCTTGTCTACCTGCAGCTGTTGCCATGGCAATTATAGCAGAGCAGATAATAGCATTCCAGTGTCATTTTGCCTCATTGCTCAGGATGAGCTTCAATTGAAATGTCCCTTGACAATTACACAAATAGAAATACTACATTATCCTGTGTAATGGTAAACCAGTCGAATAAGAAGCATTATTCTGGAAAAATATTATCTGACTAAAAGACTTGCATGAGGAGAGGCAGGCTATTTTGCTCAAAATAAAAAAAAAAAACCAAAAAAAACCCAGTAAAGTTGAATCCAGTTGCATAATAGGTGCTAAAACATCTGCTCAGTCTTTTCTGTGGCACATATTTCTCTTGGTTTCCTCTCCCCGCCACACCTGCACATGACATGGATGAGGCATCTCACTGTCAATCAGGTTGCAGCTCCTCAAAAACATAACTATTTTCTAGTCACACTTAAACCTAGTTAGATAAGTTTATTATCCCCATCTCAACAGCACAAACACTAGCCTGCTCTGATATTTGTGTTTCACTTGGCAGCCAAGTTACTGTTTTCTAAGTGTTTTGAGCTTAAAAAGCAGACTCATTAGAAAAATCCCATTCCACCTTGCTATTTTTCTTGTTTCAATTACTATTGTAGGACACGAGCAAAGAATGAATGAGAAACGGTGATCAGAGATACTAAGCTGTAAGTGTGCTACATTGGTCCTTGCCCTCTTCCACTCCAAAAAGTGATTTCGAAAAGGCTTCCTGCTTTCAGTATTGATACTCTGTGGTCCTTTAGAAAAAGGCATAAAAGCAGAACTATATTAAATAATTTTTTTTCTTAAAAAAAAAAAAAAAAATCAAAAAACATGCTATCAAAAGACAAAAGCAACTATGCAGTTCTCATCTCAGAAGAGACAAGTATTTTTGATGCTAAAAATGGCAAGGTTAAAAGTTCTTGATCTATTTTAAGTCACTGAAATACTTCTACAATTTAGATGCTCCAAAAGCATTTTCTACTACCAGAGAGTATCTGATGAGCACAGATGAGCAATATTTTGTAGTCAATAGCAACCCATTTGTAATATAGGAAGCTGGAGTACTCCAGCTTCCTATAAGTGAGCTGTTTTACATACACAATGTCCTATTTTCATTTGTTTGTTCTCAAAAGAGAAAGGAAATCATGTTTTTCTTGTGTAAATTAGCTAATTGATTGGGGGGGGGCGGGAAGCAAAGCCCATGCAATTCTCCATGTTTATTGCCCCTCAGCAATAAATAATTGATGGGGGAAAGGAGAGTGTCTGGGTGGGGGTTGAGCCTCGGATTATACTGAAACACCCTAAAAGCACATTACAAAACCAGAATGAACACAAGAGTCACTACTAGTACACAAGAGCTAGTTAAACTTGCAGAAGTGCCAAATCCTGTCAACCACACTCAATGTTCAGCAGAATTAACTTCTGAGGTAAGTAAAGCTTTCAAACTTTGCCTTTTTTAAATGACAGGCTGAAAAGTATGCAGGCAGCACTCCATACAGACTCTTCCCCCATGCCCTCCCCACCCCAAAAAAAAGCCAGTTAGGAGAATAACAAAGCAATGGTGCTTGGGGAAACATAAATTCAGAAGTTACTCAAGCCGTTAGATGCACTCTGTCGCACCTTCCACACCAGGAAGAACTGGTACCCACAGGGAAGCAGAGGTGCGAGATGGGAAGCATCTCAGGTTTCAAGAAAACATTGTGACACACTGACTTGCACAAGAGATAGCAAAAAAGCATTACATACCAGGGACAGACACAAACACTTACGAAATGCAAGTTATTAACTGCTGACCTGCGAATACACACATAGCTCCTACTGAGAACACTTTTTGTACAATCAGGACAGTTTGCAGACAAAAAGTCTGTATATAAACACATTTACATGACATTTAAAACAACTTAATATTTTGTCAAATTATAACCATGGAATTAAAGAAAAAAACCCACAGAAACGCAACACAAACCTTTTGACTTATTGTAAGTGACAGCTAGGAAGAAAACGGCGTTTATGTTAACAGGCACCCTGACTAAGAAACATCTAGACAGCACTAGTTTGATACCAGTCTGCAAGGGTGCAGAGAAAGCTGAATAACTACAAGCAAAAGCAAGAACTGGAATGCAAGAGTACCCTCATATGTATTAACTGAGCTTAGATTTAAAATAGTAGGTCATCTGAAATGCTTGATAAATGGACTGTCCTTCTAGACACAAATAATTCCAGAGCACCAAGGCTTACAATTTCACCAACTTTCAGGTCAAGGCAGTTACCAAAGGTTGCTGTATCAAAGCTAAATAAACAGAAAAAACCCTGAAGCTCAATATTCATTTACATCTAATAAGACTACAAACACAAGTAAAATACTTCAGAAATCTAATTAGAAAACAATTTTAGAATTATACTGCCAATAAAAACAACAAAATTGTCTAAACCAATGACCAAAAGGCACAGGCTGCCATGAAATTTAGTAGAGAACTTGCTAAAAGCTGCTAACATAACTTCCTGGTTAGGCTAGTCAATCATCTTCTCAAACTATGATTAAAGTTGACCCACTTCTATGGAAGTGAAAAATAAAGCATCCATTTGTAAACTCATTTATTCCAACCTCCCAAAAAAAGATTTTTCAGAAATATCTGCAGAACTAATAGGCCAGCACCTTCCCAGAGGCCAGAGCTGTAATAAACCACTGCTCCTTCTGGAAGCAAATCTTATCTGCTGCTATACACATTTGGAGAAATTTACACAGGCAACAAATACTTCAGGATTACAGATCTCGATGTTAAGTAAAAGGAGAAGCAATAAAGTGGCAGGATCTTTAAATATACTACATAATGCAAGCAAAACTGTTCAGTAATACAGACCTCTGACACAGTAGTAGTTATTGTACAACCCAAAGCTGTCAACCTGGACAGGAGCATTTGCTGATGAGGGCCAGCTGTCTTACAAATACAGACCAGACCATCACCATAGGCTGCAAGACATTTAGCAACCATTTAGTGTCCAAACAAACATGCTAAAGAGTGTCATTTTTCCAGATTACCCTGATACATTCAAATCCACAATATTCAGGGATATCCAAATCCACATTCAGCCATAAACAGCTATCATGAATACGTAAAAGACACACGCACATGTTTTATGAAGGAAAGTAAATGTTCATTTTATGAAAGATAAGATGTCATCAAGACTTGTTTTAAGATTATTAGCCATCTCTTGACTATACAGAGGAAGAACTTCAGAATTCCCAAGATCAGCAAGAAATAAGTTAGAGAAAACCAACGCAACTGCAGTTATATGGGCAGAATGCATAGCTTAATGATATCCACACAGTGTCCCAAATAATCTAACTATAAAACAGAAGCTAATCTTGTGTGGAAACAGTTTTAATTATCATTGTATGCTTGTTTTTTCCCCTAAATACTGTACTGCTTAGTATTAAGCTAACAAGTTCCTCTCATTACTCAGCACACAGCAGGCTCTGCATGACACTTACAGGACAGTACACACTAATTCCATATTCTCAGGCTGTGAGGCTGCCCTCCAAGGGGTAGCACACATCATCTGGGAAATGCACAAACAATCCAAGGAGAAGACAGAGAAGCATATTATCTGATGCAAAAGCAACATCCAGAAAAAGAGGTTATATTTTTATATGTGGCAAACAGTATACCCCCCTCCAAGGCAATTTTCATACTACCCCCATATAGCCATTATTTCCATTATTTGGGAAAGTAAATTAAACAATACAGTTGTCAAAATTTATCATATTTATCTTATTGTAGCAGTCTTATTCAGATTCTTGCTTGAGTGCACCCTCAGCAAGTTTGCCAACACCACCAAGCTGTGTGGTGCGGTCGACACGCTGGAGGGAAGGGACGCCATCCAGAGGGACCTGGACAGGCTTGAGACATTGGCCCATGCAAACATCAGCAAGGTCAACAAGGCCAAGTGCAAGGTCCTGCACATGAGTTGGGATAATCCAATGCACAAATAGAGGCTGGGCAATGAGCTGATCAAGAGCAGCCCTGTGGAGAAGGACTTGGGGATATTAGTGGATGAAAAACTGAGTATGAGCCAGGAATGTGTGCTCACAGCCCAGAAAGCCAATCCCATTCTGGGCTGCATCAAAAGCAGCATGACCAGCAGGTCGATGGAGGGGATTCTGCCCCTCTGCTCCGCTCTGGTGAGACCCCACCTGCAGTACTGCATCCAGCTCGGGGGCCCCCAACATAAGAAGGACATGGACCTGCTCGAGCAGGTCCAGAAGAGGGCCACGAATCCCTGGAGCACCTCCCCTATGAGGAAAGGCCAAGAGAGTTGGGGTTGTTCAGCCTGGAAAAGAGAAGGGTCCGGGGAGACCTTATAGTGGCCTTCCAGTACTTAAAGGGGGCCTACAGGAAAGATGGGGAGGGACTATTTACAAGGGTACGTAGTGATAGGACAAGGGGCAATGGCTTTAAACTGAAAGAGGGCAGATTTAGATTAGATATTAGGAAAAAAAATTTTACTGTGAGGGTGGTGAGGCACTGGAACAGGTTGCCCAGAGAGGCTGTGGATGCCCCATCCCTGGCAGCGTTCAAGGCCAGGTTGGATGGGGCTTGGAGCAACCTGGTCTAGTGGAAGGTGTCCCTGCCCATGGCAGGGGGGTTGGAACTAGATGATCTTTAAGGTCCCTTCCAACCCAAACCATTCTATGGTTCCACATAGTGGAAAAGCTGTATATAAAGGCATTTCTATTTTGTTACTTAAAGATGCCTCTACTATAGCTCATAAGTTTGAAGCAGGAAAATATACAGAATAATCTCATTAGATGCAATTAAGAAAAGTTACTTTGCTATATTTCAGCTTGAAGGATCATGAAGATTTAGAAAACGACATTGAACTTTGTTTCACTGCAGTGCAGCTGACATGAGCACCTTTTATATAGAAAGTTAATCTTCTCCAACAGTTGTATAAATTGTGTATGGCTGCAGTAATGGTGAGGGGAAATAAGAGCTGAAGTGAAAACAAAAAAAAATTTGCAGGATGGATATAGGGAGGCATAACAACAGAATGTCAACTCAGAAATGTAGTAACAGAAGGACAGAGGCAGTGATCTCTAAGAGGCTACACCATCTCTTGGTGAAGAGATATGAACTACAGTATGACTAGCATGCTGAACATGTATTTTATTCAACCCACATCACTGAACTGTTCCAATGCCTGGAAGATAAAGGCAACACTCAATGCAGGTAAAGCAGCAGAGAAATACTTGAAAATGCTAACCAGGAAACTGACGTCAACTTGAACTGACAGCACCCAGTCATCGTTATGTTTGCATAGGGCCTTAGAGATATGTGCTATTTTGCATTACCTAAGGACAGTGACTGCAACAACAGTAAGTGAAAGGGGAATGGGGCTACCTTCACAGTCAGGACAAGAACCCTGGTATTTAACTTATGCCTTTATGTCCTACAACATATAGTACAGGGAAAGAAAAGAAATGATGCAGGACTCTTAGAAACCATCCTATTAGAGGTCTCCATTAGTACATCACATAGCAACTGTTTGTTATCCCAAGATCTCACCATACCACTGGTAAGAGCTCCCAGCTACTTCAACAACATCTCCAGCCTGCATCAGCCAGGGTTCTCAGGATAATCCAGAGATTAGCCTGCTCTGGGAAGGACCTGCAGCTGAACAAGTCCAGGACACAACTTGCAGAACAAAAATTCATAGTTCTAGGACCTCAATCACTGAATAGTTTCTGTACAGACTTTAACTAAACCCAAGCCTAAGCTTACTTTGATATAAGCACAAGACATACCCATCCTCTCTGACTCTCCTGCAGAAGTGTCCCTACCTTGTCTCCCTTATTAAAAAGCAGCTTGGAAAGAGGCAGGCACATCCACATTTGAGGCATAGCTGGCATGTATAGAGCTCGGGTGAACAACTATGAAGTGATACTGCTGATGTGTATCTGCTACTCATGTACAGCAGTCAGTTTCAGGCCCAGCATTCAAACTATTAATTTTCATTTCCACTGCTGCAGTTGTACAAAAATAGTTGAGCCATGGAGATAAAAAAAAAAACAAAAAGAAAACACACAACACACACAGGCATCAGCTCACCAGATCTTAAGGGCCGTACTGAAATGATGAACACAACTTTACTTACAGCAGCTTTTTTCAAAGTGATCTTTCCTTGGAAGAAAGGATTCAAAATTAAGAAACTGAAGGAATGCAAAAGAACAAGAAGCAACAGGTGAAAATATACAAGGCAGCCTGGAACAGCTAAGCAATTATCTAGACATAGCCTATTGGCATGCATACATACAATACAGAAAGTCGTGTGATCTAGGAAATAGCAACACTTCTTCACATGGGATGTAATAATGTTTCATTTAGCTTTCAGACTGCTGAGTTACTCTCACCAGCAGTGCAGGAGGGTGATGACAGTCCACAACTTAAAAGCTCAAGTGCTTTATTTTCCACATGCTGTCTGCTCATGTACTACTGTAGCTACTCTCAAACCTGTTTCTTTCATATTTGATGCTTAAGCCTACTTTGAAAGGGAGGTTAGCAACAATGTTATGCAGAAGAGACCACAGTATGCTCTGTGCAGAATGAATGCACTATTTGTACACGCTCCAGATGGGAGCACACAGGCACAAAAAAATCTTAAAGTGAATCCAACAGTTAGATCAGCACTGACAGATCACTACAGCCAAACTTATCCTGCCTGCTTCCAAACAGACCTCAGCACAGTTCACCTGAGCTTTGCATATTCACAGACACTACTGCTTCTCTTATACCTTATTATGAATATTCTCCTCCTTCCCTCAGGGCCACTTTCTAAGGATCCATATACACATAGCTGCTTTCAGTACTCACCTCTCCATTCCTTCCTCATCCCACATAATACCCTATTGTAAACAGGAAAAAAAAATCCACAGTACTTTTTCTTTTTTAAGTATGAACAAAGAAAAATAGCAGAGGTGAAAGACTTCAGTCTGTATTATGTGGCGATAGCTCTTGGCACGCACAAAACTAAGTGTATTTACTTTTGCTTGGTCAGAGCATGAAAGTTTCCTTACTTACAGTACTTCCTGCATGGGAAGAAAAGCTACATGTATCTGGAAATCCCAATTATCTCTGCCATCTCTTTTAAATTTCTTCTACACCCAAAAGCAGAAATTTGCTGTTTCCTGGTATTGGTGGTCCCCGACTCTTGTACTGTACAACCCTGCACTTACTGGCATTCTGCCAATTTACTAAAACTGAACACCATCCTAAGCATGTTAGGGGTTTGATGAAATGGGATTTGCACTCACTGACGCACCTCAACCTACACTGGGATCCACTCTAATACACTACCGATTTGCTCTTTCGGACGGTATGGGTGCGGGAAAACACGCTGGCCAACAAGCAAGATCAACTCTCCTTCCCCAAAGTACACCAAGTTTAGCGCGTTTGAATCTTACCACGCACATCTACAAAAACTTGGGACTATTCCGACCATCCGCCGGCATATTTAAATTGGCCAATTCCACAAAACGCAGCTTGACTGAAACAACATAACAAGAAAAAAAAAAAAAGGGAAGAAAAAAACAACCCTCGAGGTTTTATCTGCCCTGATAACTACGTACCTCAGCACCCTGTAAATCACAGTGCTTTGAACTTGGGTCAGCCCGTTCTGGTTTAGCGAAGGACAGCCCCGCAGCCAGCTACCCGGGGAGAGGGGCTGCAGGGAACCCACGAACAACCGCTCCGTCCTCGTTTTCCCAGGGAAATCACGTACAGCGGCCCCCGAGGCTCCCCCCGGCCGCCCTGCCAGAGTCACGGGACCGCCAAACTCCCGACCGAGCCCTCTCGGCAAAGCCCGGGGCCACGGCGCGATGCAGCTCCCCCCGCCCCCCCCCCGACGGAGACCCGCTGTTTTACAGCCTCGCAGCTTCCCCTCCGCCGCGGCGGGGGCTCTCCCACCCGCTGGGGCTGCGAGCTGCACGGTGAGGGCGGGAAACCCCGGAGAAAAGATTCCTCAGAGGCGGCTCCGGGGCTGGCGGGAACCCGGCGCGGGCGAGGGGAGGCGGCCCCAGCGGGACGGGCCCGACCGGCGGTACTCACGTATCGGCTCACGAGGGTCCGGAGGAGGCTGCAATCCATGGCGGGCGGCCGCCGCTGCCCGGGTACTCAGGACCGTGCCGCCGGTTGCTCGCCGGTGCCGCCGGGCTCCCTGACTCGCCTCACTTTCCACATGCAGGGAGCCGCGCTCGCCCACACCGAGACCGCTCTTACCCCCGGGTCCGCCTCTCACCGCCGTTCCCCGGCTATGCCATATGCCCCCCGCCGCCGACGCCGCGGCGCGGCGCCCCGCGGCCCCTCATGCCCCGGCGCCCCCCTCCCCCCCCCCCCGCCTCCACAACACTTTCTGCGGAGGGAAGGCGGAAAGGAAAGCCGCCGCCGAGTCGCCGCCTGGCTCCCGGGAAGGGCTCGCCTGGCTCTCGCCTGCCCCCCCCCCCGCCCCGGCTCTACCCTCCAGCCGCCCCCCCTCACGGTCCAGCCCAGGGCTTTATCCCGCGGGCGGGGTGGGCCGCCCGCCCCTCACGTTAAACGGACCCGCCCGGTACCGGCCCCGCCTCGCGCCGATCCCGCTTTGATCTCGCCCGGCGCTTCCCCCCCCCCCCCCCCCCCCCCCGCCACGGTAGCGCACGTCACGCGGGTCTGGGCGGGCATGCGCGCGCGCCGGCAGCCCCGCCCCTCCCCTTCTCCTTTTCCACAGGCGGCGGCGGCGGCGTGAGGGGATCGGTGTGTCTCCGGTGTACCGGCGCTGTTAAGGGCTGTTAACGGGGGCTGCCCTCCCTTCCCCCCGGGGGGGGGCGAGCATATAAACCTGCCGAGAGGAGAAACGCCTTTAAAAAATCTTCTTTCTCCCTTCGCTCGTCCCCGGTGTTCCTACCGGTGCGGGTCGCGGTGTGGGAGAAGCGAGGCGGGAACCCCACGCTGAGGGGAAGGTGAGGAGGCGGAGAGCAACCGGTTAGCGGCCGCCGAGCCCTTCCCGGGAGCGCCCGGGGCGGAGGAGGTGTTGGCGTTCCGCCGGCCCCGAGCCCGCCGAGGGGGCGAGAGGCGTCCTCCGGTCGGTGGCCGGAGCGAGGGGACGTTCGTTCCGCTGCGGGGGCCCGCCGGAGCGCGACGTGCCTCCGGTTAGACCGCACGGACGTTTGAAGAACCGTTAACCGGTACCGCGCGGCAGGTCTGAATTGTATGAAAAGGCGGGAAAAAAAAAAAAGAAAATGTGCTTCGCGCAGCCCTGCCCGTCCCGGCGCCAGAGACACGGGGCGGCGGTGAGGGGCAGCGTCGTGTCTGGACGCGGAACGGATGGAAACGTTCGAAAAGTGCAGCAGAAACGGTCAAAGAAATCTCTTTTTCAGTGACTGAAGCCCAAACGTGACAGCCCTAGTAAGCCTGCAGGCACTAGAAATGACTTGTCGTAGGTGAAGGGATAAGCAGAAGTCGGCACAAATGTGCACAATGACAAGAAGGAGCGTATCTTTATGCCATTTTTTTTTTAAGATGCCCGAAAGAACACCTTTAAAGGCCTTTGTGTTCCTCAACTGTTGTGTTTTCATGCCATTCGTACCGAAGGACTCAAGTTTGCAAGAATCTTGTAGGTAGTCTCAGATAATTTGTGCATTACTCAGTACAACTTAATATAAAACTAAGACTTAAAGCTCAATACTTTCTCCAAAATCAATTGGAACTTCGTAATTTCATAAAATTCAGTATTTTACTTAAGTTAATTTAACCAAAAGCATTTTATACTCATGAAAATCCTTCTTTAGCAGCAGTCACATAAGCTGTCCTTCATCGCCTAGCTCGTAGCCAAAGCTAGGCAATTTTTGCTCCTTTGATTTTTGTGTTGTCACAATTCAGTAGTTCTCTGGGCACCGTAAAATCTTTTAACCCAAAGACTACCTGAAATTCTAATACAACTAACATATGCAGAAAAAACAGAGATTACACTGCTTGAGATCGTCACATAAATAGTAAGAGAAAGGACATCTGGCTAATTCTTTATAGGTCACCTTTAATTTAGATGCATTATATATGTTCAGCATTTTTTATTACTGGTTAGATTGCAAAATGTATAATTTAATGCACAGTAAGTGCAGTGTGGTCGAGCTAATGTTGCTATTCAAACTCTAAAGTGATGTTGGTTTAAAACCCAATTTTCCTCATCTTGGCTACTACTAATAATTTATATTCATCTTGTAGCACCTCCCGTTTTCACGCTCCTACTTACAGACCTAACACTTCTGTTACATAGGCTTTTGTACTTACATTTCACTTTCAAGAAATTATCACTGAAACCGAAAGGGAAAAAGAATTAAGAGAGCTATGAAATGACAGGAAGTTTTCTCAAAATTAGCAATTCTGCATGAGTTAAACAAAAACTACTTTCTTACCTGCTTATTTACATGAACAATTACATATTGAAATAATATTATGTGTGCATATCAGCCTTTAGGAAACTAGTTTATTACAAAAAACGTAGAAGAACCTAATTCATTAACATAAAGTGGTAATGTCAAAATACACAGGTTGTGAAGCTGAAACAGGAAATTGTTTCGGTTGGTTTTTAGGATACATCTCTGTCTAGCTAATCCATTTTCAAAGAATCTATGGAATATTAATATTTTGTAATATTTTTAGGAGTTATTCCACTTTTAGTCAAACCGTGCCATTTCATCAATCCAATGTCTTGAATGACAATTGCTTCTTAGCCAGATTTTGAATGAGAGCAAGTTTTCAAATTATGCAGAAAATTGCTTTTAAAAGTTTTCTTTCTTTTAATACTTTCCGTAGTTTCTTTCATCCAAATACCGCAATATATTTTCCACATAATTAAGTGTCATTTCTTCATGGAAGCAGGTAATTACTCCTACAGGTTAAAACCTGCTATATCTGTACACTGTTTCCATTACAGAACCTGTGTGCACCGCGTAGAGCGTTTCTGAAGGGAAGGAAGTTCACCTGATGAGCCTGTAACAGTTAACAACAGCTCGGTGCTGAGCATGATCGTCACGACGATATTTTTTAGCTCCTTGCTGTCTCCTCAGCTTAGGTAACCAAGACAGGGCTGCAAGAACCATTTTCCTCAGATCCAGAGCCTGGAGACCACTCATGGGTGTAGGTCCCACGTGGATGCAAAGGTTGGCTATATTCTCTAAGGTGAACAGGGGACCACAGCTCCTGTTCTCACTGACTCTTTCGGTCAAGGGCAGGGGGAAGGGACACATGAAGCACAGATACGTATTTGCCGTTTCCAGGCTACTGCTCAAGCTAAGCTGAGCCATTTTTCTGCCCTTCCCATTGAACCTGTGGCACTAAGCCACCAAGAAAATGAGAGAAAAGGAGCACAGCTGGATTCTGGGTACACACTGATGTGAAATCCCAGCCTGCATTAGTTGTCCTTTGTGCCCATATTTCCACAAAAAGGAAACTTAAATGTGCAGCCCAGAAAAGAGCACTCTTAGGCCACTGAAAGTTAACACAGCACACCCTTGCCGACTGAGCGGCGTTCGTGCAGAGAGAACTGAACAGCAGATATATATCCCTTTCTGGAGTGACCAGTGACTCCAGGGTTAGTACGCAGCTGAGCAGGGTGTTTAGGTCATACTTTTAGACTTAGGTACCTCAAATCTGCCTAAGTCAGGCTTAAAGTGCCTGAGTCCTTTATTGGATCTAGGCTGAAGTGACTTGCTAAAGGTCACATTGTGACTTTACAGTCGAGCCAAAAGAGGAACCTTGATCGTATCGGTCATGGATCTGTTCTGCCTCTTATGCAATGTTTCACTTTTAAGCAATTTATTAAACTAATCATCTTTGTCTTTGAATATGCCATCACATTTATTTCACTCCTCATTTCTCATTTTAAAAATACATTCCTAAAACTACCTGTGCGCTGTCTCTACCTTGCGTGACCTAGCTGACTTTTCTAAATTTCTTGCTTCTTTTCTGACTGCAGATTAGACCTCCTGTTCTATTGCTTTCCAATTCTCCTTCCTGTTTTTACTGAATGATTCCTTCTGATCCATTACTGGCCTCTCCTACCTGCCCAGCTGAATTACCAAACACTCTAGATCTTACTGCTTGCCACAGAATCTCGCATTGTTTCTGGTATACTTACCGTATCAGTACAGCTCTGCATGAAACATCCCACTCGTTGTTTAAATAGCCTTAGACATCAACGTGAATATGTTAGTGTGCAGAAGATTTACTCTTCTTATGCACAGCTGTATTTTCTGCTACTTTGCAATCCTGACTGGGTTACCCTGTTTCATAATTGCAGTGAAAATGTTGAGAGACTGGCCCAAGGGCAGCAGCTCACTTCATGTTGAATTCTCTTCTTGAGGCAGCGATACTCTGTGGTTTAGTCCACCTCAGCTTTGGAAGGTAGGAAGGCAGGATTTAAAGCTGGGCCCCAGTAAAGTTCCACAGTTATCACAGACACAATGGTGATACAGTATACATTGATAATATGGTAGAAGTCAGAGGCACTAAAGTTCTAGATTTTAAGATGTTTGACATCTGTTTAGATTCCTGCTTCCTATTACGTTAGTGACTATGTGCCTCTAGTAGTTCTGGCCAAAGTGACTAAATAGTTCTTGAAAAAAAACCATAAGTGGTAAGAGTTGACTTGGGCATGCGTGAGAACAGCGTGAGGAGAGGGACACGACAGAGATTGAAAAGTCATGAATTGTATGCAGCTCATTTGCTTGAGAAACTGGTGTATGCTTTGAGTGAAATCGCTTATCCTGCAGTGTTCCTGGCTTTTCCCTTACAAATATATCACTTCTTAATTGTGTCTCTCCCTCTATTATATTTATGAAAAGCTAATCAAAAGAACAACTTCTTCTCTTTCTTGCATCTACACCATATATTTAAACTAGTTGATTTGTATTAACAAGGGAAATTATTCCCTCAGTGGAACAGATGTTTGTGCTTTGATCTATTGCAAATAGTATTTTCTCAGATCCTTCTGAATATTGTTTGTGGAAAGAGATACCAACACTAATTTTTGAAGTCTTTGTTTTAAGTTAAAAACTTTTCACTGCCTGATGTTTGTGATAGATGTACTTCATTTGAAGAAGAATGTAATTAATGGTTATTGTGGTACTCTGAGGACTTACCTGCCCAGGACAGTTAACAAATTGAAGGTGAAGCCAAAGTAAGTAAAATGGCCAGCAGCAAACCGCTGTGATGATGCTTTTATTAGAAGTAGAGTGGCCCAAAGGACAGAGGATTAAGCACTGGAGATCGAAGATCACTTCACTCTTGCTTGACATTCTTTGTCTAGATCTGTTTTTTTCCAGAAAGTACATGTGAAAATGAGACGTATTTCTGACTCTTTGGCCTCTCTGTTTCTAACCTCTGGCAATAATGCGTAACTTCTGTTATACTCAAAAGCTAAATGCACTGTCATTATGACAAAATGTAATTCCCACATCCTTGCTAACAAAGGTGACCTTTGTTATATAGTTTCTTAACAAAATCCTCTAAAAGAACAGAATTTGGCTTCTAAGTATCCGACATGATCAAATAAATACATGTCAGTTAAAATAATTTGGCTGCAATCTTCTGCCAGCTCAGGCAGTTCTCTGCAATTACAACCAAGATTTGTTCATCTGCATTACCTGTGTATGTGTAACTTAATGAATCACAGGGAAATTTTGGTCATTAGCAAATACATCTTTGCAAGAGATCCAGTCCCTGGCTGCTGCAAAGTAATCCTTTTCATCAGGAAGGGCACAGCATTCAGGAAGGTCTTACTAGTGGCACAAAACAGTAGAAGGTCCCGTCACATGGAGCATTTGGAAGACTGGCCCCATCACTGTGAAACAGTGTATTAAACTCATTGAAAGGAAGCCCAGCCTCCACCAGAGGAAGCTTCTCCTGGGGTGAAATGCTGTTGACTGCTGTGGTTACTGATGTGATCTTCCATTTACCTCCTTGTTCACTCACCTGCTTTCCCATTCAAACACCACACACAAGTACCTTCAGAGATATTTGTTGTTGGAATAGTGACAGACCTCATTAGTGGCAGCCATGCATAACCACAGAGAAAAAAAAGATACAAATGAGCAGCGAATAAACAGAAGAAAGGAAAGTGCTGGAATCTATAGGTATTGTGAATAATATTCTGTCCTTGCTGCTGTGTGAACTTTGTGTTCTCTTCGCTTTGGATTTGCATTAATGTTAGTCTTGCCTTATGTCTCTATTTTACACTTCAGTGCCTCGATCCGGCAATGAACTCCCCACAGTCAGACTCCTGTGACTGTAGAGCTGAGTGCAGTATCAGGATCTAGATGAGGAAAGTATTGTGGTTTTATTTTTGGTAGCTTAAAGGGACAGAACATTATTTTGCTATTCCGTTTTATTTTTGGTAGCACTTCACAGGTCTGGTTCCCACCTTTACATACATTTTTTTCAACGTTGTCATTGTTCTGATCAGCCTGTCTAACTGTGTAGTAGTTCTACACTGTGAAACTGTCAAATCCCAGATAAATTGCATGTCTCAGGGCTGGTTTTTTTCCCCCCAAATATCAGAAGAAAGAGATTACTTTTTTAAAAAGCACATGAGAATTCCTGTCATATTCCATGATAGTAACTAGATGAACTAGTTGGTACAACTCATATTCGTCATAACATACTTCCAGGTTAGGAAGTACTTTTTGACAGTATTTTCTAGACATAAAAGCAAGCAGCTGACCCTCCAAAAGGATAGTAAATAAAAAGGATATCACTTTCTGGCTACTTTGATGTCATCTGTAAAATTACTTTTGTTCTGATGTAGCATTCAATCGAAGCTGGAAGAAATCTTTTAGTGGTTTGTTCTTTCCCACCAAATAGGGCACTAAATAAAGCAGTATCAGCATTCGGGGCTTCAAAAAAGCTGTGGTTCATGTTTCTCAAGAATATCTGCTTTTTCTCCTGACTGTGTTCAATTTGTTTTATAACTGTTTATTTAGGAAGCATGAGTAGTTACAAATCAATACATGAAGTACCAGAAATATTAAACACTACAAAAATGTACCTTTTGCTTAGATAAAAATGTTGCAATGATATAGTCATCAGATTTTCCGGTTTGAAAGTTAGAACCCGCTGGAGGACAAATTCCCAAGAAAGGGACACGGCACTGCAGTCTAGGGCAATCTGACTTGTCCCACAGAGAACGGCCTGCATACCTTCGCATCGTTCTGTTCTTCCCCTCCCTCCTGGTTGTTCTTAGAAGCTGCTGCATTCTCACGCGCTGGGAGTGGACACAGCAGGGGTGGAGTGGTGGTCGGAGGAGGGTGTCCGGGAGGAAGTCCTTTCTTCACCCCTCCAGGCCTCCTGATGACCCCCCCCCAGACAGTAGGGATGGAAGTAGGATGGATACGGTCCACATTCTTTTCTTTCCTGTAGGTAAATCTCAGATGACAGTGACACAGACCGCACCTCCTTTGTTTCCTTTGTCCAAAAGGTATCAGCATTTTCCCTCAGATTAGCAAAACTACCAGTATTCCAAGAAAGGTTTCCAAATAATTTTTGGCGATGTTTCCAATATTAATGCTCTGTGCACGGTTTTTTCATCTGCATGTAGGAAGTATTAAAAGTTGCTTCTACAGCCACGGCTTATTCGATTGTGGTTCTTTAAGATGCTGCTATGTTTTCCCTTACTGCAGCTATGTCTGGCTCATCTTCTTGAGCACTGCAGAGGCTTGGAATGATGAGCATTCTGTGGACAGGGAATCTTGCTGTGAGGGAACATGGTGAGACTTAGCGTTTTGTAGACAGACTCAATGAAGTGTATGAGATCCCTGAAGCTTTCAACCATGACAACATTCAATTCCATCATGTCACTTGCTGTGAGATGTGTAATGACCACAGCCGTTGCTTTTTTTTTCCTGCGGGAGTTTGCCTGTAATTTCAGTAAAGTTGCTGTTACAAGTTTGTTCCAACTTGTCATCTGTGTATTACTAGAAATTGTTTTAGTTAAGTAGGCAATAACTCTAGGAGGAACATTTCCTCGCAACAGAGATGCACTAACACAAACCTTTACATCCGTACAAAAGGGCTTATAAAAATCAAAATTGGAGTTGCATAAAAAGCCAAAAATAAAAATTATATTGGCATTTTCATTGTCTTATTTTCCATTTCCAGAGTGCGGCCTGTTGACTTGTAAAATATCTCTATATTATATATAATTACAGAAGTTTGAATTCCATGTTCTCCTGTAACATTCCGCTCATTTAAATCCTGTGGAGGGGAGCAGGAAGGGGAGCCAGGCTGGTATAGAGGCTGGTTTTCTCTGTGGACAGAACTGTTAATTGGCAAACCTAGGAAGCGACAGAGATCTGGTCTCCTCACATTTTATAAGAGGGAATTTGTGTAGCTTGCTGAGAGTGCGGAGGTAGATTTGTATGACTATGAATGTAGCTTGCTCCCACACAGTATTTGTGCTTTTGTTGTACTGGAAGTTTGTTTTTTTTCTGTGTCTTACTTTATGTCACTTAATGGGAGTATGGATTCCATGCTAATTAGAAAGGGATTAATAAACCATGGTGACAATATCCACGCCTTGTCATGATACTTCCCAAAGCTGTCAGTTCTGAAAGCAGGAAACCCACCTGACTTACAGCCAAGTAGGAAGGAGAGCCAGTCAACAACATCTACACAGTGCGAAAAATCTGGCCAGGGACAGATTTTATCAAGAGGCTGTGGTTTGCAAAGCACCAGTTCTTTCCAAGATGTTAAGTCTCTGCAGACTGAGCTGACTTTTTCTGAGGAAGCTTATGTTTCTGTGTAACTGGCCTTAAGTTCTGGTTAGGCAAACGGAAGCTTTTCCTGACTTTTTGTTTACACTGATTCTAACCTGAGACGTCTGTTTGCTGGAGGAGGCTGTCCTAGCAAGGGAAATCAGTTAGCACCCCTGCCAGTGGGTGAAAGTCTCTGCTGGACCGAGGCAGAGGCTGTTGAAAGAAGGGATTTACCTGGTAGTGTCCAGAAATGTGCAACAGAATAAAATATCCTTAGCTGAAAATTATTCCAGGGGAACTGATGCTTAATAGTAGTGAATAGTAGCTGAATAGTAGTGGAGGTGGATAATACTACCAGAAACCATTTAAGAGGGATGTATCTGATAGTAAGCTAAATACTATGATTAAGTGCCACCGACAGTATTTGATGCTCTATAAATAGACACGTATACTAGGGCAGTCCTGCAGCAGCCGTTCAGTGTTGACTGATTTTAAGACAGTCAAGGCTACTGTTGCTTTCCCCCATTTTGATACTACTGCTGCTGCAAAGCTGGCTGGTACTGGAAAGGAAGACCTGAAGTGTGACATGTGCATGATTTGTATCTTCCACGACTAGTGTTTTAACATCCCCAGGTGAAAGGAGAGAATACAAACCATCTTACTTCTTGAGCATGCCTCTTTCTTTTGGTTCCTAAAGTAATCGTTTATTGGCAGTTTACTGCCTCAAATTAGACCACCATTACAAATGATCTTCAGTGTTACCGCAGAAAGATGAATGTAGCTGAATTTTCCTGTACACGGAGATACAGCTGTGATTCGAAGCCGTATAAAGTATGAGTGCTGTCCTGAATCGCACAGGCCTGCCCTGACGCATCTGAGCTGGGAAGTGTATGTGCATGTGTGACATTCTAGAACTAATCATCCCAGCAGAACGAGTCGTATAATGGGTATTGATTTATAACTGGATGTGGGAGGGTTTGTTCATGTTTTCATACTGCTGTTGAAATTGAATTCTATCAATTAGTGACCACTTTGCCTCCTCTATACTGAGAAGTACATGAGCAAAGAGCAATTTCAGATTTTTGCCTTACTTTTCCATATTGCTTGAAGAAGGAAGTAATGTTCCACTCTTCCCTGCTGTGCCCTTCCTCCCCCTTTGGAAAGAGGAGGTGGCTCAGGCTACTCATCAAAGGCAAGATACTAAGGGAAGAATCCAGTAGCGGAAGAAGTGATTTATGAAGGCTGCCATGCTTTAAGGTCATGAGTCAGGGATTCCTTCCTTGAAATACTTAGCCCTTAGGCTCCCTTCCCATTTTTGCCTGCTACTGTGTAGCCCCATTGACGTCAGTGGGCTGGCATGGGTGTAACTGAAATGAATTTGCTGCTAGCATTCAGCACACATTATCAATCTGAATGGCTTCTTGGATTTCTGAGCAGCTGCTTCGAGGGTGAAGGGTGGTGATGGTGGAGACAGAAACAGAGTCTTATGAAAAAATTTGACCAAGACTTGGGTAACTGCTAGCCAGAGAGAAGAGCCATGAGGGGAAGGGAGGAGATGGAAGAGAGGACGGATGGGTGTTTGATAGCTCTTTATTTTATCAATTAATTCCTGACCTAATTATTTATAAATGTGTATACAGCCACATGCATGTGAATTCCTTTTTTCTGTTTAACATTTTGATTACAGTGAGGCCCTTTAGTAGTAGTCACTGTATATACACACATATGGTGATACAAAAGCATGGCACCTTTTTAATAATGCATAACCCAGTGGCTGATGCATTACATATATGTATATATAGCATATATACAGGATGATGCAATGCATATACATATGCATTACACTATTCATAAAGAAAAACTTGCTGCTAAAAAAGAATTGGAATACAGTAGCTGAAACTGTATTACATTATATTACATATCCCTTAAGTGTTAGAGTTATGGGACATATAAGCTAATTTTAGTCAAGAAGCAGCATATGTTGTCTGAGTTCCATGACTAGACTGCTGCCAGTACCCAAGTTAGTGAGCATAAAGAGAATTTGGTTGGCCCCATTACAGCTCTAGTTTTTAGACAAGCCCTTAATGGCACCAAAACCCTGGATAATAAAAGCATTTGTTAAGTCATAGTACTTTCTATTCAGTCTCATACTCAGCGGGCAAAAGAAGGCTGTGGGAATACTATGTTACACTCAGAAAAATTTAAAAAGCAAACAAACAAAATTTTATCTCACGGTTGTGCGTCTGCTGCTATCAGCAGGATGTATTTAGCTGTGTTTATACAGAAAGTAAACAGGTAATTGGACTTCAACAAGAATCAGTGAAGTACTCTGATGGGATTTTTTTTTTAAGAAACATTTTATTTTACAGTGAAAGCATGGTTGGGCATTTTTACTGCATGAAATTGGAAACCACTAGAAATATGAGTATTGAGTTGGTTTGTTCTTGTGTTCATCACATAAACAAAATACTATAAAAATAACTTTACTGAATAATGCAAGAAAATAACATTTAGTAATAAAACTATAGTCATGTTGAAAGGCCTAAAGAAGTATTGAGGTGCTGTATATCCCTATAATGTTATACAAATGCATTAAAAAGCCTAGTCTAGAAGCCCAGATTTTTATTTTACATTAATTAGTGGACAAAGAATAGCAAAGAGCAGATAGCATGAGACCACCCTACTTTTATTACACTTTTAAAGATGCTCTTATTCCAAATACACAAGCATTATTACTTGAAATAAATACTACTTATTGCTGCTTTTACTTAAGTATTATTTTCACTGGGAAAAGCATAACTGTGCTTCCTTTTTGCCCAGCAATTTTCCTCCTTTTGTGATACAGTGGTATGGTTCTGCATAGCGTCCCGCACTATATATGGTTTCCAGGTCTTCCAGCCACTACGGACAAAACCTAACATGTTGTCTCTTTTTTATGTAGCCTGCTAAGTTTGCCAGGAAAAGGTGAAGACAATGAACTTTCCTCCATGACTAAGGTAAAAAAAGTGCTTTCTGAGGAAATATCCTTTCCTTTTGCAATAAGCTTGCATGTTATTCTTCCTGTACTGATAGGCTGCCAAGGCTTTTTTATTAAAAGCTGGAAAATATGGCATGGCTTCCCCTCAGATCTGAGTGGATTGTTCATATATCTGATGTAGGCACATATGAGGCAACTTATTTATCATGCTTGAGTTTTTGTGTCCTTGACATTTATATCTTAAAATCAAAACAGCCTGGAATTGCACAGCACTTCATTGCAAACAGTGAGGTGTGTCCCTGCAGACTTCAGTCACTTAGCGTGGGTTTAATGGTAAGGGGCAAGTAACTGTAAAGTGGCATAATAGCACTCTTCTTACTTAGATGTCGTATTTAAAACTCTGGAGGTGTATTGTTTCTGATAGGTAGGTATCAACAATGTCATACTTTGATGTCAATCACACTCAGATTACTTTTTTATGATCTGTTTCAGGGCAGGATTCAGCACCAACCTGACAAGGGGGAGGTAAGGGACTCCAGTTGTAGCAGCTGCAGAGTATGTCAAATACCATGCTACATTATTTCTTAGCTTCTGTTCAACAGGTGAAGAAAGTCTTAGTCTGGCCTAATCTACAGTGGTAAACTGAAATGGGAGGGGAACGGGAAGTAGGGACAATCGAATATCTCAAAATGCCTTGACTTCCCTAAATCTGTAAAAGTAAAAGTCAGTAAAAGTCATCTTTTCTATTAGCAAAATCATCTGAATTGTTAGGTAACAGGAAGAAAGGAGACTCCAGAAATGCTCCAAAAGACCGTTTTGGTCCTATTTGTGAAAAAAGATTATAAACAAAAATCTGTCTCCACAGTAGACAAAGGAATGCAGTGACTTTCTAGGATGCTCTTAGTTTGAGATCACAGCCCTGAGAAGTGTTACAGAGCCAGGAATGCAAGCTCAACGAAACTTTAAAGGACTTGGCCAGATTTACAGAATCACTTACTGAAAGTAAATCTCTGATGGAAGGAAACACTAAGAAGGCGAAAACAGTCTCCTGGCATCTAGTACGCACTACAGTTGCTGGAAAAATTGTTCTTTGTGCTAATATGATTTATAGGGTGCCATCAGAATTGATACTGGGTGCTAGAAAATCTGATGCTAAAGTTGTGATGATTCTCATGTGATAGGAAGAGGCCAAATGCAGATTAAAAATGCATCCATGTATTGGGGCCAATAAAAAGGGAAAGAGTCTGTTCTATAATAATATTCTAGGAATACAAATGGAACTTTATTAATCCTGCATGATGTTGCCAGTGCAGCAAGATCACTGGAAAATGGTACTGTCTTTGTCCAGAATGAATATGCTAGTCCTGTTTAGAAGAGACAGGTGTAATAATAAGCAGTTAAATAGCATATTGGCTGTCAGATAAGAATATTAGCATACAGTTAAGAGACAAACAAAATTTCCTTACTTTTACAAGCTTTTACATTGATTCCACATGTGATACTACCAAGGTTTCGCCAGTGATTGGAGCTAGAGATACAAAGAACTGAAAGTAACTTGTTCTCTGAAGAGTGGAAGTGGTCAGTCTTCCTGAAGAGGACAGGAGGATCAGGAATATATATGTTTTTTCAACCTTTGAACTCACTTTCATTATGGTGAGTTTTTGTCTGCCATCTTATCTGAGGTCCTTTCCTTTATGAAAATCTCTGGATCAGGGAAGATTTCAGAGATTAGAGAAGGCAATCATAAAAGCAATTATTTTCCAGAAGAAATACATTTTGAAAGTAATTGTTCTACATAAGAACATAGCAAATGTACAAATGTAAAGGTCAGTTCTTTTCCTTTCTGTGCAGCTTTAGAAAACATGCCTATTTCTGCTCATCTTAGTTTGTCTGTCAGTGATTCCATTGTTCTAGAAATATTTGCATCCAGTTTTGCTTCTACTGTTTCTACAGATTTCAGACTAAGTATATAGCTGCAACTTTCACATATTCTGTATTCTCTAGTACCCTAGATATTAAGGTTCAAGAAAGGATTAAAAACTGGGTTAAAAACTGGCTGCATGGTCGAGCCCAAAGAGCGGTGATGAATGGAGTGAAATCCAGTTGGCAGCTGGACACAAGCGGTGTTCCCGAGGGCTCAGTATTGGGGCCAGTTCTGTTTAATATCTTTATTAGTGATCTGGAGGAGGGGATCGGGTGCACCCTCACTAAGTTTGCAGATGACACCAAGCTGGGCGGGAATGTTGATCTGCTGGAGTGTAGGAAGGTTCTACAGAGGGATCTGGGCAGGCTGGATCGATGGGCTGAGGCCAATTGTATGAAGTTCAACAAGACCAAGTGCCGGGTCCTGCAGTTGAGTCACAACAACCCCATGCAACACTACAGGCTTGGGGAAGAGCAGCTGGAAAGCTGCCCGACGGAAAAGGACCTGGGGGTGTTGGTCAACAGTCGGCTGAATATGAGCTGGCTGTGTGCTCAGGTGGCCAAGAAGGCCAATGGCATCCTGGCTTGTATCAGGAATCATGTGGCCAACAGAACTAGGGGAGGGACCGTCCTCCTGTACTCGGCACTGGTGAGGCCGCATCCCGAATACTGTGTTCAGTTTTGGGCCCCTCACTACGAGAAAGACATTGAGGTGCTGGAGCGTGTCCAGAGAAGAGCAACGAAGCTGGGGAAGGGTCTAGAGAACAAGTCTTAGGAGGAGCGGCTGAGGGAACTGGGGTTGTTTAGCCTGGAGAAAAGGAGGCTGAGGGGAGACCTCATAGCTCTCTACAACTACCTGAAAGGAGGTTGTAGCGAGGTGGGGGTCGGTCTCTTCTCCCAAGTAACAAGCGATAGGATGAGAGGAAATGGCCTCAAGTTGTGCCAGGGGAGGTTTAGATTGGACATTTGGAAAAAATTCTTCACCAAAAGGGTTGTCAAGCATTGGAACAGGGTGCCCGGGGAAGTGATTGAGTCACCATCCCTGGAGGTATTTAAAAGACGTGTAGATGTGGTGCTTAGGGACATGGTTTAGTGGTGGACTTGGTAGTGTTGAGTTAATGGTTGGAATTGGTGATCTTAAGGGTCTTTTCCAACCTAAATGATTCTATGATTCTATGATTATTAGGGGACCATTTCCTTCAAGGTAACTTATTTTGTAGTGTCTCATGTTGAATCCACGAGTCCAGATGTACCAAACCCACAACTTTTGGCTGTGTTTCATGTATATGGCTTGATTTCAACCGTGTTTAACTAAAATTAGATAACTGAATTCAGTTCAGAAATTTCTGCTTGTTCAGCCAAACTACAGCTTAGTGAAACTGATTTAAAAATATGCTGTACTGCCAGCAAAAAGAGAGTTATCATCTTCACTGCTCTGCATACTATTGAGGCTTTTCCTTTAATTTTTTTCTGGCTGTAGTTTAAATTTTTGTGACCTTTCCACATCATTCCTCTCTCAGTTGGGTATGATTTTATATGTTTACCAGGTTTAAATTCATGTCATACAGGACAGATACACTTAAAGAAACTCAGGGTAACAATCCTTGCCTGGAATTTCATCGGATTTGTATGTCTGTTTGCACTTTGGCTTAAACAATTTAACAAGTATTCTTTACCATAACTAAATATGCCTAGTTTTAATAAAGAAAAACAAAAGAGCTACTAATGTAATTACTAACTTCACTGTGGGTTAATGCTCTTCCAGTGCCCTGTTGGTCTACATTGATAGGGGGATAATTGGTTTACGTGCTAAGAAAGCTGATTATGTTGCCCAGACCCTTAGAGGTCTGAGCAGGGGGAGGGTCTGAAAGATGTAGACCAGAAGGATCCCCACGTGGGAAGATACCTATGACCTGTCCAAAATCTTCATTAGTTTAAAATCTACTTTTCTCTTACATACTTCCTTTCCCACCATGTTCCATTACTTATAAATGTAAATATTATATGTACTGCTGTCTCATCTTCCAGAGAAAAGCAAACTGGAGGAACCAAATACATGTTAGAAGGGCTGGAGTGGCTGGGGTTGAGCATGGGACACAGCAGCCTGAAGCCCAGACAGAAAGAGGGAAGATCATGGACTGTAGCCAGTGAAGGCTACAGCAAATCAGGAGAGGTCAGAGTTGTAATTAGCCTAGTATTTGTGAGAGCCAGAGTCTCTCATTTTCTTGAGGTCTGTCCTCCCACACAATTTGGAAAAGAGTAGAGTAATACTGTAAATGATTGCCTGAAAAAGCAGGACCAGGAACTGCTATTCCCAGCAAAGCTCCAGTGTAACACAGAAGGAAGTCAGGCCCACCTCTGTGTGTTAATTCAGGTGAAGCCCCACTGGAAGGAATTCTTAAAGCCAATCAGGCCAGACACTCCAAGCACAAAGAAGAAGAGGAGTTCTAATACGTTTATATCCTAACCATTGCCCTGCTGTGACAGATAGACTTTAGTCTGTCAGTTCACATCTAGTTAAACTATGAAAAAAATTCAAATCCTGTTGCTTCAAAGGCAGAGTGAGCTTGATACTGTCTGATATGTCATGCTGGAATAGCTGACATGCAAATCAGGATCCAAAACATTTGCTCTTTTATGCTCAGCCAGGTGCAGGCAAGATCAAAGAGGCCCCTAAAACCTTTGATTTTATTGAGGGGAAATTGGGAAATTTGTCCAGAGCTTAGAGAAGGGCAGAGAGGACCCTGAGTAGAGAGATGGGCAAGAATGCAAAAGGCACAGTGATAAAAAAAAATCTAGACACCTTTTTCCTCACCAAAATGATATTTCTTAGTCAACGTTGCATTAGTGAAATTCTGAAGAATCTTTGATTGATGCCTTTGATATGGTGATGAGGTCTCTCACAACTTCATCTTCAGAATTATTCACAGAGTATAAAGGACTGGGATATGAAGGTCTTTGGATACCACAGGCCATAGGCTTTTTTTTTTTGGTTGATACTGAGTGTCCTAGGGGGTCAGAATACCAAGTATGAAAGTTGCCCAAAAGACTGGGGTTTTTTAATTGATAGACCACCAAGAGAAAGACACAGGAAAGTAAGATAAATATTTTTATGTTATAAATTACCCAAATTTTTAACCACCTACTCAATTGTTATGGAGCTCAGAATAGGTATATTTTGCTTACTGCTTCTTCTAAACTAACAAGATTTTCAGTCTTTTAATAAACATTCTCTTGAGCAAACTTTGAATCATACTCTTGTATTTTGCATTTACAAGTAGAACAGTTTCAGGGGTGAAACAGCACTCAATTTCTAACAGGGTTAGACCTTAAAACATTAAATCTTAAAACCTTAGGTGCTAAACCTTGGTGCCTCCCACTTGGCATTAGACAAGAAAGCAATAGACAAAAAAGTGCTCTCTCTTCAGTATCTCGTTACAAGAACAAGGGCTAAAGGACATAAATAAGGGTTTAACTAGCACTAACACAGGATATTATACTAAAAATACTCTCAAGAATGCATTGAAATTTGCTAGACTGCTAGCTTTGTCTCTGCTAGCAGTGACAAACAAGAATAGGCTTTTAATGGAAAAATCGATAAATGGTAACCAATAGTGTTCATCCAAATCTACATTATATGAGCTTTTATTTAACATGCAAAGACTAAGAAAATATACTAGAAATTTCAATGACTTCCTAAAATATTTGTCCCTTTTATCTATAAAGAGGCACTTTAACGGTCCACTTTTTTTTTTTTTTTTTTGTGTGTATCATTGCCTGGAATGTATTTTGTCTTAGAACAGCACTGCGAGGCAGAGAAAGTACATTTCTCCTCACTTGCCAAAGGAAGCTGAGAACAAACATCCATGGTGCATTTCATGTGTTGTCCTATCTTGATTTTAGCTCAGACTTTCCATATTATTTAAATGCAAGTGTACACCATGGCATGAAATCTAGGAGTGCAGTATGACTTGCTCTAAGTTTAAGTGTCTGCACTATAAGAATCTCCACAAAATGTCTGAACTCCTACTAGAGTCAATGGAGAGCTGGTCAGTGCAGGCAGGGAACTCAGGGAGGCTTTCAGTTTACCAAATGTGTTTCCCTTAGGATGAGACAAATTCTGCTCTGCCTGTGTTTGACCGTACTGGCTCGTTGATTTAACTGAACTGTAGAACCTGTCTATACGCGGACATTTCTACTGTAGACACCTAAAGTTTGATCAAGCTGAACCCTGCCCCAGGTAAGGGGGAAAAGGTAGAACCAGGCTAGCCCTTAATGCAACCCCCAGCGCATCACTGTGGCATCACGGCATCCTGGCTGAGTCCATCACAATATTCAGCAACGTCCCTTTTCAGTGCGTCGCGTGGCTGATCGAGAACGGACACGTCAACCGATGACTCTGTGGCGAGCGTGGAAGGTGCAGTGGCCCTGCATCACCTGCGGCACAGACAGTTGGGGTCTGTAGGTAGCCGGAGCTCAGGCTGCCTCATCCTTTGAACAAGGTGGTCACAGGCCAAGTCGTGAGCTGGGCAGATGAAGGAATGAAACTGTCAGGAAGTATTGTGGCCGTTACCCCACCCTCTGCCCTATGAGATAATAGAGACCTAAACAGAGTGATTCAGACCGGATCCCACGGGAGGCAGGCCCTGAACTCCTTTGGGATTTTGTCTCCACATGAATTATTACAGGTTATGTAGGAAGTCTTTGAGGCAGAATAGAAACAAACTCTGGTATCTCAAATCTTAGGCTAATGTTTTGACACCTGGATCACCCATGTTAAAGTGTCTCCTGAATATTTTTTATTTTTCTGAAGTACATTAATTTAGTACACTAACATGAGATTAAGAAACAAAACTTGACCTGGCTGTTAACTCTTTACCTCTGTTTTCACTGTAACAGGAATCATTTTGAATTCTGCCATTTTATTAAGGAGCACTGATCTGTCTCAAAAAGAAAATGCTGGGTGAGAGAGAGGGAAGAGAGACAAAATTATTGCCAGTTTTGGTTTAATTTCTACTGGAAAAATACCTTTTATATCGTGCCTAAACAGGAGACTATTGGAATATACCTGAAACTTTAGAAAAGATTAAGAAAGGTGTAATTACTGATTTGTTCTCAGTGATGGTTGTATATTGATGCCCTAATTACTGAGAGGGAAAAGTATTACTTTTAAACCTCTCATCATATCCATTTTTTCCTCCTGCACCTCTACATAAATGCATCCCTACTGTCACAATCAAGTCTAACTGATTTCTGATTTTTGTACAGGAGGAAATATTGTCTTCACTTAACACTAGGAACATGGAGTTCCCTGTCTTCAGTTACGGAAGAAAGAGATGTAAAAACTATTATTTCCTGGGTTGCTTGCCTGGCTAGGATTAGAAGACCAAGTCTGTCATATTTGCCTCGGAAGAAGCTAAATCCCAAAGAGGTATAAACCTGCAGGGTAAGTATAGGTTAAATCCATTTTCAAAGTAACTTCATGCTGTCAGCACTGATTTTTCTATTTACTTCAGAAGTCAATAGATATTTAGATCACTGGAGACTGGATTTAAAATCAGTTTCATGTGATAGAAGCTCTGTAATATGCATAACAGGGTATTGCTATAGAGTCTCAGGCCAAGGCATCTTGATTTTATCTGCTATATTAATCATGAATCTTTTTTTTATAGAGAACATCTATATTGTTGCTATAGGAATGTGTAAGCTGGGCCATTGTAAAGGCTGCGGCCAAACATGTTTCAGATGGATAAGCTGATTTTCCTAATATTTGAAAAGGATTTTGTTTGAAAAGCTATGATATGGAATAGAGTAGGAAATAATCACATCTGTTGTTATGTAATGTGCAATTAATTTTGTATCTAATATCAAATATAATTCTTCATTAAAGTCAGGTTAGTCCTGTATTATAAAATATAAACTGACATTTGAGAGAGTGGTGTTTTTTTTAAGGAAAAATAAACATGGTTATTTGGAATATTGTTTTTAACAAGATAAAAAGATTTAATTCCTCATCCATGAGAGAAAGCTGGTATTATTTATCTTTTATTGGATATATTTTTTAAAACTGGCCATACCCATTAAAAGGACTTGAAATCCAACACAATGGCAAATGCAACAAAATTAATTAATTTTAATAATTTTACTTCAATACAGTAAAATTATTTAAGTTTTTGTCCTGTCCACTACAGCTGATATGTAGCTGCCTAGCATGAATAATATTCTATAGACATCTGTGGCAGTTAAAAAAATCCAGGAATTATGAAAGCTATGCCAAAATGGTGAAACTAATGGAGCCTGCTAATTCATTTTATACAATAATGCAATGACAAGTGACAATTTGACCATGCATTTTAAGTGAGTACTCATTTTTACTTGTAATTTCATATGAATACCTGTTCAAGTGTTTAAAGGAGAGTACTATGTAGAACAGCCTTTATAATATTTGCTCTGCTGTAACTATATTTTAAGGACAATTTTTTATCTTGCATTTTAATTCATGTTAAATGTCAGTCTGTTACATGATGTTTTAGCTGATATTTGCCACTTTAGCCTTTTTCTTAATAGACACCTTGTTTTCCTGTTTATCATAAAGATGTATGTTCTGTATTACTGAGCTGCATACAATCATACAGATTTATGATCTAGATGTTTGTTTGTCACATATACAAAAGTTGTTTGACAGATCAAACAGCTTCAAGTTATTGCCCTGATTTAAGGGATTCTACTTAATACAATTCTGCCCAAGTTAGTGCTCCTTCAAGACATCCAGGACAACTTTTATTTCTTGCACTGAGAAGTAATTCCAATCTTGGTTAGTTTAAACACTAACACAAACCAAGAAAATTACTGTAAATCTTTGTAACTCCTAGAGGTAAGGCTGAGCCACCCTGGAATGCTACTAGCTGTAATCAAGTCAGAGAATCATAGAATCATAGAATCATTTAGGTTGGAAAAGACCCTTGAGATAATTGAGTCCAACTGTTAACCTAACACTGCCAAGTTGTCCTGGTTTCGGCTGTGATCGTTTTCTTCCTAATAAGTGGTATTGTGCTGTGTTTTGGATTTAGGATGAGAAGAATGTTGATAATACACTGATGTTTTAGTTGTTGCTAAGCAGTGTTTATACTAAGTCAAGGACTTTTCAGCTTCTCATGCCACCCCACCAGCGAGTAGGCTGCAGGGCACAAGAATCTGGGAGGTGACACAGCTGGGACAGCTGACCCAAACTGGCCAAAGAGATATCCATACCATATGACATCATGCCCAGTATATAAACTAGGGGGAAAGCTGGCCAGGGGCCGCTGCTCCGGAACCGGCTGGGCATAGGTGGGTGGGTGGTGACCAATTGCTTTGTACATCACCTTTTTTGTATATTCTAATTTTTTATTATTATTATTATTGTTGTTGTTGTTGTTGTTGTTGTTGTTGTTGTTGTTGTTATTATTTTCCCTTTCTTTTCTGTCCTATTAAACTGTCTTTATCTCAACCCACTGTGGCAGGGAGTGAGCAAGTGGCTGTGTGGTGTTCAACTGCCTGCCAGGTTAAACCATGATGCAAGTCCACCACTAAACTGTGTCCCTAAGCGGCACGTCTACACGTCTTTTAAATGCAAGTCATTGAAAGCTTGATTAAAAGTGGCATACAAATAATGTTAGAGTTACAATAGCGTACCTGTTTTATACACATCATGTCAAAGAAGCATCTCAACTGACCCTTGCAATGCCTTTGTGCGAAGGTGATTAGGAAATCATAAATGTAATATAGAGGAATTAAATTAAGTGTTCATGACAGCTCTGCTTAGAATGATTTAACACATACTACTAGTGACAGCCACCACTAACATAACAAGTGAATCTTGATATTAATTTAATATTAACATGATATGGTTCTCTTTTCCCCTCTTACACCTTTTCCCTGTTTAGTATATGAATAAATTCAGTTAACATAATCTGAGCACTCAGATAGTACTTTGCAGGCTCAGAAGCCCTTTGCAAGAAATGTTGACTTTCTATGGCAACAGGGCCAAAAAGGGGTTCCGCCTCCTCGCTAGAACCTTTAGGCACAAGAGTTAGGATAGTAACAGTTATGGTGACCTTCATTTCACTTCAATAAATTCAATGACATGCATTGCATTTGCTGATATGGAACTGTTGAACTATTAGGACTATAAAATAATCCTGTATATTGAATTTGTGGATTTTCTGCTTTGAAATATGGATACTTTGCTACTGGTTTATTGGCAATTAGATCCAATATGAAGAACTGAATCTCAAGATATTATGAAGGACTAACTGTACAGGAATTGCATAAGTGACTAAAACTAGTTTTTCAAAGTCCACATTAACTCCTTGAATTGATCTGTATTTGGCAAAAATTTTTATCTTGGGAATATGGTTTTAGAGTAGAAAAAGAATGTGTTTCACCTTGTTCCTGGTACACAGTGGAAAATGGTCCAGAAAATTACCATATGCTGCATTTTTTTCCTTTGATACCTTTTCCACACTGGGAACTTTTTAAAGGCATGCCATTATGCATATGTCTATAGTGGATAGCTGGTACTTTTAACTGTGTTTCTAGGTAGGAGTAGAAGAGCAACAGGAAGACTTACAGCTCTTACAAAGGTGCAGGATCTCCATGGGGTTCCACAGACTCCTGTGGAAACAGAGAGCTACAACCTCGTGTTCTTACCTGCAGTACTGCTATTCCTTCAGAAAAGGGTATAAAGTATTTAACCTGGAGAAACTCTTGCAGGTCCTGGCTCCCATGACAGAATTTTCCCTTTAGTGAAAAAGAACAACATGGTCCTTTGAGGAATTTCCACCTTGTCTTACAAGTCATATGTGCTGAGTTGACAACTTGCTTCACCACATTTACAATGACGTTAAATAAGGTCATTCAGAAAATGTAATTGTGCTGGTGTTAAAGTAAGTTAACCCTGATGTATTATAATATTAAAATATTCCAAATTTAAGAATTGTTGTTACTTATATCTTTACATTTAAGGATGGAAAACTACAATCTCTGCTAGATCATCATATAGGAAGAACTGTGTAAGACACACTACATTTTTCTTCTAGATTTGAATCATAAAATACAGTTATTCTCACTGATAGGCTTTGTTCTGTGTATTTTCAGACCGAGGTAAGTATTTCTGAGTAATGTAACTGCCCTAGAGTAGTGTGGGTGTGGGTGTGCATGTGGCCAGGGCAGGAAGGAATACATATTTCAGAAGAGGATTTAACATGTCTTCTTCCAAAATATATACAATAGATGTCTGTTCTTTCAAAATCCTGTCATCATAGTCATGGAAAGACATTCAGAATTAATTTAATGCAAAATCTTTCTTATTAGTTTCAGACTTGTAGCAGCTGGAGCAGGACATTTTCATTTTGTATGAGCAATTCTCATTCTAAATGAATGGAATGTGGATCAGTGTTTCCATATTAAGAGATGGTTCTGCCACAGCTCATCTTTTCCATCAATAATAGATTCCTGTCACCCCTGGCAGTTAAGAAATCCTAGCTGGTACGGACTGTTTTCAGATGTGTTTCAAAATGAAGCTTAAGCAAAGGTTCTTCTGTTGGTAGTTTGAATCATTATTTGACTTTACTCAGTTTGCAGATGCATGTCAAATACACAAGCATTTTTACAGTGTACTTGATTAATTCTTTAAGTTAGAGATTGTCTGTTCACCATCGCTCAGAGGCAGATTTATTGGGATGGGCTAAAGTCCTTTCTTCTCTCCTCACAGCCTACCCCATTAGCACTGTCAGACTTCATCATGATGGTGAAAAAAAATATCTGTACAACAGTGTTTCTCCCATAGCCACATCATGACAGTTAAAGCCTATCCATAACAATGCCTTGATTTATTCAAAACACTTTTAATTTTCCATTAAAGCTTAATGATACTTCTCCCAGTCTTTTCTTAGCTCTGACGAGACAAAAGCATGACTATAGTTTATCAGCTAAGCAGTTTGTAGGAATCCCAGAAATATATTGTTTTATATGTGGTTGACATTGTGTGACGCTGCTTTCTTAATGCTGGGGTAATGGGGCTGTGGCGGTGCACTTCTTTCCCCCTCTCCAGGCTGATTTACGAAGTCGGGAAGGCTCGCTAGCCCTTCGCGTAAGTGTAACGAGCTGGGCAGTGAAGCGACCCTTGGCTGTGCCAGGAACTCTTGCACAGCTAAGACAGGGAGATATGCTGTGCGTCTCAAGGATTCCTGCTGCCCGGCAGAGGCGGGGGACGGGAGTAGAGATAGCCACTTCTCATAACAACCTGCAGCCAGTGCTCTCTCATAACAAACTTGAGACATCACAGTCCTCCCCTGACAGCCTTGGAGCATCCCATATCTATGTTTCAAGTTATTCTCAAACAGTCTCGGAATTTTCCAGCGCAGCTGAGATTCCAGCAATTTGTTGATTGCAAAAGTCAATGATCTCCCAAATCTATAAACAGTGGTACTAAGTGAGGCCCCTTGAGCTCTCCCGGACCGCAGTGGGCTGCAACCAGCATCTCCCTCTGAGCGGGACGCCTCTCAGAGCTCGCAAACTTTCTGGTTTGCAAAAATCAGAGGTCTGTCACCAAAAGCCAACATGACCTGGGCTGATACTCTCCGCTCCTTGAGGCTCAACCCTTTGCCCATTGAGAAAGATGCCAAAGCATTCAACGTGAATATTTTCACTGACCTCGAGGGGAATTTTTAACAGATATACCTCTTTTACTCTCTTTTACTCTCTTCTATGTACATCTCTTAGTGTCTTCTTGCATGCGCATGTACTAACCTGAATAGTCTATAGTAAGTATATTATAGCAAGTATATTATAAGTTATTACTTTCAATTTCATACTTAAAATTACTGCCATGAATTTTATTCAACAGCGAATGAATTTAGACTGCTATTATACTCATAATCCCTTTAGATATAAACCATTGACCAAGTCTAGGACTAGGAGTTGATCCAGCCGCACCTAGTCTCCAACAGGAGTTTAGAAAGCAAGGGGCTCTTCTCTGAACCTCGTGACTCAACAGGAGGGTCTCCCCTACTTTTCCACATTCCCAATCTTTGTGCAAATCACAAGAAATTAATTCTAACTCAATTGTTCATTGTAATATTTCTTTTTATCCTATTACGATTTCGTTCTTTATATACGTAAGTTTAGTCTGATTCTAGCTTAATTTTCCTGAGTGCATTTCATCCATGTACTAAGTAATAGAGTGAACCTTGCCATCGAATTCTGTGAAGTTGCACTCTCATATAAATTTCTGTTAAATCATTTGTCTATTGCTAATACCGTTGGAGGTGATTCTTTAAGCGATCTGAACCCCTTCTCTCTCATTCTGCCCCCTGTGACAAGGGGTGTCTTTCTGACCGCTCTAAGGTTGTTTTCTAACGGATTCCCAGCATATAGAAGCACACACATAATTCAGAATCAGTTTTGCAAGCATTTTCACTGTCCTTGGAGTCACCATGGTGTTGTTCTACCAGTGACTGATCCCTGATCAGTACCGTCAGAGAGCAGCAAGGGCCAAGCTGCAGAAGAGAAACATCGGTAGGGGCCAGAATGGAAGTGGAGACTCCAGGACACATGTATATCTTCAGAGGTGTTCCTTACAGGACGACTAGGTCACAGCAGAACTTTAATCAAACAGAATGACCCGTATCTGTCCTTTGCATAAGTGAGAAAAACTATGCTGAAGTCCATGGAGTTGATTCAGGATTAAATGTAGCCTGTGAAACAAAATGAGGTAGAGTCCCAGTGCCATAAAAAGTTAAAATAGACTTGTGTGGTATGTACCTAGAGTCTTTATGGCAGCAGGTGTACATTCCCAGGAAAATAGCCAAGGACTTTATAAGGACGGCTCTCAACTATGCAAAACAGATGAGAACCCCTTCCTAGCAGTAAATAAACTTGCTCATCTTGCGTCTAAGTCATCAAAACTTGTCTGTCAGTGACTTCTAATTGAAGGTCTTTTAACCCTTTGTCCTTATTCTTGCCTACTTTTCCTATTAGTAAAATGTAACAAGTATATATAAATAATTAAAATAATAATACATATGCAGAAAAATGTATTCCTATTTTTACAGGGAGGATCTGACAAAAGAATTCCTTCCTGATCTTTTATCTGCAGTGGTATTGTTATCGGTCAGCTTTTTTGCTTTTTCTTATGCATGCACACAACCGCTCTTCAGAACATGATCATTTCAGATCTTAAAATAACATTTCACCTAATTTATTCAGCTCAGCAGTCTGAATATTCACATGAGAAGAAGGACATTTCCAGTGATGTTGAATGCTGAGGTATTTATACTATGGGTTAGCACGCATGTTAAAAGAAATGTTTGGGAAAGACAAAAGGCTGCTGTTGTGCCTTTAGATTTCTGAGAAATTAAATTATTTTTAACCAATCCACCATTTTTATATACTGATATACGTAAAAGGTTAACACTACTTCAGGTGTAGAGATTAAGGGGAAAGATCATAAATCTTGTGATGGAGAAGCTGATGATGGTCTAAAAGGACATATTCTCCAACTGCTTTGCGGACCTGAAGACTAACACAAGGACACAGTATGTTACAAAAGGGAACTAAAATGTTCCTTGCCTTCCTGCCTGCTTCTCCAATTGGAAGCCAGGGATGTTTTTCAGCCAGAAAGTCTTTGCCTGCAGGGGAACATTAGATTATGAATCTGTTTTCTCATGAAAAGCCTATGTCTTTGCTAAAAGTTCTGGAGATGGTAATTGATTATCATAACTGTTCATTTAAATTTGTTCTGTCCTGATCATGTAATGAACAACAGCATGTTGCAGCAGAAACATGTACATGGCAGATTGTCCATGCATACATCAGGGTCATTGAATGTAAAGGAAGTTTGCTGTCAGAGTCCTCAGCTGTATCAACAGTTTGGGATGTGATCACCACTTAGCCTGTGGGAAGCGTGAGTGTTGCTGCTGAAGCTCACTCTGATAATGCCTGTGCTGTCTAGGTACAGACCGACTACGCATGTTTCTGTGATCTCTGCTGAGGTGCATGTACCTGTTTCTCAATGCGTACAGTGCATACTCTGCTTTGCACAATTCTGTTAGCAGGGAGCTAAACCTGGCATGATTGCTACAGAGGCTTCTCTGGCAAGAATTCCTGGCAAGAATTTTAAGGAAGCGTTTGCTTGCAATTAGCTGATAGAAGGTTATAATCAATGATTACTTGCAGCAGAGAGCACAGTAACCCATTGTCAAACTGTAATGGGAAAAGAAGATGATATTTGTGAAGAGAAACTAAGTATTATATTGTGATTGTTCTTTATTCTCAAATGTTTACAAAATTAGAAAATTACAAATGCTGTGGTTGGTGGTGTTGCCTTTGACCATTTTTTAGTTAGCGTTAACTATGTCTTTTAAGAAAAATATGGGAAATACAGTTAAAATGTTGTGTAAAACTATTATAGATTCGATTTTGTGCATCACCATGGTGAAAGTCTGGTTCTATCTCTCCTAATGGGCAGTTTGTTGGTAAAGACTCATGGTATGAAAATAATTGCTTCTGGATGCAGCACTTTTAAAAAGTCCTTGGCAAACCAGCTATCACAGAGAGTTAGATAACAAGGACATACTGGGGCCTCTCTGTGGTATGGTCTGGGCTGTGTCGGAAGCGTGCGCCCACACTCTGGAGCTCTGAGTTCAGATACCATTGAATGTGGGCAGATTACGGTAAGACAGCTAAATAGTTTCCACCCCTATCCGTCTGTTCCACTTCTTTCCTGAAAGCTTGTATTTCCATGATAAGGGGAGGTAAAGAGCCTGAAAGTGCCTTTAAAATTGCATGGGCTGAAGGTGGAGAAGGTGGCTGAGTTGCCTATATTCCTCTGTGAAATGTGTGTCACCCGACAAAAGGGAGGAAGCAACTGAAAACCAAACAGGGTCTGAAGTTCTGCACAGCCTTCGTTTCCCCTCTGGTACAGGCCAGATAGATCCTGTTTCATTTATTATTAAAAGTCCTGCTGAACTTCTGGAAATTGATATCAGGGAAGAACATATTTTGTGTGGAAAAGTGCTGTAGAATACCAGTGAGGAGAGTGTGACTGCAAATGACAGTGGGAGTGTTTTTATTTCATCTAAGTTTGAAATAGGAGAGCAGGATAGACTGCTGAAAGCAACTCTAGCAATGCAATATCCAGTATCGGGAGAACAAACTCCTTTTGTTTCCTGACCTCGGCCTCATCAAACAAACCAAGAGAAAAGTGTTATTGAGCTGGAGGAATCTGTTTACTGGAAAGAATACCAAGGCTCTACGATGGCATCTCACAGCACAAAAGATGTTGGAACAGAACAGACATATTCTGGAAAAGAGAAGCAGCAACGATGCACAGATGACAGCAAAGTCAATGGAAAATGAACTTGCACGAACTACAAAGTAAACCCTGTCAATAATTTTGATTCCTTTATTTAGCTGACAGCTGTGCCTAAAATTGATCTCAGTTATACTGATGTAAGATGTTTTAAGGACTGTTTAATTGACATGTGCATTTAATTCTGTGTGAAATGTCCCAGTTAAATATGCTTGTGCCTTCAAAATGCATGATGTGGTTGAGTGAATAATAGTGAAAAATACCTATTCAAAATTAATGTTAATTTTCTCTATTGTAGAGTTAATTAAGCTAACTGTTTCTTAGTGCTTTCCTGCAATGAGCTCTGGAAGCTCCTGATCATCTTGCTGTAATATCAAAGATTTTCTTTAGCATTTGTGCTTTGTTTTCCCTACCAAACAGGCTTCAGTATATGAATATTCTTATACTCTATATCTTGATGTCCATTCTTTGGTATATGTAATTAATCATCTAAGCTACATACTTTGCCTCTTGACTGGATGATACACTTTCAAAACAGGAAAAATATAGTGTATCATAAATAATGAATTTTCACATTAGATTCTTGTATTAATTTCCTTATTTTTATTAAGCTTTATGACTTTTCTGGCATTTATTACCACTTTTGAATATTTATAGATTAGTGTAAGTAACAGCAGCCAACTGAATTCTCTGCTTTTATTCAAAATCACTTCTATTACTAATAAAAATATAAATATATTAATTGAAGTATGATCCTACAAATTCTATTCCAATATATTATCAAGTGTCTAAGAAGTATGTACAAAAAGACACAAGAGGAAAATAAATTTTTAAATAATAGCCCAAAAGTTATAAAATGCAATTCTGGTTTATATCTTTACCTGTAGCAAAAAAAAAATTTGCTGTAACTTACAAGATGGAACTCATCATCTGAAAGCAATGATACACTTTGCCTTTTCATAGACCCATTTCATCCTGTGGGTGAGCTACACGCAGACCAAAAAATTACCAGCTTCAACAAAACGTGTGCAATAAATCATGCGACCCTTCCCCACACCTGCAGAAAGAGTTGGGTAAGCAGTTGAATCTTGCAGGGTGTCCTGAAGGTCGTCATCTCAACCTCAGTCTCTCCTGCACCAGAGCAGTGAAAGCAGGTGTCCCGCATACCTCGTCTTGTTCACCCTGATGTGACAGGCTGCCTTCTTCATTTGACATAGTTCCTTCGGCATGCCTGACAGCGTCACGTCCTCTCAGGCTCTTGAGGAATTTGTTTATCTAGGAGAAAAAAAAAAAAAAAAAAAAAGATGAATTATCTGTAGCTCCCCTGCAGATCCCCAACGGGCTGGGACATGATGCGTTGATAGACTCAAGGGATCTACCCAGTCTAAGCAGCATGTCATTTTGTCAGGCATCTAAGGAAACAGATGTAGGAGGTGTACAGTTTTATATTTTCTATAGTTAGATCTGACTTCTGCAAACCCTTTTTTAGTGTCTGAAACTGAACATCCTCTTGATATTTAAATTCTGAATGTTACTGTCTCTCCTGACCAGCACCGATGTCACAAGCTGAAATCTCGGATCCCTGCTGAAACAGCACTGCCAATTTGTTGGATTCTGAACAGATTTTAATCCTTCAAATTTTATTTTTGTGCTCGTTCTCTTTTCACAACCTGTTCTCCTCCCCCACTGCTGCAGAGTCCTGTTATTCTGGATTATACATGGCAAAAGAACGGAATGGCAGATGGGACTGCTCCATATTTAATGCCTTCGGGGAGCAGAAGAACGTGAGGGCGTGCAGAGCACGTGTGGTCCAGCAGCGGTCTGTCCAGTCAAACCCTCAGAAATGTGGGAAGCTAGTGCCCCAAGAGGGAGAGTCACATAGGCAGAACAGCTCAGCGGGCCACGCTTCTGGTGCAAGAAAACTCACTATTGCCTTATGAATTTATGAAGCACTCAATCTGATATTTTGTAAATGGGCTCAGAGGGTGGGGGAAGGTTTGGAAGGGAAGGCATGTGAAGAGGGATACCATCACCTCCCTGTTTCGCCCATGCTGGCTGGGAGGTGATACAGTGGATGGGCACTAACGGTGCAAAAACTAGATCGTAGCTATATTGAATCTTTGAAGCTGTACTTCACTGTGATCTATGCACTCATTTACAGAGATACTGAGAGTAACGCATTTTGTATAATGACCTGCTTTATCATGTTCGTATATCCCTTGTCCCCGGGTGTTGTTGCATTGTTTAGTGATCCGCACAAAATGTGTCTTTTGCCTTAAAAGCAGTGATTTGGCTGGTGAGGCAGGGTAATGCAGAACCCTGAGCAAGCTGTACAGATGGAAGACCTTTTCCCCTTCCAATATACTCTTCAACTTTCAAAGCAGTCTCACTCTAAAGAGAATTTTTCCCGGTCTTCAGTCTGCTCTGTCTCGCTAGCTTCACTTGCTGGGAGAAAAGAAAGGGACTGAGCTTCTGGGCCAGTCATGGGGGGATGACACGTATTCCTCCCTCAGATGAACAATAGCAGAAAGGAAAGGCAGGCATCTGTCTGCCACACCACACGATTTTATTTTTTTTTAGCAGCTGAGATGATTAAGCGTGAGCCTGCAGAGCTAAGCGCCTGAGCAGGAGCTGAAAAGCTTTGGGAAGAGCCCGTGCCCGAGGGTGTGCGTAGGGGGGTTAGTTTGGTGTCTGGACAAGCCTGAACTGTCTCTAGAGTACGCACAAACAGCAGCAGTCTCAGACAGTGGGCAGAAACCAGGAATAAGCGGTGAACAGTTAATGCATCCTGTAACGGCAAAGCAAAACCCAGCAGCCCTCTTCTTCCAAGTGCGAGATGCAGTCTGCATTCAAAAAAAACCCCAACAAACCATACAGGCCCTTTATTAATCATCTCTGCTGATCCGCAACAGCTCCTTCAGATAAATGATAAAGTAACTGGTGATGGCCCCCGGCCGGGCAGGACCACCAAGCTTGTGCCCCTGCCCCTGGCAGAGGATCCCGGTGGGGCAGACACAGGTTGCCTGAGCGAGCACTGGTTTTTTTAATAACCGCTCAATTTTCTTTGCCTTCTCTAGTGCCACCTGGTGTCGGTTCCTTGAACGGGGATGAATTTCAAACACTATTTTTCACAAGGCCCCTCTGATCTTTTGCGTGTCCATCTTCTGAAGGCCCAAAAGATCGGCCCCGCCCGACCTTTTGCATGGACGCAAGCATCATTTCTGCAGGCACACAACGAGGGATCTCCAGTGTTTGGGGGAAAAGCACATGGTCCTGCTAACTGAAGCTCTCCTCCTTTCTGCTGGCCAGATAACTTCAGCTGGGTATTCCATATAAACCTGCTTTCACGTTCTTATGCCATCCTCCTTATAACAAAACTAATATTAACATTACCAATTTTACTGTTTCATGCTGATAAGCAGTGGCAGGTTTGTAACACAGCTTACCAATAAGTTGCCTTGTCAAAGAGAGAAAAGGTCTCTGTGCGATCACACATGAGCACTGATCTGTTTCAGCGTTGTTCTGTTTTCTACAGCAGGACAATATTAGATTCAGATCCTGGTGCTTGTTTTACCAAATGTCATGTCTCAGTGTTTGTGTTTTACTTGTCCCATTTCTCTCTCTGCTCTGGTACTCTTGTGTTCTCAGGTTGCACTTGTTCAGCTGCATCTTCTGAAGCCAGCCTGGGTAGAAATATAATCTGGAGAGCTCACCAGGAGAGATCTCTCCCAACAGCCTGTAACTTGTTCTTATCATGCAGCCAAATGGCCTCATGTTTTTATTAAATTACCTTATACAAGACCAACTTTGTTTTAGACATCAGAAATCCAGAGTTTGCTGACTGTTTGCTCTTTCTATCATTTCCAGCTGAAAGTTGTAGTTTTTAAAATGTTAGCTTTCTCTGGACAGCTTTGCTCATTTCCAAACAATGATTAATTTATCCTTAAAATGTAATGGGTGATTAAATCAGAGAAAATTTATGATTAGCAGATGCACACAATATGTTAGCTGAGCCAGTACTTATTAACGTAGTAGTTCCCTTATTAGATTAATTTTTTCAAACAGCCCCCTCAGAACTTCTTTCCACTACTCTGCATGAAGATACGTGGAGCCCGTCATCTGGAGTTATAACTACATTGACATATAACGAAAAGGGTCACTTCTCACAAGGATAAGCCTCCCGGTTCCCAACTCCGTCCTGGAAGAAGCCTTGGGCACCCAGGAGCCTCCCCCCTCTGCCCTGCTTTCCACGTACAAGCAGGCAACGTGCGGGGCCCAGATGTGAGCGACGCTGCACTCCCCAGGAACCAGCACCCCCGGCGCGCTGGCAGTAGGCTGCACAGCTCTGCTGCAGCAAACGTCAACGGATGAGCACGGGTAAGGCTGTAACGCTGTGGTACATCATCAGGAAACGTGCGTTTTCTCCTACTTCCCTAACCTTTTAAAGAGTCAACACCAGTGTAACACAGGTGGTAAGCACGGGCTAGATAAATGCAGTGGTGGTGGTGTATTATCGTCGCTGAAGAATTGCTGCAGCCTCCTATGATATAGGGCCTTGCATAGTAACAGCAAATGGAAATTGAGAACCCTGAGCCAAGGCTGAATGCGTGGCAGTACTCCTGCCTCACGTATGCAGGGCAGTCTATAATTACACAGCCACAGACTTTCTTTTTTTCCCAACAGCTTCAGATACTGTGAAGTCCTCCCACGATAAACATGACTACCTTTCTCTTAGGCAAACGTAACCAGGCACCTGGAATCCTAAGGTGCCCACAGCTGAATTTAGGTGCCTCACATTACATTAGACAATTCAGGAAAATTTCTGATTTTCAGCTAACACTGATTTTTCAAGTATTAGCTCATGTAAGGTTTGCTGTTGAAATTCTTTCTCAAAGACTGTGTTGGAATTTCTCAGTGTAATGTTTTCCATCTTAACTGTTTGATAAACAGTTCTGTCTGGTTTCTGTTGTGTTTCTGTCCAGTGGAGGAAGCAACTGGGAAATGAAATGAACCTGCACAGTATCCTGAGTGGACTTTGCTTTGTTTGATTATTTGATCACATACTTGGTTGTCTCAGTGTCTGTAAAAGGCAGGACAACAATCCTTGCTATTTAGTTCTATAAGAAATCAGAAACAACTGAGGGCAAATCTCATTTCTTCAAATTACCAGGAACTCATTTTGGAGAAAAGATATTCCTAAACAAGATTATTAGAAGACTTCTACACAAAGATTATGCCACTGTTATTATACTCTCTCCCTCATAAAGCAATAGTAATAACTGTAATCATAATCCAGTGAATTCCAATCTTCATGAGAGAAACTATTCTTTCTAAATTATTGGGAACATAGCGTTCACTATTTTTTCTTATACTGAGGATAAGAGGGTTTTCTGAGTTTTAAAATGCTTTTGGCAATAGAAAGATAATAATGACTTCTTTCTGCAGGTTTAGGAAACCTGAACAATCTGTTCATAACAAATGTATGCTGCTGGTGTGCCTTCTAGAGATGTGCTGAGTACATATCCCTGTCTTTAAATAGAAAGCAGTCAAAGGATAATTGCAGCATTTAAAAACACCGAAAGCATTCTAAGTAGGAAGGAAAGATGTTTCTGTGGTTAAAGTACAAGAAAAAGAGAATATCTGCATTATATTCCTGGGCTGGGCAGATATTTCCTTTATAACCTTGGGCAAAATGCTTCATCTGTGCCTGTCCACATTTCCATATTTTATTCTGTATACAATGGGGATTCTAACCCTTTTCTGCCTCAGAGAATACTAAAACTGTTTGTGCAGGGATGGACATCCTGAGATGGAAGGTGTTATCTGACTGTTATTATAAATGGAAACACTGGATACATCTACATAGGCTCTCAGTTAAGAGCTGATCTAATCACACAGAGGAAACCCAAGAAATAAAGTCAACAAACCTCTTTCTCAGAGGCTCCAGTTACTATCTGATTGTATCTTTCGTGTATTTATGTCTGTCTCTGGGAGCCTGACTCTCCTAGAATATGCTTTTAACTGCCACAGAATTGCAGGAGGGAGGAAGTGTTGAGATTAGTTTCTAATCCACCAGCTATTATATTTAAGAAATCTTTGAACAGTATAACACAAAGAAGTCACCTACAGAAAAACTACCCTGCCACAGGACAAAGAAATGTTCCTGCAGGTAGGAGCCAAACGTGGCTCCCCTGCTAAATCACACATCTAAGAACTGGCAAATCTTTGTAGCTCCAGTGCTGCTCTTTTTGTCTATAGCCCCTCTATTGCTACTAGTTCAACAGTGGTAATAATAAACTGTACTTTGAAATTCTACAGCATCCTATAGTCTGAGCATCTGGGAGCATGAAATGTAGGCTTGGATTCACAAAGACATTTACAAGCCTAAAACCCATCAATTTTTTAACAGCCATGGGGACACAAAGTCCTACATCCCTTTGTAAATTCAGGCCCTAAAAGTCACTTTGTTAGACCAATTTATTGCACCTCTTAACTTAATAGAATATGGTAGCTTTTTAACCAGGGATAGCAAAATGATTCAATAGCTTAATGCAGGAAGCAGAGAAAAATATGGTATCGACTAATTTAGATAGATGGGATATTAATCGTCAGGCTAGAATGTGGCAGGCAGGAACACTAGGAATTGTTCTTATTCTCTTAAGAAGGCTATGGATTGAAATTTGTTTATGTCTTTCCTTACAAATATGTAGTAATATATACAGGCTTCTCCTAATACTGTGAATGAAGTCAGTAATTTCAAGAATTGTAATGGAAAAAAGCTCAGGCTGGTATGAAGTGGACTTTAGGAGATGGATGATCAGCTTCATGAATATGAATGGTTCACTAAAGTGAATAGCAATTTTTCTTCCAATATTTGTAGGAAGACGATGCTCAAGATGTATTCTGCAGGGGATATTGTTACCTTGACAGTCATTTTTGTCTGGAAGTATGGTACATATTGTTACAAAGTGACTAATTGCTATACTCAAAGCTTCAGGAAAGAAAATGACTATGTTTTCCTCTATTTTTAAAATTGTTTACCCTATTCATTTAACACAGCTAGAGATATAGCTAATTTCATCATTTTCTTGAGTAGTTTTTTGGAAAGGAAAAAATTAGTATCAGAAAAACTCTCCAAACACTGAGAGGAGAGCAGAAAATCAATAAACACTTTAAAAAGCATTATAGAGTGAGATCTTCAGACTGACCCCTTAAAGAGTACACTGTCGGAAAACTGCCAGTTCAAATACAATCACAAGACGACATTGCTTATCAGTTTATGAATATTTTTGACATTTAAAACAAAAGCATAGGAAGAATTGGTTCCTCCTTTGCCAACTGGTTGCTGTCTCTTCTCCCCTGTGATATAAGGAAAAAACCCAAACCTTGACCTTGCGGCTTTCAGCTCACACAGATGTGGGAGTTGCTATTGGCAGGAGAAATAATGCACCTGGGGAAATAAGTAAACAAAGTAAGGTTAATAAAATAAATTAAAAAAACCCCAAAAAACAGAAAAAACCCTCTGACCTTATTGCTTTATAATGAAGTTAGCTAAAACAACACCCCCCTCCAAAAAAAGAAAATTGATCCAAACACTCCAATTACCTTGTCATTCCTGCTTGCACAGTATTGCAATGCTTTGTAGAGCTTTGTTATTGACTTATGCTATATTTAATGAGTTACTTTTGCCTAGTGATATTATCACACTTATAGAAATAATCTCCTTGCAAATACATTAGTACATCTTTTTTTATTGGTCTGCTACATACCATTTTTGTATTGAGTGTCTTATTTTGATAGTTCCCACACACACACTTTGTCTAAGGCTGGGAAAGATCAAAAGCCTTTGCTCTAAAATACCGGAGCCAGATATGGTCAAAGCTCCTATTGAAAAGCTGATGCTGTATACAAAATGAAACATATATTTGGAAATACAAACTCAGTTTTATTACAGAGCTTCATTCTCCAGGCTCCCTTCCAAAATTATTGCTCTGCTTTTTAAAATTAAATAGTTGTCATAAAGTGGCTTTAACTTTCAAAAATATTTTGACAGCATTTTGGGGGGTTTTGACAAAACAGAAGCGTTCTTGCAAAACATTTTCACCAAATCACTTTCTGGTAGAAGAGGATTTGATGTGATTTCTTTACTGCAGCTCCATGTATCTAACATAACTGCGATACTATGGGCAGCACAGGAAGTTAGAAAACATCAGGTGGTTTTACTGTGCTTGTTGAAAAGCCTGTTTGCTGGCTGCAGTTATCGTATTCATTAGAAAGATATATAATGCTGTCCATCCCTGTGTGATCAATAACATTTAATATTGAGTGGGACTCAACGTGTGTGTGTGTGTGTGTGTGTGTATCTTCATGTTGGAAAGGAATTCTGTTTATGGCTAAGAAGTACTGGGCTGATAAAAATGAAACTTAACAGGTAGTGGAGGCACCACCAGAAGAAAGACAACTGTTCTAAGAAGCAAAACATCAGTACTACTTCCAGTTTATAGGATAGCTAGTATTATTCATCTAAAATTGTTATTTTACCTTAAATATTGAAAAAAAATCCAAAATAAAAAATGAAAATGTCCCTCATTTTGCCCTTATATAGCTTAAGTCATAGTTTCTGGCACATCTTCAGTATTTCAAAACACAGGTTTCTTTTTTGATACACATGCCAGTTCAATGGACTTTCTGTAGGTATATGGCATTGTGGAACACACTTCAGGCTCCTCAGTCAGCAGAACTGCTTAAGCGAAGAGTTTTGAAAACGGAGAGGTGCTAGGAATACTGTGAAAGTTACAACAAGAAGGCTGCGATGCAGAACTAATGCACTCAGGAGGGTTAAACTATTTGGATCAAACTCTTTTCATCTGAGCCCTACTTGTGCACAGGGAAAACATCTACCTGAAATCAAGTCACAGCACCTCATCCTAAAACACACGGCCTTTCAAAGGTTAGATCTGTGGGCACCTTTATAACCTTTTAATACTCCCAACTCAGCATAGCAGGGCTCTAGGCCGTTACAGGGTTGCCTATGTGGAAAATACATGGCTTCGGTACAGAAGCCAAATGGTGCTGAAGCCAGAAGAGACCCAGCTGCTGCTCCTCCAGGGCTGCCATACCCCAAGTAAGGCACAGACACTGTCCTCTGCTGTCTCCAGCCACTATAATTCTTGACATTGGTTATATGACACAAAAAAAATTATGTCTGTCTGGCACACTGAAATGCTGGAGATGTCAGCACGATGCTCTACTGATTTTGGTGTGTCCCACCAACAGCCAGAGCTATCTAAGGTATCATGCCTTGTAGAAATAACCATAAAGGAGTTAAGGAAACCAGAACAATTAACCCTCAGTTTTTTTATAAGGGTAAGAATCTTTTCTCAGCATTATTGCTTAGACTGAGAAAGCTGAAGACCAAAAGGGAGTATGATGCCCTCCAGTCTGATTTTGTGCACAGCGTACACACAACTCAGTAGCTTCTGTGTCAGTTTGTATCTGGTCACTAAGCCTGTAAGGGAAGGCTGGTTTAAAATGTTTGAGAGATGGAGAAAGTGCCATGCTCTAAACATATCTCTCTACTGATTAAAGATCCTTATTGAATTAAACCCGTAATTTTTTCTAGCCTTATTTTGCCAAGCTTCAGCTTCCATCTCCTGCTGGATCTCATTGTACGTTCCTCTGTTATAAAGCTATTTACTATCAGAAATGTGTTCTTTATGTAGTGGCTCTGAACGCAAGACTCTAAGCTTCTGTGGATAAACTAAATCCCTCGTAAGTCACTGTCATACTTTTAAAAGCATGCATTTAACTATGGTAACTGATGGATTTTCTGCACTATGAAAAACCTGAATGGCAATTACTTTTTTTTTTATTGTCCAATGCTCAGAGGCCAAGCAGCAACGTGAACTGAGCTTATAGTTATACAGTAAGAAAAAAGAGCTGAGATTTTTTCTTTCTTGCTTTTCAAAAATGAAATCAATTAAGACATGATTCTGCATGTCCATAAAAATGCTGGGGGATATCTTAAGCTGATTTATGTGATCATAGCTGTACTGGAGTTGGTAGAACCACGATAACCTGCATAAGCTAGTAACCTGCCTTATCAGAATTAGCATTTCTAAGACAGGATTGCAGGATTAATTCTTTTCATTAAGAAAAAAAGCAAGGAGTTCTGGGAGCAGCAGAACTAATGAAGCTTAGTTTCCTCTATTTCCCAGCAATTTGCATCCCTTCTGCCTCTTTCTGACTACTTCCCACGTTACTTCCAGAGGTCTCTGTCCCTTACACCTTCAGTTCCTGCATCCTCCATCCATCAGGCCGGGCAAGAAGTAGCTGGTACTGTAGCTGGTTCAGAGCTAGGTATAGCATGCTATCCAAGGTGTGTATACCAATTAGCCAGTTTGCAAATAGCAAACACAGTAGGAAGAACTAAGTTCTCCTTACCTTTCTTTTCAAGGGGGCACTAACTTGGGCCTTAGGACTCTCAGCCACTGAGTTCCTTAAAATTTGTATTAAGTTAATATCTTTAAGAACTCTATCCCTCTATTAAATTTGATTGAAATTGGTAAAGAGATCCAACAGTTATAAGGAGGCACTGACACACAGAATAACTGTATAAGCCTCATTTCCTTAGGAAAAAGAAGCTAGAAATGAAAGGACACATTCCCAGTAATGTAACAGAATGGTTGGCTATTACAGTACTTCAGAAGCATAACGTAGGAGGTGGTTTTGCTGCAGTTGAAAAGCTTAGATTAGTAATTGTACTTCTGTTTGCAGGCACACACGAGTGAGCCCATTTTAATGGCATGTTCTTATTGTGCTGCTCCCTAATGTGTTGATTTCAGAACGGTGACACAATTCCCATGGGACCTGGAGAGATGCATCCGCGGGTCCTGAGGGAACTGGCAGATGAAGTAGCTAAGCCACTACCCAGAATATTTGAGAAGCTGTGGCAGTCTGGGGAAGTTCCCACTGACTGGAAAAGGGGAAACATAACCCTTATTTTTAAAAAGGAAAAAAAGGATGACCCGGGGAACTACAAGCCAGTCAGTCTCGCCTCTGTGCCCGGCAAGATCATGGAGCGGATCCTCCTGGAAACCATGCTAAGGCACATGGAAAATAAGGATGTGATTGGTGACAGCCAACATGGCTTCACTAAGGGCAAATTGTGCCTGACAAATTTGGTGGCCTTCTACGACGGAGTTACAGTGTTGGTGGATAAGCGAAGAGCAATGGATGTCATCTACCTGGACCTGTGCACAGTATTTGACATGGATGTCATTTACCTGGACTTGTGTACAGCATTTGGCACTATCCCGCACGACATCCTCGTCTCTAAATTGGAGAGATATAGATTTGACGGATGAACCACTCGGTGGATAAGGAATTGGCTGGATGGTCGCACTCAAATAGTTGTGGTCAACGGCCTGATGTCCGAGTGGAGACCAGTGACGAGTGGCGTTCCTCAGGGGTCGGTATTGGGACCGGTGCTGTTTAACATCTTTGTCGGCGACATGGACGGTGGGATTGAGTGCACCCTCAGCAAGTTTGCCGATGACACCAAGCTGTGTGGTGCGGTCGACACACTGGAGGGAAGGGATGCCATCCAGAGGGACCTGGACAGGCTTGAGAGGTGGGCCCGTGCGAACCTCATGAAGGTCAACATGGCCAAGTGCAAGGTCCTGCACATGGGTCAGGACAATCCAATGCACAAATAGAGGCTGGGCGATGAGTGGATTGAGAGCAGCCCTGAGGAGAAAGACTTGGGGGTATTAGTGGATGAGAAACTGAATATGAGCTGGCAAAGTGTCCTCGCAGCCCAGAAAGCCAACCGTGTCCTGGGCTGCATCCCAACTAGCGTGACCAGCAGGTCGATGGAGGGGATTCTGTCCCTCTGCTCCGCTCTGGTGAGACCCCACCTGCAGTGCTGCGTCCGGATCTGGGGTCTCCAACATAAGAAGGACACGGACCTGCTTGAGCAGGTCCAGAGGAGGCCACGAAGATGATCGGGGGCTGGAGCACCTCTCCTGTGAGGACAGGCTGAGAGTTGGGGTTGTTCAGCCTGGAGAAGAGAAGGCTCCGGGGAGACCTTATAGCAGCCTTCCAGTACCTAAAGGGGGCCTGTAAGAAAGATAGAGGGTTTTTTACCACAGCCGATAGTGATAGGATGATGGGTGACAGTTTTAAACTGAAAGAGGGTAGATTTAGATTAGATATTAGGAAAAAAATTTTTACTGTGAGGGTGGTGAGGCACTGGAACAGGTTGTCCAGAGAGGTTGTGGATGCCCCATCCCTGGCAGTGTTCAAGGCCAGGTTGGATGGGGCTTGGAGCAACCTGGTCTAGTGGAAGGTGTCCCTGCCCACAGCAGGGGGATCAGATGCCGGACCCAGCATGAATTTACTGAATAAAAGAAATGGAAGACAAGACATCTTGGAACGTCAGTGTCCGTGTTAGGGGCTGACAAGCCTGGGCAGCGGGTCACCCAGAGCACCGCAGCCCGGCCACCCGCTCTGCCCGGCCGGCCGCGGGCCGAGGGGCACAGGGGAGATGTGGGCCGAGGATCTCGATGTGTTTTTCCAGATCCGCGTTGATTCGTTCACTATTTTGTGTGGAAAAGTTACCCACGGCAGTGAATTACAGCAAGCGCAGCCGCCCCACGGCCCGCGCCCGGCTTGTTCTTCTCGGCAGAGGAACGAGTAAGCCCGATCTCCCCGGGGTTTTTGAGGGACGGGTGAGAGGACGTTTCCCAACAATGCAAAGCTGTTGCAGAATGGGAATTTTCTATTTCCCATTTTTGGGGGAATTCGAGGGACATTTTTGGCCAGGGCTAGCACAGATCGCAGGCCTGCTCACAGCCGCGTTGCCTCAGAACCCACCCCCCCCCGCCCCGGACCCCCAAAACGGAGCCCTGCGAGCCCTCTCCCCGGGCTGTGCCAGGCTGAACGGCGGGGCTGGGGTCGGGGAAGAGCGGGGAGGAGGAGGAGGAGGAGGAGGAGGAGGAGGAGGAGGAGAAGGAGGAGGAGGAGGAGGAGGAGGAGGAGGAGGAAGGGGGGTCGGTGTCTGCCCCGGAACGTCTGTGGGGGGCGGCGGTTGCGCGGCGGAGGGTGTCCGTCAAGGCGCGCTCCGATCGCCCCCCCCCCCCCCCGCCCCGCGCCCGCCCAGGGGCATTGTGGGTAGCGGGCTGCCGCCGCTGCGGCTTTCGGCGGGTTCTGTTAAAATGGCGCCTTGAGGCGGCGGGCGGGCGGCGCCGGCGGGGGGTGTCGCCGGGTCTTTGCGCTGCTCAGCGTGGGGGAAGCTTCTCCTCATCCTCCTCCCTCTTTCCGCTGTTATCCCGCCGTGCTGCTGGCTCTACCGCCCGCTTTCCCTTCCCCACCTCCTGGGCGGCGATGGCGACTCCGGACCAAAAATCCCCCAACGTTTTGCTGCAGAACCTCTGCTGCCGCATCCTGGGCAAAAGCGAAGGTAAAGGTTTTCCTCAGCCGTTCCACCACCCTCCCCCCCCCCCCCCCCCCCCCCCCCCCACCGGCTGCCGTTGGAGCCCGTGAGCGGCGGGGGGGGCAAACGAGGCCGGTGAGGGGGGCTGCCCCGGCGGGGTGAGGGGTGTACCGGGGGGGTTTGGCGGCCCGGTTGATCCGCCCTGGTCCTCCGGGGGGTTCGGCTGCCGGCCGGGCACGGCAGCGGTCCCGGTGAGCCGGAGGTGCGGGCTGACGGGGAGCCCTGAGGCGGGGGGGGGGGGGGTGTGTGTTTGCATTGGTGCCCTTCTGCCTTCGCTGGCGGCTCTTGGCGGGGATGGGGCAGCGCTGCCGGGGTGTTTGGGGCAAAAAGTGGCTCGTCTGCACGTTCAGGAATCTCTCCGCCTTCCTCCGGTGTGTGCTCAAGCCGTTGACATCCGCTAGGTCCTCTACAGCTTGACGCTGCTGTGATCCTCCAGCAAGGGAATGAATCTCTTGCCTGTTTGTGTAAGTTTCTATCTGTTGCAATCAAGGCAAAGACTGTTTTTAGTAAGCAGTTGGAGGGTGGAAAGGAAGAGGTGCATCTGCGAAGTCTCCTTTTTTTAAGTTGCCGTCTTTATAAGCATCGCTCACTAGACAAATTTGTGCCGTAGCTTTTGTTGTACCTGTTTTCTTGTATGAGAGATGGCTTTCTTCCTTATTAGTAGTGGCTATGAAGTCTTTCATGTGTTCTTTTCTCCTTCCATGCCACTCCTTCTGGCAAGTCACTCCCAGTTACCTTTAGGTATTTCCATGACAGTAACTAATAATTTTGAGTACTGACTTATAAAGAATTGGGTTGAAACTGACTAAAACATGGCCTATATGTCAAGTACTGCTATCTTAAAAGTCTAGAAAATGAGTGACAAGGTGAAAACCCACTTATTGTCTCTCTCTCTCTCTCTCTCAAACTTTATGTTTCTATCTATTGGAGACAGCACCTCATCATTTTACACACCATCCTTGTCTCTGCATTGGAAAGATACGAACTATTTGATGGATAATGAACTGGCTGGATGGCCACATCTAAAGAGTTGCAGTCAATGGTGAAATGGAGATCAGTAACAAGTGGTGTCCCTTGGGGCTCTGTATTAGGACTGATGCTGGTCAATATCTTTATTAATGATATAGACAGTGGGATTGAGTATGTCCTCAGCAGGTTTGCAGATGACACCAAGCTGAGTGGTGCAGCTGGTATGCTTGAGGAAAGGGATGGGATGCCATCCAGAGGGACCTTGACAGGCTTGCGGAGTGGGCCCATGTGAATCTCATCAAGTTCAACAAGGCCAAGTGCAAGGTCCTGCACCTGGGTCGGGGCAACCCCAATATTAGTCAAACTGGGGGGTGAATGGATTGAGAGCAGCCCTGCAGAGAAGGACTTGGGGATAGTGGCGGATGAAAAATGGGATATGAGCTGGCAATGTGCGCTCACAGCCCAGAAAGCCAGCCATATCCTGAGCTCCATCAAAAGTGTGGCCAGCAGGTCAAGGGAAGTGATTCTCTCCCTCTAGTCTGCTTTCATGAGACACCACCACCCCCCCACCCCCCCGCGGCATACAGTGTTCAGCTCTGGGGCCCCCAACATAAGAAGGATGTGCTTGAGCAGGTCCAGAGGAGGGCCATGAAAATGGTCAGAGGGCTGGAGCACCTCTCCTATGAAGAAAGGCTGAGAGAGTTGGGGTTGTTCAGCCTCGAGAAGAGAAGGCTCCAGGGAGACCTTACTGTGGCCTTTCGGTACTTAGAGGGCTTGTAAGAATGACAGACTTTTTACCAAGGCCTGAAGTGACAGGACAAGGGGTGATGGTTTTTAAACTAAAAGAGGGTAGGTTTACATTGGACATAAGGAAGAATTTTTTTTATGATGAGCCTGGTGAGACACTGGCATAGGTTGCCCAGAGAAGCTGTGGATGCCCCATCCCTGGCAGTGTTCAAGGTCAGGTTGGATGGGGCTTGGAGCAACCTGGTCTAGTGGAAGACATCACTGTCCATGGCAGGGGGTTTGGACTAGATGGTCTTTAAAGGTCCCTTCCAACCCAAACCATTTTGTGATTCTGTGATTCATCTGAGAAGCTTGGAAGAGTTGGTAAGAAGTTGGAATTTCTTTGTCTTCACTGAAATGTTGAGTAGAGACCCCTTCACAGAAACATTCTGTTGATTGCTTGAACTCAATGATCTGAAGGGTCTTTTCCAACCTAAATGGTTCCATGATTCTATGATCAACAGCTGTTGACTTCTGTGTTTTGTTTTGTTTTCTAAAATCCTTTCCCTCTCCATTGCATGTTTAAGTCTTCTGCAAGGCCATAAATTTCCCATTTCCAGAAATGTTAATTTATAATAATTCTGTGACAGGAATTCCTGATGTGAGATGTTATCAGGATGTGGCAAGTTTCTACTCTTCCCCTATCTCCCCCAAATCAACAGTAGCTTCTAAACTGTTTAATATCACTTGTGTTTTTATGTAACCACACACATTTTTTTTTAGCAGCTGGTTTAACTGTGTATTGAAGGGCATCAGCCTACAATTCTAAGGTGCTATTATAGTTCTGCTTTTATGGCTGTTTCTTGCTTTTAACATTCCTTGGAAACTTTTTTCTAATACATTTAGTATATGTTCTTACTTAAGAGCACTTCAAACTTTTTGCTACCAGAAATCTCAAATTATTGTGCTAGTTCTACTTCCGAAAAGAAAAACAAGAAAAAAAAATTGAAAAAGGGATTGTCTTGCTTTACTGGAATAGTGGAGGCCTCCGTGAGGACATTATTTCTATATTGCCTAATCCTGTTTCCTTCATGACTCTTTCTTAGATTTGAAAGGGACTGCAATCTAAACTCAATCTAAGCTTGTTTCTTGATACTGAGTATCTTATCTAGGTCTGTGATACTTATAAAACTTAAACAGAGCATGAGAATAGAAACAGCAACCTCTGTGTTTATCAATCAAGGTGTGAGTATTGAGGAGACGTGGCTCACTTCTACCAACTTTGGATCTAGCCTTCTTTTTGAAGCCATAGTTTCTATACATCTCCATCTCTTCTGACTGGAATAAGAAGCTTATTTGCAAGCAGTATGTGCGAAAACAGGCAAGAGAACTCTGATTTTTGTTATTTTTTAAATAAATGTTGGACCTATTCCTGTACACTGGGATTCTACCAATGTAAACAAAATCTCTTTTGTGTGTGACTAATGAAAGGGGAAATTTTGCCCAAAATCGTGCTAAGCTGCTGTGTGCAACCTATAGCTCGTTACATCTGTTTGCGTGTGGGTTATCTGAGGACTCCCTTGAAGTAATAACTTAAAAATAATAGTGTGGGTTGTCTGCCATGTTTACCATTACGTGTGTTTTTATGCATGTGACAGATAGGAAGCCCATCCTTACCCTGCTCTTTATTCCTGTGTTATGAGGGACTAGCACTGAAGGCTCACCCTTCCAACATAAGATTTCTCTTGAAACACTCAACTGTAGTACCTGTGTTAGTTTGTCATCAGCTCAGCTATTGATTCAAAGTGCATAGAGACTGATAAAAGTCCGTGAAAGACATGTCAGTCATGAAAGGTGTGTATGGTGGTTGTTCCCCGCCTGGTTTCTGTCCAAGGAACAAAGACAATAAGGGAATTTTGTTAGTACCAGTATCCTCTGTGTTGAGGTAGATGCATGTATCCCTTGGTGGTAAGAAAACCACCAGACAAGTTATTTAGCATCTTACTGTTTTTCAGGCTTGTAACTCTAATTTCCTTTCAGCCCAGGATAAATTCAAAGTATGGTATTTTTGTGTGGTTAGTGGTCTACATGCAGCTTCTCCCCTCCTTGTGTAATGATGAAGGTAGGCTGCTTTGTATATGTGTTCTCTTTTTTGAAGCAAACTTTACAAGTATTATCAGTTTAGTCTTTGGTAAGTAATTTATAATGTTCAATTACTTCTACAGAGTTTAGGGGAGAAAAAGCTCAGATACTTAAGAGATCTTTAAATTCATTAGAGAAATTCCTAGTAAAAATTAGTAACAAGAGACTGAAGCTAGGTACAAACAGCCATCTTTAACCATCTGTGTAGTTAGCCTGCTGTGATTTTCTTGAAATCCTAGCTTTTGAAACCTTCCTGGAGTAAGTATTCTAGTAAAATACAAGGTGCTAATGTAATTGGGTGAAATGTAATGAGTAAATAATAGAAAGGAGTTGAGACTTGACAATCTAATGGTTCTTCCTGCCTGTATGTTCCCTGAGTTTGTACTTCAGAATGTTTGTTCTGCTTGGCTATGTTCCTTCTCAGCACTTGTGTTTTGTTATGTTTGTGAGGAAGCTATGGCTTCAGAAGGAGCTGAAGGATTCCGTTTATATAATGTCTGTATCATAATAGTGCACTTACAGCTCATGTGGGATGAGCGGTCTTATTCTGCATCTGTGTCTCCATTCTGCAATCCCATGCCTGAAGTCCTCCATAAACCCAGCAGACAACAGGCTCCACTGAGGATTCTTTCGTTTCTGCCCGTGATGGCCTTAGGCGGCCTCCATCTTCCCCACTTGTTAAAGATTTATGTTGAAGTGAATTTGTGCTATGATGGAACGTGGCTGCAGAGGCTCCCAGTGGTGGAGCTATCCTCTTTCTCTTCTCCCTTTTTTGGGACCATCCACTAAGTAGATGGCTTATTTTTTTTCCAAAATCAGGCAGCTGCATAGGCCTAGTTACTGGGGTTTTTTTGCAAACAGCTCTGCCTCTGAGAAATTCATTACAAGGTCTGCTGAGTTACATGGAAGAACTCTATTGAAAATTTAAAAAAAAAAAAAAATCTCTACCTCAGCTCTTTTTTTTGTGGAACTAAGGTTTGAAAGCTCTCTGCTCCTGTGCTTTAGCCAGTTCCCAAGTAAGGGCTTAAAGCTAGCTTCCCATGGCACTGTGTGTCTGCAGTCACCCACTGCGGTTAGTTGGGGATCCCTGCGCTCTGCGGCTGCAGCCATTGCTGACCTCTTTCTTCCTCCTGTCCTCGCAGTGTCTAAGAACTAGTGTCTAGTTTTGTATTATCAATCCTTCTGTGTTTGTCCAGGCTATCCCCCTCACTTTTGTACTAATACCTGATCTTGCAGAGAGCTTGCCTGCCTGTGCAGTAATTTCTATGATTCCCCCCTCCCCTTATTTGTGGACTCTGGCAGTTATACAGGGTTGCATGCCTCTCTTTGGGCAGTGAATTTAATCCTTCTGACAAAAAGCTTCTTGTTCTTAGCTGTCTTTCACAAACCTCTTGGTAATCTTAGAGACTTTGTAGACTGCTGTACAAGCTTGTCAGTTGTAAGAACTCTTAGTGGCTCCAATGGAATCAAATGGTATTGCTGTAAATAATCAAGCTACATCTATTTGGTTTTGAATCCTAAAAAGATTTTTGTGTGCCAAAGTACTTCTGGAGGTGTGCATGCTCTAGGAAGTAGTATTTCAGTCTTCAGAGAGCAGTTTGCTACCTGAAGTCCATACTATGGCCTTCATTTAATCTATGTAATGTCAGTGGCGGTTTTGTTATTGCTGTTTGTTTTGGGATTTTTAAGCTCTAAACTATTGGAATAGATGTTAAAATTTCACGGTGGGGGGAAAGCATAGAGTTCATTCAAAAGGGGATGTGGAGGTTTTTTTACCTATGCTAATAACAGAAGCAAATGCAAGTTGACAAGTTAGGCAAAAATTAAGAGTGAGGGAAAGTTCTGAGAAGATTGTCTGACCGCGTTGCTGATAGTCCAGTGGGACTATAAATCTGTTTACTGACAATACAACAAGAGCCAGGAATATTAACAGAATTAAAGAATAGTTATGTTTCCTGTGCTGTGCTTCAAAGTTTGTGGACAACTTCGAAGTAAGGAAAGACAGGGGTGTGTGTGTGGTTTGGATTTTATTTGGTGGGTTTGGGTTCTTTTTTTCCTTTGTAGGAGGGTGGAGACTGGAAAGACTGTTAATTAGGAATAAACTTAAAATGCTTCAAATAAAAACTTGCATGAACAGAATATTTTTACGTTTACATTTTATAATTTGTTTTCACTATTATTTTTCTCTCTGAAAGAAATGAACATACAACAGAGAAGTTTAAGATCATTGACTAAGGCAGAAGACTGATGCAAAATTAAATTTTTTTTCAGGACTGCTTCGTAACTGCTCTAGTCCTAAAATTGCACTTCTCAAACACAATGTTTTCTACAGGAACAAGCAGTTTTGCATACAATGTGTGCAGATTCTCTTCAAAACCAAAATAGTAACATTAATGACATTCTGGACTAGTATTTTAGTTTATCAGTATAAGACATCATATTAATGCAATTGCTTTTTTTTCCCAGGTAATAATTCATGCTGATGTAGAACTTCTGATATAGTTAAGACAGAGAAAATACAGCAGCATTACTATATTGACAAATACAGTATCTGCTCATGGTATATGTGAGAAGGTTCTCAAGTTCTACAGCTTTTCTTCCAGGCTTAGTTTTGCAATAGTAGCGCATTAGATGTTTAGCAAACAGTTTGTTACAGGAAAGAATTTTGGGGTTTTTGAAGGTTTGCCAGTCAGTGCTGCCCTTAGAGCATTGAATGCAGTTTAGAGTGTAATTGTTTTACAGTAATGAATATCTGCATTTAAGCAAGACTTTTGTCTAGGATGACAGACAGGTGACTGGAGGAAGAGATAGTGGAGAGAGTTTGCTAATCTCTGAAGCCAATGGTTTTGAAAGAATATAAGACTGTAAAGTGACTTTTGGTTCACTTCCTAAAATTATAGGTAATGTTAGAAGCTTCTTTTTAGCAAAAAACTTGCTCAATTTCAGCATTCCCTCTGAAATACTGGCTTCTTGGAAGTATATTGGCCAATTGTATCTTTGTCTCTTGAACTTTTCCTTTAAACTTTATGTTTTGTCCTATTTGTCCTTGCTTTCTTTACAACCAAATTCTTCCTGTGCATTGCTTCTGTATTTTTTCCATGTGCTACTCTTGTTTTTTCTGCAGCTTTAAAATGCTGTTATCTGCCTTTTGAAGTAGCTCGGTTTTAGTACTGCGTTGTTTGTAGGAAAGTTTGAATGGCTGAGTAGAGTATAGATCTTTGAATTATTGATAGATTGCTCTGCTCTAAGGAGACATTTTTTAAAATTTTTTTTTTTGGTGATTCACGAGTGCTATTTCTTCGCTCAGCTGTATGGCAGCTTGCCTGTGTCATTAATTGTGTATGTATGTGTGTATTACTTGAGGGATATAGTCTGAGGGTGAGTGGCTGTCTCTACCTGCATTCACTGCTCTGATCAGACCTCCAGAAAACGAGCCATGATCAGTGCTGTTTCCCCCCTTACCCTGCAAATAGCTGCATCAATTTCATGCATCATGTATGTTGAGCTTGCTGTTACATAATAGAGTCATGCTGTAATCACTTTTTGATGAAGAAGGAGGTACACATACGTGGACAGCTGTGTATTTTAAGCCTGTCTGCTGTCATAATGGTTGTTCTTTGAGGAGGGAAGCAATTAAATGTGTCCATTAGTTATAAACTATGTGAATCTTTATTTTACTGACAGATATCCGTATTAAGTTATGTTTAATCACTTTAGGTACTGAAGCTATTTTACAGACTCATAAGAAATAATCTGCTCGAGAAACTCCCACAGCAGGGAGTTTTGTTTGTAAAAGAGAAGCTGGACTTGATATGAATAAAACATGAAAATCTGAATAAAATATAATATAAAAACAGTCTTGCTTCAAGGCTATTGAATTACCAGTGCAAATCTGTACGTGTACAGTGTGGATAACTTTGTTCCATATTGTTACTAGTGTAGCAGGTTTAATAATCAGAATTTTTTGGATGGAATTGTAGTCTCTCAACTAGAGAGCTTTCATAGGGCAGTATGGAAAAGACAATACTAAGTTTCTGTGCTTTAACTAGTCTTGCTATGGTTGGTATTGAAATAGAAGTTTATTATAGAAGGTTATACATCTTTCTTAAAACTTCCCCATTACAGGAAAAAATCTTGCTACTTGCTATTAATAATGTATCTGTTGTGTTTTTTATTTGATTGAGGTTTAAATCTTCGAGGTTTCTGTCCAGAAACTTTTGTGTGTTTCTTTGTCTCTCATTCTTGCCATCAATATTCCCTTGTACCACAGAACTAGAAGCACAGGTAGCCTTCTAAAGGCTGTAGTGTCAGAGGCAGGTTGGAAAACACAAAAATGGCAAAGTCCATGATTTTCTTCTACTGTTTTGAGGTAAATCCCCATTCCAACATCATCAACCAAGAAAACCCCACCCAAACTTTGGCAATGTATAACCATCTTTCTGAGTCAATTCTTCTGGAGAAATGAAATTCCAGAGTGTCCCTAGAGGCTTTGTACACATCTTTGCTGGATTTTGTAATTATCTCATCAGGTGACTAAAGACAGTAAATCCACTTGATTTTTCATTGTGTAGATCTTGGTTCACTTGAATTTAATCTAAACCTCCAAAACCACAGGGAACAACAGAGAGGAAACAGAGCACTTAAATCTTTTTGAAACACTGATATGAAACATTTTGTTCAGAACCAAAGAATTTTTAAAAAAATGAATAAACACAGTAAATATAGCATTGCTTAGATGGAAAAACTGTACATTGTCATTCAGTGTAAAATATAATGCTCTGATTTTTATATTTTTCTCCAAGCATTAAGCTTACTGATAATCACAGTATAAATCATAGCATGTACTGAAAAGTTAGCAGAAGCAGCTGAATGAATAATGCTCAATTGTCCAGACATAGCAGAATTACTTCTTTTTAAAATCAACTACATATTTTGTTATTCAACCCTCTTAAAAGATAACATACTGTGATACATTTATGATCTTGCAGTATATTGTAAACAAGTTCGTTCAGTAAAGTTAAATATGTCTTTATTGCCTGTGGATTTGTGTTGCAAATCTTCTCTTCAGTAAATGCCCTGCATTGCTCAGCTGCAATACTGCCAGCTTGTACTTTCATTCCCTGTAGCTCTATTCAGAAATGCCTCTTCCCTCACCCTCCAGGTCTCTGTTCTTCTTACTCGCTGGCTGCTGGCTACGGTCGGGGCAGGAGGCAGTACCTGATATTGCCAATTCTGTGCAGGCAAATGAGAGGGAGTACTTAACCATTGAGCTTTCAGTGCACTCTCTCCCCCAGGGAGAGTTGTTCCGATGTTTGTTCTACCAGTCCCCAGTTTCTATGAAACCTGTTTAACTTGGTATCCCTGAGACCTCTATCAAATTTGGTTTAAAAAAAAAAAAAAAAGGCAATCCCTAAGGGATAGGGTGATGCAGATGGACATAGAAGTTAATTTCAGAATATAATTTTCCTTAGAAAACCAGGGTAGTGCATCTAATGAGTGAGGAGGAGCCATAGGGGGAAGTTCTTGTGGCTTTGTTGTGGTTGGGGTGTTTGTGTCCATGTGTGTGTGTGTATTTGTTTTTTTTTTTAAGATGACATCTATTTATGTTTTTTTAATTGCTTCTTTCTTTTTGTATTTTTCTATAACTTGTATTGAACTGGTTTACTGGAGATCCATTCTCTCCTGCTTTTTAGTGAATAATCAGTGAGGGAGTTTATTATTTAATCTAGACACATGTCATAACTGATAAAGTACCCTTGATCCTTCTCCTGACTTTAGTTCATCCTAGATGCTTGACCTGGAACTCTCTTAGCAATGTTATTTTTAATTTGTAGCCCCTGTTAATTCACTGTAACAACATGCCAAAAATATGTAAGAATTACTGGAAAAGCCTAGCTCTTGCTTAACTGCTGCTACGTAGACAGTTGAGGAATTAATGGAAGATAAAACTCTTACTATTGTTTGGGATAACTCGGTGCCAGTATTTGGCTTTAACTGGCCTTGCAGAATACTTTTGGAAATCTTGAGTTGTTCTGCAATGACATGTATTATACCTAAGAATTACTCAGAAACACTTCCTCATACTTAACTCTTCCCACCTGGTTCATCAGTTCAGTTTCAGCTATCAATAAATGAACTATTAAATTCTTTTATATTTGTATTTTCAAGTCACTGTTGCAAATGAGAGGTTGCTTAGTCTAACAGTAGAACTATTCTTTCTGGGAGGCATTTAAGTTATGCAGACTTGTGACCTTCCAGTGCTCTGGATATTGGCACTTTCTTCCCTGGAAGTAGAATGATACCCTTGCTCCTTTTGTAGACCAATATTGTCAAATACTGTTAAATATTAATGATTCTGTCTGAGCAGGCTTTTTTCCTGATTGTGTGAAGTACTGCTTGGTGTGAACTGGTTAATGTTTGCTGGTCTGCGGTTGTATTCTAGTAGATTAGGACCAGTGGGTGGCGTTAATATCACAAGACAGTAAAAAATGGGCATTCAGAAAGAATGTAGCACATTCTGATTTCAAATTTCTCCTTTCCATAAATTTCTGGATATTTTGATGCATTTAATCAACAATTGACTCGTATCTCCCAAGTGATTTTTTTTTTCAGTTGTAAATATTAGTTGATTTAAGGGATGATTCAATGCTTAAAGTATTTCTGCTTCTAGTGGACCTTTACCCTATTCTGTTTTTCTGTTCCTTTTGTATGTATTTGTCGAAGCCAGCATCCTTGCTTTTTCCTTGGCTGAATCATTGCTGCATTACTCTACAATTTTCTCTGAAAGTTTGACTGCTTAACTGACTAAATAAAACACAGAGAGTCTGATGCACTTGCACACATAATTGTTATATGCAAAACAGACATAATATGCAGAATTGCTTAGATTTTTTTTTTTTCTTGAAGTCAGGAAATGTGAGGATTCAAGTAGCTGACACAACGCATTTACACTTGCTCTTTCTTATGTACATTTCCCCTCATGTTATTACAGTTATTCCTTTACAAGGAGTAGGAATTTACCTGACGTTTTGTAAGGGCACTTGACATGTCTGTGGGGTTTTTGTTTGATTGATTTTTTTTTTTTTTTTTTCCAAGTCAACAAATGGGAACATGACTATGCTGTAGAGGCATTAATACTAAGCTGGCCCTAAGTCAGCGCTACCAGACTATTAATCTTCCCAGAAAGCAGAGATACTTGCACTAAACCCATACTGTTCAGCAACAATATTAAAAATAGAGTTATTGCATGAGGAAGGAGCAGTGGAGGGAGGTCACTGGCTTGTGACCTCTACATTAGTATTTACATTATGCATTAGGAGATGATGCCGATCTCTCTGAGCTAGCTTTGAACCTAAGTGGTGAAACCATGTAAACTGTTTTAAAACCAAAACCAAACCAAACCAAAAACCAACACACAAGCTGCTAAAACCACTGTTGTGGATATCTGAGTAAAGATCCACAGGTAGGATAATCCAGTTTGGGTGCCTGGTGGGAGAGTGTGCCTGGCGAACATGGCTGTGTGGTTCCTATGTGTGAACTAAATTGTGTGACTTTGTGCCAAGTCCCACAGCATTTCAGTCTGTGGGGAAGGGCAGAGCCGGCTGAAGTATGCTAATGCTCTCTAATAACTGGGTAGGCCTAAGTGTCTCTTCTGTCAGCACAGAATAGGAAAGGCTTATTCACAAATTTAAGTGCAGTTACTTTGTGGAGTGTATACAGGTGAGTGTGTTTGAAGTACATAAAGCATTGATAATGTGCTCATGGGTAAACTGGACTTTACTGCCCTCTGATTAGAAGTGTGTCTAAGGATTATAGTATAATGTTACCTGATCTAAGCCAGGTACATTTACACTGGATTCAGCCATAGCAATGTAATCTCATGTCTAACTTTTTTTTTTAAAATTTATTTTAACAGAGCTTTAACACTTGCTTAACTGAGATGGTTTTCCTTTTTTCTTTCAGCTGATGCAGCCCAGCAGTTTCAGTATGCAGTGAGAGTTATTGGAAGCAACTTTGCTCCCACTGTTGAACGAGATGAATTTCTTGTAGCGGAGAAAATCAAGAAAGAACGTAAGCACATCTTTGTTTCTTTCTTAGAAATAGTAATGAAAGTTCTTCAAGAAGTTATTTGATCACTGTATTCCTTTGAAAATGGGACAACTCTGCCTCACAGATAGTTATCTTATCTGTTATTAATACTCATCCCTGAAAATATCATCATGGAAATTCCATTAATTCCTAGCTAGTATTCCTGAGTAGCTATTTGTATTCACAGCTCAGATTTTTCTGAATGCTCAACTTAGACTTCCCTTGCTGCCATTGACTTTCTATCTTAGCCACCATGAAATAAAAGAACAATTAATATTGCACTCCTTTCACTTTAATAGTACTCAGACTTTACGAATTCATAGTTCTTTTTAGAAGACTTCTATTTTTGTGATGTGCACTTTAGAAATATTATACTTTGGTGCAATTAACTTCATGAGCACCTGTGTGAAACTTGCTGAATGAGCATCCTGGGAACTGGTGGAATTGTTTATGTGACTTACCTGATATTTCTTGCCTTCAGTTTCTCTACAAGTTTTCTGCAACCACCTTCTCAAAACTAAAACATTAGACTGTGACAGTGTAAGTTATGTTGCAGTTACATTCCATTGTGCTGTATGCTGCTCTGAGTCAAGTGTTGCACTGTGTGAATCCAATGGGGATGCGATGCATTCTTCTGGAAAAGCCAAATACTGCTTTTAGCAGATTGTCTGCTCTACAGGAGAATGTCCAGAAACAGTTACTTGAACTACGCTAATTAAATTAAAGATTCATATTTGAGCTTTGACTATTCAGTCACGGAGATTGAATTAGGGTAACCGAAGTCAGTGGTTCTAACTGTTTTAAAATACATGTGTATTTTTTCCTAATGCAGAGCTTCCATGTCTTGCTAATAGGCAAATAAGCCCATTAGAATGTCTCTAGATGCAAGTCCAAAACACTGGAATCTACAGTATACGCTTTCTGCATGATGAGTTTCTACATGCTTTGGGCCTGTTGCCAGGAGTTTTGAAGAGGGCAATCTTCCGTCATCTTCCTTCTCCCCAACTTCAGCTCGTAGGCTGATGTTAGTGTTCATGTAACAAGTGACTGGATATATCCTTCTAAATTTACACATATTTTGGAGTTACCGTGCAGGAAGTGACTTATTTGGCAAAGTGTACTTAGCAGTGGCTTTTGATGCTAATTAATAATTCTAACATTTAACAGCATTTTTTTATTATTAAGGTTTCTTCAGATGTTTTTGGTTTATCTTTCTTTCTTTTTTTTTTTTTAAAACCTGGATCTTTCTGATGTAACAAGGCTTTTCTGAAGACCTCTTAAAGCTCGAAGATGTTTTTCCTCTGAGCAAAGACTTCTGTTATGTAACTGGCAGTGATTGAGACTTATTTTTCTTAATATATAGAAGTGCGTGACCTTGGAATTCTGCTTGACTTTGAGCAAGTGGCATTACTACTTTTGTTTCTTGCTTTGATTGCCTAAAATAGGAACACTTACACTTAATTTTGTGAAGGGCTTTATAGCATTCTTTAACACATATCTGCTTTCAGTTATGTTTTAATTCCCTAAACCTACAGAATGGCAGACTAGACTTTAAAAGGGCACTTATTTAAGAGGTGTATATTTTGATTGCTCTAAGAAAAACAGGTACTTACATTGCATCACTTCTGATGCAAGAATTTTCAGGGCTGGAATGCAGATAACATGAAAACAGGAAAACTCTTATACTTCTTTCAAATTTTTAATCTGTGTTTCTTTTTTTTTAATAGTTGTGCGACAAAGAAGGGAAGCAGATGCTGCTTTGTTTTCAGAACTCTACAGAAAACTCAGTTCACAGGTAGTGTAATAATTGTATAAAGAATAAAGAAACTGAAGGCACACACATGCATCCTTCTGATGTTATAGAGTTGTTCTGGAGAGTGCTCAGGTCATTAACAATATTTTTACTGAGAGGATGGTTGAATACTGGAACAGGTTGCCCAGGAAAGTTGTGGAGTCTCCATCCTTGGAGACAGTAAAAACCTGACTGGACACAGTCATGGGCAACATACTGTAGACGACCCTGCTTTGAGCAGAGGGGTTGGTTGGGCTAGATGATCTTCAGAGGTGCCTTCCAACATCAAGCATTTTGTAATTTCTGTGAAAAAGTTTACAAGTCACTTTTTTTTTTTTACTATGAGCTGTTTGCTATTAATTAGAAATTAATTTGGATTTAATTGTAAATCAGAAGAGAATAAAGAATGCATTTTTAGTTTGAGTCCAGTTACATGATGGGGCTCTTCATATGAAGGAAGGAACTCTGTAAAAATAACTGTTCATTTTAAATGTAAAACTGATGAATTTTCTCATTGTCATTTATTTTACAGCAATGCCTTACAAGTATATTGATTTTATTAATCTAGGGTTCAAACAGTCCTCATGCTTCTGAATTTTTAAGTGCTCTAAGTCTTAATGTTGAAGGTTAAGAGTTTGCTGGCTTTGATGGTTCTGCTAACACTAGTGTTAATCAAAGAATACTGCATGTTGATATTCTGACAAAAGATGTTAGTGTATAGAAAGCCCATGATGCAAGAAGATGGACTAGGTGAAAGGGGGGAAAGATGCGGGGATAGAAATTCAGCTGATGTAGGTGAAAAATGACTGCTGCTAATCTGTTCTGGATTCTCCATAAAATTGAGTATTTAGCAAGGTAGAATGTGGTGGGCAGTAATAGAATAAGATTCCCAGTTGTCACTTGCACACACCTGATTTTTGACAACAAAATTCAGTTAATGTAAAAGATGATGCTTTCTATATCACAGGAAATTTGTCCTTAGTTTGCCCTTTGTATTTAGGAGAAATGTTTTTCTCTCCTCTTCTGCTTTTTATTCATTAATTTATGTATAGATCATGGCTGAGTTTTATGGGACAATACTAAGATTTTAAGATGAGAAAAAAGTGATTCTGTGGAGAGTATGACTAGTCAGAACTCGGTTCTGCCCTTCCCCTCATCCATACTTAACTTACCCATTAGTTTCTTAGTGCTTGGAGCTGAAGTTGTGTAACTTTTCCTGTTTTCCTTATCCTGTGGGTTTGTATATTGTTTGCATTGGTTTGTACAGTGGAGCAAGTGTCACTGGTTTGCAGACACCTGTTCTGATGACCTCAGCCATTTGTTTCAGCCTCTTCTTGCATGTATTATGCTATGTGACCTTGTTCTTTTAATACAGGTTTTCTGTAACGTGTTTCTGTAGCTTACGTACTGTGTTGCCATGCCATTGCATTTCGCAAGCAACATAGCTGCAGAGCATGATGGCTATAAACTTGGAAACAAAATGCCTTGTCCGTGTTTGTATCAGTTTGGTTATTCTTCCGAATGTAATACAAGCTTACATCAGCTATCTCCTTGTATTTTGCTGCCTGCTCAAATGTTTGAGGTTCTTTTAACCTTCTGTATTGTTTTTTTTCTGTGTTAGCATCTTCTGTACATGAAATGGCATCATCTGAATACTGCCTTCTTTAAAATTCACACTACTGATTATTATTCAATCTGCTGTTAGGTTTATTACTAATGGTGGACAATAATTTCCTTTCCCCATGAGCTTAGGGAAGGGCACAGAAGGAATATGCGTTTTTTGAATCAATGAGGCTTTTTCTTCCTCCAGCATTTCTCTTGAAAGCAACTAGGAGAAAGAAAAAAGCTTGCGTGAATCTGTTTTAACTTCATTTCATCCATTACTCTAAAGAGAAAAGGAGGTCAGTGCTTATTTTAGTGGCAGCTTGCCAGCTGAGCAAACCATGCTTCTTGAGGCACTCAGACTTACTCTATCCTGGCCCACAGAAGCAGCGGTAATGTTGCTGCTCCTTCTTCCCCAGCTGTTAATGAGTTGCTGGATTAGTTACTTGCAACAGATGCAATACCTCTACTTTCTGCTTCTTGTTGAGATCAAAGCAGAAGATAATAAACTTCTGCTCTACATAATGATATAGAATGTCTCCTTCTATGCTTTTATAAGAAATGTAGAGCTTTGGTAGGTTTGGTTAGCGGGCTCTGTCCTGAAGAAAGAAATGTTCTATGGCCAAAATTCTTATACCATGTAACATATATGTACAAAACGCATAATTTGCAGAGAAACAGCAAAAATAGAAAAAGGTGAGAGTGAAAATGTGTTTAAAAAAGAGAATTTCAAAGTGAACTTGAAAGTGCTTTTTGCAAGACTGATAGCACTGAATTACGTTGCTTCATAAGGGATGGAATCTTTGTTGAATCTTGGTATGACTGAAGTTTTCTTTATATTCAGCATTGCTTAGTATTCCAGACAATAGCCTGATCAATATTGTGAGGGAACTTGTGTGAGTTTCTTTGTCTTACTCCACTACTTAATGTTCATTATGAGGTTCTATATCCCTGATCAATTCAGGTGCAAGCATGAGTGTCACAGAACTATGGAGTAATATATCTAAAAACATTTGCCTATCTAAAATAAAACCTTTTAATATTGGCCGTAACTCTTCTCTTCAGAGTGTTCTTTTTGTAGCTTGGGCTTTAGCATTGTTCTGTATTCTGCTGCTAGGCTTTCTGCTGAGATCTAAAGTTGCTGAGAGTGTTATTCTAGCAGTCTGTATGTATCTGTCTATTTGCTAGAGACTATGTTGCACATTCCTCAAGTTTCATGTTAACAATGTGTCTATCTTAAGCTGTGAAAATTTTGGTAGCTCTCTTAAATGGCATTTAAAGTAATAGAAAATTGAAACCCTCAAACTTTTGAAGCCTCCCTGTAAAGGACAGTGAAGGGGAAAGTGGAGAAAAGACAGTTCTTTGTTTAAGACTGTATCAAGAATTTTCCTTCTTCACCTTTAGGTTACAGTAGCATCCAGATCTGAGATGTTTTAAATGGTGAGAGTGTGTGGGAATGCTGGTAAAAGTTCAACTCTGTATAAACCTCTTTCTTAGAAGCTATGAATTTTAAATTGAGTGTACTTGCTGATCTCAGAGCAGGTGAGTTCATGATTTGAACACAGTGGAGAAAATTAATAAAATTAGCAATACAGAGGCTGCACTGCACATTCCCAGTTTACTCAAGAATGTGGCTCTGAGTTGGTCTTATTTGTGTGGAAAATTGATTTATATGTCTACATGTTAGTAGGCTAGATAATAAAAAAAAATACATTATTATCAAGAGTTAAAACAAACTCATTTCTGTTTGTCTTAATTTTTTTTTTAAAGGGCATTTTGAAAAACAAATGGTCAATACTCTACCTCCTGCTTAGCCTTAGTGAAGATCCACGTAAGCAGTCTAACAAGGTAAGTGAGGAGACCTTGGTTAGTTCTGAGAAACGGTCAATGTGTGTCACTTACTTTAGATGTCATTAAGAATCACTATCCAGACTTGGAACCAACACCTCAGGTTGTGTTTGTGTGTGAGGTTAAAAGGAAGAACACGCTTAAGACAAGTATCTGCAATTTTTTTCTGTGTAATTTTTCTGTGCTAAGTAAATGTAGAAATATGAGCTGTCCAACATTTGTAGCTGAAGTGACTTTATTAGATGGCTGGATTTTTTTATTTGCTTTCTGCTTGGTGGTGTAATGTCTGCTCATGTGCTAATGAGTTTGAAATGGAGTAGGGAGAGCAAAATTCCTCCTTTGGTTGCAGCTCTGCTAGCACCAAAGTGCTTTTTGCAGCTATTGCTAATGACAGTTTGCAGACAAAAATAAACTGTATTGCAAAAAGTACTTTTGCTCACTATAAGGGACTTGCTTTTTTGTCATTATAATTGTAACAACAAATTTTTCTTTGCATAAATATGGTCTTCAGTTATTTTTTGTGTTGTTGAATATTACACTCCTGTTGTAAGACATGACTTAAAGCAACTCACAAATCTTTTCTTTTTATTCCTCCCTTTTCAAATCCTTTCCTTTTCAGGTATCAAGTTATGCCACGCTTTTTGCTCAAGCATTGCCACGGGATGCTCACTCAACCCCGTATTACTATGCCAGGCCTCAAAGCCTTCCATTGAATTACCAGGACCGCAGTGCTCAGTCTGCCCAGAGTTCTGGCAGCATGGGGAGCAGTGGGATCAGCAGCATCAGCCTGTATGCCCTGAACGGGCCAACGCCAACTCCACAGTCACTGCTTCCAGGGTAAATTAAACTGTTTTACCTTACAGATAGGTTTGGAGAAGGCTAGAGATAATCTGCTTTTTTTTGTTGTTGTTGCTTTTTTTTTCTCTCATTTTTTGTTCCCCCACCCTCCCCATTTGTATGCCATTGGAAATTCTACTGTAGATGCATAGAAACCGAGTTCCTTAGCTGAACAGTTCTGAATATCAGGTGCTGTTATATGACTATATGAAGTCATAAATGGCTGGCCAAGCATATACATTCTTAAACTTAGCTATCTGCTGAACTGCTGATATTTTACTGGATCCACTCCTTTGGATTCTAGTGCCAAGTCCTTTTCCAAATTTCTCAGTTCTCTGAAAACCTTTAAAATAGTCTTTATCTTTCTTCTGTAAAAACCTTGGATTTGAAGTCCTCACTCAAGTTCCTTTTACAAAGCATTCCTCAGCCAGTGTCAGATTAGCAGACTTAATATCCTCCATTTTCAAATGGGTGACATTTCTGGCATGGTCTGACTTTCTTTTAAGCATGCTCACAGCAGGTTGGCTGTTGTATTAAGCACTCTCACATCTTGAGTGGACAGGGTTTTTTGGGGGAAAAAAAAAAAATTAGACAAGAGTTGACTAAAAAACATTAGCTATTAGGAAAAAAATCTTAAATCACCTACTGTTCAGCAGTGGTTTAATTGTCTGTTCATACCAAGGTGAATCTACATTTGGAAGCGAAACATTAAAATACCAAATAGTTCAGATTTTTTATAGGTAAAACCTGGCCATTGTAAGCCATAAGATAATTACCCTAGTACTGACTTCGTTAAATAAGCTAACACAGAAAGTCACGTGCTCAAAATCTGAGCCCTTCTTGTGCTATGGGATATCATGTTGCATTACCCCTGTAGCTCTACAAAGCCTGACAGAGATGCACTTCACAGAATTTATGTTCTATGGAGGGAAAATAAACATCCCTGTGAGAGGGAGTGGTTCAACAGGTTGATGGAGGTAGACCTTCCTCTCTGCTCAGTACTGGTGAGGACACATCTGAAATGCTGGGTCCAGTTATGGTACAGAAAAAGACATGGACAGAATGGAGGGGGTCTGGAGAAGGAACCCCTAAACTAATTAAGGGGTTGGAGCATCTGACATGTGAGGGGAGGCTGTGAGAGCTGGGACTGTTCAGCCTGGAGGAGAAAAGGCTCAGGGGATCTTACCCACATGATTATACCTGACCAGGGGAGTAGAGAAGACTGAGACAGACTTTTCTCGGTAGTGCCCAGGGAAAGGACAAGAGGTAATTGGCAAAACTTGTGAGACTGGGAATTACAGTTAACATAAGGGGAAAAAAAATTCTTTTGCAGTGAGGTGGGCTGTGTGTTTGAGGGTGGGGGAATGTTGTGAAACACTGAAATGGATTGCCCAGAGAGGTTGTGTAGTCTTCATGCTTGAAAATATTCAAAACATGACTGGACAGTGCACCAGGTAACCTTCTCAAGTTGACCCTGCTTTGAGTAGGAGGGCTGGAGGAGGTGATCTCCAGAGGTCCCTTCCAATCTCAACCTTTATGTAATCCTGATACAGTATAGAAAGGTGTGTCAATCAGGTTATTTCATATATCTGCTTGCTTAAAAATATCAGGAGAACCTACCCTGTTCCTGACATATTCTTGGTCTGACCTGTTCGGGCTGTTCCATTTTATAGAAATTCACTGCTCTCTCTTTAGTCCTGTAGTCTGTGAGCTGGGCAACCCAGATTAGATCTTTCTTTAAGCTTCATTCCTCCTGAACTTCTCTTTATACATGTTTCCCTTTGTTTCTAGAGTATGGTCTTGAAGGGTAACAGCCTAAATTCAGTGTTGTACTCTAGTTGAGGCATTATAAATGCTAAGCACAACAGAGTTGCTCTGTCTTGCGGGCTGTGTTCTGTTCACTAGCTACAATCATATAAGTACGATGTGTGACTATCCCATGAGTTACGATGTGGTGGTTGAGAGAGGAAGGGCATTCCTCAACTTTTTTTACATGGACATTTGTGTTGCAGTCTTGTTCCATCTCTCCCTGCAACTGCTTTCACAGCTTTGTGGAATTAGTTTATTTTTTTAAATATGTGTACGTTTCCAAATGTTTACAATCAGTTGGGGGAGAGGGGAGGAATGGTCAGCATCAAAAATCCCTTGCAAATATTTTCAACTTTATTTTTCATTGTCATTATACAGAAATAATCAGAAAGTTAGCTTCTAGTCTTAACATTTTTTATGTTTGAGACTGTTTTTGTGAGAAGAATAAGTTTGTGAGAATAAGATAAGTTTGAGAGGACGGGAAATCGGAGCTTGTCTAGATACTCCCTCCTTGATCGCATCTTCAGGCACCTGATGCAAACTATCCTAAACAGTAGAGTAGCAGGAAAGTGAACTTTCTCCTCCTTCTCTATTTTCCTTTAGTTCTTTGACATGTAACTACAGTTTCAGGTAGTAACAGAACTTCAATATTTGTTGTTTATTATGACTGTTGTTTATTATTATTATAGTTGTAACTTCACTTTTAATCCATTTCAGCATGTCTACACAGTTCAGTGTGAACAAAGTCAATCTTTGATATGAAATCATATTTGACAAATTTGTACCTTCTTTCTTTTATAGAGGTTGGGAGGGGGGTTGTTGAAGTGTAGGCTTATAGGAAGCAATAAATTGCTTGTATGTTCTGCACCTTTTTAAGGTTCCTTCATTAAAAAAAAAACACCCACAAACAAAACATCCACCAAAAAAACCTGCTCAAGCTTGGGGCATTTTTCAGAATTTGCATACCCCAACCCGGGTGATGGGTATAGAATCAAAGTTTTTAAAGATGTTTCTTCCTTTTGTCTGTTTAGACAATCCTATCAAGCTCCAGGCGTTGGAGACTGCCTCCGTCAGCAATTAGGGTCACGTCTCGCATGGACTCTAACTGCAAGCCAGCCTTCTTTACAAAGCACTACCTCAAAAGGCTTTTCAAATGCTGTCTCCCGTGGTGTGCCAAGGTCAAGGCGAGAAGGGGATACAAGTGGTGAGCAAAGATGTTAAAGATAACTTATTACAATTGTTACCTATATTCTCCATTATTTTTTAATGATTTTGAAGTAGTTTTGGAGTGTGTTGAATTTTTTGAGTGTTTTGCTAGAATGTATTCGATAGGATACAAGCAAGTATGCAAGACTAGTATATTTGGCCACGATCTCTTTGGCTGGTTGTTAATTTCTTTTTGCAGTGGTTGGTTTGATAATGTGTTCTGGTCCTCTTAAAAGACTGACTTCATTGCAGTGTTTGTCAGAATCACATGATTGTGGTTTGTTGAGTAATGATCAGTCTTTTGATGATCAGAAGATGCTACTGCTTTTAGAAAGTCAAAAGGAGAGCTCAATGAATAGATCTTGTTGAAACAGACTCATCCATTTGTGATTCTGTCTTTTAAAATTTGGAAATATGCACTGGAATATAGAACTCAACTTTTTTCTTTATATTAGCACACTGTTTATGGTGGTTGTATTTAGAGCAATTGACATAAAAGATTGTCGATAAATAAAAATTAGATAAATATTACTAATTTATTTCCTTGATTAAGTGGCTGTAAACTTGAAACTGATGCTGATGCCTAGAGGATCTATTCTGAATTTACACAAGTGTAGCTAAGGAGAAATTGTTTAACAGATGATCTCTGTGGCAATTGTGTAAGTTTCAACCCACTCTACTTTTACTGTAAAAGTGGGAGACTTTTCCAAATAAGAGAGCTAACAGCAGATGTTGTCATCCTACAGTGCTGTTACTCTCTAGCAAAGAAAGATAAGAGATGTGGGGTTTTATGTTGGGAGTTTTTTTGTTTTTTAAATAATTCCTATATAACAAAGTGTGGATAGTTAGAAGCTAAAATACAGCCTATCTGCCAGCCCCTGCATCTTTATGAGTAACAGTGCACAAAGCAAGAGCTTATAGACCAGAGTTATACTGGTATATCTGAGGTCAGCATTTGGCATTTAGAACCTAATTAACAATACTGTTGACATACAAGAGGACGTGTGTGTGTATATATATATAAATATTCATAAATATATTTTCTTTTTATATATATATGATAGGTATAATATATATAAATGCAGAAAAAATATATAAAAATATGTAAAATCTAGCACTGCCTCTTATTTTTGTTGTACTAATTGCCATAAAGAACAGTCCAAACTTGTTTCATTCAGTCAGCCAGCAGCTGTGACTCTTGATTCTTATGTGGTATGGTTATAAGGACTGACAGTTGTCTTAAATGTAGTCACTTGTTGATGTAGAACTAGAAGTAGGACTGCATTCAGAATATAAAAGGCTATTGTCAAGAAGATACAGTTCTATGAATAAGAAATTCTGCTAATTAAAAGGGTTGGGGTTTTTTCTTCTAAAGTTGGTTGCTGTTAATTGGAGTTTTCTTATTGTTACACCTACACAGACAGTATAATCAGGAGCATTGCATGGTTGATATTAATACCTGTTGTATTATTTACCAATTAAAGAAATGTGCACTTGAATCTCTTACCATTTCACTAAGAGTTCCTAAAGGGGACTAGCTACTCTTGTCCACATCTTAGTATTATGAGGGGAGTCTGAGTTTTAAGCAGCATCTTGAGGTGATGGCTACTTTTGCCAAAATAAGAGTAGAATTTATTTTTTGTTTTTATTCTGGGAAAGTGGATTGTTGGGGAGGCAAACTGATGAAGGTAAGAGTGCTGTTAAATTTGGGAGAAGCATGTTGTAGCATCTCAGTTTCTGGATAGTTGTTGTTGAAATTGTTTCATTCTTGATATCTTAAATGTAAGTTACAAAAGCAGATGGTGCTGTTTTGCCCAGAAAAGGTGGGTGTAGTTGCAGTGGCCTGCACAGCACTTTTTCAATCTTCTGTTTCCTTTAAATCAATAAATATCCTAAATCTCAAACATAATCTAACCTCTAACTAGAAATATGAGCCAGAAGCAAACTGTATGCTGCAACAGCAAAAGCTTTACTAAATCAAAGGTATATCTATCTTCAGAAACAGTGTTTATGCTTTTCTGTTTGCCAGCTCTATAGCTGTTATGCAGCTGACAGTCTGGTTTTGATCAGTCTTTTCACTGAGCAGTGGCCTATGTGATTGAAAGCAAATACTAAACAAGCAGTTCTTCCTTCTGGATTAACTCTGTTGTTTTTAGAAGAGATTATTCTGTAAGTCCCATTTAACAGCTTCAGCTGTTTGAAGAAAGGTAATGTTATTGTGATGCTTGTCTCAGAACTTGCACTGGTTATTGAATCAGTTTAAGAACTGGCTGAAGTGTTGGTTAAAATATTACATGCCCTGTGTCATCCAAGCTGACCTGCTCTGAGAGAATCCCAGCTGTTGGTAGAGGCAGGTAAAGGGAATTCTTGGCTTTCCTGTCAGGTTGTTAAGAGGACTTAAAACATTTCTTTACAGGTTATAAACACAGGCTTTCTCTTTTCTTTTTTTGGCTAGGCTTCTAAATAGCTTTTTGAAGTTGTACTCAAGCCTAATTGTCCCAACAAATCTAAATACTGGTTGTTTTTTTTTTTTTTCTTTCTAGGCTCTGTTGAAATAACCGAAGCAAACCTTGTAAGAGATGTTTTGTATGTCTTCCAGGGAATAGATGGCAAAAACATCAAAATGTGCAATTCTGAAAATTGCTATAAAGTGGAGGGAAAGGTACTAATACTGTGACAATATGACAGTCCTAAAATGGTGGGGAATTAATTTTGGGCCATTTCATGTGCCAAGAGCACAGTAGACTTATCTTAATGTTGATAACTGAACTAATTTTCTTTTCTCCACCATAATAATAGCAGAAAGTGAAATGTATAATTGTTCCCCTTGTTACTTTACAGTGACATTTAGGGCTGCTTAGTGGAGGGAAAAATGGAAAACTTAAATCTTGTTAAATCAGTTAAGAATCTGTTTATTAACAAGATTTAAGGATGTCATCTTCTGTACGTGTAGATGCTGCAAAGTTTGTAATTCCTCAACACCCTCACTGAGTTAATTATGTTCCATATACAAGTTAGATTATATATGGCAAAGGGAAGGTAGCATAATAGATTTTTCTAGAGGAATGTGGAGGAAACTTAGTCAGTGATTGCAAAATTGGCACTATGGGTTTCATTAGTTTTCTGTGTAGCTTTCATATCAAATAGGCTAATTTGAGGTGGAAAAACTGTTTTAGTTTGAATTCCTAAATCTGTTAATATAGGGAGTTAGATTATTCAGGTGGTTTGTGGTCAATAATGCTTTCTCCTGAGAACTTTGTGTCTTCAGTTATTTTTTTGAAGTCAGTTGTCTTCCATCCTTCTTCCTTATTGGCACTTGTAGTGAGCTAGTGGACGCAGTGAATGTGAAATTATTTGACTGACTAGAGCTGCAGCTGGAACTTTTTCTGATAAACAAGGAGGACCAAGCTCATACCTCCTCTAGCTGTGTTGACTGCATGTTAGGCAAAATAGTAGTCAAAGCATGTAGTTTTCAACTGCACAAAGAAAGTGTCATTGTACATAATCTGTTTTTTACAGAAAGAAACACGCTTTCCAAGCTGTTATTCTTGCCGGAATGTTTTCTAATGTCAGTGTTAATATTAGGTCTGTTGGTGACATTTAGCACTGTATAAGCTAGCAGCTTCTGATTTGATCTAAAAGATACAAATGTAATAACACTAAGCCAATTTTGCTTGTTCCTCATTTGATTCCAGAGGATGTGTATTGTACTTACTGCTTGCCAAGTACTGCATAGTTGCAGAATTCTAAATAGTTCTTATGTCATCTCTTTGGTTTTAGCTGTGGGCAATTTAACTGTGTCCAATTATGCTTGTTTGGGCTAGAATATATCCTACAGATGTCGTGAAGAAGTTAAAGCTGTGCCTCTATAGCTAAAGAAGAGGGCACGGGATGGAAATCTGGTCTTGCAACCAAATGCTGCTGCCTGGTTCAAGCCCACGCTGCTGCAGCTAACGCACTCTGTATCTGATTTTTATCTTAGAGAATGCCTGTACTGCTAACTAAAAGGCTTAATGAATGAGCTTGATTTCTAGTTCTTTGGCAATCCATGTAGCTTGTTAGTGCGCTTGCTTTGGTTTGGACTGTTCCAGCTGGCTTTTCAAGTTAAAAATGTCTGTAGAGGTGGGATAGGCACAATTGCTGTGGGCAAAACTCAATTTCTGCCTCTTTGCCTTGTGTATCAGTCAGATTGTTTGGGGTTTTTGTCTAATAAATTTTTGAGAACTTCATGATGGTGGTTTTGGGTAGTGTGACAGAATGTGGTAGAAGCAAATCTCAAGAAGGAAGAACAGTGTCTTATGTGGTGGTAATTTAAAGGAAGAAATGTGCTGATTCAGATGAAAACAGTAGTAGTAGTTAAATACGGTGTTGGGATTAAGGCAGGTTTGCAGGGTGAAGTGAGATACCTGGCGTAAGAAAAGTAGAAGCAGACTAGGAATCTCAGAGGGGCATGTGATTAAATAGTTTATAAAATCTGTTGCTGGTGCATCAGACTTAAACTTGGAATTTGGATTCTGTAAGTTTTGGTTCCTGATACCTAGTCTGGCGTTGGGTCATTTGTCTTCTGTTAAAGGTTTGTTTCACAAGTAGTAGTAGCTAATTATTTTCTCTAGGTTTCTTCATTAGTTTCAGTAGTCGACTCCTCTTCTAGTGCTCTAATATTTTCAGTCTTGCTGATTATCAGGATAAGATGAAGTGTGATTCTGCATCATAAAATTTCAGATTTCTTCCTCTTTTTCTGAAGACTTTTGTTACTGCCATAATTGCCTAATGTAAAAAGAGTGTATGAATACTGTTATTTTAAGATTTCCAAAAGGGAAGGTCACAAAGTTGCTAGTAGTTTGTTGCTGCTGCCTTTTCAATGCTTATGTGTATAAAAGTAATGCTAATTACATGGTTATCTGCTTTTTTGGCACTATTTCTGCTGTAGAATGTAAAATGATTGTTTCCTGAACTGGCTTGTCTTATGAGAAAGAGGGGCTTTTGTGAAGAAACAAGTATTGGCATGGTAGATTTGACTTAATTGCAAGTTATTGTTTCTGTTAACTTTGTAGGTGAGCTTGTCCAAATCTCTCAGAGATACTACAAGTAGACTGGCAGAGTTGGGATGGCTACATAATAAAATAAGAAAATACACAGACCAGAGAAGCTTGGATCGTGCGTTTGGACTTGTGGGACAGGTAGGTCAGCTAAAAAATTGTAGCAAGGTCAATATTTTGGTCTTGTTTCCCTTAGAAACTGCTGAGTAAATGCAGTACTAGAATGATGCGTCAACTTTGGAGCTTGGATCATTCATCCCTTGATTTACTCCTTTCATGGATTGCTACTTTTGGTATGGGTCATGGTCTGAAGGCAAAGGAAAGGCATGGGCTCATGCTGGTCATAAGAAGGAGTTGTCCCTGTCATTTGTAGCTGTAAAGTCTCATGCATAGATTTCTTTTCTTAATCTCCTTTTTTTTAAAAAAATTTTTTTTTAAGTACTCATGCATGTTTATAAACAAAAATATTGCTTAAATGGGATGGTAGCATCCCTGAGCTAATTGATCACCAATTCAGTTGTTAGTGACCTATGCAGGAGACACTCTTGTCAGCTAATGTTGATGTTTGTGTGTTAATACTGCAGTAACTTAGATAAAATGCAAATACCCCGTTATCTTCTGCCCTTTCTTTTGAATACAGCATCAAAAAATATTAATTTTTGTTTTTATAGGTTTCATCATCATGATTTGTAGTCTACAGTAACTTCACAGCTGCTGTAATACCCAAAACCACATTTACTGCTAAGGCATTCCCGTTTCCTCTCACTTGCTCCCTCTGTAAAACTGGATATTATCCCTTCTGAGTCGACAGAAATGTTATCCTTGCCTCTAGCCATAACATCCTACCTAATCTGCCAAGAAATTGAAGTGCTTCTCCCTTCAATCTAATTTTTCTTAAGAGGTCAGTAGAGACACTGTAGTGCTTCCTACTTTTCTAATGTTTTATTCTGTTCCCTTCTGTCTCTTATTCTACATAACCCTTTTAGTTACACATAAATAATAATTTTTCTAGTGATCCAATGCTGATTTCCATGTTTTATATAGTAGTGCTACTGTATATGCATTTTCTTCAGACTCTCCCCCTTATATCTGGGTGAAGTTTCTTATACTTTATCTAGTAGCTTCCTGCTTATGCTTATTTTTACTGTCTCTGGCTTTAACCTTCAAGTTTACAGCAAGGGGAGAACTTTAATTCTTCAGTGAATTTAAATGTGCAGTATCTTAGCTACCATATGCAGGTTTCAGATCCTGTGCAGAGGGCTGTGCAGTTAGCTAGCTGAATCTGCATAGCTCTAATGCTGTTAATTTTGCTTGAGGCAAGCACATATATATATTTCTAGGACATAAGCGTACAAATAAAAACATATGTTCTACTCCTGCTGTCAGTATCTGCGCAAAAAGTATATACCATTGCTCTTTATGGCTTTTATAGCTGACAATTTCAGGTGCTGCACATTGTGCATTAAGAATTTAGCACAAGAATATATTGTGCGTTCTAAAGCATCTCTTGCCTAATGTTTTAAAAGAATGCTTGTGTAAACCCCTGTTTAAACCACGTGTAGGATAAAATGTCTGTCACCTCTTTTATTATGATGCTGGTGGCTGTTTTTATCATGCAAAATGTCAGGTATTGACAATTATTAGGAGTAGAGATATAACAATATACTACACTTTAACATTATATTCTTCTACCTTTGCTGCTTAGTATCTAAGTTCTACTTTGTCCTCAGAAAGCAAAAAGAATTATCAGCAATGAAATATAACTTGCCTTACATTTTGACATTTTTCCCATTTAAATCTAGTTGAGGTAGTGGGCATTTTAATTTTTTTCTCTTGAACAAGCATTCTGTTTTCTTACTGAATTCTCTTTTGCTGTAGACCAAAGCAGAATTCTAGGATAATGTCCAGTTTTCCATAACAGTTTGGGAAACAAAAATCTGTAGTTTGTGATGCAGGAATTGGCACTGGATGTAAATTTTAACTTCTAAAGGCTTCTCTGAAAAGTTGATGGCCAGTTAGATCCTAAATCCTTTTGGCTACTGAAGTCAGTGATTACTGTTCTCACTTTTTGAGTAGATGTATAGTGCCTTTGAATGTTTTCTTGAAGGCTCTACTCTGCCCTCTATCTTGGCAAGTGCTACTTTAATAGGTTCAAAAATGTACTGAAGAAGCAAGTGAGAAGAAATGAAAAGTGGAGTTACAACTAAGGGGATTTCTTTTTGCCCTTCAGTATCCCCTGGAATAAAGTGAATTTCAAATTTCTTTCTAATTTATAACATTGAGTTGAAGAAAGGAACTGTCTTTCCTTGTAAAGGATACAATGGCAAGATTAATGATTTTTTTTTTTTTTTTTTTTTAGGCTTCTTAGCCTCTTAGCAGGAAAAAAGATTTATATTCTCCTTGTGCTTGTAGTAATGATTTCTCCCTTCTACACACTCTAGTGAATAAATATTTTACTTTAAGCTCTTGGGTTCTTTTTGTGAGGTTTTCCTCATTTTTTCCAAATTATTTTGACTGTGATGATTTTTAAAAGGGGTTGAGAGGAGTGTCCTGGGGAATTTCCTATTTAAAAAAAGTCCATTAAAATAGATATCAAAATCATTAGCTGAGAATTAGGTAAGAAATTGGTTCTGAAGAATTTGTGTGTGTGCACAGAAATACCCTTCAAAAACCAAAAAAATTTTCAAAACCCCCAAAAGTGCTTAAAGTCCAAAATTTTCAAATTTTCAACTCAGTCAGAATTAATGAGCCATATTTTTAATTCGGTTTTAGAAAATGTTTTGCAGGATTTTTTTTTTTTTTTTTTTTTTTTTTTTTTTTTTGAGTCTGTGTGTTAGGTTAAGATTATTACAAAAACAAAGCAAAACCCCAGGACCCCAAACTGTGGAAAACTATCTGTTACTAACCAAGTATTCTTTCAGGAATTATTTTTAAAATAACCCAACATAGCTGTGCTTAGAATTGTTTTATGAAGAATTTTTGGTTTAGTTCAGGCCTGTTAACTTCTGCACATTTTACAGATTTCTTAGGATATACTTAGTGTTATTCATTTGTTCCACGTTAAGTGAAGAATCATATATGACTGTCAATTGATAAAAGGCCAGAGATTTAGAGTACTTGATCCAGCAGCACTTACTGGGAGTATTCTTTTGAGCATTGTGTTTTTTTGTTTGTGTCATATAGTCTATACTGTAAATATAATGATGGTTGCCTGACTTCTGTGTTCTGTTATTAGAGGCCTTCCTGAAATTGAAACTCTTATTACTTTACTACATGCTGTATGTTACATAATTATTAAAGAAAATTTATTCTGGGTCATGTTATGATTTGCACATCCCTGTGGTAATTAATAATGTCTTTATTGAGGTGATACATCTATTTGGAGAGTTATGCTTATCATAGTTTGTTGATAGAATTAAGACAGCAAGAAACAGAAAGTCACTTGACAGTGTGTATATATTCTTAGAAAAGAATCTCTTTTCATCAGCGCATCTCTTAGGGAAGCACTTATACGTTGGCCAGTTTTCTAAGAGTTGGCTTTTGTGCTGAAACTTGTAGCTTGATTCCTCTTAGGAAATTTCTAATTACCTTCACAGTGTTGTGATAGAATAAAAGTTATTCTAGATTAAACCAGAAAGATTTCTCCTGATTTTTTTTTCTTTTTTCTTTTTCTCTTATTTCTCTTACAGAGTTTTTGTGCAGCCTTACATCAGGAACTTAAAGAATACTACCGACTTCTGTCTGTTTTACATTCTCAGGTAAGTTAAGTGGTTCTTGTTTAACTTTCTTATTTTGCTTTACATTATCTGAGTATCACCTAAAAGGTATACCTAGGTATCCCATTAGAAAGGGAAGGATGTACAGCAATTTCTACTGACAGTGGACACAATTCTCTAACCTGTACATTTCTTACTCTTTGGATGTATGTTCCAATGAATATTTTTCTCTTAGAAATTCACTGTTATTTGATGTATTACCTAAGCAAGGGATATAATGTGTATTTCTAAGCCTCTGTCCCTTTTTTGCATCCTTTTTGTCAGTTTCATCTTGTGTGATATCTTTATCATTCAAATCCTAAACAGCATAATATATCTTTGAAGGGAGAAAAAAAAAATCTTTCTGTATTTCAAGCAATGCATGGTTCAGCGGCTAGTAACAACAGTTCGAACTTTTTGTTCTGTCTGGGGCAGTTTGTGCATTTTCCTTGTAGCTTCCATTGTATTGAGAGAGTAAGATGTTTCAGTGTGTTTTTTCTGTGATGTATAGACCAGCTCAGTGCTGATAATGTTGCAGTTTGTCCACAAGTATTTATAGGTATGTGCACCTAGATGCTAGCTCTAAAATAAAAATTAAATAATTTTTTTTTTCTTCTGCTTACTTTTTTTTTATATGGGACTTTCAAGGAGTTCATTATTTGTAATTGAGAAAAATTTATTCTGAGAATTGACCTAAAGTTAAATTAAAATGCCATTTAAAATTCATTCAAAAAAATCTGTAGTTTAAGTCATAGGTTTCTGTAACATTTTCAAAGCATCTATTCCTTTTGACTCACTTGCAGTTCTTTAACACTCTTGACTTTTGGAATGCCTGTCATACGTGGTTTTCGCTTGGTTTTCCTGGCTACTATCCAGTTACTCTTTTTGTAATTATTTCCTGCTCTGTCCAAAATACGTTTGCTCTCTTGGTTTGCTGGAGCTTTGATTTATTCTAACTTCTAAAACTTCTTGACCATGAAAATATTTATGACTTCTTTGAAATGCAGCTTCCTCTTACCTTTTCTGTTCCACTAAACCTTCCAAAAGAAGAGATGAGTCTGGTGGGAGGGGAAGCATGTAAGGGGAAAACGAAAGGAAAGTTCTGGCATCGCCTGTTTTCAAACTGCATTTGCCTTTGTGGTGGGTTGACCCTGGCCGGTAGCCAAACACCCATCCAGCCTCTCGCTCACGTCTGTCTCTTGAGGAACGGGGAGGAAATAGAAGGAAGGCAAAAAGACAAGTAAATCAAGTTAGTGACAGTTTAATAGGGAAAGCAAAAGCTGTGCGTGCAAGAAAAGCAAAGTAAGGAATTCATTCACTACTTGCCATCAGCAGGCAGATATCCAGCCACTTCCTGGCAAGCAGAGCCTCAGCACACTGAACACTTGCTTGGGAAGACAAGCTCCATCACCACAAATGTCCTCCCTTCCTTCTCCTTTCCCTGAGCTTTTCTTTCCAGGGAAACCTTTTTGTCCTCCATATGTTTGGAAATGGTTTCCAGGATTAGTTGCTCTGTCAGCATCCCAGGGAATGAGGTGAGTCTCAGTGGTGTGTAGTTCTATGTATCCTCCTTGAAGAGAGGAGTAATATTTGCTTTTTCTCAGTCATCAGGAACCTTCTCTGATTGCTATGATGTTGCAAAGATAATCAAGAGTGGCCTTGCAGTGACATTGGCCAGCTCCCTCAATACTCATGGATGCATTCCATCAGGTTTCATAGACTTAAGTATACCTGGTTTGTTTAATGTTCCCTTACTTGATCCTTCTCCACTTGGAGTAAGTCTTCCTTGTTCCAGACTTCCCCTCTGATCTCAGGTGACATCTGGTATTCCCAGTGGCAAATCTCACCAAAAAAACAAGGCGTAGAAGGCATGAAGTACCTCAGCCTTTTCCATTTTTCCTGTCACCACTTTCCTAGCACCATTCAGTCGTTGGACACACATTTTTCCCAGTCTTCCTTTTACTGTTTTTTTTTGCTGCTTTTCATGTTCCTTGCCAGATTCATCTCCAGTGTTAGAGTTCATGAGTGTATTGAGCACGTTAATTAAATGCGTTCTGGTAGAGAATGGTCAATACAGTGTCTGTAATGTAAAGTTTTGCTGCACTAGCAGACTGGAGTTTCTGGGGATGTCTCTCAGCACCTGACTGAAGGCGATCCCAGAGGCATGTTATGTTTGGATTTTCAAGAAGCCCTGGCAAGATTCCTCCCCAAAGGCTGTGAAAGAAAGGAAGGAGATCCAGCAGTGGAGAATAGATTCTCTTGTGACTTGAAGGCTGGGAAGCACAAGGTCACACTGCAGGATGGAGAAGGGTCAGTAGTGTGCACCAAAGATAGGTGCTGGCACTGGTTTTAGTTGATGTTGATGATCTGGAGAAGGTAAGGTAGAGTGAAATTTCCCAGTCTGTCGGTGAAAGCTTGCTAGCATTGGTACTCTGGATGCTCTGCCCATGGCAAAGAGCAGCACGAAACAGTGTGTGAGCAAATTGGTGCTGGAGAGCCTCAGTGTGGGAAGTACAAGGTCTTTTATGTGGAAGAAACCTAATCTAATGCATGCTTCCTCAGTGCTGGACTTGGCATCAGCAGGCCCAGGTTGGTGGAAAAACCTTGGTGACCTCACAGGTGGTTGTCTGCACTGCTAGACTTGGCACTCTGAAATTAGCAGGAGGTTGGTATAAAACAGAGTAGCCAACTTGCAAAATTTGTTTCCCGAGGATGTTATGGCAAAAGGGAGTACCAACAGGTTGGAAAAGGGATTATACACATTCCTGGAAGACAGATCTGTAAACTGCTATTAGAAGGGCTGAGCCAGGATGCATCCTCTGATGTCCTGAACACTGCAACTGGGCTGCAAGGAGACTAAGGGGGACGGACTGCAGAGAGGGGTCAGCTTTGCGTGCTGCTCTTGTACAGTGCTTCCTTTTGTCATTATTGGAGATAGAGCAGTAGTTCATCTAGCCAGCATTCTGACAGAGGATGGCATTCCTTATGTTCATAATTGATGGAGCAGAAATCTTTAAGAAAGAAATCAGCATTCTCAAGACTTTTGCCAGATTATCCCAGAGGTGAGCTTGGTGACTTGTCAATTTTATTTTCAAAAGTGACAGAAAAAAAAAATATCCACTTTTTTGAAAGACACTTTCTTTACAAAACCGTACATTTCAGTTACTTGAAAACATGTAGAAAATTGTGTCTTGGAATTAAGTGCATGCCGCATTCCTGTATTCAGCAGCTCATACAGGCTGCCAGCTTAGGAGTTGTTAGCTGCTGTTCCAGTTAGCAGTTCAAGCATAGCAGTACATAAGAATCTCATCAAAGGGTTCTGTACTGTCTTTCTCTATGTAACTTTACATTATGTCTTCACAGCTTCCCCCAAACGTGTTTCTGCCTCTGAAAGAGTTGTCCTGAGTGTACTGTGTACTATTCCATAAGCTTTTCAGGTCTTTTCCTTGCAGACTGTTTTCATGTTGTCAGCCCATTTAAAAATCCACTTCCATGATGAAGATGTATCATCTCTTCCCTAAAGACAAAGGGTGGTTCTTGCTCATATATCTCTCTTATTGCCAATTTCCAAACAAAACAAAACAAAAAGAACATGGACCCAGGAGCATCCAGAAGCTAATCTGGCTTTAAGGCTGAGCTTAATGTGGATGACAATAGTCTTAAACTTAACTGATACATAGTATTTGGCCAAAAATGTGCTAGATGCAGAAGCACAGAGTGGATTGGTTGCCCATACAGGAAACAGCATCTTTTTCTAAGAGTTTATCTGCTTGGACTGTTCTAGGAACTTGCTTCTATATTCTTATGTTGTGTTCTTGTCCTGCTTACACCATCTGTACGTGTGTGAGATGTGCATTTGCATCTGAGCTGCAAATATTTGGCTTTCATTTCCCGTGGTGTTGGAAGATTTGTGGTAGTCACATTGTAACAGATTTTTCTTATAATAGCTTTTAATTTTTTTTTTTTCCAATGGTAGCAATTCCTTAAACTCACTATAGAGCTAACTTAAGTTCTGATGGCTTCTGGAGGAAGATATTGAACAGAACTTGTCCCATGTTCAACTAAAATAAGCTGGCTTTGCAGTAATAAGAATTTTACCTCCTACACCCTTCCTTTCCTTTAGATGTTTTTCTTACTCTTTTCTGAGCATCTCTTTGGCCAGTATTTGCTGTCTTTCAGGATCTCTGCTCTCTTTTCCTTAGCTCTTCTTTTGTGAATAACTATCTATCACCTTGCTTGCTTTAACTTTCTTGGCCTTTGTGCTCTGTCTGCCCTATTACACTTCCACTTGTCTCTGTCTTTTCATCTGCGCTTGATTCTCTATTTCCACTTGTGTGGCTCTTGGATTTTGGCCCAATAATTTAATGAGAGAACATATAATACTGGGTATTTCAAGTGTATTAGTAAAAATCTAACTTCAGAACTAAAACTATGAAACAACAGTTCTGCTTCAGTTTTGCTGGTTTTGTTCCTTGATATGTCTTTCTGTTTCTGATTTGATCAGTTGCAATTGGAAGATGATCAGGGCGTGAATTTGGGACTTGAGAGCAGTTTAACACTTCGCCGTCTTCTAGTCTGGACATATGATCCTAAAATAAGGTTAAAAACCCTTGCAGCACTCGTTGATCACTGTCAAGGTCTGTTTAACATTAATTTAATATTTCTGGGGAAGTTGTGTAACTCTGAGTAGTTGTGCATGCCAAAGGTGGATATCAATAATATTAGTTATGTTTTTTTAGAAAATTTAAAGTAGCTAATCCAGAGGATTCTCTCTCTCCCTTTTAGTTTAGGCAAAAAACTGACAAATTATACTGCTGGTTTGATATACTTAGACTTTTTCGCCTTTTTTTCAAACTAGAACATGCTTGAGAAATCCTTCAAATTTTAAGTACGCACTTTTCATGCTGTTTTCAATTATTCAATGTTAGTCATCTTTCAGAGAATGTTACACTGTTAAAAAACCCACTAATACACTATGAAATGGTTGGCTTAGTCTCTTCACCATGTATGAGTATTATGCTATTCCTCTATACATGATGGCATAAAGCAGTCATTTGCAACTTCTCTGCAGATTCATTTGAAACCTTGAAACTTTACAAATCTGCAAATAGTGTGTGGCTGTGCTGTCAATCCACCAGAAAATGCTGAGGAGTGGTGGTGGAGCTGACCAAAATTTTTGCCCAGTAGCTGACCCATAGGCTATGCTTCTCCCTGAGGGTACTTTCAGCTTTTCTGTCTTTGAAAATAAATGGAGATTGTGACCCTTTGGAAAAAGCATCTTAACCAAAAAAGCTTACAACATCTGTTTTACCTTGATTTTTGAATTGGTAACAATTTTAGAAAAAAAAGTGGGCTTTACTTTTAAGACATTCATCAAAATTTTGAATGCTACAGCCTGTGCTGCAAGGAACCTTTAAGATGTGCAGCATAATGGCAAAACAAATACTAGTTCTATTTTATTTTTTTAACAACCTCTTACCTTTCAATTGCAAGAAGACTGGAGGTATTACCTAAAGGAGCTCTGGGGGGAACTATAACCAAGAAGCAGGAAAGATGTGTTTGTGTGTACGTATGCACACAGAACAGCTGAGAGAGAGTCAAGTACAGGAGAGAAGGAAAACATACTAAGGCTCCTTTAATGCTCTTCTGGTGGGGGCGGTGGGGAAGAAAAGAAGCATAAAGTCAACCTTTGTGTGTGATCTGATGCCTTGAAATTTGCATTCCTCCAAGCTACCATAAAATAGACAGAATATGGTGTCAGAGAACTGTGCTTAATGCTTCAGTGAGATTAATGACTCATGCCTAGGAGTTCCCCGTCAACGTTAAAAAAATATACTTTTGCTACATTTTAGAATTGCTGTTCAGCAAGCTCTGAGTGACATATGACTTGCTAAAATCAATGGCTGCTGAATTAAAGTGTGGTGTGTATGTTTTTTCCTTCATATGTTTCTGTTCCTCTCCCCTATGATCTTACAGGGAGAAAAGGTGGTGAACTAGCCTCAGCAGTTCATGCCTATACTAAAACAGGAGATCCCTACATGAGATCTCTGGTTCAACACATTCTTGGCCTAGTATCCCATCCTGTACTGAATTTCCTTTATCGCTGGATTTATGATGGAGAGCTGGAGGATACATACCATGAGGTAATGTATGTGATACAATAAATATTTTTTTCTCTGTTCGTTTGCTTTGTGGGAGTATAATCTGTGGGAAGCTTAGAGGAGAATTTGAAAAGTAGACTGTGATGGAAATGTATAACATATGAGTAAGTAACATATACAATAACAACATGAAATGTGACACTCTGCATGGATTCAGTCAGTGTGATATTTGGAGGTTGCAATGATGCAGTATGTTGTCTTCAATGAATCATATCCTGGGTCTGTTTTAATAGAGGCAGAATGGACTAGCAATAGATGCTTGCTTCTGAAGAGAGGCAAAGTCATCTCTCTTTTCTTGCTTAGTGTAACAATAGTAATGTATGCAGAGTTCTTTGTAACTGTTTAGAATGCAAGCATTGTATTTGGAATAGAATACTCTACTCTGACTACCCACTCTTATCCTCAGCTTCATAAATAACTTCAGTTTGTCAAATTGGGTAGAAGAGGTTTATGGTTCCAGAGTTCCTCTAGAAACTCTACAGAGTTATTTGTTCTGACTTCTGTAACAGCAAGTTCTAGTAACTGTCCTTTTTCTTCTTGGAAATGTTTTTATGCCTTTTTAAGCTCTCCCAACTCTTTTTCCTGTCTCCAATCAGTACAGTCTTGTTAAAGTGACATTTTTTTGGTTCCAAGAAGCCAAAGAATCATTTTTTAAAATGAATTGAGCACTTCTGAGACACATATGAGTAACTATTTGAGCATGAAATATGCTGTCTGATTTCTGAAACTGTCCATCTGGGTCAAAATTAAAATGAGTACCAATATTGCCCACAGCTGATCTTCAAGCTCAGCATTAGGAGACTTGTGTGAAATGTCTATGAATCTTTATGGCTAGAAGTGTAAAATAGACTTTACTTTTTTTCCCAGCTACTCCTCAGACATGTGACGTGTTGTCTTTTTTGGTTTTTATATCATTCATTAGCTTTCAACTTTTTGTTTAAAAATTTATGTGGGCACTGTAAGAGCTTTCTTAATACTGAAAATCACTGTTGGATGTGGTATACTGAAAGCTACAATTTTCATACCATAGACACAGTTTTTGAACAAAAGACAATTGGCTGTTCTTGGTGGAAATGGTATTTGGAGGCAGTGAAAAAAGTTCTTGTTTAAAAAAATCAGTATCTTGTTTTGACAGGATGGGGAGAGAATCAATCCACAAGTCACTTTAACAAAAGTAATCCTGTAATTTTATTTTCTTACAAATGAAAGTATTTTCTTGCATGGAGTTGAGAGGCCTTAGCATTTGATGACCAGTTCAATTGCAGGGATTTCTTGGTTTTGGGGGTTTCTTTTTGTTTTGTTTTGGTTTTTTTTGTTTTCTGCAATTCTGCATCTGTTAAAATAGGAGGAAATCCAAAGGGACTTGAGTAAAAATAGAATCAGTAAAACAAAAGCATATTATACTTATATTCTGAACTTTATCTTCTACCCTAACTGTGTTACAAATTGCTGGAAAATGCTATATGCTTCTGTATGTCGTAGCGGATGTTTTACAGATAGTACAGTTTACCCTGAGGTAGTCAAGGTTTCATAATGTACAGAAGAGATTAAGTTATGTGAGCTCTTTAACTTTTTCTTCAGCGTTCATATTGGTCAACATACAATTTACATATCAATTGGCAGGACAACTCTGCATGTTAGCTAGGAAAAAATTTTTTTTTCTTTTTTAGTTAAAAGCATAATTCAGAATATTTTTACAGTTTTCTAAATACTGAAATGAAATGCTAGGGGACAGAGTTTACATTAGTCTTTTGGTTTTAATATTTATTTCAATCTACAGTTTTTTGTAGCTTCAGATCCTACAGTTAAAACTGATCGGTTGTGGCATGACAAATACACTTTGAGGAAATCAATGATCCCTTCTTTTATTACAATGGAGCAATCAAAAAAGGTAGGAATTCAAAAATTAATCTTCTGATGATTTGTTTGCCCTATCCTGCTGTTCAGACTTCCATTAAGAAAATAGAGACCAAATTTAACAATAAATAATCCTCTTAAGAATTTTATAGTTGTTTGCTGAGGAAGACTATAAGACTGTTTCTCCTTTCCATTGTCTAACTGATAAACTTTGTTTAAGGAGATCTCAAGGGGGGAAAAGAAGTTTGTGTTTAAAACCTTTCTGTGTTAGCATTGAAATTCTGGATTGCTGTGGTTGGGATTGTGAAGCTAAGAGCACACAGGGATGACAAAATATCCTGTTGTCCTGGTGGTGTGGATGGCTTTTTGGTTTGGTGTTTTTTTTTCTTATCTGCAAATCACTTGAAAAAAATATATCCTTTTTTGTTCAGGTCCTCCTAATAGGAAAATCCATAAACTTTTTGCATCAAGTTTGTCATGACCAAACTCCATCCACGAAGATGATTGCTGTGGCAAAATCTGCAGAGTCTTCAAAAGATGGTAGAGTATTCAATATTTGAACTGAGCTCTGTACAGTATGTAGTTAGACTGTAAACTGACATTTTGGATAGTGGGGTGGAAAGGAGTACAAAAGTCTCAACTGACCTAAAATAAAGGTATTTTAATGGATACTTGCATTTTACAAAAGATGTATGAAGATGCATATGTGCAATTTTCTTAATTTGATAGGTTTGCTGGATGGTTGTTAATGTACTGGATTTCTGAATGAAACCATTCAGAAACCAGTCTGCCTTCAGCTGACTTTTGTTGAAAGGGCTGGGGTGGGGGCAGGGATATTCTGGAGTGCTGCGGTAAGAATTTAGTACTTGTGCCTCCTCATCAAATATACTTCATCATACAATTCCATAATAATACTGAATTAATTCTGTGATTTAAAAAATAATAAATAATCAATTAATTGTAAATAAGAGAATGGGCAGTAAAAACAGGCAGGACAGAAGCCTTTCTCTAAAGGCACTTTACCACTGTAATACGTCTGAAGAAAATTGAGTATATGGAAGGTTAATAAAATTATTTTTGAAGATTACTTAAAATTGGGGTTGCCAGCTGTTGAACATTAAACCAAAATTTAACTATCAGAATTCCTTCAGGTTATTTCTTTCTATTTAAGTGATTTCAGTTTTAATGACTGAGAATTTATATACCATTTGCGTTTATTCTTTGGTGGCATATTCTTTGCAATAAAATTAACATTGTTATGATGAAAGATAGCAAATAAACTTCTAAAACAAGGAGACTTTATGCGTAAATACTAAGCAAAGAAGGTAAGGTAATGCATAGGATGCTGCTACATCTGGGAGAAAGGACAACGTGCTTTCTTCTAGTGAAGGTGATAGTTTACTACTATAACTTTTTTAGAACTCATTTAATATACCAAAGAGAGTCTAATTGTTAAGATGTAGATCACTGGGTGTCGTGGTTTAACCCCAGCCAGCAACTAAGCAGCATGCAGCCGCTCACTCACTTCCCCCCCTCTCCCGCCCCAGTGGGATGGGGAAGAAAATTGGGAGAAGAAGTAAAGCTCTTGGGTTGAGATAAGAGTGGTTTAATAGAACAGAAAAGAAGAAATTAATAATGATAACACTAATAAAATGACAGCAGTAATAATAAAAGGATTGGAATATACAAATGATGCAGAGTGCAATTGCTCACCACCCGCTGATCGACGCCCAGTTAATCCCCAAGTGGCGATTTCGCCGCCCCCACTCCCCCCAGTTTATATACTGGGCATGACATCACATGGTATGGAATACCCAGTTGGCCACTTTGGGTCAGCTGCCCTGACTGTGTCCTGTGCCAGCTTCTTGTGCCCCTCCAGCTTTCTCGCTTGCTGGGCGTGAGAAGCTGAAAAATCCTTGACTTTAGTCTAAACACTACTTAGCAACAACTAGACACATCAGTGTTACCAACATTCTTCTCATACTGAACTCAAAACATAGCACTGTACCAGCTACTGGGAAGACAGTTAACTCTATCCCAGCTGAAACCAGGACAGGGATAATTTCTCTGATGCTATTTGGTACGTAGTTTCTAGAAGTATAATGATGTCCTACTAGTATATCCAGCTTTTGCCAAGAGAATAATTATCTAAGCATTTGTTTTTCTGTCAAGTTCTTTACTTAGTTTTCTAAGAACATCCTTCTTTGCACTTTTTGATATCTTGTACAATATCTTTTCTGTTATTCCTGTACTCAAAGATAACTTTATTATGTATAACTTTGAAGCTTAGTTTTGTGGGATTGTCTCTTTTTTTTTTTTTTTCCCCTCTCCCTCCAGATTAACCTTGGATTAGTTTTTATATTAACTCTTCACAGCGTGGACTTTCAGCATGAGTACCTCCATGGAAGATGTTCTAATAATAAAATCCCATTCATGTCTGCAAGAATATTTAATCTAATAATGTGATTTGTGTACCATGCGCAGTGCTTGCCTAGTCAAAGATGCGCTTAAAGTGCAGAGAGGGATCAGGGCTAAGTGAGTAATAGCTGTAAATGCGTTTGAACCATCATCTTGCCAGCTACTCCAGAAAAAGGCAAAAACATTCTTTGGCTACACTACTTTCACCACTTTACACAGTGTTTATGGCCATGCTTTTCCAATATTTTTTTTAATTTGCACTCGTTTCTCTCTCCTTGATTGAATGGATGATCTGCACAAATTCCCTATTATGTAGGAGATGAGAGCTTCAAAGCAAGTACATTATCTTAAGTGCTGAGAATACCTGTTTCAAGCAGAAGTGTAGTTTTAGAAACGGATGTTATCCACTATATCTGCCATGTGCTGAAGGCATGCTGAGCTTATAATCTGCAGCCAAATACCTCATAGTATTGCACTGCCTTAATTCTGCACAAAACTGCATTTGTATTTAGGGCATTTTACCCATTCAATCCAGAAAGAACATTCTGTGTCAGTGATGTTGGAAATGTATCCTGTCGTCCTTGTTTGTGCCATCTGACAACATCCTGAGAGTCCCTTCAGATAATGACTTATAATAAGATGATGGAAAGCTAGGATGCCAGCCTGAATTCTGGATGCTTTTTCTCATTTTAAATCTGAACATTTCATGAGTTTGGCTGTATTTTTTTTATTTCTTTAATTTGCTTTGGAACCTTAACTCTCGTGTTTCCCCAGTTTCCTTTTGATGCTGAAGTAATCATGATGTAAAAAACTGTCTGAACATGTATTAAAATGGGAAGTCAGAGATGAAGGCACAGGCGAACTAGGCAATTCCCTGCTTCCTGTGGGGTTTACCTGTGCCTTAAGCCAGTCCTAGGCCCAACCTCTGTGTCCAGTAGCTGAAGGTATTAGCTCATAACTCTTTTTGGGTTGGCTTGTTCCCTCTTCTGCTTGCCCATTAGGCTTGCAGCATCTTGTGGAAAGACACTTGCACGAACAGATCATTGGGGTGTTGTAACTTGCCGTGTTCTGTCTGTGAAACACCTCTTTTAGCTTCTTTTTCCCCGTCTGGAAGTTCTTCCTTCTTCCTCTAAAGCCAGCAGTGAAGCCATGTGGCAGATCAGATGGCTGGTACCACTACGTGTGCAAGCAGCCACACTTGAACCCATCTTTTGAAGATAGCAGTGAAGAGGACAGGATCTGCTGATGGGGAAAGACTAGATGAAAGTCAGAATTGACTGGACGTTCTCACTGCCCTGTTGCCCTGTACTAGTGAGACAAGTGCATTTGCACAAACTGACATTTTTCCATTTTTCCCAGCAGTGGGAACGCTGGTGTGTGCTTCCTTACCTGAGCAATGCAAGAATTGCTTTGTCAGATCACACTAGATCTCTGCCTTGACCAGAGTGAGCAGAGACCTTGGTGAGCTGTCTCTCCTGGTTTGCTGTCAGTGACTGGAAAGGGGACTTTGAGGATTCCTTACTACAGGCTGTATTAATTCTCACATCTCCTAAGCTTGATGCATGTTACTTGACTAAGTAGTATTCTCCTAGTGTAGGGATTTTGAGCACAGCAATGTGTTATACAAGTGTCATCTCTTTAACATCTCTGCATATGCTTGCACTTCTGGTGTCTTATGGAGAGCTTCACAGGTTACTGAATGAGAGTTTGGAAACTTCAGGGAATGTCATTGAACCAGACATTGTGAGGTTTCCCTCATTAAAGAGTGAATTCTTTATTAGAACCACTGTTTATTTCTTCAATTTAAAAGCATTTTATTAATTGAGGCTGAATCTCATCAGAACAACATGAAACTTGGTTTTAATTTTTCCTGTCTGCAGTGCATGTTGAAACTCATCCTAGAGCTGGCAGTGCACTGTCTTACACTACTTTGGTACCTGGATCTTCATTTTTTACCTTTAGAACAATAGTTGTGTAGTTAAAAATTATTCGAAGTGGGAGCATGTCCTTTAATGCTGAGGAAGGTCTGAATCTTACGACAGTTGGCAGTCCAGTTTTTGGAGTTTTGTTCCATGTTGCCTCAAGAGGCCACAGTTCTTGTTATCTCCTAACAGCCTCATTGCAGTCCCTTTCTTAATAAGCTTGTAGTTGTAGAACAGAATGAAATATGCTTCCTACTAAAGGGCAGTGTCCTACTTTCTGCCTCCAAATTGCCATGCACTTAAGGTGGAGAAGAAAACATTGGGTTGCTGGCTGTCCCTCAGATAACACAAGCATACTCCCTCCTCTCTCATTCTGATTTATATGTGGGAACTCTTCTGTTGAATGTTCTGACTGATTCTTAGATTTCTTTCCCCCATCCCTCCCACCCCACCCTTAGAAGTGACTTCTGATTTAGATCCCCCCACCCCCTCAACAAAGCTTTCTCCTCAACTCTGAGCTTTTAGATCTCCTTCAAATTATTTGATTCTGTAAATTGCAGTATTTCAGCAAGCTACAAAAACCAAAATCACTTTCTGTGTAAAAGTGATGAAATAATATGAGCTCGTATTGGAAAGTACAAGTTGGGCACAGATTAAAAGGAGTAATGTTGAAGTATGGGCTGCTTTAGACTTGTTTGCACTTTGGCTATGTCAAATGTATAATATAGTGGATCAGAATAAATAGCAATTTCTCTGCTTCTGTGTTTCAATTCCGAAGCTTCTTTGCCTCAGTTTTGGAAAAATAGTAATTAAATTTTAACTTTTTTTTTTTAGCTGCTGATTTGTTCACAGATCTGGAAAATGCATTTCAAGAGAAAATTGATGCAGCTTATTTTGAGACCAGCAAATACCTGCTGGATGTTCTCAATAAGAAGTACAATTTACTGGAACACATGCAGGCCATGAGGCGCTACTTACTACTTGGTCAAGGAGACTTTATCAGGCATTTAATGGACTTGCTCAAGTAAGAGAGTAGGAGGGGTAACTATGTTGAATTTCTGAAGCTTGCAAATGTGCATGATGAGAACAGAAACTGTTTTGCTTTTGGAGGGGGACCCTTTAAGAATCTTACTACTCAAATGTTTAATTGAACAACTTTTAAATTCTATTTTGGGTTTAATTTCTTGACCCTGAGGCTTAAAATTTGTTCTTCCTTTTTGGTAGGAAGTACATACAGGAGCATTTCACAATGTCTTGAAAAGTTGCACTAAGATAGGTATCAGCCTCAAGGATGTTAGCACTTCTCTTGCTCCTGTCAGCAAGTTTAAGCAGAAAAGTTCTGTTGCTCCTGATGCCACTAGTTAGCATTGCTGTGAACGTTAGGCTTCTATATTTTGGAGGTGTTTCGTCCAAAACATTCTATCAAAACTCCTCAGTGCATTTTTCAAAAATTAATTGATGCCTCACCAGCCTCTATTTTAAGCGCTCAGGTGCACCCACAAGTATCATTTTCAGTTCTTAGTGTATTTGCAAGCTCACTGCTTTTACATGCTGGTGCTACTGATGAAACTCAGTCTATCAAAAATGTCCTTTACAAAGCCTTCCTTTGGTCTAGAAGGCAGGCTTTGTAATAGAGCTTCCATTAACTTGTTTGTAAATCAAAATCAACATTGTCTGGTGACGATTTGTACATGACCATGATTTTTTAAGTGAAAATTAGTGTGAACCAGAATAAGGTTGGTTTGCAGAGTCGGTATTACATTTGAGGTAGTAGTGAGGGGCTTTCCAGTCCTGATCATGGGGGAGAGGGGTAGTGCAAGGTGCTTGTTACTTGCATGTTGCAGCTCTTTGGAAAGTTTAAGTTAGGTAGAGGGGGTGGGTTTGTGCTTCTGCCAGCACTTCTAAGTCAGTGAGATGGTTATCAGTAAGTCTCTTAAAACTGAAATGAAATTATTGGTTTGATGTGTTAATGATGTAATCTGCCTCATTTTAGATATGAATGCAACTCAAATTACAGAATAGTTATGCTAGCAATCCTGGTAATTTCAAATTACTGGCATTAAATGAGGATAAAGTTACTCCTCATGCTGATGTTCAGGTGTATAGCTGCATATGAATAGACATATTCTGCTGAAATATTTTGCTCATTGATTTTCTTTGTGGTTGAGACTGAAAGAGTAATATGAGAGGTTTTGAAAGTCTGTCAGAAAAGTGTTTCACTGTGTGCTGCAGTTACTACCAAATTGCTGCTGCAGAATATCTTGGTAATATGCCATGACTGTTTGTTTCATAACCACCAGGCCAGAGCTTGCACGACCAGCTACAACCTTATACCAGCATAATCTAACTGGAATCCTTGAAACAGCGGTGAGGGCAACTAATGCCCAGTTTGATAATCCTGAGATTCTCAAACGATTGGATGTTCGACTTCTGGAGGTCTGTTGCATCATGGTGACTCTGACCTGAAACATACCTTATTTTGTGTGTGTATATGTGCAGACATCTACATAAAACAAAATTTTCATATGTTTATATAGTAAATACGCCCCCCCCCCCCCCCTTTCCGCTGAAGTCTACTTTGAATTATGTAAACCTCATTTAATAGGTCTTCCCTTCTTTTCCCATTTCCTGCCTATTGTCTATTTGTATTTCAAGCTGTGGGTTTACAGCTGTTTCACTGACAATACAAAGTTGAGATTTGGAGTCTAACAGTAGTTGATGCTGGTGGCCCTGATTTGAGGTTCTGCAAACAGCTCCTACTGCTGTTTCTCTTACAAGAATCTGGGGGGTAGTCTCTTTGTCACCAGTAGTTACAAAGAGTGAAGCAATGAAAGTGCGTTTCATGAAGGAGACCTCTGGTAAGAAACTTGAGTTAATGAGAGCGCTCCAGTCTGAGGTGGGAGTTAACTGATGAACTGTAGCATCTGAAATAAGTCTATACCTTAGGCTGACTCCTGCCTAAGAAGTTTTTCCTTCCTGTCATTTCCTTTACTAGCTCCAATGCAAAAACATTGACATTACGAACATCAACATTTGGGTGAGGTGAATCCCACCCTTGTGTCAAACTTCGATTCATTTTTGCTTAATCTACTACTTTCAACAAGGAACTCCTGTAACTCATATTGATGTGGGTGCTTGTTTCTTCATAGGCTGTGGAGAATGGAAGAGTAAGCAAGAGTTGGTCTTCAGCACTAGTATGCTCTGATTATACGCTGAAAGTAGCATATCTTTTTAATACAGGTATCTCCTGGGGACACTGGATGGGATGTCTTCAGCTTGGACTATCATGTTGATGGGCCGATAGCAACGGTAATGTCATATACTGCTGGCTGTGAATATGTCTTGGATACTGAATTGAGTTGCTAAATATTTTTTTTGAAATAACCTTTGTTTTGGAGTGTAAGATCAGAGGGGCTTTTTTTTGGCATCTAGGATGCACTGACTGTATAAACAGTTGAGCCAAAATCTCAGTTCTTATAACTTGACCGTGCGTGCTGAAAAGCTACATTTAAAACAATCATTACTGAAAATCAGTAATTAATTTGTTCCAGCAGAGATTTTAGCAAGTACTTAACTGGCGTGCTCCTCTTCCATTATTACTAGTCTGTAGCTGCTAATTTGGGATAATTTGCAAGGAACTGAAGAATGTATTTGAGGAGAACCTATTTGTATTGTCTAAATGAAATTTGATAGGTAGTGTTCATTAGAACTACTGAGAAAATAGCTACACTATTGATCATTTAGCCTCTATAAAAAACTTGTAAAGAACTTCTCATATGTAGTTCGAAAAGAGCGAAATGTTTAGGCTTTGCCATGTTCATCCCTTCTTACACTTCCTGTAGTGCCCTGTGCCTACTTGAATGTTAGGTAGCTCAGTTCAGCCCTTGAGGGAGGATCTTCCCAAAAGCTCTGGGGTTTCCAGGGATTTTGTTTTGGCAATGTTTACCAATAAACTGCATGGGTCAGATAAGATGGACTGTGAAGAGGTTCTTGGTCCTTCAGAACATTAGTGTATTAAATTTGTACTGATACCTTGTTTGTTTTGTAGGTATTTACGCGTGAGTGCATGAGCCACTATCTTAGAGTATTTAATTTCCTTTGGAGAGCGAAGCGAATGGAGTATATTCTTACTGATATATGGAAAGGGCACATGTGTAATGCAAAGCTTCTGAAAAGTATACCAGGTGAGAGAGGCCCAAATGGATGACTTACTTGTAAACTGGATTTAGATGACTGCATCTTATTTTAAACCGTGTGTTAAGAGGTGAAAAAAGTAGTCTGTTGGGACAGATGAATTTTATATTTTGTTGCTTCTCATGACTGACTGTTTAATGGTAGATGGTGATGAAGATAAAATAACATTATTGTAAATGGAAGTTTCCTGTTTGTTGTTTTACTTAATCCTTGGTTGTGAGTTTTTGTAGCAGTGGCCAAATGAAACATCCCATGTCTCTGGAAAAAGACGGTTACTCTTCCATCCCCTTTTACTCATCTTCCTTGATGCCTTCCTATCTGTACCCTGTGTCTTCCTCTTTCTTGTGCTGGAAGTAGTAAGTCTCACACGTACACACTCCTGAATTTACTAGTTTTACCTTCACTTATTCCCTGTGCTTTTGTTTAGCTAAGAATAGAAGAGGCTAAGAAGAGAAAGAGGTGTTTGAGAAGAAAGAGGAAGGCTCCTTAAGTGTAGTGGCTCTGGTGTATGTTTAATAGACTGGGACTTTTTGATCCTACTTCTCAGCTGAGAATATAGCCATATTTGTGAGCACCTGTACTGGCTCACTCTTGACTCTTACCTGTCTACATTTCTTTCAGTAAAAAATAGGTATTGAGGGTTACACTTCTTTGTGGCATAGTAATATTTACAAAAATTTATTTATGTTTTTATAAATAGGAACTGTTTGGTGGGTGGGCCACAGAAGTTTGCTGGGAAACAAGCTCTGTAAAGCATGCTCTAGTGCACAAGGCTGATCTCTGGAACTGTACAGGATGACTACATTTTCTTTCTGGTTCTGTGAGATAGGATTTTGTTCCCTTTGAGACTAGGGTGCAGTTAACAGATTTTATTCTCATCACCTGAGGGTCTTCAGGCTGGAGCTGTCTCCCATTGCTAGGGTTTTATTTGTTCCTGTGTTCTCAAGAGGAAGTTTGATTTTCTTCCTTTTTCCTTCCCTTTTTACCAACCCCCCACACCCCTTTGGGACTGCTTTCTTTGCCTTGGAGCAGTCTTCTGTAGACTGCAGTTGCTTGTCGCCTTTAGTTTTGGCTATATTTTAAGTAACGTAGACATTCAAAATGCTGGCCAAGCTGTTATAGCTATTGTGGGCAGAAGGAGCAGTGTTGTATTTCTCAGTTTGTGCCTCTGACAAAGGAGAGTATGTTTACAAAAACCTGTACTGCCTTCTGCCTGGAGGGACAGGAGTCTTTCTTACTCACTGGCATGTCTAAGTTGGAAGCTGAAATACATGGAGAGTCCACCCTAGCACTGATCTATGAAGTAGTAGTAGAACTTGCTTTTATTTTCTCTTTCTCCCTCCAAAACAGTACCTTGCCCTTCCAGTCACAGAGCACTAAATGGAAGACAGTAACTGATAGGAGGAAGCAGCTGCCAGGGTCTTTTGTTTTTCAACCCCAAAGAGGTAGCATTTACTTTCCAGGATAGCTTTATTCACAATTCCCCAAAAGTCTTAACAGCCAGGGATTTTAATGCTTTAAAGTAGTACTTCTAGACAGTAGTGGCACGCTAGCTCTTTTCCTATCAGTAATTGGAAGAAGAAATATAGATGTATCCAATTCACCGATGTTGAAGAATTTCTATTGTTTAGCCAACCCTGGAGGTTTTTTTCATTGATCCTATTTAAAGTTGATGCAACATAATGTGTTAGGGATAGTCTTCCTGCAAAGGCATAAGAAATGAAGAAAAGAGTAGCTTGTTGCAATATCTTTCAGATCATTGGATGGTCCTGTAACATCCCAAGATATGAAAATGTAGAATTCCTTTTGTTGTAGTCTCAGCTTGTCTGCAGTGGCAAATTACTTCGGCAGCTTTTAGGAAATTAATTCTTCTGTCTGGATATTTGCCTGGTTCCAGAAGGCTGAGTATCGTCATTCCAGAGAATTTTGGCAGTTGATGGTAATCTTGATATTACCCTTCTGCAACAGAGGTACCTTCTCTTACAGGTGAGCAGCTGAGGCCATTAGGGACCTTGTCTGTGGGTCTCTGTTGTGGATCAGGGAATTGAACCTGGACCACGAGCCACAAATTCCCTACCCCTGTCACACTCACCCTCTCTTTTGGTCTCACTGTAGCTAAGTAATGCAAAAATATGCTGTCTGTGGTTTGAAGGCTAATGGTAAGAGATGTGAGAGACCCCAGAAGCAACTGCAAATCTGTGGCCTCAGATTTTCAACTGAAAGAAGGCATGGGATGTTAATTGTATTTTACTCTCTGGGGACTGAGAGGGTCTTTTTCACTAGTGATACTCAGCAAGTTTCCAGCACTGTCCAAGCACACAGTCGGCGTCATCTTTGGCTCACATTTTCTAGGAGTTAATTGTGCAATGTTCTTTGCTCATCTGCTGCCAGCCAGTATTGCTGCTACCACCCAAGACTAGTGGCTGTTTTATGAAGTATTCAATTTGGTAGAAAAAAGTTTACCAAGCTGGTTTGATGGCTGTGCCTGTCCTTGTGGTCTTTAACATGCCATCTCTTTGGATTTTTTTACAGAGCTTTCTGGGGTGCTGCATCAGTGTCACGTTCTGGCATCAGAAATGGTCCATTTCATTCATCAAATGCAGTATTACATTACATTTGAGGTATACTCTATCCACCCAATTAGTTACTTAAAAATGAAGTACTTTTAATATTCTGTATGTGTTGTGTGTCTTAAATTTCAAAGAGCTTGTCATCTAGCAAATCAAAACAGCACAATCCTGAATCGTTGCTCCAGGTGCTTGAATGTTCGTGGGATGAACTCTGGAACAAGGTCCAACAAGCACAGGACTTGGATCACATCATTGCAGCTCATGAAGTTTTTCTAGACACAATCATAGCTCGGTGCTTGCTGGATAGTGATTCCAGGGTAAGTCTCCTCCTTTGCATGAAATTGTAGCTTTCTGATCTTGGCTTATGCGTTAGGAACCACCTTCTCGTATGTTGTTGGAGCAAGGGGAAAAGTCATTTTTATTCCTCTAAGACCTTATTATGGTAGGCTCTGTATATATTCCCCAGACACAGTGACAGATGCTGATTATAAAACTTGTGACAATGTGGGCCAGTTGGTTTCAGTCCTAAGAAGCTGTGTGATGATGCAACAACTGTCTTAGAGCTTTGCAAAACAGTCTCTCCAGCTGTGCATAAAAAGATTTAGTTTACTCATGTCCTGAAGAATGGTAGTAACTTAAAACTCTTTTGCTGTACAACTGCTTCATTGTTTTGTTGCTTAACTGTCTCACAGGTACTTCTCAACCAACTTCGAGCTGTTTTTGATCAGATCATTGAGCTCCAGAATGCCCAAGATGCAATGTACAGAGCTGCTTTGGAGGAATTGCAGCTGAGGTTGCAATTTGAAGAGAGGAAAAAACAGCGGGAGCTTGAGGTACAGTAGGGATATTACTAGAACGTGAAAATTAATTGAGGTAGATATACTTGCCTTTTGACATACTCAGGATTTTAGATACTATGTAGAGGTACAGCGAAAATGAAAAATGTAGTTGGGACAAATGTAAAGTCATCAGCAGTAGCTAGTAAATTCAAACAAAACTGCTGAATGGTGTTTTTCATTTCTGTCTTGCCCAAAACCTCTAGGTGAGCAGATTCTCTAGTGGCCATTGGAGGTTGAGAAATTTAGGGCTCTTTTAGGTGAAGGAAATAGAAGAGGCTTTAAGATTCTGAACCCTTTTGCAAAAAATACCATACCTCCATGCCTGCCTCCCTACTGTCAGTCTGTGGGACATGCAGTGCTGGTGTGAGTCTTGCCTGCTCTGCTAACCCCGAATTTCTTCCATGTGCTGTACAACCATCAAGGGGACTGATAGTTTCAATACTAGAGGCTCCATGTGTGGCTTACTATGGCAATGGTTGGTTTGCATGAACATGGTGGTTTAGCTGGGCAGAAGGTGGCCCAGTTAGCAACTTTCATCATGTGACACTTGAACTCTTAACTCATTTGGTCTCTGTGTAGGGCAAGTGGGGTGTAACTGCATCAGAAGATGAAGAGGAGAGCAAGAGGATGAAAGAATTTCAAGACTCAATACCCAAAATGTGTTCACAGCTGCGAATACTGACTCACTTTTACCAGGTGCCCCTTAGATTATATTTTTTTTAATATGGATGCTGAGCTTTGATATATAGAACTCAATTTCAGATATTGAGTAGGTGTAACTTCCGTATTTTTGTGTGCAGTTTGTGGATCTAGGTCTTAATTTTTTGCTTTTCTACTTAAAAGCCTGGATTCACTGTTCCTCAGCAGACAGTAGGTGTTATGATCATGTATGTTCCCCTGACAAAGGGGAATAGTCTCTTCATGTAAGTCTCCTCCTTCACCCAGTAGTGGAAATAATAGCTATCTTCTGGTGTAATCTGAAGGAGAAAAAAAAAAAAAAAAAATTCCTTCTGCATTCCAGTTTTTCTCACCATCTTTGCAAGTCATTGCTATTAAAGACTGCAGAAAGGGTCCTTATTAAGGGCCTAACGCTTGATTTTAAACGCACCGAGGCGGGCAGTGTTTAAGCTGTTTGGGTGAATGTGCGCAGGCTGTCGTCTTTAATGGTAATTATTCTGGCTTTGTCTTAATTTGTTATCTGATTCTAAAGCTCCCATTCCCCAGAAAAAACAGCTGTTAGATTTCAAGGAAAGCATTCCGGAAGGCGGTGAAAGGGAGTGACACAGCACTATGTGCCACAGCAGCCTTTCAGGATTAGACCCTGGGTCAACTGAAAACCAAAATCCTATCCCACCTCATCTCTTGACTCTGATATGTGAGATACTCTTGATATAGTGTAGTGTACCTTTTAACTTCTCTTATTTATCACCTTTGGCATGTCTGAAGTTAGGATTTTTTTAATAATGTTGATACTGAGTTTGACTTAAAGTTGTAGGGCCTGCTTTCTTCCCTCTTGCTGTTGATATTTCTTGTATCTTTCTTTCTTATTCCAATATCCATAAATACACATTTAGACAAATGCTAAATATGTAAGCATGCATTGTTTCCCGAAGTAAATGAATGAGTTTGAAGTGGTTTTGCTGGGTTGTGACCCATACGTTCGTTTTACCTTGTAAGAGTACAGCTGGTTCTTTATAGCAGTTATAGTTGTGACTGAGCACCTGTACAGGATGTGCAGAGCACTTCCCAGTCCTTCTCTCTGGTGGTTTGCATCAGATCTGTTTCTGTATTGCCTATAGCTTTGCCAAGCTTATAACTACCCTGGAGGTAGTGCTGCGTTGTCAAAAGAGTTCAGTTCACGTGGAAGTTTGAAGGAAAACAGGATAGTACACCCAGGTTATAAAATACCGGTGGCTTTTGTTGAAGTCTGTAGAGATCCTGAGTTTTGATGCGAGGACTTCAAAGCTGGCAGGAATTTGCTCCTGGATCCAAATACTGCAGTTCTCCCTCCCAGAGGAAAATAGAGCCAAATTATTTAAGTGTAAGCTGTGAATAGATTGTAGTTTGTGTGCTCTACAGGATTGCAACAAGTTGACAATGTAGCTTTTGCCTGCGTGGACTGTATTCCTGCTGAGCCCTACTATAGATTTTCCATGCAGGACTTACCTGGCCAGCCTTGGTCATCTTTGGAAGTGATGGGGTGCTCTAGTTATGGGCATGTCCATGTTACTATTTAGTGGAGATCAGGAATGAGGTCTTCAAATGAGTCTTCCCATCTTCCTGAAGTCCTCTCCTTTCCTGCATGCTGAGCAGTTCCTGCAGTCCCTTGGCTCAAGCCCAGTGGGAAGATGGGCTTCAGAAGAGTGCTTCCCGCTTGCTGAGTGCAAGTCCCACGTAAAAACCTCTCCAAATGCATAGAGTCTAGCTACTGGCCTGCAGGGCACTGGCTGCCCTAACTGGCAGGCGCCCTGCTGTGCTGGGGTGCTGCTTGCTGCTGTATAACCTGTGTCAAATACGCGGGTTTGAAGCAAGCGGTGGTCTAACCTGGCCTGGCCCGCGTTGCACGTGCCGCGCGGAAACAAGGGGAGGTCTCCCGCTGGCGTGGGTCGGGTCCGGAATGGTGTCCCAGGGACGGCGGGGGTGGCCCAGGGGCAGCCCCCCTGCAGCTCGGGAGCCGTCAGACAGACGGAGGGTGCCAGCAGGGCACGGGGGGAGCGGTTTAAAAGACCGAGCTGTTTGCCCTGGCGACTCTGACGTGCGTGGCAGACCTTTGAAGACAGAACGAAGCTCTGGGGTTTTGCGGGAAGAATGAATCCGGCACGACCGATTTGCCGACGGTGGGGTAGAAAGGCTTGTGCTTGCCTTTTGCCGGATTCCCTCTGCCTCCTTGCCAGGCCTGGGCACCACGCGGCATCCCTGTGCAAAACACACCAGTGATGTCTTCTTAGCTGTCTCTTGGGTTTTTCTGTCTCCTTCAGGGAATCGTCCAGCAGTTCTTGGTCCTGCTGACAACGAGTTCTGACGAAAGCCTTCGGTTTCTTAGCTTTAGATTGGACTTCAACGAACATTACAAAGCAAGGGAGCCAAGGCTTCGTGTGTCGTTGGGCGCTAGAGGCAGACGAAGCTCACATATGTGACACAGCTGCTAAGGACCGCACCTCGGTATCCGAAGGATGTTGAACCTCTTGTTGGACAAGGCAATCAGTGTTGACGTAATACAACCAAATTGTGCGTGATCGGTGTCTACCATTTCTGCAGGCAACATGTTTTCAGTCATGTGATTGTGTGACACTGTATAGCAGAAAGGGAAGAAAAGTAGGGTTTTTTTACACTGACGTTTCTAGAATTACCAGACTAAATGGGCTGATTGAACCACTTCTAATCAGCTTCTTAAATCATCCTTTTAAACAAATGCCAATTTTATTTGAAGCTTTCTGAGCTCTCTCCACTGTAACTTATATCTGTGTCAAGGAAATTGCATCTTTTGTTTATAGAAAGCACCATTTCCTTTTTTAACAAGAAAATAAGAAGGTTATTTTTTCTATATGTACTTGTTCTATTTGAAGAGAGCTTTTGTTAAAGCCAACAGATTAGGACCCAGACCTAATGTCCTTGTTAAGAAGCTATACAGCATTTCATTATGCTGATTTTCAGTGTTGTGATGTGTTTGACTGTGTGAGAACCTTTGTATCAGGAGACATAAACCTATATTTAATTTTTTTGTTGTTTTCAAAGTTAACTGAAATAAAAATTTAGTAGGGAAATTCTATGGTTACTGTACAGGAGAAAACTATAGAAGCAGAGCAGGAGTGTATCTATTGCACATAAGATCTAAAAAATGAAGTTAAAGCCTCAGTACTGTGAAAGGAAAGTGTTGGTTAAGATTGAATTGAATGAAATAATTGATGTTCAAAATCAGATGTGTAGAAACAAACTGACTTGGCTAACGTTGACTTCATTCTCTTCCCTTCCCTATTTTTTCATTGTAAATATTTATATATTGCTGTCCAGATGTTGGGGTGAGGGGGATTCTTCTTTTGCAAAGTTGTCATTATATCAGGTCATTTATTATGTTCCACAAGTGCAAGCTTAGAAAAATAAAAACACAATTATCTTTCAATCAAGTGTTTTGCTTTTTGTAATTGAAAGATGATGATTTTTCCACAGGGTAAGAAAGGAGAAACTTCCAGTTAGGAGTGTATTGATTCACAGACCCCTACCCATTACAGGATTTTGGTACTAGTCTTATCTATACTTAGAGTTGTGTGCAATTCATTAACTAACAATTACCCTCAGATCAACCAGGTCTGTGGCCTTTTTTGCCCTTTGCCCTTGCTCTGCTTGAACCCTGGGAAGCAGAGGCACTTGCCAGGCCCCGCAGGTGAGACTGCTGGGAGTCACGACAGAGGTGAACTGTCGTGGGGACGATGCACTGACTTGCAGCCCTGGACTAGTGGGTTTGCCCTCCGGACACTAGAATTCCTGTTATTGTGCAGGCCTTGGAGTCCTTGCTTTTGTTAAATAAAACATGGAAGGCTTTTAACCACGTGTCTTTAAAGGACCTGCTGGTGCAGCTACCCTCATGGGGGGTACTTGCAGGCAGCATTTCGGCCATAAAAAAATACGGACTCTGAAGCCAGTGATATTCTGTGTGCCGAAGGAAAGCTGAACGATGCTGAGCTTGGCATCACAAGATTGCAAATCATTTGGCAAGCAGGAGTACTCTGTTTTTGTGGGTTTGGTGGGAGCGTATTGTTCTTGTAAAGTCTGAAAGAACTACAAAGCTTATGTGAATTGTGTTTTGGCCAAAACTGTTGGGAAAAAAAAACCTAGCTGCGTGGGCACTGTTTTGGCCAGTGCCTTGACGCATGATCCCATGTGTCATTAAGACAATCCACAGGCCAGAGGGGCAGCATCAATGTCAGAACTAGAGGACAAATTCCAGAGGAAGGTTTAGTTCCCTTCACTGCTAAAATAAAGCCGGCAGTACGCAGTAGCAGCCATGCTGGAGACGATCACTTTGAGGTGATTCTGCAGAAATCCGTCGATTTGGGAAGAGTCCTCAGTGCTGCAGGAGTTGCTCTGACTGCCAGGCTGAGGGGGATGTTTTGAACCCAAGGCACAGAATACTTGGGCTGGCGGGGACCTGCCGTTGTCCTCGCTGCTCCTTTGTGGGTAGAGACCAGTCTTTTATCCCCCAACCCAGCAGCTGTCATGTTTATGTCAATCTGCCTTTTTTTTTTTTTTTTGTAGCTTCCAATCCTACAATTCAAACTGATCAGTTGTGGTGTAACAAGCATAGCTTAAGGAAGCCGGTGACCCCTTTTCAAGTGAGATGGAGCAATGAGAAATATACGGACAAAAAGATCAATTTTTGTGATCGTCTGTTGGCACTATGCTGTGAGGGCCAGATTCTCATCAAGAGAGTGAATCAAAAGTTGAGTAATAAATACTTCAGATTTTCCTTTGGGCTTGGAAATAACTATAACAGCATTGTCATAATAAATTATATGAGAGCACCAACACTTCAAACCAGAGCAGAAAATTATGACTTGATGCATCAATAAATATTTGAAATGCAAGACATAAAGTAACCTGTCCAGCTCTGCAGGAAAATCCCCTGGAAATGGATGGGAACTGTTTCTGAGATCTTTGGTTTCTCAGGCAATGGCATCCATTATTCTCTCTTTCTCAGAGATTGCTTTGCCCACGCCAGTACCTGGGGAAGAGCCATCACCACTCTCGGACCCTCTCTGACCTCCAGGCTGGGGGGAAGGTTCCGAATCCCTGGCACACAGTAACTGGATCAGCTCTGCTGGAAGATCCCCTGGAAGTGGATGGGAGCTAGCGATGTCATCTTTGATTTTTATGGCAATTTCAGCCTTTCCCCACCCCCCCACCCCTTTTGCTGATTTTTGCTTTGCCTTCACCTGCAGCTGGGTCTTCCCTCCTTTGGGGCACTGTCAGCATTACCTAGTGCTGCTTCTCTGCAACACCAAAGTGTGGCTTTCATGAAAGAATCTTCATTGATACAAAGGAGGAGACTGATTTTATAAAGCTCTTGCAAAAGAAGGGCTAACTGAGCTGCCCACAGCTAACTGCGCTCCAGGATGCTGTCCCTAGAAATGCTTCACTGCGCGGAGCAGCCATCTACCCAGGAACGCTGGGAAAACCAACTCACCCTTTTCTTCAGCAGCAATTTAACCAGGTGACCCAAAGGTGATTTTGGAAGGAGAAAGTGTGGGAAAATAGTGGGATAAGCAGATAAAAGGGGCCAGTTGTGTGTAAACAGGGTGCTAGCAGGTATGTTTTTTTAGCCTTGCCCTTCACCTGATCAGTGCAGCCTGTATATGTCTCCTTACTAAATCCCCTTCCCTTCTCCTGGGTGTCTGTGATGGGGATCTGAGTGCGGCAACTGGAGTGGGATCGCGGGCGGGAGGTGCGCCTGTGGTGCCAGCAACCACGGACGCTGCCGTGAGAGGACGTATGGATCCGGAGGTGAAGGGGTCCGGGGGTCCGCGGCTGGCTGGACTCTGTGTATAAGCCTGGCTACGGGAGAGATCCGCGTTTGTACTGCGAGCCTTGCGGATGGTGCTGTATTCAAGGATTTAGGGAGGTTGAACAGGCACGTCTGCTCTACAGGGCCTCGTCCCTGGGGCTTGAGCAGCCTGAATGTCAGCGTGAGCAGCCACTGTATGGGAACCTGATGGAGTGTCCCGTCCGTGCCAGCCCATCCCGCGTGCCGGGGCATGGGGAGAAGGAAACCCTCCACGGATGGGACCTGTGCACTGCACCACGGGAAAATCCATCCAGGCTCCGTCCCGTGCTGCACAAAGGTGGGGTCTCCAGCATCTGAAGGGGTATAAGTTTTGCTCACTACCTGTATTCCTCTTTTTATCCTATTCATTTTCCTGGTTTTATTCTGTTGTGTTAAAACAGCTGTTTTGTTAAGCCATTTGTTGTCAGGCCTTTCTTATTGAGATCCAGAAAGAACTCTGTACCCTCTCTCTCACTCACTGACCTCCTAGTGCAGAACGTGGTACTTAGAAAGGTAAGTAATATATATATATATATATACACACACACACACTATATATATTAGTGGGAGATACAGATATATAGATCTCCCACTAATATATAACATATCTGTATCTCCCACTAATGGACTTCCACCCTGCTCAGCCAGAGGGGGGAGCAGGATGAGGCTGTTGGTGCTGCCTGTGTTCATGCGAGCGCTCTGTTGTCTGTCTGGGGTGATCTGTGCGGCCGGCCATGTATATATATGTATGTATATATATACATATATACACACACACATATGTGGTGTGTGCATGTGCCTATAGGGATGCATCCCAAGCCTTGCTACTGGTTGGACCTGGGGCTGTGGAGCTGTGGCAGCCTCACCTCTGTCAGGCTGCTGGATTCAGCAATTCCTAACAAAAGTGAGAGAGAAAAGATCTTGCATTTCATTTGTGCCTGGAGACCAACACTGAATTCTACATAAACGTGCGTACTTAGTGTAAAACTTGACAACCTCCTCCTGCTGCGACTGCACCGGTGGCTTGCCTTGCAGCGGGTGGCAGCAGCACCGTTCAGGTACGTTTCTAAAGAGAAACAGGAGTTTTAGCTTTTTGCTTTATTTTTTAATACTGAACTGTTTATCTACTACAATCAATGTTAAGGATTATGATTCTTAACACCACATTTACTATACAAAGCTATTCTTTATTTTGTAAGATATGTAATGCGGGCTTCTGGCTGGTAATTCCAGTGTTTTGCTGTTGGAGCTACAGTGTCTGAAAATACAAGTAGAGCTGGGGGCCTAGGCAGCCACGTCTCCAGGCTGGAACAGGCACAGCTCCTCCTGCTCTCTGCATCCTACCCCGGGGCCATCGATAACTGACCCCGCACGCTCGGCTCCCTCCTTTTCAAAGTTGCCAAGGCCTAAAGAAATTTTGGAGAAACTGCAGCAAAAAGCAGAAATGCAGAAACCGAGGATAAAATCATCACCTGCCTCAGGAAGTCATACAATATGCAGAACTATTCTAGGGTGAAGGGCTATCCGTGCGGGGCTACCAATATCATAAATACATTGAAAGGAAAAGAGCTGAAAAGTATTTATGTCTTATTCTTTTAAATTACAAGGGATATTTGTTCTGGTAACTGACATGGAAATTATATCTTAACCAATATGAACTCTGAAGAAGAAAATGTTAAAAAAGAGCCCTGAAAATTTAAACTCCCTCTGTAAGTTACAACAGCTCAACTGCCTCGGGGTACAGGACGATGCAATTTAATATCTTAGAAACATCCACTAGGAAATGCAGAAGCCCATGATATAATGTATTTTCCAGTGAATTAGTTTTAGGTTTAGGGTAGGTAATCAAGGACAGAATATAATCATAATCCAGTTTTATTTTGGTGATTCTATTTTTTACTCAAGGCCCTGTGGGTTTTCTCCTCTTAAACCAGATGCAGTGAACAAATGCCAGGGTCTTTCAACTCTACATAGGAGGATACTTTTCTTTATAAAAAACCTAAATCTACATGATTTACTTTGTTAAAATTAGTTGTAGAAGGATTCTGTCTTCATCTTCCCACATATCTAAGGTGTCCATTTTTTGGACAGGAACTTTTTTCAACCCTTTAAAATAGCATTTCTATCAAGAATGGCCAATTATCTTTGGTCAGTGTGAAACTGTAACTTCCAGTACGCCACATCTAAGAATGATATTCAGTATTAAGGGCACTCTTTAAGTGCATGTGTAAATTTTTAAACACACTAGAGTTGAAAGGTAATGTAATGAATGATCAAAAAAAAAGGGAGGCATCTGGACAGAAAATTGAAGCTTATTCTAAAACTTCTAGACTTAAAGATTGGAGTCCCCTGTGACATTGCATGAATGTTTCCTAATGCTGACCTTAGAAACCAGCTGCGGGTGTAGACTTTTGTGCTCATTTCAATTTTCACCCAAAGGAGCAGCGTCAGACGACAGGGCACACTTCACACGTACGGAAAGGTGCTCAGAGACTTCTCGGAAGTGCCTAATTCATTTTGAGAATCCTCTTTTGGCTACTTGAAACCTAAAATATCACTTTAACCTCTAATAAGATTCTACTAATTGGAGAGAGGGAAAAAGAGCTGGGAGACTTGCAAGAGATGTGCAAACATTTGTAAGTAGAGCAGGGACAGATACAAGAACTTGCTGTTTCAGAAGTCGGAGGAAATAATTCTGTATGGTTTCTAGAAGGGTGTTGTAGCCATCACCTGCTCTACCTAATTTAACAAACCAAAATTACTTACAGTGCCAAAGATAACAATAAACAGGCACAAGTAAGATATTCTCCTTCTTAGCCTGCAGTTGTTCAGAATGAAAAGTTTCTGCAGCCATTGATTTAACTCGTCATATATCACTCTGAGGGCTCGCTGAACCGCAATTTTAAAGTATGTTTAGTTTTATGTTGACAGGGAATACTACAAATTTAATGTATGAACCGCCTGGTCTCTCTGAAGTATTAAGCCAGGCTCCCTGATGTAGTATTTTAACTACTTTATGTTAGCTTGGAGCAATGCAGTCTTTAAGGCATCAGAATCGCTCGTAAGGGTTAACTTGGTACTTACTGTCTTTCACCAGAAAAGCAGCAAAGGTGCCTCAGTATTTATTTTCCTTCTTTTTGTTCCAAAGCTAGCTTTTTGCTAATACACTTTGACTACCCAATATTGTACGTTCTCTCATAAAACCATTGGGCCAAAACCTGAGTGCCACGTGAGTGGAAATAGAGACTCGAAGGCAGGTGAAAGGACAAAGATGAGCAGAAGTGGACAGGGTCAGAGAGAATACAGAGGTCAGGAAAGTTAAAGAAACCAAGGTGATGGATAGTCGCTCACAAAAGGAAAGGAGGGCAGAGGAGAGAGAGCAGGGATCCTGAAAGACAGCAAATGGTGACCAAAAAGATGCTCAGGAAAGAATAGCGAAAGAAAAACATAGCAAGAAAAATCCGAGGCGTGTAGGAGGTGAAATTTCTATCACTGCGCAGTTAATTTACTTTAGCTCTTTGTGGAACAAATTCTGTTAAGTGTTTTCCTCCAGAAGTCATCAGAACAGCAATTAAGTTAGCTAAACATTAGAGTATGGAAAATGCAATTGGAGTGATTATTACCATCAGTCTGAATATTAAAAGGTATGATAGGAAAAAGCTGTCGCAAGGTGATTACCCAGTGTATGAAATCCAGTGCCACGGAGAATGAAAACCAATTATTTGCATTTGAGATACACGCCACAAGAACAAGGTAGTTGGGCATCTAGGACCCCTCTCACTTCTACAGTGGGAACATTCCCAAAACTAGTCAAGACCACTTCATCGCCCTTTAAAGTTTTTTCAAAAAATTGCCAAGAGAGAGGCAAAGAACACAGTCTTCTGCTTTGCTTTCTGACAAGGCACCGCATTCGCTCCTTAAAAGAGGGTATTTGTACTGAGTTTTACCTCTTGTTTCTAATGAACAGTGCTGAAGGGCGTAAAGAAACAGAGGGAAATTACAGACAGGCTTACAACAGCAACTAAAAAGGCAAATGGGAACTTTCCTTTAACAACCTGGTGTGTAAAAATAAGAATTAGAGCATATTATAATGGGCAGAAAATGAAGAAAACAAAATTCTCTAGAAAACAATTGAACCATCAGATGGAGAGGAGTAAAACTGCACCATTTAGTGGAGAACAGAAAGCATAAATAGAACATAAAATGTGGGGTGAAAATGGTATTTGATAAATGCAAAAAGCAATAGAATTTCCACTCATTGCAACTTTTATTAACACAACTAAGTTTATGACAAAACCAGAATATATTTTTGACAGCTGTGATCGAGGTTATTAAAACATCTGTAAATGAACTGGAATATTTTATTTATTATCCTGTAAAAGAGACTAATGCAGTATAAATTTATACTCTTTGTGTACATATATATGTGTGTGTACATAGTACGTGGCACATAATTAATAGAAGTGCTAGTAGACCAATAGGAATATAATTATTATGTCATTTTATTTGCTAAGGAAAAAAGATATGATACAGATTTCTCAGTTGCAGTGGAACGATAGGTAAGCCAACACTGTTTTTCTCCAAAGTGCCAGACAGGGCATTAGACGCTGCAGAAAATGGGTTTCATAAGCACTGCAGACAAAACAAGCGCTGTGCTTCTGCAAAAGCCATTTGCAACTTAGCTGCAAGAACAATTGGAGATCAGTGTTTCCCCCAAAACAACTGAAGAGGGAACATGTAGTGACTTGACTTCCTAAACCTCTTGTCAGTCTTTTTTTTCAAAGACGACTGAGAAATAAAGAAGACAGCTACATTCTGAAAATAAGTCATGTCACAACTTCCCTTTCACCTTGGTTTCCCTCCCCACCAGCCTCATTTCTCCCTTTCAAACCTCTAGGGGAGTTCTGGGATCCTTGATACAATTAGGAAGGAGAGTTCAAAGGATCTTATAAATGCAGTTCTTGAGAGATTAAGTTAGTCAAGAGTTGCAGGAAAGGTGGATCCTTTAGAAAGCCATAAATAAACAAATAATCATAAGCACAACATTACACAAACACCTGCTCTGAACTGCCCACAACACCCTCCTAACAGCATTCAGATGCTGAAGAGTCCTGGACTCAGATTGCCTTTGTACTCCAGCATTGTATGGTACAGGCTTTACAAGCAATATACTCCAGGTCTTTGATGTTTCCATCAACCAGGTTACCTCATTGCCCACAGGAGCAATTAGCTGGTGAGATCTACTCTATAAGCCCCTGTGGGCAAAAGAAACAGGTAGGCGTTTTCAAAAAAGTCTTCAGGGGACACCAAAGAAACAGGAAAAAAATAGTTTTGGCATCGTGAAGAGACACCTTTACTGGTAAGATGTCCCATCTTCTGGGAGAAAAGCAGCAAAGCAGCTGTGAGAGGCAGAGCAGCAGAGGAATGGTACCTGCCAGATCCAGATGTATCCTGGAGTTGGAATGTGTGCACAGGTTCCAATATTTCACAGGCAAAAAAGTTTTGGAAGTTAAAATAAATCAGAGCTCCTGCAAGCTAAAAGAGCAAACCAGACATTAATAACAGAATAGGAAATAATTACGGAAAGAGTAATTGGATGGTAGCCAGGCAGTATAAGAAAAGAATAAATGTTACCATTTCCTTAATTAAGATCGTTAAAGGGCAATACAGTAAGTGACTCAGAAGAAACAGCTGCATAGAAGAAGTTTACAGGTGCTTGTGGCTTGAACTATAGGGCTTCTTAATGGGCAATTATATAATTGTAGGCTTATTTTAAGTCTTGACCTTTCTCCATTACAAATAAAGAACTCCTCAAGAGCGCCTTATGAAGGCGTAGGTAGGTACCAAGCAACAACAAATTTTGAAGTTCAACCCGGCAAGCTGATGGGGATGCAGGTTAGTATTACTTGCAGCAGGCACCCAGACATACCAAGGGGCTTCCGAGGACGTGCAGGATGCAGAACAGAAATCCTGCAGATCCCATCCCTTGGCGCAGACAGGGATGCGGCCGATGCGGCGTCGCACACCTTGCCGACGTGGTCCCTCCGGGTCTCTGGTCAGACCGATCTCTTGTAGGGGTTTGCTGAGCTCCAGCTGAAGCTCTGCATAAACCTCCCGCTTTTCTTCGACCCGCTGGCCCGTGCTTGAGTACATGGACACAGAGCAGAAGCGATTTGCTGTGCAAACTCCGAGGCTGAAATTCCTGAAACAGCCTTTAGAGGACAGCGGAGAATTGCAAATGACACATTTTCAGCTTTGGCCTCATTGTCCGGGATCTTTCGGGGGTTTTATATGAATTCTGAGTTCTGATTCAAAGTGCAGACGAAGTGTAACTTCTGTTTTCATGTGTGCTGTTTATGTACTACGGCTTCCTAAGATAAGGTTGGGGCTCATAACACCTGTGTATTTTTAATTACATTATAGCCTTTTCTATCATGAAAAATTCCAGTTTCCACCTGGCTAAGCTATAACCTTGCTGAACGAACTGCTGCATTGTCAAAAGGAGCTCAGAGCTTCATATTCAGGTCTAATGGAAAAGAGAACGGTGTCCCCAGATAAAAAATACGGGTGACCCTTGCTGGAGGCTGTAGTGATCCTGAACTTTGACACGGGGGCTTTAAATCTGTGAGAAATTTGCAATCTGGGTCCAAATATTGCACTTCTCCCTCCCTGGGAAAAGTTGGGCCAAATTTTTTAAGAGCTCTTAGCAGTGATTAGACTGTGGTTGGGTTGCATCAAATACGCAGGTTTGAAGCAAGCGGTGGTCTAACGCTGGCCTGGCCCGCGTTGCACGTGCCGCGCGGAAACAAGGGGAGGTCTCCCGCTGGCGCGGGTCGGGTCCCGAATGGTGTCCCAGGGACGGCGGGGGTGGCCCAGGGGCAGCCCCCCTGCAGCTCGGGAGCCGTCAGACAGACGGAGGGTGCCAGCAGGGCACGGGGGGAGCGGTTTAAAAGACCGAGCTGTTTGCCCTGGCGACTCTGACGTGCGTGGCAGACCTTTGAAGATAGAACGAAGCTCTGGGGTTTTGCGGGAAGAATGAATCCGGCACGACCGATTTGCCGACGGTGGGGTAGAAAGGCTTGTGCTTGCCTTTTGCCGGATTCCCTCTGCCTCCTTGCCAGGCCTGGGCACCACGCGGCATCCCTGTGCAAAACACACCAGTGATGTCTTCTTAGCTGTCTCTTGGGTTTTTCTGTCTCCTTCAGGGAATCGTCCAGCAGTTCTTGGTCCTGCTGACAACGAGTTCTGACGAAAGCCTTCGGTTTCTTAGCTTTAGATTGGACTTCAATGAACATTACAAAACAAGAGAGCCAAGGCTTCGTGTGTCGTTGGGCGCTAGAGGCAGACGAAGCTCACATATGTGACACAGCTGCTAAGGACCGCACCTCGGTATCCGAAGGATGTTGAACCTCTTGTTGGACAAGGCAATCAGTGTTGACGTAATACAACCAAATTGTGCGTGATCGGTGTCTACCATTTCTGCAGGCAACATGTTTTCAGTCATGTGATTGTGTGACACTGTATAGCAGAAAGGGAAGAAAAGTAGGGTTTTTTTACACTGACGTTTCTAGAATTACCAGACTAAGTGGGCTGATTGAACTTCGTCCAATCAACTTCTTAAATCATCCTTAATGAATGTGATATTTAATTTGGAGCCTTCTGAGCTCTCCCCGCTGTAAGTTGGGTCTGTGTCCAGGAAATCACATGTTCTTTTGTTTAAGAAAGCATCCTTTCTTTTTTTAACAAGAAAATAGGATTCTTTTTCTATATATACTTGTTCTATTTGAAATCACTTTGGTTAAAGCCAAGAGTTTTGGACTCAGACCTAACATTCTTCTTAAGAAGCTATATAAAGCATGTAATTATGCTCATTTTCAATACTGTGATATATTTACAGCAAACTTACATACTTTAAATTTTTTTCTGTGTTTGTTTTCAAGGTTAATATTACAAATAAAAGTCATTTACTAGGGAAATTCTACGGTTACTGTATAGGAGCAAACTGTAGAAGCAGAGCAGGAGTGACCTTACTGCATATGAAATATCCTAAGAACTAAAGTTAAAACCTCAATACTCTCGAGGGAAAGTGTAGTTTATTGTCAAAATCCGATGTCTTAGAAAGAAAATGGCTTGGGTAATCAAGAGTGCTTTATTTCTCTTTCCTTGCCTATTTTTCTTTTGTAAGTATTTATATATTGCTGTCCAAATATTGGGGGAGGGAATCTCTTTTTTTTGTTTGCAAGGATGTCATTATATCAGGTAATTGAAGTATCCATACATTGTATTCCACAAGTACAAACTTAGAAAAACACAGTTGTCTTTCAAACACTTGTTTTGCCTTTTGCAATTGAAAGACACTGACTTTTGAGCAGGGTAAGCAAGGAGAAGCCTCCAGTTCTGAGTGCAGTTGGTTTACAGATATCTCTAGCAAACAAACCCATTACAAGGCTTTGGTACTACTATTAACTATAGTTACAGTTGTGTGCAATTCATTAACTAACAATTACCCTCAGATCAACCAGGTCTGTGGCCTTTTTTGCCCTTTGCCCTTGCTCTGCTTGAACCCTGGGAAGCAGAGGCACTTGCCAGGCCCCGCAGGTGAGACTGCTGGGAGTCACGACGGAGGTGAACTCTCACGAGGACGATGCTTCAAACCCGCAGGTCCAGACTAAGAGGTTTGCCCTCCGGACATCAGACACTGCTGACGGTGGAAGCGGTGCTCCCCATAGGTTATCCTGCAGGGTAACCTGCCTGTCCCAGGTGGGACGGACGCGGAGTTTCCAATCGCACTGTGTGGTGTAAGAGGGACGGAGCTGCAGAGACGAGCTAAAGTTCAGGTGGTGAGTAAGTCCTGGGAACGGGGGTGGCAGAGGGCGAGGGAGGTGGGGATGCGGCCGCGATGCCATTTTCTTTCTGGACAATTAGACGTATCACTCTCAAGAGGAAGCCTTTTAAACCAAAATCAAAAGGGGCAGATTAACTTTTTAGCAGGCTGCCAATCCCTTGAAATAAATCTGCTGACCAAGACTTTGCAGATTCTGTAGTTGAGGCAAAGACACGGTTTTGCCTTCTCCCAGCTCCAATAGAACGTGCCCTGTATTTTTCACCAGAAGAATCTGGGTGATACGACCTGCAATTTACACCGCCGGTCTGTTTGGTTTGTCTGTCGTTTTGCTGTCTCACAAAGGAGGGTGATCTCTCAGCACCAAATCGCTGGTTTAGGCCAGGGAGGAGCACCTCCCTGATGATGCAAAGGTCTGGCGTAGCATAAACTTCGGCTAAATTGGCATTAGGCTTCTGAAGCAGCCAAAGGTCAGCCTCTAAGGTGAGCAAGCAGTTTTACTACCAGGAGAGAAGCCCGCCCTGCATCAGCTTCTTCCTCACCTGCATTACAGGATGGCTGAGCTCTGTCTTGACCTAGGTAAGCTGTGCTGAGATTCTGAGCTTTGCTTTGAAGCAGTTATCTTTAGCAAGATAAAATGTAAATCTCCAAGTTTTGCAACAGAAACATCCATTATGGCAATGTATTTGATAAAACTAACTGTGACCCGTGTAGAGGATGGAGACCTGTAATACCAAACCGTCCTGTCTTTCAGCGTCACTTGCAGGTCGTGTGCTTGTTTAATGAAGAGAGTTTCTCGCGTCTTTTCCCCTGCTTCCTTCCCTCTGTTTTGCCCCCTCTTCACTTCACTAAGCTAGCTTTAACTGAATTCTTGCCACGTCCTCCCTCCTGCAGCTGTACAGCCCTCTGCTCTTCCCCTGCTCCCCGGAGATCTGCAATGAGCTCCCGCGACTTGCCGGTGCCTCCCCGAGCCTTTTAGCTGAGACGCGGGGATGGACTTCAGAAAGTCTTACTTCCCCTTCTCTTCTGGGGTCTGTTTTTGTTCCTTTTAGCTGTAGTTAGAGCTGTTTTTCTCCTTTAAACCAGAAGTCAGGCTTTTTGCTGCCTCCTCGCTCTTCTCTCCCAACTAACTAAACTTGCATTTTTATTAAATCATTTCAGCAGCTCTCTGGTATCACCAATTACAGTTACGAGTTCAGACATCTTTTAGGGAATGAATTCTTCACTCCTGTGAAATAAAACACGTGAAGTTTTTATTTCTGTCCCACTTAAGGGACCTGCCAGTGCAGCTTCATGGGAGCACTTGCAGGCAGCATTTCAGCCAAATGAAAATTTGGTCCATGAGGCAAGTGTTGTTTTGTGTGCAAAGGGAAAGCTGAAGGATTCAGAGGATTTTGGTTTAAAGAATTGCCAAATTAAGTTGTCTCTGGAAATCTGCGTGCGTTTACAGACCTCTGGCAAACATCCTGAAGGGTCAGTGACTAGCTTGCTCCCCAGTATAGGCACCTTCTGTGTATCACCGTTACAGTAATTGTGCTGCCACATCAGCTCTGGCCATTTGTAAAAACTCAATATTCATTTACAGGCATGTTTAAATAATTTAATGGTCTCTGTACGTGCTACTGTAACTGTTGCGGAAGTGTCTCTGGAGCTCCAATACTTATTCACCACCAACTGATCTCATATAGCCAAGGCTTGCAACAAGTTCTATGTTGGTGGGCCCAAATACCCAAACAGAAATCACTGCAGCCACCGAGAATGTTCTCCATTTTAGCCAGACATGTTTATTTTGGAGAGGAAAAAGTAGATTTGGTTAGTTCATTTCTCACTGCTACTTAAGATGCTCTTAATATGCAGTTAGTTCTAATATCAGCAGGTACCCAAGCCTAATAGAAAAACTTTTTTTTCATTAGTATGATTACAGAAGAAAACTTGACTTTCAGCACTTGTAGGGCCAAGCCACAACCACACCAGGTAAACTTACAGATGCTAAGCTCTCATGGTACAACATGACTAAAGACTAAAATGATAAAGTGAGATTGCAACTTCTCCACTGTTGTGAGGCAGGCACTGGGGTTCCCGCAAGTTTTCATTTCTGAACAGCAGCTGGGGGTAACAGGTATTTGTGAAAGCTGCTCATGGTTTTGGGGTACAGCAGAATTGCAGAAGTTTTGGTCTTCTCATCATTTGCTTTTGATGCTGAGTTAGTGTAGGATGTCTCATGAACAGGCTGCTCTGATGCTGAATCCATACCATTGCCCTAGGATTCCTCTGCTGGCAGTCACAGAGAGCTGACTGCGATTATTGTTGAGGTTTGCATTTTGTATGGCAATCACATCCTCTTTTTGCTTATATTCCTGAGTTTTGTCTGTATTCTTCTGCTTTTGATTCTTTTCTTTTACAGGCAGTGTCAGTATTAGTTACTATTCGTCCTCTGCAATAATGAAAATGTTTCGCAAAAGGACACTCACTGGTATGAATTAAGAGGCCAATTAAAAAAAACCAACCTTACAGCAAAGATCTTGGTAGAGTATTGTTAACAGCTAATGTCGCACTCCAGAGTTTGGTGGTGAATACTATAAACACTTAATTGCTAATATCAACTATCTAATAAAGGATTATATGCGGGGGCGGGGGCGGGTATCAGCTGACTGTTTTCTCTTCTCCATCACTGAAGTACTGGAATCAACACTGTCCCAACCAATACAAAACCAGAGGCTGCCGCAGAGACTGCTATATGGTGTTTTCGTACACCCTTACGATCCGCAGCCTTTGTGTTCCTCCTGTCTGGAGGGAATCAGGCAATCCATGTGTTAGGGGGGGAGATCCTGCATTGCTGATAATCTCACAGAGTGTTTGACATTCTTGTGTAATCTTGTGTAATCTGTCTCGACACTGATAGGAAATTTTCTCTTTCATTTTGTTAATGTCTCTGAATGAGTGAAAATCCCGGAACAGCAATGTTTTCTTGATTTCAGTAGCAGCAGAGGGAGCTTCCAAGACATTGCAAATTAACGTGCTTTGGAGCCTTTCTGTAGACTGCCTCTAGAACCGCTTTGCTGGCTATGGCAGTTCTGACTGTTTTAATGATCTGATTCAGCGAGGTGCAGCCACATTCCCTCTTGTCCTTACAGCCTCTCCACGCAGTTAGAGGTCAAACAGAAGGGAGGTCATCGCTGTCTTCCTACATACCTCATCCCGTGTCAGGTGCTAAAAGCTTTCCTACTAAACAGTGTGGAACTGGGCCTTTAATAAGCACTGATCTGGAGAGCTGTAATTTGAACATTCAAGGGATCCTTGCCAAGCTTCCCCAACTATTTAAATTTGCTGTTGTATTTAATGTTTTTTTATCTCTGCATATGCAGTCTGGGCTCCACGGCGCTACCCCGAATGGGACCTTATCATCTAGATTGGGAGGCTGTAGGAGGAAAGACCTTGAAAAAGCTTGCTGGTGGATCCATCCTATTGCTACTGCCGTGTTAAGGGATCTTCTTCCATCAGTAGACTCAAAGTTCAAGGAGTATCTGGACAATGCCCTTAGTCATATGGTTTAGTTTTAGGTAGTCTGCAAGGAGCAGGGAGTTGGACTCGATGCTCCTTATGGGTCCCTTCCAACTTGAGATATTCTGTGATTCTGTGATCTTGACCCTCAGAGCAGTGAATGCTGTTTCTTCCCACCATTCCCACTGAAAAAAACATCTGCCACTGAATTACTTTAATGGTTGCACATCACAGCTGTTAAAAGAAATTTTCCCCTGGGCAGCCTACACACATATGTTCCTATGCCAACATCAGCCTAAAGGATAACTTTCTCTTCTTTGCTCCTTTTGTTCACACAGGACCATAGGAAGCCATGATTACCCTTGGCCTATATTTGGCCTTTTAAGCATTTTTGGACAGTTTTAAATGAGAAAATATCTATCTTTTCCTACGTAGTTTGGTACAACTTCCATTCCTTCAACACAGCACTACCCTTGCTTTGCAAATCCAGAGACTACAGTAACAAGTTCCCTCCTTTCCACTTTTGTGTTAATTCATTCTTCTTTCCATATCTCTTCTTTTCTGCTTTCTTGTTCCTTTCTATGCCATCTGTAATTTTGGTATTGCCGCCTTCCCCTTTTCAACAATTTTCAAAAGTGAAAGAAGTGAGAGACCTTATAGTACTCCTTTTCTTGGGTTGACATGTTTCTTAAAGAATAATTACTACCCGTAAGGAGTTTGCTACTGGCTCAGCTGTGGCCAGTGGTGGGTCCACTAGGACTGGAGCCAGCTGGAAATGGCTGTGTGGGGCATGGGGCAGCCCCCTCACAGAGGCCACCCCTGCAACCCCCCTGCTGCCAGCCCCTTGCTACTCAACACACCATATTCCTTTGGCATCCAAAAATCAGCTTCACAATGGATCTCCATGGGTAAAAAAAAGGAGTATAAACAAAGATATCTCAATGCAGTAAAGGGAGACTTGGTAAGCAGCATTTCCACTGGGCTTCTCCTTCCTCTGTCCTATAATAAATTCTGTTCCTGCCCATCTCTTCATAGTCTACTACCTACAATCTAAAAACTGTAGGCTTCCCACTGAAGATGTGCTCCATGAGGGAATCATGTATCATATGCTTTTACTGCATTATTATTATTATTATTATTATAAGAGCATTAGTGCACTTAATTTTCTTTGTTCTGTAGAATACATTTCAGCTGAAAAATATTGCTCAGCTAGACCCATTAGTGAGCTTTAATTTGTAAAGGGTTTTCTTAGGGTCTGTTTGATGAATTCTCAAACCAAATTTGCACAGCTGGATTTCAAAATTATTGCACCAAATAGACCATTGGTTTTGTGCGGTGTCTCATTCTGAATTCTCATGCCTTGCCTTACCAGATCTTTTCCTTGTATTCTAAATGACCCAATAACAACAACAAAATCTGCCCTGGTATTTCTGTAGCTGAGGTCATATAGCAATAGAAAAATGTTTACTGTCTTTCAGCTGAATAAAACCCAACTATAAGCCCCAAAGCAAAGTTTCAAAACCAGCATGAGGATAGCTGTATTTTACTAAATTAAGGAATACAGGACCACAGGGTCAAAATGATACCCATCTTGTATTAGGTAAGACTTAGCTAAACCACACAACCCTACGTTGCACAGAGATGGGCAGGAAGAGCACACTGCGGTTGACAGACTCAGTTCATTCATTAGTCTACATGCTAATAGGCAAGCAGTCTTGACTGGATGACCTCGGGAAATACTTACTCTGCCTAGTGAAATGTGAGGAATATTTCAACCAGAAAGATCTTGGAAGCAGAAGGAAGATGAATAACTTCAGTATTTTAGTTGGGGTGACTTGCACTTGGAGGTGACTATTTTCCGCATGGACCTGATGGTGTCTCTGGTGACCACTTAGCTTGGATACCGCAGCTGAAAACCTGAAATGAGGTTGGACACCACAACGGGCCAGAGATGATGAGGAGCAGAAGGTGCCTATCATTATCCTAGGGCTCCGGAGTTGCTGGGTTGCTGTATGGGAGCTGAAAATCGTAAATTGACATTTTTGTGTGTGTGTTCAGGTGCTGTTTGGGTGCTGCTGCTCCTTGCACTGAAGTGATCTAATTGCTTTTATTTAGGACTAGGCAGAGCTAGTAGAAGCTCCGGGCATACCCTTTCTTCCCCCTGCCATAGGGAGGTAGAGGCTGCTGGTGGGCAACAGAGAAGGAGTTCTCCCTGTTCTTCAAAGTGTCTGGAGAACCAGAAGGTAGATCTCTCCTCTCAGGCCTGTCAGGGGGAAATGGAGCGGGAAGGGTGGATTGCCCTAGTTCTTTCTCCTCCTTTTTCAGGTTTAGGTGCAGCTACTTTGCTAGCATCCATCCACTGCTGAAGTTTCCATCAGAGAAGTGCACCATCAGGCATCGCATGCCCGTGTACAACATACTGCCATTTTCTCTAGCAGGAAGATTCTTTTGGAAAGATTTTGTCTGGCATGAATTTAACTGACACCAGGGCAGAGAGTGCTTTCAGAACGTGAATCATCATTTTCCTTTATGCAATGATGCTTTAAAACACAAATCAAAAGACAAAACATTACTTGTGCAAAAGATGCTGCTTCTCCAAGTGCCCTTTTAAACCAGTATATATAGTAGCCAGGCTGCTGGGAAAGCACAAATTGCTCTTAAATCCAACAGAGATGGGGATGAATAACCACCAGACCATGTAACTTCAGTAGACCAGAAATCATGCTCCAAGGCTGGGCTAAACTTTGCCTTCAAGAGACATTAGCAAACCATCCCCAAGGGCATTCCAACCACCACCTGCACCACAAACAGTGATGTCAGAGTGACATTTCTCCCCCAGACAACGACAAGTGATGGAGGCAGTCTCTTTGCAACTAAGAGTCAATGTTTTAGTATGATCTGGATTGGGGATCTATTTTAACAAATTTCTTCAGAGGTGACAAGAAAAAGACCATTGACAAATCATATCGTATGAATGGCTGACTTGCATCAGTAAATCTTGAAAAAAACAAATAGTTGAAAGTAATGGAAAATGACTTGGTGCTTATTATTTTGACTTTGGTCTTTGGAAGCTATGATGGAAAAATATGTCTTGCTGGCAGTAGTTTTCAGTAGTCAAGAACTGCTGTAATTCCATGCTTGCTAAAACATAGAATCATTTTTCTTCAGTTGTACCGTGAGTTTATATTTCCCTTAACTTTATCGGGTTTTAAATGCTCTCATTCCCCAGGGACACGGCTAGATGCTAAAAGGAGAGCAAGCCTAGCAGGCAGCAACCTGCGTGGGGACAGGACGTGGAGCAGGACCCAACCTGGTGAGTCGGCTCCTGGCTCTGTGCACTGACTGTCTCTCTTGCTTGTACTGGACCCTCAAACTGGAGCAATGGGTGGGACAATTTTTTCTAGCAACCACTGCTTTCTGACAGCCACGCAGCTGAGAAGTGTGACGGTCCCTGCAAATGAAAAAGCAGATGGAAGCACCAAAGCAGTGGGGGATCGCACCTCCAACACGGCAGGCTTCTTCAACCTGGACCGCACCTCGCAGGCACACAGGTAGCATCCTGCTCTGTCGTGCTGGCGAAGGTGCTCAGAGGTAGTGGAAAAGAAGGTGGCTGGGCCAGCCTGGCTCGCTCCCGTTCGGGATGGGAGACTGCCTGCAGGCCAGGCAAAGTCTGCCAGCGTCAGCCACCCAGACCCGGCTGTGCACCTTCTCCGAGGCCCAAGGTCGTTCTCCCCTTGGGCAACTGGAAGGCTGCTTGTCCCGTGACAGCTAATAAGGAGCTAGCCCCTCATCGAGTCCCCTCGGCGCTTCGTTGTAAGCGCCGTCAACAGCCACATTCGGTGGTCACCTCTGGGTGGTTTTGCTTTTACATCTTCATAATTTGGTCTTTGAGTGCCTTAAGAGAACATTTTAAGTCAAATCTCACCTGAATAAAATATTTAGAAGTAAATTTTTATTCTTTCAAATAAATAGCTTTTTATTACTTTACTGTAGAATTGCCCCAAGTCAAATAGGTACAGAAATTATTGCCAACGTAAATTTACTTCAGTAAATTGTGCAGCATTAAGCATGCCTTTGCAATGCTGAAATCAAGAAGGCTGCACCTTCCCATAGTGTTGTATTGAGGATATTTTAGAATATCTATGAATAAATTGATGGTCCTGGAATGGTGTACTGGTTTCCTTAGTTACAGGAATAGCATAACAACACAAGTGTGGACACTGACAGCAGCAGGGATGTGCGTCAGGTATATCAAGGGTCTCTTGTACATCTAGAAGACCCCTGTGACAGAGAAGCAAATCCTAAAACATGTTACTTAATGAAACTTCAAGGGCACGCGGTAGTTATTACTGGTGAAAATGCTTGCAATAGAGTGGCAAGATGGCACAAAACTCCCCGCAAATGATTCTGAAGTGGGTATTTGGGAGTGTAAGCAAAATGTAACCTTGTGATAAGAAATGGGTCTGTGTATGAGGTCGAAAAGCAAGAACCAGAAAGGTCTGACATCTGCGATAGCAGGGCTCCATGCCACAGGGCCACGTGGTACCCGCTGCTCTGCAAGCAACAGAGTGTGGGAAGCAACGCGCCCAGCTGGAAGAGAAGCTGGGACACCGAGACACGGGTGACCTTGCTATTCAACATCACACAGGGCAGATCACTTGCAGAGCTTCTGCTCTGTCTAGTGTCAGAATTACTGTGACCGGCCAATACTTTATCACTGACCAGAACATCCCAAGTTTATGGGATTATTGTATTGTATTATTCCTAGATTAATGTGCATCCTTGTGAAGAGAGCACTGCCATCTCCTCTGTAACTCTGTTTTGGATATTGGAAGACTGTGATTAGATCTCTCCTGAGCTTTCTCTTTTCTAGGCTAAGAAAAATCAGTTCTTTCAACCTTTCTTCATATGATGTTCTCCAGCCCTCTTATCATCTTTGTGGCTGTTCACTGGACCCTCCCCAGTTTTTCAATCTTGTTCTTGAACTAGGGCGACCAAAGCTGGACACAATATTCCAGGTGGCAACAGCAGTGGAATAATCGCATCCCTGGAACTGCTGACTGTGTGCTTGGTGACACAGCCCAGGAGGATGTTTGCTGCCTTTGCTGCCAGGACACACTGCTGGCTCGTGTTCAGCTTGCTTTCCTCCAGGTCCTTTCAGCAGAGCTGCTTTCCAGCCAGTGAGACCCCTGCCTGTACTGCTGCTTGGGATTATTCTGTCAGGTGCAGGGCTTTAAATTTACTGGTCTTAAATCTCATGCAATTCTTGTTGGCCCACTCTTCCAGCCCGTTGATGTCTACCTGTATGGTGGCTTTTTCCCAGTTTAGTATCGTCTGCAGTCTTGGCAAAGGTGCATATGGACTTGTTCATCCACATTGTTTGTAAAACTTTGGATAGTGTTGAACCCGGTATTGACTCCTGAGGAACTCCACTTATGTGTGGCTACCAGTTTGACTTTGAACCGTTAAACACCACTTTTGGTCACAGCAGTTCAGAGAGTTTTCCATCCATCTTCCAGTCCATAATTTTCCAGCTTGTCAACAAGGATGTTTTGGGAGATGCTGCCAAATGCCTTGCTAAAATCAAGGTAGTGTTCTCCATAGTTCTTCCCTCATCTACCAAGCAAGTTGGTTCACCATAGAAGGCTAACACCCACTCTATGGCTTTTCTCAGTCACCTTCTTGTCCTTCATTTGCCTGGAAATACCTTCCATGAAGGCTCAATCCACAGTTTTCCCAGGGAAAGAAGTGAGCCTGACTGGTGTGTGGTTTCCCAGATCTTCCTTTTTGTCCTTCTGTAGATGAACATAATATTAGCCCTTTCCCACTTGTCTGGGACTCCCTGACCTGCATGATCTTTCAGAGATGAATAGTGGTTTTGCAGTGAGGTCAGCCAACTCTTTTAGCTCCCTCAGCTGCATCTCATCAGGTCCCATAGACGTGTAAATACCGGGTTTGTACAGATGGTCCCTAACTCAGCTCTCCTCCACTATGGGTAAGAATTGTATATCTACATTTCCTGTTCTTCTAAACCCCCTGATAAATTGCACATTGTTAAAATGAACATTTCCTGTCATTGAATCTTTTTTTTATAAGTGTAGTTTTTAATTTTTACTTTAATTTTATTCTGATTATGATTATATAGTTCACTTGTTTGAGAGAAGACTTTTATGCCATTTGACACATCTACAATGCAGCTGCAAATAAAAATACTTCTTTTTTTTTCACACAGAAGTCATTAAAATAGTTTTTGTGGATGAGTGAATCCAGGTTCTGCACTAAGAGCTTGTGACACCTGAATACGAACTGCCAACCCCCCCCGCAGAAGAAACACTAAATAACTGTGTGAAGATAATAGATTGAAAAGGCAAGTGGCCTTTATTTTTTGAAGCACTATTTCTTGCTGGAAGCTCAAATTCTATAGTAAAAAAAAAAAGCAGTACACTCTGCCATGAGTGCGTGCGAACTTGGGACGTTTTCGGATGATGATGATGCGGGTTCAGTGCCATCGGCAGCGGGGCAGACGCTGGCGCAGGCAATGCCGGTAGCTGCGGGAGATGTGCCGCATGCTGGGAACGTGGGACCTAGCTCTTCCAAGGTGGCTAGGAAAAACTTTTGCAGCCTTTTCAACAAATGCACACAAAGGCAAAACACAACCCAGAGAGTAGAGGAGGAGAGGAGGGAAAGGCACAGGCACCGATACATGTAGCCTACGTGGTTCACAAAGAGAAGGCGGTGTAAGCAGAGGAATTCAGCTTGCAGGCCTGGCCCCGGGGAAAATTTCCATTGAATTCAGTGGAAGTCCTGCCAATACGAAAACCAGGACTGGTCCCGCGTGAGGTTGGGACAACTACCTCACCGCACCCATGCAGAGCAACGCATTACATTCAGGAAGGGTATGCAAGCTCCAACGCTAAACCAATGACAAAGCTGATTTTGAAATGGTTTTAATGATAGACAATCTGCATACCAATTGACTCATTTGCGTACACGATAGCTTGGAACAATACCAGAGAAATATGTAAAAAGTCTGCAATGCTGTATGACAATAGCTTCCAAGTATGCTGACCTTCGGTAAATCAAACAAACGGAAAGTACAGTACTCTTTTGATGAGGCATTAATGAAGGATTAAGAGCGGATACAGCTGCATCACACGAGCACTTTGTTAGACACACTGTTTTCACCGTTTTCCGTAATTACAACAGAAACACTGCGCGAGGCGTGCAGCGAGCGGACGCTGGGACGCGTTTTTATTTCACACCAACCAGGCGGCAGGGAGCAGGACCCGACGCCCTCGCCTGCCCCACGCCGACTGCCGTGGCACCCACCGGGGGCTCCGGGTCGGATGCTCTCAGAGCATCCCCGCGTGGGGACAGCGAGGGGCCCTGCTCGCCTCCGCAGAGGGGATGCCTGAAACGCATCCCAGCCAGCCACGCCGCTGCAATGCGGGAGGGTAAACAGAAGGCAAGGATACGAAGCCCAGGGGAAAAAAAGTTACATTAAGAAGTGAACAGGAAGGGCACGAACGCTCGTGCAACTGCTTCGTCACCAGGGCTCTAACGTTGCGTGTAATGGCTGCAGAGCAGGGCCCACAAAGAGTTTGTGGGCTGGACCGCAGCCTTTCTATGTGCAAGACAATCTTCTAGCCTGCAACCGCCCCCATCCATTTCAAGAGATTCTAGCTGTTTGAAGTGGTGCTCAAATCCTCACTGGGTGAATAGTGACTACTTACGTTTTTGCTCTTACCTTGTTGCCTTCCCTCGGTATCCACCTCCAGAGTAGGGAGGCATGCCGTATATGTATGAAAAATAAAGTACGTATATGTATTTCCTTTTTTATATCATTATACCATGTTTCTTCCAAAGCTTATTTGTAAGGAATGAGTTGAATAAAACTGAAGCTGCTAACATGCCAGAAGGCTTTCTATTTTAATGCATTGACTTTGAGCGGTTCAGTTGAGACACTGCAGGTCTGCTGCCTGACTCTCCCCACTGCCACGGACCCAGGGTAACTCCCACGGAGCAACTGTTCCAGGTAAAAGGTTGCCCTTTCTTTTTTTATCTTTTTCTTTTTTTTTCCTTCTGCAGAGGCATATGCTCTGGTTGGGTCCCAGACTACACCAGCTAGACAAAGAATCATTAATCCTACTTTTCAGCTCGGTTAGTATTTGGTGCTTCTGATTCCATGCCTTGATGTTGGTTTTGTTTTTTTAAAAAGACTATTAGGGGTCCAGCTGGGAGCTTAACTCTCAGATGCATTTCCATTCCCCCACTACCAAGTGTGGATGATTCTTGCTCCGGCAGCAAGTGCAAGCTTTGGTGGCCTTGTGGTTCTGCCGTCTTTGTGGCAGAGCAAGGGTACTTACCCTTCCCTCCAGAGAGTCCCGACAAAGATCGCTGGGATGGTGTGGTGAACCACTTGCCTTCGTTTATTTTCAGTGCAGGTCATTGCAGTCATCTGCCTTGGAGCTTATCCAGGCTACCAGCAATGTTGGCACAAGTGCAAGTGAGTGCAGTGAAGAAGCAAGAACAAAAAGGTATACATCTTAAAGGTATGTATTTTAAAGTTAGTTTTGATGTAGAAGAAAACATTAGTAGCAACATCAGGACCCATCAGAGCCACAACCACGACAATATGCTTTGAACAGGTCTCAAATATCTATGTTTGAGACAGCAATGTTTTACTAGACCTGTTTAGGAAATGATTTCTTGTAGGGTACAGACTTGCCCTGAGCCAGTTGCAGACCTAAGATAAAATCAGATGACTGAGATGTGAGTACTCAGCATGTTTAACATGTTTGAGGATTTCTGAGCAGTTTAACCTTTCCACTGCTATTATTTAATAACTTCCTGGTGAGTTTTTCAATGGAAGCTGTTCACATACATCTTTTCTATGTCAGTGACTACTAATTAGTGCAACTCGAAAAGCGCTGGAATTTGCTGAAAATGGTCAGGGCAACCGAGTGCTCCATATTGCTACATAAAGCTATAAGGACAGATACGCATTGTAGACTTTCCTATGCTGAAGTCATACACAGCTTTTTCAAACAGTCAAGTTATTACATTCACAGCCAACATTCATGCAATATTTCAATTAACTGTCTTGATATTGAAAGACAACACACGAGTATACAATTTTCATAAGATGAAATTTGCGGCAGTCTGTCGAGCACTTTGGAGGACAGATTCATAATCCAGTACGATTTTGACAAACTGAAGGGATGACCTGATGTTAAAAAAAGAAGAAATTCAATGTGAAGTGCATAACACTACATGTAAGAAGAAGAAATTGATGCACAAATGTGGAGAATATGTATCACCTTGCAAAGTAGCAGTACCATAGGGAGACATCATGGGTTTCCAGGAGATCAGAAGCCTAATTCTGGGTTGTCTTAGAAGAAACATCAAATGTAAGACATGGGAAAATGCTGGTGAAGCTTGCGGTGGAATCCCATGACTGGCTTTGCACCCTAGACTTCAAGAGGTAAGCAAGGAAGACTGCAGTGTAGGTCACTCGGTCTCCTGCCTGCCGTCACTTCATTTGGATGTGCTCCGGCCATGCCTGAGCAATGTCCGCCTGGAAATCCCATCTTGACCTCACAGCAGTCCATGGGAAATGGACTAGATGACTTCTTGAGGCACCTTCCAGCCCAACACTGACATTTCTAAGACATCCTTCTCCCAGTCCTCAGTTACTGCACTAGATCAGAAGTCTGTACGTTGTTATATGGTCCATGCTTACCCTGATAAGTGTTAAGATGGTTGCAGTCAACATAAATTCACCCAGAGCCTTTAAAAGAACTGTGAAGCTTAAAACAGTTCTCAGCTGAGGAGGTAGTAAAAGGCGAACAAAATTTGCGTTTTCATTGGGTCCTGTAGATATAATTGTCTCATCTTTGTAGCCACCTATTTTAATAATAACAGCAGCAAAAGACCCTCCTAACCTGCTAATCTAGAGCATCTACAAGTGTGTGGCAGACAAGCTTTCTGGCAGACAGTGGCAGCTTTCAGTTAGCTGTTGTTGTTACTCTTGAGATGTATGATGGGTGTGAGGTTACACCAGGCAACTATTTTCAGGCCTTCTCCTACTTTTTCAATTGGTTTTTTATTCATCCTTTTGTCATACCTGTTTTCCAACTCCAACACCATCTCTGTACAGACCCATAGTTCTGCACAAGAAAACTGAACTGCAAAATAAACTAGCATTAAGTATCCATCATTCTCTATCAGAAAGAGAGAAAAACTAGCTAATCCGTCTCCTTTGATAATTGTCCTCATTCCTGTAGAGGTGGTAGAAATGAACCAGAATCAGGTTAATTTCCTTTTCGCAGGCCACCAAAACCTGTTAACTTTGTTTATGAATCTGTCAAGATTTACATTTCCTCTTTTTTCCTTTTTTTTAAATCAGCTTTATCTCCAAGGAAACTTTGTCCAATAAGGCACGCTAAGAGCTCTTTGGTAAGAGGTGTGTGGGGTGCTATCAGGAAAATACTGGATAATCCACTCCAGAGAGAGTTTACAGTCCAGAAAAAATGATCGCTAGAAACAGTGATTTTGACTCAGTTATGGGAGTAGTTTAAAAATATTTTGTTGTGAAACCCACTGGAAAATCAGTAAATTAGAGACCCATTAGAAAATTAGAGGCATATTAGTAGACAGATTAACAATAAAGACCCTGCAAATTGTAAACTTCTAGGAGTCAAAAAAGTGAAAGGGAAAAATCTAACCTATTTGAACTTTCTTAGTAGGAAAATTAGGATTAGCCATATCGATTCTGAAGACTGGTCCAGAACACCCTTGGTCTGTCTTCGTAAACAGCCAATACCTGATGTTTTAGAAGAGCATGGAGAAAACTTGAAATAGACTCTTCCCTGTATGATGGAGAATAAATCATGACCACCATTTTATATGCCTTAATAGCTGGAATATAAAATTAAAAAGAAAAGAATAAGCCATTATCTGCAAAGTAGACTACCTTTGTTCTTAACAGATACTTCCACCTAGGCTACCTTTTGTGAATGAGTATCACCTTTTTTCAAACAGCATGCTTTAAAGAGACGGGGCTGATTTTCCTCCTCACTTTGAACACCCTCTGAAACACTTAAATCGCTGTACTGGCTCAGCCCCAGGCTTCACTTACCACAGCGCTCTGTGCTCCGAAGGCATCATGGAAATGCAGCAGTTGATGGAGCCTCACCCGGTGCACTAAAACAGGGTGGAGTATACCCAAACTGTTCCTGAGAAATGTTTGTTTAGCCTGTCCTTAAAAAGTTCCAGCAGTAGAAATGCTACAGTGCACTGAGTTGCACCTTTCCAGTGTTTTGCCGTTGGGTTGGAAGGTTCGTTTACTAGCTTAAATCTCCGGAGCAGAATAATCTGCAGGGGCTCTCTTCTCTTGCCTCACTTGGGAGATTTTCAAATTAACCAGGGATTTCCAAGTAATTCACGCAGAAGGGCAAGCCTGAAGGTCAGTAAATTACAGCTGTTGAATGTCTAAGCAAGAAGAGGCGGTGAATTGTGAAGCTGGAGGTGGATGGAAAAGAGAAGGGATGGAGGTGATTCATTAGAAAAGCTGGTGAATGGACATTGCTGTGGCTGAAACCAGAGGCTTTGGCTTTCCACGTTTCTTTCCAGCCACCTCACACTTGTTTCAAGTCAACTGAACAGAAGCTAAACAAAGCTGTATGGACGTGGATCTGGGCAGGCTCATGCATGTCAGTGAATGTGAGGGTGCTGCTGTTACGCATAATTCATGCTCCTGCCAACTGCCGGTAAGAAAAAGGAAAAAGGCCTGGGAAAAGTGTCCAGTGTGACAGGGAGTAACAGTTTGTTGAAGTTTAAATGTTTTTTCGTAGAAAGCCAAGTTAAAGATAACTTGCATTACCAATTACTGATTTTATTAACTTTGAAAGTATACTTATACATAGAAAGAGACCTGCAATTTGGCAATATACACTGCATACAAAATAATCACTTGTTTTAAAACACAAATGAAGCCGACTATTATAATGTGAACTGTTTTCCAGACGAAAAGAATTAAAGGGATGTAATTGGAGAAGTATGCAACAGTGGCTAATATGCTATTATTTGCAAAAAGATATTACAACTTATAATCTTCTTTCATGGGTTTATGTTGTTAGTGTTTAATCAGGCGTGTGAGTGTATTCAGGTGTTAAACCATTCTATTAGCTAGGAAAATTGCACTATTATTTACTGAGCTGTTTGCGATATATTGTTGTTGGCTTTTTTTCCTTTCTATTTCTTGTCTTCGTGCAGTTTATGTAATTGTCCTTTCTACTTTTGTCTTGTACAAAGACTTGTAAAGTGCTACGAGGGCAGATTAGCCATGTCAAAAATCAGGGTGGGTTTGTTTTTTTTTTTTAATACATTGTAGGAATTAATCATATTTCCTGTCTTGTTTTATTGGAAGGCACCACAGCCACAAGCTGGTGCTTTAGAGCTTTTGTCATCTTTCATCTGGGAAACTGAAGAACCTCTGGCATCCCCAGTCACCTCCAGTGCTGAACAGTGGCGGCAGAGCGAGAGAAGAAGGGCTTGGTAAAACAGCGTTAGCTCCAGACTCAGGTCAGTCGGGAAGTTCATGGTGGTGAGATTGGGCCAAGGTCAGCCCATGGGTCGGTGTCTGAGTGTGGGTCACCGGCCGGGCAGGGGCAGGGATGCAGCGCAGGAGGAGGGATGTGCTCAGGGGGTTTCGAATGCGGGGTATCAGTCTCGTGCTTGGAGTTAGGTGGGAGGAATCCACGGCTGCCTCACCATCGGCTGTGTGCAGGGACAGGAGAGGGCTTTGGGCAGCCCACGGCTCCGAGCAGCCTTCCCGTCTCCTCGGAAGAAAGACGGCAGGCTGGATGGACCGGTCCTGTGAGCCACGTCCTACCGCAGGACAGACGCTGATTTGCAGTGCTGTGTTTGGGACAGGCTTACCTGTCAGCTCCTGAATCAGAACGGAGCAAGTGTGATGGAAAATGAAGGGAGATCATGATAGATTCGATATAGGGACATTGAGTCATATACAGTAAAATTAATTTTCACCCAGAAAGGGGAATTCTCACCTCAATGAAGTCAGTGGAAAGATTCCTGTTGCTTTTGATCAAGTGAGGAATTCACCCAAAGTGACTGGATGTTTGTTCGGAACCCACGTGAAGGAGAAATGTTAGGACTGGCTATTGAGGAGTGCTGAACCCTTGAAACTCTTGTGATGGTGCACTGAGTACATCGCTGGACAGACCCTTCTGTTCACATCTCAAGACTTGCAGTAGAACACTTTTTTGAGGTTGACCTAAAATCTTTGTTCAGATAAAACTTTTCAACGGAGAACAAGATTTTATTATTTCCCCTATCACAGTGCTTTCAGACCAGGTGATTCTGGCCAGATTAAACAGAATGGGTTGGATTGGCTGGATCACATGAAGTCTGGGGAGAGGGTGAAGTCTGGGTAGGTGAAGTCAGGATACCCCAATACAGAGCCTTAGGTCACGGCATCTGCCTCTTCATTTTGCCCCTGAGGCTGCTATGAGAAGGGAGGTAATAATAGACGGGAGCTTTACCTCCAAAATTGCTGACAAGATGAACAGGTCTAGTACACTCGCTTGCAGGCTGCAAGAATCACAGGTAAGAGGAAAACAGGAGAAAGTGTAAAGCGTGACATCTTCAAATGCTGAGAAAAAACATCTCAATGCCTGTACTACACTTAAAGGAACCACTGAGGCCTGTTCTCACTAATACAAGAGTTTCAGGGCCAAAAATACTGTTGTTTGTCTCTTTGCTGTAGAGAAAAAGGCCTGTGTGAACATTTTTAGTAAGTACAGTCATTTTCTGACCATAATGGAAACAAACCTTCAAGTCTATGAATTTTGGCTAGCAATTTATGTCTGAAAGGGCAACAAACATTTTGAGACAAATGAGAAAGCGTTGATCAAAGTTCAATATGTTGTTATGGGAAGTGTTTTAATGGAGTGAGATTAAAACAGTCTTGAAAATTAATTTGTATGAATTTCAAACTTGCCTTTGCTGACAGAGTTCCATCCTCATCTGCTTTACTAAGAAAATCTACTGAAATGCAGACATTTCCAGAAGCTGCTGCAGTATTCTTTATAAACTTTAGGTTTCTTTGCTAAACCTCTGTTCTGTCAAATGTGATCCTAATTGTCTGATGTTTAATGTCATCCATCAGACCAATTTTTCATTCCTCACATGCTGTTTCAAGAACACTGATCCCTAATTTAATTAATGAATCATTGTTTCCCGAGTTATTAGCTGCATCTGTTCCTCTTCATTTTTTAAAACAATTGCAATATTTTTTCACTTGTCTCCTTCAAAATAAATGCTGCAAAATGGTTGTGATGCTCAAAAGTGCTGTTGCTTTTAAGCCATTCTTCCCTTCCCTTCCCTTCGGCATGGGGCTAAATGTGACCCCTTTAATGCCTTCGAAGCTCCCATGGGGTCAGAGCTTGTTGCAAGCTATTCTATCTGTAGGCTTTCTTCTGTGTAATGAAGTTTGGGCCCAAATGAAATCTGTGAACATTTTGATGTCTAGTATTTTTACTCATATTACAGCTAATTAATTCAAGCTTGTGAAGCACTTTGAAACTATACAAACACTTAATATTGTTCTTTTTTATGATTTACTGTTCTTAACTCACATGAACTTTGAATTAGAGGATTTCTCTCTTTGTAATCTGAAATCCATCTTATCAAAGATTGACAGGCTGTTTCCACTTTTCAGAACGTGCCTTGTCAGTTTTGGCTTAACTTTGCTACTCACTGAACGCAACACTGTGAAAGCGTGACCTCACCTAAGTCAACAGGGACCACGAGCCCATCCAGAAAATGTCACCTCAGACACGACTGAACTCCTAGAGCGCGTGCAAGAAAGATTTTAGGAAGTTGTATGAAGAGCCAGGGCTTAACTTGCCACCTATGGGATCTGGTCAGGCTTCCTGCTGTTTCTTGATCAGCTTCTTGCTCCAGCACTGCATGGTAAGAGCCAAATTCGGCCAACCTAGGCTGCCATCAGCAGTAAGGCAGCCAGAGTCAGTGATCATGGTTTTGGATTTACACCTAGTCTAATGGCACTTAGAAACTAACACTACGGTACCAATTGGGGCAAATGGTAGTTTCATCCAGAACTTCCAAAAACTTACTCTATTTCTATTTAGTGCTTGAGGAGGTGCCATAGATCACCATATCTGCAAAAATTTATTTTGCAGAAATAAGGCTGAGCTATTTATAAAAGACAAGGACTTAAGACCAGAATAATTTTCATCTAAAAGCTCTGGCTTTCTTTTAACCTGGTTGCCTGAGTTGTGCTCCCAAGAGAAACCAAAGTGAAGGTGGTGGGATGAAGGAGGACATTGTGCTTAGGTCTTACCCCTGACTGGGCACGGGACATGGCCACGCTGGCACTTAAGATCGTATGAGTGTTCCTGTAGAGGCTGGTTTAGACAAGGCTGGGATGAACAGGCACTTCTCAAAACCTGTATTTAGAAATCATCTTAATTGTGTCCTTTGATAAAACAGGTGTTTTTATCTTAAGCGGTGATATATTATTATTTGTTATGTGTATTATTATACTGCCTACTTACACTTGTATGTTATTTGAAAGTTAATTATACCTCCCATCCTTTCACAGTCTCCACTAATGTTCAGTTTTAATGCACTAATGCGTTCTTCTTGTATGACACGTATCCTGGATGCAAGAATAAAAATTAAATTGAAATCTTAAAGGTAAGAAGAAGGTTCATCTCAGTTAATTAATATTTACCTCCAGCAAAACACTGACTAATTATACTGGTGCTGTAGTGGGGAAGAGACCTGTAAGGAGCTGGTTACCCATTATCTGCCCAGCCTAAGGAGCTCTCCCAGCCCCTGTGAGCTGATGAGGGTTCTTGAGAGACTCCCAGCCGCGGCAGCAGGAGCACAGCTGCTTTCTCCCTCCGAACCACGTCTGTGCTGCTGAAGAACCGGAGCAGAGCTGGCACCGGCAACCTGAGGCCAGCGGTCCGAGGCTGGTGAACAGACAGATTTTGGGTGGCACGAGAGGGTGAGGACCTCTCTGCTCCTGGCTGCCACCCGTGCCTGCGTCGCGGTCTGCGCTGGGGTCGGTCGCAGGGGAGGCGGACGAGGTATCGCAGGTCGTGCGACTCACTACTTAGAGGAAATACTTTCTGCTATATTAGATAAACTTAATTTATTGACTTTAATTTTTAATGACCTCACGACAAGGTCATCGCTTCTCTCGGAGAGGCTGTGTGCCCTGGCTCCTGCTGAGTGCCTACCAATGCACTTAAATCTCAGGTTGAAGGAGGATATGTCAGACTGGCTCCTTTTGACAGGTTACCGACTCCTGGGGTAAGGTAATAAGAAAAAGTCCCATTAAGTGGTACCTGCCAGTACGCCCTGGTGTCCTTCAGTGTTTGTTGAGCCTGGCACCTATTCCCTTAAGGTAAACGGTGTTCTCTGATCACTGGGAAGGAGCAGTGGGATGGGGAGTGCCGGTGCCACAGACGAGGCGGCAGCTCTGCTGCCTGTTCGCTGTGATCCTCCGGCACCACAGCGCAGCAGCACGGCGGTCCAGCAGACCCAGGGATGCAGGCTTGGGAAAAGTGGGATTCAGCTCCCAGTGACGCTGCTTCCCTGCCGATGCTAGTTTGGGCAAATTATTCCAGCTTCTTCTACACCTACAGCTTGCCAGCTGTAAAAGCAGATGCTTGCGGGTCTTTCCAAGGTCTGCTGGTAAACAGCTCGATGGCAGCCCCAGGAACAGGGAGTTTCTTATGCAGATGGTCTTGCGAGTGCCGCCGAGCAGCTGGCTGTCACCAGGAGAAGACCTGAGTCCACAGCTGTGAGATTCCCACAGCTGGAACCGGGGGAAATGGCTGCACTCCTAACGTACTTTCCGCTGGCACTGCTGGGGTGGGGATTCCTCCCCCCATGCACGTCCCCTCACTAGAACTAGGCCATGTAATCATTACACGGCCGAAACAAAATTCACCCTATTTTCCAGAGAAAAGCTCATTTTATGTGTCTCCGGTAGGTTTTCTAACTTGGTGGCCTAACAAACTCACTGGATCGAGCAGGTATCATTTCTCTAAATGACTTTTAAGAGATCTTCTCATTAAGCATTGCTGATCGAAACAGTTTGATCCCACTGAAGTATGTAAAGCATGCAATCAGTGACTGACTGAGTTATGGAGTCACCGTTTAGTCCAGAGGTTAAATGCAAAGTTGTATTACACATAGAGTATTGCAAAAATAACCCCAGGCTTTTAGTTTTGATTTCCACTTTATTGATTTGCACGAGGTAAATTTAATTCCAAATCTTACAGATGGCTGAGATAGTCATTCAATTTTGTCATTGTAGTGTAGAAACCATTAGGAAAATGGAGAAGTAAAGGTCACAGTAATCTTTTCTGGAATGAAGAACGAAGAACCAATTTTATTCAGAGGTCAGATTTGTACCAAAAACTCCAAAGCACTCGCACTATGCCATTATGTAAGCATTTACAAAGTTTGGTTGATATACAACATTTGTGAGACAGAACATTGCTCAATAGAAGATGGAAAAGCGGGAAGAAGCTTCTTTCCTTCCACGCATGGGTTGTGAATTTCCCATGTTACGCAAGCAGGGTAATTATCCATAGGCATTTTTGTACTTCTTCATCCTATGGAGGTGTTTGTATTGGCCCTGTGACCTCTGACTGTGATGTGGAGAAGGACCTTGGATCTGCCTCAGACACATACCCACAAGCTCACAAATAATCACTTTTTTCTTCTGAGCCGTCACTTTTTTCCTCCAGGGATACTTAGAGGAAATACTTTCTGCTATATTAGATAAATTTAATTTATTGACTTTAATTTTAAATTTCTTTTTTTTGGACATGTTACGGGTTTGTGTGGCGGGGTTTTTCGGCAGCAGGGGAGGGTCCACAGGGCCGGCACCTGTCAGAAGCTGCTCGAAGCTTCCCGGGCTCCAAGGCAGACCCGCCTCTGACGCAGGCCGACCCAGTCAGCGCCTCTGGGATCACATATTTAAGAGGGGAAGGTTGCTTACGCTCTGGGTAGTGGGATGTGAGAGAAGCCCCCGAGCAGAGACCGAGGCCAGTGAAGGCGGAGGCAGGGGGGACGCTCCTGCAGACCGTGGCTGTCCCCCCCCGCCCATGGAGGGAGCAGAGGCCCCCCAAGATGGCCGTGACTCCCCGGGAAAGCCCGCGCTGGAGCAGTCTGTGACTGAAGGACTGCAGCCCGTGGAAGGGACCCGCGCTGGAGCAGTTTGTGAGGCACTGCAGCCCGCGGGAAGGACCCACGCTGGAGAAGTTCCTGAAGGACTGTCTCCCGCGGGAGGGGCCCCACGCCGGAGCCGGGGACGAGCGAGGAGTTCTCCCCCTGCGGAGGAAGGAGCGGCAGAGACCAGGTGGGATGAGCGGACCCCGACCCCCATTCCCCGCCGCCGGGGGGAGGAGGTGGAGAGAACCGGGAGGGGAGTGGAGGCGGGAAGGAGGGAGGGAGGGGGGGAAGCTGTTCTCAGGTCTGGTTTTACTTCCCAATATCCTTGTTTCGATTCGATTGGTAGCAAATTAAATTGATTTTTTTTCTTCCCCAAGTTGAGCCTGTCTTTTGCCCGTGCCCGTAAGTGGGGAGTGATCCCTCCCTGTCCTTGTCTCGACCCACGAGCCTGACTTTGTATTTTCTCCTCATCCCACCGGGAGCAGGCGGGAAGTGAGCGGGCGGCTGCGTGGTGCTGTGTTACTGGCTGGGCTGGAACCACAACAGGACATAAAAGATATTCTACGTGTTTTAAAAAAGCCCTTTCACATTTAAAAGAAGGCAGTATAAGTATGAAAGTTATATATTTGTTTCTTGGAAAAAAGACCGGCTTTTACAACCACAAGATAGTGTTGAGTACCTGAAGACACCTTGTAAGCCCTTAGCATGTAAATGTTGGGAGAAATTCTGATGCCTAACACAGGGGTCTAGAGCCGCTGCAGACAGCCTCAGGGTACCTGACTTGGCTCCCCAGTGTCCTGGTTTCAGCTGGGATAGAGTTAATTTTTTTTCCTAGTAGCTGGTATAGTGTTGTGGTTTTGAGTTCAGCGTGAGAAGAATGTTGATGGCACACTGATGTTTTCAGTTGTTGCTCAGCACGGTTTAGACCAAGTCAAGGGTTTTTCAGCTTCTCCTGCCCAGCCAGCGAGAAGGCTGGAGGGGCACAAGGAGTTGGGAGGGGACACCGCCAGGACAGCTGACCCAAACTGGCCAAAGGGATATTCCATACCATGTGACGTCATGCCCAGTATATAAACTGGGGGGGAGTGGGCCTGGGGGACACTGCTGCTTGGGAACTAACTGGGCATCGCTTGGTGAATGATGAGCAACTGCATTGTGCATCACTTGTTTTGTATATTCCAATCCTTTTATTATTATTGTCATTTTATTAGTGTTATCATTCTCATTATTAGTTTCTTCTTTTCTGTTCTATTAAACCGTTCTTATCTCAACCCACAAGTTTTACTTCTTTTCCCAATTCTCTCCCCCATCCCACTGGGTGGGGGGGAAGTGAGTGAGCGGCTGCATGGTGCTTAGTTGCTGGCTGGGGTTAAACCACGACACCCAGCTATCCTGTAAGGGCGAGAGTAAGTCTCCAGTAGGTCCTGGATCAGATCCATCAGCCTCTCAAGGCGTCTCAGCTGCGCAGGGTGCCTGATGGCAGGAGGCACCTGCACCGCTTTCCCTGGAGCTTCTGTGCTAAGAGGTGAGGGACGGCTGAGAGCAGGCGGCCTCGAGTCAGAGCTGTCAAAACCTGGAGGCTGGGCTGTGCAGAAAGCTGTGTTTCGGAATCCCCTTAGTTTAAGGCGTAACTACAGCCCTTTGCCTGCGTTAGTGTGCTCCGCCACTCGGGAGCAGCCGCGCTGGGAGCAGCATTTGGACAACTATTAGAAGACAATATTCACTTCGGCCACAGCCGGCAGCTCCCTTTCCATCTCATGACCAGCTCAAACACCAGCAACAACCAAGCTTCACGGCCACATCCAGGTTGCGGTGAACCATTTCCACCCCAAGCCTGGTACCAGCCATGCCATGCAGAAGAAGGATGTTGCGGCACCGGCTGTTACGGTAACGGGGTTTGTTCTCCTCTGGCCACGAGGACGTAGCCTTTCCAAATTAAGAAAGCGTGGTTACAGAACACGCAGTATTTGAAGCCTCCTCCTTGTTGTGGTACTTGCACAAAAGACCACTCGCTACTGAATGATTTTACTTGCTCCTCTCATGAAAGTCCTCACCAGTAGCTCAAGGTATCTTTGCGTACCAGGGCTAGAAATAGAGTTGAGTCAATGGAGCATTTTCTGCATAAATTCCTACCTTGCTCTGTCGGTCTTAGAGGAATTATATTGATTTCCCACTTGGTGTTACTTTAAATTCTTTCACTATGAACATAATGCCCTTTGCCTCTTTTAGCTGTTTCTTGCACCTTTTTACTTTCAATCAAAATGCTGATATCCTTCCTTGTACTCCTTAGCTTGTGTCCCAAGTGCTAACAACCTTGAACCTGTGGCACACTGAACACTCACAAAACACAGAGATAAGTTTGTGCACTATTATTATAAGAAAATAGTATATATGTATTTCATAAATATATATGAAAGTCATGGAGTTTTCTGTGGAATATTTTCCTTTGGAAGAAAGCGGTAATCCAGAGAAAAGCAGTGAATTTTTGAGCTATGAGCCTTAAGTTTTAGTCCTATTTATTGAAACATGATTTAAAAACCAACGTGGACAGAACTAAAGGAAGTAATAACCAGGAGCATCTTGAGGAAGACCTCCCACATTCTGCTCCACATGTGCCAATGCAAAAGTGTGCTCTAACTGCACTGTATGAAAGAAAAAAAGAAAGAAAAGAAAAAAAAAATCCTTTTACATGTGGTACCACAGCAAGGTGACCAGCCTTATTACATTTCTATTTATGTATTACAGTCCCCCTGACGCTGTTCCAGGGTAACGCGGGGCTGGGAACCCTGGAGAAGGGAAAGCCCCACTTCATACAGCAAACACAGGCAAAGTAGGCACCTGGGTTTGGAAGAAGCGGCACGTAGCTGGGGATAATAAGTTTTGCCTCCTCTAAGCTCTCTGTGCCAGCTGCTCACAGGTTACCTTTTTACCCTGACCTGCCCAGGGTTCACATCGCTGTTGGCCATTGCAGTGTCCTGCTATCTTGCCTGCACTCTGACATTTTCTCTATTGCAACTCTTGGCAGCAGAAAGCCTCTGCTTGATCTCGGACACGTTCCCAAGCAGGGGGGTAATGCTACCTGGGTTAAAAGAAGGGGACTGGTGAGGACTGGGGCTCCTCCTGGCTTTTTTGCAGACTCCTTGTGTAAGTCCAGGTGAGCCCCATGGAGGCTTCGTTTCTTCATCAGCCAAACCAGAGCTAAAAATGCACCTGTATTTCCTGATGTTGTGATAAAGATTATTCTCTTCTAAAAAGAAATACCTGTGAAGGACTAACTACAGTGTCAGACATGAAAAAAATACCTGTGACTGTACCTCTCCCTCCTTTTTTCACGCTGAGCTATCACTGAATCCTGTCAGTTTAATTCTTATATGGCTTATGATCATGGGTGGGAACTGAAGTAATGATTATTTACTTAACAAAAAAATGCCATATGTTGAGGATTCCACTTTCTGCTTACTGTCCCTTCTGCCAAGGCCCCCTTCCAACCTTGCACCCCCTCAGGACTGTCCCCTGATTTCTATATTCACTCGGCACCGAGATAAATGCTCCTATTTGTTTCATTTGATGTGTCTTGTTAAAGGGAATGATGCGTGTAAAGGCAAATATTCTACAAAAGTTTGATGACAAATTTTTCAGTGGTTTGTGTGACTGCTAAGATCAAGTGCCTGAAAGTGTGTGAAAAAGTGTGCTTTTCTAAAATTGCCTTAAAAGTGGACTGTACCTATGGTACAGTCAATATACTAATTTCTTCAGTTACTTCTACTGAAAAAAAGCAAAAATACATTTTTCTTATGTTGACACATTTTAATTAATAACATTTTGCATTAAATTTTCTGGTTTAGATTTTTAGCCCTTTTATGCCATTGATGTGCCAATGATTTTCAAGTGTTACTTTGGCTGAAATATACAGTAAAATAGAAAATGGCTTCAGAATCCTGGATTAGCTGTCACTGATGGCGTAAATCTGTCAATAGCAGCCAGTAAATGCGGGAGACTGACTTTTTCCTCTTATTTTTATTTATAAATTCCATTTCAGAATAGCAATAAGACACTGCAGGCCATGCATTTTGAAGGGATTATTGCACTTCTCTCATGACTAAAGTCACTTGCCCTTTAGCCTTGTGTCTTATAACACCTCCTGAGGTGTTCAGTAGTAGTCCAGAAATGCACGGCATGCTGTGTCTTATAGCTTAAATATATTTAGCTTGATCATACAGAAAAATAATGATAAAGTAAGAGAATGTGCAAGGAACGGCCCCCTAGCTATTCCATTCTTTTTCCATTCTTTTTTAATGAACTCATAAGTAAAATAATTCGCAGGTTGCTGACTGCTTGTTAAAACGTACATGAAACATGGAAGAATTGTTTCCCTGTTACGGTTATGGTATCTTGCAGTATATATGAAACACCAACCTTTTAATACAGTTTGGATTGTTGCGTAATATAGAAATACAGCTAAATTCTTAAAAGGGTTAAACAGTTCCATTCTGCCTTAAATTACCACTGTCATTCAATTCATTAGATGAGTTTATGGAGTTACAATATGTCTGTAATTTATAGCCTGCTTACTGACAAAGCTTAATGCTAACATATGCCTAATTTGCCAAGGTTATCTCAAGCCCCATTCATCTCCCCCACTAACAATATGCTGCTGATTCCATGCTTCATGGATGAGGTACATGCGGTTTCATATTTAGTGCTATCAATCACAAGTAATTGCCTCCAGCTCCCCGCCTCAGTGTTCAAAGTGATTTCTCTTCAGCCTCTGCGGCTTGATGAAAAGGGGATGCGTAGCCAGAGGAGGGCATCCTCCTCCAGCCTTAGCAACCGCAGCCCTGAAGGAGCTGGAAATCAGAGAGGAGAGACATACCTGCAGCTGACATTTCCAAACTTTTCTCTTCTGGGGCACACGCTTTTTGCAGTCGGGAAAGTTCACTCCTGGGGAGATGCTCGTGCACTGCTGGCAACCCGCCATGGGAGGTGAGCCGGCTTCTGGACTGGTGCCCTCGGGATTTCCCCAGTGATATGCTGGACGGACCTGGGACGCATCCAGCCCGGCTGGCCCACGGTCCGGATCGCAGCCTGGGGATGCACCGCTGTGCTCCTGGGCCCGTAGTGGGGTTGTGCTGACGCGCGGGACGTGGCGGGACCAGGGTCTGCCGGAGGAGATGGCAGTTCACGTGGGTATTTTCAGCAGCTACGGAGGCTTCTTGGTGGGGTTGTTACACCACCAAATCGTAGCTTTGTTACACCACCAAACTGTACCTTATGTAGCATACCATTTTAAAATGGTAAGAGCCCCAGTCCTACCAACTCGTAAACCTGTGCCCAGCTCCCTTCCTGGGAAGGGTCCTGTTGGTTTGCCTTGCAGAAACGTTTACGGTATCAGGATCTAAGGAGAGCGACTAACTCACGGGTTCCTGTTCTCCTCCTCTTTGACTGCTGCTTGCTGGTATTTTCTGCAACTTCACGTTAAGCTATAATGGCCCCTTGTATCAGCATGTACCTGCCCCTCTCCCTGTCTAATTAGGCTTTTTTTCTACGGCTGTAGTCACACTAGAAGTTGAACACTGTCTGGAAAATTCAGCTGAAGTGTCTGATCCTGAACTGTTCATGTATATTCTTATCACAAGTCATGGGGATTGCTCACATTCCTGTATGAGTACTAGCATTGTATTTATAGCACCTGGATCAAAATCTTCAATTTTATGAACGTGAACACACACACACACACACACACACACACGTTGTCTATCAAATGAGCTGCTGAGCCATGCAGCTTCCTCAGCCTTTAGATACATTCCAGAGATCTCTTAGATCACATTAGAAAACAGAGCATGAGTTAGCAAATATATTTTGCCTCAAATACATCTCCCACTTTACTCTGGGATTCGATGATCAAGAATATCTAGGGAAAAGTTTACTCTTGGATACTCTGCTATCAACCAGCTGTAATCTCAGATCTGTTGAGGATATTGTGCTTGATATTCTAACGGTTCCCCAGGATAATGGAGACTGTTTGGCAGACCCCGTGAAACTCTCTGTTCATGTGAATTTACTACAATCTGCAGTACTGAAAGAAATGACTGCAGCTAACACAATCCTGAATGGATGAACAGAGGTATAGGGTTTAAAACCAGGCTGATATTCATTAGTTTCACTACGTAGGAACACCGTAATTTTAAGGTTTACTTGGAAAACAAAAAGCATTTTGGAGGAGCAAAAAATAGGTTTAATTAAAGAAACTGCTGGTGCTGATACTGTTGTTTTCTGTGAAATGAAAATCACTGTCCTGTAGGGAAGTAACACCTGATGATATGAAAACCAGTGTTAGCTTCTCTTAGGGGTTTGGGGTTTTTTGTTCGTTTTCTGTGTCGTGCCAGAACTCAGGAGCATGCCGTGAAAGGATAGCAGTCATGGACTTCACATAAGCTTACTTAAGAAAGAACTAACTGCTATAACAATCAGAAAGACTGCTGCACTTGTGGAAGAAAACACTAACTCTGTGGCTGTGTGGTTAATTGCCGTTATGCTTGTTATGAACTGACATTTGGGTGAATTTAAAACTGTAGTGATTCTTGCTTGTACTTAAATAAGCTTTCATTTCTAAAGAGTCTGATTGGATAAAGTCAAAGAATCTGCTAAAAATTTGTATTCATTTACCTCCTGCCCTCAGATAAAAGGCCAACCATTTTATTTTTATAGTATAGTTCTAACTTCTTAGGTTTACTCTTTAGGCAAATCAGGTGAGCAACGGAAATACATGTAACACTCTTTTCCATATAATTTGTATTAATATGATTTACAATTCAAGAGGACTGCACCGTAAGGGTGCAAATTAAATTACCTTTAAAGAATACTATATTAGCTATTAATTAATAGAAGGGTTGGGGTTTTTTTCTATTTGGAATATCTGAAATAAACATGAAAACAAATCAGTGAATTTATAGAAAACATTTCTGAAGTAGAAGAATCTTTGAGGATTTTTTTGAAATACAAGCGTTGTGAGGCTTCAGAAAGATACACATTTATCTAAATATAACTCAAGCAGTACTGGCCAGTAAAAGAAGAGAAATAACTGCCACAAGTATTCCGAAAACTAATCTTTTTGTTTTAAAGACTGTTTCTTAATCAGTGGCTGGAAGGAAATGTCTTTGTGAATCTTTGCATATATTCCAAAGGGCTCTAAGGCTAAGTGGCTGCACTTTGCATTGTGTCTGCTGACTTCCCATTCAGAGCCTCTCTGACAAGCGGGGGGTGGAGGGGTGCTGTGCTGTGGTTTGTGGGAATAGGCTCTTTCAGTTCTGGTTTATTACATGGCTAATTAACCAAGGTCACCGAGCTCTTTTATAAGTCTGCCAATAGAGACATCACTGGTGCTTTAACAGATCTGATTATTATATTGCATGCCCTGATAATATGACAATGATAAAAAAAACCTATGGGGGAGCGTTTACCTGGAACACTGTATAAACATGCAAACACGGGAAAAAAAAAAGAAAACTAAAATAATAGGCACCACAATATTCTGGATTTTGACATGTTTAATCTGAAACCCATTTCTTTTCTATGTTGTTCCACAACGGTTATGTGTAGCAAATATGAATAATGACTACAGGAATTTATAAGCTGTAACAGTAACATGTCACAGTAATAACCTGATTTACCTGTGACACAGGATCTTCGGCAAGATTACCACTCTGTATACAAATTAACAAGGAATGCACGGTGGTGCATAATTAGGGAGTAAGACAAGGAACTGCGTCTCAGGATTATGCACTGGGCTAAAATAAGCCCCAGTGTCCCCGAAGCTGCTGCGAATGCAGAACAGAGCCGATTACCGCTGACTCTGCACAGAGCCATCTTGCAAGATGTTGTCGCCTTCGTGTAAGTAGCGAAGGGGCTCTCTTAAAACTAATGAGACCAGTGCCGCCCTCCGGCCCCAAACTTCGGCGGTCAGGGACCTCCTCGGGCTGCCCTTGGCACGCACGCCCTCCTCGCTCCTGCGAAACCCCGCGGCGGCCGTGCCTTGCTCCCGTCTCACCTGCCAGGGCCGGCTCGCGGCGGTACTGCGGCTACGCGACAGTACGCCCAACGCCAGCAGGGTATCGCCGTTCGTGACAGTACGCCCAACGCCAGCAGGTTATCGCCGTTCCGTGACAGTACGCCCAACGCCAGCACGGTATCGCCATTCGTGACAGTACGCCCAACGCCAGCACGGTATCGCTGTTCGTGACAGTACGCCCAACACCAGCAGGGTATTGTCGTTCGTGACAGTACGCCCAACGCCAGCAGGGTATCGCCGTTCGTGACAGTACGCCCAACGCCAGCACGGTATCGCCGTTCGTGACAGTACGCCCAACACCAGCAGGGTATTGTCGTTCGTGACAGTACGCCCAACGCCAGCAGGGTATCGCCGTTCGTGACAGTACGCCCAACGCCAGCAGGGTATCGCCGTTCGTGACAGTACGCCCAACGCCAGCAGGGTATCGCCGTTCGTGACAGTACGCCCAACGCCAGCACGGTATCGCCGTTCGTCGTGGCAGCCTCTCCTCGGCCGTGAGATAAGCTGTGGCCCCCGCGTTTGAGGCTGTTGGGTCGCTGGCGGTTATCGATCCCGCGTCAGAGCCGATCCGCGTGGAGCGTGTTTGTCCGTAGCTACACGGACATGTGCGTGTGGTTCCGAAGTCCCGCCTGGATGTCACCCTGGGTGGTTTGGCCCCCACGATGCCGCTGAATGAACCGGAATGATTTCAGGATGATCTTCGGGAAGGCGAGGGAGGTGCAATCCAATCTTGAGGGATGGTGGAGGGGCCGGTCTGAGCACCTTTATCTGGGGAGTGCTAATCTGCACTTGCTGTAATGCTGGATCTCGGTAGGGTCCTGCTTTTTCTAGGAGAGGGCTGGCAGAGTCCAGTGTGCACCCCAAAGGCCCTCTAAAAACTTCTGTCATGTTCACAGGGGGTGGAGGCTGTACTTTTTGTTCTTGGCCCCAGCTGCAATTTTCAGGGCTGTGATCTGAGAGGCTGGGTGCCTCTGTGGCCCCAGCTGCATGCTTTGTACTTCCAGGGAGCTTCAGGGCAGGCAGGCAGCTGTGATTCTCTACTGACCTTCCCCGTATTTCCTCCAGAGGCCTCCAGCGCCCTACGGGAACCATCCCTGGACTGATCTCCTCAGCATCTCTCTACATGCCATTCCCATCCTCAACCTCACAACCTGCCTTAGTACCAACAGGTGAGCTGTTTCCTTGCTGTCGAAGACAAGGATCCCAAAGGGTAGTGTGTAGTCTGCTGAAAAGGTGGCCTCTTGGACCGTGATGTCCCTCTACTGACTTGCACCTTCTTCTATGGCTATTTCCCACCTTATCTGGTACTGCTAGGAAAACTCCTACCTTCGTGACTCAACATTCAAACGAGAATCTTCTTGCTCTCCCCACTTTAGAAGAAAGCTCCTCCTAAAAATTTGCAGTTCATCTTGTTTTATCAGATCTCTTCTTGAAACTCTTCTGTTATGCCGACAAAGATCCTGAAAGTGGTTAGTCTGCTGGTGCACAGAAACCACTATCTCTTAGATGGTGCAGAAACCACCACCCTCCCCTGATCTACTTCTCATGTCTACTGTATTCTCCTAGACTTCCAGGATGGAGCCCAGTTCTGGATCAGGATACTTTTACTTAGATATGTACATGTAGGTGCCACATATGAATTAGGAGCTCAGGCCTCCCTTATGGTCAGCTGTGTCTAGTTGATACTGGCAGTGGAAATGGCAGGGTCATTCAGCTTCCTCAGGCATGGACGCTGAGGGCTTGATTCATCTACCAGAACTCCTGGTAGAGAGTCGGCACACAAGTAGGAAGCCTACAGTAATACATGTAACAAATAATTATAGCCATAAAGGGATCCTAAAAGCAGACTGGACAAAAAAAAAGAACAAAAAAACCAAAATAGGAATTCTTCCCATAGTTATCTAGCCAGAAGTCTTTGCTCCTTATGAAGTGTGTGCTGCCTGGAGAAACTAAAGAGGTTATCTGTGCCTTTTAACCTGAGTAGTACCACCACTGAAGCTGGTGCTGGTCATGGTGGACTACATCTGCAGTAGTCACAACCAGCAACAGTCATCACGGTAGTCCTCCTTACAAGGACCTAACACAGCACTAGGCAAGACGCAAAGAATGTCCAGGACTTTTCACAGCCTTTTACAGCCCATCAGGAAAATCACATCATTGTAAATCACACCTATATAACTTGGTTTCTATTCCTTCCTGAGACCACTTCTGTTCTCGTCTCTCAGACACAAGTATGCTTTGTAAATATATGTCATCAGAATGAAAAGAGAAAAAGCCCAGAACCAAAAAAACCCCACCCTAAAACCCCCAAAGACAAAGAACTACGCCCTGTCAGAGTGAAGTGTCAGTAGGAACCAGAGGTCTGACTCCATGAAGATCAGGCAAGGAGAAAACTTTTTACTTTCTGCCCCCTGTACGTTACCATTCAGTAACCTTAGCAGATGAATCTGGAACTATATTTTGCTCTTTGGCTGTTTAATGTCCTGTAACGGTCCCTGGAACATGGGTCAAAATACTGGTCTTTTAATATACTCTGGTTTAAGCTAGTGTCATAGCCAGCAGGATATAGAAATCTGCTACTGACTGGGGTTAGGTTACAGAGAGACACACACCAGTTTGCAGCTCTTGTGTCACACATAGATTTGCTTCCCCACTGCCAAGAAAGAAATTCAAGCACGTTGTTCATGTCCTGGGTGAGTGAAAGGATGGAACAACTACCTCTCACATTTTCAAAAAGGAGAAGAGTGATGGGTTCTCCATTTTTTATGGAACAAAATGAGGTGTGTCTTATTTGGTCTGATTTGATTTCAGATTTGATGGGATTGGTACTCACAGGGGCCCAAGTATTTCCACATGTAGTGAGGGCAAACAGGCTGTTCTTTCTGGGTGAGGGTTACAGAGAAGTTCCCCGTAGACTTGTATCCTGTGACATCCATGCAATCCTACCAAAAGTTTAACCCTTTGGGGATGACTGTGGTAAAGGGAAGTTTATAAATAGTTTAAATTGGGAGCAACTTAAGATATTGTCTTGTTCACCACCAGTATAAAATGTGTTAGCCTTATCGGGATCATTTTTTTCTATGATATGCCGTATTTTTGATTGTGCAGCCTTGGATGTAAAGACCGAATCAGCACAACTTTTTTCATATCAGTACTGAAAGGTCAAACAGCAGCACTGAGTACATTTCATTCTTATTCACAAGTATAATTTGAAAGGGAATCTTGCTGTTGCTGCCACTCCAGTTGTAAGGGCAGTGTATTTGTAAACATTTAATTACCTACTTTGTAAAACCTGAACTAATGTTTTATAGGTAAAATCCAACCATAATGTTTCTGGAGAGAAGAATGTTAAAACTTTCATTGCTTTTATTTTCTTCCAGCAGTGCCTAATATCTAAATGGCACAGATTTAAATCGCTTCTACAAAGCTGTTGAATTGAATAGGCCATGCCAACCATTTTACCAGTAATCTCTTTTCCTTTCACATCTATATTTTTTCAGCTATGTGAAATCTGCTCTGTTTGGTATTAACTTTCTGTAATTCTTTGGGTAAAAAGAGCAACAACCTTCTTATCCTCATCATCTTTTCTCCTGACCACGAACATTCGCGCCTGTCTAATAACTTAATGCAGTATGAAAATTTAATCACTTAATGTCTGTTCCCAGTGTTTTTCAAGAGTCCTTTTGGTTTTAGACACCCACACGTGGTCTCCTTTTGTAAAAAAAGGGTGCTTTTCCTTTAAGCCTCCATACATTGCTTGCTAAATCCTCAGTGAGTTGAGGGGTTTGCACCAGTAGGATTGGTACACATCGTCCCCTGAAAGCTGCCATTAGAGCACTTCGTAAATGTGGGTAACAGTGTAGTAAAGGCATTGTGGGTTGCAAAATATCTCTATATCTTGGATTTTAAAGTTCAGCTAAAGCACTATGTAACTGCAGTTTTGACTTAATTATCAGTAACAAAATGGTGAACATTATGTTACCTTTACAAACTGCTGAAAGACCTGTTTGGAAAGTTCGTTAAGCCCCTCGGTCTGTAATGTCTGAGCGTCATTTCTTTCAGCAAAAAATGGTTTGAAAGGCCTCTGAGCCTTCATTGCCCATCTTATCTGCTGATCCTAAAACCCAGGCACATTATATAGGTACATATATATTTTTATATATATATATCTATCTCATGTACGTCTTTGGTACGATGTACTTGAAACTACAGCTGTGCTTGCAGAACCGCTGCATGCACACCCAAAGTGGGCTTCCCCTTGTGCAGCCCCATATAATAATATTGTTTCTTTCAAAATGTACTTGCGTTGCCTTGTGCAAAGTGGAGGCCAGCCTTCTGCTTGTTGGCTGGTCAAGGCCTCGCTACATTCGTTTGGCTTTTCGAAAAACGGAGCTCACCCCTCCCAAAACTGCATCAGGTCAGTACAAAATTTTCTTCAATGGGAACATCCCCATGGCCAACACTGGGGTTTCTTTGGCTTCAGGAAGGAGGATGAAATATCTGCTGAGAGGAACTTTCCTGAGACATCTGTGGGTTTGTTGAAACCCTCAGAGAAGATGTCTGGAGCTTCTTTTCTTGCAGCCAGAAGAGAAGAGCGAGAGGTGTCTGTTTGTGTACAGCTTGAGGAACAGAAAGGGCATTTGGGACTTCAATCCAGCAGGCAAAGGCCAGTGGGGCTGTGGTTTAACCCTGAGACAGGAGGATTTGGGACTCTTGTTTGTCTGGATTGGAAAGAAAGGGAATTTAGGACTAGATAGGCCTGATAACATGCTAAAGGCTTTTATTTTTAACCCAGACTGTCTTGGAAAGGAAGGTGGTGGTTAGGAAAGGGAACTGGCTGAAGAAATGTTAGAGCTTCTGGAGCAGATTCCACTTAATGAGGTAGAGATGTCTGTATTACCTTTTATGATTGCCTAATGCTTTCAATTCTATGCCCTTAATTTCTTCTGTCCATAATTCTGTCAAGCTTCTGTGATCTGACATGAAATTTTCTTTGCCAGCACTCTGCCAGTCCCTGAATTTCCTGGGCGAGTATTTGTAAAGAGAGGCAAGACTTTCCTGTGAACAAAGTTAGAAAAGTTTTTTGTGAACTCTTCTATATAAATCATCACCATTTTCATGGCTTTGAGCAGGTATTTCAAATTTGTCATGAGACATGACATGGGAATAAGGGGGGATTTTTGCTGCCTCATGAGAGTGCATGTGGATTTGAACAAGATAGGAAGAACTTCACTAACTTTTTCTATCATGGGCCCAGTCCCTCAAAAGCAGTGATTCATCTTAGGTGTCTCTCTCATGTTGCTTCTCTGATTTGAGACACCTGAAGGAGGTTGGGAACCAGAAAATTGTTTAACAAGGCCACTTACCTTTTCTAAAAATCTTTATTTAATATAAAAGGAAACTCTTCCAAAATATTTCTACATCCTCTTCTCTGCTACAATTTTTAAATTTAATTTTCAATGTAGGTATTTACCTACCGACAGGTTTTCCCTTTAGACATTTTTATTTTAATTTTATCCCCGCCTTCCCATTTTCACATGGAAGTATTTTATACTGTGAAAAAAGAACCTATTTTCACTTAAAGCTATTCCATCTCCAGTTACATATGAACATTTACCTCTGTATATGTGTGCTTACTTAAGTGCCTTAAAGTACTTAATGAGATTACTTTTTTAAGAATCCTAAGCATGCTTATCTCAATACTTAAGGATAAGAAATTTTAAATTTTTTTGTACATGTATTTGCCCTGGAAGTGGAATTTTTTTATAAAGTGAGAGAAATACTGGTGGGCCCACAAAAGGAAGCAGCTTTCCAAACTCCAGCCTGAACTTGAGAGTTCAGATGGACAGAAAGAAATAAAAGGATAACGAATCCTTTACAAGTTGGTCTGAATCAACTTTTTTTTTTTTTCTGAATGAGAAAACTTACTTTAAAACTAGAATTCTGTTAATACATTTTACCATTGACTACGTCTTCTCCCTATTCTAAAACACCTCTTCTGACTAGCAAAAACAACGTTTAGGCTTGGAGAAGAAGGATTGCAATTATGTAAAACTTTCAATGCTATAAAAATACACCCTTTCTTCAGAGGCTTGTTAAATCCCTCCCAGTTGCAGAAGTGATGCTCATCAAGCCAGGAAATAGCTATAACAATATGACCAAACTCAAACTAAAACTCACGGTTCGAACTCTGACTATTGGATATCAAGCACTTTAATAAAGATCTCCCAAATATTTTAGAGAAACATAAACAATAATATTGAATGTTTATTACTTTAAATTCTCAAATAAACCTGAAATAGTGCAAATATTCTGTGAATGGAAAAATAGAGATTTCACAGTGTAACCAGTAACTGTGAATTACTCATCTCCGTGAGATACAGAAGAACATCTCAAACTTGTTTTCACACTCTTTTGGTGATCTTGGGTAAAAGGGCCTTGCATGCTTTATGAAACTTTTTACAGAGGGGGCATTGTAATAATAACTGAGATGATAGATGGTTTTGAGACTTTTGTTACACCACCATCTTGAGAAACCTTAAAAAATGGCACATGGAATATTTTAATTGTGTCACCATTTTGCACATCATTTCCCTTCTCAGTATTTCACAGGTGGCATTGGTCCCTCTCTGCCTTGTGACCTAAAAGGAATGTTTATACTCTGGCTGCTTCAGAGCTGCTGTTCTCCAAAATTGCCTGTAGCTCCGTTTGCTCAGTTCCACATGCGAGGGGAAGACAGTGTCCTGGTTTTGGCTGCGATAGTTTTCTTCCTAGTAGCTGGTACAGTGCTATGTTTTAGGTTCAGTATGAGAAGAATGTTGATAACACACTGATGTTTTCAGTTGTTGCTCAGTAGGGTTTAGACCAAGTCAAGGGTTTTTCAGCTTCTCCTGCCCAGCCAGCGAGAAGGCTGGAGGGGCACAAGGAGTTGGGAGGGGACACAGCCAGGACAGCTGACCCAAACTGGCCAAAGGGGTATTCCATACCATGGGACGTCATGCCCAGTATATAAACTGGGGGGAGTTGGTCTGGGGGGATCACTGCTCAGGAACTAACTGGGCATCGGTCGGCGAGTGGTGAGCAATTGCATTGTGCATCGCTTGTTTTGTATATTCCAATCCTTTTATTATTATTATTCTTGTCATTTTATTATTGTTATTATTATCATTATTACTTTCTTCCTTTCTGTTCTATTAAACTGTTCGTATCTCAACCCACAAGTTTTACTTTTTTTTTTCCCCCCCGATTCTCTCCCCCATCCCACTGTGGGGGCGGGGGGGAGTGAGTGAGCAGCTGTGTGGTGCTTAGTTACCGGCTGGGGTTAAACCATGACAGACAGACTCTGATTTTCACCCTGTTATGTGTGCGTTTGCTAGTTGTTTGTATTTGTTGTACTTCTATTCTGGGCTTTCATCCAATACCTTTTATTAACATTTTTTTCTTGGCTGCCTTTCCCATTCCACATCCTATTTTTTTTTAATTTTTATTTTTATTTTTAACTTATTCCCACACTTGTCTTTTTTTTTTTTTTAGCATCTCCTGCAGTCTTTTCTGCTGTTTCCTTCATGACGTTCCTCAGCAAGGGCACCATATCTCAATAACAATGTTCCATTTAAGGTCTCTAAAGAAATTTTATTGTGTCATCATCCACTGACCTAGGATCTCCCTATCGTGATGCTTTGAAATGGAGTGTGTCATGGTATTCAGCTTAACGGTGATCTTTGGTGGCCAAAGATTTAATTTTTGTTCTACAGAAATAACCTACGATTGGAGAATTTATTAAAAAGAATGCTAGGCTTCTTATTTAGTGGAGCTCTTTTCTACCTTCTAATAGGGTACTTGAGAAAAGTTGCAGCCAAGCCTGGCACGCTGATAATGCATTTTTGCATTTGTACTACTGGTCTGAAAGGTCTAGTTCAGTTTCCCTTCAGATTTAGAGAGCTGGAGAGAAAGATCAGTCCAATATCGACACTTCTAACCATCTCTGGTTAACCTCCATCCTCGTATTAGGCACTGGTTCCGTTTCCTTGTGGGCTAGGAGCGCATTTACCAGAAGAAATCATAGGGATTTGAAACCCTGGGAACTGGAAGACATTGGTGCATAGGCCTGGGAAGACGCGAGGACTCTGTGTACCGGGGTCTGTCTCATCCTGGCGTCTGCCGAACCCACCCTTCTTCGTAAAGATGGCCTTCTGGAGAGGTGGCAACCACGGAGGCTGCTGTCCTCCACAGAAGCACTGTCTTTGTGGCCCGGCTGGCTCAAGTGTCTCTCTTTTTAGGCTCTGGAGACCTTCCCAAGGATGGAAAGGCAGAGAGACGGTTGGCTTAGGTGTCCCTTCTGTCCCAAATCTGGCTGGCATGGGGCACTCCAACTCGCAGAAGCTGCAGTCAGATGCCTGGGCAAACCTGGACCTGGCTGCCTGGCCCCACTTAATACCAGCATTACAGAGACTTTCGGTGTTGATTCACTCTTACGGTGAGATTAGGGCCCACAAGGTATAGCTTGCCGCTAAATTTGCATTGATCTAGGTTCAAACAGTTGTGAACAGCACGGGGCATAGCAGCAATGGAAGCAGCAGTGCCACCAGCACCACCAGACCCACCAGCTTGGCTGGTGCGATGTACCCCACATTCAGAGCCTACGGGAGCGTGTAAAGTATCTGGAGTTTTGACCAAGACCCTTCTGCTTTCTTTTAAAAACAATTTACAGTGTATTAACCTCGCTTCAAGCGTTAGCAAAAAAACCATAGTTAGTTGCTGAATCTTCTGGGCTTATGAAGAAACTGGCAGGTTTCTAAGGAGGATAGAGACATCTCAGGTAAGGTAAATAATCTGCTTGTATCTGCCTTCCACCCAGAAGATGTTACAAAAATATCTGTCACTTCAAATAATAAAGGTAAAACTAGTCAGGCGGTGTCAAGAGAAGATTCTGGAGCACGTTAAGTAGAATGACTTGCACAACATGCATTCAGCATCCCTAAGCAACTAAAACAGGAGGTAACTGAGCTGGTAACCAAACCATGGTTTCCTGTCATTAAAATGTATCTGAGAATGGTAAAGGTGCATGGTTTTAAGAAAACCTTTTAACTGGGCCTTGGGAATTGTAAACTGTTCTTCTTTCGGTACCAGATAGGGAACTGCCAGGGCAATGGCTAAGGACAAGCCACTGTACGCCAGAGATCTAATATCTGACAATCAGTAGGGAAACCTGGCATTGTTTCCCTGAAATAAATATTGTGCTATTCAGATTTGAGTCCTTGGAGGTAATCAGAAAGCTTACCAACAAACCCACTTAACAAGTATTTGGATTTTTTAAAATGCTCGTACAGAGTTTTGTACAAGAAATCAAAAGCCATAGTACTTTCACAGACATAATCTCACACCTTAAATAAAGAAGGGATAGACATGAGTGGGACAGAATAAATATTGGCTGAATAGGATAAATACTGTCAGCACAGCAGTAATTTTCTGCACTACTGTTTTGTTCAGGAGGTGTCTGGGGATGAACAGGACCATCACTTGAACACAGTGTGAAAATTAGTTATACAGAAGGGGGATCTTGACCAAATTCGTGATTTCTGGTGCAGTAATTCCTCAGCTGCTTAGTAGTCCTCTGTCTCATGCCAGTAAAATGTTGCCATCCTTCTTCGGGTGAAATGCTATTTCTCTGCAAAATCTAAAGTGCTTCAGAGGGTTGGGTCTGCTTTTAGTGTGAGAACTCTCATATTCTAACAAATATAAACACTATATGCCCCTTATAGTCTCTTTGCTTACCCACTGTTTACATACTTGAGACTTGCTGCATTTTCCATGAAGGTAAGGTCTACAGTTTTTGAATCTGAAGTCATTTTAACTTCACATAATATGGCTGCAAAGTTTGGAGTCAGGATTTAACATTCCTATTCTTGGTTGTCTGCTTATGTCTGCAAGATATAAACTGGGCAGAAAATAATAACTCTGAATTTTTTGAGAGTTCTCTGTAAAATGTATCAGGTTATGAACATTTTTTAAATTACAGATGAGCTGCTTTTTTTCCCTTTTTTTTTCCATTTCACTTTTTTGTTCTATATTTCTATTTTGTGTCTTTCTTGTAGGAGCCTGTCTCCCAGACTGGTCAAAAGTCCAAGACATACCAGGACAAATCCTCATTCCAGGTATATGATGCATAGGCTCTGTTTTTCCATCTTTCCCTTTATTTTGTGATTCCCTGTGCCCTACTTCTGGTAGGAGAGGTGCTGAAACGATTTGGGCCACTGTGACAACATTGTCCTGCTTAGCAGCAGTTTGTCCAGTCCAGGAGGAGCAGCATCGCTGCCCATCTAAAGCCTGGCCGAGCTTGAAAGGGGGGTATGAGCAAATTCACTGAGTTTTAATCCGGGCAAGACAGAGCTGATGCTGAAGAAGGAATGTGCAGGAACATATATAACCCGGGGGAAGAGACATTTCATTTCTTGGTGACTATTTGCCTATCTTTCCACAAGGCGCTGGCAGTCCAGGAGTGTGTTTATTACCCTATGTCCATCTTGAGTGAGGTGTCCAAGATAGGCATTGCCTTCCCGATTTCTAGAGTGGTGTATTTCCTCTCCCTGGGTGTATCCTCAGGGCTGGCACGCTGTCAGGGAAGGCACTAGCCGGTATGTCACGTGCGACGTGCCATCCTGGGACAGAGCACTCCCCAGGACTGCGTCTACACTAGCACAGCTCACCAGCACTCCTGACGGAGCGCAGCGGTTCAGTGGTTTGAAATCTACCTCCTTCATTTCTTCTTCCTCCCCAGGACAGAAGAGGTTAACAGGCACTTGAGCAGGAGGTCCCCAGGTTTAATTGTCTAGCAGTCACTAGTGAGACATTTTCAGTGGAGGACTCTTGACTCGGGAGCTCTCTTCCAAGGGAGCTCAGAACAGATTCATTGACCTGTGGGGCACAGCCAGGCTTTCACCTGAAGGAGAAATGGGTGAGCTGGTTTTGTTTTGAAATTATGCACAGAGAAAAGAGAAAACTATTGTGCAGCGGTGATTTGGTGAACTTTGTGCACCCATTCTGTGTTAGGCACATATTATACTTGAAATGGAAATTAAATGATTGGTAACACAAGCGGCATGTTAGCTCCCCATCTCCATCTTCTAGTTTGTTTTGACCCCACAGTTTTCAAAGGTGGGATTAATTTACTGTTCCCTGAATTCATTCACCCATCCTACTACCAGCCCCAAAGTTTCACCCTCTCAAAAAATGGAACAAAAATCAGCTGAACCATTACCCCCAGTGGTCATTCCATTAGTTTGCAATTTGGATAGTGGTATTAAAAAAATCACTCTTCAATGTAAATGTTGGTAGAGAAATATGTTTTCATAACCTGGGTGGCCTTGATCTCCCAATTTGAACAGAACCTTCTGAAATCCATTGGTATTTCATGGACTCCAAACGGCAAAGAGTGTTAGAAAATCTTTTCCTCTTCTTCCTCAGATTTTTCATTACTTCAGCTAACCTAGAGAAGAGTCATTCAGTGTAATTTACTCTGTGATGGATAGACTACACAAATCTGCTGGCATGCTTTTCTGCTGTGGCTTATTATTGAACTAGACAAGCAGGCAGAAGAATCTGAATGTCAAGCAATGCCAGAATTTATAATCCATCGTTTCATCTTGGTTTGCACTTTACAGCCCAAGCTTGTAAGTAGGTGTATCTCCAGTGACTTCATTTTTTTCTGGCTTCACTAAGGATTTGTCAAAGAAAAATCCGGGTCTTTCACTCTAGCAGATGCTTACAAACAACAGTAGACAGCAATCCTGTGGTAACACCGATGATCAAGAATTGGAATCTAATGGAGAATAACCCATGCACGTGCCAAAATTCAAGCAGAAAATTCAACTTCAACTTTTATTTTCTACAAAGGGAGAAATCTGTATGGAATACAGAGGTGGGTTCTTTTAAATCTATGTATGTTTTTATCAGAAATTTTTAAAAAATTATTACCATTGGCTTTGGTAAAAAGTACAGAACTACTGGGGTACAGTTGAGCTGAATGACCCAGAAGGTTTCCCAAGGTTGGGATGTAAACTCTACCTGTGTTTTTACTTCATGTTGGCGTGAGATGTATGTGCCTATCATAACGTTGCTCCTTCTCTAGCATGGGAATTTTTATGTATGGGCTAAATGGGAGCTATACAGAGTTCTGCGAGATGTCCTCTGCAGACAAGAGGTATCCAGTCAGGATGCAGATTTATCAATGTACATCATGCAGAGATGCAAGTTGTGGCTGCTTTATTCACAACATACTCATGGGATAATAATGTTATTTTCAAGCTGTCTAACCCCAGTAACTTGAAACAGCTTGGAAGGTAGGCTTAAGAGAGTTAGGAAGGGAGAGAACACTTGGAATGACTTCATTAATGATTTTGGATTAGCAGATATTGTCAAGTATCATGCCAGCAATGTTGTTTCCCATTTATAAAATGGTTCATATTTTACATGTCACAGTACAAAGATGTACATAGACGGGCTTTGAGATCTTATGCAGGAAAAGGCGTGGTGTGTGCAAGCCAGAATGCCCCCAAATTGCTTGTCTCTGTAAACTTCCTTTCACCCTGAAACTCCAACTTGCCAAGATCCCCAAAAAACCCTTCTAAATGAAGGGATGAGGCTGCAGAGGTTTGGTTCTGGATGTCAGCAGCTCCTGGCTTCATAATCTCCACTGATGCCTGTTCTTGGAGCAATTTGCATTCCTGAGTGATTAAGGGATGCTTTGTCCTTCAGGTTTTGTAGGTCATTTCATTATTAGAAGCTTGCAATATTTTTGCCAGACTGTCTCTCTCTCTTTCCTTCTCTCTCTCTCACAAAAAAAGAAAAAAATCGGATCTTTTTATCTAGGACCTTATAAGAGTCATTGGTGAGCTCAGAAGCTTTAATGGAGTTGTTTATTGTGGTTCAAATAATCTCTAGCAGCAGCTTCCTGGAGCTATAACAATGGAAGGGTATTTTATAGCTTTGAGCATAATAGTGTCCTATGGAAAAAAAATAAATCTGTATTATCTCAAACTCTCTATCTCAGACTTAAAGAGCACACTAGAGAGACATTTTCATATATCTTTAACTCAATACTTAATAAGGACAGAAATAGACCAAAGAACAATCTTTACCTAAATTACTGAGCCTACAGGACTTCTTACCTCTCTGCATTTGAAGGTGTGTGGACAGTCTGACAACAAGCCACCGCTCCCGAGAAGAGTAATTACTTTAATCTTTGTCCTGGAAACTTACTGCATTCACTCTTTGGTTGCAGAGGAGCCTGTCGGGAAACATGGGCAGCTCAAGTCTGCTTTTTAAGAAGAAGTCCCCATGTCCTGTGTGCTGGTGTGTGGCAGGAGCCCATCAGACACCTGTGCTCCCAAACCTGGCCTGCTAGAAGTGCCCACTACAGATGTCAGAGCTCTTTTGTTGACTTCCTATTAGTCCTCACTTAATGGATGTGAGCCGAACACAGCTTTGCCTAAGCACTTATCAATAGACAGCAAACATTCTTCTTTCAGTGGGCAAAGGGTCAAACTGTTTCGCCTGGCTATAAAGCTGTGCCAGATAATTGCTGGTGATTAGCAATTTTAATTACCAGGTGCTAGGGGTCGTTGCTTGTGGAGCTGTTTTTGCTGTTGTTGTAATTGGGCAGGCTGTTAATAGGTATGGCTTATTGTACGCATGGTGTATATTTTACAGATACATCGTGCATCCTTTTAAAGCAAGTAAAATAAAGTCAGTAAGATAACCCGCTTCTGTTTGCATCTGATTAGCCACATAGTGCTCCAACAGGTTTTTTCGATAAAACTTGTCTGATAAAGGAATCTTTAATACAACTCGCTAAAGCAGCTTTTAATCCTCTTGTAAACACTTGTATGTACTATTGTTATTGAAGAGAGGCAATGATTTTAAAATCTTTTCCTGCTACATTGGTCATGTTGGAACTAAGCTTGTCAAACGTGTTCTACCTCATTGGTTTTGCATGCAGACTTTTAGGGGGTTTTCATAGAATCACAAAACCAACAGCACAATTAGCAGTGAACTAATCTCTTCCCATATTCAGCAGTGAAATGGGTTCAAAATAAAACTGACACAAAAGACTCTTCTCTGATCTTCCTCACAGCAGTGAAAGTAAGCAGCTATAATACTTGTTTCTTTTTTTTTTTTGCTAAAATTCCCATTTATTTCCTTTACTTATATTCTTTTACATCACAAGCCCTGCAGACATACTGAAGGTCTCTGAAAACTGAATGTACTGTTTACTAATCTACTTGGGTTAGTAGATTAGGCTTGTTCTTTGAGGGAATACAAAGGATGAATACCTCTGCAGTACGGAGTTCTAGCTCTGTTTTTATTTGTTCTGCAGTAATACCTCGTGTCCCAGCTCAGATCACAGCTTCATTTATTCCGGCAATAGCCAGGCTGTCACTCGTGGGCTGCTTCTTGGCCGACGGAATAGGGCTGGGCAAACCACTAGCCCGGGATCTTCTCTCCTGGGGAGCAAGGAGACAGAGGCCAGCGCTGGGCTGAGGGCTGTGTCACTCGTTCTGACCCCTCAGCCGGGCGATACCCTTTCCTGAGTGCTCCCCAGAAATGAGGGTATGCATCCAGCCCTGGGGACGGGATGCCGGAGGGTCAGATGCTGCTGGATTCATGCCTGGGTTATGTGAGGGGGGAGAAGTGCTGCAGCGTCAGGTCTTGCCCGAGTCTATTCTCAACCACATAGCCCTGCCCTGTAAATACAGGAGTGGAAAGCGGACAGATTTTAGTCTTTGTTTCAGTAGAAAAGGCAAATAAGCCCCCTCACTCTGTTTTGATGTGATAAAGTCTCACGAGTCTCAGGACCCACTGCTTTCACTCGAGAAGGAAATTGCTCGGGGACAAGCGCAGGGCACCGTGGGCTGGGGCAGCTGGCATGTCACAGCACTGCGCCAGCCTGTCCTCAAGGGCAGTGGCAAAAGTTACGGCTCCCTTTGTCATTTCTTCATCCCCAGGTGTGGGTATTTATGGGCCTTTGTCATTATGGCAAATCCCAGCCTAGGAACCTGGGAATTCCTTGTGGAGCACAGAAACGCACAAGAGCGAAGAAACACAATGCATGAAAAACAGGATTTTGAGCCAGCTACGAAAGCGTCAGCAGTGGGCAGGTCCTGTCCGGCCTGGCAGCTTGCTTCAAAAGCAATGCTGTCAACTTTGATCGCACCATTTGAGCCATCAAGGGCTGTTGAGAATGTTACTGGGCTGTGGCCCTAAGTGCACGTGGCCATAACTCAGCTTCTATGAATTTATGCATTCAGGATGTGCATTTTCACATTTTGTAGATTTTTCCTTAGGAACTGCCAGACAAAATCCTGTGGCAGCAGCTGCCATTGATATTGAGGGCAAAGCTTTGCCTGGCTCGCGGAGCTGTCAAACTGTAGCATCAGGTCCCTTTTCTGTCAAAAAAATGAGGATGTCTTAATGCTCCAGATTACTATAACAGTGGTTATGAAGCTCTTCAGTCTGACGCATTCTGCAGCTACAGATTAGCCATACTGGTTCACCTTCTGCTGCTAGTTAAATTAATCAGAGCTTTGAAATCATTGAAACCTGGAGAAAAAAGAAGTAGTTAAACAGATAGTGCACGTAGAAAGATGCCACGGGAGAGGAGGACGCGGTGCTCAGGGTGCTCCCATCCCCTGCGTTTCCATGGCATGGCTACAGGTGCTGACACCCCGTGGAAAACACGGGACCTCCTCCTTTCCGCTGACCCCAAAACCTAGGGACAACCTGCAAAAGCCCAGTGCCAGGCCTGACACCACTCCAGAGAAAGGTGCAGATCACTAATATTCCTGAGAAGTGGAGCAGCCCGGGGCAGAATTTGGTTTCCTGAAATCAGTCTTTGAGCAGTGGTAGATGCAGGACCCCAGCAGCAGCTGGTTTTGGCAGGGACTAAAAATTTTGGTTATTAGACTGACACAGTCATGAAGGGTTGATGGGTTTTCACAAACAATCTTTGTTTCCAGGTCTGAAATCTGATCTTCCTTGTAGAAACAAATTTCTTAGCTCAGGTACAGCTAAGTTATTTATGTTTCCCTCTGCATCTTCACCTGGCAACAGATTGGTTTGCTTCCTACTCCACATTCTTGTTTGCCTACAATGACAGGCTGATGTAAGAGGTTCCTAATATTGAATAGCATTGATGCCACTTTGATTTCAGCATGGACTTATATCCCCTCCTTTTTCAGGCTCCCCTTAACTACAGTTCAAAAAGATGCAGAATCCAACACCAGACTGGCTGTTCTTGTTGCCACAAGAAGTTCACAAAACAGGTGTTTTCTCACCTCTGCTATCACAAAACTCCAATATGCCCCAAAGAGAAGTATGCCGTCATCTAAACCCCACTTGTCCCAAACACCTTTTGCAATTATCACAGCCTGCCCCCGAAGTCCCAGGTTTCAGGCTCAAGTAAATGCAAATGCCAGTAGACGGTATCTTTACCAGATATAAAACAATCGATAGGAATTTGTGTATAACGGTGGGTTTGCTTTCTCTCACCATCTATGTGGCAATATGGAGCTGCACAGACTTGAAATGAGAATTCAGCTGCATTCATAATGCAATTCCTAAAGAGAGTGGATTATAGATAGAGTTTAAGCCTTAACTTTGAATTGCCTTGCCTTTGTGGATTGAAGTTAGACCAATACAACATTATTTGAACATAGTCTTTGGTACTTTGTTGGTATTAGTTACCTGCTGTGACACACAGCACATGGCAGTTTCATTTTTGTACTCTGTAAAATACAGGTATTGTACACCTGAATTATAATCTTGCTGTGATAATATGCCTCTATTTATTCAACAAAACAAGTTGTCTATTTTGTCTTCACTCAGACATCACTATGAAGGAAAGTCTGACAATCAGAAAGGTAAATATTTTGGACTTCACATCTCGTGGCATGACGAAAAAGATAAAAGTGCAGTAATTTTGAAATGAGACCTTGCAGACAATGCCACTCCATTTGAACCAGTGAGATGAACTTCTTACAAAAAGTGTTTATTATACAGCAGTGTTAAAATGTTGTAGACCAATCATTTAAAAACATATAAAGTGAAAAATGGTCTGTTTAGTGATGTATTACTGTCTGAAGTATAAATATGCAGGAATTGAAATGTAAAATAAGGCTGAATATTGAACTTCCACAAAATGGATGCTCTCATAACCAATGAACTACAACGCTTCACTTTCTACAAGGATTTTGTATTTATCATAATACACTAAACTCAGGTAACATACAGGTTCTGAAGGGAGAGTTGCATCCGTAGACCACTAATTTTAGTGTGTTCCATGAAAATTAAAGTTAAAAAAATAAAAGCCAAGTAGTTTTCTTATGAAAGATTTTAGTCTCATTTTGCAGTGGCTTCATTTTGAAATTTTATTTCCATACGTTCACAGTAAATGTGTTGCAGTCCTGACAGAGCTGTACCCACCAGGGTGCCCTTGGCAATGGTGATTTCACAATACCCCTATATCCAGAGCACGTGAGTTGCACTGTAAGAAGCCAGAATTCAGCCTGGACCAATATTATTTGACAAGAGATATTGGAGTGCTTTTAGAAAAGACCTACGCAGCCATGAAAGGATGTGTCTTGGACCATCTTTTCTACCCAGAACTTTTACTACAAGGGCGGAGGGTGGCTGGAGGCTACACGGCAGCACAGCTGGAGGCTGCACAGCACATCTGGCTATCCACACATACCTGCAGAAAAGGGTACTGCTGCAAGTCCCACGGTACTCACTCAGGTTTCTGCCTGGGCTTACTAGATGCTGGGTCCAAAGGCCAAGCAGGAGCAAGCTGGGCAGGCATTCAATTTGGCCCTCCTGCCACCTCAAGGGCCATGACTGAGTCTGTGTAGGCTCAAAGAATACCTTTTTTATTCCTCTCTGGCACCACCCTAGCAGTTAGCACAGGCTGTCTCTGTTGCTAACCTTTCACTAGTACCGCACCGAGTCTGCGGGGAAAACTAGTTAAGTGCCTCTTTCAGTAGATATTCTTGCAGTGTTTTACTGACTTTTTCAAGAACAGGTGTTATTTAAATTACGTTAATTCAAGACCAGGTGTTCCTGAATAAAACTTGAGTGGGCAGACCAGGAAAAATAGCCCAATAAAGACATTTATAACAAAGCAATGACTCAACTGCTGATGGTCTTTGAATACCTGATGAAAGTGATGTTCAGATCCCATGAAAACAAAGAGGGCTCTTCAGAGACGGAGAGAAGCCCAAGGCATGCTTAGGAAACTAGAGGAGATGGAGTGCCGAGACATACTTTAAAGACTTAGTAAATGTCTGCTGAAGTTCAGTTATGGTCCTCAAGCTCTTCACTTCATCCCGGCTGCTTGGTACCAATGCCTACAGAGCAGAAGGAGGAGGCTGGATCACGAGCTCTCCTCCACGTCCTTCAGAGTGAAGGCTGGCAGCCCAGCGACAAGCCCACGTTTTTGTGCGAGGCCGGAGGAAGGGGTGGAGGGGTGCCCACCTCTGTTGTGCCGTGAGAACTGGGGGAATGGTAAGCTGTGGTGAGATGGTGTATGCCAAGAGTACACGGAGGAGAGGCATTTTATTTTTCATTGCTCTGTGCATCTCTTATGCCATCCCAAATAGAAAGGTAATTCCGGTGGAACGTGCGTACTACGTGTTTCCACCACTGTATGTCCCCCTGTGTGCAAATTATTAACCAGAGTGCTCCTGAGGTAAAAGCTGAGAAAGACCATATGTACCAGCAACTGAGGTGCTCATACGGGGGATTGAACCCTAATTCCTGGCCTTGAGGGACTACCCCTGTGGGGTGGCAGGACTGTCCCGTGAATGGTTAGCACGCTCCGGGTCCTGAAAGTGTGCTGAAGAAGAAAGTGCTGTCGCCTATGCATGCCAAAGTAAGATAAAAGCATCAAAACACAGAGATGTAGTGAGGCATTCAGGAGAAGACCATGATGTGGTGAGTTCAGTTGAATAAATTGGGTTAGAGAAATGGGATACGCCTTCTCTCTCATTCCTTATGGTGAAGGAAACTATATCACAGCTGATCAGGGCACCAGCCACTGGAGGCAAGGGACTTGAGAATGATGCCTGGGTTAACAGCAGGAGAAAACCAACAGAAATTAGCTGATATATTAATAAGACTTTCAGGGATTGGAGAAGGAAGGAGAGTTTGTGGTATGCAAGCATAAAAGTAATGTGATGAAAGAGGTTAATGTGGTAGGCGTCTGTGAGAAAGAATAAAGGAAGCAAGTCTAAAATGAAATAACTACAAGATGAAATTGTGAACAATGTCCTACAAATAACATCTGTTTTTCTAGCCAAGGCTTCTTCCTGAAATGATATAAGGAGGGCAGAAGTTTGTCTACAAAGATAGTATATCAGTGGCTTTTTAAAGCCTCTTATGTGTGTGTGAGCCATAGTGACTACAAGACAAACATGTGGCATGGAAAGAGTTGCCTTTTGCTGCATCCACCATATATGTCAAGGAGATAGTGACAATCATCTAAATTGAGACCTACCTGTTGCCCTACTTAATGCCCTCTCCTGGTCCTTACTTTGATCAGTGCCCTCGGTCTTCTTTTCTGACTATTGCAGTTCCTCCAACTACTCCTTTGCTATGCCCCTGATCAGGGGTCATCTCCCCTCTAGACCCTTCCAACTTCAGTGAAAATCAGTCCCTGTAACTAGACTCAATGCTTTAGCTGAGGCTTTACCAGGCTTTACCTCAAGCAAAGCAGAAGGATTACTTCATGTGTCTTACAGATGACGCTCCTGTTTACACATTCCAGCATGTTGGGATTTTTTTTTGCTGCCACATGATGTCTTTGGCTGACACTCAGCTTGTGGTAACTCCAGATCCTGCAAAGCTGTTAAGTAGTTAGTCATTTCACCCTCTGTATTTATGCAGCTGAAATGCAGAAATGAATGTAGAACTTTGCCTCCCTTTTTTTCAGACAATTCCAGTTTCTCAAAGTTCATTCAGACTCTGACTGCTGTCCTCCAAATCACTTCCAGCTCCTCCCAGCTTAGAGTCAGATGTAAATTTACAAAGTACGCTCTCTATTCCATCATCCAAGTTGATAATGCAAATATTGAATAGTGCCAGACACCGGACAGACTCCTGGGAAACCCCTCTCAATGCATCCTTTTAATTTGATGGTGGACCATTGATAACTAATTTCTTAGCACAGCTTTCTGGCCAGTTTTGCATCCACCCTATGGCTGCTCTTTTGTTACTGTCCTGCAACTGGGGGCTGTTCCTGTAAGCACCTGCTCTTTTGTCAAAAAATGCTTTTCCCCCGCTCCCCGTACTCGCATGCTGGTAACCCCAGGGAACAGTAGCCAGAGAGGCGGCGAGAACACAGCGTCTGAGGAGCTCCTCTGGGCCCTTAGACAGCCAATTAGTACAGGATAAAAAGTTGGGGTGCCCGTGGGCAATTTGTCTTTTCATTCTGTCAGTTCACTTCTATTCAGCGCTCCAAAGAAATGCCCTCAGTGTTTACGCAGGGGGTTTTTTCATACACTGCTCATGCCCCTTGGAGGAAAGAAAGTATTTGTCTGTCTGAGAGTGAGCTGATGTTAAACACAAGTTTGTGGTGGGTTTTTTTTTTACTTCCTAGTACTTCATGGCTTTTTCCTTAATATCAGTATTCTAATACCATCTTTACTATCAAAAAAAGATGTAAGGAAAGGCTATGTGAACCCCGATAACTCAAATACACTTTGGTCTGCAAGCCTCAAATGCATGTTTGTAACTCTGATTGCTCAGGTAAAGAATTAATGCTTTGGAAATCAGAAAAAAGCTTTTTGCTTGGCAAAATAAGTAGCCGTATATAATATCAGATTTTTTTACTATTCAGCTCTTTGTTAACAAAGTTGCTAGTAATTTTTCTGGATGTTTTAAAGCCCTGGATTGAATCCTACACTTCATTAAATTAATATACCCCGTAAATTAAGTAAAAGACAGTGCTTCCCAGAGAGGACTGATAATATTTTTTAAATAAGCATCAGAAGATTGGATATGATTTCAGGGGTAATGGGCATTACCAAAGGTCAGACTGTTGCTATAACCATCCAGAGCAAGTGGAGATGGTGAATCACAAAATCTTTTACATATTCAAAGACACACTTCTCGGAAGGTTGGATCAAGGCACTTTAATTCCTCGTCTTTCACAAGAGGAGCAGACACGAGGTGATGAGAGATGTTCTGAGACATAGTCAGGAGTCCTTCACAATTTGCAGAGTAGCCTGTAAGAACACAGCCCACTCTGGGCCCCACCTTGAGAAAATAAGTGTTTGTGAAATGGTTTGATATTTAGAAGTACCTCAATTCTTGCCATTACAACATTTTAGATGTCAAAAGCACGGATGGATAAATGTGAAGAGCCTTTAAAAAAGGAGTCTTTCAGATACTGAAGTTGCAATCCCATATTGAATGAATAATCCACTCTACAAATGTAGAAAATACTTAGTGAACAGCTGGAGTGACTGCAGTCGATTCATCACTGTTTTAACGGGGGATAGAGGTCAGCAAATGCTAACTATGTTTAAGTGGGGATATGAAAATTAGTATAATCAAGAATTTTTAAAAATATAAACCATCTGGTTAAAGCAAGAGAATTAGAGGATAATTTTCCAATATCAGAAGCTAAGCTAAGGGATAATTAGGAGAGGAAAAATATGAATTTTGAACTGCTGAGAACATTTCAGCTATCAGCAGAACACACAAAGAGGCTAACACAAGCCCTAGCTCCAGTTTTAGCAGAGTAGAGGACTGACATACACATTTTCACCCCAGGCTGCACAGTGCTTCCCTGGAGTCAGTGAAGCCGCTGGCATATTCCCACTGGTGGACAAGTGGCATCCTGCAAACACCTTTCTGGCACGTTGCTTCAAAAAGGAACAGCGCAACACTGTGGCTTTACCGAGCAAACCTTCAGCTAGGCTGTGAACACCCATCAGCTACACCTGCCTGGTTGAAACTGGTTCCTCTTTGACATTTTTACTGTAATTTATTATGGGCTTTCCTGTTTTCCCTCCGTGGTAATGTGGCCCTAAATGAGTAATATAGAGGTTTGCACACAATCAGCAGAGTTGTAAATACAGATTTTTACACAAAATCAGCAGACTTGTAAATCACCACCAACAAAAATAATAAAACCACTTCTAGCATCTTTAATTTCCCATCAATGAACAAATGAAGTTATTGGCTGAATAAGGGGTAGAGGATTGTCAGGCTTTTTAATTCAACCATTCTTCTGGTCTGACTCAGCTGTCAGAGCTGACTTGAGGGGAATGGTTGAGACAACACACAATCTGAGTTGTTAGAGGGCAAGGAAATCTATAGAATGAAAGCAATGATTATGACTTCCCAGGAACATTGATATGCTAAATCTGTGAGCGAGAAAGATATCTTGGATAAGAGTTTTAAATAAATTCAAGATTTTTGTAAAAAATTAGCTCTTGAAGCCCACGAGAAAAGCTTGCATTTGAAATGTTGGCTGCTTGGATACACCTCACCTACATGAATTGTCTTGTGAGATTTTTTTGGTTGCTAAGGATGCTATCACAAACAGATGGAATTTCAATCGGAGCCTGGAGCAGGCAACCTGCTCTTTCTGGTGGGGTGCGGAGTAGCCTGTTATCTATTTATTATTACTTTTGTAGCAAGGTATCAGTTCCCGGAACTGGCAAAGTAATCTTTCTTGGGATGAAATGTCTTCTTTTTCAGATGGGGAATTCAGAATACCACCACATGAGTTGAATTATTTACCAGACTTACGTAAAAAATCAGATCATAGTGTGTTTCCCAGGTCCAGGTTTTATCGGGTTATATCCACATTTGGGCCACAGCAGCTCAAAAAGGTATATTCAGACATAGCAGGTTATTGCTCACAGTGGAGTTGAGGCAGCACAAAGCTTAGAAATCGTGTGGCCAGCAGGACCAGGGAAGGGATCGTCCCCCTGTACTCGGCACTGGTGAGGCTGCACCTCGAGTCCTGTGTTCAGTTTTGGGCCCCTCACTACGAGAAAGACATTGAGGTGCTGGAGCGTGTCCAGAGAAGAGCAACGAAGCTGGGGAAGGGTCTAGAGAACAAGTCTTAGGAGGAGCGGCTGAGGGAACTGGGGTTGTTTAGGCTGGAGAAAAGGAGGCTGAGGGGAGACCTCATAGCTCTCTACAACTACCTGAAAGGAGGTTGTAGCGAGGTGGGGGTCGGTCTCTTCTCCCAAGTAACTAGTGGTAGGACAAAAGGAAACGGCCTCAAGTTGTGCCAGGGGAGGTTTAGATTGGACATTAGGAAATATTCCATCACCGAAATGTTTATCAAGCATTGGACCAGGCTGCCCAGGGAAGTGGTGGAGTCACCATCCCTGGAGGTATTTAAAAGACGTGTAGATGTGGTGCTTAGGGACATGGTTTAGTGGTGGACTTGGCAGTGTTGGGTTAACAGTTGGACTTGGTGATCTTAAGGGTCTTTTCCAACCTAAATGATTCCATAATTCTATGGTTCAGTAGAGGTCACGGGTGGGAAAAAAATCCTAGTAAACACACTGAAATCGGTTGCATTAATAACAATGGTGTCACAGTTATACTGCCATCAAAAGTCAGTTAGTTTTAAGCTAACTGCAGTGTAAACATAACCTTAGTGGGGATTTGCTGGGGAGGAATGGTCTCAATCCTTTTTTTTCAGATGTTAGAACAGATGATGCCTAAACTACTGTGGTTCATAGAGACACAGAGATGTCTGTGAGCTCCAGTCTCCCATGGGGGGCTTTGAAAGTTTTCCCTGCAACCCTATGGTCACTAAAGAAGAGCAGGCTTGTTCTGTCAGCAGATGTTAAGTCCCATTAAAGCCGTTCCCACTATCTGTTCGGCTTCTGTTGCTCTAATGTCCTGAAGCCCAGCAGCTTCTTTTCTCTCTATATAAATTTAGACCTAAAAGAAGTACCAGAAAAATTCCTCTCCTTGCCTAAGTGTTGGCAACAGGGCTTAAAAGAGCTCTTTAAATAAAGCTATTTAGGAGAACATCTTGCAAGCTGTCTCCCCATTTAAACAGCCCCCTAATCCCACGGTGACAATTCTCTCCACTTCCAAAGGTTTCTCTAGAAGGGAGGAGGGAAGAGGGCACCTGGCCGGCTGATGGAGGTTGTGAGCTCCTGGCCGTTTGGGTGTCTTTTTGCACTACCTCACCTACCATCTGCCCTCAGATTATGCTGTGTCAGTGAACCGACAGCATGATGCACATCAGCTATCGTTGCTCTTAAACATGAGTGTCGTGGTTTAACCTCAGCCAGAAACTAAGCACCACACAGCTGCTCGCTCACTTCTCCCTGCCCCCACAGTGGGATGGGGGAGAGAATCGGGGGGAAAAAAGTACAACTCGTGAGTTGAAATAAGAACAGTTTAATAGAACAGAAAGGAAGAAACTAATAATGATAATAATAACAATAATAATAATAATAAAAAGATTGGAACATACAAAACAAGTGATGCACAATGCAGTTGCTCACCACTCGCCGACCGATGCCCAGTTAGTTCCTGAGCAGTGATCCCCCCCCAGACCAACTCCCCCCAGTTTATATACTGGGCATGACGTCACACGGTATGGAATACCCCTTTGGCCAGTTTGGGTCAGCTGTCCTGGCGGTGTCCCCTCCCAACTCCTTGTGCCCCTCCAGCCTTCTTGCTGGCTGGGCAGGAGAAGCTGAAAAACCCTTGACTTGGTCTAAACCCTACTGAGCAACAACTGAAAACATCAGTGTTATCAACAACATTCTCATACTGAATCCAAGACATAGCACTGTACCAGCTACTAGAAAGAAAATTAACTCTAGCCCAGCCAAAACCAGGACAATGAGATTCACAGTGTGAATTTGAAAAGCCTTAGGCTGTGGTTGGTCAGTGTGTCTTTTTCTGCTGCCGCCTCTTTTTCCCCATCCTCTTCCAGATGTGCTGTTGAAAGTCATACTTGAAGGAAGTTTGTTACTGGTGACAGCCTAATTTCGTAACCAACAGTGACTCACCACAGTGACTCCAGAGACATGGAATTACTTTTATTTTTTTAAAAATCCAGATAAGCTTATCTTTTCCTACATGTGAACTGATAACTCTTGTTATTCATTCAAAATGTATGTAATTCAGCTTAAGCGGGGGGATGGGGAATCAGAAGGAAAAGGATGCATCCTGTTAGAAAATGGAAAATACTGTATTTATCATCTTAAAAAGAACAAAAAGATCTGCAAGTTATGTGGGTTTCTGTGACAGTAATTATCCTTCTATTCAAGAATGAGTAATTGCATTATTCTGCACGCTAGCTTCCCCCCCTGCCCGGTTATGTGGCATGTGCAGGCAGGCGCACACATACACACGCAATGTGGTTGTACCCTGAAGAATAAAAACAGGGGGCACTAGAAAAGGTAGTTCTGTTGTTTTCTTGAATAATGGTGATTATGGTACTTTTTGTTTATGCTAAACACCAGCGGGTGAGAAGAAAGCAAGCTGAATTTTTTTTATCTTTCTCATTGGGAAAGCAGGGTACTGCTCTGCCTGGGCACTAGCCATTGGAATGCTTTGGAAGCGTTCACTCCCTTTTCTCTACACTGAGAAAATATTAAGTACTAGTTAACTTAGAAGGCAATCTTTGAAATGTGTGTAAAGGGAGAGTTGATCCACTGCTCAGCACTTCTGAAGAGCACTTTCCCTTTGGTGGAAAGGACATGTTTCCCTCGCCTTTTACGTGCGCTGGCTCATGTAAGGTGAACTGCACGTTGTACCTGCTCTTCTCCAGGGATGGTGACTCCACCACTTCCCTGGGCAGCCTGTTCCAATGCCTGACAACCCTTTCAGTGAAGAAATCTTTCCAAATAGCCAATCTAAACCTCCCCTGGTGCAACTTGAGGCCATTTCCTTTCGTCCTATTGCTTGCTATTTGGGGAAAAGACCCACCCCCACCTCGCTACAACCTCCTTTCAGGTAGTTGTGGAGAGCGATAAGGTCTCCCGCAAGGCTCCTTTTCTCTAGACTAAACCACCCCAGTTCCCTCAGCCGCTCCTCATAGGACTTGTTCTCTAGACTCTTTACCAGCTTCGTTGCTGTTCTTTGGGCATGCTCCAGCGCCTAAAGGTGAAGCTTACCTTTAAATTGTCTTACTTCTTTTCCATGCTGGCTGTGTAAAGCAGATGTATCTTTGCCGGACTTGGTAGCTACTCACAGACTAAAGCTCCCCAGGGAAATTTTACCCGCTTTTACAGAACTCTTCTTGTTTTATGCAATGATGTGCTGCTGAGCAGCCTCTCGTTTAATCAGTAGTACTGACTTCTCTAGCCTACTTGACATGCACCCACAGCAGCCCTCATAAAACCTCAGGTGAGTCATGGATGTGACCTCAGGGGCTGAGCTAGACCTTCCCAAGGCAGAACCACCTATACGCTCTAATTGCTTAGGGAGTCTCATCCAACTTGTTCTTAAGCAACCCTGATGTTGGAGGTCCCATTGTCTCCTCTGACAATCTGTCCAACTGCTTCTCCAGTCCTCCTGCTACAATGTCTTTTGTCATTCCTAACCTGAAGTTTTCCTGCTGCCATTTAATCCCAATGTTGTCCAGCCTTCACAGAACACATATCAGTAAACACATATGGAGAACACTTTTCAATAAATGTAAGTATTTATAATAGTCCTCTACATATTTGAAGACTGTTGCTCTATCTTCTCTAGCATAAATCCTTCCTCATTACGAAGTGTATTTATACCGCAGACATTCCTTTGCCTTTTTCTGGGCAATCTGCAAATAACCTACTTTTGTCTGTAACTGAGGGACCCAGAACTTGGCAGTGCTCTAGGCAAGTCCTCACCAGTCCACCTAATTTGCTCACCTACCTTGAACTTACCTTTCGGCAGGTAAAGAGGCAGTATTCTTAAAATAATTCCCTAAATTCCTAAAACTCTTAATCTTCAGAGAAAAGTGAAGACTGGGTCAGATCTCTACATGTAGACTGACAGATTTCCCCTTTGGAGATCATCAAAACTGCCCACCTATCGCTCTGATAAGGCTTAACCCGCTGCTCAGGTCCAGTCTTCTCTAGAACAGACTAGCCACATCCATGTGTGGCGGGTCGCTGGGTCCCATGCAGTGCCCCTTAGACCTAATTTTTTTTTTTTTCATGTGTTTCTTCAGTTCCAAACTTCAGAACTGATGGGAGGGCTGTGTCGTGGTCCCCCAGGGCAGTGGGTTTACGGCACGAACCCCAGCCCATGACAGTGTGTGGTGTGAGGGTTTGCAGGGGTGGGCGAAGGGGGCTGGGACTGGTTTGGGTCCAGGTAGGGCTGGGGGTCCAGCCTTGCCCCAGTGTCACCCAGCCTGTCTGCTGGGACCAGTCTCCAGAGGGAACTGACCCCTCACGCTGTACCTGGATGTTGTTTTACAGCAAAAACCAGAGAGTTTAGGAGCATGATAACACAAGTACAGAACCTGGGAGTCGGCTGGGGAGTGAGGTCAATCGACAGCATGGTTGTGCATTGTGTTAGGAGAAGGAGGTTCTGTTCATAGCATTTCTAGAGACATACTTAAAAGAAAGGACTGCAGGACCAATCTTGTGCCATGTCATGATAAAAAAGTCATCTTTGCATTTATGCATCTGCCTCAACAGCTCAGTGTCCTCTTAAGAGAAGAACTCATCACAGCCTCCTATACCCTTTTCTGTGGGAGTTTGATTTAACTATGTCAGAGAAGACAATGGAATAATGAATTGAGATGATTAATGAACTGTCTTAAGAAAATGTTTGTTAATGTTCTGCATTTAAGCCCCAACTGCATTTAAACCCAACCCCAATTTATTTAAACATTTATTTACCCTACAAATAAATTTGTTATGGCAGGTTTCCTCCCAAACAGCTATTTGAATTATTAGAGAATTAATTTTCTCTTATAGTTTGAAGAAAACCAATGTTTTTTCATTTCTTACAGTATTTTCTCTCTTGCCCAGCTATTGGAGGGACAGAGTATCCTTACAGAATAAGTTGGTTATCCCTGGCCTTGAACATGTTTACCAAGCAGACATTAGTTTTAACAGGTAATTTTCAAGTGTCTTGTAATAAGTAAGTCCCTCCATTCTTTGACTTTGGTGGCTGTTTCCCTGATCATATTCATTCTGTGCTGAGAAACAAAGCAAAGCAAAACAAGTGCAGGAAAAAAAAAAAACAAACCACAACAATTCTATAAATCAAAAGCCAGGCTTCAAACCTTTATGCATTGAATTTTGATAAAGTTCTTGGGTTGTAAAAAATGCAGGCTTGCTGTAGGTAATTCCATTGCAAACAACAGTACCAAAGCATGCATACTCAGAGATTAAAAAAGAAAATAATGTTTTCTGTGTTTTCCCGCCACAAAACAACATGTTTCACTGCACTGGAAAAGAGCAGCTGAGTGTCAGCGATCTGGGTCAGTTTTCATTAACAGCCTAAACGATAGCATAGCAACTGCGTTCAATGCATTTGCAAAGAAGCAAAACTTGAGAGGGGCTGCCGGCATGCCGGACCAGAAATAGAATTCAAATGTTCTTGGCAAATTGGAGATAAACTGAAAAAGCCAGACATCATGCTGAGGTATATAAATAGGAATCCAGCATGCATGATGCATCCAGTTCTTCTTCTCTTCTGCTCTGCATTAGCAAGGCCTCGTATGAAATGTTGTGTCCAGTTTGGGGTGTCACGTTTTGGGAAGAGTAATTGGAGGGGGGAGCAGCGAAAACGATCAGAGCTCCTGGCATCTCAGGTCTGCACGTGCTAACGGAGCGAATACCGAGGTGTGATTTGCAGGTGTTGTGACAGGCTGCTGCAAGGCAGGGACTAACCTGTTCTTGTCTAAGATAGATGGGAGAGGAACCATGGGCTTACGCTGCATCAAACAGAAACTCAGGTCAGACACAGCAAAAGCCCTCCAGCTGTGGATGCAGAAGTGCTGGAATACATTGAATACCTCATTGTTACTGGAGGTATTAAAAAACATGTCAGACTGGCGTCTTTTAAAAGGGAATTGGGATGCTTGAGCTCGCTTGAGCATAGAGGACAGGGGTATAACTGGGATCCCACCAGTCCTGTGGTTTTATGACTGCATAAATAGTCCATAGAGATAAGGGGATCAACACCAGACTAGAAGGTAGGTCCAACCTTACCATTTTGTCATGTACCTGCTATCAGAAATAAGCAAGGAAAGAGGTGCTTGCTTTTTTGTTTTCTTTTATTTCCCCCCCCTCAAAAGGCATTGGTGACTGGAGTATTTGAAAGCTCTACCCTAACTTGCAAAGGCAGAATTTGCTTTCCTGCTGCTTTCATAGATGCTATGTGATGGTGCAAATGTATTTCTGAGTTTCCATGTAAAAGCATACAGGATAAAAATAAAATTACATTATATCTGGATCCATGAAAGCTGTGGGTGGGTGGGAGGGCTGCTGCCAAAGCCCTGATTTTAAGCTTCATGGGAGAATTGGGGAGAAATTGCGGCTCCTCAGTGAGATTGATTCCATGACTGCTCAGCTTGATAAGCTCAGCAGAAGATCAGCAGGAAAAAAAAATCCTAAAACCTGTGGGGGTTTTTTTGTTTGAATAAAAGCCCATGTTATGAAACTGTAGTACTGCTTGTTGGTAGCTTTGCTGTTTGACACAAACATTACCCATCAGCTGATAGTGTTAGTGATTATTTAGTATTTCAGCCTCTAATTAACAAATACAGTGAAAAATTCCTGCAGAAAATACCATTGTACTTTGCACTGGATACTTTTTAAAAATTGTTCTATGTTTTCTAGTTAGGCATATAAAAAGGATTCAGCAACAGAAAGGTTTTTCTGTGTGGTTGGGGTAGAAAAAAGGGTTGTGTACATTTACTTCATAGTTTGAGAATTCAAGGGAACAGAGGAGCTTTTGGCATGTACATCTTGGCTTTAAAGGGAACTGGGAAAGCTACACCAGGCTTCGTTGTGTTTTTCCTGTAGATCTCCATTCCCTTTGCCATCTCTCCTCCCTCTTTTCAGATGGGCTTTGAAACTCCTTACGGACCTGATACAGCATTGCTCTAGGAGTTTCCTCATAACCAAATCCTGTCACATGAGGATACTGCTAAGAGGAGAAAAAGCCCTAACAAGTTCTAGCAATGCCAAATTACATTCAGTTCTTGTATTTTCACTTGGCATGGTAACGCTTCCAAAGAGCAATTGTTTCACAATCAGAACTTCTGCAGCCTGTTCGTTTCCTTTCTCTTACTTAGCTGTTCAGAGACCGTCAGACACCAGGCAAGCCAATAAATGTCCATCGGAGCAATTATATAGCATAAACATCAAGTGAGACAAACTATTTTTTTCTTGCAAGTACAAATTAAAGGGACAAAACTGATAGTATCACTAGAAGTAATTCATTTGCATGGCAACTCTTTTCTCTTTAATGAGCTTCAGGTATTAATCGAATTTAAAATCCTGATTTTAAGAAAGCTTTTCTCCTAAAATAATCCCTCTGTCATAACAGTTACGGGACACAATTCTCTTAAAGAAAACTCAGTACTTGCAGCCATGATTCATGCGACCTTTTCAGCAAAGTACTCAAGAATATGCTAGTTGTTCCTAGGCTGCTTGGACTTAAACTTATTCTAAAAGTTGTACTTATAAATCAGGACCTTGTGCCTGCATCATTTGGAATAGAAACAAGTCTCTTTTTAGGCTAGTCCCTGGAAAGAAACACTGCTATGCATAGGGGTTTCAATAGCTCTTCCATTAGGGATCACCGGTAACATCATTCAAGATGCTCTCAATAAAGAGAATGAGTGGTTTACAGCTCTTCCCTCTGATCAGCATTTAAAGAAAAGAAATTCCTTTACGCAGTACACCAGATGTGCAAAAAGATGACTGATGCTTAACGTCCATGCTGATAGCCATGTTACCCACAGGGAAGTCCTGAGCAAGAGGGATTTCTGAATCACAGAGCTCCAAGGGAGGAGGAAACCTGATTTGCTAAGAAATTGGTATTGGTGGGACACTTGTGAAAGAGGTCAAAACCAGCTGGGTCTGGTTAGCGTGTCTTGCAGTGAATTGCAGGAATCTGCAGGGTCTATCCTTTCTTTCAGGGCCTGCGTGCAATATGGAAGTGAACAAATGACATTAAGCAAATATTATTTGAAGTCTCAGATTAATTGCTGTCCTCAACAGAACGCTAACATTCAATCATTCTCATCCCAGGGAGCTCCAGGTATTCAGCAAAGGGGTCCATGCTGATGAGCCACAAAGGCCAAAACTTATATCTGCCATCTTTAGATACCTGCAGTATAAATGTCTATGCGTACTAGTCCCCTTGGCTCCCTTTATATTAATTGGAAGAGAATTTGACCCTATTTTCGGCATCTGCTTTAAGATGGCGTGAATCACACCTTCAAAATGCTTCTTTCTCTTTTTCGATTAGAAAAGCAGCCAGTGGTGACTAGCTCAGGAACAGACATTGAAGTAACAGATCTATCAGGTTAGGAGAGACGAATCTCGGACAAAAACACAAATACACACAGTATGCCTGGACGCACATCCCTTTTGTTGTGGTCCTCTGCCGATGCCAAATGCCATCTGGCTGGGCAGTGCCACGGGGCACTCCTGTGCTGTGCGTCTGCCTTTCACTGGGAAACTGGAGAAGAGGGAGGGAGGAGAGGGACTGGCTGCTGCCCAGCTCTCGTCCCAGTATGGAGCAGGGACGTGGCTGCAGAACCCACCAGGCCCAAGAACTGACACATATTTTGGGGTCCCACAGTGCAGAAATAGCCAACGTGCCTGTTGTGAAACGGCTGTACTTCAATTCCCAAGACACCGCTTAAGCACTAGACCAGGACCCCTCAGCTGGGACCTCACTCCCTCCTTACACAATGCTTGTCATCAAAAAAGAAGTCAAAGGCATCAAGGTTGAAAATCAGAGCACCAGGTTTCTCCCTGGTTTAATTTTCAGGTATAGGAAATTACTGCTCAGCAAGGCAGACAGTGTTAAAGCAAAACCTCTGCTTAAAGACCCAAGCGTCTTCTCTGGCTGCAGACCTATCACCGCGTTAACGTTGGCAGTCTGGCAACGCACGAGGCGTTGCTCCAGCTGAGCATGTTTGGTGGGAGCAGCAATAGCGAGGCAGGTCACCCTTCCTCATTGTTCTTTGACTTTGCTTTCAGGTTATTTCAAAGAGAGGTTAATAAAGACTATCTTTCTTTGAGCGAGGCTTGCTTTCTGTGATCATTTTCTGATAACATCGTTTGTTTTCAACCTGGCAGTAGGGTTGTGGAATGAGGTCCCCCTGGACCTCCACGACTTTGTATTTTACCTGGCAGTAAACATCCCAGCTCCTTCTCTTGTCACTTGATCTGGGATAAAAGAAACCTATCCCTTTCTCAAGGGGGAAAAAAAAAAACGGAAAAAAATCCCTGAGGGAAGGAATGATTATAGGAAAGATGGGAGGTATACTGTACTGGGTGGCCATTTTCTGGCAAAGCAAATCAAGCCCTGAACTCAAACTCTGTTTATTAAGCAAACAAAATGTTTCACCATGTGCAGCGTGCCTGATTCTGCAGCAAACGGCAGAAACAACCTTGAAACAACCCCGAAACAACCCCGTGTGCCAGGCAAGGGGTGAGATAGCATTACAGTTCTTCAAGCTCTAAAAAGAAACCTTTGTGCCAGCTTTGGTGCAATATTTGGTTTGCTTGTAGAAAATCTAGTCTTCTATAATTTATTGTAGCTGTAATGAAATATGTTTAATTTGATGGCAAGTCCTTGATAAGATACCAGCAGTGGCAGCATGTGGATGTTTCCTAACTGGCGTTTGAGAAAGCCAACATGATTTAATCAGGGCTCATGTTAAGTTGACTTGTAATTGCCTGCACAGGAAAGGTAAAAAGTGAGTTCCTCTGTAACTATGAGATTCTGTTCTCCACATCCAGCTGGAATATAATATTGCTGCATTGGCTTGTAGGCCTGTGGGGTTTAAATAGTGCCTGCAATCTGGTGCCATGCTGATTTACTAATCCTTGATCTTAGTTGAACATGATCACAGTCCCTGCTTCTGTTCATAAGGGATAGGCTTACTGTTAATTGACAGGCTTTGGCATCCTACCAAAAGAACTGCAATGTAGAGAAGGAACTAAAACTGAGCAGAGGATGTATCAGACAAGCCAATTTGGGGGGGAAAAAAATCTATTTAGTAGATCTTTATGCCAAAAATTATTTTCTATTTTATTGTTTCATTAAAACTACAGTATGTGATTTGCATTTTAACATGAAACTAATAAAAACAGAGTAATCTGAAATGTGTTTGCAGGGTGATTAAGTAACTAAGACGTGGTGTTTGGAATCTTCCCAGCTGCTCTGCTTTCCGTTTATTTAATTATTGTGTGAACTTTCATGTTTGTGTCTGCTCACAGAAACTTGTGTGCAATTGTACATGCCATGCATACCCAATCTCATATTCATGCTATTGCTTACAGATTTCAAAGAGATTGTATCCAGGGTTTGGGGACCGCGTGCCATTTTATCCAGCGTGTTTGAAATTTGATGGAAAAATGTTAGTACGCTGTAGTTTCTTTCCCAGTAACTCCCCAGAAGTTTCAGGCTTTCTTCTTTTTATTCAGAACTATGTTTGCCCCAATTTTTGATCCCTTTCTCTAGCTTTCTAAACCTGCCAAAACTTGAGGGAAAAATTATTGTGAGGATAGGCTGAAATCCTTTTAGACACATCTGTCTACGTTTCTGCACTGCGGCCTTGTAGTCCTCAGGCACGCTAAATGGAAGGGCAATATTTAGTTGTCTGTGACACTCTAGTAGACTACAACCTTTCACCAAACAGTTCTGTAGCCATCAGTATGGCTGAACTTGTCAATGCAGGTGTGCTTGTTTGACGATAACTTTAAACCTTTCTTGTGTTTGGGATGTGTCACTCATGCTAACTTTGAGCCCACCTGCCTACAGCCAAATACAGCTTTGAATTCCCTTGAAACTCATTTTTACACAGTGAGCCAAACTCTGGGGAATTTCCTGCCTAGTTTCAAAATTTCATCCAACCAAGGGAAAAGACAGGTGCTTTTTTTGGGTTTGGGGGATCAGTTGTAACAGACTTTTCACTGCTGTCTGTGGAGCAGACTAGGAGCCTTCCTTCTTGTTAGGTAATTTTTTTAGGTTTTATGAAGGGGAGTGTAAGGCTGAAAACTGAACAAATTATATCATGCTGAACCAGGGCTGGACTGTGGAGCAGGACAGTGCATGGCACCTCTAAACGCCTCAGACCAAACTCAAGCCAAGTGAGACTACAGTGACTTGGAGTCAGCTCCGAGCCTTCCCAGTTCTTGACTGCTTTGGATGCTCAGGTGTCCCTCAGATAACCAAAATTACTCTGGGGCATGTCTACTAACGATCTTCCAGCTTTGTCCAACTGACTGCATCATTACGTGGTATTGCAGTAACACCATGTTCTGCTTCTGCCATGCAAACCTCCGGCTGGTGTATTTTCCATACTGGGCATACAGAAGATTCCTTCAAAAGTGGCTGTATAACTACCTTGCAATCCCCGTGCCAAATAATTTATCCCTGACTATGTACTTACGTAGGGCATTTGGAGGTGAAGACTGTGGTGTCAACAGTCATCTCATGAGTGTTATGTGTAACCCACCTATGAAACCTGCGGATAGTGGGCAGAGATGTCCAGGTCAACATGAGGTTTTTGCTCTCAAGATAAAATAGAATAATCGTTCAATAGAAATTGAACAATTGTTCAATAGAAAAATCGAACCTTCCTCCAAGCTGTTCCATGGCCTCTGTGGTGGTCCTAGGCCTCCGTGGCCACAACGGGCTACCAGGGCTATTGCTGTATAACTGCAGGTGCGTGTAAACCGCTGCTTAATGACGGGGGTCAGTTGTTGCACGTGGGTGAAGGGCTCATGTTCACTCTCATGCGTATCTACTTTCCAGAGCTCTGCCAAGGTCTTCCAAACTCTGAGGTCAAGACCTCAGCAAACAGTGCCGCAGCAATTTTTCCCTTGCCATCTGACCAGCTGGGTGATGTCAATGTTTTGGTCTCTGCGGGGTCACTCCGTGCCTCGCTTGCTATTGGCCTAGCTGGATTTAGCAAAATCTCATTCTCATCCCTGCCATCTCTGCCAGCCTTATCCTTACGGAAAGGATGGCTCTCTTTGTCCACCTCCTGCGAAGGGTTTTTACAAACGTGCTTTCTCACGCTTGGGGCCTTGGTCTTCTGTGGGACCTGAATTTCGTGTCAATCAGAATCAGAGAAGTCCTTTTTCAGCTTACCTGTGGTGGTGTCCATGACGCTGCCTCAGTTATTCTGCAGCATATTCTCTTCTCCAGCACCCCAATTGTCTGGATTATGCTGGAAGATGGCACAGCTCTTTCCAGTCTGTGAGCCCTTGGTTTTGTCCATGAAGACGAGAGCACTGGAGTGAGGAACTGGGGAGGGGGATGCTGTACACCAGATTCTCACCCTATTCAGGATTTGGACACAGCTGGGGTGCACAGCTAAACGCAGGAGCTGGGAGACCTTCCTGGGTTCAGCACCAGAGAAATGAGCTGGAGCATTTTTCTTACCCTTTAAATATTCTTAAGCAGGTTAAAAACAGCAAAGACATAAGCATTGCCAGTCTCGACAGGTCAATTTATGCAACGCTTCATGAAGTGATATTTACACAGCAGTGCAACTTCAAGACAAAAAAGCATAATATTTTTGTACGAGACAATAGCCAGTGGTTTTCCTTACTGGCTCCTGGGCATCCTGTGGTTGTGACAACCCAGACATTAAAAGACCTTTGGCTTCTAACCAGAGAGGCATGTGCTATGGAAACACCAGATGGGCTGTTTCTGGGGCCGTAAGAGAAGCTGAAGGCTCCCGCCTTGCCTTAAGGCTACTGGACTGTCCATTTAACTCTGAACTGATAATAGTTGTGCATTTTTTAATAATCTAAGAATAACCTTGTTGTGATCACTCAGAAGAGCTTGTTTGAATTAATAGAGGTATGAAATTGAAGTGCTTTAGCTAAATCACATTAAAACTCTATGTGTACATTCTCCTTCAAAATTAAAATGGGCTTAGTTCTCAGTTTCATTTATTTCCTGCTGTGATGGTTGAAAAGTGTTTCAGATCAGGGCAACTTTATTTCTCAATAGGAAAGCCCACAGGGGCAGTGAATATGTTTTACCTAAGGTGTATTAAAAAGTTAACTTGGATTAACTTCTTTAAGAAAATCTCTTACTCTTATCTTGAAGGAGAGAAGAACATACTTGCTTGATGCCTAAAGTTGAAAAATGGTTTGTCATGAGAGGAACAGAAAAATGTGAGGTGAAAAATAAGGTCTATTCTCAAAAAGTTATTTTTTAAAAATCCCTATAAAATTTAGGAGAGTTCCTAATTAAACAAATTGCCTGGAAAATTCAGCTATCCCCTAAAGAGTCGTTGTGTTCAATTTGGAGACAACGCTCAGCCATTAGAGTGCGAAACAGATTTGCTTTAATTGCAAATCTCAGAGCAGTCTCCTCCAGGAAGTTGCTTCCTGCCTTTCATTAATAAGACTTGACTGCGAGGGCACCTGCAAACAGCTGACAACTGCCTTATTATAAATATTTTATTAAAAGTACCTATTTTACAAATAGCTTTTTGTATTGGCAGAGACTTTTGACTAATGTTGGTAAATGTTAGCTACAATTAAGTAGCTCACTAATAATTCAAAGCTGGGGAAAGTTATCAGAAGGATGCTTAAAAAAAAATCTTGAGTTAGAAATGAGGACATGTATGTTTAAAGACAGCCCTGGGGAAAAAAAAAAGTATTGTGGTGAGAATGTAATGTATTTATAGAGCTCAAAAGGGTGTGCTCTGTGAAGGTATTGATAGGCAGTCTGTCCTTTTTTCAAGTCTTATCTTCAGGGTAGCAGAGCTCAAATGTGCCAAACACTTCTCGTGTTCAACTCTGATTGCATCTGTGCAATTTTCTCTGAGATTTATGTCTGGTGCCAGTGAAAGCAGTGGGCATTCGATCTCATTGTCTCACTATATTTAACATATTTGTTAGATTAACCGATTGCTTAAATGTTTTTATTCTTATCACATCTGCAGTGCCAAAACTTCACTGATCAACAAAAGGATGCTGGCTGGACGGATAACAAAGTGACTGCTGCTCCAGGCAAGAAATGCAGGCTCAGAAGTGTGACTACCCCAGCCAGCAGAGAACAGAGCTCTTGTGCCTACTGAAGTTGCATTCCTGGTATTGAGAGGGAGGGACACGTATTGTTTTAAGGTTTTTCTGAGGGTTCTTGGGTGTGCACCCCCTCACACACATGCTTTGCTTCTTCATTTAGGGGAGACTGGGGAAAAGACAAACACATCTAGAGCAGGGAAGGCAAAAGAAGCAGTAATGGGGAAAAAATATCCACAACTTGACTTTTGCCGGTGCGCTCTCAGTTAAAATGTTCTTGCAGAATATTTCAGCACCACGCTACTTGCACGTGCTCTGCTACCCCAGCACGCATCCAAGTTAACTGAATGTAGCCGTCGATCATTGATATAGGAAATCAATTGGTTTTGCTGCCTTTGTGTTGCAGTTCTTAATTCTAGAGGCATTTGGTAAGTAACTGTAGCAGTTTGCTTGAAGTCAGGCTTCTTTAGCTTTCTGATGTGACTTGTGGGGTCTGCTATTCTCACGGCACCCGTCTGGGTTGGAAGAAGTGATACCTGCTGTTCGTTGGGTGCTCGAGATCTCTCCGGTGCAAGCTGGTGCTCCAGGACACTGCACTGCTGGCCTTTCAGAAGAGGTGAGTAATTTACTCCTTGACTGTGCTTGGGCATACAAAGCCTTTCAGCTTTGCATAGCATGACTATATGCTCATCAGTAGCCTCTGGGCCGTTGGGTGATTGAAGTGATCTTTATTTATGTATTTGCTGTATAGCACTTGCCAGGGTACTGTGAGACTGGATGAAATACTGTATTTACTCTTCAAGTTCTGCTCTGAGAAGTGAGTTGTAAATGATGGATGTGGGAGAGAGAAACCAGCAATGTACCTTCCTACATGCTCTTATTTGTCTAGTTTCAGCTTATCAAGTGCCTGTTATCCCCACCATTAAACACTGGTTCTTCTCTTGTAACTGCCATGGCAGACAGGGGCTTGAGGGCGGTTTTGAAAGAGAAGTAAATATGAATCAGCTCATTCTGAGATCTTCTAGAGCAAATAGCAGTTACTGTGGTAGGAGGTCAAACCAAGGCTGACATCCCAGCCAGCAAGGGGATGAGATCAATGGGATGAGAGGAGCAGAAGGGAGTAAACAGAGAAAGACACAAGGTTAATTAGGAAGGATAAGACAAAACCATTGAGCTTGATAGAGTGAAAGAAAGGAAACTGGTAAACCAGTTATGGGGCAGAACATCAGGCAAGGGGAAGGACATTAGCCATTTTACCTGTAAAACTGCAGTGTAAGCCAATTATTCTAGCTTCACATTTAGTCATTTGAGCAAAAATTTTTTGCCTGGGTTGTCCTAGAGTTTGCACTACCCTTTTCATGTTCAGGGTGACCAGGGATTTCCATTCCCTCTAGACTTTAAAATATGCTTTTCTGTTCATGTGAACAAGATAAGTTTATGGAGGCATAACAGGTACCATCAATGCAGTGGCACAGAAGCAGAGGCTATCTCTTACAGTGTCGGGCTCTGTGTGGATAATATTGAGCTGCATGGCTGCATCCATCAGTGCCCCGGCTGCACTTCTTTCAAAACACATAAAGAGGGTGGAGTCTGAGTATTGGAAAGCCTTGTAATTTTGAATTTGCTTCTCATCCAACTTGAATGTCATTATTTAGATTGTGTGGGCCTCCTTTATGTTCCTGCACAAGATGTACTTTATTACCCAGAAAACAACTGATAAACTTTGAAACCATATACATTTCACAATGCCTACAAAATCCACACAAAATGGACACCTCACAATGCCCAAATGTGCTCATTTAAAAGTTGGTGGGGGAATTGTCCAGGATGTACAATATCACGCCAGGGTTTTGTTCAGAGCAAATTTTTTTTAATGAGGCTTTTGTTGTTGTTGTTGTTGTTTTTGTTTTAAATCTTTGAAAATAGGATTTGATGCTGATCTGCTGAAAGGCCTTATCCAGCAGTACTGCTGGCACTAAGTCACAGTGTAAACACAGCCTGGCGGTACAAGTCACAATGGACCGCAGCTTGAAAATTATTGGCCTAGCAGCCTGGGAGCGGGAGCTCTCAGAGCTCTGCCTTTCAATCTCTTTTCTATTTCCTTTCTGAATTTCATCATGAACAGTATTAAAACCAGCATTTCTGCTTCTTGCTTTTGCCTGTGTAAAGGGAAAAGCGCAAGCGCAGAAACACATCACTTCTTTTTCCCCCCATAAAGTCTTTATTCAGATGCTCGTCAACCTAATTTTTCCTTCCTTCTCCTCTTCGCTCACGGGCTTTCAGCTCTCCTTCACCACATCCCCCTGCTCCTGTCGGCATCGCTCCTTTGTGCCCCACGTTGTTTCTCTTCTCAGCGCGGCCCGCTGATGTGCCGTCGTGCTGAGCAGAGGGGCTGGAGCGAGCGAGAGCCCTGCCAGCAGTGGAAGAGGCAGAGCTGTGCCTCAATTTGATGCCACACTTACGATCACTGATTATCGAGAGGTGCTGGATCCAGCCGAGCCACTTCAGCGTGGTGTGACACATATCAGCAGGGTGAGGAGGGAGCCCCAAGCCCCGGCGCACCCTGATTCAGGAAAGCATCCCACGGCATCCTTCTGGCCGGGGGGACTTGATTCCCCTTGTGTCTGTCCAGTGAGACGCTTTTGAGGCGACGTGGTTTTGCCGCATCACTTGTCCACCCGGTAGCACACCGAAGATGGGGCTAAGGGTTCGATCTCCCGTATGAGGTCCTTGGATGCCGTCCAAAAGACATCAGCTTAGGCTCTTGCTTGAGAACATCAGCCTGCAGCAAGCATCCCCCGTCCCGCTGAAGGCTGGAGCGTTTCACCTTCCTTTGGGGTGCTGCGCCAGTTGCTGTGTCTCGGCTGGGAGACGCTGGCTTGTTCAGCGGCTGTAACCTTGTTTACACGTGGCTGTGGCTCTCCAGCCTCGAATGAGACGGTGCTCCGCGTTGCCTATTTTCACCAGCAGTTCGCAGCCACTGGGACGGCCTTTGCCATGAGGCTGGCTTTACCATGCCACCGCGGTCACCTGCAAGAGTGTCAGTTCTGTGTTGGGCTTTCAGTCACTCTGATCACTTGTACCCCATTTGTACGACACTCCAGCATCTTGATTGTTCCTTGGGTTTGTGTAACATTTACATTCCCGCCCAAAATTCAAAAGTTAGTGTTGTTTAGCCTATGAGACTGCTAACAGAAAACAGAATTTTCATTTGAATTTTTGTTTGGGACGTTAATATTTTCCCATAAAGGAAGCAATTTGTTGCAATTTGTTGCTTCAGTTGATATGGCACACGGTGTTGAGCTATCTTTGCATATTTATTGCTGGGCAGATGTGACTGGTTCTGTCCCACAGTTGATGATTCTAGAAGCCTTGTCCTCAGCTTGTCTGCAGACTGCTGCAACACTTCAAATTCCACACTGGCCAGAAAAGCTTGGTAAGCCAGGCCTCAGTTTTATGCATGTACTATATAACTGTTTGGATTATAATCTATCAAACAGTTTCCTTTTTTTTTTTCATGGCATAGTATGTCGTACACTTGTATAGATAGCCTCAAACTCCCAGAAACCTTTATTGAGAGGCACATAATTCTGCATGTCCTTAGTCTCTGCATCCTTTTTACAATGATTACTTTTGCTGTGATTGGTTCAAAGTTTTTTTCCCAGAGTCCATCTTTTGAGATGTGTATATCTTTGGCAGCCATTTCACAGAAACAGTAGGAAAGTCAGATCGCCGGTACTGAATGGACATTTTGTCTTTGCATTACTCAGTGGAAATGTTAAGTCTCCAGGTCTTCCAAAGGATTAGGAGAACTATGATGGGAATGTAAAAAAGTACAAAGGAAAAATGTCACATGCAAAAGCCCTACATGTAACAGTATTGAGCCAAAACCTAGTACCATTGCAATTTGTGCTTCAGGTATTTCCACTTTTATGTACTGTAATTACTTCGTAAGTTCTTATCTCAGTCACTTTATTCATACCTACCTTGGCATCTTGCTTGCTATAGGTTTTGGGCTGCAAAAAACCCTTCTGGGGCTCTTCCTTCAGATTCAGCATTATCACATGGATTTTTGTGGACTGATAATTTTTTCGGATGCAATATTTTCCTCATGATGCTATGGTATTCCCATGTTGAATTTCTCTGGTGCATTCCTTTATACATGACCTGGAAGAGCTTCTTTCCCTTTCAGTATTACTGCATTTTGTTTCTATTTGTTTGGCTTAATTTTTACTTCTTTTTCTTTCTGGCACTGCAGGTAGATAGTGGTGCCTATCTTCAGCTTGTGCTAATTTTTTTCTTCACATGCTGTGGCTCTTTCTGCTAGAGCACTGATTTGTCATGGTAAATTATACATAGCTCAGTGTCATGTGGGTTTCTGTGCTTTAAGTTGCAGAGTTCCTTCACTATTTTCCATAGAGTCTAGCACCTTTCATCAAACACTTTTCTTTCTTCTGCAGCTCAAAAAAGAGTAAATACCGTTGCGCTTTTCCCTTAGCTGCTTTGTTACTGACCCTACAGAAGTTTTTTGCAGCAATATCTATGCAAACTACTGTTTATCCAGAGCTTGCGCTGAAGAAATATCACAAATCAGTTTTCAGTGAGAAGTGGGAATTTGAGAAGCACTGTTATATTCTCCTTTTGACTCTTGACCCTGGCTATATTTCTTAATTACTCTCTGAGGGTTTTGTGGTGTGATTGCTGTTATTGGGAATGATTTATTTTGGCTTTGGGCTGGTGAGCTGCAGGCTGCTCGGGTGGTTGAATGCCACTAAAGCCTTGTCTGGTGGAAGGGAGCTGTTGGCTGGACCGCTCTTCGCTGACTTACGAGGGCTGTGCCCGTACCGTGCTGTGTAACCGAGCCATGTCGTGTTGAGCAAGTGGGGGAAGCGCCTTCTCCTTCCCATTGAGATGAAATTGCATGAGGAGAAATTCACTATTGGGAAAGGGTGGATGAGGCAGGAAATCATCTCGGTCTGTTTTTTAACTCAGAGTGTGGAAAATGCACTTCTTTTGGTAGGTAAGGCAACGTTTTTGCCAGGCCAAGGGAGGAACCGAGCCAACGTTTGCTGGAGTAGGTACACGGTAAGGGAGGCTCATGAAGAGCCTTACCATAGCCCTCGTGGTAGTGGAATGGCTCTGGGTATAATCCCATCAGGTGCTGCAGATACTTCGTCTTGAGCCCTTGCTGCTGCAAGAGGGAGATGGGCTCTTGGTCCTTCCCTGCCCTAACCGCAGGCTGGGGGAGGCGGAGGGGAGCGGGGAGAGGAGGCTGTGCCCACGTCAGAAGAGGTGAAGATCCACCCCCCCCAGGAAAACTGAGTCGCTGAAGAATGGAGTGATATTCCCGCTGAGCTACATCGGCCCCTCACACCCTCCTCCACCCGTCCCCTGGCTGCGAAAGCTGAAGCCAGCTCTCTCTCGCACCCGAAACCCCCAGTTCAAGGACTGTTTGGTACATGGAACAATTGAATGGGTGAGCTGAAGAAAATAATTTTTTGTGGACTCCCTAGTTCCAAGTTGTAATCGCTGCCTTGTAACCAAGCAGTTCTTGCAGTGACAGAGGGAGGAGCAGATAAACGCCCAGTAAATAGTATGTACATCTCTAGTTTAGCGCAGTAGGACAAAAGATGAAGTAGGAGCTGCGTATCAAAAAGCTGTGCCACCACCATGAAAAGTGTCCTGATTTGCTTTAAAGTGAGGGTATAAGCTTTGGTCCTAACTCTCAGAAGGGGGTGCTATTACCTCATCTGATTTCTTTGTATTTTATATGTGTATCTATATGTTTTCCATGCATATGTATGTATACGGAAACCCACTGAGGTTTTAAAAGCAAGCTAAAACATTTGTTTCCCTTTGCCCTCTGCTTTAGTTCAAGTTTTTTGGAACAATGGTAACAAAGTTGCTGCTTTTTTTTTTGTTTTCATCACTCACTAGTGCAATATGCAAAAAAATGGATTAGATTTCCAGAAATATGGGATTCTTTTGAAAAGTATGAAAATCCTTGAAAAAGGAAAACCAGAAGAACAAAAGGCACAGAAAAGTGGGCTATTTATTTCATAGTGCTTAGAAAAATCTACTGTCTTGTACAAGTGAAAACAACTTATTCATATGAAGTGTGTATGAGAAACACTGGGTTGAAATCAATGTATTTTACTAAGCAAAAAAATGTGATATTTTAGATTATGAAATCTGAAAATCAAACAAGTTGGGATATTGTCATAGTATTTCCACTATTTTTTAACTCCTGAAATTCATTGTTTGGATATTAAAATGGACTTGTTAATTTCTTACGTCATTTGTCCATTTATTTAATTTGCACCTCTAAATTAAAAAACAATAGGTGCATATATCCATCTTGGACACCTTGCTAATGCATGTGACCGACTTTCTTTCTTTTCCTCACACCTGCCTGCCCCTGCTAATGCTTAGAGACATGTCACACTTCTTCCCTACCGAAGCCCTGCTTTGGAAAATGCTACCTGGAACTGGAGCCTCTCTCCCTTCATTGGGGAAGACGGAGCTCAGGTACTCAATACCCGACTCAGACTGGGCACAGCAAACAGTGAAAGCTGCTTAATCTGCAAAATTCCCCCAGCATCATCCTTGGCAGATACTGGAGCAGGAGGGCCATGCTCCCTGGCAGGTATTCATGACGGTCCATGGGGGAACCTGACCCAACTTGTTTAGGGGTGCAGCTGTACCTTTGAGGACCACCCTTGCCCTCGTGCCGCTGGTTTGCAGGGCTGTGAACCGTCTCTTACATGACTAGGTCACAATCCTGACTTAGGGGCCAAAATATGGCCTCGGTATTAACGGATAATAATAAAATGCCATATCCTGTGGCTTTGCAATTAGCAGCAGGATTTCTGTTTATTTTATGGGTGAACACAGATCCTCCTAATCCTTCCATAGCGTGGAGCAGCGCTTCCCACAGATGCCTACCATCCAGACTTCCTGCAAAAACCAACCATTGGCTCCAGTAGGTGCTTTGAAAAGAAAAATTTTCAAGATGGTCCCTATTTTACATAGGCACCTTATTTTTCAGGTATTTGGCTAACGTCTCTTAAATTTTGTGAAAACAAAATCTTCTGAGGATTGCTCCTTCTAGGTTTCTTATGCCTTATCTCCATTGTGGTAATTTCATGGAAATGATTACATAGAAAGGGGATCAAGACAGTGTTAAAATGACATCAAGACAATAACCTTGCCTTTTATTCCTCACTTATCCAGAGGTCACAGCTGGAGTTTGGATGCAGAAGGAATTGAATGTGGAACTTCAGAAGAACAGTAGCAGCTCCTTGTAAGTATTTCCCAAATCCTAGTCTTGTAGGTCTGTGAATTGTTTCTTCTCACCAGGGATAGAAGATCACCATCTTAGATACCTACCTTAGTGTGAGATGAAATGCCTCTGGATATGCACATTTCTTTTCAAGTGGATAAAGGAACCCTAATTTTAGATCTAGATAGATGACTTTTAAATGCTAAACCGGATGAATCCTACAGCATCTGAGACCCCTGTGAAGACAGTCTGGCAAGTTTCAAGTGATTTTAAAGAATGTCTTACTTTGGTCCCAGAGAAATGGCTAGCATCATGCTGACTATTCCATTTTTTTTCTTTATGCTTCCTAAGTGACTTTGTAACCGCTGTATGGTGGAACTAAGCTAGAACAATAACTACAGACATACTTTATATATGCATTTAAGCAAACACTCAAGTGTAGTAAGCAAGGGACTACTCACATACTTAGAGTTATACCCATGAATAAATTTTTGCAGGGTGAAGACTTGAGGGGGTTATTTTATATGCTCAGTCAGTAAACTGATTTCTTCATGTCTAGGATGTGCTTGGGATTCTGGATGTTCCTAAAAATAAACAGGATGAACATGAAATGGCCTTCTCCAAGGACACAGTGTCTAGAGAGAGTCAAAGGTGGGTTTCACTTCACAAACTCCTTGAATTTCTCCCTGTGGAAGAAGTGGGATTTTAAGGAGATGAATAAGAGAAGGCTGTTGTTGTGCATTCAGAATAGTTGCAGGAAGACCAACAGGGAATAAAGATAAACTGCTCAGTTTGATAGCTTTGTTTTCTTTTGCTTTGCGTATGTATATTTCAAAAAACAGTGACCCTATTTTTTTAGGGTCTAACTTAAAAGATCATCCAGTGACATCTGTAACAATCTCCTCTAGAACTGTCCACTATTAAGATTTTTGTGATTTGTTTTAGGCAACAATGACCTTGCTTGCACTTTGTATTTGTTAGCCACTTCTAACTACAGAGGTTAAAACCCTTGGGAACAGTTTTAGAAATTTGGTAGCCTGGTGTCTGAAAGGATGACTCCATCTGGCATTACTGAAAACAGCCATCCATGGGAGGGGGTTAAGACTGGGTGTGCTGGAGGCTGCAAGCCTCTCTAGGTGCTGGAGGGTCACTGCTGGCTGGATGCTCATCACCCTTGGAGCACGGCGTGTGCTCCCCTGCCTCGTGCTTTGTGCCGTGCTGACAAGACCCGCTTTCTGTCCTCACGTCCAGGGGCTAAACGCTTGCTCCTGCCACCCAGGAGCTGGGTGAAGCTGAGCCCTGCTCCTACTCGGCACAGGACCCAGGGGAGAAGGGCTCTAAGGGGTGCTGGGCCAGGGCATCTCTCTTGAAGTACAGACTCCCGGGGGGTGCTTGCTGGGGAGCGGTGCGGTCCTCCCAGTCTACACGTGGCTGTGCCAAAAACACGTGGTCCAGTCGTCCGTGTGTGCGTGAATGGCAGCCATCTCCTGTTTGGTCATCAAGGTACTAATAAGAAGGTTAAGATGAGACTTTATGCTTATGCGACGCAGTTAGTTAATAAAGGGGATGTGATAAAATCAACGGGAAGCAGAACGCGCAATCTCCTTCTCTCTTTTGCTAATGCCAGCAGGACGCACAGTAGCTGCTCAACTTGCACACCTGAGTGAGGAGAGGTCTTCTTCTCATCACTGACAGCGCCGAAGGATGCAGGAACGAAACCTTACTGGAGGCCCTGGCTGGTAGGTGGGGTGGCAGGAAAAGTGGGTGAGTCCGTGTCGGGGAGGACGGATACAAATCCTCATGGGCACCTGAGTGCCGCCTTACTGCTTTTGTCACTTCTTATAGCCGTGCCGTAGTCTTGGGCATAATCACCTTGGTGTTCTGGTACGGGCCACACAACTCAACGCGTAAAGCTGGCACAGCGTCTGTTTTCCTCTCCGCCACCTATTTGTCCTTCTCTCCTCGGCTTCAGCTGCAGCCCACCTTGTTGTGTGCGTGTATCACGTACCAGATGGGATAATCGGGCCCTTCGTGACTGGCGCTTCTTTACTACGGGGCTGAGTTCTCCAGCATAGGTTGACAAGACTGTGTTATAGAACAGTCTGTGAAACTTAGCGTAAAGTGATTTCAGCTACCTTCCAGCATTTTACCAGCACATAAGCAGTTAGCTGCCGTTGGAAATCCTAAGCTACAGACAATGGGAGATGGTAACCTCTTGTGCACAGGATTTAAAACTATAGGATCATTGACCTTGAATCGTGCATGTAGCCTGGGAAATCTAGAGGTAAGCAGCTTGCAAAACCATGAAAGCCAGCCACCACTCTGAAGAATAGAAGCCGCCTTCTAGTTTTCCTGCTGATATTCGATGTTGTTTCAATCAAAGTACAGGTAGCACTTGAAGAATGACAGATCTTGTGAGCTTTATGTACCAGTATAATGAGATTATGCTTCATGACCCTACTGCATTTGACTTTTACATTAGAGAATATGATTCAGGAATTCATTTGAACAATCCACAAAAATATAAATGAAAAGATTTTTTTTTTTTAAATAGCTGGTTTCTCATTAATTGCACATTGTAACTGACTCACAGGAAAGGAAGAATCATAATGAAGAAAATCAGAAATAAAAAGGGACCCACAGTCTTAATGTGTATCAGTACTGAAGAAATTACAAAAAATATAATGAAAAGCATTGAAAACTATATTTCTCTTACTAGCTTTATTCTTATAATATTATCGCATTTAAAAAATACAATTTTAGGAAAAAAAAATGAACTATAGCTTTTTGCAGTGATAGGCGACAGGTCAGAAAAGCATTTCAGAATAATTTTACACCTTTTAACCTTAAAAAATACTTTGCTGACAATTGAGAAAGGGCCTTAAAAGAAGCGCTGATAGGCATTCTCACAGCAGGGTTGCCATGTCCCATCACATAGCAGAGGGTTTCTGCATAATGTATCCTGTAATAAGAAGTGTACTGCAAATCACAAGGCTTGAGTAGCAGTTTTAAGAAAGTAATCCTTGGCATGAACTGCTATTAGTGATGACACTGAAAGTTTGTTACATAAAACTCCTTAGAAGACACAAAGAAGGTAAACTGTTTAAAATTTTGATTCGAGCCTTGAAAGAACTACTTTGTCATAGAAATTTGTCTGCATTTAAATATATATTTAGTGTTCTCTGTTTTTTCATTTTTGCTTATGCTTGGACAGGCTTGTTAAACGAAAACTGCAGAGTTTAGTTAAATGAATGTCACTTTTCTCTCATTCTGTGCTGCAAATGGTAATTGTTCAAAAAGTGTCTTAACAATTACTGGTGTTAATTATGAATGCTAATACAGTCAATGATCACTGAGAGTCTCCGTGTTGCAAACCCTTTACAAATGGGCTAAAAACTAAAAAAAAAAAAAAAAAAAAAAAAAAAAAAGAATCCAGTATAACAAAGAGTAAATCAGTCCATCAAAGCACAGCAAGCTATATTCATGTTTTAATAGCTAGACTAATCAAAATTGGATATGAATCTAGAAGAAACCTTGTTGAAATTAATTTTATTTTTGTCTAGAAATGTAAATAAAAGAAAACGTGAAGGGGCCATTTCCAGGCAAGTTCTTTTCAGTGTTAATGATGCAAATCAGTGAAGTTTCTCAGTCCCTGGGGAATCTTTTTGTCTTTCTCATTTCCATAAGAATGATTTTTAGGTGATTAAAATAAAAATCTAATGGAAATAAAAATTCTTTATACTTTTCTCACAATACAGTTTAGTAGATATCTGAAAAAAACAGAGCTGGAATTGACTTTAGAACTATAATAAACCTTCCTAGGAGAGGATTGGTCACAAAATAGTTTTGTATTTCTAATGGAGACATTTTTGGTTGTCTATAATAGTATTTGAGAGAAGTTGCAGTCATCTGAAAGCTTGATGTTTCAATGTATCTCCAGCATTTTCTCAGCAGCTAGTAATGGGGAATGAAATGTTTCATTGTGTTGTTTTCTAAGTGAGCAGTATGAGAAATGGGCATCCACATAACAATTAAAAATTTGGCTTGCAATGTTTTTGGCAAATAGTTTTTTTCAGAGCTAGATTCTTCTTGAGTATCAAGGACTGGACTGATAGTGAAATACTGGAGAAGCATTGATAATTTTAAATGACTTTTAATCCCATCGTTCTTCCAGGAAGAAACTACTTGAGTGACTCATTAAAGGGCTGCTATTAAACTGTAGCTTTGCTATAAGCTCTGTTTAAGGCAGGATACACCACGCAGTCGTTCAGGATTGGCTTTACGTTCCCTCTTTTTCCAGGGAACGGGGAATGGCAAAAATGGCGATTAACGTCATCCACGTCAGCCCCACGCCCAGCACAGGTAAGAGCTCCCTCCCGTGCCGGTGTGCAAGGGAAGGACTAAAGGGTGCCCTCCCCTCCCCTGGCCCACTCTGCACGGAGAGAGACTGGCAACGTCACAGACTCTGCTCGTACGCACACGCGTGCACACGCGTGTGCAAATAAACATGTGCACGAGTGCACCTTCTCCTTGTGCCACAGAAGAAAGCGGTCGCCTGCAGAGGGGATGGAAGAGGACCAGCCCCGCAGAGGGGATGGAAGAGGACCAGCCCCGCAGAGGAGATGGAAGAGGACCAGCCCCGCAGAGGGGATGGAAGAGGACCAGCCCCGCAGAGGAGCTGGAAGAGGACCAGCCCCGCAGAGGGGATGGAAGAGGACCAACCCCGCAGAGGAGATGGAAGAAGACCAGCCCCGCAGAGGGGATGGAAGAGGACCAGCCCCGCAGAGGAGATGGAAGAAGACCAGCCCCGCAGAGGGGATGGAAGAGGACCAACCCCGCAGAGGAGATGGAAGAAGACCAGCCCCGCAGAGGGGATGGAAGAGGACCAACCCCGCAGAGGAGATGGAAGAGGACCAGCCCCGCAGAAGGGATGGAAGAGGACCAGCCCCGCAGAGGGGATGGAAGAGGACCAGCCCCGCAGAGGAGATGGAAGAGGACCAGCCCCGCAGAGGGGATGGAAGAGGACCAGCCCCGCAGAGGAGACGGAAGAGGACCAGCCCCGCAGAGGGGATGGAAGAGGACCAGCCCCGCAGAGGGGATGGAAGAGGACCAGCCCCGCAGAGGAGATGGAAGAGGACCAGCCCCGCAGAGGAGATGGAAGAGGACCAGCCCCGCAGAGGAGCTGGAAGAGGACCAGCCCCGCAGAGGAGATGGAAGAGGACCAGCCCCGCAGAGCAGATGGAAGAGGACCAGCCCCGCAGAGGAGACGGAAGAGGACCAGCCCCGCAGAGGAGATGGAAGAGGACCAGCCCCGCAGAGGAGACGGAAGAGGACCAGCCCCGCAGAGGAGATGGAAGAGGACCAGCCCCGCAGAGGAGATGGAAGAGGACCAGCAGCCTCCCCGCATGCAGCAGAGCTCACCCCCACGCTGGTGGGAGAGGGCAGAGAACAGCCATAACCATGGAGGGAGCTCGGGGTGCCTTACGCATGTGCATGCTGGGTTGCATGGTCAGGAGCAGAGAAGATGACACGAGAGGGAGTATGCTCTTCTTTTCCAGGCAGTGTTCAGCAAAAGCCCTTCATCCTCACGTTCGCTAGTTGCTTCCCCCTGGGTCCCCTCTTCAGCTGCTAATGAGCCACCAAGAAGACTCAATTTGTCCCCAGGGCTGCTTGGGTCCTGGGTCTGGGTTGTGGAGGAATGAACAGAACTTTAGGGCTGGGGGGGGGGGGGGGGGACAGGGAGCAACTCTCCAGGGAAAATACGCAGGTGTCTGATGCCTCTGTGACTCCGGGAGGTGATTTCCCTGTCGACCCCCCCCATAGCTCCTGGCTGAAGACTTCCACCCCTGCCCCTGCCTTCCCCCCAGCCCCAGCTCCAAGGGGGGAGACCCGTGAAATGGTCCTGGCCATGGTGAAGTCAGAGGATTCCCAAGCTTTGCCATTCGGCAGATACAACTCAAGGGCCACAGAACCTGAATCCTAGATTCGGGATCTAAAAGCAAAACAAAACAAAACAAATATTTCTTTGTAATGCTATTTAAACAACAGTACTTCTAAGTACTTTTTGACATTGACTTATTAACTGTTGTTTGCTGTCTGATATTAATGTTAGAAAGGTGGTCATCTCCAGATTCTGAGGATGCTCCATTTTTTGTTTCCTTAATATTGAGACTCCCACAGAGTCATCTGAATCCAAGAGCCCAAACTTTAAGAAGAAATACCATATACGTGATGAAATCATGAGTTGTGGCAACACCACCAGTCCATAAGTTTAATGCCATTCTTCCTCTTTGCGTTTGGGTGAGGTGAGGACCAAATTCCAGGAAAGCTCTTTGATGCCTTTAAGGCAAGAAACGAACGCGATGGGGAACTCCTTCCCACCCCTGCCCCTCCTCGTAGCGGGGTCCTGAGCCTTATGCCGTGCCCCTACCTCCTCTCGCGGTGTATGGAAGACCCCAAAATGGCCCACACTGCCTGCTGTCACTGGCAGGGAGAGGGGAAGGATCGGTGCGAGGTGCTCCCCAAGGCATCTTCCCCGGACCCCCGTGTGCACACCCTCGCTCACCTCCCGTATCTTGGGAGGCCAAAACACTTCTTCCAAAAAAACTAAATAGCATATGTTACTAAATGTAGGACACAGCCAGTGTTTTGTATAATCCTTTATAGAGGTCTACTGTCCAGTGCATTTGCCCAGGATTTAGGAGGCTCCGGTTCCTCCCCTTTCTGGGAAGATATTCTCCCATTCCCAGGTTGTGCTTACTGCCTGGCTAGGAGCTTGCTTGCTGGAGCATTGCCACGGGGCATCCAGGCATTGACTTTCAGTGGCATGCCAGAGAGAAGGAACACCAGCCACCCTGTAGCCTGGGGCTGGGTGGGGAAACCTGGGCTCTACTCATATGTCAAGGAAAGGTCTGAGGGGTAAAACCAGCCTTGTCCCCACCCTTCCTGCTGAGGACGTACAACTATATAGAGCTTGAGTTCCCCTTCAGGAAGAGTGAGACTTGGGTTTGATTTCTCTCAGACAGAGGAAAGATTGCACCTAAATCCCCCATTTCCTAGGGAAATAGAAGAGTATCGTAGATACTGGACAGATACTGATGCTGCCTTTTTCAGGGATCCCGATCTACCCTGCGTGTAAAAGAACATCTTACACGCCAGGTAGGCAACTTGCTCAACCTGCTAAGCCCTTTGCTGGATGCGGTCTGAACTCCTCCCAAAATGGCCTGGGCTTGGAGGGCATTACACGGAAGGGCATTTCAGTGGCAACTTGTGAGCATCCCATTTGGTCCATGGATCCCTGTGCCCAGGTGTACTCCTCACGTGCCACGTTGCTGAGTGACACTTTGCAACGTGCATCCTGCAGTCTTCCCTTACCAGTTAGGTACAACTCCAATGCACTTTTCTCTTTCTTTGTCTTCAAAATGTAGCATTATGGATTGCAGCCTCATAGATGCCAGGCGGGGATGGAGGCTGTTCTGGGAAAAAGGTCCAGCAGACCTGCAGAAAGCGTAACTGGCTGCAGCACAGCTGAGATGAACTGGTGTGGAAATGCTGTCAGCTCCTCTGCTCAGAAACCTGGTTCAGACCGTGCCATCTGCACATCTGACTGCTTCCAGCCGGTGCCTGCTGCTCGGGCCCTGAGACAGGACTGCTTCTCCTGAAGTTCTCTGGGCTGTGGCTTTCCCTTGGCAAGGACTACGGGCACACTTGTCCCGTGGTGCAGGCTGGAGCAGGCTGGGGTTAAACGGGGTGATGCCAGGCTGGGGTGAGCTTTCCAGTCAGATGGAGGTTGTGTGAGCACACGCTGCCCAAGAGATGAAGAGGCTCTCGGTGTCTGCTCGGTCCATTCCCTGCATTCATCTGGGCCATTCATTAATTTCTCTGTGCTAGTTTTATGGGAGATAGCCCTGCATCCTTAGTGGGTTCTTTGGCTGGTGAGCCACAGAAAAGACAAAATGGGGTCATATAAGACAACAGAGCTGGCTGTAGCACAGACTTTGCTTCCCTTACCCTCTACTCCAAGACTGGATCAAGACTTTCTTCATGTGAACCCCAGCAGTATCTGCAAAGTAAGTTAAAAGAGGAGCCATTTGCCAAACTACTCCATTTGGGGCAGAAAAGCAAGTGGCCTGGTATCTTTTAGAGCAAAATGGGAGAATCCTGCAACAGTTTCCCCGGGGCTAGACAGCCTCTAAGCAGGAATTACAATTTTGAATTTATGCATCTTAAAATGCCTTTGTGCCATTTCAGGGGCCTAAATCCCACCTGACTCTGCCAGGGTATGTGGAGGACCCTCCATCCTCATGCGGCGGAGGACTTCAAGGCACAGAGATAGCAAATTGTCACCAGAGGACACGAGCAGGAAGACCAGCCTGTCTTGTATTTGCAGAAGACGTAGCTCTGTTGCTTTCCGTCTGCTCTCAGGTATTCCCCAAAAGAGGAATTCTCAAGAGGAAGCTCCTGTTATTTGTGTTTCTCTCTGATGTTGCTTTACTGCGGTCTTTCATGGAGGATATTGGAAATGCATCATACATTTGCAATGGTTCTAATGGGTGGTTTTGACATACTTCCCAGGAAAAATGTAGACATTGAACAAGCTGTGTCTGTGGCAGGGATGGTCTTTGGTTTCGCTTTAGAAATTTGGGTTTAAAAACGCAAATAAATCTTTCTGCATCATTGGATGCGCTTCGCTTTTTTTTGTCATTGGCAGTAGGACCTCAAGCCACACAGCCCAACTCCTCAAAAATTCACCCACCTCCCAGTCTTAAAAACCGCGCTTGCCTGAGGTCCGCAGCCTCTGAAAAAGTTGTCTCGGGAAAGATGCCCCCCTCCCCTCCTCCTCCTCCTCCTCCTCCTCCTCCACCCTGCAGCAGGACCCATTGTCCGTCGGCGGCAAGGCATAAAGGAGTTAACGAAGGAGCCAGCGAGGAGGTATGATGGGGTGATGTCAGAATATTTCCAAGGAAAGAATGTGTTGGGGGTGCTGGCCGGGCGCAGGGGCTGGGGCTGGCGGCCCCCAGCCCCACCCCGACATTCTTCTTGTCCGGTTCCCACAGGCGGAGAGTGGCACGGGGGGTCAGAGTGGACGAGCACAAAGGGAGACCCCCTGCTGCCGGGGCCATCGTGCTGGGCTGTCACTGCTACTAATTCATGACTTCACCTTTAATCTCACTGATCCATTATAGGTTAAAAAGAGACCCATTTTACAGCTGACAAGATTGAAGGGAGCGCAACCCAGGAACTGGGGGGGGGGGGGGGGGGGGGGGAAAAAAAAAATAAAGGCAGGGAGGGGGAGAGAGAAATAACCCCCCGCTAAAGTTTGTACAATTAGGACCCATCTGCTAAAAATAGATCTTGTGCTTTTCGCTCGTCCTTTCCCTTCACTATGAGGATATGTGTTTTAAGAGGGAAGCTGATAAATGCAGCTAATTCAGAATTTTAGCGCACGGGGTCAGAGGACAAAGGAACAGGGAGGAAAGGGGGGACCAGGAAAGGAAAAAGAGTAAGATTTTAGGAGCAGGACTGCACAATGGAAAGGATGGGGAGCATTCAGATGGCTTAGCGCTGCTTTAGAGCATGTTTTGTGAGGTCATCATGGGGAAATGACTAAGAAATTTATGAAATGCTGATGTCAAAGGTAAGCTGATCAAATCAACATGGAATCAGCAGAGTAATAAGTATATGTGTGTGGCACATACAGCATGTTTATAATGACACAGATATGCAATGAATTCTCAGAAATCGTTAGACCTACTGTGCTGTGAGCTGTAGGTGAAGTCTCCAGAAGTAATTCCACTTTTTATTTTTGTTAGTAGGGTAATTGCTTTCAATTTGTCCTTTAACAAATATTTTTATGCTGTTAGTTCAAGGCAACTAAAATGCATGTTCTCAGTGAATTTCAGAAAAAAGGGTAGTCTCTGAAAAAAACAGAGGGGTGATAATTTGCCACAGACCTGCGAAATGCTTGCTAGGGTATTTTTTTTTTTTAACATACAGCAAAAATTCAACATTATTGCATTTCCTGGTTTTGTCCTACATGAGTGAGGATGCTGTAGGTATCTGTGTGCAGTGCTAATTCAGGGAATTGAGGTTTTGGTGCTTAGGTTTTTTGCTTTCTCTGTCTGCTCTTTGACAAAAAATTGTAACTCCAGAAGAAACTTTATTAAGAAGTCCACCAAACTAGTCTATCCCTCCTCCTACTGCCCTGATGGTATCAGAGAACATTGAAGCCCAAGAAGGAGATTGTTTGCTGGATTCTCCCTGCCTTTTGCCCTTGAACCTCTGGAACGGCATCTCATAAGATTTTGCAATGTATGTAAATTTATACTGCCAGACGTGTACAGTTTTTGCATCTGCTACGACACCTTATTCCTTCCCTTCTCGCCTCCCTGCAGCGGAGCTCTGGGAGTCACTGGCGTCGTGGTTTCGTGGGTGCCCCGCTGCCACAAGGCGAGGGTGGAGAGCAGGGAGGGATGCAAAGCCCTGGCTGAGATTTGCAGAGATTTGGGGGTTTCTGGCATTCCTGGACAAAGTCTGTGAAGGAGATCAGCTGCCGGTGTCTTTTGTGGGCAGATATAAGAGAGAACGGGGACCTTCGCATGAGGCGCTCTGTCAGTTGAAGTCAGTGATGAAAGTCCTATTGAAAAGAGCCTCGGATCAAATCAAAACCTGATTTCCTAACAGTGACATTGCCTGCAAATGGAGGCAGATTGAGGTCCGTAACTGGCCAGCGCTTTGGACACATTCTGCTTACTTTAGTCACACAAAATGACGTATTGATGCAAGTTTCCAGGATCCAAACAGGCAGCCCTTTCATAGGCAAAAGCCCTAATGAAGTCACTGGCAAGCAGCCTCGCTGGCCTAAGGCCTGCAGGCTATTTCCCTAGTCAATACACTGGACCTAATCTTATACCCCTTGAGCATCAGACTCCATGTGTATTTTCTGCAAGTATTTGTTCTCTTTCTGCAAAAGTGCAAGATTTGTGTGCCGCAGAGAGCAGTGTCAGTGAGCAGCTGCTTCTCCTTCAGCATGAGTTGTTCAGTATATAGACTTCATTCGCTACGAGTTGGGCAAAACCAAACTGCGAAGCTGAGGCGTGGAACAGCGAGGACCTAGACTGCCAAATACAAATCTCCTGTTTTAATTTGTAAGTGTATGTTTGAAAACAAAGAAAAGGATTAAAGCAGAAGTTTTTTTTAAAAAGCCTTTAGAAGATATTACAAAAATATGTATTTTTACCTGGTAATCTTCTGACGGCTTCTAAGTTAGTGGAACACATTAACTCCTCTTGTAAGTCAACTGCAATCAATGGAGCCGTCTTAAATAATGAGTTAGTTATCTTGCGGAGTGGATTTTGTTAGCTCTTTGTAAGCATAGTCCTTCTGGTTTCTGATCAATCAGCTGAATTTATTTTTCCCATTTCTGAGAGTGTTAGAATGATTGGAATGGCAGCTTCACGGATTACCTTGGTTCCAAAGTGTCATCTAACACTAAATTAACATGATATAAATCATAAGGATGTTTGCAGGGGATGCTTTGTTTTAGGTGAGGGACCCCTCTTCTTTCTTTCTGAAATTTTTGAATAAAGTTTTTCCCATGAGCCAATGTTATAATGCGATGCCCAGGTAACAAAGTAAAAAGCAGCTTTTAGAGCCGAAAAATTGCCACCTCCCTCACCACACTCCTCAGAAAATGATGGAATAAATAAAATCCTTCTCAGCTAAAGCATTTCTTCTTCTAAGTTCCACACAGCTTCTGAAACGCACCTGCACACAGGTGTTCAGAGGGAGCCAGGAAAGCAGCCGCTGGCTGAATTAGGGCTGAACTGCTGAACTGGATGGCAACAACTTGGCCTGGAAGGAAAAGAAGAGGGAAGGGAGGCGATCCAGATTACTGGTTAATTATGAGTCCTCCCTGTAACCCCATGCCTTTCGCTCAGTAGGACGGGCGCTTGCAGTTCATGCAAAAACCCCCAAAAGCTCTGCCTCTGGCTGCTCCCACCTCTAGAACCGGTCTAAGCCCGCAGGCGGGCTCACAGCACCGACTCGCACCCAGAGCTGGAAGTACAAGCATCTCGGGTGCCATTTACACTTTTACGGGGGAATATACACCGTGAAAAATCCTCGGCGGTGGGTCTCTCTCCCTGAAGCTCTCTGAGAAATGGCGCTGTGAAAGTAGCATTGATGCACCTTCTGCAAGGTGAGCTATCCTAGACTAGAGGCAACAGAGATCGCGATTTCGTGAGCGAGAGAGTTGGAGTCTCAAGCATATCTGAAAATGTGGCTCTTAAATATTTAGCTGTCTCTTTGGCAACTGACTTCCTTTGGCAACCTACATTCATGTCGTCATCATGCTTGATATGCTATAAATAAATCCGTGATGTTTGATGCCAATCAGCTAATACCAGGTCCTTATCACAACAAGCTCACAGCACCTCATTCCGTGTGCTCAAGGAGTTTTCTTTCTATCTCCTTTTTTAAGATGAAACTAATCCATTGTAAGCCCCATAACAAGGAGCCACTCACAGGGTGAAAGTATAAGCAGTGCAGTTTTTAAATGATATTGTATATGTCTCATGACTCTTGCCACTAAAGCCAGAGGTATGAAAAGATGCTCTCTGTTTTTATGCAGCACTGCTGTGGAGATTGGGTAGGATTTTCCTTGTGCTTGCCAAGAGAGTTGTGCATAGTTTAATTAAAATGTATTATTATATAAGGGCTTTTTCTTTTTTAAAATAAAGTCAAGGACCCTACTGAAGACAGGGACATTTATGCACCCAAATCTGTGTCAGCACCCTGCTGGCAGTAAGAGCTTGTGCACAAACATCTGATTTCAGAGTCAGAATTCAACAAAGCAAGAAGAAACAGGCTGAAGAACAACTATCTACATAGATGCAGTAGCATAGAGAGTGGGAAGTGAAACTGAGAGAACAATAAATGAAGAAACAATGAAAAGGTCAAGCACTTATTCAGGATTCATAAGTACAAATGTATTTCAAGCAGTGCATGCACGACATGAAAAATGTAATTCCTTCATTTCACTTATTTTTGTTTTTCTCTCCTTATTTCTTTTTTCCAGCTCATCAATAGCACTGAGAGAAGTCTTGCTTGCGGTGGAAAAAAACAAATATGAGACTCAAATAGTGAAGGTACGCGGGGGGCAGCAGGCCAGGAAGGAGCACCATTTTTTTTTTTTTTTTACCGGCTTTAGGAGAGCACACAACATCCAGAGAGCAATGTATTTTGTGCAAGTGGTGTTGGGAATAGTTGGTGTAGAAACATGACCTCCCTCCTTTCCCACAGTGCTGGCTCAGTCAGGAATAGGTGGATGGGGGAATCCCTGCTTGCCGTGTAAGGGAGCTGGGGCAAGACACTCATGGTGATCGTGATTCTCCAAGCTCCGGAGTTTGCGGAGCAGCTGCAGCGGCCGGAGCGGAGTGTCCCCTGCCTCAGGGGTGTCTGACGCGTGGCTCGTGTGCCGACCCCTGTAGTTTAGTCTAGTACTTCTTGAACTACTTTTAACAGCTGTCAGACCAAGCTCTCTTGGAAAGGATGGAAGAAAGCCAGTATGGCACCTTGCTGCTGTTGAAACTCCCGTATGTGGTATCTTCAGGGATTCCAGTCAGCAATGGTGTGCCCCATCACTGCTTCTTACTCAGGAAAATTCATATCCTTTTCTGAGATTTACCTTTCTTTTTAAAAAAAAAAAAAAAAAAAAAAAGTGTCCCAAACGTTCTGCAGTGCTATTTACATTCCTGTTCTTCTCTATCCTCTTCCTGCTGTGCCTGTGTTCCTCTGCTCGCTGGTGTTTCTCCCTTGGTACATGCTTCCTTGCCCCGTGCTCCCCTCCTCCTCTGGACCTCCTGCCTCGTCACCTTCTCCCACTGGCACTTCCAGCCCCCACTGGTTGTCTGCTGCTTGTCTAGTGCTTTTTTCATGCTCTGGAAAAACCAGCGCAGTGGTGCAACATCAGATAACTCTTAATGAAGAAGCAAGGGATGGCTCTGACACCTCCAAACACCTGTAAGTCACTCACACGTAGAATCCTCTCAGCCTTTGCTGGGACTGGTTGCAGTAGGTGACAGGGCTGTGGACACTAGTTTATCCGGGCTTGACAAGGCAGTGAACAGAGTACTGCAGCTTTGAGAAACGAGTGTGATTACATAGTGGCATAATTTCTATTTAAATATAATTCTGAGTTGCTCCTCCGTCATTCTGACAACATGCAGAGAAAAAAAACTTATTTGCATTTGTTTAAAAAAAAAAACAACCAAAACCAAGAAAACAAGTTGATAAATTAATCCTCACCCTAACTGCATTGCAACTAATACAGTTACATCAGGGATTCCTTTGGGTCAAGATTTTTCTTTGCCTTAAGGCCAAAGATGCATTTAAACATCACCTAATAACCAAACAGCAAACATAAGCACGGGGCTGACGTGTCATCCATTTCCCACCCTCTCCAGATTGTTTCTGTCCATCTCGTGCTCTTCAAATGGCAATGCAAAGCCCATATGCCACGGTGTCAGGGAAAAATTCCCAACACGGCATCTGGCTGCGTGGCAGATCCCGAGGCAGTTGGTGTGTCGGCTTTGGAGCTGCCTCTGCTTTTGTCATGTACCGGGGGCTGGGGATGGCCCTGCCTTGTCACCCCACAAACCGCTTTGGATTCCAAGGAATCACTAGGTCTGGGTTTGTCAATAAGCTCCCGCTTAAATCCCTCATGAGATCTCTATACAGGCCTCCTTTATGGGGAAATAATGAGAATTTCTTAATGCCCATGTGTGTGTTTTCGGCAGAAACATGTGGGTTTAGTTTAAAGTGGACCGCGGCCTGGTAGGTGCAGGTCACTGTGTACTGGGATTTCTTTCTCAGAAAACTCTTGAATGCTCTTTGAAAAGGTCTCTTCTTTTTTTTTTTTTTTTTTTTTTTTTTTTTTTTTTTTTTTTTTTTTTTTTTCCCTTGCTCATGAGTGTACAAGCCACTTCTTGATGAATAGGATCCATAATGCCCGGAGATATTTGAGATCAAGCATATGGTCCATTGAATATGCATGTAAGCGGGGCGGGAGGGAATTGGTGTGCGGCACCGGGGAGAGCGTGTCTGAAAGTTAAGCAGCACGGAATTTGAAGGCAGCCTTTCTGCACATTTTGGGAAATGTGACTTTCTGTTTCCTCTGATAAACTAGTTACTAGAAAGCAATTCACGGTCAAAAGCATAGCTGGGGGTTTTAAGCACTCAAACATTTGGTTGTGACTTGTGTTAGACAGAATAATACCATTTTGCTTTTGGTTTCCCGCAAAATGCTTGTTTTTACAACCAAAACATAAGACAATAAAATCTCAAGTTATTCAAAAGTACATAAAGGTAAGAAAATTCTTCAACTGACAAATGACCAATTCTTCGCTCGGAGAGAGGCTCAGATGACTCTTCTTCACATTTAAATGAAAAGAGTGCTTGGAGAATACGCATTCTGGTAAGTTTTCCTTACCAGTGGAGAGAGAGAAAGGGAGACAGGACTGAATAGGAGCGATTGGGCATGAAGTAGTAACTATGAGGTCCTGGAGGCAGGAGAACAAGAGAGGGAACGAAGAAAAAAAGAGAAGAGAACCCAGTAGAAAGGCAAGGGGGAGGAGGGGGGAAGGAAAGGATATGTGGTGGTTATTTAAGAGATGCCAGGGAAAACTGGGATGTGTGTGTGTGAGAAAAAGGGAGACAATCTTGAAATACAGAAATTGAGCCAGGAACTATGAAGATTTACTGGGAATAATCTTGGGGAAATTGTTGCATGTCTAAGATCTGAATTGGGGTTTTTTTTGGTTTGGGATTTTTTAATATCATTGCCACAGCATATTTTTTTCAGGCGACAAAATATAAATTAATCTCTTAGTTACAAATGTGCTATCGTTAATTTACTTCATGGGCCAAAATAATATATCACACTGCATTTATTTCTTACGGCTGCTGAAAATCCTAGAGAACTGAAGAATTAGAGGACAATTAAAGGAGCCTCCTCCCTCACGTACATGCTGTGTCAGTGCAGGAACCACAGTTAATGTGGGTCATCAATATTCCTTCCACAGGAAATACTCACTTTCTTACTAATATGATTAGAGTGGCTGCGGGAGAGAAGGAAGATGCTTCATTACAGCACATAATGGCCCTGAATAAAGAGCACAAACCTGACATCTTGCACACCAGAATCGAGTCCTGCAGGTGTGCTGTTTTGTGAAGGGCAGTGTGTGTGTTTGTGTGTGTCTGTGAAAAATGCCTGTGGGGGAACGAGTTCTGATACAACCTCTGCTTCAAATCCAACACCAATCTGAAACAAAACCCGGAGGAAAAGCTCCGGACCCCCTCCTGTCTGCCTGGGGCAGGACTGACCCTTCGGCTCTCCCTCAGCATTCACCCATCTCTTAAGCCAGATTAAAAATCACGAAGATGAGGGGAAGAAAGGTATTAGCTCCATATACTGTCATTTTTGCCTAGTCAAGTAGGCATTTTCAACAGTGTCCTTGCAAGAACAGTTCCTCCCAGCCATGGGTCTGCCCTGTGTGCATACTGAAGATGCCAGTTTAAAGTCAGACCAGACAAGCTATTAGGACCAGTCCCTGCCCTGTGCAAATGCGTCCTGGGAAATGCTCGTGGATGTATGAGATGCTTACATAAAATAGGATCATTTGCTTTTACACGAGTTTGTTTTATATATTCTTCTGAGGAAAACCATTTATCTGTCTAAATAGTTCCTACAGTAATATGAGTGGTCTCATGTAGGTATTTTGTAAGGTAAGTAAGCTAGGTTGTTTCAAAAATTATTAAAAGGAGGGTAAAATGGTGACATTTTTTAAGGTATCTTAGTAGCAGGCTGGAGAACAAGCCTTCTGGCTGAGCTGCTCACTAGCAGTGATTTCTTCCTGGGAAATTCCATAGTGCAACGAAGCCAAATGCATTCAACCCTTGGCCCATCTGAACGTTCTGGAAGGGAAATCAGACTTTAGTTGAATTTCTTCTTCCTAGACCTCTTAAATGACTTTAAATGCAGTGCCTGTGGTGGTGGGGAACCTGGGGACAGGTCCTTCCTGTGAAAGCCATATAGACAGATAAAGTGGAGTGATCAGCCACTTTCCAAAACAGTGCAGCAATCCTTCTAGAGACTTTTTAAAGTTAATTAACATCTCTGGGAGCAGTGGTCTCATGCCTAAAATTTAAAGGTTAGTATCTCTTAACCACTCATTAGAAAAGTTTATATCAAGGGAGAAATGCAGGGTACTTGCTCTCAGAAAATTCAGAACAAAGAAGCATCTTGGATATGTTTGTGTTCCAATCCCCTTACTGCAGTCCTATGCCCAAGCAAATGAAGTCCGAGTAAAATATAATTGTCAGAATCTGTTTATACACAGGATGTTTTCTGGGTTCCTAATCACTGTGGATCCTATTTCACAAAGCGCTGAAACATGTGCTTGAGTCCAACAGGCTTCCATGTGATATAAGCACAAGCTGTAATGTTGGCTGGGCCTCAAGCGGTTGCTGAAGAAGCACAGGAGTACACACATCTTAAAGTCAAGCAGGTGCTGGAGTGGTGCACTGAGTCACGGCCTCCTAAAACCTGACTTTCTGTCACTAGAGAAGATGCTGCTAAAGTTCTGGTTGCCTGCAGGCACGCCGGTCCAGGGATGAGGTGCCAGGCAGACCATTGTGAGAGGGCTTGTGCTGACGGAAGCAGTTCTGTGTAAATACATTTCTGGAGTGGTAGGATTGACAGCATCCATGATCACTAAACTCACTGAAAAAACGATGGTTTTTTTCTTAAGAGATAGGGGGAAATGTCTACGCCGTATCGCCCAGCCACTGAAAGCAGCAATGTGCAACTAGCACTCCTTGCAGATAAAAAGATAGAATTTTCTGCACAGTATCTAGAGCCCAGTGAATAATTCCCTTAATTAAACTAAAGAAGATTAAGAATAGTAGGTGTATCTATATAAAACATGTCCCAGATTCTAATAACATCCTTTGTACTGTCTGCACGTAACTGATTCCTGTTTTCTTGCTTTTCTCTTCATTGAACATTTTTTACTGTGAGTGCTTTTACCTCTATTCCCCCCATTTCTCAATAGTCACTCTGGAGCTGATGTATATACTGCAACGCCTTGTCTTGCTGCTGTAAGTCCAGCCAGGCAGCACCAGGAATGTGTGCGACTCAGGGAATTATGCAAGCCTGGATATAGACGTCAAAGATGCACTAAGGTAAGGATGGCAAAACCAAGATGGCTTATGCACCTAGGACACTTTGAGAGAAAATTAAATGCTTGCCAAGTCTAACTGAAACATATTTTTTGATTTATGGTAAAAAAGTTTTATATGTACAGTGTCTGAGATGGCAAATACGTATTAAAAACAGAAGAACTACGAAGCAAATTACTAAAATAAAACTGACTTCTGCTGGCAACATGTGATACAATTTGTGGGTTTACTTGTCTTGAAAAGTGTGCCTCTGATTTTCCCTGGCTGGGTCTTTACATTCTTCCTAAAGATTTCATCAAAGCTAAGTGATTACAGAAGTTGTCCTGCTTTGTACACAACGTTTTATTTTATATTCGAATATCACTGATGTGCAAGGGACAAGCTATTTGCCTGCTCAGGATCCCACGGAATAATCATGTGTTGGACACTGGGCAAATAAACTGGGCTGGCTGGAAGCCTGCTCAACTGCTGGTGGTGGCCAGCAGCTGCTCTATGGCGATGGCTGTAGCCAACAGCAGAGGAAGGCTCAAACTGCAGCCATATGTCTGAATTTGTTCCTTCTCTACTTTGTCCTCCCCATGCCCTCACAGCTCTCTTTGTACCTGCCGAGAAGAGGAAGATGGTTCAGTGGAGCTGATATTCATGTCACCCAGTGGTCCTAACCATCCGAATCCCTTCCCTTGCTGATTCCTGCTGCCCACTTTCCGAGTGAAGTGAGGCAACCTTTGTTCCTTCGCAAATGGGGCAACTGTAAGGACGGTAACCAGGGCGGGATTTTTCCAACAAAGAAGAACGGGCACTTCTTACGTGTGTGGGCGAGCACAGGTAAAAATCTGCACAGCCTGGACTTCTGTTGCATGAGATTATTTATGTCAGTAAGCGTTTGTAGAACCGGGGCTGATATCTCTCAGCACTGGTGCTAGATTTCCACTCATTTTGTACTAGGGTCTTCCTGTGAATCCCCTGCGGGAGCAGTTCAGTGGTACTTAAAGGGATGGCATTTCTGTAATTATCTAATTATTGCTCCAAGGTTCTTTCTTGTGCTTGTTAAACCTTCATTCCAGTGAAAGTGTAACCCCACACTATTGAATTTGGATAAAATGTGATTGAGAATCAGCATTAATGCCCCAGTAGTCTTTGGAGCAGGTACCTTTGGCTTACTTTTATCTTTTCTGGTTTGAAAACACGGAGTTCAGACCTGGTGACTCTGAATAGAGTGAAAGATTTCAAAGCTAGTGCAGTGTGCTAGTGGGGCTGTGATTCTCCATTAGATTCTTTGTGTTGGCTTAAAAATTTCATGGGACATCTATTTCTCTAATGAATTCTGTAACAATTTGGGGTGATTACTCAATTATCTGAATTTCTGTTAATTGCTATCAATTTCATTCTTAAATTCTGAAGTTTTCAATAAGAAATCAACAGTGAATTGGATCATACTTAAATTCAACAATTTTTCAGTTACTTACCCCTTACTTGATGTTGGTTTATGCTCTTTCTTTAATCCCTTCGTGAGTTTCCTCCCCCTGTGTGAGACACAGGAATCTAACACCAAAAAAAAAAGAAAAGAAAAATGAAAGATGAAAGATGAAGCCTAGCTCAGGTTACTTTCTTCTGGTTCCTACTTTTAAATTCTCTTCACTTTTCACTATCAATCAGCCATGAATATTACATCTTCATTTGAATTTTCAGCTGCTGAATCATGATCAGGTGAAGATCCGGTAGCCCTGTGTTACTGGATATAACTCAAGGGGTTATGCTGTTTTTACTGTTTGGCACATACTCAGGAATGGGAACTTAGCTTAGCAGTTGGAGCATATGGCAGGGGGAGATAGGCCAGCATCTTGGATGAAGATGCATATATTTTGTACTCTCATGGTATGATGCATTCTTGTGCTTTGCAGATGGCACCTCAGAATTGTTGCTCTGAAAACTAATTTTGCCCAGCCGCGCAGGTCTGCTGACACAAGCACAAGGATCATCTGTTTCTGTGCAGACACTACTGCATGCTGCAGATATCCTAGGCAGGAATTTTTCTGAGCAGCACACCTGCATCTCAGCTGCTGCGGGCAGCAGGAAAAAACTCGGGAACTTATGACTAGCATTTGTATCTGGAGAAAACAAGTCAGCCAGGCACAATCACTATCTTCACATGATACTTGGTTATTGCTTCTCCTAGAAGTTTATTACAGCATAGTTGTCAGGGCAGGCATAGAGGGAATGCATTGATTTTATGACAGCTGGAAAGAGGGATTCATTCTAACTGACAGAGACCTAACGCTGCCTGTGATTTCCTAGCAGCCTCCTTGTGTGCAGACAAACCATCGGTCCTCAGAGAAACTGCTTTTGTACTCCATAGAGCTCATCCCACTAATAATGCCACTCTCCAAAACTTGTGTTTTGTTCCATCTCTGTCTGTGTCCCCCACAAAACAAACATCTTGTTACATGTGCAAGTGGACCAAGGGCTTGCTAGAGAGGCTTCAGGCAATGGATTCTGTGCAGCTATCAGAACTGCAGATTAAGGTATGAGTACTTTCCATTCTCTGGCATAATTTGCATTTCTTGAAATCACTTTGGGAACATCTTTTAAATGCACTAGGCTGGGGTGCAGTTTTTCTCAGAACTGTATTGCTTCCTCTCCAATCTCATTATTTGCTGTACTGTGTCCCTGAGCTGAGACAGGCAGATGTATTTTTAAAGATCAATCTCCTGTGCATGAAGTGGGCTTTACACTAGTTACTGTAAGGTCTTCTTAGCTTGCTTTTCCCCACCCCCTTCCAAATTTCTATGCTCTCTGTGGAACAGACATCCCTGAGTACTAGTCTGTGCTTTTTGCTAGATATCCTCCTGAAGCAGTTCGGCAGCAAATAAAGCCATGGGTGGTGGACACAAACAGTTAAATTCTATTGTCTACCTGCAACAGGAGAGCTAAAGGAGAAGTAGAAATCTGAATTAAAAACAGATCTGTCAAGCAATGAATGGGATACTGTCTGGAGTAATGTGAAAATTACTGCCAGTTTATTGTGTACCAAGGGGCTTTTCGGGGGGCGGGACGGGGGGGAAATGATACCAAAGAACTATTATTTACAGGACCCCTGAGCAATTGTTTCCAGTTGGGCTAAGGCAAGAGAACAGTTGCTGGCGCTACCAATAATACATGTCTGCCTGCTACCAGCAGGCTGGAAAGCTCAAGTACCTGGAGCGTGAGGGATGGGTTCTAGGGAGGAACCTCCTCCCACCACACAACTTCTGTGGGACACAAAAGACACACGCATTTTTGACAGCGTGCGAGTAGATAAGAGCACTTGCTGCCTGCAAATGAAATGCTAGAACAGCAGAGAGGTGCTGTAAACCCATCCTGCATTCAGATGTTGTGTAATTTAGCAAGTGGTTTCAGAAGGTGCCTCATTACCCACAGCAGAAGAAGGAACCAATGTGCTACGTTCATAGCGCAGATTTAAGGCAGATTTGAAGACTTAGAATAGAAAAATACCTGCCCTCTGAATTTATGGTGCTCTGCCTCCCTTTTTTTTCCCATTTTTAGACTCCAGCTGACTACCTGGGGTGCCTGATTTAGGCTTTCTGACTACTATCGCATCCAAAATCTTCAGTTATTCAGACGGCTACTGACAAACCCTGGTTCTTTATACAGTCACTGGAGAGGAGCAATTTCCATGCCTAAGTGCAGATCTGACTAGGACCCGTCATTGTATTTTCTGTTTTATCGCCACAAGCAGGAAGAGTGAATAATTCTGAAGCACTGAGAAAAATCTTTCCTACCACCCTGGGTCTCTTCTGCCATGGTTTCCCTAGGAAGAGGACAAGAAGGGGATCACAGATTTTATTTTTTCTGTGGGTCTTGTTTGCTTTAAAGATTGGACTGAGTTTTCTTTTTCTGTCTTGTCACAGCTGAGGGCCAGGAGAACATGAGTAGCTCTTCTCTCGAGCTTATTTCCAAAGTATGTTATGTGCAGGAGATTGCTGAAGTATTTGTTCATAGCTAACCTCACAAGTGTATAGAAATCAAAAATCAGTTCTAAAACAATGCACAGCACTGGTAGTAAAAAGGGGCCTATGATAAAAATATTTTTAATTGGCTTATTTAGGAAAAGCCGTTTACTTACTCCTTATCTTGGTGACCAATTTATTTGCATCCAGGCAGTTTATCACAGTATGTTTTTGAAAAAAGACACCTGAGAAGAATTTGAAATCTTCAGAGCAAAACATGCCCAGAAACTGCACTGGGAGGCAGGTTCTCTGCTAGATGGAACAGCTCCAAATGGCGGAACAGGAGGACTCTTGAAAATCATGGATAGTTTTTCTGTGAGTTACACATCTGAAAAAGAACAGCAAAGAAACTGAGAAAGACTTTGAACTTTACCTTTGTCATAGAGATGTCTACTTTCACTGTTATTAAGCATAAGTTTGAATGTGTACATTCTGGGGCTAGGGGGTGTTAATGATAACTGAAAAGTGTTTGAAAACATTAAGGGAGGAAAACAGCATGAATGGGAAGTGAAACTCCACTTGGTATTTCCTTTATCAATTGGTCTATCTAAAGTAAAAACCGCAGAGACGAAAATAAAAGAAACAGCTTGGAGAAATCAAAACAGAGGATAAACAAAAAAAGATATGTTAGCAGATGACTCTAATGAGAAAGAGGCTGTTACTGTATGGAGAAATCAGAGGCTGTTTTATAACATTTATTGTCTGACACGATACCTAATATCTGTCATATACATGTTATGTACCGTATTTGAATGGTCCCTTGAAATCATTTGTGCTGTTTCATGATGTAAAACATAGAAAATGAGAAGGGAATGAGATGTCAGCATAGCACTATGAACTGAAACTCGTTTTTCAGCGTGCTATGGGAAGAGAATACATGGCACCTGAAGCTGAAAATCTGTGAGACAGTGCAAATTAGTTTTGAAACAAGTATCAAGAATAAAATACTTGTTAGACTATCTGAGCCCTGAAAAGTGAGTCGATTAGTGCTAGCATTGACACAATGAGGTTATTTTACCAAGTTGATAGACTGTAATGATTATCAAATACATTCAAGGAAATGGAATCCTGTATTCAAGTCAATCCCATCCAGAACCTGATTAGCTTTTAAAGAGCTCAGGCTTGATTACCTTGACTTGATTAGGTAAAAAACACCACAAAACTAACAGACACTTTGAGCTATCAAATTACTTTTTTTCCCAGTGGTCTCAGTTAGAGTGGATATCACATGAGAAAGCCACATAAGACTGGCACAGACATCTATTCTTCTTCATGAGATTTGCACAGAACTTGTTGACCATCTTTTGCATGTGAAAAAGTTGCCAGATGCACTTTTTTTCTTGAGCTTCTGTCTATAAGAACATGTGAAAGATGGCAGTATACTGATGGAAATGGTTTAAACTTTATAGAGAGACACCAGAGAAGAGTTTGTGTACATGGAACTGCTGGTGCTGCTTCTCGCTTAGACTCAGACTGCTTATAGAAGTTCCTGTTAGACTGTGTGTGGTGCCCTTCCAAAGAGGGAAAGAAGTGCTGTAGTCTAGTGTTAAGAGCCTGTATTGTATCCATCTTTCTCTTTTTCCCCAGGTAAAAACTCTGTTTTGTCTGAGAACATTACCTGGAAAATGGATAATGCCTGCTTACTGCTGCTAGTTGTCATACTGAATATAGAGCTGGAAGACTAGCTGGATTTATAGATTAGGAGATATTAAAAATTATTTCTATATAACAAGCTATTCAAAAGCTGTCTCGACACGGTCCTGCTCTAGGTGTCCCTGCTTGAGCAGGGGGGTTGAACAAATGACCCCCAGAGGTCCCTTCCAACCTCGACCACCCTGTGATTCTGTGGTAGCATCACAAAAGCTTGTCTGATCATTGTCTTCGCTCAGAAAACAACAGCTCGTGACACACTCTTATGATGAAAATACTAACAATGTGAGCCTTAATTTCCACTGTCAGTCCTCCCTTTTAATATAGAGATATCAACCTCCTCGGTGGTTGTCAGTTCAGTTGGTGTCAGCAGATAGTCTGGGCTGATATTCCATCCCAATGAAACTTAACGAGCCCGTTTCTCACCTATGCCCTGTACGTCCGACATGGCTTCCCAGAACTTTGTGAAAACATCGTATTTATGTTGTGCGCAGATGCCCTTTGGGAGCCAGCGTGTCTCTGCCCTGTGCGCGTCAGCTTTTGAAAAGGTAAGCAGGCGTTCCTCCCGCGTACCACTGAGCCCGCCGGAGCGCACCGCAGCGGTGCGGCCGTCGCGCTGGGAAGACCGCGCTGCCTCTGAAGGGCCTCGTGCTCCCGTCCGGGCGAGACCGGAGCTCTGCCAGCGCCCGCAGTGCCACGAGGGCCGGCGGGCGCACGAGGAAAGCGGGATCCCCGAGCCTCTCCTCCCCACGGGTCTTCCCAGAGCTGAGCCCTGGCTCTCGAACCAGTGCAGTTTGTAAAACACTCTTTGGATAACCATTTTAGCGCCAGACATCGACAGATACTAATCACAGAAATCCTCTGATGGAGGCATGCAGGAGGAACTGGAGCTGAATCCAAACAGATGTAATATTTTAAGTATACTGCAGCAGCAGCAGCACAGTTTTGCCCGTGGTGATTTCCTCTGTACTTCCGCATACAATATTTGCAAGCTGGGAACTGTCACTGCTCAAGAGACAACAGAGTTCAAGCAATTAACATATCCTTGAAATCGACGTGGCCTTCTAATTTTTAAAAGGTACGCTTCACTGAGGTTTCACGTTGCAAAGAAAACATTTCTGCAAATAATCCTTCCCATTTTTCTGCTACCTATCATGTTGGTAAAAAATGGTAACATTTCTGATCGTCACTGGGAAAAAAGAGTAGTATTTTCAGATTTTTTTTTGAAAACGTTCTATTTTCCCCTACTTCTACTTTTTGTGGGACAAATTAATCTAAATATAGTTGGGGTACGTGAAATACATGAAGGTATTTCTATCCGTGAATGTTGGTGCCACACTCAGCAATGAGCAGCTTCTTCCAGGTAAGTTCTTCTTGGGGACATTTACCACCCTGGGATATGGGACTTCAGCAAATTGCATTAACTGATGAAATTGGAGGTTGCACATGTTGCATGTGCCTGCGCTTTGTCACTTAACCAGAAAGTGGTGAAGGCAATTGTGTCTTCTTCCCCTGGCACCCACACTCTCCTTATCTTTGAAATCTGGTACCTCAGAAATACACGGATGTCTGCACGGTGCTGACTGCTGCTGAGAAGTTCTACTGTGTTTAAACACAGTGTTCTTGGTGGTTTGGGTTGTTTGGGGTTTTTTATATGGAGGAAGAGCTTCGTTTCAGCATGGCCCTAGGAAGCCATTGCTTCTAGGAATGCTACTGCCTACTCCTGATGTAAAGAATGCAAGAGGAGGATGCAGCAGGGAAGGGCTTTATCACTAACAATAACTGCTTTTTATTTATATTTCTGAAACCTAGCTTGCATACTATTTAATGTAGTGGTTCTGATACATGTTCCAACTCCCACGTGGAGATAGCTACTCCCAGTACAGTTGCACAGAACAGTGAGCTGCCTACACTTACAAAAATGCCAGCTGAACTCGTGTTTTCCTGCAGGCTGCTTTTAGTAGGCATGAAGAAATGTGGTATAGACTTGTCATGGGCTTTCTGAGAACACTTCTGTACCCTTGTGGCTTTGTCTGTCTGGCTAGCGAGGCCATATCCAGGCTGATTTCTTGTCTTACATGTAGTTTTGCCATATTTCTCTGACTGGTGGGCAAGGAGAAGCCTTTTACAGGCTCTCAGGACATCACTTAAAGTAATTTCTTAGTAACTAGCAATCTGTTTCCGGAGCTGGAGGTGGCCTAAACTGAGCTCCAAAGTGACCATTAACTTTTTCTCTTTCAAGTAGAGCCAGTGATTATTTTTTCCCTCTGGGTGCACACTTGCATATCTTTACAAACAGGGCACTGTTAGATTTCTACCCTGCCATAAACTCTGACTGCAATACCTCATCTGCTACTGACCTGAAGTGAACTCTGAGGAGAGGGAACAGTAATAAAGCAAAACCCAGCAAACAGTGTGAAGCTTTTGTAAGATCTTATATAACTGAATTGGCTATATTGGGAACTTGCCTTTGGTTTTAATTATAGATTTAAGGGTGCACTTATCGGGCTCTGTGCCATCTCTCTGCTCCCTCCCTTCACTCTTGATTTGCTTTATATAATAAGCAGCCACTACAAAAAGGATGTTTTTTCCCCCTTTCTTTCAGGAAGAGGAGAGGCCGACAAAAGTTCACTGGGGGATGGGAACGCCTAACGTGTTAATTGTCTCGTGTGTCGCTCTGGTCTTGGGCTTTAGCCTGGTCCCTCCAGAAGGTTTCAAAGCCAGCTGTGAGAGCCCAGCAAAAATCTGTGGTGTCCTGAAACCGGCCCATGTTTCTTCCCAGAAGCCAGGGTTGAGTGACAAGTACCTCTTTGAACTTCCAGAAAAGTGCCAAGAGAATGGCAATCCTCATATCTACCCAAATCTCTCTCATATCTGTTTCCCAGAATACCAAAAATTGCTCTCACAGAAGCAGCCAGGGTGGACACAAAGCAACAAGGTCTTCTGAGGGCCTCGTGAAGCATTACTGAAAACTGAATAGAGATTTGAGGTAACAGCACCTGGATGCTCAAAAATCTAAAATATAACTGAGTCAGTTTATGCTGCTTGAACATCACTTCTCAGCTTAATCTTTAACTCGATTTGTATTCATCTTCCTGGTGACTTCTACCTCTCAGAGCATCTGCCGTATCAATTGTTAGATGTGTATAGGGCAAGAGGCTTGTAAAGCAATAGGGGAGCTGCCCCACAGAATTATCCTGGCTATACCTTAAAGGGTAGACGCCTGCTGCCTCATTTGAAGGGTCCCAAGCTCAGAAATGACGTTTCTGATTCTGTTACTCATTTCAGAAGCTGGTCCCCTGGAGGGCTAAGTGGAGCTAACTGCCTTGCCACATGCAAGAAGGTGATGATGGAGCTGGTGGCTATCGCCTTGCTCTGGCTTAGATGTCTCCAGCTTTTTTTTCCTTCTTGTGAATGGCCAGTGGTTAGTAAAATTGGCAAAAAGGTGTCACAGTGTGAGCTGAATTCCTTTAAGTCAGTGAACTGAACAGTCTTTATCTCCACTATCCATAGTAAGTAGAGGGGATCTGGGGTGTAAGGGTAGTAAAGGTACTGGGTAGGAGAGCAGCATACCTGGGCAGCTCAACACAAAGGCAGCCCACATCCACTAAGGCTGGCCCACAGCCTAGAGCTAAAAAAACTCTGCTTGCCTTCCTGCTGCTCTAAAATCTAGGTAAAACATAGCAGGGGAATGAAGAGTTCACTGTATTAATGGCTTTTTTCATCTTAGAAGGTTCATAACATTGTTCAGTCCACCTCTTACGTTATAAATGCAATGGCATATCTCCTGGTTATCCTTTCACTGAGACCACGTTAGAAATATTGCTAAGAAGGACAGCAAAACTTTGGAAGGATGGTGAACCTGATTGTCCTTTTCAGCAGACCACTGTGACCAGGTTTCTGCAGAGAAGAATTTGTCATTCCAGAGAAATTGTACATTGTGCTGACATGTGAAATTACAAAAAAGCCTGCTCCTAACGAAACTGCTGCCGAACAGACGGGAAGTTTCAATTCTAAGGCCTTACAGAAACCACTGCAAAACATAGCCTGGGCTCCTTGGTTTACACAGGTACGCGTCCTCTGTAGCAGAGCAGGTGTGTTCATCCTTGCTCCCAACTCTCAACTGATATCGCTGCATCCAGTTCTGCTTTCTTTTTTTAAGCTTTTTCCTAGGATGTGACTCAGTGCTTTTCAGAAAGCAGAGCCTTTGTCTGCATCATTCTCCCTGCCAATCCTTTACATCACCTGCTTGATCTAGAGTTGGGAGTGACTCATTTTTCTCATCCAAACACATGTGCACACAATGAGCTGTCTCCCATCTAATGGCCCTTCACAGAAACTTATATGTAGGGTCATGACTGTGTTTTGTTGCAGATGCCCAGTGCCCATCTGTAGAGGACAGTCTCTGTCTGTCTCAGGATTTATATTGTTCTGAATGCTTTAAAAGCTTTGCAAGTGAAAGCAAATGATCTATGTTTTTTTCCCTTCCTCCCTCACTAGCTAATTTTGTATCTATTATTTACTGTGGGAAAGCTATGCCAAACAAGCAATCTCTGCATTTTGTTCTGAGGCTGATTTTCATCCTAAACTGTTACAGCAGTGAGCTTGAACCTGTTTGTGGAAAATTTGCACACCTCTCACTCACTACCTTAACCTTTGCTGTTTGCCCCACATGAGAAGATACAGTTTTAATGGGTTCTCTTAAACTGCATGGAGACACTTGTGGTGGGGCTAAGTAACTCAGTTTTATATACAAATGACTGAAATTAAGATATCTACAGTGCAGACATCTGAACTAGTCCACCTCTTCTTTTGCCCTGTTAGAGTCAATGGACAGATGTAAGCGCTTCGCAGCAGTAATTTGGCTCATCCTGAATTAGACAGCTACTGTTGGTCACATGATTTGCAATTAAGAAAAGACAAAGACAAAGAGCTTTGATGCAGATGTCTGCATTTTGTAGATGTCTAACGTTATGGTGCCTTACCTTTACTAAAGGTAGTAAAGTAGCTGGTGAATAGAGCAGAGATGCTGCAAACCAGAGATTCAGGAATTACCAAATAGGCAGATTATGACACTGTCACAAAATGGTAGCATTTTAATTTAGATTTTAATTCCTCTGCTTAGAGTTTATTCAACCTTAGATACAGGCATCTCTATATCTACTTAGACAGTTACACAGCCAAGTGTGGAGTTACGTACTGTTGTCTCACAGACTCCTCCAACAGCTTCTCAGAGCTGCTGGCAGGATCAGGAAAGAGGCAGACAATTGCATTTACCAATAGCACATGCTTGTGCTGGAAGAACTGCATTAGTAGGACTCAGATTGACCAGGGAGGCTGAATGTATCTCCAGGCACCTATTCTGATATCCTGGCTGGAAGTGGGATAGCAATGGAAGAATGGGACAAGATGAGGGCAAGAGCTTCACTCCTGGGCTCTCTAGGATATTGGATGGACTAGTAGGATAGCTGTGACCCTGCCTACCAGGAAACATACCCTCAGTATCCTATCTCACACATCTTCTCTGCTCACCCTCTGCATCTGCATCACTGTGAACTAATTGTCGTGTTTGTGAGAGGACCCAACTTCTGGACCCTAAAATGTCGGCAGTAAAGAAAGGAAGATCTGAGGTTTTCAGGATCCCAGAAAAACTAACAGAAGGAGGCAAGGTTTTGTAGAAATATTTAAGTGATGTCTCAGAGAGCTGAGGATATCTGCTTCCCTCCTCTGTCTCTCAACAGCCTGAGGACAATGAGTTGAAAGCCTGTCTGCAGAAAACAAACCTTGACAGTTTATCACACTTAGGTTGAATTTTGATGATGCTCTCAACAAGGCCAAGCCAAACTTCTCACTGCTTGTTGTGCAGAAGAACCTACTTTGTTGTCTTTGTGCTCTAGGGGCCTTGGAAATAGATGGCCTTGGAGGAGCCCATTTCCCAAGAGAAGCAAAAAATTCTGCTGCCTTTTGCAGCTCCCTTGAGTGAGCCACTGGCAACGCGTTTTGGTACTGTTCTAGGAACAGGCCAGAAAGCAGACGGCATTTCAGAGCGTGACAGTCTTGCCGCCTGATTCCAGAAGTAGCTCGTCCTGTGCTGGCCTGAGGACAACGCGTCCTGCCGCCGACTCGCTGGGGTACAGAGGGTGGGCAGAGCCGCTGGTGGGGGGAACGTCCTGAGCGGCAGGCAGCGCTTTCAACGCCTCCCTCTCCCCGTCCACGGATGACCAGAGGTAGAAAGCGCCTTTCATTTCCCTGCTGCCATTTGCGCAAGGCAGGCCACAGACTACTGCTTGCGTTACTTAATATTTCAAGATCTCCAGGCAATATTTTTTTCTCCTGCTTAGAAGACTGTCTTTTCTTTAATCCATTTATTCCTGATCTGCCTTTCCCCTAGTCCTCACACTCCCTGAACACTGTAACAAATCCGCTCTTATTTATTGTTAAAACAATGTCATTTTTTCACAAGACAAACCAGAAACGGGTGGCACAAAGTTATCCAGCTCTTGTTCTACCTCTTTTTTTCAGGAAGCATGAAATATTTCAGAAAATCCTCTATCTGATTAAGACTAAGTGTTAAAGACAGTGCATAAGAGAGCCTCACCTTTTTTTCTTCCAGCAAACGCTTGTTTTCACGGTGATAGCAAGAAAGAGGTACCAGGACTCTCTCAGTAGAGTTGTTCAGAGGAATGAAGGTAGACATGATTGAAATGAGCCAAAATAACATGGCCTTTGTTCATTTAATGTCACATTTTTCTGCTTCAGGTTTTATCCCTTTTGTGATATGAAAAATGTTACTTTTCTCTTGAGTTTTGATTGTATCTCGTTTCCATGCAGATATTTTCAATTATAAAATAGGATAACGTAAACCCCCATGAATAAATCTAGTGAGTATTAATATAAGATTGTTTTCCCTTACCTTTTCAAGCAGTAATCTGAAATTCTATGAGGAGGGAAGATAACAAGAGAGAGACATGAAATGGAGTAATAAAAGATGAATTTTATGAATCTTTGTTCTGTTTCAAGAAATCTTTTAGGTTTGCAATGTAACACATTGGTCCTGAACTCCCGGGGATATTAACGGATGGGAAACCATTTCTGTAAGAGGTCTTGGAACTGCAGAGCTCAGCAGGAAATGTTGCTTCAGTTGCTGCGGCCCTTTTTGGAATTTGCTTCTTGCTAGTAACTTGTTTTGTGCCATGCTTGTGACAGACCTTTCAGTGCCGTTTCTCCAGACCCTTCAGAAACCTGATTGCTGTTGAATAGAACCATATCAGTGCAGTTGGACACTAATTTTAACAAGCTGCATTTGCAGTTCAGGGCAAGAGAAATCATAGAATGATAGAATGGTTTGGGTCAGAAGGGACCCTTAAAGGTCATCTAGTCCAACCGCCCCTGCAATGAGCAGGGACATCTTCAACTCAATCAGGCTGCTCAGAGATCTACCACCTCTCTGGGCAACCTGTGCCAGTGTTTCACCACCCTCATCATAAAAAATTTCTCAAATACCTTGGCGCTCTGTCTGCTTCGATATTGGTTTGGTGAGTCTCATACTTTACAACCATGCACAAACATATATGATTCTGTCCTGAGAAGATCAGAACTTCAGAGCCTGCGCTCACTGCATGGTTTGGAAATTAAGACCCAATGGCCATACCATTGAATGTTCACTTCCACTCCCTGTGACTTCACTACCACTGAGAGTTTCCCAATGACCCACAAGTTGTAAGAGTGTGAGTCTGCTTTTATCAAGTTGTGAAGAAGAGGGGGGGGAGAGAAGACAACTCCTCCAAAGGCCCTGCCAGCGAACCTGGCCCAGTGAACCCCCTCTGGGGGGGTTCGTTCCTGGGATGCGCCCGGGGGTCTGCTGCCACGGCATTGCCACCTGTGGCAGTGGGCGGGTGAGGACATCTGTCCTTCAGAAAGGGAGCGGGACCACCAACTGTTCCCACAGGTCAGTGAACACAAACCTCGAGATAGCTATAGGTATTCCTCTCCACTGACCTGCATGATTTGGTCTGGTGACCTACTGCTTTTGTTTATTTTTTCAGGTTATAAAATATGCTTATCCAGCCTCCGTAAGCAAGTGTGCAAATCTGGGAGTTGCGGTTCAAGAAATCCACTCAACAACGCCAGTTAAAGGACTACTAACCAACCCTCTCTTGCCTTTAAGTACCTGAACCCTTCCAAACATACTTAGAGGTGCAGGGTTGCACATCCTATTAGGAACCTGCTAAGCTAGCCTGGCGTACTAGCTGGATTTTTAAGGTACTCTGTGAAGATTATAATCCTCTTCTTTCCGGGAGCAACTTTATTACCCCAGGGAAGCAGCTGAGTCAAGATTGTGCCAATATTTCCATCACAGCGTTAGCTCTCTTTTTTTTAAGTCTTCATGAAAAAGAAGTCATTTTGTCCCATAATTAAGAACCAAATAACTTCTCATGGCAGCAGATTTTGTTTATGATTTCCACACAAATATTTTTGACAGCGTTGACATTTTTACAAGCATGACTAACTACACATTTACCCAGTTTCATTTTTTATTTTTTTGGCACTTAAACGTGCTAAAGATAATGTAAGCGAAAGAATTCCTAAGTCTGGCAAGCAGTTTACTACATGCCAGGGACTGTTTTCACTTATTTTAAAAGAAAACTAGATGGCTGAGATACTGAATTTGAAATGGCACCTGCTGAGCTTGCATTGCAGTGCCTGTGACAAAGGATATTCTTGTCACAGAAGACTTTCTCGGTAGCTGGTTTTGTTCAGGACTTTGCCCCATGCTTTCCTTGCAGTGTTGGGTACGGCACAAATTTTACAGCTTTGTTTTTTTCTCTGTGAAATGAAGTTCACTACCTACTTCACAGGAGTATCTGCAGCTTAAATCATTAGTACTCATGCAGTGCTGAGGGAGGAAGGGACTTTATAGCCCGGAGAGGACAGGAGGGTGCGGGCACGCAGGATGGGTATGCACGGTGCTCACGAGTCTGCCTGTGCGTGGCTTTCCCTGGGAGCCAGCTGAGGACACAGATCCCTTTACTCACCTGGAAATTCATTCACCTACACCCGTCCTGCTCCCCGTGAACGCCAGTACTTCTCAGGAAGCCATCTCAGGCAGCTGAGGGAATACCCTCTGCTGTGCCCATCACACAGCGGCACCCCGACTAAAGGAATTGTTTCTCAAGACTTCCCTGTCCGTGCCCAGCGTGTGTCTCTGGCAGTGATATCATACTCCAATATGTGTGCTCCGGAGGTAATACCTGCCAGCCCCTCCACACAGCAGCCTCTAAAATACTCCTTTATTGTCTAAGTACTAAGGAGAAGAGTGGTGCCTTGGAAACTTGTGTGCAAACTGCAGACGAACGCTGCCATTTGTGATGGCATGGTCTGGCGGTTTTAACGAGCGTGGTAGCTGTGTATTACTGACCCCAGAAACCCTCCGTCACTATACCCGGGTGCCACCTTTAGCTCCCTCTGCCCCCTCCAATATCTTCTGCTTTTTAGTATGCCAGTACTACACTCCTGCCGAGCAGCTGCCTGTTTGGCATGACTCATGCCAGACATTTGGCTATTTTGGACAAATGGGGATATGCTATTTATCCCAAATAGCTGCCTGCCTTGGATAGCACATTGTCCTGAATAATGGAAGTACTATCAGCCTAAAAATCCTTTAGAATTCTTCTGCCTGCACCCACATATCGCAGCAAAGAAACCAGGAAATAACATGCAAATAACTATTAATACAGCAGATGACGAGAGAGGCACTTTTGAAGCGAGAACTTGGTTTGACTTGGTTGCTCCCCCACCGAAGCCAAGGAGAAGACCTTCCGTGGGTGCAGAGCCTGGCCAGCAGCTCCTCCAGAGCCCCGTGCCCAGCCCTGGAGGAGCCCTCGGAAAAGGTGCAGGTACCCTGGCAGCTTCCCCAGAACCATCGCTGGTCCCTGGCTCCCCGCTGGCAGGTTTGCCGTGAAAACGCTTCTGAATGTTTTTGTTACGCTGTTGATTCACGGACCGGAAAGAGGAACTTTGGGTTTGAAAATCTACAGGAGATGTTCTGCCCAGGGAAACAAAAAAACAGGCAGTTTGGGTAGAAACTAGGACCTCCTTTGCCCTGTTTACCTGGGGATGCCATGTGCAGGATGTGAAATCCAAGGGGTGTCCTGAGAGTTTATAGTGTCCCAGGCACAGATGGAGGGGACTTGAAAGAATTTTCTGTCTTGACACAGACCCTCCTGGGAGAGCTTTTTTTTTTTTTTGCTTTTGCTTTTTTTTTGTTAGGTTTCACGATCTTTTAATGGACCCATTGTAATTTATAGTAGATTGTTGCCTAATGATGAATGATGTAGTTTGCTAATGATGGATTTGGTTACAGTGTGTGTGTTATAGAGTGAGAGATGATTTTATCTTGTTCTGGTGGAGGACTCAGGTTACCAAGAAGTCTTTATAGCTCTTTATCAACCCACCAGTGGAGCCACAAGTTTAAAACATGGAGTTTTTCTACTTTCTCCTCTAAATCTTACTGAATTTTAAAGCAGCTTTTAAGCCTGATTATTTCACAACACTGCTGCCCTGTCGACCTGTTGGTCATCGTTTGCATCGGTCCAGTTTCCATCGGTTTCAATGTGTGGAGGGGAGAGGGTTGGGTATGAAAAGAATGCGGGGTCAGACCCGGAGAGGTAGATCTATAGATGGACCTACAGCAGGGCCGGTGCCCTCGGTGAACGTCAGGGCGAGCTGGTGATAGCTAGTGGTGGTAGCTAGCAGAGGGAATCGGTAGTGAATGGAAGATTCTCACATGGATTAACCTGCCAGGCTTGGTTTTGGAATCTGTTCTGCATTCACTTCACTGACTCATGGGCATCCCTTCCCCCTCCCCGTTTCGGTTGAACAGTTTTCATTTATTTTGCCTGTGTTTGGGAAAATATGTTTTACATTTCTAACATCCTTTATCATTTCCTGAGATTTAGTGTGTTATTTTATGTGTTAACCAGTAGGGTAATCTTTTTTTGTTGTATTTGTAATCTAATTGGGAACTATGCCAATTTCCTATCAAATTAGATCCATATAATTTGGATACGTGTATATGTAGCTAATTTACTATTGTTCACTAGCGTTATTCTGTCCACTGATTTTTCTTTTGCAAACACTTTTTTTTAAAGGCAATTTTAATAAAATTGGCTAGTATTTTGTTTTTTTCTTGCAGAGTGATGGGAAAAAAAAATCTTTGCCTGCAAAATCCTTTAAAATTTTGGCTTTAAAATATGAAATTAGTAAATGAAAATGTGGCATTCACAGACACTATTTTGCAAAGGTGTGTGAGATCTGCCATGATCATCTGTTTGCCTGTGACAATAACCAGAAGGGTTCCGTATCACTCATCACTATCTTTTTCTGCACAAAGGTTACCAGTACACTACACTCAAGATAGAATTTTCAAATTTTGAAACATTTTATTATTATAGTAATGGCTATTGCTGTTCCTAACACATACCCCGTCAGAAGGTTTAAAAAATTTATGCCTTGGTTCATGCAAAAAAAAAAAGGGGGGGGGGGGGAGAAAAAAAAAAAACAAAGGTCAAAACTTTTAAAATGTCACTTCTTCTACAGTTTTGCATAGAAAATACATTGAAGCAGTGGGAGGGCTCCTTGCCCATAGAAACAGGCTGTAAGAAAAGAATGTTATCCTGCTGCTGTAGTTTCCACTTTCACTGGCAGCTGCGGGCTGAGCAGAAAAGCACTGTGGGAGCCTATTGTTACCCCAGCTGGGTAATAGTTTTCTTATTTTACAGTCAGCAACTGAGGGGGGTTGGGGTGTCTCAGCAAAGTGCCTGAAAATATAACTCCTGCAAACAGATCACTTTCTCGTTCACTATGAGAAAGAGGGATCCATAAATCTTTTATTTCATTTGGTTCCTCCAGCAAGGTAATTAACTACTTCAAACAAAAGATGGACTTATTTTCCAAACAAATTTACGCTGCGTGGAAATGTTGCTCTGAAGGTGGTAAAATCCCAGATCCCTGATGGAGCACTCGATAATATTCATCTCTCTTTCTTTGTATGAAATTTGATTGCTGAAGGGCAGATTTTGCAAGAGTAAACCTGTATGGATGATAACCCAAATTTTTACCAGAACAAAGTTTTGATAGGGAATGGTGGGGGCGGGGAGTAAACTTTGCAAAACCTTTCTTTTCCAAATAGGGAAAGTGTGAGCACCCCTACAAAAGTGATATGCATGATTTTATGTGGTATGGTTATAGCTCATAAATTTAACTCTTACAAGATCGTAGGGTTTATGTAGTGCTGGTCTATCCGAGCAAGGGCAACTATTTCAGTCACCACAGCAACCTAAGTTTAAAGGGGGGGGGGGGGGGGGCAACGACAAAACCATTTAGCTCAGCAGACTTTCCTGATATCTTTCATTTCCTAACAGCTACAGCTTGCAAGACCAGCTGCAAAAGGAGATGAATCTTGCCTGGGGTGGGAAGGTTGACTAGCTGACAGATTTATCGCCTCAACTTTTTGGTAGCCTCAGGTCTCACCACCGTCCCCGTATGAAGTCCCGCAGAGCACTCCATCGCGGCACGGGAAGACGAAACTCTGCCCGGTCAGCTGGAGGTGAGCAAAGATGCGGGGCCCAGTTGATGGGCAGGTGAGCCGATCAGAGGACTATTTCGATCAGAGGACTTACCTGTTCTCAGGGGTTTTTTTCCTGCTGCAAAGCCTTTGCAGCCCCTTGGATAGAAGGGAAGACCTGCGTCAAAATGGGATGGGACTTGTTGTAGCTGTGCTCACTAACTAGGAGCACTGAGTCAGGCCGGTGATAAATCTCTCTCTCTAGAAGTGGTGCAGGGGGGTAGGCAAGAGGAGTATTTCCCTTCCACCATCCCTAGCCTCTGCAAAGGGCTCTTCCTCATGCCAGAGGAATGACCGGACCATGCCCAGGCTTCTTACGTTGATGTACTTTGCTTTAATCTTGTAGCTCGTGGTAGTGGTGAAGTCGCAGCACCACTGGGTTCATGCTGCCGAGCCCTCACTGCTCTTTGCAGTTGGGGAGCTGGATTACAGCTTCCTTGGCTGTGTTTTCCCACCCCTCCAGACTCAGGGCAGACAGAACTACAGTTTCTCTCCCTTGCTTCCCTTATACTGTCTCTCCTCCAGCTATGACGCTTAGTTAGTCAAACAAACGCTTGCCGGACTAACCCGGTTGTCTGCGTCCATGGGATGAAATGTAGAGGCGTGCGTGATACAGAAAATCAGGTCTGATGCTCTGCTGTTCCGTGTTTGTCTTCAGTTCATGCACGTGTGAGTTTGGGGCTGGTGGAGACACTGCTCCCCTGTTCTGCAGAGAAACCTCCTGGGAAGCACATATACCGAGCGTATACGAAGCTGGGACAGCGACGGCTATTTGCGTCATGGGAAGACGATGGGATGCTTGGTGGGAGGCCCAAGACCAGGACTGCCTGGAGACGGCCTCGCACTGCCGAGGTGAGAGCTCAGAGCCTCAGGAAATCTGTGGCTGTGCTAAATTCACACACATACCCTCTGGTCCCCACCACCGTGCCGGGGGCAAACCTCTCACTCTCCAAAGGAAGGACCTTATAGCAGGCTTTCCTGGCTGCCTATACCAAATTTGTGCCCAGCGCATATTCCTGGATCCTGCAGCTGAGGTATAGATACAGCTTGTCCATTGTCAGCAGAAAAGGAGAGCGCTGAGGCTTTGAAAGGAAGAAAAGCAAAACTCCACACATTTTTCTGGATTATCTTGGACAAATGCAACAGGAGGGATACTGCAGGAAAGAGTGCTTCGTTCTCACCCCAGTTCTACGCTTGCAATACTTCCTCTGCAGATATTTTCAAGGAAAAGAACGAGCAAGCTTAGATTCTGGCATTTAGAGAGATGACAGTAACACTGATAACATGTGCTTGTTACACCTGTCAGCAAGGAGTCTTAGATCAAGCTGTGGCTTGTACTTACTTTTACAGGCCCAAAGTTCAAGCCCAGTTATTAAACAAGCATGGTTTGGGGAAGGTTGAATTTTTATAATAGAGAGGTGGGGCCAGAACTGAACAGGGCTTGTTGCAGACCCAAAGGCTGGACTTCCAAACCCTCACTCTGTATTTCAGACCGAAGACACTCTTGTCCTTTTCTCCACAGACTCCTGGTTCAGTTCTAAGTCTGCCAGACCGACTACCACCCTGTGGCATACCATCCACAAGAGAAACATGATTTGGCTTTTACATCAGCCATGCCCTAACTGCGTGAACCCCCAGAAGCAGGAGCTCAGGGCAGGTTGGTAAGGAGAACTATGAACTTTTCCTCACCTGAGAGAGCTAGACCAGCTTTCCTACACAAAATGTCCCTCACGTATGAAAGGGAAACTCACTGCTGGGAGTTTACACCTGCGGGCATCCGCTCGGTGCTACAGGCTAATGGGTTATGCTCTGCTGGAAAGAGATGTAGAGCATCTACCCCATAGGAAGTCTGGAAGCCCTGTTTTTTAGCAGCTACTACCTTTTAATGCCCAGTTTATGTAATGCCCGTGAATCCTCCCCAGCAGCATTCATTTGACCCTCTTCTGAACATCTGCGTGAGACACAAAAGCAATGCGTTGGGTGAGGCCCTTCGGTGCAAATACGCGCAGTCATTTTTGTTGTAAAATGGTTTGCTACCCTGCTATCATTAGTTGATTTTAAGATAAGCTGGTTCCTTTATTTCTAGGTGTAGCGTTGCTACATATCAAGGTGCTGCGATTAGATCACTGGTCGGCCCGGACCAGGGAAGAGACAGATAACACACATGGTGTGAGCGTCAACTCCGTCTTTTATTGCGCAGTTAATTCCTTTTATACTAACAACGGTAGGTGGGATTACTGATATGTCACAGGGAGGCGACGACTAGCCTTCTACCTTTCCGTGACATCGCGAGATCTTCCGAACGCCGTACCCTACATCTAGGTACATTTCTGAATAAATGGCTGAGAAGCACAGGATTCCTGTGTATTAAGTATCTATTCGTAGAAGTACTTCAGATTCCAGTACCTCTCTGACTTTTTCGTCCCGGGTAGTAAGTAAGTGAACTCACTAATTTCAAAGACAAGATGGTTATATTTCTTGACTGAACCAAAATTCCCAAGTGAAAGCAGGAGCGGGGAAAGGAAAGAGAGGAACAAGGAAGTTTCTGGTTTTGTCACTTCAAGAAACAATGTTAACTGCATTGTGCAAATATGCACAGATATGTACACAGGTATACACATGTACAATCTTCCATATATATTATTAATTTTAATTTGTTCTCCATAGTTAATTATAGCCTGCCTCTGCTCTTTCTAGGAAGTGAAGGATTAATTAGAAATGCCACCATCCTAACTGAACATCTGCTCTTACCCCGTGGGTGCAGGAACCGGGTGACTCGCCAGACCAATGGACTCACCCACGCAGTCAGTGCCGTTAATCTCTAGGGCAGATTTACAGATCCCTTTGTGCTCCCTGCTCTACACGCACAGAAGAAAAGACTCAAGACTCCTGTGAGAAGGCGCTCACAGTCTATGGATGCGTCTACCTGGACTTGTGCTCGGCTGATGCCATGAGCTGAGCAGAAGCAGTCCCACTGTGGCTAACGAAGCACGAAGACGGAGCTGAAGAGCCTTTCTAAGGCTCTGCACATGTTACCTCAGCCTTGGCACCACACCACCTTGGTCGTGCCATTTTGGGTCAGGGCGTGGAGAGAGCTTGCTTGCATCTGACTGCAAAATGCCCTGTAGCCATCCCCTGCACAGACAAAAGCGGGGCGAAGAAACAGATGGTGGAGCAGTTTGCCCAAGGCCAAACAGGAGGTCAGCAGGAGAAGCAGGAGAGGAGCAGACATCTCTGTGTCCCGCAACAATGATTCATCTCTTGAGCCCACGGCCCAGTAGGGCTTTACTAAGCAGATTTAAAGTCTAGGCAAAACTCCATCTGTTTTCTCCACTGCCACCCCTCCGTGAGCAGAGTCATTGGGTATTCGCGTCTAGGAGAACATGAGAAGGTTGTGTAGAGTTTTCTTCGATTCATTAATGTTTGTAAGAAACTGCCAAATACATTAAAAATCCAGCATCATCCAAAGAAGGACTGACTTCCACTGAAGGTTTTTTTAAATTGTTCTCTACTCACGTTAACTTAGTAGCAAATGGTACCCTCGTGGGGAGTAGGCTTCCTCTTATCTGTCTTCAGCCAGCTGGATGATGGCTTCACCAGTCTAGATGGCCAGTCTAAGCCAGACATCTATGCCCCTGTCATAGCCAATGGAGACAAACAGGACCATCTATTTTAGACACTGATCTGAGGATGGGGTGAATTGCCGTACAAACTTCTATTCCCTGCTGATCCTATAGGAATGTGCTCTTTTTTTTTTTTTTTTTTTTTTTTTGTGGGAGGATCTGCAGCAGTACTACTGATGAAGAAGAAACAATAAAAATGTTTTTTTCTGAAATGGAAACTGATGGAAATTTTTTTTTTTTAAAAAAGGTAACAATTTAGTATTTAAAAAACCAAGGCTCTGGGATCAAAGGTGAAAAAATCAAGGCATAGGATTCAGTTGCCTAAATGGAAACATTTAGAGCTACTTTAGGCATGTAGGGTATCTCGTTAGTTGCCTCCATCTGCCACTACAGAGGGGTATGGGTATCTGAGGGGCTTTCTAACATGTCTGCCAGCATCTGACACTGGCATCTAAAATGATTGACCAAAGACTGGGGGAAATACCTTGAAGCGACACTGCGTGCCTATGTTGAGAAACTGAAGCTTGCCTTTTCTTTTTTGTTTCATTTGTGGAAATCTGTCATTGTGCCTTTTTTAACATCTAATTTTATGTTTTCATTAGTATTTTTCTTCAGTGAAATCCCATCTTCGATATATGTACTATATTGGTTTGTCTCAGATATCTGTCAGTAGAGCTTGCACAGAAACTGGCAAAAGATGTAACTCACCAACACCACTGACATGTAAAGGTCCAGGCATACACATTTTTTTAGTAATTACCAGGGAAAAATGCCTCTTGAGATACCTTCCTCTGCTTGAAGGACACCTGCTTGCGGACTGATGATTAGAGAATGGGTAGGAAGGAGATCAGAGCCTATACACTGGCAAACCGAACCCCGACACTTGGTGTCCTGGGGGAAGATCCTGCCCACAAGGAATGATATGGAAAAGTCACCACCCTGTCTTCTCTAATGGCTATATTTTGAAGAGAAGTAGCGATGACCTTTAATAGAATAGAATAATACTTTTATAAGAAACATGCCTCACGCTGGGAGGACTATGGAGACAACAAGGCACCTTCACTGCAGACCCCAATAGGATGCCGAAGTTTTGAGAGGGCTGAGCCCCAAGATGTGTTCCTCTTTTTAGTATTTCTCTTGGCTGACTATTGGCCGTGCCTGGCCCAGCAGGCTGGCTGTGCTCAACAGCCTTGGCACTGGCTCTTCCCTCTTCTGTAAGGGCCTGGGGGTTCATCCTAGATTCCTCTTAAAAGCCCATATACCCAAACTCACTACACCATCTAACTCACAGGCACTCTTTATTCTTTCTTCCCATTCCTCCATTGTAAAGGACCAATATATTATGAACAGACTGAAATCACCACATTATTTTTCTACGGACACGTAATGACTAACATACACAATAATGACAAACACACACAGTAGATTTTATAATCCTAACATTCCTTTGATGACTACTAGCCTCAGCTAGTAAAGCCCCGTAAGCAGTTCCAGTTGTCATCAAAGATCAGATTTGGGATTGTACAAACTAAAGGTGATGAAAGTGTTGTATGAGATTTCACTGTAAAAAAACCCATCCTTCATTCAAGTAATTTCCTGGCAATACCCCTGTGAACGGCAGTGAGAATTTTGTGTGAGCAAGAACTGGTTGAAGATAGCAAGGCTAGATCTACGCCCTGGGCATCTCTACTGTGCTTTTGTTGTAAGAAGCAGCGCTGGGATGGATCACACCCTTCATTCGTAACAGCTAGTAAATTGAGGCTCTTTCTGGCCTTCGTTTACATGAAATATTTCTGCTCTGGTCTCTTTTTGCTGTTGGAGTATTGCTGAAAGGGAGCATTTGCCCCTTTGTGGAACGGACAGGCTGCTCTGCTGAGGCAGCTCTTGTGTGCAGAGGGCTTCGGCTTCACGAGAACAGCTAAGGTCCGATACGGCCGTCAGTGCCAGCTGCCTCTTGTTGAAGCCCCTCCAGCCTCCTCCCGGAGGGGACCCCGGAGTTTTCTGGGGAGGCTGGAAGCGGCTGCACAGCTGCTGACCGCTCTGCAGACCAACACCGATCTACACCAGTAAGTGACCTCTTGCTCGGTCGCTTCCCTGCTGTAGCTGAGGCTGGTGCAAATACTCCCCCGTGGCAGAGAGAGCTGCGAACCCTTTCCGTCGCATAGACGGGTCCGTGAGACTTTCATGAGCCTTACAATTCTGCGTGTAATACAACATCAGCTGATGTGAGTCACGCTTTTGCAGATGTGTTTTTCCATACATGGAAAAATTAATTTAACTTTTGTAAAAAGTTGCCTTAAAATACAACGTAAGATACACACCGCTTTTCCTGTGGCTTCATTTTATGCTTTTGTAGAAGTAAGAAACCAGAAGACCGTTTCCTTAGGCAGAAGCTTTAAAAAGACTTTGTGTGCTAGTAAGGGCAAAGATGCAGTAAAACAGGACATGAGTGGAGGGAAGAACAAGCAAAGCTGGCTCAGGAACTCCTCCTCTGCAAAGTTAACAATGACTGAATAGTAAATTGTTTTTTAATAAGTTTTGTATTCTCCTGGGATATGGTTAAAGGGTTAATTTAACGCTTGACCCATTAAAACCGTTGAGTGCAGTGAGAACCTTGTAAGGCTGATCAGATGATTATTTCTGGAAGATAAGTGGTTGAAAACCGAGCCTCACTAGTTCAGGTAATCAAGGGAAATCGGCATAAAAGAGAAGATGCGGCTGAGTAAAGACAGAACGGCTACCTGAGATTCTATTACTTGTCGTCTTTCAAGCATAATAATGAGATTATAGTAACCCTAAACTGGCTGAAAACAGAAATCTGGCTGTCTGTCAAGTTCATTGTGTTGAGTTTTACAACACTCCAGATCTGGTTCCTCTGAACTTACAATAATTATACCAGGAAGACAGGCTAAAGAAACCCTTTTCAACCTTGGACCTTTGTCAGGTTTTGGCTTATGCCCACAGTACTATTGTTTATGTCATGGGAAAGAAAAAAAAAAAAAGGCAACAAAAAGCATTGTTAATGTTTATTATTATTTTTTCATCGTGCAATTCTTAAAAAAATATTGCCACAAGTCTTTCCTCACTCCAGCTGTCACGCTGCCTTGTGATTTTCTGAATGAACTCGTTATTGAACCACGAGGCTCTTGGCTTCTTTGTGGTTATTCTAGTCAGAGCCTCTTGCTGTAATCATTTTGCACACCTTTAACTGACACATGCCCTCACATCACACGCATGTGGGGTACTGCTCCTACTTTTTAAAGAATAAAAAATGTCGTGAGATGCAGAGTCCATGACATTAACCTCAAATGTATATGTTTCCAGCCTGGACCAATTTCAGACTCAGGTTGTTTTGGTGTGGAGAGAATTGTCTAAAACCTGGGATGCGAGATACTGTTTTGAGACTGTGCTGAGATAGCAGCTGTAAGGTTGCAGTTCAGGAAAGTTTTTAGGCCTTTGAAGTCCAGCTGCCTTCAGCTCTCATCATTCCTCCTGCTCGGCGCGAGGCTGTACCTGCCCTTCCTGCTGTCTTGACTCGCGCTTGTATAAATGCTTTTCCAGGTCGATGGAGGCTTGGGCTGCTGGTATGAAGACTTGTTTGTATCCATGCCTCACTTCAGGCTGTGAAGGAAATAATCAGGCTAAAAGTCCGTATTTACTGTGCATTTACTGTCACCAGCCTGTTCTCGGAGGTCACCGCCGTTGCTGTTCCGCGGGCAAAGCTGCCTGGCTTAGCCTGCATGAGGTGGGCAGCCGGCATTAACCTGGCCGCTTTCTGCCAAAAAGTGCTTTACAGTTTTGTTCTCCCAGCCAGCGCTGCTGAAGCAGTAACCTCCCGTGACGGTGAGGGACCAGCATCTCATCACAGTCCCGCTTCTCTTAGTACGGCTGGAGGAGGGGACGTCTTACGCAGCTTCAAGGCTCCGTGCAAGAGATGCGGACCTCCTGGCCCTCGGTGCTGGCAGACGAGCTCTTTTGCCCCTGTGTGTTCTGTGGTCTTGTGAGCTGATGTAATTCAGCCTCCGAAGAGCCCTTTCCCTGGTCTAAACTCTGTCTCCCAGAGGGATCCGGGGTGTAAGAATGTCAGTTCACAATTCCAAAAAGTCCTTGAGACACAGATCGGGCCCCAAGCACAAGTACAGGCTTCGGAATGTGACTAAAGGCTTTGTTCAATGCAGACCTGTGCTTGTAGCAAGTGTATTTCAAGCAGACACACAGGCATTCAGCATTTGTTAAGGGCTGTGCCCACTGCAGGCTCTCTCGTGATTTTTCACAGACTATGGGCTTGTGACACTGTTCATAAGCTGCCTTTATTCCCATTTTCAACTCCCAAATATCCATGTAGAAAAAGAAACATTGGTGACCCTGCAAAGTCAAATTAGAAAATATTTATATATTTTGAGCTCCCTTGAAAATGTATTTTAACAGCGATAAGCCAGGCCAATAATCAGCATCACCATCACGGGAAAATTCTCCAACACACACCAGTGCTAGAGTTGTTATTGACATATCACGTACTGCTGTTTATGGAATAGGGAAAATGACTATCACTGAGCTGCCTTCCGTGGTTGCCTTGAAGTAGCAACCACTACTAAATATTTTTTAAGTCCTAAATATTTTTTAAGTCCTTAACAACAGACTTAGGAGCCTAATTTAGATGCACCTATTTCTTAAATGTGAGTTTTGCATCTCAGTGCTTTTCCTGGAAAGGCCACATCCTATGGGCCTTTCTCATGTGAGCAATACAGAAGAGTCCTCGGGGCTTAACCTTAAAATTGAACAGATTTTCTGACAGCAGTGTGTTTGACAAAGCACACAGTGGGTGTTTTTATTGCAGATATATCTTCCCTGTTTGTTCTGAAAACCGGATTCTGTTCCTCATAACTAATAACCAAGGCCCACAGAACTACCAAGTTTATGTCAAAGCAGAGCTAAATTATTAACAACCTTTGCGGTTTCAGGCAGGGCCTGGTTCTCACAAGTCAAAGTCTATTCAATAATGGCTCTGCAGTTCATAAATCACCGACTGTGAGAAATGGAAATACACTGTACTATGGTATTTCTAATTAATACAGGGTCTGTGGTGCCAGACGTGCAGAGCCCTCCAAAACAGCATTTTGGGCTGCTTCTTAATATAGTTCAGTGAAGAACTAGCCCAGGAAGATGAACTACTGACGTTAAACAGATTGGGGGGTTTGGCAGCAAATCAGATTTTTTTCACTGCAAAATGATGGTTCATCAAAATGGAACCATTTCATGGAAGTGTATGTTTTAGCAAAGCTGCCCTGGGAAAGTTTAACCAACCTAAGAGGGGAGGGCTGTTCATTGTGGAGAGAGACAACAGCCTGAGCCCAAGGAGTGAGCTGAATGCCTGCAAACAGCTACTAGCACTGGCTTTTTATCTTACCATACCTTTTTATTAAAGAAAAGAAAAGAAAAGAAAAGAAAAGAAAAGAAAAGAAAAGAAAAGAAAAGAAAAGAAAAGAAAAAAAAAAAGAAAAGAAAAGAAAGAAAAGAAAAAAAAGAAAAGGAAAAACCAGTACTCATAGGAGTTCAGTTACTCAAAAAAAAAAAAAAAAATCCAAAATCTTGGGTGTGAAATCCTAAAGCTTGCTCCCTTCCTGGGTTGTGCAGAGGAAGATCTCAGCACAGCCCAAGCTGTCCCCAAGAGGGCACGGGGTGCAGGATTTGGACAGAAGGCTGCCCAAACGCTCCCACGCCCAGTGCTCTGGTCTTCCCTCCCTGACCACGTATCTGACCAGTATCGACTCCCATGGACTCAGGAGTAGCTCACAGAGTCTACACTTCTGCCATTTTCATTGAATGTGCCTGGTTAGATGAAAGTCATGGATGTCCATTTGCACGTGGAATAGCAGGGTAGTAAGGTAGAACTGTAGTAGTTCTGTAGTTGTGGTAGTAAGGTAAGGTAGAACTGAGAAACGCATTCGTCATTCTTCTGTCCTATAAATACATTAATTCATATCTACCTGACACAGTTTAGTTACTATTTCACCCTAACATGGATTTAGGACCTCATCTTCATATATTTCTTCTTTAAAAAAAAAAAACCTTACTTGCACGAATAAGTGAAACAGGAATGTGAAAAAAAACAGGAATACTCGAAGAGCAGCCCGAGTCCTGAAAGCGAGGAGTTAAGTACGCTTCACTTCAATTACCTCAGTATTAGCAACTCTAAAAAAAGAATGTTTGCAATATCTAATGAACCTCTGCAGTGATGTTATGGCCAAATATTATGAAGGAGTTACGAGGAAACTGCAGAGTTAATAGAACTGCATTGAAGCAAGGATTTTCAGAAGTGACTTAATCTGAGGGTTGAAAACTGAAAGAACTTTTATCCTTGTTGAAAAACTGCTGGCTCCCTTCACCCAAACATATTTATATAGATATTTAACTGATTTCACTAGTGAACAAGCTAATGTATTCTAGAACAATTTATTTTAAAATGTGAACTGTAAAATTATGCTCCAAAGTTTATTAAACTTTCAGGTGTTACATTTTGACATACTCAGATCTTTCCTTTAACAATGACAGAATGCTACACAAAAATACTGCATTTCATCTGGTGTAGGTCTTTATCTTATCTTGACAGATTATTGCTGGTTAAATTGTAGAGCTGACTTAAAGGCAGGACTCTTCAAGGGAGTGAGAAATTAAGGCTTCACCAAATGGTAATAAAGCTATTAAAAATGCAAACAGCAAACAGCTACACTGTACAGGTTAGACAGCTAATCCAAACTAGCAGTTTAAAAAAGCAGAGCAATTACACTTTTATTTAAATGCAAGGAATATGAGCAAGAATAGAATGAGGTGCCTTGTTTAAATGCATTCTTTTGAATATTTATTAGAAATAATACATGTAGTTAAGCCACTTATCTGATTTCAGTGAATAAGTAAAATGCAAAAGATCAATTTTCATAATTATACTAAAGAAGTCTGTCTTTCATAAAAATCTCATTAATAACACCATTATTACTGAAAAAATATCTCAGTATTATTATTGTTATTCTAATTATCAGCAAAATGCTACTGATAATGTTGTCATAAAATTCCTTTTTAGTATCCTATTAAGGAAGATAGACTAAGTAGTGGTTTAAGTTAAATCTAGATCCTAAGTGGCATTTAAAAAAAAAAAATCTTCTTTGTGTATTTGGGTAAAATACATTATGTGTATAATTACATAAATTACTTCAGGTTTAGCAAACAAGAGATATATAGATAATGCATGCGTGCGTATGTATTGTTATATCTATAAAACTATATCGCCAGCTCAGTAGGAAACACAACGGGGCATGCAAGCAGAGTAACAAAATGTTGCCCAAGGACAAAAATAGTTTCTCAGCAAAATTTTAACAAACAGCCGTTTTCACGTATTTGTTATTACCAGAGGGCCTGTCAATACTCATTATTTTTTTAGTGCCCACCTGGATTTATTAAATTGCTAAAGAGCTTGGGGTCCTCTAGAAATTAATATTAGAAAGGGCACGTTATCTTACACAGGAAGGAAATTTTAGCTGCTCACATCCATTATCCAGCATGCTTCAAAACTAGGCCAGCATGGGTTGCAGCGCAGAGGAGGGAGCAGGAAGGATTTTTGGAGTTGGAACCTGACAGTTCTTCATCCTTATGGCAGGCAAGGACCTGGACAGCCAACACGGCTGGCGAAGAAGAGAATTTGTTGCTGCCATGTAATTCATAATACGTGGGCTGGCACCGTGTCCAGGAGCTCCGTGCGTGGACCAGGACCAGCTCCCGGCTGGTTCCTCACCCAAAAATCTGATTAATAAATAATAGCTACAGTAGCCACGACAGTCAAACAAAACCGTGTACACAGGCTTCCCTGGGAGGCCCATGGCAGTGAAGAGCTTTCTGAAGCAGGAGGCACCTGGAGGATGAAGAGACAGTTGGAAAAGTCGCACAAGTTTTCACGGAAGGCAGTCTGCCGTCGTGCTGCCCTCTCTGAGCTTTCACACCATACAAAAAGAAAGGCGCCGCTGGCAGCATTGCAGTCTCATAGGCCTTATCTCTGGGGAGATAATGCTCTGAGACGTGTTCAGGTTTCTTGAGCAATAGATTTTCATTGATTTAGATGGTTCTGGCAGTTTCTGGTTCTGCTTTCTCAGCCACCGTGACTTAAATAATAGTGGAAACAAGTTCATTGGATGGTACAAGAAGAGGCCAGCGTCTGGGAGGCAACGAAAAGAGCAGGCTGAAGGGCACTTTTCTGCCCAGATCTTGATATTAATATATACATGGCCTTACGTGCATAAATAGATATGGTGGGCAGTGGTTGGGCAAATGGATATTTACCATAGCGCTGATTAAGCAATGCCTACAGGCATGATTAAGGAGGATCTAAGCAAGAGTTCAAGGGTTTTCCTGAACAGGGTTAGAACCAACCACATGTCTAAGTAGATCACAGATTGATTTTCTGTTAAGACATGTATTATTTTTTGTTAATTGGTATCATGTTCTGAAAAAAACTCCTGGCAAGTGAAATTTATTTGTGTCTATAGCTTGACTGCCTTCTCCTGTCTTAAAACACTTAAGGAAAATTAAGTTATCTAAGTAGAGAGAGTCAGATAACTTTCAGAAACAACTTTCAGTGTATTGCAATCACTGAATGCAATATAGTTATACTTATCCCAATGTGTCACAGGTGGCATTTACCACTATGCATGAGTGTTAAAGCAAACAGAAACAGCTTTTATCACAGCAGAATGTCATGATCTGCACTTAGGGTTCAATCTTTCCATCGACTATGTGGGCACAAATTGACATGCCTCAGAGAGTAGGATTGAATTCTCCACTTATTTTAGAAAGTGTTCTAAAAATACAATCAATATAGGGGGTTGTAAAAATAACTTCTTTTTTTTTTTTACTTGCTAGGGAGAACTGTGCATAAATTATGGCTTTATTTTCTTCTACTTGAGAATTATGTAAGTTGTACAAAAAGCTCAAAATAATTTAATACAACCATTGCACTTTTGCATCTGCATGTTTCTAGTGATTTCTTTTTTCCTCCCTTTTTCTTCCCCCCCGTTTCTCTCGTTCTCTGTCTTCCACCCTCTGTCTCTCGGTATCTCTCTCCGTGACTCACACGCACGCACACACATACACACACTCTCCGGTAGCGAGGGCATATGCAGTAGGCAACCCCCAATTTTCCCACTTGAAAGTGTTCCTGTGGCTTCCAGTATGATTTTTCTCAGCTTTTATGTATAACCACCTACCTCTGCAAGGCAAATTGATTTCTGTTGATCTCTTGGGTGCACACTTAGGGCAGGTTTCACTTAGTCAATCTCTGTCTCCATCCCACTGTTTGGATTTATTGTGGATACTTTGTAAGCAGTGGCTAATTTTAAGGAGGAAGAATACAAATAAAATAATAGTAAGAATGCATACTCTTCAAGACAAGAGCTGTCTCTTTTTTGGCTAGCACTATTTGTGCTACTGTAACAAAGCGGATCATAACTCACCAGGGACACAAAGATTCCTCACATTTGGGCTAAATCCTGGAATCTCCCTGTCCAAAAGCCCTCACTGGATTTTCTTAGTGCAACAGTTAAAATTTAGATAACTTCTGTCCCCATCTGCCTGGGAACACAGGGTCCCTGGGGCTGCGTGTGCAGTTAAAACTGTGTTCACAACATCAGCGACAAAACCCTTTCTAACCCGGGTGTGCTCACACCCTCGCAGTCCTTAATTATGTGACCACGAAAGCCCCCCAGAATCATGCGGATTTTGTCTATAAAGTTGGGCACACATGGCGTTTTACAATATTCTTTTAGCTTAACCCAGCTACTTTAATTTACATGTCAGAACCTTTATTGCTGTAATCTCTCTTCCCTCAAAAGTTCACATTAACAAATTGATCAGCCTTGATGTGCTATGTACTTACTAAAAGGAAAATCTTGGGGTTTTTTGGAGATGGTATTTTAGAAGCATAAGCACTTGGAAATGTCTTTTAATGAGTTGAACGTCTTGTTAGCGACTGTATCTCCCACATAAAGCCATACCTACTTTGTGTTTTTCCTGTGACCAGTCCTTAGGCTGTTCTAAGGCTCATATTCACTCCTCTGTGTGTTAGATCTCTTTTTCTTCTTTTTCTTCTCCTTTTCCCTTTCTTCTCCTCACCTCTCCTCTCCTTCCTTGTTTCCCTTTTTCCTTTTCCTTTTTCATAGGAATTTGCACTTCTTTGTTGCTGATTGGTAAGTCAACAGCATCTCAATAAGTCAGTAAGAATAATTTGAAAAAATACTTTCCCAGAGAAATACCTGGAATATATGTGTGCATTCAAATGTTACCTTTTCACATTTTAATGAGCACAAACACAGAAATAATATTTATAGCAGATATTCATCCTGCAGTGAGCTCCTGAAGCATCATCTTTTGTACAAAAGTGCCACAGCTTCTTAAGACTACTTATATGCATGAAAAATCAAATTTGGACACTTAGACACTTTTGAAGACTTGAAACAAAACATTAGTGAAATAATTGCTGAATCCAGGAAATTACTGTGAAGTGATATGTGACACATAATGTCTGTCAGTGTTACTGCAAGTGAATGTACTTTGGGCCAGATTGTGGCCAGCCACTGAGCATTGCAGGAGAGACAGAGCAGGCTTCAGCAGCTAGATAGCATTTTTCTTGCTTAAAATTATCTTTCTCTGCTATGCTGCCGATCTGGCTGCTGTTTCCCTGTTCCCAGGATAGAGGGTCAGGAAAAATAAGATTTTGTCGTTACTTTATGTTGTAAATCACTGGATGTTAGGCTCAGACCAAAAAGGCTACTCCAGTCAGTGCAAGTCAGGGAAGACTCATGACTGCTCCTGCTTTGCTCCAAGGAGCAAACCCTGCCCTTGGGAATATGAAGAGAGCACCTTGGATGCACAAAAAGAAGCACTCACTTCGAAACACACATCAGGGAGTATTTGATGAATCGCCCATTGAAAGTTACAGGGAAACAATGTCCATTAATGCTCTCCAAGCAGTCCTTAGATGCACCTGTAATCCTTTCTCCACCTGTATTATCATGAACCGCAACGCTTGTTTCCTTCAATTTCTAAATGTGATGTAACCTTTTCACTCCAAATCTCTTATTTTCTCTGTTATGTATTTCAGGTTCTCCACAACAGTTCCTGTAAATGTCAGCATGGCTCCATATGTAATTTCTTTTCACTCATAGCTGTTGTTAACATAACATTATGCAGAAAAACATATACCCCACTTCTCCAGACCCTCCACCCCAATTTCTCTCCTGGTATTGGAGGTGTATTATGACTTTTATTTCTATTTAGGGGCACTTTAGGGGAAGGGTATGTTTATAATTTTGACAATGCATATGCTTATGTTTAAAGCTGTCTCCGAGTAGGAAGGCAAATAACCATTATCAGTCACTACTTATTAAATAAAATTGTAGCTAGTAAACAGCCAACTTTAGCCATTTTTAAGTCCAACCATTCAGTTGGTATGGCATTCCCATCTAGAAGATATTTACCTTTAAGAAAAATTACAAAAAGAAAGGGTATATGGGAAGGGGAGAGGAGGGACAGAATGATTCATAGGAAGAGTCATGGCTCCTGTGGAGCTATTCTTTGTTTCACAACACAATCTGTGCTGTAATCCTGTCTGCTCAAAAAACAGTGTAAAAGGATCTGTTATTTCACCCCTCATTTACATGGTAAGAGCGTGTTGTGATCCCCAACTGCTGAAGAAAGAAAATACAGTAGCCCATGCTCCTAATTTGACCCCTTTCTTTATGAAAAAGCATGTTACTGTAAACATTAACTCTGGCTAATAGTCCTCAGAAACACTGCTCTTTGTCATTGTTGTGACAAACATCAACCTGCCTTGGCTGTGAGATTTGCCCTCACTTGATGGCCCATGGGTCTCTTAAAGCCAGCGTAGCTGGCTAGCTCATACGGGAGGTGCTCTAGTCCCTTAATCATCTTCATGGCCCTTCATTGGAGTTCCTCCAGCATGTCCATGTCTCTCTTGTACTGGGAAGCCCAGAACTGGACCCAGTACTTCCCTTATGGCCTCACCAGCGCCGAGAAGAGGAGAATGATCACCTCCATTGACCTTGCAGCCCAAGATATCATTAACCTTCTTTGTGACAAGGACACATTGCTGGCTCAAGTTCAACTTGGTGTCCACCAGGACCCCCAGGTCCTTTTCTGCGGAGCTGCTTTCCAGCTGGGCAGGCCCCAGCATGTGCTGGTGCCTGGGGTTGTTGCTCCCCAGGTGCAGGACTTTGCACTTCCCCTTGTTGAACTTCATGAGGTTCCTGTCAGCCCATCACTCCAGCTTCTCAAGGTCCATCTGGATGGCAGCACGACCCTCTGGCATATCGGCCACTCTTCCCAGTTTTGTGTCATCTGCAAATTTGCTGAGGGTGCGCTCTGCTCCAACATTCAGATCATTAATGAAGATGTTAAACAGGATTGGACCCCTGGGGTACACCACTAGTTACTGGCCTCCAACCAGACTTCATGAGACTGAGCAGCACCCTCAGGGCCCAGCCATTCAGCCAGTTTTCAATCCACCTCACTGTCTACTCATCCAGCCCACAATTCAACCGCTTCTCTATGTGGATTTTATGGGAAACAGTGTCAAAAGCCTTACTGAAGTCCAGGTAAACAATATCCACTGCTCTCCCCTGATCTCCCACACCAGTCATTTCAGCACAGAAGGTTATCAGGTTGGTCAAGTGTGACTTCTCTTTGGTGAAGCAATGCTGACTACTCCTCATGATTTTCTTGTCCTTCAAGTGCCTGGAAATGGTTTCCAAGATGGTTCCATCACCTTCCAAGGGATCGAGGTGAGGCTGACCAGTCTGTAGTTCCCTGGGTCGTCCTTCTTGCCCTTCTTGAAGATCAGAGTGATATTCGCTTTTATCCAGTCTTTGGGCACTTCTCCCAGTCACCATGATTGATCAAAGATCATTGACAGTGGCCTCACAATGACAGCTGCCAGCTCCATCAGCACTCATGGGTGCATCCCATCAGCACCCATGGATTTATGTATGTCCCGTTTGTTTAAGTACTCCATGACCTGATCCTCTTACACCACGGGTACCTCTTTCTTGCTCCAACCTTTCCCCCTGGTCTCTGGGATCTGGGGTTCCTGAAGGCTGGTCTTGCTAGTAGAGACTGAAGCAAAGAAGACATGCAGTACCTCATGTCCTGCATAACCAGGTCCACCAACTCCTTCAGCGGTGGGCCCACATTTTCCTTAGCCTTCTTTTTGTCACCTATGTACTTACAGAAGCCCTCCTGTTGTCTTTGATACCCCTTACCACATTCAGTTCTGGTAAACCTGACTGTGACTCTTTTCCACTGAACTCTGGGAAAACACATTGCATTTCTGCAGTGCAGGGGTTAATTGTGATGAAGTGTTAGAAGAACATCATTGCCCAGGCGATGGTACTCCCTGTCATCTTCTCTAACTGCAGAACAGGTTACGCATCAGCTGAAGGCAAAGAGACTGCTAGTGCTGCTACCCAAACACTGTGGCAGGATTGTCAGCCTGGGTTGGAAGCACCATCAAACTCAGGTGACAGCTTGTTGGGATAGATGGGAGGCATATCAAGAGTGTAGGAGCTGGGTTTAACTCTGCAACAAAGGCTGTGTCTACACTAATAGTCTAGTTTTACTCCCAGAACATGGTCACCCTGACATCTTTGCTGCACACGTGCTAGTTTACACCCAAATCCCTTCTCCAGTAAGACCACATTTTCCTGTGGAGGGAAACCCGAGCACAGTCAATAGGGCAGTTTGCTGAAGGACATACAACAAATAAACCCCTTGGCTGTGGGATGCACTGACTGTGGCTCGTTCTGCCTTGAGTCACCCTGTGAAACTCTCCCAGAGGTCCTTGCACGACATGGCATCCACATGGCCTCATGCCCCCTCCCACATCACACAGCACACATTGTCAGCATCATGACAGAGACCCCCTCTCCAGCAGGCTCTGACCCGGCACCTCATGATTTCAGTCACTTTATACCAAAAGTCCACAAAAATCTGATGAGCAATGTCTCAGAGCCACAGGGCAGACACCTGGATTAAGCTATTGCAGGCAGCGTTATCCCAGGGCAGGGGGGACACCAGCCAGCCCCACATCACACAAGGGCCCCAAGGTCTCCCTAGAAGGTGTGGGTGTAGTGTAAAACATAGTCTCTGTATCTGTGCATTTTATTTTATGCTATTTTTCTAATTGAAAATAAACACAACCGTAAGAAGAAGAACAACAGAAACACCACCAAAGAAAACCTACAACATTGTAGTGCGGCTACGCAAGGGGCAAGCTCCTCAGTCCGAGGCACGGGTGACATGGTTTAGTGGCTGTGGTGGTGTTGGGTTGATGGTCGGACTTGATGCTCTTAAAGGTCTTGTCCAACCTAAACGATTCTATGAGTCTAAAGCGCACTTTCTCCCTTTTTCTGCAGTGCTCCCACAGGTCTCAGAGGCCCTGACAAGGTCTGAACCTATAGCACCCACAAGGTAGCCCCCCAATATTAGATCCTTGGGTCACCTCTGTGGGCGCTTTCTTCATCCATCTTGCTGACGCTGGAAGAGGAGTGCCACTGCACGGTTCCCAACAAGAGGGCAGACAAAAAGGTGAAGGACTTCAGCTTCATGTTTAGGCTCTCACTGAGGAGTAGACAGTCCTGGCAAAAAAGTTTTTGTTTATTTTTGAGAGAGAAAGAGAATTCCTCTTCCAGGACTTAGGTGACATTTAGAACCCTTTGAATGCATTTAGATCATAAAGTATCTCAGGCAAGAGATTAGTCACCAAAATTTCCAGACTCAGGGTTTCTAAAGGTGTTTGAAAGCTAACTTTGGGGACCTAACAAGCTCAGGCTGAACGGTGAGGCACCCCGTGTTTTGGGCAGTTACTGAAGAGTAGCGAAAAAAACAGCTTTGGACAGCCCGGGGTGTCGTCTAAAGCATTAGGCGACAGTCACTGGAGAGCAGTGCTGCGATCAGTTGTTTAAACTCTGATTGTTTCTCAGTCTAAAACAAAGATATCCCTTGCCATTACTTGGTGGCTTCAAGAACTTCATCAGGTATTGCATTCACACCAGTACTTGTGCTGTATTCCCACAGTATTTACGATGCCATTACAGAACGGTTGCCATTGTAAGTTCTGAAAACTGGCAACGGGCCTCTGATGATTGAAGAAACACTGGCTATGTCCAAATGAGGTTGTAGCTGCTTACCTTAATATATAACAAACTGATGTCAAGTATTTTTTACTTCTGTTAACCAAATATATTTAAGACAGATTTACTTTTTATTTTTCACTGAAATCGTCTTGAAGTGGGATTCTATGATACCATTTGTGTTAGCATTGTACTATACAGTTTCCCATTTTCATTGCTGTATAAAGAGAGAGGTTTCCTACTTATGAACTAAAAAAGATGCATTGCAGTTTTTTCTATTCCGGATACGGTGTTGACAAGTTTATACAAATACAGAAGGGCAGATAAATGCACTCTGTATCAAGACCAAAGTAAGTGGTATCATAATTTCAGAAGTGTTGACAATTTTAAATGTGTTTTATAATGCTGCTAAGAAGTTTTCCTAAATGTATAGCTCCTACCAATATTGTGCTATGCTACTCGTACAATAATGCCAAAGACCCTAGAAAGGCCTAGAAAGAAGATAAAAATTTCTTAAATAACCAGGAGTCAAATTCTCCACCTATGCAGACCTTTGGATGTTAATGGAGTTTTGCAAGCTGTAATGCAGGAGATTATTAGACCTGGTCATATTTACAAGACAACATACCAGAAAAAAATACAAACAGTCGCTAAGGTGAGGCTGCTGGCTAGTACTTTTCCTTGAAACTTTAAAGTTACACAACTCTGAAAACTAGAATGCTGAGCAGAAATCGAAAACATAAGGGGAAGACTCCAGGAGCAACAACTGAGGAAAGCAGAAACCAAATTTTTATCTAAACTCAGATTTTAAATATAGAGATTAATTTAAAATCTAAAGTCTCCTTTTCTGCTGATTTTTCACAAACACTCAGGAAAGCAGAATACTCTTTATTTTTCCTGTATATAATTCAAGCTCATGGATGTAGTGTGTCTCAGATGACAAGACCGCTTATCCTCTCAGTTTTTCCCAGAAGCAGTTTCGCAATAAGACCTAGCTTGCTGTGCCAAAGGACTACCCCGCTCATCTTTAAACCGCAGAAATCTCAGGAACAGCATCAGGTTTTCTTCTCTTGTATCATATGCTATTTAAAGCCCCCTCTAAAATCATGCATAAACTATAAAATGAAGCCATGTTTCATCTGCCTTCCAGGATCTGCTGGATGCTCACCAGCTTGCGCATGAATGCAACTTTTGAATACCAGTTGCAGCCTCTGAGGAAGACAGTCCCAAGGAGCTGACTGCCAGGCTTAGGCTGGCCCCCGTGCACCCTTTTTGGCATCAGGCTGGCACCGACACTTCAGTTCTTGAGGGCTCTGCAAAGGAGCCTCATCCCTGCACTCATTTGACTTATTGATGCAGGGTTATCACCAGTAAAACCACCACAAGTCTATGTTTTTTAATGAAGGCCATTACTTGTAGATTTTCTGTCTTGGACATATATGGGGATGTATTGCTATTAGCAGCCCATATCCTGTTGTTTCCCTGAATTTGTGGCTGCTTCTCGTTCCCTTGTCAATACAACAGCAGAAGAAGAGCCTTGTGGAGTTGCTCCTCGTGGTCGCAGCTGGAACTGTGTTGGGAAGGCACTGGCAGGGACCGAGCTGTCTTTCCCAGATCAGAAAATGCAGAGGGACCCACAGTGTGTGGCAAATGTTTGTGGCAACCTCAACAGTGCAGCCAGCATCAGGCTTCTGAGGGTGCGAGGCACCGGTCCTTCCAAAATAGGGTCAATTTTGCTATGGTCACCTCAACATCTTCTTCCTTCCCTGGCCCGGGATTCCACGCAGTTGTTCCTATTGCCTGTCCATGAACTGGGGACTGGACCCAAAGTAACTCAGTTTGTGAATATATTAATATATGGTTTTAGTTTGGGAGGGAGTGCAGTGAGGAACAGCACCATGGAGCAAAGATCCTACCAAGAACCAAGCAAAGCCTTGGTAGCTCTGCATTTATGCAAAACTGACAAAACTGTGTGGGCATCATTTTCATAACCATGAATTCCCTCAGAACCCCTCCCAAGAGGCCTGAGGAGCAAACAAAGATCTGGTCATGCCGTTCAGGAGGAAGACTTATATATACACGTGTCACATGCAATTACTTGCATTAGTAGATGTCATTGTCGTGTGTTTATATTATTATATTTTATACTTTATATTATATAATTGATAACATTTATTAATATTTTAGTGACTCAAAAATGTGAAAGACGTGCCAGAAAAAGCCCAAAGAAGTCACAGTGTGCTCCTTCCCCAGAAGAGCATGAAGGCTGAATGGGAGGGGAAAAGGAGCACTGGGACCATGGATCTAATAAGAAAGCCATACGATAAGTCCTATCAATGAGACATTGACTGCTTTGTCAGCTGTTCCTCCTTACCTGTTCCTCTTAAAATGGAGGAGAATTAGGAAAAAACACAGAGTAAAGTACTTAGAGCATCTGGGAAATAACATTCCTGGTATAAAGGCTGGTCTGGGAGACTGAGTATAGGTGTTTATGAAGAAGGAAGATAAAATGGGTATTGGATCTGACATCTGCTGGGGAGCAGAGAAGGAAGGAGACACGAGGGACAACGAGTGGAAGAAGACACGGCCACTGGCAACAGGTTTATATTCTGAGAGTTTCCAAGGTTATAACATTCAGGTTTGTTCTCACTGGCAATAACTCAGCCATCTTCACAAAAAAAGAATGTATTTTGATGCAAAACCCCCTGTGTGACAATCATTCTGACTAGCCTTAGCTGGGAGGTTAGGGAAAAGGCAGGAACCGAGTGATGCAGATCCCTGAAGGCACGGAGAGAAAAGCTTTGACTTCACAGGCGACAGGCGTGTCGTGGGGTGAGACGTGGACTGAAGAACGGGTCAGATAAGTAAAGCAACTGTGAGAGAGGAGTTTCAGAAAACACAAAATACATGACTATCAGGGTAATGGGCATGTAATAAATGAAAAGAAAACATCATTAATATGGAATATAATATCGCCTTGTTGGAGAGGACTATTTTAGTCTCAGAAAACATAGACAAGTGGGACTATTGAGAAATACAGCAGTGTTTGTTGAAAATCTGAGCCATTAAAAGGTGGCTGAGGTGGAGAGACCAAGCTGCATTTCTACGGAGCCCCAGCACGTGGCAGAGACACAGAGATGCTTGTACAGCCCAGTAAAACTGACTGATGGGCTACAATAGAGACTGCTGGGGGCGTGGGGGGGTACTTAGCAGAAAAAGGTGTCAGCATTCTGTCACGCAGCAGATGTCAGGAGAACGGAAGTTGATCCCCAGAATGCATTTTAAGATAACATAAAAAGCAGTGATTATGCAGGTATATTAAAGAATAGGGATAGCAGAAAGTTCTGAACTGTTTTGTTCTTTTTCTATCTGAGAACAGAGCAAAGACATATTTGAGAATAAGACTTTTTTACAATACTAATGAATGAGAATGGATATTAAATTTGTCTTAAGCTTGTGTCTTCACATCATAGAGTCCTAGGAACAGCACATCAGAAAAAAATTAAAATCTGAAATATTCGCTATAGCTGCTGACTTTCAAAAAAACCTTCTCTTTTTCTGAGGGAATCAAGGGCCCAGGAATCTTGAACTTCCAATATCACATATTAAGCTTGAGCTGGGTAGGCTTGTGCTTACCCACAAGGAAAAGGGGATTCTATGTCCCAGTGAGAAAGCAGAAATTAATTTGTAATTCCGTCCCTCTAATTATTAGTTCCACTCACCAGTAATGGACAAGAAACAACCCCGCATGACTTGGGGAACTAGTTACTCTGGGAAAGCAGCAAGCATGAACAGTGAAGGGGCACAGATCCAACGCGCGATAGGCTGAAATTGGCTGAAATATGTCCCCAGCAAGTATTTCTTGAATACTTATAAATATCAACAAAATACAAAAAACCCTAAACTGTTCCAATCGGTGTGTTAAATAATAGCCCATCATTTGGTGAACATACTGTTTGCCATCAACTGTTTGTCCATCCCTCCTGCTGATGGGAGAGAACTCCGGCTGAGTGGACAGATGTTTCTTTCTGCTAACTTTGACAACACTTGGGTCCATAGTCCTTGACCAGAGGAACTAATTAAGTAATAAAATCAGCTCTTTGTAAGACAGGAAGAAAGAAAGGGTGGAACCACTGAAGAACTTGAGGCACTGATTAACTCACAAGTGTTTCCTGCATAATGCAAATCATTAATGCTTAATGCTCTCTGAGAGTAATAAACCAGAACTGTAAGTATAACAACAATATCACGAATCATATATGAATCCTACAGGACCCTAGGACATTTTTCTTTCGCCCTGAATTGTTCAATCTGTAAGAAGAATTGTTTCAACTTCTTATTTAGTAATCTTTACATTTTGATTCTATACATTAAACTGAACTTGGCTGTCAGATTCTTTGTAGTGTGGGGAATTAAGAAAATAGCTCTCCTCAAGTACCAAAAGGTGGAAAACTTGCCAGAATTAGCACAAATACAGACTATGATCAGCCCAATATTAAATGAACCCTCGCTGTATCTTTCCTCTGCCTGTTAAACTACTAATTGATGTGCTACTGATGAATAAAAGGGCTGGTGTTTCAGCCATGAACTCGCTTCACCACGGCAGTTTACTGAGAGCCCCAAGCTGCTGAGCTCATTACAGATCCCTTCGCTGAACTGGCTTTACAGGCAATTTTGTGAAGGGGCAGCATCAGAGCTAGCCCACTGATTGGGACTCCATCGGCTCAGCGGGGCTCCGGGAGTTCAGGGGAGAGAGCACGGCACTGAGCTAAAAATACGTCTTTGCCTCTGTAGTGTCAGGAAGATTGCCTGGCTGTGCTAATTGGGAGGGACCTCGAGATCTGGGTGGTATTTTAGGCTAATCTCGAGGTGGGACCTCTGCAGCATGTATGTGGCTCTGAATATAATCTCCTTCGGCACTGTCATTTATACCATTGCAGGCATTTACAATCAGAACCGTCCTTGATTGACTCGTGGCTGTCGCTGCACCCTAGACTCGTCTTGCAGGAGTGAGGGGGGATGAGGGAAGGTGAAATGGCTGTGCACTGAACCGACTTATGAAACCCTGCCACAATTTTAGTGCGGCGTTGAAGTTGTAAAATGGGAGAAATTACCCTGGCAGGACCAGGGCCTGGGGGGACCATACAGATATATAGTCCTCCCTCCAACACTGACTGTAGACTTGCACAACAGAGAGGGTTTTCTTCAGCTCCCTCGTGTCGGGATTTATTTTCAGTCCTGCCTTCTTTCTCCTGGTAGTTTCCTTTTTAATTCTCTTACCAAACAACATAGCCCTGATCTCAGCCGTTCCCTACCTTACCTCTATCTAGCGCACAAAACCCCCGTGTTCAAAAACCGTGGTGGTCAGAGGAGTCTGTGTTTCTGTTCATCCCGCATGGACTTGGTAAGGCAGAAGGCAACAGAGGAGAGAGAAAAACAGGAGGAGTGTGAAAAACAGTGACAGACTGAAAGCATGAACAAAACCAACAGAGACAGAAGTACAAAGCCTGACAGAAATGGCTAGAAGAAAAACTTGATCATGAGACCACTAAGCAATTGAGCATTTTTGCTTAAATAACACATTAGACTGCTTGTTTGGGTTTTTTTTGTTTGTTTGAACAGATATACAGTTTTACAGGGGTATTCCTTGCTTTGCTGGTAGGACATATTTCAGCAAAACAGAGAAAAGTAGAATATTTCAGTCATCCAAATTTGACAGGATTTTTTTTTGTTAGAACAACTTCATAAAACACCAGCGTGATTGGGTGAGAAATGCCAATTTCATGCAATGAAATGCAAATTTCATGCAATGCTCATTGCATGAAATATCTGTGTCATAGACCAGTCTACCGACTGTCAATTACTGGCTGAAATACCTAAAATAACTTTTATAAGCCTCTCCACATGATATAGCAACATTTTCCTGAAGCAATTGCACGGGAGATCTTAGAGCAGGTATGAATTATAACAACATAATTTTCCAAAGAAAATGCAATTACGATAAAGTTTAATGTGTTGCTTTTGCCCCCAAGGAAAGTGCTTTATCAACTTTACTGGGATCATTGCTTTGCGCAGCATCAGTCCTCTGACCGTGTCTCTGCAGTGACTTTAAGATTGGACACAAATCTTAGGCAACCTTGCAAGAGCAAGGTGAAGAATGGTGCCCTCACCCAAAGCAACATGGAAAATTTTAGGATGTTAAACCACATACAGAAATAAATAAATGGAGGAGTTTTCTAGATTATGAAACAGCACCTCTTGTCAGGCTCCTACACCTATGTTTAGAAACCGAAATGAAGAGGCTGATGTTTGTAAGTGCTGAAGGCACAAATACCTTTTATTTTCCCATTAAGGCCCTCTCCCTAAAGCTCTAACCCTGAAGTACCAGCTGATATGTCACCTTTTTTTTATAGCTGTTGCTATTTATTTCTAGTGCCTTTATGACTAATATAATTCTAATGAGAACTTAACACAAGCCACTACTCCAGGTTTAAAATAGCCTTAATTCTGTGTAGCTGCTTGAGAACACCTTGCTATAAACCTAGAGGATGTTAGAAAGGTTTCTGAGGAGAGTAAGTAGCATGGTTAAAAGACTGGAAAGCATTTTTGGCAGTGTATGTAGAAGAAAGAGAAGGTACTCAGTCTAGATAAATCATATTAAAGCCCAGGTTGAGGGGTGACTTGATCACGTAAGTATCTATATGGGGGCAGAAGGATGGCTGTAGAGGACTCTTCAGCCTAGCAGACAAAGGAACACGTTACACCACACCTGGGAGATCAAGCTAGACAAATTTTGACTAAAAAAAAAGGCCTAAACGGTTAATGGTGATGGCAACTATCCACTGAAATTGTCTACTGAAGGCTGTTGTGGATTTTTTTATCCCTGAAAATTCTCCAAATAAAACAGGTTTCTAAAGTATACTCTAGTTTAACCACAGGCTTTTGATTTGAAAAAGGAATTAATTCAGGAAAGGAAAGATCAGAGGTATTCATAGACCTAACACCTATATTACTTGCTACATCAATGAAATGTAATACATAACACAGCAGCGGGCCAATCATTCCATTTTACTGCTCAGCTAATTCTATCCTGAGAGCCGTTGGCAATATTTTATCCAAGGTTTTGCACAAAACCATCGCTGATGCAGAACAACAGAAGAGAATGGCAGGTACGTCCTGATGTCAGATCTACAGTAGTCAATCGGAAGGAGTACCGTTGACTTCAGTGGGATTTGGTCCAGGGTCTTATTTAGGATTTGAGAAAACAGAAACAATTTTGCTTTCTGGCCTTATGTGTGAGTGAGTAAAGGCTTAGAATATTTGTAAAGGCTTAGAATCCTTCTAATTACCATTGGTTTTATTGTGTCAGACAGGTAAATGTTCTGTGATCTGCTGGGTGTAAAATTGGGGATAAATTTATCTTGGGGATTTCAGCAGAAGAGATTCACCCCTATCATCAAAGCTAAAAGTTATTTTGGGTCTAGGAAACTATTTCTGGATTAAGTGTACAAAATGAGTCCTAGAATTTACTTTAAAATGTTAAAAATAATGCCGGGTATGGAAATCTTGTCACCATTCTTTACCAAATGAGGTACAGAAGGTACTTCTGCTTCCATTTCTGCTTCCCTGGTCACACAGGGTGATCCACCAACTTCAAAATTTTGACTATTTTATACTTTTGATTGAATTTGGTTCTGAACTCCGAGTTATTAATAACTACTAATCATAGACATAGATTTCTGTGCTCTGTAAATACGTATAATCAACATGTGAAATTAAGGAAAGGGAAAACAAAATCACATTTAAAACCAAGATCTCACAAGTTCTTTGATTCCACTGAAACTGTAAACTCTCCTTTTACTGACAAACTCAGAATTTTTTAGATTTCACAGTGTCAACTTTTCCTAGCACAGGGAGACAAGCTGCATTCATACAGTGAATGACCTGATAAATTCTCTTTAAACTTAAAGTCATGCTAAAGTGAGATCTGGACAATAAATTCGAAAGATGCCTAGCATATAGTGGTAGAAAATAGCATCTTGAATGTATTAGCAGGTACAAAGATCGCTTTTTAAAACCAGCTCATTGTCTGCTTATGGGCTCCTGGTGGAATCTAGATGCAAGAGGCATCTTTTATTAATGTTTTCTGGAACAATAAAAAATATAAAGGCCAGTATCTGTTTTGCCATCGGGTCCTGCATTTTTCACCCACCTGAAACTCCGATGGCGTATGGAATGCCCGAGAAAGATGGGAAGGAGCCATAAATATTAAGTGATTGCACAATGGTGAGCACACTGCAGTTCATCTGCACTGGTAAAGGCAAGACCTGCACATTAAGTTCCCACTCCTGTGAGTTATGGGTCATTTGCTCATTAGTGAAGTGACTAATCCAGTAGTGAAGAGGATGTCTAGTGAAAATAAATTGCATTATACTACTGACTGCTGTGATGGATTCTTTATATGCTCTTTGTGTTATCGTTCAGAGGACCCCTTTTACCCAACCCTTGGTGTTGCAGCCATGTTATAAGGAATTTTATCAGAGCTAACAGGAGTCTTCGTAAGGCAAGAAACAATAGAACAAGCAGGAAATAAATAATAACTAGATAACCAGGAAACAGCACTAACACAATAGATGTTCAGTCATTAGTTTAAACTGTCACATTTGTCCTGAAATGATCAGAACAACCACAGTGAAGCTGCAGCAGTGAAGTTTACAATAAATCCACGCTTACGCATTTTGAAGGCCACTTCAGGAGAGTTAGAGGAATAAATAGGGAAATCAGGGGCTAAACTTGATGTTGAAAGTAGGTGAGCTGGAAAACGTTTTCAAGCATTTAAATTCCTTAAAATTTTCAAAGCTGAAAAGAAACATTGCTTCACTTACCCCCCATTTATAATGACCTAACACTAATATGATAATCTAGATGGGATGCTTAATTATGATGGGGTTTCTTTCCCCACATATTGTCTTCCCAGACACAGTTTAATGAGGCAAGTCTGTTCTGCCATTTCAGTTCACATGAGTGGCACAAGATAGTTTCAACGTATGGAAGTATCGTTCTGCCGCTGTCCGATCAGTGCTAAAATTTTACTGATTATAGATCATTTAACCAAACTACATTGATTCTGGATATTTGAATTAATAATATTTATGGAAACACTGTAAACTCTGAAAACTAAGGTCATTTATGACAAGGTTTTGTTATAATTCAACTTCTTCGGTGCACATAGGATGAAGAAAAGCAATGGGTAGATTTGGGTTTGCTTTGTTACCTATTAATCCTTACCGACACATAAGGATTTTGCATTATACTTGTAGCATTCTGACTGTTTCTTCCACTTTGATTTCTCTTTTATACCTCTTTTGTTGGAGATGCTTAAAAGCAATTCTACCATTTTTTAAGTAAAACAGCCTCTAACAGTAAGCAGCAAAGTTCTGCTTGCTTCACTTTGCAGCTCTCAGAGTTAAAGCTAAGTTTAATTGGAGCTAATCTGAGTCATCACCAAAAAAACCACACACTTTTTTTCCCTGAACACGTTGCCATACAAAGCAGAGAGAGATTTGAGTTTTTAATTGTTGTTGTTTATGACCCTCTTTGGTAAGACTTGCTGAATTTTTAATTATGTGCTTAACAACTGGAACAGGCTCCATATATTACTGCATAAAAAGTCCCCCTTGATCGCTTTCTTCCAAGTTACATAGCAGCCTCGATCAGCGAAGGTGTGGGATTGCTTTCCTGACATTTATTGAATAACCATTATTTAAATTATTTTGCTTGTTTCAATGAATTTGTCATACATTGTATTTTACAATAGATTCCCTTTTCGCTTGTTATTTACATAAAAATTGCAATGCTCTATTGCCAGAAATAAGGCAATGAACACACGCATGTAAAAGTAAAGTGCGATTCACCCCAAAATCAAAGATAAGTGGAAATATACTGGAAAGTGCAAATTTTTATTTTGCTATCAAATTGTATTTGTAAGAAATACTTAAAATTAAAAGTATTGTCATAAAAAGCAACCCCGAGCATCTCTGTTCAAGCATTTCTAATTCATTCCAAATTAATCTGATTTCACAGGAAAAGAAAGCTGTAGTAAAAATAGCCTTTCTCAGCCTAGCAGCATGAGGCATAGTGGTGTAAAAGGCCTTGATCCACAGCCCACTTGAAGTCATGACAGTGACATCACTTAGCCTTGGATCAGGGCTTGAGCAAAGGCTATATTGGATTTTAAACAGCTGTGAGACCAGAATCTAGCTCAATATACAGATACTGTATCAACCGCACTGAAATGTCTTTCTCTGTTTTAGCAGGATCAGAGAACAGTTTTACAATTCTGCATCTGTACCTGTAAAACAACAAGTTGCTTTTCCGAAGAAATCTGAGTAGCTGACAATTTAGTCCCCAGAACTATTTTCTTTCACATTTTCATCAAATCTATCATTCAATCTAGGGGAAAAAAAAAAAAATACCCCAAGCAGGTTTTTTTAATAGCATTTTTATAGTTTGGAAATGGCAGAGAATTCTACTCTGAAAAATGAAACGGGAAAACCACAATGCTATATATGCAAACAGAATTAAAATACCTGAAGGTTTGCTTTTCCGTGGTGTAGACATTACACAATAACCAAAAGTAATTTAAATTTCATCATTATCATGCATTTGTAGGGTTTCTTCAAAAGTTAAGTTGATAGTTAATTTAAGATTGCTGACTTAGATCACAATACAGTAATTAGACAAAATTAAAGTAAAAATTGAAAGAAAATGAATCAAGTAATACAATACATTGTGTAGTACCTTTTCCACTGGCAACTCCACTGATAATCTTACAGTGCATGAATTATCAGGGAAGAAAAACGCTTTGATTACACAACTCTGTTACAAAACTATCTTTGAATTAAGGTGGCAATGTGATAGGTGCTAGCTTTCACTGAAACTACTACGTGTGTTTTTTACACCTACTCTGCAGATGTATTTTTACATCCATTTTTATTTAAAATAGGTGAAAAATAGTAAAGGTTTCGAGGACTTCAGGGTGACTCGCAGTGCTCCGGTGCTTCGGAGGAATGCGGTTTGTTACGTATCGCTTGCTTAAACTACATGTCTTACAGTAAAATAATTATTTGAAAGACTAGAATAAATCCTGGGTAAAAAGAGTTAACGCAAACATTTTGAAGTAATTCTGTTCCTTCTCTGAGCACAAGATGAAATGAAACACAGAAGCAGGAAAAGAAGAAACTGTATTTCAGCAGAAGGGGTGTTCTTGTCCCTTCCTGGCATCACCGGTCTCCTGTAATTTTTTATTTCCTAACTGGGGGGGGGGGGGGTGTTTGATCATTTCTGATGAGGGTGATTTTCTCAGCTATCCCTTCCACATAATTTTAAATGGAAACTGGAAGAATAAGAAAAACAAGACAAAACAAAACCTAAACCCTGTATGCTCCATTTGCTGAATATATGGTTTTCTTCCTCCCTGTGCGTGCATATGCCAGATGGCACTACGCTGGGTTGGATGATCATAAACATGAAAAATACAGTCAGTGCGCGAGCAGAGATAACTGTGCCTGAACGTACCAGGGCTGGGGCTGGTAGGGGGGAAGGGGCAGAAGTTCCAGCTGTGAGAGAGAAGCAAAGTTCAACTCCTCAAGGGAGGAGCCGCTCTTGTTCCCAATTAGCTCCCGTTGGTGGGGGGACAGGGGGCCGCTGGGGAAGGAGCTTGTCCCTGGTTTTACCCCAGCACCCTGCCCAAGGGGCAGATCTGGGGCTGTTTCCCTCCTGGCAGAGCCGAGCCCGTTAACCTGGGGTGATGGGAACTTGATGGGTGCAGCGGAGGGACAGCCTGAGCGCGGGCTGGCTGACCCAGCTCCGGGCTCTCAGCCCTGGGGCTGCGGAGGAGCGGGGAGGTCCGGCGGGCAACATGGGTGGGGGATAGGGCTGCTGGGGGAGAGGGGCACGGCCGGGCCGAGGGCGGTGGGGTGACCTCGTGGACCCCTGTCCCCCCACCGTGGCCTGGGCCCTGAGGACGTCGTCCATCCCACCATGGAGCGGGAGCTGCGGTGTCCACAGAGGGGAGGGACCCCCGCCTCTGCGCAGCCCCACGGCAACACCTCCACGGTGTTGCTGCTCCTCTTCGAAAGCTGCTGCATCCTCCTCCTTCACAACCTCCTTCTGGAAGTCCTTTAGCAGAGATCCAGAGGGAGATGCACCCACTTAGAGCGACAGGGCATATGGCCCCTGGCCATGTGCATTGCTGGTGTCCTCTGTGTAGGCATTGCCTGCACAACATGGCTTTTCCTCCGGGTTTCTGCATGAAAGTTAGCAAGTGAGGGGCCCAGAGGGTACCTGAAGCATGCCCAAGACCTCCTAGGGCATAGATTTTGTCTAGTAGGTAAAGTTTTAGGGTGGTCAACTGATAGGGGAAAGCAGCTTGGAGACATCTATTAACAAATACCTGGCAGGGAAGGGTGCTTATAGTGCATATTGTCCCTGTTGAAACATCTGTATGAGGCAGGTAGCAGTCTGAGTTCCTGCTGTTACTCATTTGACCAAGAGGCCGACTCGGTTGAAAACTGGTTTTCTTTTAACCCAGTACTTGTCCTTGGAAAACTCTCTCTGGTGAGGGGAAAGAAACTTCCAGCCAGAAGACGAAATGGCACCTACGCAGTAATTTACTTGCCCCATTCACTTCAACCTCTCTTTGCTTTTGTCTACTACTCTCATCTTTTCCTTCTTACCAACACACTGCATTCTGAAAGGGGCAAACTTAAATTTAGGAAGCTAATCAAATCACAGTGGATAACTATTTAGTTTTAAATAATTCCATCCTTTGCTTCCTTTGTAATTTACGTGACATCATTACACAATGCATTACCCAAGCAAAAGGGAAAGAGCCAGCTTAAGGAGTGGGAAAGCAGCACTGAATTATTCTTGGTCCTGCAAAGAATGTAATTAAGAGTTTCTTAGGTCAGCTCTCTTAGTCCAATGAAACTTTCTTCTCTGTTCCTGCATGAACACTAAACATAGTCCACACTCAAGGGTGACCACTAAACTGTGCGACCGCTTCACCTATGAACTAGGCAGCGTCTGAGGCTGGCTATGGCATTATCCATCTCTGTAGGCTCGCTGTAGTGAAGCTGTTGTTGGAGAAGAAGCTTTGGATTCACTAATTCCTGCGAGAGAAGAGATGGGGAGGAGGGAAAGGTAACCCCTCAACTAAGTAAGATACCAGTGGCACAGACCTTTGCTCCTTGAGCGCAGGCTCCTGACATGAGGGTGGAGGAGAGGGGAGTTTCCTCTGCTTACCACATGGTGATCACAAATGTCACCTACAGACAAAAGAAAATGAAAAGGAACGGTAAGTGAAACATGGGCAATGGTTGAGTCCCTGGAAAATGCACATTAATCATCTGACAGCCCTCAGCTTGACTGCAGTGAAAGTTCGTTTCTCATGGCAGGGCTAACTTTGGGACCAGTACTGGGAAGCAGAGCTGGAGCAGGGCTGGCAGCGATATTTAGCAGCGACAACTGCATGAGTGTATTAAGAAACCGAGTATTCAAAAAACCTCCTAACAGACCCGTAAATACCCAGCTGAGCTGTTGGTTTAACCGCTCGCAAAGACACTGCCTGACTCTCTCAAAGCCCCACGTTTCTGAAGTTTTGGAAGCGATTGTGAATAAATACTTCCCTGCCTGCTCACAGCGACATTTCCTCGGCGTTAGCTCATTAGAGTGCCTGAAAGAGACGCGACAGAAAATAAGTTAAAGGCAACTTAAATCATCATCCGATTCGACTCTAAAAACAGCAAGAAAGGCGAGCCATTCACCAAAAGGTTGCAAAAGGCGTTTAGCATCAGCCACTCCGCAGTTATTAGGAGCGCGGGGAAAGGGACTGAGGGATGTGAGAGGGCAATGTGGCTGGGATCCCAGACCCCAGTTGTTGGGTTGAAGGTTTTTTTTCCCCTTTTTTTCCCTTTTTTTTTTTTTGGTGACTTCGAAAGATGTCACGGCAAAGTGAAATCTTTGCAGAGGGCTGCTCATGCATTCAGACTGTAGAGTTTTCAAAATGTGATGTTTTGCAATGATGACATTAGAGTAGCAACCAAGGGTCCGAGACAGCAACGCCTGCTGCAGCTGGGCTTCGCTTTGAAATGCCCAAGACAATGGGGGCCACTGTTCTCCATCGCTTCGCCTTTCCATTCCATTTGCATAGTCTGTTCTGCCTGATTGACCAGCTTGGGCTGTCCAAGGGACCAGCATTGTTCACAGATCACTTCAAGATGGCACAGATGACAAGATTCAGGTGAGAGATGAAGTGGGATGATTCTCAAATGCCATAAGAAAAAGCTACCCTGGGAACTTTTAGCGCAAGAGAAATAGTTCAAGAATTGAAGCAGTTAAAGGATTTTTTTTTTTTTTAAGAAACTGATCATATTTGGAAATACGCTGCCTTGACACACAAACTAGTAACAGGAGGTTTGTGTGTTTCGTTGCGGTATTTGGTTTTGTTTGTGTCTGGTTGTGTTGTGGGTTTGGGTTTTGGGGGGCTTGGGGGTGTTGTTTGGGGTTTTTTTTTTTCCATCCCAGACCTCACCTTCCCCCGGCTAAGATGGGAGCCGTGCCATTGGGAACCTTTGTGAATCAAAGTTCGCTTCCTAAAAATCATAAGACGACAATAAATAAAGCTCATCGCAGAGGCGAGTTTCGAAATTCCTCGGTGCCTGCTCCGTAACTAAGTGCCAGGATTAATTAGTTAATGTTCATAAAAGCGCTTTCGACGTGGAAAACCCTCCTAGAGATGCAAAGAGCGGAGGAAGAGCCGTGAGCCAGCCCGGCGCAAGTCGGGCGGGCCGGCGGCGTTCCCAGCCCAGGCAGCGGGCAGCGGGGGGAGCCTGGATGGAGCAGCCCTCCTCTTCCCGGGAGAAGCTGCAAACTCCCTGCTGGCCCAGATCCCCGGCTCAAATGTCATGGTTTGAGCTTTTTTTTTTTTTTTTTTTTTCCCCCCTTCCCTCCCCACGCAGGTACTCGAGTAAACACACACACGGCAGCGGCCCCTAAAATGAGTTTCACTTGGCACCGATGTTTTGACTTCATCTCAAAAAGACAAAATCTTTGTCATACAAGTATGTTTTCCCTGGAGGGGTTTCCAGCACAATTTGCTATAATTTCTTTACACCTAACGGAACTGATGGGATCTGAGCAGTAAAATATATTCCCACAGTAGTTTCGCTCTCTCGCACACTCTGTTACCCTCCTGGGGTTCAGCTCACTCTCTAGTATAAATATTGCCAATAATTGTGCTAATACGATGATTCGCAGAAGGAAGCAGAACTCTCTCCTCCTAGCACAGCAGACCTAAAGCCACGCGACTTCTGCTTCATTTCTCGGTGTATTCTCTCCTAGCTGCTCGTCTTTCCCCTGCAGCGACTAATACACTTAATTACATGATTTACAAGAATTGCCAACAAGGTCCCAGGGGCTTGCTAAAGCCCGACACACACACAACCCCCCCGGCGAGCAGGGCGTAAGGTGCGCGCCTGTCCCTGCAGCACGGGCACCTCGAAGAGAAGGCGCGGTGGGCAGGACTCGGCTCTTCAAAATTAACCAAAAGTTCAGGCCCTTCTCCACTGTTTCACACCCCCACACACCCCTTTCATCTTGTCCCAGGTTGGGGCGGTCGGGGTTTTTTCCCCTCCCCAGAGAAGGGGGTTAAAAGCTGCCGAGGAAACTTAAGTGGCTCTGGAGTTTGTTTAATTTCCCTCCAGTGTTTACTGATAATTCGAGAGACGCTTATCTCGGGGAATATAACGATTAATACAACCGCAGGTTTCCAGATAAGTGATTGTGATGGAGATTGTTGGCGAGAAAATAGACAATTATCCGCTGTTAGCTTTACATAAAGATCGCATTAACTTGAATTAGTTATCAGACAAAAGAACATCAGAAAGCTGCACCTTTCTGCCAAGGCAACCGCTCGCAGGCGGTGCGCTCCGCACAAGCAAACGCACCGCCGCCTCCCCAGCATCTCGCCAGCGTGGAATGGGGGGGGGACGGGACCCGGGGGGGGCTCACGGCAGCGATACGCCACGCTCCTGCGGAGGGCGAGCCCCGGGGCCGGGGGATCGCTTTAATCTCTCAGCTGCCCGGCCGGGCCGCTTGCATTTCCAGCGGGGGAAAGGAAGGGGGACGCGGGGCGGGCGCTGGGGCGGGGGGCTGCGCGGCCCCGGGAAGAAGCGGCGGGGCTGATCGCCAAGGAAACCTCGCTGAAAGGGAAGGGGAGAGCATGTGGCTATTAAAACCCCGACACAATAATAACATTAGGGGGAGAGAGAAGAAAAAAAAAATAAAAAACCATAATGATAACTTGGAGGCAGCTCGCCATTTGCATATGAAACCAGCGGCCAGAAGCGCGGCAGTCCCCTTGCCGCATTATGTGCTCGGCGGTCCGAGGTTCCCCCCCTCCCCAAGACTGAAAAGCCTTTTGATTATTTCTCCTCTCCCTAGGAAAGGCTGATTCCTCCGTAATTGATAGCGGGGAAGGGCCGTAATTAATTTCGCAGCGAAGTAAAGTGCAGCTTCTTCTCCCGGCTGGAGGGGAAGGGCTAGGAGAGAGGAAAAGAAGAACTCCCCCCGAGAACCCCCAATTAAAGGAAATCACGCCTCACCCTCTCCGGCACCGAGACACCCCCCCCCGGCTCCCCGCCACCCCCTGGCCCCCCGGGGCGGCAGGAAGGGCCGGGACCGCCGGCTGCTTTCACCGGGGCAGGGAACATCGCCCGGGCGTTTGCGGTGCGGGAGGGTTCTGTGGGAATCGGGTGGCTCGAGTAATTGAGGGGGGGGGGGGTGCACTCTCGGCTGATTTCTCTCGGGAATTAAAGGCAGTCTTCAAAACAGGGTGTTTGTTAGAGAACTTCAGTCGGGAGGAAACCTGCCATTTCGGATCAGTGCCTTTTCTGTGCTGGATTTCCAGACAGACCCTTAAGCACCGTGTTTATATGGGGAAGGGAAGAGGGACGCGGGGGCGGGGTGGGGGAGAAAGGCTTTTCGTGTGTGACGGGGCAATAGGGAAAAAACCGGCGAGGTATTTAAGGCGTCGGGCTGAAGCCTACCAGCTGCGGGGGCAGAAATCAGTTGGGGGGGGGGACGGGCCAGGGGCACCCCCGGTCCCTGCATGAGCGAAGGGAGCGGGGAGGGGGGGTCAGGTGAAGCCACGCTGCTCCCACCCGGGACGGAAAGCCCCGGGACCCGTCCCGAGCCCCGGGACGTGCCGCTGCCGCCGCCGGGTCCCCGCTGAATGGAGCGGATAATGATGCCCGGTTCCCAAGGCAGGCTTGCTGCTGCCTGGTGAGCCTTGGATTTGTGTGGTCCGAGCCTTTCCCAGCTTGTCCCATTCTGTCACCGGGATAAGGGGCTCCCTCGGCTCGTTTGCACCTGCGTCGCTTTTGGCTCCTTCAGGAATGCGCTGAAGCTTGTAATCAGCTTTGTGAAGCCATTGAGTGCACGGCTGAGTGAAACTTCCAAAGCTCGCAGAAAACTGGCCCGCTGAATAGGAGTCAGCATGGGGCTTCTCTCCAAGCCCCTGGCCTGCCAAATTCCAGCAGAGCCCCTCACAATCAGTCCACACAAGCTTTACTGCTCTCCCCGCACTGAGAGAAGCGAGAAAAGAAAAGCTAAAATACCAGTCACCGAGGTTAGCGGTTTGTTCCCAGATTAATGGCAAACGCCTCTCTCCCTGATGCAGCTAACCAATTCACTCCGGACAAGTGTGTGTACATATAGATATATATATATATGTGTGTGTGTGCGTATACGCGCATATGAATATGCATGCATGCCTACGTGTATAACAAGAACAGGAAGAAGGAAATAAGGGAGAGGTATTAATTTCTTTACTTTATGCAACGACCGCAAAGGCTTTTGTGGCAGCAAACAGGTAGCGGGCTGCCTTGCCATCTCACAAGGTCACGCTTCTATCACTTCCATCTTTTCTGCTCCGGTATGGTTTTAAGGCCCTGGGTGAAGGTGACCCTCAACGGCGGTTTCCATGCAGAGGTGATTGAGTGCCAAGCAAAACTCCACGGGAGAGTTAAGAGAAAAGCAATGGGCGGGTTAAAAAAACTAAATAAAATAAAAATCACCATCACCACCACCAATACACCCGCTTGATGATGACTCAGAGGGCCCAGGTGTGAAGTTTTCACAGGGCACTTGGTGCTCTCTGGTACTCGCAGAGTGGGTTTGCCATAGCCCAGGGTCGCGGGTCCTCCCGAGCTGGGGACAGAACTGGGGTCCCCCCGCCGCCCCCCACCCTGCCGTCCCCAGTGCGGGGGGAGCGGGGACGCTCCTCTGCCGCCTGGATCTCTTCCACCCCCGGGAAAACCACGCAGGGAAGGTCCCGCTGGAGGGAATCCCCTTCTTTTGAGCATCCTTAACGCTTGCGACGTGTACGGCTACGTTAAAACTTTCCCAGCATCTGATTGCACAGGCGGGAGTGACGCTAAGCAACGCCGGAATACGTAGCACGATCTCGTCATACTTTTCATCCGGGTTCTGAAAGCCTGTATGTGGTTGAATGTTCGCATTTATGAGGGGAAACAATTACTCGAGTTATACAAACACCTTGCTCTCCGAAGCAGTCCTTTCACGGCAAGAAATGCCGCAAAATACCCTTAGATCTGCTAAAATTGTAAGGCAAGTGCACTGCGGCATCAAATCTGTGAGTAGAGATCAACTGAGCAAGGCTTTATCTTCCCAGCTTGGGACTTCTTATTCCACGTACGTCCTTCTACGCGGAGCTAAAACACTGGAAACAACACTGTCACAGCATTAATAATTTGCAAGTCCTCCTCTTGGGCGAGTCTAAGGGGGGGAACGGAGACTTCCAACATTTCCAGAGACGACGTCACCTGAAGGGCTTTGCCATGCCTCTTAATTCCGTCGTGGACATGGTGTTTTCTTGACGCCCACACTGAAATAAGCGCGGCAGAACGGACAAAGCTAACTCCAGAGAGTTGGTAGAGGTTTCCCGTAAATTGGGCGGGATTCTGCCCCCCTCGGCTCTCCTGCTTGTGGCATCTTCGCAATTGGCGCGTTTTCAGGAGCGTCCCGCAGATCGATGACGGCAGCAGGCGCTTTCGCCGCCGCTGGGTGACGAGTTTGTAAGGGCTCAGCGGTGAGAGCCCGTTGCCCAGCAGACGATCGCCCAAGATAATTCAGCAGCATCAGCGCACCGTGTTCCGACCCCCAAGTCCCCCTGAAGGATGACGTAACCCCCAACGTAAAGACTTAGGGGGTGAAAGCGTAGAGGAACACGGCTGACGTTGAAGTCTCGACCCTCCAAACCGCGGCGGCACAAAACCTCCGGCCACGAATGGTTCAAAGGCACACACCTCTTTGTGCCTGCAAAGTTTCTCTGCTTTTTGGAAGTTCGAGGTGCTATTTTCGACCGTGTTGCTTCTTCCAGCCATTCTCAGTGACAAGTCATGAGGATATGCAGTAATTCAGAAATTAGTGAAATTTTATTCTTGGTGGGGGCGTTGGATTAAGAGGCTGGGAGAGTGTGAAACAAGTCAACGTGTAATTGTATGATAAGGCTCTCACGAGGAATTTATTGGCCAAGTTGCTATTTCTATTCCTTCCTAATCTCGTTTAGCACATTCATTCTCTGCAATCTGTCTCCATAATCTTCTGTGACAGAATGGCAGCCAATAGAAGCATGCATGTTTGGAGAGAAGAGAAAATATGCAGAGGCGTGATAAACTGATGCTAATTATCCATATTTAGGACACCGAGTGCAGAAGATCAAGGTTTACAAATAACAAACCAGAGCCAATGATGATGGCTTCCTAGTGAGGAATATATTGGAGGGGACAAGATAAGGGTTTCACATGCAGAAGAGATTTATTGGTCAAAGGGTTCACCTTCCACTTTTCCACTTTTATATAGCAGTAAATTATTTGGGCTAAATTCACCAGAACATTACTCTTTTATTTGGCAATGTGCCATGACTTGCTCTTTCTTTGTGTCCTTTCAATGCAAATCCTTGTAGTGTAACATCAGTTGATAAGAAACAAATAATTGAAGTAATAGGTAATTCCCTTTAAATTGTGCATATAGGACAGTAAGGTAATCATCTAGTGTAGAATGAGACCGGAGTATAGAGCAGATAGCTGAAAGTGAAACAATATCCATCTCGGCTATTAAATTACATTTGTACTAGAGAAAAATAACCTGCAGAAGACTTGCAGGTTGGACAAGAGACAACACTAGTCTAGTCACCTTTAGACCGTTTTCCTACAGACTTCTCAAATTTCTTTCACTTTAAAAGATGGCTCACCACCATTTTTTCTTGCTTTCTCTTTTTCCTTTTTTCTTCCTCTTTTTTTTTTTTTTTTTTTTTTTATCCCAGGAAAACTAACATTTAAATTAGGGATGCTGCATTCTCCTTTTAACAAGTGTTGGCTCTGAGAAATAATAAGGGAATTCGCTTTGGCAATATCTGCGTCGTATGGTTGAGGGTCAGTGGAGTGATCTTAGTAGTCTGCAGTAATTGTATTGTAAAGTTTCCAAAATGAGAATAATATTGGTTGAGTTTATGTTAATTTACAAGTTCAGAAAGTATTCTGTACGGTGCCAAAATTCTTACTGTTTTTTCCTATTAGCACCTTGCTGCCAGGTGGAGATAACCTGTTCTTTGAGAAAGTCGCTAACTATTAAATCCTATGTCAACACTCCTTGCTTCCCTAGCTGTATTTTTCCTGTGTCGGTGGCACGACGATACTCAGCAAAACACAGAACCCTGCTGCTGGAGCAGAAAATACACGTCTCAGAGGCGCTTCGTTTCGGAAAATTCTTCAAAATATCTCTCATTCGATATAAGGAAAGAGATTTCTTCCGTGACTGCTCGTTTAAGACGAGAAATTTTTCTGGCCCTTTTTTTTTTTTTTTTTAAACTGCTGAATGACTCTGGATTTATTTCTCTCCCTCTCTGAGGTATTCCTTTAAATCAGTTCCTATTTTGTGTCTTGTGCATGGGCAAAAATACTGGAGCCCCCAGCTTAGCGTTTTCACAACTTTCCTAAAAAGGTTTCCAAAAGCAGTCGTGCTTTTCCAAATTCCCTCAAAAATGACCCAAACCACCCCTCTCACAGAAAAGAAGGTAGACAAGCAGACGGGCTGCCGATTCGCCCCTGAAAGTTGCCATTCGGTCGCCACCGGCCAAACCCGAAGGGAATCGGGAGAGAAGGAAGCCTGCGGAGCACCGCAGCTTGCCCCGAGGGGGCCCGATCCCGCCCCCACTAAAATCAGCCAGGGGCCGGACCCTCCTCTCCCACTCGGGAAGGGGCAGCGTGGGATGGGGGGAGCAAGAAGCCGTTATCTCCGCTGCGACTCCACAGCCTGACCCTCGGGGGGGGACGTGAAGCCCCCCCGCCCTGCCCGGCCTCCCCCTCTCCCTCCTGACCCCGACCCCCCTCAGCCTGCGGGGGGGACACGGGGACCTGAACCTGCTCAGCGAGAGAAACACGGCCGTGGGACGGCGGTCCCGCGGGGGGGGGGGGGCAGTCCCACCCCTTTCTGTAAGAAAAAGTATTGGGCGCTGTCGGGGAGGGGGGGGGCTGTAGGGTAGCCGGGTCTCGCACTTCATTAGATGACGTTTGGCAACTAGTTTGACTCATCAGGCTGATTCTCAGAGTGAGCAACGGCCGCGAAAGCCTGAGCCGGGTTTAATCAGGTCGGGGGGAGGCAGGGCTGAGCCCCCCCCCGCCCCGCTTTCCACGCAAAAAGGCTTTTTTTTTTTTCCCCTCCCCCGTCCTGTTCGTAGGAAAAAGGCAGTCGTCTTCCACCGTAAAACTCCGGGAGTTTTTTTGAAGGAACATTTCCCAGTTTGGTTCGTCACCCCCGGCGAGACCCTGCAAGCCCCCCCTCAGCCGGCGGTTCGTGCTAACCGAGGTGTGCGCACCGGCGGGGGGACCCCAAATCCCCTGCGGGGGTTTTGTGGCTGCGCTTGCTGTGGGATGTCCCGGGTGGGAAAGGACTCCGTTCCAGGTGTTGGCCAGCTGTGCCGCAGAACAGGAACGCCGCTTCTGTAACACGTTTTCTGCCCTTTCTTCAAGTTTTTATTATGACATCAGGAAATAAGGATGGGATGTTCCCAAGGAAATGACGCCATGACATGTATTTATGAAGCAGTTGCTGTCCGCACCCTGGCAGATTTTTACTAAAGGTGAAGGACGTTTGGGGTTTTTTTCAATGTATATTAGATTTTGCTGGTCAAAGGAGGTCAGCAAGAATACCCCGAGGAGCAGAGACTGTGTTTTGAACAAGGGACTCCGAGTTCGGCCCTTCTCATGAAAAGAGGTTTACCTTTCAACGGTAGTTATCTTCTCTTACTCAGCACCTAAGGCTACTCTTAGATGATAAATACAGCCATCTAACTAGGAACCCATCGTAACTGTGAATACACGAGCACCTGATTTAGGCATTACGGAACATTTAAAACATGTTTAGTTTATCTACCCGGAACTACCCACTAAATAATACAACTAAATAGCAAGCTCCTACTAAATTGTTCCGAATAGCTCATCTGGTCGCCCAAGGACGTCTTTTGCAATAACGCCATTTCATTGCTTTCCTTATCTTAAATATCTGGATCTGTGGCACGTTTATCGTGATGTGATCGTCCAACTGATCTAGTGAGCTTTTGGTCTGCGACTCCTAAAACCGAGAAGATGTTGCTGTATTCGGGAAAATCATGCAGGGGTTTTCCCCCCAGCTGCCTGGTCAACGCAAAACGATGAGGAGACGATTTGTCGCTATGCTATGACCCCAAAGTTGGTCTGCTGAATGGACCTTTTGGATGGCGGGTTAGCAGAAACTTCCTCAGCCTTGCTAGAAAGTCAGAAACTGAGAGGAACATTAACAGATGAAGTGCTTTCGGGGGGAAAAATGCATGTTCTGCTCTCATTTCTTCGTTCTTTCGGCTATTCCGCAAGACACGTCAGTAATGATGTGACACCGAAGCATGGGAAGTCCCGGTTTGGAAAATGCACTTCATGCCTGTATCCCTTCCTCTTCACCCTTAGGGCAGTTCAAGACACACAGCTGAGAAGTTCGTTAGGCTAAACTCCACGCTTCCCTTGTTCGGCTCTTCATTTTTTTTTAATTTTTTTTTTCCCCTCCCAAATTTTAATCTTCCTGAGCTATATTCTGGAATCTGAGATTCACAATTCTCCTCCAGACCTCTCCGTCCTGAAACAGGCAGGCTTCAGATCCCCTACAGCTGTGTATTTTCAAAGGCGTTTCCCACCTAGTTTTCTTTTTTTTTTCACTGTCCTTCAAGGTAGGAAATACACGTGTTCACCGTGACTCGACTGCACAAGCATCTTGGTTTTCGCATTATTTCCTACGTTCTAACATCGGGGGGTAACCACGCAGCCCTCACCCGCCCTGTGACTGAAAAGCAATTTAGAGGAAGGTAGGACTGATAATGCACGAAGGCACAGAAAATGAAAAAAAAAAACAAACAAAAAAACCCAAAATAAAACTTAACCAAAGCAAAGCCCCTTTCTCTCTTCTCCTACCCACAGGTACCATGGAAGGTAATAGGGAAAGCTAATCCGATCACTTCATCAAGTGATTACTCAAGATTTTTTCCAAAAGATAAAGATATTAACCTGTGTGTAAATCAGGAGGGGGAGACCATGGTTGGGGTGTAGGTAACTCTGAGGCACGGGAGATGGCTTCAGAGCCCCCAGCTTTCCGCACCGGGTCGGAATCGTGTCTTCATGTCGATACTTCGTTTTGAAATCCCATGCCTGGAGTTTTAGGTCTCTCCTCCTGCCTTGGGCTGCTTGTGTTTGCAGCTCCAAGCCTGAAGAGCCTCTTACTTCATTCTGCTAATCTGATTAGGATTGAACTATCCTCTGTCCAACAGTTTTAGCAAGACAATCTTCCCATACACTTCTTCTGCATTGGAGTAAAAAAAAAAAAAAAAAAAGCTGAATTCAATACTTCTGAAATTTGTGACAGACAATTTTGGGGTAGGAAATAAACATCTCCCTACTTCCCCCGCACCCCTCCCGCACCCTCCCCTCCTCCCCGTGGGTAAATTATACTGCCCAAAATGTATGGTGCCTTTGTTCACTGCTAGTTCCTAGTTGCTATGGAGTTTTACGCCTTGGTAAACTATATTTCACCTCCTCCCGGTGAAAGCTATTCTTTTCCTAAATGCACACTTTGCAGACTCCGGCCCGTCCCCCCTGTGTCGGCTACATTTCCCCAGCCCACGCTGCCCTGCCCCGGGCTGAAGCCGCGTTTTCCCGCTCCTTGGAGCTCAGCTCACCCTCTAGCACTTGCCCAATTGTTTGACCACCGCCAGATGCTCTCCTGCTTCTCCTCGGTTTCATTGTGTCCTCCCCTCCCTTTTTTTTTTTTTGAAGTTTTCTGAAGGATAGTCCCTCTATCTGAGAGCTGCAGTTAACCGTGGCACACGTCTTCTCCAAATCAATGAGAGGTGCCTGGGCTGAAGGCGTGGACAATGGGATTTCACCGAGCATGAAGCATCTTACCCCCAAACCCGTCCTGACAGGCCATGCTAAAGCAGTTGAATGACTTTCTTGAAACGAGACCTTTCTGAGGGCTCCTCCCTTCAGGGAATTACACCGTCCAGGAAAGATAGGCATGAAACTGCACGGGGGCACCCCAAGGCTTTGTAAATAGGACGCGGGGGGTTCTTTGTCACAAGGCCCCACTGCTTCCACCCCAAAGCCAGGGCCCAGCACGCTTTCCCTGGGCTGCTGCTCCTCACTCCACACCAGCTCCGGGCGGTTTAAAGGACAGGGGTTTTCTCTGGCCCTTTCCCTTGGGTACCTCCAGAGTTTTTGACGGCACATACAGCAGTGCAACTCAGTTCAGCCAGCTCCTACTGACTTCTGGCATATCTTACAGAGGCATCATTAGAGCTGTCCTGGTTTTAGGCATGAGGACTAGGAAGGACTTCCAGGTCGCCTGCTAGCACCCCATACCATCTCGGGCATGCGGCCACAGGCACAGGCCCCGTACACCGCACTGCTGTTACAGCAAAGCTCCTCGAGAGTCTCCAAACTTTAGTTTGCCAACCTTCACTTTTGCAAAGTTTCCTCCAACAGTGGAATGGCTGACTGCATCTAAAACGAAAGCCTCCCATTACATCTGTACCTGCTGGTGCCTGGGCCCTCGGCTCCTTCGCCCTCCCCGTAGGGGCTGTCCCTGTCTCATGGCTTCTCCTGACATTACTCCGCAGAAGCAGGCCAGAGCCAGCAGGCAGGCAGGCAGGCAGGCAGGCAAGGCCCTGCCAGCCCCGCATGCATAATCCCTGCTTTCCCTATGGGGGTCGGCTCCCACCGCTCCCCCACTCCCCTCGCTGCAACCGTCCCTGTTCACGCCAGCCATCCTCCCCTCCATGCCCGGCTCGGAGCTCTGCAAGACCCTGTCCCACCAGGTTTCATCTCCTCTGCCTCTCTTTTGGCCTTGCCTCTCCAGAAGTGACTTTTCAGCCAAGCCAAGCTTTGCTGTCCAGCTCCTCTCCTCCCCAGCCGTGCAAAACCACTTGCCCCAGTCCTCAGTGTCCCTCCCAACCCCCCCAAAGCAGCATCCACCCCTAACCTCAACACCAAGCGACAGGGACTTGCTTCATTATGACCCCAACCTCCTAGTCCCTGCCTGCCCCCCCACCCCGGTGCCCACCCAGGCCCATCTCCTTTGGGTCCCCTTTGGCTCGGACGACATACACACAGGGTGCTCGGTGTTGGGGGGGGGGGGGGGGGGCAGCTCCTCACTTTGGGGGGTCCTGTGTTTTCTGGAAGAAGAGGAGCCAAAATGCGGCGAGGTGGAGGGACTGCTCCCTTCCCCCCCCCCCCCAAAAAATAGTTAGCGTGTGTCATTATGTGTTTCCCCCCGCCCGTGCAGTGTCTGTGTGCGTGGGGTGTGTGTGTGTGTGTGTGTGTGTGCCCCCCCTCCCCTCCCGCCCCCGGTAGCCGTGCAGCAGATGGCCTGCGGTCCGGGGGGGCGGCGGCTGAACGCGTGAGTGGAGCCGGGCTTTGGTCCCAGCCCGGGAGGGTCCTGCGTGGAGTTCAAGAAAAGCCTTTCCCGGCTGACAGCAACACGCTTGTTTTTCCCAGCTATCTCGGCCCGGCCCCCCCCGACTCTCACGCCTGGATATCCCCCCCCCCCCCCCCCGCGCCGCCCCCTTTACCTTCCCCCCCCAACCCCGCTCGTCGGTGCGGGGCCAGAAGGCTGCGGCCGGCAGACAGACGGGGCGAACGGCAGCATCCTCCCCACCGCCACCCGCCTCGGCCCCCCCGACCTCCCGCGGGGACCTTCTCTTCCCCCCCCCTGACCCCCCACCCCGGGCTGTGGCGTCTCCCTTCATCCCCCCCCCCAGCTCCCCCCTCCGCGAAGGGCTCTGGTTTCGCTGGCTGCCCGGCCGGCCGGTGCCTTGCCGCGGGAGCCGTCGGTGTTCCGCCGGGTGATTGTAAACGGGTTTGACTGGCCGTTGATCTCGGGGTCAGGGCTCTCCTCGCTAATCCCTCGCTCTCCAAACACCGGCCCCCCCTTCCTCCTCCTCCTCCTCCTCCCCGCGCTCTCCCTCCCTCCCTCCCTCACCCTCCTCCCCTCCTTCCACCCCCGTCTTCCTCTTGCATCATTCATCCGAGCCCCTCCGACGGCACCGGGGGCACCGCGCTTCGTGGGGCTGCAGCTCGCAGACACCCACGCACACCTCACCCCCCCCCCCAGGCCCACTGCTTCACGACCCCGGGGGGGACTTGCTTATAGAGTAGAATCTCTCCCGCAAGATCAGCCCCCTGCGCACTCACCCGGACCCACAGACCCCCAGACAGACCGACAGACAGACAGACGCCCTCGGACGCTGCCCGCCCCCACGGGGCTGCCCCTTCCCGGCGCTCCCCCACGTGTTGCTGAGCGAGGGAGGGAAAGGCAGAGCCGGTGTCTGCTGGGGGGGGGGGGGGGGGGGCGGGGAGCAGGCAGAAAAAGGGCCCCGGGGGGGGTCGGTGGGTCCCCGGGAAAGGCGGGGGCGGGAGAGGGTCGGCCCCCGGCCCGGCAGCTCACCCCCTCCCGGCTAACGCCTCCAACCCGCGGGCAGCTGCCAGCTCCCGTGTAGTAGCCGAGCTTTACTCTACAGCAAAGCTCAGATTAGCTCTTTCGTTCGGTTTGCGGCGGCGGGGGGGGGGGGGCGGGTGTTTTGTGGGTTTTTTTAATTTTTTTTTTTTTCCTTCCGTGGCAGTTCACGCAGGATAATAAAAAGCTGTAACGGCGGCAGGCGTTCAGGTGCCTCCCGCCTGATGCTGCCTGCATGGGGCGCAGCTGGGAGGAAGGATCCTCCCCCCAGCCCCCCCCAGCCCTGCCAAAGGGCATCTCGGGGTGCTCCCGGCCCCGCTCTGCCCCCCCCCCCCCCGAGCGCCTTGGGGCTGCGTCCTCACGACCCCCTGCGCAGATTTCTAGAGCCATCCCGCTTTTTTATCTTCACGGGCAATTTCATGCCGCCCTCCCCCCGTTCCGTTGCTCCCAGAGGCCCGGAGCCGTCCCGTCGATGCCCCCCCCCCCCGGGGCTTGCTGCGGTGTGACTCCGGTTGAAGGCGCGGAGGAGTGGAGCTGGAGGGAACGGCTTTTCCCCGGGGCCCAGCACCACTCCTACGAGCTCAGCGAGCCACGCACGGCAAAAAGGAGGGAGGTGGGGAAGGAGGGGGAAAAAAAAAAGGGAAGAGAAGTGGAAAAAAAAAAAAAAAAAAAAAGAGAGAATCGTTGGGAAAAGAGCTGTGGAGTCCAGGCCAAGTTTGCGTTTTGGCTCGAAGTTTGGAGCGGATCAAACCTGTTATCGCACTGTGCCTCCTGTCCTCCTGGCTCCTCTGCCACCGCCCCCCGCCCGGGGCAGAGGGACCCGCCGGCACAGCGCTGGCCGGGCGGGGGAGAGGGAGGGGGGGGCCGCGATCCGGCTCCCGGGGGGCCCTCACCCCCAGCCCCCCAGGCTCCACGCAGCCGGACTCCGCAGAGAGGGCACCTCCGCCTAGCTCCCCTTCGCCTTACGCCCTGGATTTTCCTTCCTTTTACTGAAAACGAGATTTATTTTTTTTTAAGTCTTCCACATAGGTGATTTTAATAGCTCTGTCAATCATGTTATAGGAGGAACATTTCATACAATTTTAGATGTAATGTACTTAAACCATAAATCGCTTAAACCTATTCTTAGTTTTGCATATTCAATTATTCTCTTATATATAACCCGCACAGCAAAAAGCCCGGAGACCGAATTATTTTACTGTACCTAAACTCAACTCGTCTGCCTAGCAAAGTTGTCCTAACTTTGTTTGCCCACCCAAACGTGAAGTTTAACTCAAATTAAACTAAACCGCCAAACCAGTAAACCACGAACAGGAAAAAATTCTTCCCTTATGGTGTTTGGGGGGTTTGGGTTTGGTTGGGGGTTTTTTTTGGGAGGGGGGGGTGGACATTTGCAGAAGGGATTGTATTTCTTTGAAAGGCGGCATGAGAATATTCGCAGCTTATTTGAATATAGCCGAGATTGGGTCTGTTTAATCCCCTTGTGTTGAAAGTGCAGGTATTCCTATTATTCTAGGCACAACGCCATTGAGCCGCTAAATTGTGAGGGGAGGAGGGAAAACTCGTTAAAAGGAGCTCATTTAGAGAGTCGTAATATTTCTCTTTTAGGCGCTTCCCCCTCGTATTTCTGTTGTTTGGACGCGTACAGATGTTTATTTGCTTTTCTCCCTTGGTCGCCCCAATGCGCCCGTTGCATCAGTTGTGCTCTGCGATACAGGATCGTCTCGCCGGGGTTTTTCTCTTCTGCATTGTCAGTAAATGTGATTTTCAATAGCTATGACCCTTAAAGAAAAGGCACGTAACAAGGTTGCATCAGATGTATACGCGTCTGGATGTGCACACGTACACACACACACACACACACACACACTTCTCTTCGGTCGTGATGCTATCGGTAGCGTGTAGAGATATGTATGAGTACGTACGCACATGATGGATAACGCATTTCGAGAAACAGTTCAACAGGTACTCAGCTTATTCCGCGTATTTAAAGATACGCCTGTTAATATTTTAAGTTACATATAGGACCCTGCTTGGCCGGAGGCAACCACGGCCACAGAAGGTTTCTCGCAGGTTCCTGCTCGCTGCGTGCCCAGTTTGCCCGCGGAGCCTTCCCAAACGCAGCCCGCTGCCCGCCCCAACCCGCGCACACCTCCCTTCCAAAAGGCTCGGAGAGTTGCAAAAAAATAAATTGGGGGGGAGGAGGGGGGGGGATTTTGGTCTGAAATCAATAGACAGCTTCCGTGACAATTTTGCGTTCGCTTTCGCGATTTAAACAAGGCGATCGGAATGACTCCGCAGAGTTCTGTATGTCCATGGACACACAGAAACTGTACGGTAAAGAGCAACCTCTAACACGGACCGAAACCGCTCCTCGGTACCAGCGAACACTTCCCCGCTCCCGCACGGACGGAGGACTCTTTCCCAGCGGTAAAAGAGGGTTTAAAAAGCCCTACAGCCTGCTGCGACCGACACTGCCGCCCGGGAAGTGAAAAGTTTTTTTTTTTTCTCCTTTTGTTTAAGCAGTTATGACGAATGTAAAAATGTATTTGCTACAGTGTGATATTTAAACGCAACGCTTAACGCTGTTGTTACTCCCGGACGAAGTTTACAGCAAACTTTGAATTCCCGCATATCGAAAGGCACCGATCAACAGCTAGGGGAAAAAAAAAAAATAAAAATTGAAAAAATCAAATCTCAAAGCATCGAACAACCTTTGGCAATGACCAGGCGCGCATCGTCGTGCTCGACAGCTTTCGCACCGGCCGCCGAAGCCGGCCGCAGCCCGCCCGGGGCGGGAGCGTGTGCCCCCGCGGCCCCCCCTTTGCCCCCCCCCCCGGGACGGCCGGCGGGCCCGGGGCCGCTCCTCGGCCCGGGGGTTTAGAGGACGTTTTTCTCTTCGGGACGCTCAAACCGAGGCGCTTTCGCTTTTCATGGTGTTAATTAGAGGGGAAGCGGGGAGCTGGCCGGTGCCTTTCGCGTCTCCCCCCCCCCGGGGAGGTCGGTGCCCCCCGGGGGGCCGGCGGGGACTCCCGGGGGGCAGAGGCGGGCAGGGGCGGGCGGGGGTGGGCAGAAACGGCCCCGGGCAAGGTCGGGACCGCCAGCCCAGGCACACAGCCCGCAGAAGGAAGGTTCAGGGCTAGGAAGAGCGGGCCAGCGAGCCGCCTTCCCTCGCAATACGGAACGAAAAGAAATCCACCGGCTTCCCCCCCCCCCCCCCCCCCGATTTACAGGGACCGGGAGACACCGACGCCTGCTGCGGGATTGCACTTCATGCCGTTTGCCGCTCCGGTTTAAAACCTTCTCCCCATATTCGAGGTTTACCTGCTGTACGTCCAGGCGTACCATGGTAATAAACACAACCGTGTTCTCCGGTTAGGTTTTGGGGGGTTGTTTTGGTTTAAAAAAAAAAAAAAAAAAAAAAAAACAGGTGACTTGTTCCGCTTTGAAATTTATTTAACTCAAAATTGAATGCATCCTTAGGATTTCTGTTTAGCAGAAAGGCTTTTTAGTAAACTATGTACACAATCTGAATTCCCTCGTAACGCCTAAATAAAAATTATTTCACAATGCATTTACAAGAAATGATACAAAAAGAAAACAAAACCAAAGAGAAAAGAAACAAACAAAAAAATATCCAGATACAATAAAGTTTTACAAAACCCGGAAACAAAACCATTGCAGCCTCCAAAAGAAAAGAAAAAAGTTTTATAAATAAACAAATAACAAAAAACCCAACCCAAACAAAAAAAACCCAAAACGCGAGAACATCTACAAAAAACTTTTCAGTGTTGTTTTGGGTTTGCCTTAGTACATGAGTAATAAATGAGAACTGTTTCCCCATCAACCTCGAGTTAATTAGGCAATAAAAAGCCTTCGCAAGAAGCGATCCGTGACTGAAATCGCAGCGGTTCCGCGCGGGCTAAAAGTTGGCATCGCCTACAACTTTGTGTGGCTATTATTGATATTTTTTGTCTTTTCGCCGTCGTTTCCCGACCCCCCCCCACTTTCACTTTCCCCCTCTCTCTCTCTCCCCCCCCCCCCCCTTTTGCAAATAAACGCTCTATGTCTCTTGGGTGAATGATAAATACTGTACAAAAAGTCTCGATAAAACACAGAAGTTCAGTCTAAAACTAGTTTCATAAACTAGTCCTTCTAAAAAAAAAAGGTAAGTAAAGCAACCGTTACCTTTTTTCTCTCTCGTTATTATTATTATTATTTATTATTATTATTACAAGAACATCAAAACATTTCTTTTCTGTACAAAAAGGAAGGAAAGAAAGAAAAAATAATAAAAAAAAAAAACAAAAAAAAGAAAAGGGAGAGGCGGGGGAGGGAAGGGGAGCAGGGGGACAAAAATAAGAGGCGGGGGAGGGTGTGGGGTGGGAAGCCGGGAGCGGGGCCGGGCGGCCGGGGTCTGAGCGTGCGGTGGCAGCGGCGGGGCGCGCAGTCCTGCGGGGCCGGGGCCGGTGGCGGGGCCGGTGCCGGTGCCCGCTCCCGCTGCCGCCGCCGGTGCCGGTGCCGGTGCCGGCGCCGGCTCAGATATGCGTCAAGGGGACGGTGCCGTTGACCCCCGTGCTGGCGCTCTGGTAGTGCTGGGGCAGGGAGTGGAGGCGGCTCTGGGCGGCGGCGGCCGCCGGATCGCCGCCTTCCCCCGCCGGTAAGTACATGCTGATCATCTCCCGCAGGTCCCCGGGGCACGGGGCCCGCGAGTGCGAGGTGACGGGCGGGCTGACGCTGGGCTCCGACTTCACCAGCGAGCCCAGGGCGCCCAGCGCGCCCGAGGAAGCGGCCGCCGCCGCCGCCGCCGCCGCCGCCGCCGCCGCCGCCGAGTTCTGGTGGGGCTGGGAGCCGTAGGGCAAGGCGCCGTAGCCCGAGGGCGAAGCGCTCACGTAGCCCTGCGAGTTGGAGATGGGGCTGTACTGCAGGGCGCCCATGTCGTAGCGGTGCACGGGCTGCGGGTTGTGCGGGTGGTGGGGGTGGTGGGGGTGCGGGTGGTGCGGGTGCCCCCCGCCGCCCGGGTGCTGGCCGTAGGCGAGCTGAGCCTCCTGCATCATCGCCGCCGCCGCCGCCGCCGCCGCCACCGAGCCCGGGTAGGCGCCGTTGGCCCAGCCGTTCATGTGCGCGTAGCCGCCGCCGGCCGCGCCGCCGGGGCTCTCCAGGCGCTGCCCGACGCCGCCGGGGCTGACGCCGACCCCCATGCCCACGCCGACGCCGGGCGGGCCTCCGCCGGCCGAGCCGGCGCCGAGCAGCCCCCCGGCCAGCGAGTACTTGTCCTTCTTGAGCAGGGTCTTGGTCTTCCGCCGGGGCCGGTATTTATAATCCGGGTGCTCCTTCATGTGCAGCGCCCGCAGCCGCTTCGCCTCGTCGATGAACGGTCTCTTCTCGGCCTCCGACATGACTTTCCACTCGGCCCCCAGGCGCTTGCTGATCTCCGAGTTGTGCATTTTGGGGTTCTCCTGGGCCATCTTCCGCCGCTGGCCCCGCGACCACACCATGAAGGCGTTCATGGGTCTCTTGACCCGGTCCTGGTTCGCTTTGTTCCCCCCGCCGCCGCCGCCACCGCCGCCGCCGCCGCCTCCGCCGCCGCCTCCCGCTCCGGTCTGCCCCGAGAGGTTCGTGGGGGCCTGGGCTCCGCCGGGGGAGTGCAAGTCCGTCTCCATCATCATGCTGTACATTCAAGTGGCTTTTTTATTTTCCACCGGCGCCAGGCGGGAAAAAAGAATCGAACATAGAGGAGCCCGGGAGGACGGGGAGCGAGCGAGGCAAAACCCGTTTGTAGCTAGGTAGCGACCGCCGTGCAAAAAAAAAAAAAAAAAAAAAAAAAAAAGGAGGAGGAGGAGGAGGAGGAAGAGGAGGAGGAGAAGACCGCGAGGAGAGCGAGCGGCGGCCCCGCCGGCGGAAAAAAAAAACAAAAAACCAAAAAACAAAAAAAACCAAAACCCCAAAAACCAAACCCCAACTTTCTCCCTGGTGCAAATCACTTTCGGGGCTCGGCGGCCGGAGGGATCCGAGCTGCTCAAACAGGTGCGCGGCAAACTTGCTGCTTCACTTGGCGCGGAGGGAGGAGTGTGCGGAGCCGCCGGCGGTGTCCTCCGCTCGCCGGCTCTCCCCGGTACGCGCGCGCACCCCCCTCCGCTCCCGCTCTTATCCTTAACGCGGCTATTTTTTTTTTGTTCTTTGCTAACTTGGAGAGAGAGAGGGAGGGAGGGAGGGAGGGAGCGTGTGTGACTTGCATCCGCTGATCGCAGGTGGAACGGAGCAGAAGAGAGAGGAGAACCCACCGCCACGCAAAAAAGGAGGCACCAAAAAAAAAAAAAAAGTATTTAAACGTTAACTAAAAAAAAAAAAGCGGGAGGAGGATCGGGGGAGGGAGGGAGGGAGGGAGGGAGGGAGGGAAGGAGGGAGGGAGGGGGTGGGGGGAAGGAACCCAACCAAAACAAGCCCGGCAGCCGGGACGGTAATTTGCTGGCGGTGCTCTCCCTCCCGCGGGACGGGACGGGACGGGACGGGACGGGGAGAGGAGGAGCCGCCGGGCGCGCGGGCGAGCGGCGCTGCAGCCATACAGGGCGCGCCGAACCCGCCTTAAATCGCCTGCCGGCGGCCAATAGGGAAGCGCCGGCGTGTGGAGGGTGATTTGCATGGCGCGCGCTGAGCAGTGACGTCCGGCGGGGCGCGCCGCGCCCGGGGCGGGAGATAAAGGGAGGGGGGGGGGGGGGGGGTCACGGCGCGCCCCGCCCCGCGCTCCGGCCCCCGGGGGGGGACACGACGACACGAACTCACACACACACGGGGGGGGGGGACGACACGGACGGACACACCGGCCACCCCCTCCCCGCCGCGCATCGCTGGAGGGAGGCCTTGCGCCGCGGACTGCCCCGTCCCCGCCGGGCGCGCCCCACGCTTAGACGGCCGTAAAGAGGAGTATTTGGGGGGGGGTGAGGCACCCCCGGCCCGGCAACCCTCGTCGCTACCGTACCGGTGCGAGCGGCACCTAAAGGTGCCTTTTCGTCAGGACTTGACCCCTTCTGGAGCTTTCCCAGGGCGGGAGGGGGCAGAAGGCTCTCCCCAGCCCTAAAACTGGTCCCAGGCCTGGCCCGGGTGCCAGGCGGGGGCTGGACGCGGTCGTTATGCACTTGGTCCTGGGAGGGGGTTTAAAAGCGTCTGATGCTAATGAAGGTACACAGAAACGTGTTAGTTGTATAAAGTAAGTCCAGGTGTATGACCGTTTTTCCCCTGAAAATACGAAAAGACTATCTTTGTGCCCTGGCTGTCCCGTGAGATACATCACAGTTATTTTACAGAGGGGAGAAAATGGTCCGCTCTGAAATTCATGCTGTCATCTTTAGTTGGAGCTGTAGGAATGGCCGGTCCATCGCACAAACACCCCCACACATAAACTGCACACACCCCCCCTCCAGTCATCTTTCGTCAGGTGGAGAAAGGGACACACAGCATCCCTGCTCTTTTCCCGGTCTGGGAGCGTTCATTTTCCTGACCCCGGTCGCCATCCAAGGCTGGAATCACGCTGCAGCTCCCTCAATTACTGTTATTACCGCCAGAAGTTTTCTGCAGGAGGAGCACGCACCATGCACAAAGCACCAGCCTTAGGCGCTGGGCTAGGATTAGACTTTTTTTTCCCGCTGCCCCCCCCCCATTTCCAATGACTCGTCATGAAATAGTGATCTCATCACGATAATCTGGGTCTGCTGAGGAGAGGGAAGCACTTCTCCATTTCTGATGGCTGAAGGCTCGGCCTGCTCCTGGGCCCCTGGAGCTCAGCCAGAGTGTTGTTGTTAGCTCGGGTGGGGGGGATTTTGGGGGGATTCTGTTCCCTTCCAGTCAGTCCTAAGGGTGCTAAGTTGGGGGGGGGGGGGGAGGTGGTACGGGATCGGGCCCACACTGCTCCAGCTGATATTTTCCCGAGCTGATGAGTTGCCACATCTGCAGGGGCAAAACAAGCGAGGCCGCTGTGATTGCTAAATGATGTATTAAAAATATAATTGGTTGGGGTGGGAGAGGCGGGGGAGGGGAGACAAGGTTACTGCAGAAAGGTGCGTTTCCACCTGGAGGGCCAAACGAAGATATTGGGAGTAAAAACCGCCAGATAAATGACATGGCTCTCACATTATCCACCCAAAGCCCTAGTGATATTTTTCCCTGAGATTTGATATAAAGGCACCCGCAGGCCTCCTGACAAATAAATGGGATGAATTGGGGGGGCCCAACCTTTTCAGGACGAGTCCTGTGCACCCTGCGAGCTGGCAGACCCCGTGGGAACACATGCTAATTCCTGGGAATTGGGGGTACACCCCCGCTTCCCTCCTACTTACATGCAGGGAAACTGTGGCTGACCCTGACCCTTCCCCAGTGCAGGGGGCAGCTGCTCATCCGCGATCCCCCCAGCCTCCTGGGCTTTCTCTCAGTGCAGGGCTTCCCCCCCCCCAGCAAATAAACACCGAGGGCCCCTTCCCTCCCCTAAAAGCAGCCAAACCGCCATGAAGATGCTCCTTTAGGGTGGATAAAGGCAGCCAGGGAACGGGGGGCGAGAAGATGCTGTTGGGGTGAGCCCCCTTGCCTCTGCCCCAGGCACACCCAACTCCCCGGAGGCCGTATATGGGGGGGGGGGGATGGGGTGTGTGTGTGTGTGTGTAAAAACCAGCTCCCGAGGCAAACAGGGGCTTTTCTTCCCTGGAAAAGATGGTGCAGATCCCCACTCACGGGACAGGTCAAACACGTCTGCGAGTCTCCTTTGACAGAGGGGACGGGCCAGGAGTGCTCTGCGGGGTTGGGGTGCTGCGGGTGGGGGCTGCGCCCAGAGATAAGGGCTCCTTGGACTTCCCCCGGGGGAAATTGGGGTTGCAAACAGCCGGGAGTCGGCGGGAATGGGGGGGGAAGGGGGGGCGAGCGGTGTGTGCGTGGGTGAAGGCTGCAGGGAAGCCAGAGGGGAGGCGGGGAGGAGATGCTGCACCGGGGGCAGGACCGGGGAGGGCTAAAGGTCCGGCAGCAGCCCTGGCCGACCCCCCCCCCCTCCATCCCCCGGGCCCGCGGAGGCGGTCAGGTGCCGGCGTGGCCCGCTCGCAGGCCGGCCGGAGTGACAAGTGCCTTCCCCGGCCACCGCTTGTCCCCACCGTGTCCTCCCCCCCGGTACCGGCTGCGGCGGCACCGGCCGCCCCCTCGGGGCGGGGGTCTCCCGCCGCGGGCCCGGCCGGCTCTGTGCTTCCTTCCCCCCCCCCCCTCCCCGTCTCGGCCCCCCGAGGGCGAGGAGGGGGCAGAGGGGCGGCGGGGCCGAGCCGGGAGCCCCGGAGCAGGCGGCGATCGCCGTCTGCTGGCTGCCGCCGTCCCTCCCTCGGGCCCGGCCGGGGGTCGGCGAGAGCCAGCCCGCTCCGGGGAGAGAGATGCTCCGGGGTGGAGGGGGATGCTGGATCCCTCTGAAACGCGGCAGGGGCTGGGGGGGGGGGGGGGGGGGGGGATGCAAACGGTTCCCTCGCTCCCGGGATGCTGTCAGCCGGGCCACAGCGAGCGCAGGGGGGAGCGGGGAGGGCAGGCGGGGGGGGGAGACAGGGGAAGCCCCTTTCCTGCCTCGGGGACTTGGCGGCTCCGGGATCGCGGGTCTGAACACCAAGTGCTACCCAGCCGGGATGGGATGGAGGAAAAAGGGCGCCTGAATAAAGTCCCGCTTTCTTTTCCAGCACTATCGAGTGTTCCGGGGGATCCTACGGCCCCGGTCCCAAATCGGCTACAGGCTCTCTGTGTGTTTTGTTGTCTTTTCCCAGCTTGCTGGGTAAAAGCGTTTGGAGAATCTCTGGAGCTTTCGAGTAGGGGCTCACCCTGTGAACGGTACTCACACATATAATTCAAATTTCACAGCTGACCTGCTCTGAAAACCTCAATCAGCTTCTAATTGAAGGGAAAACAAAATATTGCTTCCCTACAGCAGAGCTAACGATTTAATCATTATATCAGACATTATAGCTTTTAATTAGGCTAATGCTGATACTGTATGGAAAGAGATAATTCAACACAGTTCTTGATGAATTCTGTAATTGGGTTAACGGAGGAGCAGTTGGGGGAAGAGACGTCAATATTCAAGCTGCGTCTATAGCCACCAGGTTTATGAATGAAAGGGAAGGGGGGAAAAGGAAAAGGGGGGGGGGAGGAAAGGGCTAAAATTCCCTGACGAGAAATGTCTCCCCCCTTCGCCCAGGAGAGCCGTGCCAGCCAACGGGAAGCGTGGTGAGGGTAAGGGCTGTCCTGTCGTCGCTCCCGGCCAGCCCGGCCCGTCGCGATACCAGCGCGACCCGAGCGGCGGCCCCGCTGCGACACCTCGCTGCGGCTCCCCGGAGCGGCCCCGGGGATTTGGGGGGGGGGGGGGGGGGGGGGGCGGCTTGGCTTCCAGGCCGTTTTCCCTGTATTTCATCTCCCCCACACCCCACAACAGACGGGTCGCCCACCGCCGCGCCGGGAACACGCGTGGAAGGGACAGCCGGGGCCAGCGGCGCTGAGACAGCTCTGCGGGGGTGTCCCGGGGCAAAAAGCGCGGGGGCACGGCGGGGAAACACAGAGGGGTGGGTACGAGACGGGGCCGACAGCTTTCCGAAGTCCCGGTGAGAGCCCGCAGGTGCCCGGGGCCGGCGGGGCTGTCGCCGGGGAGGGGTCGCGACAGGGAGCACGGGGGTGTGCACAAAATCAAAGCGTCCGGATGGCACCCGGCTGCTCCGTGTAGGTACTTCCATCTATTTATTTACCGTGCCAGATAAAAGGAGGGCTGGAGCCATTTTTCCGAAGGAATTCTGCATCAGCCCCCCCCCTCCCCAGCATCGATAAATCGCCCCTTTCCGAGGAGTTTGTAGATCCCAGCCTTTTTGTTTTCGCTCCTTCCTTTCTGGTTTTTCCTGGCTTTGAAAATGAGCTTTATATTTCCGTTTGCGCCTAAAAGGAGAAGTATCGATCTCCCCGCACGTTTGATCTCCGCGGCAGCCGGCGGCCGCCCCGACGCCACGGCGGGTCCCGGCGGGCGGGTGGGCCGGGGGTGCCGGAGTGGTTGGGGGGGGGTATCACCCCTCAGCAGGGCTCCCGGGGCCGACACTGCGGGAGGGACGGGCAGGCACCCCTCGGTGGGACCGTCAGCCCGCCGCCTAAGGAGAGATTTCCTCCCCCCACCCCCGGCACGCCGAGTGCCCCCTCGCCCCGAAACGGGCCCGATCCTTCGGCCGGTGGGAGTCGGGAGAAAGCAGAGAAAGCGGAACCGGGTCTTCGCCAAGTTCTGCCAGCAGGAGCATTTTCTAAAATGCTTGTTTATGTTACGTATTAGCTCGACTTCCAGCACGATATTGTTCCGAAAGAGGAATATCCTGTATTGTGATCTCTCCTTGTCTTATTTTGTCAGTAATTACAGTAAAATTAAACGGGTCATTGATAACATTCCAATGACACAACCCCCCTGTAATTAACAGGCTGGATACACCTTCCTACATTACACAAAAGTCGCAATTTTCAAGTCTGTTCAGTTATTTTAAATTTATTTTTTCTTTTTCTTTTTTTTTTTATAAATTATTATTACTGAGGCACACGCCGGGAGTATGTGCTAATCAGATGGCCAAACGGCTCGCGGGAGATAAGGGTCTGCACTGTCTTATTTTCTAGGGTTTGGGTTTTCCATCTAAAGGGATGGCCAGATCTTTTACTTTTTACAAGATGTGTTAAATCGGGGGCCCCTGTAGACCAAAAATATCTACCCAGCGATTCACTTTCCACCGTAAGGAAAATATTTTGAAAGTATAGTTCAGTAATGGTAAACTTTTAAAGGAAAAAGAAGAGCTGCGGGGATGCAGAGCTCCTCGGACTGGTACCACCCGGGAGTTATTACGAAGTTAATCTTTAAAACTGCGCTGTCGAAATGTCAGTCACGAAAAAAAGAGCTTCAGAAGCCAAAGTGCGGCATCCCATTTACAGCAGGGCAACCTGGCTGCTCACGGCCGCGGCCATCGCTCGCACAAGTGGGGTTTAGAACACCGTAAAGGAAATATTTCTGGTCTGCATCCTCTCCCCAGCTATCCCCAAGTTGCAAAGGCATCATTCGGGGCAAGTCAGAATGAATTTGTGTAAAAAACAAACGAGGAAAGAAAGAAATGAAATCATATAGAAGCTGCTTTCTTGCAGGCCATCCTGTTATTGCAAATTAGATTAGCTACACAGGCTTCAATATAAACATGACATGAGGTTCACAGGAGAGCGAAAGTATCATCCACTCCAATCTCTCCTTTCATCGAAACATCCCCCACAAATTACATCTTCTCCTTTAATATACTTTTCCATGAGATTAAAACATCACTTTGACACGATTTCAAACCTTTTTAGTCGCATCCAGTGCTTACTTCAGAAAACAGCAAACAAGGGGAAAACTAGAAACATCTAAATGATCTCAGACCGCTAGTCTGGAAATTAGAGGTACCCCGAGGAAATCCGTGATCCCCTCGCTCCAGCCGGTGCGGCACCCGGGCCCCGGGAAGGCGGGTGACGAGCCCCGGCGAAAAGAGGAGAAAAAAAACCTTTTCTTCCCACCGACCGGAGATCCCGGCTGCTCGGCCGGAGCCGGGATCCGGTGTGTTATTTGCCCTTTGGAAACGGGGTGATTTTCGGAGATCACTGACCGATACTTCCCACTCCCCTCACAGGGATTCCCGGGCGGTCACCGTACGGCGGGACAACAACGCGGCTGCTGACGCCTTGAGCAAATACATCTTTTTTTTATAGCGCTATGGCTGGCAAACCTGGAAAGGGTGCTGGGGAGGGGGTGTCTAGGGGTGGAGGGGGCAGGCTGGCCATAGACTGTCCCGTTTAAGGAATAAAAGCCCTTTCAACTTTTCACTGGTGAGCTGCACCCGCAGCCGGTGCAGGGCGGCAGCCCCCGCCCCCGGCCCGACCCCTCCTCCCGGGGCGGGTGTCCCCCCGTGTGTGTGTGTGTCCCCGCCACGGGACACCCCCCTCCGCCTTTCCCGAGGGGGATATGTCAACTTTTGGCACAGGGGCTGCGGAGCCGGGCGGCCCACGGCGGGCGGGGGGGGGACGGGGACGGCACGGCAGCCCCCCCCGGGCCCGCAGCGGCCGCTCTGTCCCTCCGCGGAGTCGGGCCCGGGAGCAGCCGGGGCGGAGATGGGGCACGCTGAGCTGCCGGGACAGCCTGCCTGGGGGGAAGGCAAACAAGGAACGGTACTTCGGCATCTTACTGCCTGCCTACTGTACATTTGGGGACAATTTGCACACACCCCCCCATCCATCCATCCATCCATCCATCTATCCATCCATATACACGCACCCCACCCCCCCCTTAACAAAGAGACTTTCAAACCACAACCTTTTATGGCAGCCTGCGGGAATCAATGCGATAAAACGGGTTTTTAATGGGTTAATTGACTGGAGCCGCTATCATGTTTAAACACCTGTTTCTGAAAAGAGATTCAGCCAAAACCCGTCCCCTCCCTGATCGATAGATGCACAGCCTCGCTCCATTGCCTGTTGATCGACCCCAAACACCACCGGCAAATAAGAGAGGAAAAATCCATTTCACCTTTTAAACACCCCGATACTTCATGGCGATCGGGGGAAGCCGTACAGCCACCTCGGAGCTGGGCAGGGAGGGTGAGACCCCCGGGTCGGACCGCCCCAGGTAGCCCCAACCTCCCCGGGAGTTTCTTTTCGCCGGGACTTGACTTGGAGAGGCCTGACACAGCCTCCCCGTCGAAAGCTGCCGGCGGCTGTCACCTTCCCCGGGGACCGGACCCGGGGATCCCCCGTTCCCCGGGAAGATGGAGCCGGGCTCAGCCCGGCCGCATTAGCAATGCTAAGAGCCCCTGCGAATGCTCGCTCCGAGGGGCAGAGATTAAGCAGGCATTAGCCGTAATAGCGGAGGGCCGCTCTGCCTATTGATCCCCCCCCCCCCTTTTTTTTGGCAGTATTAATACAGCCAAGCCTGTCGGTCAGTCGCGGCGAAATTGATTCTTTGCCCAAGACACCTTTCACTAAATGGCACCCGCGCACCGACATGTTAATTTTCCAACGTGTAACGGGAGCGAGAGCCGCTCGCTCGCTCGCCCGCCGGCCCCGGGCACCGCCGCCCCCGCCGCCCTCCCCGCCCCAGCCCGCCCGCAGCCCCCGGCCCCGGCCGCCGCTTCCCCCCCCCCGCCTCAAAACCCAGTGAGGCGTCTTCCCTGGGAAGGCGGAGGGGGGCAGCCCAAAACACTGTCTGTTCCCCCCCCCTCCGCCCCCCAAATCCGTGTCACAGACGATAACCCAGTGATTGCAAACGGCTCTTCCCTCCTTGCGGCAAAAGTAACTCGGAAGCCCTCCCCTCGCCGGCTTCCCCTCCTCCCTTCCCAAGACAGGGTGAAGACCCCCTCAAAAGTTAGAGGCACACTTACAGTTGCTCTTCCAGCTCCAGCCTCCTCTCAACATATCAGCTCAAGGGGCAGCCTTATTATTATTATGATGTTTGGTTTGGTTTTGTTTTTTTTTTTTTTGTTGGTGTCCCGTCCCCCCCCCCCCCCGGCTCTAGCCTAGCTCACACCTTCCTCCGGCCGTGCCCAGGCTGGCGCAGGGGGCAGCGAGCCCTCCCTCCCTCCGCCGGCGGGTCTCCTCCTCGCCCCTCGCCCAGCCGCAGCTCCCCGGCGGCTGTGCCCGAGCCACGAGTGCCCGGCGACACACGACACACGCACACTCACCATCGGCGCTCGCTCGCTCGCTCTCTCTCTCTCTCCCTCGCACACACACACACACACACACACACACACACACACCCTGCACGGGAGAGGGGGAGAGCGAGAGAGAGAGGAGAAAATGAAATTTATTATTGATGGAAAAGACTTTAAAGACAATTTCAAGTTATTGTTTCGCTCTGGAGAGAAAAGGGAAAAAAAAAAGAAAAGGAAAGAAAAAAAAAAAAGAGAGAGGGGCTTTTCTCCCCACCCCAACATAATGAAACGCCTTTTGTGTGGCACCGAACAATACCAAACAAGTATTCTAATAAATAGCCACTTTTTTGTTCCGTGGCGGCGGTGAATAGAACCGAGCAGTTGGTTTGAGAGCAGCTGGAGCGCCGCGCCGAGCGGGGAGGTGGAGCCCGGAGCCTTCCTCCTCTTCCTCGTCCCCTTTCCCTCTCCCACACGCACTTTCTCCTCTTAACCCCCTCGCCTTCCTCCCTCCCCGCTCCCGCTGGGCCACTCTCCCCTGCCCCTCTCTCCGGGGGAGATGCCTCCGGGAAGGGAAGAGCCACCCCAGGTGCTGCCCCCCCCTCCAACCCCGGCACCTGTGCGATGGCCACGGGGCTCCCCCCGGCCGCCCTGGGACCCCGCTGCCGCCCCCCCCAGCTCCGTGCCCCGCCGGTCTCCGGCAGCTCGGGACGGCGGAGGCTCCGAGCCCGACCAGACCCTTCTTTGTTGACAATAAACTTGGATTTCCCAGGGAGGCTCAGACCCCCCCCTCCGCCCTCTCGCTCCCCCTCTCCCCCTGCCTCCCCTCGCTTTCCCCGGGATGGAGCCGGGCTTTGTCAGCCTCCCCCTCGGGATCGCTGCGGAGGGTCCGCACCTTCTCCGCCCTGTACCGCTCACCGCCATCACCTCCCCTTTCCTAGGCAGCTCCCTTACTTTTCTTCCTGCATTTTTTGTTTTTTTGGTTGCTCCCCCGCCCTTCATACTGTTTTCCAGTCCCTTCTCATCAGCATGACAACCGCGCTAGGAAAGGCAGTGGATAGAGGTTATTAAAACGGACACAAATCAGCTAAAGATTTCCAGGTAAAGCTGAGAGTCACGCCTTTGCTGTTCCGCTCCGGCTGTGTGAGGGTGTCTGCCTGCCCCCGGGTGCCGGGAGGAGGGAGGCAGCCGGGGGGGGGCTGGTTTTGCCGGCTGCTGGAGCCGGCGGTAGCGGCCAGGGAGGGTCGTGGCTGCCTTTACCCTGGGGGGGGGACGACGACGAGGACCGGCCACGCCGGGGCCAGAGCCCTTGGAAGGGACACTGGGGACAGTCGCCTTCCTGGCGCCGGAGCGTCCTCTTCTTTTGGGGGGGGGGGTGGATCTAGTCCTCATTCAAAAAATAAATTAACAACACCCCCACCCGCAACATTAACCTCCGATTCGCGTGGCAGAGAGCCCCGCGTGTCTCGCAAAGGCTGCGGGAAGCACCCGAGGTTCCAATAAACCCCGGCGATTGCTGCAGAGACTCCTTAGCATGCAGAGGTTCCCTCGCCAGCTCTTTCGCGTTGCTCAGTCTCATACAATCATAAGAGACGCTGCAGTAAAAAGCAGTCGGCTTTTAAGTTTAAACCCCCGTTGCCGTTTAACAGGCTGGTATTCGCGCTTGGAGGGGGAGCAGGGGTACGGGCGGGGGGGTACGACCGACCTGAATTAAACCTTACATCCCCAGGCCTGGGGCCGGGAGTGGGAGCCACCGTCCCTTGCCCGTCCTTCCAGAGCTGTCCCGGGCAGGCGAACCCCCGGGGGGACCCCCGGAGGGCGGGGGTCCCGCCGCAGGGGTGCGAGGGTGCCCTCGGTCTCCGTTCCCCGGAGCCCCTCCGTTTCCTCGGGGGGGTCTGGGTGCGCTCCTCTGCCTGCGCGGAAACATTTTAGCCCCCCCCTTCTTTTTTTTTTTTTTTTTTTCCTTCCCTCCCCTCTCTTTTAAGTGGATTTTTGCTCTCACTTCAATAACACGCCGGCTCTAATTAGCTGCAATATTAAGAAACGCTGCTAAATGACAGTTTTATCGGGTTTGTGCAGATAGGAGGAACGCGGGGACCCAGCGAAATACCCGTCCAATGCGTTTGGCGCTGGATCCCCGCCAGCAACCACCGCTCGCTCTTTTTATATGGAAAACCGGCAACATTTTGGAAAGCAGCTTTAAAACTTTGACTTATATTTTACATGCTAAATAACGGGGAGAATGGCGACAGCGTTACAGAAAGCTTCAAACCCTGCAAATATTTGAATGGGGCTTTTTTGTAAAGTAGAGCAGCTGTCAGTCAGCTGGCTTTGACAGCCTGCCACAATTTTGTCATTTAATAGTGGGTGTTAGGCTAAGTGCAAAACACTCTGGCAAACAGATGTCAAACCTACATCTCATATAAATGGGGGTTGTAAAATTGAGTTTTAACCCACATATAGGGTTTTAAAAAGCGGTGCCAGTGTGTAAACTGTATACAAAATAGAGATGCTGACATTCTCCCGTGTGGGCTTGTTATTTAAAGGAGGCTTATTTAGAAATCTGACCTCCAAATTATGCTAAATCTTCCTACATTTCAAACAGTGGAATATGAAGAACGGTGCTTGGGAAAGTCGAAATTAAGGACAAATATGATGGCTCATTGAAAGGGGCTGATTGCCGTATATACTGAAAAAACAGGGCTCTTCATTTCCTCAACTCGCCGTCGCTCTTCCAAATCTGAAGTGCTGGAAGGAAGGAAGCAAGGAAGGAAGGAAGGAAGGAAGGAAGGAAGGAGGGAAGGAAGGGCTTGGCAGGGTCCGAGGTTTCAGGGACTGTTTTCTACAGCGGGACCCGAGGGGTTTGATGTAGGAGAAGGCGGCAGGGGAAGGAAAGACCACAACCGCAGGGAGCAGGCAGCCTTGTAGGGTGGGCGAAGGACCATGCAAGGAGGTGGCCAGACCCGCGGCACAGGGTGGCAGGGACCCGCCTGGGACATGGCAAGTGAGGGGAGGAGCAGTAGCGGGAAAAAATAGCAGTCCCGGTTAATTTCTTCTGAAGTTACTGTTCGAAATACAAGCTGCTTGTCTTTTTGAACTCACGTTTCCAAGGCTCGTGTCTTCACCGAGATGTGATTTACCCCCTGTGCTTTGAGGGACCCCCCTGACAAATTTCCTTTGAACATTTAAAAAATGTCATAAATATTTATACCAAAAATTGTTCGTTGCCTCGGCTGGCTAGAACGAAGCAAGAAGAGAAAAGATGATAATACATCGCACGAATAATATTATATGGATGACATCAAATTCCCTAGAATAAGTCTGCACCCACATTACTGCTTCGGAAGCTAAACATGTAGCTTCCTAAACAAGTCGACATGAGGGGATTAAATGAAAAATTGAATCGAAGAGAATTGTTCATATTAATAATTAACCGTAGTTTAAACACACGCTCAGCTGATTGCCTTGCTGAGTACTCAGTTGCAGCATTTGCACGGTCCTAGCCGATGTTCAATGAGTAGAGGAATGCACACAGGATGATTATTGATCATACGCAGTCACTTCTGTCTGCTCTCCTTAAGTCCCATTTGACCTGAACTCTCCCCCCGTGCCCCCCAAATCCCCAAAACCCTGCTCCTTGATTACAGCCTTTTCCTCTCTGCAGGTTTTTGTGGGTTTGTTGTTTTGCAGGGGCTTTCAGCGCTTATTTTCACAGAACGACAGACAATGCACGCCCGGGACGCTAGCTACCCCTGCCCCAGGTGTTCAGAGAACACGGGGAGAAGGGAATGCCCGCCGCGGCTGGCAGCTCCGGGGGGCGGGGGGGGGGCGGCAGCAGCCCCCGCCGCAGCTCCGGGGCTGCAGGTAGCACCCCCGGGCTCTGGGAGAGCGGCTCCGAGCTGCCCCCAGCCCCTGCCCGGGCTCTTGGGTCAGCACAGCAGACACACTGCTTTCGGGACTGAGCTGAAAGTCGGACCTCAGAACCCCCAGATTAAAAAAAAAAAAAAAAATATATATATATAAAAAAATATATATATATATAAAGCCCAGTGGTGGCTGGAGTGCTCCAGGCTGAGGCTACGGGGGACTCCCCGGGTCACAAGCGCCAGCCCCGAGGTAAGCTTTCTTCCAAGCTTTGACAACGTCAACTACAGCCTCGCATCGGGTAAAATCGTCGAAGAAGAAATCAGGTTTTATTCCAGAACAATTGCCTCCGAGTGGTTGTAAGTCAACGGGAGCTGCAGCTCGGGCGTGCAGCGGCTCGTTACAACACCCCGGCTGGCTCTGCGGCCGGTGGACAGTCTTTATTCAATTCCCTCACGCAGAAAAAATGCCTGTAGCTGTTATCCAGCCCATTTGCCTGCGCAGAAAGGCAATGGTAAAACTGTGACCCTTATTTTTAAACAAGAACCTGACCAACAAATCTGGAAAAAATATTTATTGATATCCTTGATATTAAAAAACTCCTCCTTCCACCTAAAAATTGACATTCTTTACCTCTAACGTGATTGCTTTTTTACCGGTGTACTTATGCTTTCCGATGCAGACACAGCTGTCCCTTTTTCAGCATTCTACTATGAAACAGTTCCGAACCTCAGAAGTCAAAATATAACTGACATAGGTCATTTTTTTTCCCTCAAATGTAGTTTTGTTAAGTCTTGAAATTAAGTCCAGTGACAACCTGACTGTCCTAAAATTGCTCTGAAATACAGATCTGCACCCTCTCCAACTGCAGTGTCATCAGAAATCCAGGCACTCAACTTGTATTTATTCCCATAATTCAAATGTTAATATTAGTATGTTTTCAGGGTGGAAAAACTACAGCACAAATACAAACGATAGAGCTGGAAAACAACCAAAATAACATGGGAAATGGAAATGAAGACGACTATGATTTTACTGTTTAAGGATTAAATGGGCTTTGTGCTGGAGATAGGAAACACAAAAATCTCTAAAATCGTGTCTTGCATGGGCTCGCTTCCTGTGACTGCCATGGAATTCTGCCTGATCTACACTGGAGTGAAATCAGAGGGAAGCTACAAGACCTGTAACATTGAAGGCTGCAAGCTATAAAAATCAACGGGTGAAACCTAATTGCATTGCTGCACAGAACTGAGTATTTACACTGTGTTGATTCTCTCATGTCATTTTAGAGCAGCAGATAGTAATTGAATTGTTTTCTTGGCATTTTTTTTCTAGATCTTCCCTCTGAATAGGGTCTGAAGTCTGAACCACACCGTTCAAGTGCAGAATATACATTCCAAGACCGAGGTGCAAATCAGTTTTTCAAGTGCCTTGTGAGTAGAAAGTACAGGGTGTGGATCAGGTCATCCCACTGCAACGTGATCCAGTCATCTGAGGAAATCATTAATGTTGAAGGTAGTGCTGTAAAATGGAGCATGGCTTAGCATCAGGCCTTGTGGCTTGTCAAACAGATTGAGGCAAACTAACACTCCTCCTTGATAAATGAAGCATTTAGACATTCTGTCATCACTGCCATGAGCCCACTGGAACATGTTACAGCTTTAAGAAGTCAGTTTCTTTCTGAGCATCCAAGCACACATACCAAAAGGTCTAACTTGTACTGTGATGGCAAAAATGTTTGTACATATTTTATATACAGTTCACATTATATATTTGTATTTCCTGGGACAGGTGATAGCACATTGTCCATTTGAAGCCCTAGCTGTATATGCAAATAGAGGGTATATATTTTGTTCTATTAACTCTATAGAGGTTCCAGTGCTGGAGAAGTGCCTTCTCAGGCCATCAGGATGAGAAGACCATAATGAGGCATAGCTTGCCAAGACAGTGACTGCTGTGAAACTATTCGAACCTTTCAGCTCCTCTTCCAGTGAAGATGATTCACTTTTGCTGGGCTCCTCAGTTGTATTACCAGGACTGCCACTGGTTTACCCAGTGGGTTAAATTGCTTTTCTGTTACATTAGGTCCAGCTGTGCTGTCTATTTGTTGCCTCAAGCTTCACCCAAGAGTCCTGATGCCCTGATTGTCCCCACTGCAGAAATCCTGGGCTTTTGGCTGGGACAGACATCTCATCTCCTTTGTGAGGAAACCTGGAGGAAGGAGAGAGGACCGTTTGCCCTGGAGCCCTCTCCTCATAGGCAATATGGACATGAGCCACTCTGAACTGGGAGCCAGGACTCACTCCCTGCCGCAGACCACAAAAGCAGTTCACAGGCATTGAAACAGTGCAATTAACTGAATGTTAACAACGATTAAGAAACAGCCTGAGGTCCTTGGGTAAGTCCTTTAGACTTCAACATTTGTAGGGATCCAGGGTATTCAGACACAAAATTCTCCCTGAAATGAACAGAAGCTCTGCATCTAAATCCCAGGCTTTAAATCTCCTTGAGCTGAGGATGTGAGATATCTGACTTAATCTCTCCGAGCCTCCACTGAACCATAGATACACTGGCTACGGTAACACACAGGAACATCACAGAGGAATTACACGTATAAACTTGCTAATACTTTTAAAGAGAGATAAAGACGGTCACAAACGTGCTAAGGATTATTATTACTATTTACCACCATGACACTCACTGGGATGGGAAAGCGGGAAATAATGTTCAGAATATGTGAGGAATTGTTTGAAAATATCTCTGCTACTAATGCGATGACTGTCTAGTGGAGTTGTGGTTGCTGGGAATTCACACACTGATTTGATGGAGAGATAAAAGAGTGGAGTTTATATGGAATAAACCCCTTTTGAATAAAACAATCTGCATAAATGCTTTAAGAAAGCCTATAATTATGATAAAAATGTTGCTCAGAGTTAAAATTATGAAGCAATCAAAATTTATAAACAGTCTCTCATCGACTTTTAATCATACTTTCTCATATACAAACTGTAGAAAACATATAGTAGCAATATATAACAATACACATTTTATTTTCAGTAATTTAGAGTCTCATGCCATGCTCTTTAATCAGACAAAGCTCGGCTTGTCAAGCTCTGCAGGACTACCCTTAAATGTCAAAAACCGCATAAAGGCCACTAGTTTTATATACACTTAGCTGGGGCTTTATCCTGCTAGCAGCTGAACACCTCTGGAGAGGTGCTGTGCACTCTCCAGGCTAGATCCGAAGCTTTCGGTGGTCATATTCCCATTGAGAGTCTCTGGATCAGGGCCCCTACTCCTCTGGCAATGCTCACTCAGCGTAACACAGGATCCGACCCACACCTCCCCTGAAATCCCCTCGTAGACATTGCTCTCCATTTGTGATTCATTAAGGAGAACACTTAAATTATAGGCATCATGTAGGACTTGGATGGCAAGAGATATTCAAAGGAAGGAATATTTGTAATGGGAACCTTGCCAATTTGAATGGTAGCCTACCACATCTATAAGCTCCATTGTTTCCTTTGAGCTGAACTAGCTGAACGCATTCAGGACGCATTCTGATAGCAACATGCCTCCCTTGGCAAGTAGTAAAATTCACTGGTATTATTGTGTCATGAAAAATGTTATCACAGATAGGTCAAATTAATGAAATATTTGCTTCAAACAATATTGTTGGTTTTTTTTAAAATGCAGTATTACTAGATTCTTTTCTGAAACAGAATAGCATGCAGAGCCTTCCACCTGAATTCCTTATGAAAATGAGATCTTCTATTGAATTGACTGGCACAGCTCTTATTGATAGGCTAACAGTTCGACTCCCCTTAATTATCAGAGTAAACAGCCTTTTCTGCTAAAACATTGATTCAACTGCTGCTTTCAGCTAGACATATTAATAAGGAATAACTGCACTGAGTTTCACAAGGTTTACTCCTTTCTAATGGAGTGTGAAATAATGTCCATAAATACACTCTTTCGATGCTCTCAAGAGGAGAGCCCCTTGCACGACTTCCTATTGTTTCCAGCTATCTTCAGGTCCTTGGGAGTCACCCAGCTTCCCCTGACCAAAAGCCTAAAACAAAAGTCCCCACGAGCGTAGGTGGCAAGGAGGAGGACTGGAGAAGTCTCCTTCTGCCGTCTGTGGAGCAGACTCTAGGAGATGCTCATCCTGTTAGTTTGTGGAGCAGTATGAGTAGTTGGGGGTGCTTTCAAAGAAACAGTGCTGTATTTTATACAAATTCTGCATGCTTGAAGGGGAAACATATTTTGGGCTTGAGAAAGTAAAACCCCAGCCTGATCCACTGCTAGATGATTTGGATGGCAGTTTTTTAAAGGACAGAGAAGCACCACGCCTGCAGGGTCATGTGTGTTCTCTGATAGCATTGGACTATCAAGTAATGGCATTCCTGGATGTACTTGTCATACTCCTACCCCAAACCCAAGCACGGTGGGACTTCCCTTTCCAGCCCCCCCCCCCCCCCCCACCAAAGACCATTGTGATTTTGGGACTTTGTGATTTTATGAGAGAGAGGCAGATAGTTTTTCTTCTTTTCACAGCCCAGTTTTCTCACTCTTGGCCCTCTTAGGGGTTTGCCTACAGATGGATGGGCAGAAGTTACTTTCTGTGATTAATATGACGCTCCATTGAAAAGACTTCTTTGCTATGAAATCTCTGTATTTAACAGTCTATAATCACTGAATGGAAACATCAAGCCTCACTTTGTATCTACATGTGGGCCTAAAAATGTGCTTCTGTTTCCCACCACAGCTGAGATAGATGACTGTCATGAGTGCTCTCTGTAGGACGGAGTGCAAAAATACTACAACAAAACCTAAACAGGCCTAAAGCACAAAACCAAACATTCTGTATACTTACATTAAAATTATATTGAAAATTGGGAGCACGAACTACCAAACTAGGCTTCTTTCTGTGTTACAAACTGCACCATTTGTTTAAAAAAATCTAAAGCATAATTGCAAATTCAAATTTCCTCCCCATTCTTACATCGACATTTGTGTTTTTCTCTTAACATCTCCCACATGTTAATGCAGCAGCTTCCTAGCCCTCTTGTTACATATCGCATTCAATGTAACAGTTTAGCAAATTCTCCAATTGTGTTGGTGTTTGCTTTCACAGACATGGAGAGCAATTTGATGTGTCCTTTTAATGAGTCATTTTCATGCAAGGAGGAAAACAGTGGTTGGGGAAGTTATTAAAGCTTTCTGCTCATTGATTTTAAGACTCTCTACTGAACCTATGTTGCTTAAAACCCATCTTGTTTTGTTGGAAGGGTTATTCAAACCATCTTTTCTTCTAACTTAGGAGTTTGAAGAACTCCAGCTTCCTTTTACTCTTTTGCAGGGGCTGGATTTGTCACTGAACTGACTCTGCCACAGAACTGTGCAGTGAAATCCAAGATTTCATTTAAAAAGTTTTTAATACTTAGGTTGCTAATGATAACTGTCCAAATGTGAAGAGGATGCAAAACCATCTATGGATGGTAGGGCAGATACAAGCCTGGCAGGAGCAGGTGTTCTCTTCATCTGTAGCAGGCATTCCATTCAAAAGCAAAAATGTAGCTCAAATATGGTTTTTTTTTAAACTAAAGAAAAGTCTTCTAAAAGCATGGATTACCCATAATTTAGTTGAAATGTAGGTGAAATTGGTAGCTTAAGCTACTGGTGAACATAATTTATAGAGTGCAGGCCTAAGCATATATTTTCCAAAATCCATAAATAAAATGCCAATTATTTATTAAAAATCCTAATTCAATAAAAATGTTTTCTTTTTGGGCAAAATGACATTGGCTGTACTTAAAGTCTGTATGTTAGGATGACACAGGTCACTGTGAAATTGTAAAAGTCTTACCAAATAGTGAGACCACTGCAGTACATGCTGTACTACCTAAACCAGCCACGAATTGTCTAAACAAAATAATTTGATACTGGCTGTTTTCCACATTTTAATTAGCAAGAGCAGACGGCTGTTGCATAATCCTATTTAATGTCTGTGCTTGATACCTCCCGAATAGCTCAGCGATTAAGTTCATACCTTAGTGTGGCTAAATGCATTAGCTGAAAGAAAACCGCTAACACTAAGATTCACTTTCTGACATACATTTAAGGCAAGCATGTTTCCTTCCACTGGCTTAACAGAGAAAAAGCTCTATTAACTCATAGCCTGTTGGTTGCAAAGATGCCCCGAGGTATTTTGTATAAATGCATATTGATGTCTCATGCGAATTTTTCCTCCCCAGCAGAGTTTCTTTGTAACAGAGATCACAGTGCCCCCATTAGATAATCACTGCTCTCAACAACATCCAGCCTAATCATGCAATTGATCACAGTAAATCAAAGATTTGGGAATTCTCCGAACAGCCGTCTGCAGCTAACCCTTTCCGTGCAATGGCCAGGTGTCCCCCAGAGGTCAATTTATGAGAGGGGAAGGAAGGGCAGATGTTGAGTCTGCAGCCCACCCATCTGCAGTGTCAGGTCCCCAGGTACTGCAAGGGCTGTGGTACCTCTGCTCCTCCCTGTCACTGGCGCTGCTGCTTTGGACTGTTATTTGACACAAAGCAACAAGCTCTCCAGTTGTGTTAATTATGGTGGCTAACAAGCTACTCACATACCTGTGTGCAACATGAAAAAAACACAAATTAAACTCTCATCAGTTAAGACTTTTAGAGTCACAGTAACAGTTCCACCCTGCGTTCCTACTGGTAACCTTTTGTCCTGTGGTTTTTTCCTCACTTTTTTTAGTTCCACACAGCCCTGCTGTTTCCACTGAGGTTATGAGATACATGCTACAGAGCTGGCATCTCACTCCTGCTTCCTTATTTGAGTCTTAATGTTTAAAGAATATTTTGTCTGGTGCCCATGTAAAAGGCAGTGCTTTAAGTGTGTGCTTTACCACATTAGGATATATTTTTTAAGTTGCTTAACTGTTTCCTCACATGAGAAAAGCAACTTGCCAGTTGTTCAACATGGGCATGAGCAGTTATTGGCAGAGAACTTCTGTACATTTACTTGGACAAATGAAGATTTACATAAACACAACTTTTACATGTTTCAAAATGTAGAAATGAACATAATGAAAAAAAATTATAACTGATTACAGAAGATTTTGAGAATTTTATGATCTCAGCTCAGTTGCTCTCTCTAAAAAAACCCCAAACTACCACAAAGAAAACTAATTATGTTATATTTTATCTCTCCTGGAATATATTTTATTACAAAAGTCTAGAACATCCATTGTGTAGCTTTCTGTGCATTTTAATAATATATTTTTTAAAGTTTTAAAGGGACAATACATATTTCTGTTTATTGAAATATTTACTGGATGACAGAATGTATGGATCTCAGTTAGATGTGTACACACGTTTTAACTTAAAAGAAAACACCAGTGGATAGCTGGTGGTAGTTTTGTCTTAAAACTGAAGGGGTTCTTTCTGTGACTGGCAGTTACAAGAGGCTTGATTAACCTCTTTCCCCACCAGCCTCTGCAAGTCCTGATTTCCCAGTGATAAATACCAATTCATTTTGTGAATTGTGGATTCTTTGTAGAATGTACAGATTTCTAGCATCAACTCTTCAGCTGGGCTTTGCTGTATAAAACTCGGTATGCTGACACTGAGGATCACCCTTGTTATTTGTATGATTCCTGTTCTTTTCAAATGCAGTACAGTCTCACAGGTGAGGTCTAAGCAGAAGCACCCTGATCTAGGGCCCACACCTGCTCTGTTCAGGAGCAAGGAGAACATTCTGTTTCTTGTCAGTGGTGGAAGAACAGATACATAATTTTGTGCTTGATTTCTATAAGGAAGTCAGTTTTGTCAATGTAGCCACTATGGTTTAGTAATAAAAGGAAGCATCAACATGGTTTTGTATCAACATTGACATTGTTTGCTGAACTAAGATGACAAACAAACTCAGCAAAGTTTTATTGCTGTTGAACTGTAAACTAAGGAGAGTCTGTTTCTTTCTGAAGGCCAGCAATGATAGCTGCTACACAGATGATCAATGTAACTGGACTTCTAACAAGTCCAAGAAGTATCCTTCATGTCCTCAAGACATTACCTCTGCAGTAAATACCACCTCTGACTGTGCCTGTAAAATGTTGCTGCTGCCAGCTTCTCTAAGTCTGGCTTTTGCCCAGAAGGCAGAGAGAAACACGACTTAAGCCCTAACAAATGTTTGCGGACAGGACCTAAGATAGATGTCTCCCAAATCCTAAAATGGATTTTACAGTCCTGATTCACTAGTCCTTTCTTTCACAGAGCTCCTGCTGGATGCAAAACAGAGTTCAATGGGAGAAAACAACTGTATGATTGGATGACGTGCGGTATAGTAGAATACATCTAGAATTAAGTCAATGTTCTCTTGAGGAGAAGGTGAAAACCAGTACTAGAGATAGTATAATATACTATTGGTCCACAAGAAGTTTTTTAGAACTTTTTTTTTTTTTGTCTTTATGCATTTCTGTTTGGATGCTTTATTTCAGGCAAACTCCATGCAGAAATTTATAAAGATCCCCCTTATTCCATCTATGTCCAACAAATACCAGAAAAAAATATGAATGTATGCAAGGATATGATTCATTATGGGAAACACTGTGGTCGTTAATGAGTTTCATGATATTTATTTAAAGACACTGGAATTAATGACAAGGCTCTTTGCATTGTACTTCTCTGAAGTCCCTGTGATAACAAAAAGTTTGTGATTCCTCCAAGCAGCCAGAAGTGGCTAATCTGGGATGTCTGCTATCCAGCACTGAGAAAGGAATCTTATTCAAAATATGGCCATTCTTAACCTCCATCTCTGCTTCTTCCATCTCCCTCTCCCCTCCCAAAGATAGTTTATGTGTTAAGCTCTGCATCTCAAAGTGAAACCAGGTTATTTCCTAAAGACATGGGTCTACATGGAGAATCTTTAGGAACTCAATAGTCCCTCACACTGAATGCCTTTTTTCTGTCGGCCTGGCTTGGAAATAAAAGCTGAAAAGTTATCTTACGAGAATCAGTGGCGTATCTTAGAGAACACAGAAAGTAAAAACACAGTCCAGGTAATGAATGGAATAACTTTAATTATGTTTGGTTGGGTGTACGGACTCAGTAAATCTCATACAAATGTGTTTTAAAGTTAATTATCTACTATAATTTCCATCTAAATATATTAAAGGGACATTTTTCTCATTCTTAGTCTTCTGTGAAGTCATTCGAGCGTCCAAATGATTGAGCTCTGGCATAAAACTGTTGACATTAAAATAAGGTGTAATAAAGAGAACAGGGTAATTGCTAGAAGGTCAATGAAGAGAAAAGGAAGCAGCTGGGCTTAATTTAACAGTAGCAATGCTGGGAAGTGAAATAGCTGCCAAAGAACGGCCACTTGGATGACCTGCATTGAAGAAACTGAAAAATGACTTAGCATTTTCTTATTTTCAGATAATCCGAATCGAGTTACAGATGGTTCTGTGATTGAAAATACATACAGACAAACTGAGTGGGATGCACCTTGCCAAAAGTCTGTGTTCTCAAAGCCTGTGTTCTCAAAGTCTGTATCTGAGCTGGTGATCTGAACCCTCTGTAAAGTCAGAGGAAAGAAAGAGGTTTTTCAAGGGCATGACTGATTTCTTCCTAAAGTACATGTCTAAAATGTAGTTCTCTAGAACTACACCTATTTTTCTTCACTGGATATGACGGGACCTGGAGGTAACAAGTTCAGATGTGGACATCTAAAATTAAATGATTTAAGTGCCACCAGAGGAATCTCTGATGCTGGAAAACCATCAGCAGTGTAGGTGGAACAAGGGAAGACCAGGCAGTAAGAGTCTTGGACACCTGCCAGCCGCTGCCACACCAGGTCTTCAGCAGGGAACTTCAAGAGTGTCCCCCGACACTACATAAACCTAGCAACTGCTCCAGTCCTTGGTTTTGTAGAATATATACAGGCTATATACTGTGGTCCCAAAGTCAGAAAGAGGCCTCTTGTTTCATTATCTTGTTTCTAGAACAAACCCGCTGTATGAACTGCTAAATTGGCAGTATACATCAAAGCAGTCCTGAAAGGAGAAAGCCTCAGGGAGCAATATGGTCTTGCATTGCTTAGTGATGCATGAAGCAACCAGAGCAGGACCACAAATCTTTAGCCCTAAGAAGCCTTAGATTTGCTTTTATTGTTGACTTAAAAATACACACTGAGATGAAGCCATTATCTGTAGCTAGGGCAGGTGATAGGCTTCCTTGAAGAGAAGTCTACTTCACAGACTCCCAAACACCTTCAGTTGTTTTTAAGTTAGGTTTTGAGGGTGTTTATTTAGAGGTGTATATGTCCTGCTGGTTTTACTGCACTTCTCCTTTTGATCTGGGGAACGCACTGTAATGTTGTGGGCTCTGTAATCTGCATTATTACCAAAATATTTTTCCACTGTGATTTTCAGCTATTTGGACATTTGAAATGTTCATGTTTTGTACTCACAGTTCAACTCTGGGCACCAGCCTGTTTTCCTGGGCTATGGCCATCAGCAAACAGGTAGTTGAAAGTGCAAGTGTTCAAATGTATATTCATGTATGTATTCTGCAGTCATAAATTTGAAAAGGCTGTTTCGCAAGTATAAAATAGAAGGTTAGGCCTCCCTTCAGCTGAACAACATATCTCATCCTCCTCCCTTCAGTACCTCTTTCTTTTCTACATACTTCTAGCTAATGTAAATCTCCAATATTCTGTGATGGCATAGGGATTACAGAAAGCACCCCATCAAAACACCAACATGCATGAAGCTTTGATCTCCAGCGTGTAGTAAAACCCAACTCTTACCTTTTTTGCTATCAGTTTATTCTTCAGAGCTATCTTGGGGCACAAATACTTCTTATTTTTTATTTTCTCTAGTGAACAAACGCCTATAAATGTCATACTTTTGTACGCTGACAGTCATGCCAGTTTATGTAAGTAAAGTTCCCCTTCTCTGTTTCTACTTAAGTACACAGAGTAGATTCAGTTTTGGCCTATGTCTCATCTGTATTATGATATCTTAACTATATGTCATGGTAGAAGATATCTAGGAGACTTTTGGGAAGCTTAAAGCCCAGCTCTTGAACCATTTTTCGTCTAGCTCATTTATTGTCTAACTCAGCTAATTTGTTACCTTTATCATACACTAATGCTGTTGTATGATCTAATGCCATGGAATGGTTATAATACTGTTGCAAATTTAACCAGGTTGGGAAAGTATTGAGCTCTTGATACAGGCATTGAAATTCTTCCAACCAAGGCTAAGAAATTTGAACCGATTTGACACTCTGTTTGGGCCAAAGAAGCTTTAAAAAAGTCTTCTGTGTAAAAATGACTGGTTTGTATCTCTTCTTGACATGCCAAATTTACTGTTTAATCTACTGAATCTTCACACTCTAGTCATTTATTCCCACATGGTCTGGCAGCCTTGACTTTGTAAAAAGTCCCCAAAAGGCCAACAAGGGTGCTGCCTGATGCAGTGCTTGCAAAACGAGGGCTCTCAATTTGCTGATCCTAAAGATCCCCTTTTTTTCATCATGAAAGAGGACAATAAACAAGCCCACTTCACTGGACAGGTAGAAGAATGTAAATGTGCCTTCTATCTCAAAGAGGACTTTCCAACAAAGTGTCCTGGTACAGCTGAGTTTTTGCAATAGTGATTTCAGTCACGTAGAAATATCAGTACTTCTGTGACTTACGCTATGCAGGCCATAGATCTCATTTAATGTCTAGATTTGTAGACAGAGCAGGTGTCTGTGCTCTTAGGTATAGATTGATACTAATGACAGAAAAGCAGAAATCTAGGAGTTACATTCATATTGTCAAACACTGATGCTGCAGGCCTCCAGGTGGTTTTCTCTGACAGATCTTTGCACAGCACAATATAAATGGGATGGCAAGGACAGGAGATGTCAAGGTTCCCACTTTAGGGGGTAAAGTGGTAAAAAGAGAACATAACTATATTTGTGAGGTATTTGGGCTTCTCTTTAAAAGAGAACATCTGTACAGCAAGGGTAGATTTTTGCCTAACTGAAATGAAATCAGATTACTGGCTTAGAAAACTAATTATTATGTGTGTTTACTTAAACCAGGAGTGGGAAGAAACAGGTGCTGAGAAGCACTGAGGTCGTCTTAAGACATCTGTTGGAGATTCAAAGGTAACAGCACTTTATACAATTGGTAATACCCAAGGATAAAAGCTGTAACAGTTACCGATAGACTGAGGAATACAAAAGTAACTCTTTAAAGCTCATACAACAACTAAAATGCATGTGATATGGATAAGATCATAGGGGGAAGGTTGTATAAAAAGAATAGTATCAAATAAAGGAGCTAAATAATCACTGCTACGCAGACAAAGATAAAATTCCTGTAAATGTCTATGCACCATTACAGGAGGCCTAAAAAAAAAAAACCCACGTTGCCAGGCATTGGAGGAGAACCTATAATCTGCATTACTGAAGCACAGTGGAGTCACAAAACAATGGGACATTGTTTGTCATGCGCATAGCCATACAGTGACAGAAGAGGTGTGGGAGTGACCTCGCGCCTGAAAAACATCCATAGATGATAATAAGCCAAAATTTCCAAGTAGGAAGGATCACGTGGCAGATCCTGCCCGAGTACAGACCTCTGCCTTCAGAACTGCTGTGTGGAAGCCACCCTGGCTTTTACATCAGGAGAAAGACTTTGGATTAAAACCCGACACCAACAAGCACATCAGCAGCTTTAGGATTTTACTGCCTTTACGGGGATCCTGAGGCTGCCAGCATAACTCTACTCGCTCCCTGATTTATGAACCTGCAAGTGCAGCTTTCGGCATGGCGGGAGCAAGCTCTCGGTGCTGCGCAGCATCCTCCCAGTCCGAGCGCAGGCGGCCAGGCACGGCCCCGCTGCCATCCCCAGGCGGAGCAGCCGTAGGGATGGAAAGCTGGCAGGAGGTCCAATGCTGTGTGCTTACAGCTGTCCTGGGATGGCTTAGGGTAGCGTAGGCAGAGACACTGAGATTGATGGGATGGAGAGAGCAAAGCTTATTCACAGAGGTGCAAGAGGTAACGATACCTAAGTACAGTAAAGGAAGCAGTAGAAAGCAACTGTAGTGATTACTAACAACAGTAACAGCAATAATAATAAAGATAAAACCACAGACTGAATTAGCACACAGATTATTAAATTATTGAGAACTTCAGTATACTTTTTTTGGAATAGCTACTTTTAGAGAGAGAGTCTCTTCCTGAATTGATCCTATCAGTTAAAGTGTAATCTTTTCAGCTCTCCACACAGAAGGTGATGTGTTAATTACTACATAATGCTGGTGAAATAATCTGAAAATTTGTAATAGGAAACAAGAACTGCTAAATGAAATTAAACATTCCCATAACATACTGGCACAACAAAACAATGGGGAGGGAAGCTGCCAAAATCCATCAGCAAAATCACCCCTAGCAGTACGGGAGATATCTCAAATGAGGGGAAAGCTGTGCCCTGGGGGGAAATTCCCCATTTAGAATAGTGTTCAGCTGGTACCTTTGCTGCTTCTCTACCTGAGCTTTCTGGCAAGGCTGGTAGATTCAACCTGAAGTTATTAATGTGAAAAATTGTTCAAACTCACATTTAAATTAGATAGTAGAAGAGGGAACACATTGGCCCTAGTTTTTTACCATTATAGTTTTGAAGGGTTTTAAAGGTAACATAAAAGAAGGAGGAGGTTTAAGGAAAATCAAAGGGAGGGTCTGTGTTTTCTTTATCCATAACAAGAAGTATCTGTGTAACAGACCAAATAAGTACATCCTTGCTTCTTCCCTAGTACTTCCTCTCCAATCAGTGCTACTTATTTTCAGAGTAAAGTCAACTGATCCAGTGAAATGAACAGGCACACACTGTTGCTGTGGCTCTTGAACAGATCAGCAAAAAGCATGGTTCACCTTCAAGCCCTGTGAATGGTTTTGGGAAGCTATACAGTCAACCACCTCACCTGAATATTATAAAGGTATGTATCATCCTAGGAAAATTTGTCAAAAGCACAGCTCCTAAGTCCCAAAGGCACTAGAGATGAAAAAAGCCTCAAATTTTGTGTTCAGACTGTAGTAAAAGTGACTGCACGTGGCAGACTCTCTGAAGGCAGACAGTAGCTGGTGTTGTAACCAGCTCCTCCAGGAGCTTCCCCTGGGCCAGTTACATTTTGTATTGTTTACTCTGGATGATAGGATCATTATCATCATGAAAGATGGTGATGAATACGTGGAGACCATCAGAGAACTCAAGTTACATGACCTTTATTTGGTTCTCACTAACATGTTACCATGCCCTTTGAATGAGAAAGGTGAAAAACACTGCACAGAGAGATATAAAGGCTGATGAGTCATTTCTGTGATATTACTGAAGCCTTTCCCAAACAAAAATGGCAAGCCTTCTCACTGTCTCTACTAGTTTGCTGAGGCTGGCTAACCCCAATTTAATATGGTCTTCACCATCAAACACTATTTCCCCCACAACTGTTATTTGCTCTGTTATTTAGGAAAAGGAAAAATACCCCTACATAGCTAGAGTTTCCCTTAAGCTCCAGTGGTAGAAGGACAGGTCTGTTACTCCAGTGGTGAGGACTGAAGACTTCTGTATGATTTTGAAAAGTCTTTAGTCTGGGACAGTGTCTGGTTGTATATAGTCTGGATTACAGTTACAAAATGTTGTTTCTCCACTCAAAGCTCCTAAAAGGCACATCTCAGAAAAAAAGGAAAATAATCTATTGCAGCCTAATTTTGGTTTTGCTGTCATTACTCTTACAATAATGACATGAGGCCCCAGCCAGAAACAAGGGCTTTTGGAAGCATATAGGAAGATGCAGTATCTGCCACAAAAAGATCTTATGGCCCCAGAATTGTCCATAGGGCCCTGTCTGTAATACAGATATCCCTTTGAAATACCTGCACTTGAAGGTATCTTTCCTCTATGTATTTGGCTAAATGGTACTCTACCAGTTTATACTCTTACCTCAATGAGTTTCTTTCTCTTTTGTACTGGCAACCTTTCTTAAATAAGCACATTAATAATATGAAGTTTGTTTCTTCTAGGTCATATAACACTGAAAATAAGTAAGACAGAACCTCGAAGGGGATTGCTGGGGTTGTGCACTACACACCACTCCACAAGCTACACCGGCAGTGTTGCGTACCTTGTCGGTACCTTTCTAGGACTTCTCACTTTTTAGGAGAGCCACTGTTTGGAATAATGAAAATGTTCTCAGGTGAAAAAAAAAGCATGATGAATGCATTTTACACTTTGAAATTGCACAACGCTTTGGTGGAGAAGATGCATTTAATGATATAAAAGCAGGTAGGTTAGCTGACTGACATTACGTTTCAGGACTGACTATGCAGCGTATCTTTCCAATGGGATCTGTTCTTGGTGTGCCGGTTTCATGAAAGAGTGAGGGCTTTGGGGCACACAGATTCCCTGGGGCAAAGGGAAGGTTAAAAACCTCCCACACTTCACCCTGAAAGGCTGGTGCTAGGTACCAATCTTGGCATTTAGGTTGTGTCTAGACAATTCCACTGCCTCCTTCTCTAGAGGTGCACACCACTCTGAGGTGGACACAAAGGAAACTAACAGCAATAAACTGCAAAACAACTGGAGAAAGAAATTATATTCCTATGATTTGGGCATGCTAAGTTCAACCGAGAGGCTTATTTGGGGAACATTGTCATCCTTGGCTCTCTTCGTAATCAACAGAGAAGAACAGGCACTTCCAGAATGGGATTCAGATGAAGAATGATCTCACTTTTCCTCCGGAGGTTTCCTTTCTTTCTCAATTACCTCTGCAGAAGGCCTTGAACAACTCTGCTCCTAATTAGGCAACCATGCTGCTACAGTCTCAGTTAGGTGCTTATCACTGGGTGTGAGAAGTTCAGGGCTTAGGGCAGTATCTGGTTCACACATTTTTTGTGCTTAATACAAATTCAGGCAGAATTAAACACTACAATCTCTACAGTCTGTCAACCATGGCTGCTTGACTGTATGAGTGCCTGTATTAAAAATTAACAGTAAAGCATACTTAAACAGCAGAGACAGCTGGGACCAAGCCTCACGACTCTCTCATGCCTGCCCTCACCGATGGGCTGCAAAATCAAGCTCCCTCTTACCTATTCTCTCTCTGCTCTGTGGCCTCGCATAGTGAGCAGAATGAAGAACTTCTCTAGCTTGATGGGTAGGATAAGCTCCGAGGAAAAGGGAATTGCGGTTCAAACCCCTTCAGTCTGAGAAAGGCTTAAAATCCATGTTTCCCACTTCTTGTAAGAGTGTTCAAACAATGAAGTTATTCTGAAGTGGCTGCTGCCTCTTCCTCCTCCATCATTAGCTGCTTGCTCTCAAGAGAGGACTCAGTGCTCTGGATTTCAAGTGGATGAAGGTGACTGAGGTTCAACACTTGTTCAGATCTAAACTGAGAGGTTTCCCAGGTGATTGGTAGGTGGGAGTTTCAGTGACCTGCTCAGGCAGTAGAGAGAGATAGGGTCCTAGCCACTTTGAATGATTTCAGAGGTGGCCACCTTTCCCCACCCATTGTATTTGGAATTGAGATGTCTACCTCAGATGCACTGAATCATCCTGCTGGGCCAGGGGCTGCCTGGAAGCACAGCAGCACCCAAGCTGAGCAGTTCCTGTTGGCAGTCCGAATATGGCTTCATTTTATTACACAGTTCTTAGCCATTTCCTTTCAGCAGGTACCAAAGAAGTGAAGCTTCTGTGACAAATATCCCTCACCTTCCATGATCTATCACAGCAGCCTAGAATACAGGAAAAGCTGCTTGAAGCAAAAGACCCCCAAAACATATTCAAGGTGATTGAGATAATTTTTTTAATTTCTCAAGATTTCCCTTCCGTAAAGAGTCAGTATATTTGCAGTCATACTATACAGCCCACTGGGGAACATACTCAGCACATACATACAGGTATGTGCTGAATGTTTGCCAGCCTAGGCATGACATGCTCTAGTCCATCCTTTAGCATAGCAATGAGCATAACAGGTAGAGAAAGTGTGTTCACTCCACTATAAATAGCTAGTTGCATTAAGTATAACATTTACATTTGCTTGTAGTTGTCTGAATTCAGAACCAAATTCGATGCACTACACTCATGCCAGTAGATCCTCTATTCCCCCCGCCACTTAATTGCACTCTTTTTTGCTAGCTACTTTTCCTCTTTCATTCCTCAGCATGCAAATTATGCCCACTTTCACATATTTTCTGACCAATTTAGACCTAAAATTTATGCTGCCGTTCACGTCACTGCTGAAATTGGCTCAGAGCTTTCCAAGGGAGTTGCACTTGTTGACAGCAGGTATGAATATATTTCTTGGATTTGAATGCCTTCGCGTGAAAAAAAATTGCAGAGCACTGTCAAAGCTGTGGCTGATATACTGCATAAATGTATAAAGTAAATAACCATACTTACTATGATGAATTCTAGTCTTAGACCCTAATAACCACCTTTTGCTGGTAATAAAGTTGCTGATCTTTTATGTGGAAAATATAAGCCTGGCACCCTAACACTTAAGTACAAAAAAGCAAAGGCTGGTTATCAATATGCTCACTTAAATCACAGAATTCAGTACATGGATAGGTGGTTAAAAGATTACCAATTACTGCAATATCATGATGGGCTCCTCCAGCAGGAACCCAAAGAAGGAAATCCCCCAGGACAGCTTGAATCTGAGAAGTAAGTTCTATTTTAGACACTTTTTTAGGCAGAAGGTGCTGAGCCTCCGTTCATAGGATATTGATTTGGAGCTTTGTATGATATATTGACTGGCCCGATATTGACCTTTGTCTGAACTGCAGCTGAACAGTTTTCAAAGCATCTGCTTACCAGAACAAAAGTAAACTGCAGAAGCATATTAGATACAAAGCACTGACCTCTCTAGACTGTTTTTTTTTCCTTTGTTTGCTATTTAAACATGAATTTGTAGTCTGAAAGGCAGCTTACTCAGGATAACAAATTCTCTGAATGAAATGTTAATGTTTTGGTCATAGCAGATAACTTTTTAGAGAAATTATGCTCTTTAAAAATTGTAGAGACTTTCTACTTTGCTAGCTAATTATGTAAGAAATTATTTCTGCTATATGAGAAGCTGGCAAAGACCAAAATCTTCTACCACTGCAACTTTTTGGAATGAAGTACTCAGTACTTTGAGAAGTAAATACTGGGGACGAGAAATCAGTATAAACACCAGCAATGCATGTGGCACTTTTAGACACCCTGGCAGAAGACAGGTGGAATGAGGAGATGCAGTTACTGTCATTATTCTTTGAATGCAGGTAGTTTACAGTAGACCTGAAAGTAGGTGATTCTCCTTGATATTTCATAGTGGGTTTTATTAAACATTTAGCTCTGATCCAGCAAAGTACTTAATAATGAATGTGGCTTGGAAAAAAACCTCATGGGTCTTCATGGCTGTGGCCACACTGCACGTGAGGAAATTGTGCTGAGGAACACTCTGACCATCGCTCTGGGAGCAAGGGCTGTCTGTCTGTCCTTGCTGCCCCACCGGGCAGCTTGCAGTTGGACTGGCTCAGAAGCTCAGCTCTGGGACAGTGGGTGTTGAGAGCATGATTACAGGGAGGCAGAAGTCTGACTGCAACACACACAAACAGAACAAACCGACCCCAAGAGCAATGAAGATCTAGTAATATGGTTTGCATCTTCAAGAACATAACTAAATATTTTTAAAGAGCCAATTCTTCCTGCTGAAGCTGTTTAGTGGGGGCCTGATCGAACTTGCTATCATTTTAAAGAGAGAACTAGAAAGGAGTGTAGAAATGTTTGAAATGAAAAAAAGATTCCCTTAAATGCGGGGTGATGTTTTTCAAAGAAAAAATAAATAGCATTTGAATTTAGAAAAACAAAATAAAAAAGGAATTTCAAAATAGGGGAATACTCATTCCAAATAGGAAAAGGGAAAAATTTTAGAGATAATCTGAATTTTCCATCAAAACTCTACTCTAGAGAACAGAGCTTTTCAGTGAAACACCAAATATAATTCCTTGTGAAAACACAACTCAAAAAAACCAGCAATGAACAGGTTTCACCCAGTCATTGTTTTCCAACAGGTTTTGACAGCCACCTAGCTGAATGAGCGTCGGGAAGGCCCTGGACCCACTCTAGCAGACAGCAGTAACTATATTCACGGTAAATAGGTATGAGTAAGCACATACACATGGGCTAATACCACAGCCCTGATTATTATTCTCTGGTAGGTAGGAAAGAAAGGCAAAAAAAAAAAAATCAATTGAAGTGGCTGAAGGCATGGGGGCTGGTGCCAGAGCTGGCATTCAAATGCTTGTAGCACTCTCTCTCCCTGTGCCTTGTGCTGAGCTTGTTTGATTCCTGATTGCTCTTTTCATATTTAGGTTTTCCACAGAGTAGTCAGAGAGCACAATGAATATCTTGAATGTTGAGGTCAGAACCAGGCTTAGAAAATACAAGAATCTTTGCACTCGCCACTGGGCAGAACAACCTCCCAGAGCCACAAACGATTGCCCCAGCTCCCAGGAAAGAATGCAGAGACTTCCATCTGCAGGTTTAAGAGCCTCTAAGGCCAACGAATAACCTGTGGTCCTTAGGAAAAACAGCCCCCACACCCCTTGAGCAAACAACCCAGCTATCTGTTAGCCTAAGCAGCTGGTTTCCATTTTTATTGAGAAGAGTTGAAATCAGAAAAAAGGCTAGGGTGGGGGAAGAGGAGAGATGAAGTTAGAGGTAGTACTCAAGGTCCCTCGGTCTGGGAGGTACAGTGAGGCACAGAGGTCTCTATGCAGAGGGTGCTGCTGCTGAGGAGGAAGCAGAGCACCCACAAAAGCATACAGGTGGTAAACTGGTAAGGTCATTTGTGTCTGAAAGTGATGCCAATCCCAAGCACAGGTTCGTGGGTTACACCCTCTAGTGTTCGCTTTATGCAGAAGGAGGAGGGCACAACATAGGAAGGGGGTATCCAAAGGTTCATGTGTCTTTTGAGACCAGTTATGCAGAATTACACAGTGATGCCACATTTTGTGCCCCAGAAACCTAGCCTAACGGAGACCTTGTTAAACCTGAACAAATGTGTAAGCAGGCCATTCAGGTGCACATCGGTCCCATCACCTCAGCTGTGGGCATCAAGCCAAACACTGAGTGAATAACATTTGACAGCAAGACTCGACTCCCAGAGAACACTGCTAAGGTAGGCCAGTTTCCTTGCTCACTCTTTGCAGGTGAGGACCCAATGCATGACAAAGTAATGGACTGGTCATATGTGTATAAACTAAACTGACATAAAATAATGAAAAAGGCAACAGTACAAGTGGGTGTGGGTCAGCAAAACTTAGTGGCAAGAAGACAGCCATTTCTTCGTCCAAGTCTCTGACCTCTATGACACCAACGTATATACAAGAGGAAAAAAAGAGACATGCCTTCGTGTTCAGTTCATCACTGTTAGGCTCTCATTAGTATGACTGTGAGTAAGAACTTGCTGTGGAGTCTCATTATAACAAGCCTTTGAAGGCATCTTAAAAAAAAATCCTCAGTACAGCACCACAGATAGTGACAGCTCACCTGCAGAGGTGTGATACCATGTCATATGACACAGAGCAGAAAATGACAAAATGAGCACCGATCCCTTAAACAGATTGTTCCTGACAGGGCATGACATTATGGCAGAGTCTTTTAAAAAGCAAATTCATGTAATCATGTCTAATTAATTGGTCTGAAACAAAAGCCTGACAAAACTTACAGTTGCAGCTAAGCAAGATCCTCAGTTATCCACACTATCAGAATCTATTGTTACTTGTTGGTCAGGTAAGACCAACAGCACCACTCCAGAGAGAGCAAATCAAGGATAATATCTGAGTAATTAGTAGTTGGATCCAGTGTTTCAACTGATACAGATTCTGTGATCACAGGGACATGACAGCAAGGATCACCCATTTACAATGTACAGGAACAAGGAAGCATCACATCAGGGAACCACAGAGGCAGTTAAATCCTGGATGTGCCTACTTATAACTGTGGACAGTTCTTTCCTAAATTTAAGAATATCCTCTGTCAATCCACTTGCTCTCAGGGCCACGTTCAGGACATCTACTTCAAGAAGGTTATTTAAGCATCAAAATGCCAGATCCCAGGGAGGTGGTTTAGGGCACACAAAGCTGTCAGGTGGGAGAGGTCGGCATCTTCAATGACCAAGCAGTGCCCTGGCCTACAGGGTGAGTCGTGGCTCACTGATAGAAAAGACAAAGTGGTGGATTGCACCTGAGCCAACACATGGTCCTGAGCAGGAGCACGGTGGCCCAATTCAGAGCTGCATGTATACAGAGGGCATAAATTCTCCCAACTAATTTACGCCTGCCGTTTTCCTGCTTGTACAGGACACCTTCAGAAATGCCAAGGCACTAGGAAAAGACGCAGCAGGAATTCAGGCCATCTTGACAGATCCCTAACGTGGAGCCTTGTGTCAGGCACCTACGCCTTGATTTTGATGTGATCCAGGGACAGAAACAAAGAAGAGCCACAAACTGCTGAGGCTGGCAAGGGGTTACTTTCATCTTGCCTGGTGGAAGTGAGATGAAAACTGCAGATGTAAGAGGAAGGTATTCAAAGAGCTAGAGGAGCAATGCATTGGCAAAGCTGCTGCAGGAGGTGTCTGAGAGAGCGAAAGAGATGGCAACAATTAAGGGAGCCGTGGCGGCAGGAGTAGGCAGCGGATTTGTCTTGACGATTTAGGAGACAAAGGAGATGGGAAGATATTTATAGAGGCAAGCAGGGTTGGAGAAGGTATTTTCAAAACAGTGGTTGCAAGAACAAGGTTACTGTGCTTGTGTCTCTGCCACTGAGTCATTGCGACAATTTCCCCATCTGTAAAACTGAGATAATAATACTTACCTATCTTACAGAGGGAGGGGAGTGTGTTGTGAGGATTAATTAGCTAAGGTTTGTACAGCACTTTGAACATGTAGAGAGCGATATAAGTGCTCTGTACTAAGATTATTATTAATATGGAAGAAATAAGCCAGGGTGGGGGTGGAGAGCGAGTGAGCAAGCTTTTAAAAGATAAGAGGAAGGAAGTAACAAGAGGATGACAGAGAATAGGAGGGGACGGGATTAAGGGAGTTTCTTAAATTAGAGGTAAACACAGGGAGCCTTTACTGGAAGCTTAAATGAAGGAAGAAAGCATTAGGAGCAGAGCTGTTAGAACTGGAGGCCTATGAGCTCTGATGTTATTCTCCTCTCACTTTCTCTTGTTTTGTCAGCTTTACACCACACTCAGATTTTTTTGTCTTCACAGAAGTCTTTATCTGGAATATTGACTGCAAATAAAATAAATGCAACCTGTCAAACTCGAGCTTTCGCTCTGGCACTACAACTCCCACTAAATCAATGAGCTGTGGGTCTGAAACCAGAACTTAAAAAATAAGTAGTTTCCGATCTGTGTTATTTATGCAACCCTATCTCCACTCCCCCCCAGTAAAACCACAAGAAAGAAACTCAACTTCCCTCCCAACACTACTGTTAAAGATAGAAAAAACCAGTATTTTTAGCAGGTCTAAAAACCACAAAACTAAGTCCTTTTTTATCTCCTTCTTTCAATGAGGTGAAGCAGATGAGGGTATCCTATTGGCCAAGGGATTGTGACAGGTTGTCCAAGACTGGCAATTTTAAACAGAGTGGATGTTGATTAAACATGGAACAATTCCAGGATGTTCTGTGGTCTGCTTCTCCAAGGCAGTGAGCAACTGCAGTGGTCGCTCTGACTTTGTTATCTATGAATTTATAATGGAAAACTGTATTTCCCTCTGCCAAATTCCCAGCTTCTATTTTGTGACAGACAAATTACAAAATAACTGAAACTGTTCTGAATTTTACCCAGAATAATCAGACAAAACAGTTGGAGATACACCCTCTGCTTACCCAACAGAAGAGATACAGTGCAAAAACTTTTAATTAAGATAGGCAAAACAGACTTGAAAGTCAGTGCACCTTACAGAGCTTGTTTCAGCCCAATAAAAGCAACATTATTGAAACAGATTATTTTTTTTACAGACCAGTGTGTCCTCAGCCCTTCTTTGCGGATCATGGATTGAAGCTAGTGTGCTTCTAGGTGTATCTTTTGATTCTCTTGGTAGTAACAGTACTGAAGTGACCTTTTCGTTTATCATCAGGTTGATTACTTTTTATAGGTGACTCCACACATATGATCCTATTCATAAACATAAGGAGACACAATTTCAAAGTAGCTCATTTTTCTGCTGTGCCCAGGTCCACAGTAATAACTAGTGGATCAGGTTAGGGTAAGTGGTCACTAATACAATGAATCTTCGCTTACCAAGGGTGCTGGCTGAAGGAGAGACAGTCTTTTTTATAAATCTAAGTATTTCTGAAAAATAAGTCTAAAAGCCCAAATATGGCTTCCATTTGCAGTGACACCTGATGCTGGTAGCGGGTAGGTGAGGTGTCTGAAAGAGCCTAAGAATTCACCTTCTGACAGTGAAGACCCCTGAAGGCTCTCAAGCTGGTTGTCTCCAATGTAAAGGCTGTTCCCATTTGAAAATATGGTCCTAATGTAACAGAACACATCAGAGCTTCATGTTGGAGCAAATGCATATTTGTCCTTGGAATGTAACGAAATCCAGTAAAGCAGAAAAAAAGGGAGGCACTTTGCTGTCTGTGAAGTCTCCTAAGAATAGTGTGAAAACACCTTATACAGTGGTACTGACAGGTATGCAGGCATTGACTCTAGTTTATTTAGGATGTTGACTATAGAACTTCCTGGCTTTCCCTTTTGGGTCCAGGTTTTTAACCATTTTCTTCCATAGTAAATTACGTATTTCAAATTAAGTATGCTTTTAGCAAGGTCATGCTCTGTCTTTCTTACACTAATAGAACAAAACACTCACAATATTTAAATATTCAAGCAAACAAAATGTCTAGCAGCAACAAGGAGATGAGGGTGCCCCAGCTGCATAGCGTAAATGAACACAGAGATTCATTAAAAAGTTTGCACAGACTCCTAGAAAGGTGTCTTCTTCCAGTAATTCCAGTCACAGCCTAGCACTACTGAGGTCAAACTTACTCTTTTGGATAACTACATCAATATTGCCAGTCTCTTAGCCAGTGGTTTGCATGAGAGACAGCTTATCCCTTCATAGGTGCAGTGTGTCTTGCTGCCCTGTCCGGAACAGCAGTAGATCTCTGTGCAGATAAAAGAGTGGTAACGTGGTGCTCTCCTATTCCTTCCCTTCCCTCCCCTCCCTTTGGACTGAGGAAGGCATTAATGCAATGCTCCTTACACAGGTCATAAATTTGGTTTTTTTCGAGGAACTGCCAGTCTGGCTATCCAAGCATCATTTCAGCCTTCAGACCCCCATTCTTAACTTACACTTTCATTTTGCTGTTGCATACCCCTTACTCTGTTACTTTAATGGGCCTAATGCCTAAAGAGCAATTAGCAGCCATATTAATTTTTGCAAAGGGGACTTGCTGTTATTATTAATGCTGTCAGGTCCATCCATCCGTCTCAAGGGTTTATAACGTCTGCACAGCATTTCAATGACAAAATGTGATCCAAAGAGTGTTTTCTGGACATTATAAAATCTGCACAGTGCTTCAAAGACATTGTGATGTCTGGGAGAGACTTCACAGCTCTTCCAACAATTGAAGTTTTAAAAAGCAATAAATTTTTAAAAAGAGGCCAGGAATTCATGAAGGTAATCCAGAATAAGAATTCTTGGTGAGACCTTGCAAGTAAAAAATTGAGGGTTTGTCCATGTGAGGAAATTAACTGGCAGAACTATGGCAGTATAATTATAATGCTGCAGCAGCTACTGCTTGTGTAACTCTGTGCTCCTGCACAGACACTATTCTGGAATAAAAGTCTTTTTTTTGTCGGTAGACCTTACACTGCTTTGGAACTGACATAAACTCTTTCTGCCTCATAATCACTCGGCCCCCTACTACTGAAATCAGCCTTCCATTTTCTCTTTTGTGCAAATGCCCCTTCACCAAATTACACTTTCGCAGCACAACCAATGACTACAGAAAATGTCTGCAACTACTAATTATAGGAAAAAAAAAAAAATACCCAACAAAGAACCTGACATGGTGAGGGAGTGTGTGCAAAAGAGTGACAGAAGGCCAGAGCCAAGGCCACCACGTGTAATGTACAGTACCAAGGGGAATGGTTAAGGAAGGGGATCTCTGAGCAAGAAGAGAAATTGCTGTGCTCCATCAGATGATCTGAATTTCCTTTCCTTACTTTCCTGGGCTTTGCCAGTTCATTGTGCGTAGCACTCGCAGATGAGCCCTAGCAAAGTTTGGTGCAGTGATTTAAAAGAAAAGCAACACATGGTTTAGAGAGAAAGCCGAGGCAGTTCAACACAGCACCTTCAGTGAGTGAATTTCAACTGGCTTTCAACTTAGTATTTCAGGAAACTTTAAGAGAAAATGGATTGCAGTATTTAGAGTGCATATAAATCACATATAAAAACAGGAACACTTTTTCAGTTATCTACTTGATGAATAGTAAGAAGGAACAATATTAAGCTGGAAGCTTAAAAATTTAATATGGGATAATGCAGAAGCAGGTTTGGTTCAACTGAGGATCTGATATTGTAATAACCAAACAAAAATGGAACTTGAGTGGTTTATACATGTTATCAGAACTCTTCAGGTGAATGGAGGTCCTAGTAAGAGGATATACTTATTATGTAAACTGTATAGTCTTCTGATAAATGTTTAATATTAAACTTATCTAAAATTCTAATAAAATATACAAGGACATCTACATTTAGTAGTTCAAGTCGCTTTTACTGTGGCTCTAAGAAACAGTTTATATTGTGTTGGATATCACAGAATCCTGTTTAATAAAAAAATGGGAGTCGGAGTCACATAAATCAAAAAATGGGAGTCAGTGTTACATAAATAAAAGATTCTGACTCACTTGATGAAGCTGGCCACAATACACTGTGCAGACTGGTCCATCAGTGCACACCTGCCTGGAAAGTATACCAGACTGTGGGCTCTGTCCTACAGACAATGCTTTAACAGAAAGCTTTTCTCATTTCAAAGTTTGTAGTCCCAAACTTTGTATGCTTGCCAGGAATGGGATAATAATGAAAACTAAACACCATATGTAAAGAAGATGCCCACAAATATTCATGTTTTAAGTGAGCTTCTTTTTGATCCATTTTTAGGCTTTATTTTAGGTTATGTACTTTTTCTTCTAAAAATGCTCAAATAATTAGGTTTATTGGTAAGAATATTAACCAAACGGGACTGTTTTAATATATATTGCAGAATATTCACTAGAAGTGAGTTCTTAGTAAGCAGAAGTTCACCTCTTCCTAAATCCTTCCCTCGTCCTATCAGGAGACAGAAATGTTGTGCATGAACCATGTATCTGGACACAGGAATTTGAATTCTGAAGCAGAAAAGGGCCTGAGCCAAACTCCAAAGAATAAATGGCAAAATCGAGTCACACATTCTGTCTTAGGATCTCCCTCTTCTTGTCTGCAGAAAACAAGCAGGACTGAGGCTGGTGACTTGCCAGACCAGTAGAACAACAAAGATTGAGAGTCCCAGATTCCCACTCAAGCACCATCTGCAGTGAGTTGCAGTCCCTGCTCACTCCTATAGACTTCAACTTAAGAGAAGACCTGTAACTGAATTCTCTTAGTTAACCAATGTCAAATAATTCCCAACCAGGAACGTTTGACCAAAGTGATGATATGATCTCTCTGAATGATGAAAAACATGAGAAAATTTGAACTGGGACAAAACAGTCAGTTGAGTACAACATTAAGAATTCACATCTTTGCACTGATTTTGCATGCTGCTGTTACAAATCCCACTAAGTCACCATTCCTCTATCCTACTATTGCTAATGGAGTTTATTTGTCTAAATATGTTTGCAGGAAGGTGCCTCTTTCACAAAGATGCTGGAGCACCAGTGTTCCAGCCAGCCTGTGCAACCAAATTGTCCCCCATTGCTAGGAACTTTAGAAATGCTCCAGTATTTCAGCTTTTGTAACCACCTTACCACTAGGAATGTCATCCATTGCTATGTACCAGTTAGTCTGTATATTACCCTTACCACAAGATTGGCTACTGTAGAAACAAATACAATATTTTTTTCTTTTTTTTTACAAAATCCAAACTTGACCACATAGTTACAAAGGATAATGAAGACCCTTGGTGACAGAATAAAATCAGGTTTAATGTAGTTCTCCCAAGGTTGAGTCTAAATGGTCTTTTTCTCTCCATCTCTTTATCTCTCTGACAAGCTGTTCACACTTAATTTGTACAGAGCAGGATTTAGTCTTGATGTACACTCCACCTTCCCAGATTAGCTTAGTCAAACAGCCACCTCATCACCTACATCCAAGCAACTGTTTCACAACAAGAGATACCCTATTGCCAGTCAGCAGAGAAATCCTTAGTGTATGGCGGAAAAGAGCTGCTGAAGCTGCTTCAAAAGGAATGGATTAGCAGATAGCATGTTGGTAAAGTGACCCAAAGACACAAGCAGCGAAATGCATGGGAACATGAGAAGCTACTGGGTTGCACCAGTTGTCCATCTAGCCCAGTATTTTGTCTCAACGGCAAAAGGAGATGTCATTCAGGGACAACATGTGAGCCTAGTCATTTACTTGCAGTCCATTTCTTTTGTACTCCTCTAGCACACAAATAGTTATATTAGGGATTTCAGAGGGCACCTCCCTGTCTAGTCCTTTTATACATCTTTGTGGACTTGCTGCCCACGAATTCTTCTGACTCTTGTTTTGAAGACCCTCTTAGGGTCTGCCTCCACAACCTCCTGTGGCAGCAAGTTCTGGAAGTTCACTATCCAGTGGGTAAAAGGATTGACTCTTCTTTGCTTTAATCCAGACTCCTACTATTTTCACTGAGTAGCCTCTACTTCCAATACTGTGGGATTTTGGTGAACAACAGTTCTGCATTACCTATCACCTTTGTAGTGGAGCTTCACTCATCTGTCACCTTCCCCCTATCCAAACCAAAGAGAGATCTGACTTCAGTTTATTGCACAACTCTCGATTAGTCACATGATCAACACCACCTGTGTTGCATGTATTTCATTTTAGCACAACATTTTGAACCTCTTGTAATACAATGTTCTGAGCATCTTCAAGAAGCCTCAATTAAAAAACCCCCAACACATCAGTTGTAATGTTCATATTTATTTCCACTTGTAAGCACAAGGGAGAACAGAATGCTAAGGCATTTAAATCTATTATTAAAGGTGTTCATAGAAACAATATTGTTTATATTGTGGGATTTGAGAATAGGTAAGTAATCATGAAATTAGGGACTGTACTTTAATATGTACGGAAGATAAGGAAAAACTTAAATTGTAAAGTCATGTGGAGCACCTCTCAGGATCAGCGCCTCAGGATCAGGAAGGACAATGGGGATTAAGACACAAATGAGAATGAAAGGCCTGGCTGCCCTTGACCTTCAGTGAGATCTGGGAGCCTAGCTGTCTCCTTTCCTAGAAAAAAATCCATCACCGTATAATTTCCAGACTTTAAGCATCAGTTTAAGTACAATTTAAGCATCATCACAATGCTGCTGTAATGTAACTTCTTGGCGTGACTTTTCTTTCAAAACATATTCTAAAATATGGAAAAATGTGAATAGATTTCATGAATATGTGCCTTCCTATGCAACATTACACCATCTGCCAAAGGTATCTCCTTTCCTGTAACCTTAAAAACCTACTTTCATAATCCTCAAACCAACCAGGGCAAGGTATCTCACCCCATTTTCTCTCTTTTATACCTACTGTTGTAGTGTATTTCCATAGAAATACTTAGGATATAGTTACTAGTGACACAAATTCTGAATGCCATGTTCCCTGAAGTCTGGGGACCAAGGTCAGGACACTGCTAATTTCAACATCCATGCCTCCACATGTGCATCTGAGTAAATCAGGCACATATGCACAGAGTGTTTTTCTCAGCCCTTTCCTTGCTTGTCTCAGAACAGTTGTTTAAAAATGTCTATTTGCAGGGTGAAATGGTGTAAGTCTTATCTTTGAGTACCAGAAAGCAGAGAGGACCCTTCAGCCCCAGCTCCAGATCAAGGGACCTGCCAGGCCCCTCTTTTTCAGCCTTTGCTGCCCCCTAAAGACCCGATAAACACAACCAGCTGAGCTTGGCTGGTCCTTTGCCCTGGGTGTCAAAGGAATAATCATACTCTAACTGCTTATTCTGCCTTTGGCTCCTCTTGTGTCTTGCTCCCCTTCCCATGCTCTGCTTTGCATTGTAATTCCCTGGCTTTCTGACCTTCCTCTTGTTTTGCCCTTCAGTTTGGTACAACTGTATCCAGTTTCCTGTCCTGTGGCTTGGCTTCCGATCCCAGTTCTTGCCTAGATGCTTGCCTTGTATATCTTTACTTTTCTATTGCCTTTGACTTGCCTTGCTCTTGCTATTGATTGGGCTCTACACCCAACTCTAGCTAGATCCCTACTATGGTATTGATTACTTGTTGAAGTCCCCAAAGAAGATAAATTTCCTTCTTACTCTCCTTCTTTCTTTTTGACACATTAGGAATATAACTCTGCTTTCAAACTGAGATAGGAATGATCCGTTCTTTGTGTCTGAGAGAAGAATATTTCTTTCTTTGCAGGATGAAGTTGTATGTCTCATACTCAGCTCTCAAATCTGGAGTGACAAACATGTGCCCAGCCATTAACCTTTGACCCATGCTTCTGCCAGAAATTGTCTGGCCAACACAGCTCAGCATCAAGGACCGTGACAACAGAGAGGTATTAGTTCAAGCGAAGACCTGCATTAATATGTCACCTTACAGGGACTAAGCCAGGAATGAATGCACTAATGACTTTTCACCCTGACAGAGAGCTGACTTAAACAGTATTCCGAAATCGTGGAAATGTTTTTTGATCACATGTTCTCAAATGCCTGTTCCAAAGCTCTGAGAAAACTGTTAGCATGTGAAGCAGGACCTACCATGTAATACAACCATAAATGTTTCTTGCTTTGAGGCAGTAAGAAGAAACAAGCTCACTGGATCATATTCTACCTTTTTCTGCACCCCAGCAACACCACCAATTTCATAAAGTGGCAGTCAAGAGAAAATGTTATAAATACCATTTATGAATGTACAGTTTATCCTTGTGTATAGTCTATATTCCATTCAGGAATACATTTAAGCAAGTGCTTGAGTGCTTGCCTGACAAGGGATAATTTCCAACCAGGGCCTCTGTGTACATCAGCTCTTTTGCTAGGACAAGAATGAAAGCTAAGATTATCTGAAAAGTTCACTTTAACTCTTAATTTTCACATTGTCAGTTTTCTGAGGAACCCAGTCCCCATTGAGCTACACGTTCTCCATGCACGGCTTAGCAGTGACCTTTTTTTTAAACAGCAAAACTCTGTCCTCTTTTTTTTTTTGCTTCGAAGAAGGAAAATGTATTTTTGCCTTTTGTTAAAAATGTTTTAAAACCTGGTTTTGTACAAGGTCAAGAAAAAGGGGAAATTAAGTGGCATGTCCAACTCCTTCAATTATAAGTTTAGCTACAGATTTAAGTTGGTGATTACTGGCATCCTGAAGTCCCCCCCAATCACATATACTCATCACGTATACCACTGGTTGTAATTTTTTTTTGGCAGATTGACTGACACTTGTCAGACTCTGCAGGATCACTGTCATTTAAACAAATATCAGGACCTGTTTCTGCTAATGCCATGCTCCTCTCAGAACACAGCTCTGGTGACACACTGCCTGTCTTGATTAACAAGCAAACCTTACAGCAAGGGAAGAGCTTCTGTAATGAAAAGTGCTAGAAAGACCTACAAAACTGCAGGCTGACCATTCTCTCCTCTTCATCTCTGGACTTCATTTTTCCACTACTAACCCATGTTTAACTCTTTTTTAATGTCTTTTGACGTCGCTCCTCAGTTCCCTTTCCCTTCTCTCCCATTTCCAGCTCAGTATCAATGATTTCTCAAGTCCTTCTCTCTTGCCAGATATTCATGTACAACGTCTGTGACTTGTATTGATGCAATATGTGCATCCAGCAACATTATTTGGACAGATGTAAGAGATCTACCTTTCAGCAGCAAGAGTTAACAGTTTTTCACTCCATCTAGCTATGTTGTTTTTACAAAAACAACTAATGCCTTCCTTACCCAGGAGTGCAGCTGACCTCAGAACCCATATTCACAGGGAAGAACTTTCCCAGCTAGCATGCCCCCTACCCAGCTCCCAAACTGCTTACAAACTGGACAAGGAGAAAAAGCCCGTCAACCCCCTGCTCATCCCCAAACTGATCAGTCATCAGCCACAATTTAGTGGAAGACACAAACTGGAACAGAAAAGGTCATGAAGGAACTTCCCTGACTCAAGGGTGGCCTGTCTCAGCCGGTATCTCCAACAAATTCTTTCCAGTTGTGTGTCTCCAAAATTTAGGCCTCTCCTTAGCTGGAAAGCCAGAGTGTGAGAGACCAAAATTGTATCTGTGCTAATGCATTGAGCAGTACTTCAGGCTCTTGGTCTGGCTGTGTACTCTGGGAATATCCAGTTTCATATTGGGGGATATCAGGGTGCACCATGCCCTGTCCCCTGCTGGCGTTTCCACTCAGCAGGGATATGCAATGGCTGTTGACAATGGCCTGTAGATATGCTCAAATATTTCAGACCCTGGGACACGGTATGGTATGTACCGAAAGATGTATGTGGATGTTCATCAAGGAACTTGCCTTGCTTTGAAAACTGTCAGTGTAGGAACATAAATGTCTTATTCTCAGGTAATGCTTACACACACAGGAGCTCTGAAGTAAACGATGGCATCAGATGAAAAACTGGACATGAGCTAGCAATATGCGCTTGCGGCCCAGAAAGTCAGTCATATACTGGGCTGCATCAAAAGAAGCATGGCCAGCAGGTCAAGGGAGGTGATTCTCCCCCTCTACTCCACTCCTGTGAGACCCCATCTGAAGTACTGCATCCAGCTCTGGGGTCCCCAGTACTAGAAAGACACGGACCTGTTAGAGCAGGTCCAGAGGAGGGCCACAAAAATGGTCAGAGGACTGGAACACCTCTCCTATGAAGAAAGATTGCGAGTCGGGGTTGTTCAGCCTGGAGAAGAGAAGGCTCCAGGGAGACCTTATTGCAGCCTTTCAATACATAAAGGGGGCTTATAAGAATGACAGAGAGAGACTTTTTACCAAGGCCTGAAGGACAGGACAAGGGGCAACCGTTTTAAACCAAAAGAGGGTAGGTTTAGATTAGACAGAAGGAAAAAAAATGTTTATAATGAGGGTGGTGAGACACTGGAACAGGTTGCCCAGAGAAGTTATGGATACCCCATCATTGGAAGTCATTCAAGGCCAGGCTGGATGGATCTTTGAGCAACCTGATCTAGTGAAAGATGTCCATGCCCATGGCAGTGAGGTTGGACTAGATGACCTTTAAAAGTCCCTCCCAACCCAAACCCTTCTATGATTCTGTGATTCTATGTGCCTTTGCAAGCAGGGGAGCATTCACACAGGGCTGAATGTGGGTCAATGTCCCCACACACCAAAGCAACGGATAGACCTTGCGATGCTTGCTTGAGTATGCAGTACAAATTCTCCTCACTTCAGCCACCCATAGAAATTGGAGGAAGGGTATAAGGTTGATCCACTAATCATCTCTAAAAATATGAAAAATAGAGTTCTCAGCTCATGATGGGATATCGAATATGAAAAGATGAGCAGAAAAAAGAGCTTAGATTTTAATTTGCTTTGTTGCATATGTACCTTTTCTACTTCCACTGCACCTAGAAGAAATATTTTTAAAATGTAACCACTTAATTGGACAACAAACCTTGCTACTGTGCCTGCATATACATACAAATAGTGAGGTTTTGGCAAAGGCTGATGCAAAAGAACCACAAAACCAAACTTCAGCACCTGGATCCCACTGTCTTTTAGAACTTGTAGGTTTCATGCTTAGAAAAAATAGCCAATTTCTGAATAAAAAGAATTGGAAAGAGGGAATTACTTTATTTTGTTCCTATTTGCTGAGATAATTAATATTTTACTGAATATAGGAAAGTGCTAATCTGTTCTCTTCTATTTTTGGTACTTCATGAAAAGCAATTCTTATAACTCACCAAAGACAACTGGAGGATTATAGTGTCCTCCACCCATCCAACTCTGTTTTTCACTATATCCCCATTTTCTTCCACCCTTCTTTCTAATCTGAAAAGAAGGGGCTGGTGCTAAGCTTCCTCTGTTCTGCAGCCCTCAGTAAAACTTCATGATATGAACACCTAACAGCTAAAATGCAAAAGTCTGTCTTCTGTTCTCACTCAACCATAACTGTTGTTAACTTGTGACAAATTTGACTCTTTTTTGTAACATTTTATGTATTTTCTTTTAAAAAATTTAAAATAACTTTCCTCCATGTAGGACATACAGGACATTGGTATTTACCCACTCACACTAGTAAAGGGTAGCATGAAAGTGTAGTGCTGTTTGAGGTGGCATGAGTATGTCACTGATGGCTTTGTCATGCATGAATAAGGTAGCCAATCCAACCTAATTTTGATAATATCATTATAATAAACTATGATATGTCCTTTTTATATATTCTGAGGATAAGTATTTTTTAGCTACATGTGGTATACAGTCAAGCAAAAAAACCCACCCCTAAATGACATAATGACATTACTGAGGCTGGTTTCTGTGAAAATAGTACTTACAAAGTATAACACAGTAGTCACTATATATTCATTCCCTCTCCCATCACTTAATTACATCACCCTTTAAGACAGACGCATAATGTAATTAGAGATTTGAACAGTTCACAGCCAGATCACTTAAAGTAACATTGTTAATGGGCTTTAGAAGTTCTCCCTTTAATATTGCCAGTGTTATAACTTCTAATTACCTTAATAATTAGGGATGTGTCATTCATGATTGAGGTAACAGTTGCTAACACTAATGGGTATTAGAGGTCTCTCACAAGGCATGTTTTGATGTTCTCATCCAGTTGCTTAGGGCAGGCAAGAGCTATTTGTCCTTAGAAACATAGTGGTTGCTATGTGGTGGCCTGGGCAGAGGCATCCTTACTAACCACTTTAATACTGCCACCACCACTGCTGTTTTCACCAAGGAGTGACTATATAAAATGCGTTCACCATGCACTACCCTTGAAATGCAAATGAGGCACCTATGGATGAAATCTGTTGAACTCTAATTGCTATTGTTGTTATTGCTACAAATAACAGCATAAACTTGAATGTCAAACCTGACTGAAAGTCAAAGAAATCCAGAGGTAAGCCTTCCCCATTCCCAATCCCACAAATTAGCAGTGGTTAAGATTTTCAAAGTTTAAGATGACACATTTTCTTAGATGTGCTTCATTATGCATGGGTAATTCAGAAGAGTCACTACAACTAGGTGGAATTCAAAAGGAAAGCAATCAGGATTTGCAGCTATTTAGTCTAGAAATAAGGCTAGTATCACCTTTTCAAGTACATTTTTTCTAAAGATTTCTGGCATATACTAAAAACAAGTCTTTTATGAAGAATAAGAGTCAAAGGTTGCTCTGTATTTGGCTGAAACTAGAAGTTCAGAGATACCAGCCTGCTTGTTGGCCATACCATACTTTGAAGCTTAAGTGTGTGGTCATGGGAAAGTGAAGAATTCAGAGTTTACTGTACTGTCTTTCATACCCCAAATTAATCAAGACTTGTATAACTGGAGACCAAAATGAGATTTGGAGAGCTATCAAACACAGGTAGATAGAAAAAAAAGGCAACTTCATTGGACAGACATTCACCAAACTGGTTTTAAGAATCTAGTCGAGTCCATGAGAACCGAGGACAGAAAGAATTCTCTTTTTAACTTTGCATTTTGGAGCTTTATTACACTGTATAATACGACTGTGCAGAAAATCTTAAACCCCCAGGGATGGAGAGAACATTTATTTCTTAGATTTGTTTGTTTTCCAGACATAGATTCAACTGATTTCCTGACTCAGGTTAAATTACACTGAACAGGTAAAAGGGCAACTCTGTGATGCAGAGAAGAATGCCCTTGGGATAAAAAAAGATTGATTCATCTTGGTCCCACTAAAAAACACAGGAACTTAACATTTATTAGACTGGACATGAAGGACATACTCATACAGATAAGATACGCATGGTAAATTAGCCCTTTAAAGTACAGCATTGAAATCAATACACTACACAGACACCACAAAGACACTCCCATTCCTCTTCATCTAAATTAAAATCTAGGTAAAAAACAGAAAAAAAGAAAGAAAACAAATCCCAAACTCATGTATCTACTTGAGCAACAAGTGTGAAAATTTCCCTCCCTCATCAGGTAAATATATAATGTGCTCATGGTTGAATCAGATTTAATTTCTACAGACTTCCAATATTAGTTTGGCAAGTATGCTTGCTCCTTTTGTGTCCCTTTTCAGTGAAAACAAAATAAAGTAATTATAACAGTACTACCTTTGTCTGCCTTGACCTGAAAAAGCATTACATATACTCCTTCACATACGAATACGATCTCATCAAGGAAAGAATTCCTATTAGGAGTGATCATATTTCCTATTCACTACAAGTTATAATTCCAGAATTCAAAAATCCCTATATTCAAGTCATCTTGAAGATTTTTAGATCAGCAAGTCACTATATGCATGAATATTCACATACATAGATATATGTGTTCATATACAGTGTATGTGCTTATATATGTATGTATACACACACAAACACACACACATTATAGTGACACCAGTGTCAAACATTTTGATCACACATGCCTAAAAGTTTTCAGAAAATCTTTACTAGCCATTTGGATACAAATCTATTTAATTACATTTCAGAACTGTCATGATAGAAATTCTACGGTTATGCCCCTAACTAAAAGACAAAAGCTATTAGATCTTAGCTCTCATGAAACTATGCCAAGATCATTTAAGGAGCATAAAGCTACTTGTAATGCAACAGAAACAAACACAAACAGCAAGTAATTCAAACTACTCTATGCAATATTTATAAAGATGTCAATCTTAGATGAACAAGCTGAACAAAGAATACCTGTATACATACTGTCATAGAGGAACTCTGCACCAGACTTCCAGGTACACTAACAACATCAGGTATTTATGGGCCTTTCACTGTGAATTACTATTACATTAAATGCCTAAGCAATGTCTTACATGCATAATCCTATGTCATAACTACATGTATATTAAAAAGGGTATGCATATAACAGTACTTCACATTAACTCTTTATGCTTGCATTTAGAAGAACATTTAATGCAAGTACTTCTGCTAGATTCAGTCAAATGAAAGAAAGTAACCTGGTGACTCCAACTTGGCAAAACACAGGCCCACACTGTATGGAAGAAAAACATCTTTTAGCTCTTGTATTAGGAAAACTTTTACCTTCTTTGTGCACTAGAAGAGGACAATCCCAGCCATTCCATGCAGTAGAGGACAGCATACTGGGCCTACCATTCCTCTACCTTCTAGGCGCATCCTCTTTCCTGTCATGACTCTTCCACTGAGAACTACTACCATCTGGGAAAAAGTCCTAGTGCACCAGTCCTGTGCCCTGTGCAGTTGGGCTGGCATCATGTGCATGATATTGAACTTACAGTGCATATGCTACACAACAAACACATCTTTTTGTTGCCTGGAAAATGTCTCCCTCAAAAGAAACAGCAGTTAGACATAAATAATTAACCTGTTACCATGGTATAGAACATTGCTGTAGCAAAGAAAAAGCAGGTTACCCATTTTCAACTTTAAAAAAATTACTCTGTGTTTTGGGTAAAAGCTCATGGTTAATCTGGACTAGTTAATTCAATTTTTGATATTGCATCGTATGGCTGGAAAGTAATGCAGTATATTACACATATTCTTAAAATTACCTCTGAATAAAGGACAGGTAAACGGAAGGAAAAGGAATATGATGAAAGAGAGCCAAATTCAGGCCATCTCTATGCTGCCTAAACCTTAGTTTAAGTGATCAACAGGGGCAGGCTTTATACACCTAAATCAGATGCCTCCATCTGAATTATCATCTAGGTTTCCTTTATATTCACTGGAGGGGAACAGGTACTTCCAAGGGCATAATTTAGCTCATCCTTGGTGGATAGCTTGGAGAGGTTGTGGAGTCTCCATCCTTGGAGATATTAAAAACCTGACTCGATGTTTAAACCTGTTTGGATAGCTCATGCGCTACAAGTGTGCCTATCTCTGCCCACTGGCAGTAGAGGGAACCTGTGCCTGCCAGCTCTGCCCTGTAGACTTCTCAGCAGTGAGGAGAGCTCCTGATGCTGCCCCTTTGTCTGCCTGCCCTCAAATACCACCTGGTGATGACACTGCAAAGTCAAGCACTGCTTCTATTTCAGATCACAAAGCTCCCTAGATGTACTGAGAAGCTCCCGGGTCTGGAAATAGTTCATGTGGCTCTTAACGGTCCTCGAATCATTTGGGAGCAGGAAGGGATATGTCAAAAACCCACCTAAGACTGAAGAAGATATTTTCACAGTAGACAATGCACAACAGAACTGCTGAAGCCAGTGTAAAGCACAAGTCTCGATCATTTTAATTTCAAAAGGACAAGAATGGTAACCACTTTTCACACTGCTTACTCTATAAAGGCCAATATTTTGCCCTAGCTAGTGTGTACCTCAGAAACAGTCTTAGTAGCCTGAATCCCAAGCAGATGGCAGTATGTAATGAATGAGATGCCTTTGTCTAGTATATCCTATGGACATGCTTTAAGCTGCTTTTCAAGGTGTGTGAGACTGCCTCACCCTGTGGAGACTCCACACAAAAAAAGAGCAGTGTCTCACTTGTGCACTCACAGACTTTGTCTAGCTGTCGGGACGTGTGTTCCACACCATATCGTACAGTTCCGGTGCCCTCAAGTCACCCAGATAGAGGTCTGGCCAGACCATGCAGCAATTTCCAGGCAGCTGTATGCGTGTCCTTCCTTCCAGTGAAAACCAGGATGTGACAGGGATGAGCTACTGATATGAGCTAAGACAAATCTCTCTAAATACCTGTTTAAAAAAACCCCAACAGTAACACTAGTGTCAATGTCACACTCTTCCATCTGAGATCAACAGGAGAAATACGTGACCTCACATCAAATGTGACATCTTCTCACCTACCCCAAGGAGTGAGATGCAGCCAGAAGGTGCATCCAGATGCAGAACCAGAGAAACACCTCCAGGTCTCAAAGTACAGGCTGGGCGAAACTGCTTTTCCTGCCTACCTACCTCTCAATCAACAAGCTTCCTCTGCATCTAGATCTTAACCCTGACATACTCATTTCCTCTGGCATCCCAGGTACAGAAATAAAGAAAACAAACCCAAGATTATTTCCCTTGCAATTCAAAAGTATATAAAATTTGTGCTTTCTATCTGAGGTAGCCAAAAGTTCACTGAATTAGAACAATTTTCAACCACCAAAATGTTTTACATACAAACCCCACTGAAAACCTTTTACATACATGGAGGATAAAAGCTTAAAAAATTCTATCAGTGTTTTCCTGGAAGAAGCAATGTTGGTTAAGAGCTTCCCACTAGGAAAAATGAGGATATCTGGAAGTGCCAATTCTGTTGATCAGAGTGGAGCTAAGAAAAACATCTTCATTATGTATCTTTCTAAAAAAGCCCAGCAACATTCTTGTCAAGGCTACACTCTGTCACTAGAGAGTAAAAGGAGAAAAAAGCAACCTCACTCTAAGCTCTACTGTGATGTTTTCCCAACTTCTAAAAAGACACAAGCAATAATATGCCCTTCTGATATTAATATAACCAGACTACCAGTTTTAATAGTGTTTAAGGTGAAACTGCTTCACTCCATTGTCCTCATGCATCAAAAAATCATCACTGGAGTTACTAGAAGGCTGAACATCTGCATGTTTATGAAGAAAGGAGTGATGATTAAGATAAAACCATCCCCTTACTGATCTCAGGGCGCTCTTTCAGATTAAAAGAATAAAATTAAATAATATCATAACATTAAAAAACTCAGAGCTTGCTGAGGGTGAGTGAGTTCATGACAGGCACAAACACCGATAGCTACATCCATCCAACACATTCTTCACTGACAAATCACTATACTACAGGTGCACACATATAGATTACCTTAAACGTACCGCTATTTGCTATGTGATTTCTATTTTTCTATTTATATCGTTCTCTTTTGAACACAAATATATAACTCCATCAATAATTTCAACATCCTTGAAGAACATTGGAGAAGTGACTACTGTATACACATGCTCACGTGCTATGTGAAAATGTTGTAGGAGTCAACTACAATTCCACAGGTCTGTTTCCCTGCAAAGAGTTTCAGCAGTGTTGCTAAATAAAGCCCTATTTCTGTGCCTCTCTATCATATGCTTTAGCAAGTGCACTTTTGAAAAAATGAGTAATTGCATTTGAGTCAACCTGCATGCACTGAAGTTAAGCACCGCTTAAGTGTTTGCAGGATTAGGTCTTAAGCTTCCAATTATCCCTATTGCAGCTGTGTGACATATACCCCAATGAATGCATTTCTCATCAGTTATAATTCACGTTTTCTCTTTTGGGGGACTGAAAATGGCAAACATGAGCAGAGGCTGAGTGGTGTTGTTTCTGTTAGGCCTACACACCTAATAAACCATAATATTTACTCTCATTATTATCATCAATAATTGAGTTACAGATTCACTCTATGACCCAGTGATCATGCTATACGTACTACCTCACTTTAGGAAACAGTTAGCCTGGAGTTTTAAATTCAAAATTGGGTAACTTCGTAAGAGAGAGAGATATATAAAGAAATATTTATATGTGTGTAGCAGGTTCAACAGTATGCCACTGGAATGAAACCAGCAATTACCAGTGAGGTTTTGTGGCTGGTATTATTCAGAAGGTTGCAGTACACAGTCCCAGGAGTCTCTGCTTACCTTAGAAAATACTGTTAAGAATTTAAGGCTGCATGGGAATTGTTATGTGGGCATTTTATTCATTGTTAATTGCACAGCATTATTTCTGATCCAGTATCCCATAGAATGTGAATGCATATGATCTTTTAAAAAAGTAGCAATGGATAGATCTGATTAGCATTGGGTGCCTCCAACATTGTTATTGAATAAGATGGCAAAGAATATGTATAATTTTGGTAATTATTCACTAGCAAAAGTGAAACTGTTCTTTAAATGGGAAAAGTCATCTTAGTGATTCAATACCACTTTTTTTCCAACATATTCATTTTATCCAGTATTTTAGTCCTACTTTTGTACGGGAAATAAGAGTTCCACATGCTTATTTAGGCTTTACCAGCATTTGAAGTTTTGTTGCAAAAATCTTCACTATGCTAAATAATTTAGAGTTCAGGATTGCTTTCAGTGTACATTCACCTGGAACACTATCTCCATGCTGACAATGCTTTGTGGATATAAGAGAAACCTTTCATCCTCAACCTCCAGCCAACACACACAGCACTATTACTGGCTCTCTTCAAGAACTTGCATGCTCAACACAGAGAGGAAAGGAGGACAAAGAGGATCTTGACATAGACCATACTGACACTCCTAACCTAAAGCTGCCAGTATGACATATATGCTGACTGAATTAAAAGAAAGTGTCTTTTTTTTTCCCACCAAATAAGTCCTACCAAAAATACTTAAAAAATGCCAATACATCTTCTTTACCACTAGACCCTCCTATGACCTTATGTATAAATCATATCTGAAGCACGGAAAAACAGGTATCCTACTGTAATTTTTGTCACAAGATAATGAGATAAATTAATTAAATCAGGATCTTGTCCATATCAACTTGAAAAATGCACAAACTCTTGCTGCTATATTACTAGTTGAAATTTAGATCCATGTAAGAAGCCAAATTTATTGTCTGATGGCAGTGAAACCAGCAATATATCCTGAGACATCATAGAACTATTAGGAATCACCAATACTTAGCATTCCTTCCTCAGAAAAGCAACTCCTAAGGCTGTAAGGATCTGACTTTTTTTCTTTGCTTAAGGCTGTATTTTACATACCTATTGACATAAGCCCTGGAGTCACAGCCCCCTACCAACTAGACAAGGCCACGGTCATCCAATTGAATGGAAACCTGGATGCAGAGGGTAAAGATAAAGTTTGGTGCATGTCCAGTTGTCCTCCAGGATGGAGTCAGGACATGGCCAGCATGCAGATGAAACCCAAGAACCTGAGAACACTTCAGAGTCTGATAATAAAGACATGGCCTAATTAACTGTGAGGTTTAATGGCCTTTCCTTGTCCCATCTTCCTCTAAGCAGGATTCAGGTCTTGTCTCAATGGGAAGACACAGGAGAACTCCCCAGACTCTTTTGGTTTCTTTTTCACAATGACCAGGGATAGCTACTGAAGCAAACGTCAGTGAGGACTCTTTTTCAGTTCCCTGCATTACAGGTATGTCAAAAGACCCCAAGGGGTGTTAAGTCCAACACTTTCCCTCCCTAGACAAGTAGCAGATGCTCCAGTGATCAAGTTTCCTGGTGTTGTTGACTTACATGAGGATGACTGAATTATGATGATATAATAGAATATAACATGGTTGAGAATCAAGCTATGAAATTTGGATTCCCATTTCTTTCCTCATTTGCCATGCACCAGGCATAGTGTTTTCCGATCTTTACCCTTTTTCTATCCCTTCAGCTCCCAACCATACCTTTACTGCCCAACCATTTTTCAAAACACCCTTTTTGTCCCTTTTTGCTTTCCCTGTGTCCTTTCCCACCTCTGTGTACTTTTCTTCTTCTCACTGACTTTATTCCAACAAACCTCTACATTTCTGCTGTATGTGCTCCTCTGTTCTACACTGCCCTACATATATGTATCTCTATACATCATGTTGATCAGTATTCTCACCATTTGACTTCCTGCAGCTTCCAACCTTTTATCTCTAATCTAATTTTCAAGTATTTAAAAAATTGGCCACAATATAGGTAAACAATATGGGCTACCTTAAAAAATAATAATAATTATAAAAAATGTTAAAAATATGCCACAGAAATGTCTAAGTATTATCTTGATATTTTGAAAAATGCCAGCATGTTCCATTTTTTCAATTAAAAAAATGCTCTGATTAGTAGGTGCGCCAAAACCACTGTATTTGTCATTACAAGTTTTAAAAGGTTTGTAATAAAAATGGAATTTTAATTGAAAACTTTTGAAAATTGTAAATTTGGGGAAATTTTGACCAATGCTAATGTAGAGAGTCTTAAAATTAAAGACTTGCATGCTACGTTAAAAACAATTCATTTAGTCTCAGAACAGGCTGATGAAACAGATGTTGTTTTAGTGGTGGGAATTTGAGATATTTGACACTTTCCAAAGTGAGATCTACAGGTTCACAGGTGCTTGCATTGGGTCATTGGATAGAGACTACCCATTTTCCAAAGACGGATGCTACCATACATTTTATAGTACATGGTAGACACTAATTTTTTTTTTTTCTGGAACAGGACTTTGTTTCTATGCATAGACACATTTATACCAACAAACCCATCTTTTCTTTAATAAAGTATATTTTGTTTGGGGAATTGGTTTATGAACACTGGCTAACACAAGCAGCAGCTACACTCGGACAGCTTGGCAACAGAACTCACCAGAACACCCATCCCAGCAGACTCATTCAAGTGTTGGTAAGATTTCTAAACAAACCAACAGTCACATTTCAGAACTTAAATGGAAAATAAAAGTTAGAGATTGGAATAAAATCTAACTCTCCTGGCTTTTAGTGGCATTTCTTAATCAAGGTGTCATGTTATTGCAGCTCTCCATGCTAAGAAATAAACACTCATCATGTACCCTGTTAATAGTCTCAGCAACAGAATCCAGGACTTAGCTGCTGGATAGCGAGAAATGAGGTCTTAACCCTCCTGTTTGTTTTCCATATAGCACACAGGAAGGCAGCAGGGAAGAGAAGAGTTCATCGTAACTCCCCATACTGTTCTGTGAGTATAAAAAATCAAGGCAGGCAACAGAAAAAAACTGAATACATTTTAATATTGAGGTGGAGAGAGGGAGCAGAGAAAATGCATATAACACAACTAAGGACCTTGAACAACGTAGTTTTTCAGGTTGCCACTGCATAGGATGTGTTGGACATGAAAAGAGTCTATCTGCAGGGGTACAAATACGCTAAGCCGTAAACTGCAGAGGGCTTCTAGGAATATTAATGGTATAGTCCATCTCAACAAAACCACTGTGAAGCTAATAATTAGACAAGGATCTTGAAAGAAAAAAACCCAAGCGTTCATGCATTCTTCAATTTGAGTGTAAGCTGGTGCATAATGGCAACCAAAGTGAAGTAAGTGTTAACAGTAATTTTACAAAATTTCACCCTTTTTAAAGCATGTTCTTATGTTCTCTCTGCCCACTCTAAAGTGCACGCATGTCAAAAGTGCATGCATGTCAAAAATGCCTGAAGGCAAAGGCATTTTATATTATGGATCTGACCAAATAACTCCTTTACCATTAGAAATGGATCTAATAGATAACTCTGTAAACCTCTGTGACATGGTATATCAATTCAGTGACATGATACAGCATAGAAGGCCAAGTCTGGCTTTCTTATAAGGCTGGTGAGGCCTTTCTTCTGAAATTATTTTATATAAATTTGTAAAGTAATGGACTACTGGGTTAGGAAATGCATACTCTAAAGCTGTATGATAAAGATCCTGACTCTACTGCAAGATGGTGATGCGGGGATTCAGTTCTGCTGCATTGCAACTTCTCACACCTTTTCATAAAGCCATTGGTAATTTTAAATGTGGAAAAGGAGCACACTTTTTGGAAGGAGGGGTGGGAGAAACAAGGTCTAGATGGAAAACTTCTATCGCCACCAGCAGAGCTAGTTCTACCTGGCTCTGCTGTAGCTTGAAAGAGGAAGGGCATTGCTAAGAGAATGGCAGAGTACTGCAGAGAGAGCAAGGCTTATCTAACTCAGTTGGACTCTAATTAGCTATGCTTCTGGAAATGTGGACAAGCAACGAAATGCTGAGTCCTAACACGAGTGCAATGCTTGTGCAGTCATTTGGTCAAAAGGTTTCATCAGTGAGCAACCCCTTGTTTTCTGTCTTCTAGCGGACACTACGCTATCTCAATAGTCACTGGTTCAGGAATGAGCCCGCATTATTTCTCATTTAACAATGTGCACTTAAATGGTCACAAATAAGAATGGATATCACATTTGGTGCAAAAAAAAATTCATGTCCAAGGGGGTAAAATATGAACTACAATGAATACGCAGATACGACTTTAACTGCAGAGCTGTAATTATCCTAATTGTAATGCTACCACCTATAACCCGTGTTCACTCCTTTTTTTGTAATTGTATCAACTTTTTTCTCTCCATTTAGTTGTTTGGTCAGCTCCATAGTGCACTGATTGTTTGTACCTTAGAAAGGCAGACCATCATCAGACCATTATAGCCGGCTCCATATTAAGGTCTTATGCTTCTACCGTTGTACAAGTAAATTAGGTTAATTAGGTATTACTATCACCACTACTGCACTTTTACAGTAATAGAAAAGGGCAATACAAATTCATTGTCATTGCTATTTTTAATTCCAGTGTGCTATGTATCTATTTTAACAATGGCACTAACAATATTCCAGTATTTGAGTGATATGGTCTAAGGAATCTGGCTGAGATAACTTTGATCCTATTTGTGTTTGTTTTTATTAAATACACATACTCAGTGCATACTGTTTGAGTGTTACGGCAGGATCAAAACACAAGGGGAAAAAATGGTACTTACTAATTTAGCAAGCAACATCATTTTCTGTTTGATCAACACAGTTTTGCATTTTAGGAATTCAAGAGAAACACCTGGCTTCACCAAGACAAGAATCTGGATTTAAATCCAAGCATTAAATCCATCCAGGAGGAGACCACACCAGTCCAACTGCCCTGTAAAGATGGTGTGTGTCATCTGCCAGCAACAAATATTGGAAGACATCCTGCCACTCTGTGTCCTGCATGATCAGTAACATGTAAGAACTGGGTCCACGAAGCCTTTTTTTCCGGTTTGTTTTTTTTTTCCCCAAAATGCTCTGACACAAATTCATCTTCAGTCTACAGTCTGAAACAGCCCTTTGAGAACCTCTCCACAGTAAACGCTCCCCAACATTTCTCTTGAAGATTTTCTTTGCATTTTATAAAGACTAGTCTTAAAAAGAAGAAAATAATATGTGAAACAGCTAGATTTTTCCTCATTGTCAGTAAAAGGGCACAAGTACTGCCTCAATTTTTCAGTTATTCTATAAATAATGTCTCACTGCATTTTCTTTAGGAGTATGTAGAAATGCCTAGCTTTAGTATCTTAATGTACAGAGTACATTCTGCTAAGGGATCAAGGCAAGTTCATCCTGATGCCCCTACTTTCAAATCCTCAAATGCCTTAGGTAAATGACTGTAACAAATATTTGGGGGTTAGAAGTGCACACAGAAATTACCAGTAACATTTCCCCTTTGATTGCCATCATTATGAAGAACAAACACTGTCACAGTAGAAAGACAGCAAGATGACATGATACCATATAAAATGACACTACCAAAAACATACCTGTAAATGAAAGCTTTGAGAAACCACTATCTTTTTAATATGAAATATAGCTCACTTCAATGAATATGCAATATTCTCTGAGGGTTTGAATTAAATACAGACCTTAATAATTACCCTAATTACTTCTGTTGTGATTCTACCTTTGAGTCTACATGAAACAAACACCTAACAATTAGTTACGCTTTCATTTAATCAACTGTTTTTGAATAAACAGCTGTTAGTATTTCTTTTAACAAACTTGTTCTTTTAGAAAGACCAAAGATAAAATTGTTTGTTTCAGTTTAGCATTCAACATGTCATTAGTTTGGACCAACATATTTATTTGGTTTTTTGCCCAGCAACTGAAGTCCTCTATCTGGCCACAAAAGAAATGCAACAAAAGCTACAGCAGAAGGTGGAACACATTATTTGGTAACACATCTCAAACACAGCCTGGACAAACCACCTCTGAGGGTAAAAACATACATCACGTTTCAGCTTCCAAGCCCAATTTAGTCTTCAGTCTCTCAACTGAGCCTGTCAATTAGGGTGTCAATTAGGCCTTGATCCAGCAGAGCACCGAAGCATGTGTGTAATCTAAGCATGTGAATAACCCTGTTGCTCACTGCAAATCAGGATGATGGTGATGGGGGACAAATGAACAGGGCCACCAGTTCATTCTCACATACAGCAATTACACCACACCTTAAAATATTTTCTTGATGAAGCAACATACTGGAAAATTGTGGCATTTGTCATCTCTGCTGCTTTTGGAGCCAGTATAAAACAGGGTTCCTGTTCATCTCTTTTTGGCTGGTAGAAAGAAGCTAGATATTCTTTCCCCTAAAACTATCTGAGAAATCACCTCCTTTTCAAAATACACCTGATTTAAAGTGGCATCTCTTTTTATAAAGCTATACAATAATAAAATAGTTTCTTATGTATAGTGCAAACACCAGATTTTCAGTATTTGACTTTTTAGTAGACTCAGCACTAGTGAGGCTGCTGCTCCTAGATATGTAACTAGAACCAATTCACTGTTTTATGCCTGAGCTTGCCTGTACCTAAAATGGAGAGAGTGATCCCTCTCTTTTTCTGAAGCACTGAGGTCTCCCGATTACAGAAGTATTCCTCCAGAATAACTTTTTGCTGTTGCTTATGCATACATACTGTGGCTCCTGAAGGAAGTCAGTAGCCATTGGAAACTGCATATTCCTCTCCAGAAAAGTAAAAAGCATAGCTACAGCATGAGATTCCCCAGTTGGAAAATCACACAGAACTGCACTACAACGCGCCTCCAGAAGTACTAGTGGAGGCACGGCTGGGAACCCCAAAGCTCAGTCCATTTTGGCAAAGGAGTCCACTGGGCTGTGGCAATAGTCTTAGTCTCTGGATGCTCCCTTAGTAACTAGATGAGAAATACAGAAATGTCATCTTTAAGGACTTTCACCCGACCTCTTCAAAGCTTATTGCCATACAAGTTTTAAAATATCACGTGTTTGAGATAAACTATGCAACATGGAGCTTGCTAATGACAGAGACAAGCCAGCCCTTGCAGACATGCTTTCAATGCTAGGCAAATGCAAAATAAAACACCATGATAGGGCCAATGCACATTTTCCTCCCCGAGTCTGATCCTTAGCCTGAGATACCGACACCCTGACAAATTCTTCTATCTTAACTGTAGAGCAAGTGACGCAACAAGGAATACAAAACTAGGTTCAGGGTTTTGCCATACTCAGTTATGAAATGCTTCCATGCTGGGTAATACCGCTCACAAAAGACAAGGATGCAGTAAGAGCCTAATCTCGCTCCCACTGGAGTTTGTAGCAAAACTTATGTGGAAACAGAATGAAACCTAAATTTGACACCAATGTTAAAACTGATGGACTCCTTTCTATAACCTGTCAAGTCAGTGATAGGTTGTTTGTACCTTTGATTGTTACAGGGAAATTACCAGATCAGAATTCTGAATCCCTATAATAAATGAACTTTTAAAAACGTAACTCTTGCTTCTCAAACACTATGCTGCATGTTTTGTCAGGATAGTATAATACAAAAGGTTGTGATGTATACATTAAGATTTAAATGCACTCTCTCTGAAGTGACATGAAATGTGCAGCCTTTCCAACAATTTTTACACAAGAAAATTAACTCATTATTTCTATCTCAAGATTCAACTTCAGAATTATCTGAACAGCAATGTTTTTTACCTTCTGAAAACTGCTGATCCTGAAACATTTCTGCAGGTTTCTACTGAGGGGAAAAAAAGAGTTTCAATAAAAAGACTGGTATTGGCAAAAACCCTTCCATCCAATGTTTACTCATCCACACACGGCCATAGTTCACCCAAAATCTTCCCCAAATTTCTGGGTTTAAGTAGAAGAAAACACATGGTGGAAGGTGCATGCAATCTATCACTGGAGAAAGCCACTGAGCCAGATAACAATTCTAAAATGTGTGCAGGGCTACAACAGTTAAATCTCAAAGCTGCTGAGAAATTGCTTGGATGCTATGAGCAAAAAGTGTGGTTCCAGAGTATAATCCTAGTGATACACTATGTTCTTTGCAAAAGGTTGTGAGGCCTTGGCCTAATAAGCATAATCTCATTACACTGCAAATAAAAGTTTCCTATTTATCTCCAGATTTCAAATGAATCTAATAAGGCTTATGATACAGTCACCCAATACCCTAATCATATTTCTGCCTATCTAAAAGCAATCAGTAATTGTGTTATAGCAGAACGTGCTGACAATACCTCTGACACAGAAAGGAGAATGAGAGCCCAGCTGTACTAATTAAATTAAATGCTAGGCTGATGGAATACATTTGCTGAAGCTTGGAGAGTATGGGTGCAGAATTAATAAGCATTACAGCTTAGAGCAGGAGATGATATCATAATGGATGCAAGGTTTTGATGTGGAGAGCCTCATTCAGATTCAATGTACCATAATGTACGGATGTGACAGCTGCTTAGAGAGGTGCAGAACCTTGAACAAAGTGCACAGGAACTTTCTCTCCCCCCTCCTTCTTTTTCTTCCTCCCCTCTCAATCCCTCCTCCCCCCCTTCTTTTTTGTTACTCGCTTAGTAACTGTATTTTAATATCATCCATCAGCTCAAAAAACACTCTGCTGGGGCCACAATTTACTATTTACTATGATCCTACTGGTTTGCACTGCGGTTTCTTTTCTTCCCACCTTCTCCTCCTGTCCGCCGTTTTAAACTCACCAGCCCTGTAAATTAGAGAAACGCCCTTTGAAAATCAATCTGTAACAGAACATATACACGGTTAATCATGATTTTGCCTCTCTTCCCTCTTGCGCATTAATGCCAGCAATCCCAGGTGCAGGGGGAACTCCTGCAAGTGCCAGGGAGGGAGAGGAAAATCCGAACGCAGACCAGACCACCTCTGTCACTGCGGCCGAGCTACTGCAGGAGGGGTTGGGAGGGTTTGGGAATGGGCAAAAACCACTTAAAACGACCCAGACCCGAGCGCTTCGCCCCGCCACCGGGCCGGCTCGGCCCATGCCAGCGCAGCACAATCTCTTGCTCATAAATCGCTGGCAGGGAGCGGCGGGGCCGGGGCTGCTGCGCCAGCGAGGCCGGCCAGGCCTCATTACCATGAGAATTTTGACAGGAT